>NC_134581.1:27595833-28797500 GCF_037038515.1 Microtus pennsylvanicus
TGTGTATGAGAGGTAACAAAGCTACTATGACATGACTGAGCAGGGGCCCCAGGTAAACATGATCCAGGCAACGAACAAAGCAGTCCCATGCTCTAAGTGAAAAACAAAAATTAATTCAAAATATTTTTATATTTGTAAAATAGCATCAATTTTATATAGTCATATACATACAAGAGATTAAAGTAGCTTTTGATATAAAGATCAACATGAGCCAAGTGGTGGTGGTGCACACCTTTAATCCCAGCACTGGGGAGGCAGAGGAAAGCGGATCTCTGTGAGTTCGAGGCCAGCCTGGTCTACAAGAGCTAGTTCCAGGACAGGCTCCAAAGCCACAGAGAAACCCTGTCTCAAAAAACCAAATAAATAAATAAATAATCAATTTGTATATACAAATACACACATAAAATGATCTCTAAGTAATAGTAAGTCAAACAAACCTTAAAAACACCAAACAAAAACCAAGGTGAAGATCATTTAAAAAGAAAA
The DNA here is from genome assembly GCF_037038515.1 of Microtus pennsylvanicus. Taxonomy (NCBI): domain Eukaryota; kingdom Metazoa; phylum Chordata; class Mammalia; order Rodentia; family Cricetidae; genus Microtus; species Microtus pennsylvanicus. Next base: position 27,596,320 of record NC_134581.1, read on the forward strand.
CTTGAATATTAGGTATTTATACATTTGCTTACACAGATAATCCATAAGGATAATACAACTTAAAAAGAGTTTTGCTTTTTTTTTTTTTTTTTGAATTTTTCAAGACAGGGTTTCTCCGTAGCTTTTCTGGTTCCTGTCCTGGAACTAGCTCTTGTAGACCAGGCTGGCTTCGAACTCACAGAGATCCGCCTGCCTCTGCCTCCCGAGTGCTGGGATTAAAGGCATGCACCACCACTGTCTGGCTTTAAAAAGAGTTTTTAACGTCACAATGCTGTACACACTTTTTTTTGGTTTTTCGAGACAGGGTTTCTCTGTGGCTTTGGAGCCTGTCCTGGAACTAGCTCTGTAGACCAGGCTGGTCTCGAACTCACAGAGATCCGCCTGCCTCTGCCTCCCAAGTGCTGGGATTAAAGGCGTGCGCCACCACCGCCCGGCTGTACAGACTTTTAGAAGAAACTGTTGATGTGGTGATGCACATCTCTAATCTCAGTACTTGTAGAATAACACAGAGTTCAAGAACAACTGGGGCTATGTTAGAAGCTCAAAAAAAATTAAAAGTGGAAGTGAATTCTCATCTTTTCATGAACTAATAATATGGCACAATTATACTGGGCAGTGATAGCAACCCACAGTTTCTAGTCAAAGGTTTCATTTTACCATGGGGTGAACAATGGATATGGTACTTAATAGCATACTTCTGTGTGGAATAGACTACATGAGATACTCAACACTTTTTGTTATGACTTTGGCCAACTGAAAGCTATTGTAAGTGTTCTGAGCTCATTTAAGCTGGGCTACATTAGGCTCCACTGTGTGGTAGGTTAGGTACATTAACAATGTATTTTCAGCCCCAGCTTGCTGGTGAATACCTATAATTTCAATACTTGGGAGGCTGAGGTAGGAAGACTGTTGAGCTCTGGAACAGCTTAGGCTACACAGCAGGACAGTGTCTCAAAAACATACAAAAAAGTTCCAATTTGTGATATTTTCAACTTACAATGTGTTTATCACAATGTCATTATCTCTCCCCACTCCTGTAAATCAAGAACTAGCTATGCTTTTTAAAAAGAGGGCTAACTGGGCCTGGTGGTGCAGGTCTGTTATCCTTCCTGAACAGCAGGTACATCAGGAGTTCAAGGTCATCACTATCTACATCAAGTTAAACTTGAGGCCAGCCTGGGTTGCACTCTGCTTAAAACAAACAAATAAAATTAAAGACTGGTATATTGGTCCAGGCCTGTAATTCCAGAAGCCAGGAACCCAAGGTAGCAGTATGGCCAAAAGAAAACAAAGACAGGTGTGGTGGTATCCCTTATAATTCCAGCTCTGCCCGCACAGAAAATTCCAGGCTAGCCTAGGAATGAAGATGAAAGAGCTGGGTGAAGCATGCTGGCTAGTTTTATGTCAACTTGATACAAGCTAGAGTTATTTGAGAAGAGGTAATCACAATTGAGAAAATGTTTCCAAGACATCAGCCTGTGTAGAAGCCTACAGTCACATTTTCTTGATTGATGTGTGTGGGCCCATCCCATATGGGGTTGTACCACCCCAAGGTGAATGGTTCTAGACAATATAAGAAAGTTCACCAAGCAAGGTATAAGAAGCAATCTAATAAGCAGTATTCCTCTATGACTCTGTGTCAGTTTCCACCTCCAGCTTCCTGCTTTGATTGAGTTCCAGCCCTGACTTCACTGATAGACTTTAACCTGAGAATTAAAAGCTGTTGTTTTATTACAACAATACAAATTCTAAATGGTACCAGAATCACGGCATGAATCACTGTTGTGACACACCTGACCACTGAGTTTTGGGGAGGAGTGTGGTAACATTTGAGCTTTGGGCTAGAAAGCTGTTGAGTGCTCAGAGTACAGAGTTCTGTGGGACCTTGGAACGTAAGTACGCTGAGAGCAATGCAGATGAAGGAGGCCTAACTTACTGAGACCGTTTGATATTTTGAATTAAGAATCTGTAGCTCTGGTCAGTGGGACTTAAGAATCCACTATAAGAAGAAACAAGTACCACTGAAGTGAAACCTTTGTTTAATAACAAGTTCAACTGATGCTGGTTAGTTGGAGCTGAGAAATTAGCACTGAATAAAACAAAGATAAGCACCCTTGTAGATCATAAGTCTGGGAATATTTTCTTAGGGCCAGGACAAAGAACCTGTGGTCCAAAGGGTCCAAGACTGCATCTCATGCTGGCAGCTGAACTTGGGTAGTGAAAGAGTCACCCATGAAGTACTTGTTTTGAAGAAATAAAGGAGTCACTGGAGAGAGGCTGAGGCTTGGCACCATGTGGCAGGGTTAGGATCCCTGAAAAGAGCCCAGTAGAGGCTACTAGTGAAAGTGCAGTCCAATTGCAGCAGAGACCCCAGCATTTTTAGGGCTGTCAGTACCATGGACAACTATGAGGACAACAGCAACTATGAAGTGGAGCTGACCAGATCAAAGATGAAAAGGTGAAAATGTTGTGAGTGGCAGAGACAGAGGAATATGACTGTCTAAACTACTTGAAGCATAGAAGAGCATAAGTTAAGGCTAGACACTGGATACTGAGTTATTTATACTGTTGGGAATTTGGCTTTGATTTGTTCAGATTGTGACTGTACATAAGCATGTAACATATTTTTGATTTTATAGAAGCCCACTGTTAAGAGACTTTGGAATTTTAGAGAGATTTAAATGTTTTACAGAAATTAAACTTTTAAAGTTAGAATTTAAATTTTAAAATTGGAATTTAAAGACTGGGACTTTTAAAAAGTTAGACTGTTTTGTATGTGACATTAACCATACCATAAGGTTATGGTTAATAAGTGATGTGTTTGTATGTCAAGTTGACAAGGGGTCAATTTTACTGGCTAGTTTAATGTCAACTTGATGCATAAACTATAGTTGTTTAGGAAGAAAGCACCAGATCAGTCTGTGGTAAGAACTCATTAGTGTTTCCTAGAAATACAAGAAAACATATCAACTAAGACAGTCACTTACCTGCAACATAATTCAGGAAAATCATCCTTGAATCTAAGGCCAGTTCTCAGTGTGGTCATCATTTTTACTCTCACAGAACTAACATGTTTGGGTCCCATCAACTTCATCAAAGACATCAAACTACTCAAGGCCTACAAAAAAATAGTAGTTAAAAACAGAACTTAGAAACAAGATGCCAGAACTTAAAAGTTATTTATAAAATTTAAACAGATTGCTTAACAATGGACAGTAATGGTTTTAATGATCATAAATTCAAGATGTTCTGAATTTAACACAATAAACAGCTGCTGGACATACTTAGAATAGAAAGAGAATGAGGACTGCATCAATAGTTCTAGGTTCTAATGAATGAGTAAAGAAAGTCTCCAATCAATCTTATGTATGTACTTAGAAGTTACTATTTCTGTGTTGAAACACATCATGTTCAGAAGCAATTTAGGAGAAAAGGGTTTATTTGGCTTATGCTTCCACATCACTGTTCATCATTGAAGGGAGTCAGGACAGTAACTCAAAACAGGGCAGGAACCTGGAGGTAGGTTCTGAAGCAGAGGCCATGAGGGGTGCTTCTTTCTATAGCACCAGGACCACAAAGCCCCAGGGATGGCCCTACTCACAACAGGCTGGGCCCTCCCTCATGGATCACTAATTAAGAAAATGCCCTACAGGCTTGCCTACAGCCTGATCTTTTGAAGGTATTTTCTAAATTGAGGCTCCCTCCTCTCCAATGATTCTACCTAAGTTGACATAAAACTAGTAACACATGTATCTAAACATGTAAGCTCTTTATAGTTTATAGCATGAAAATTCCACTTTCCTTAAAGTCATTTATTCTCTTATTTGGCATAAATGTTTTAGGAAGCCATATAGATGGAATCGAAGTTACTGAAAATTTACTAGTTAACACTGAAATAACAGGCACTGACTTAAAATTTATAGCAAAATTTTCTATGTCTTACATGGATCCTTAAAGTTATCAGAAGGGAAGAGTATACTAAAATAAAAGCTGCAACTGGGCTAGCAAGATGACTCCCAAGGCTTTGCTGCCAAGCCTATAACTAAGTTCTAGCCCTAGGATCCATATAGTGGAAGGAGTGTACTAACTACTGCATATTGTCCCTGGCCTCTACATGAGCACTGTTGCACACTAATGTTAACACACATGCACACTAAGAACAGAAATACCAACATCAGACTCAGGTGAACCATAAAATTAAATTATACAACAGATGTTCAAGCTCTCAGTTACTGCTGTTTTATGTCTTCCACTGGGTTAGATATTATGATGGTATGGGCCTGCAGCCATTAGTATTATTATTACCTGACAAGTATAAAGCTAGATGAACAAGGTGGCCGTCATAATCCCAGCACACAGGAGGCCAAGGCAGAAAGACTACCGTAAATTCAAAGGCACCCTGAGCTATAACAACAAATGCATAAAGTTAACTTGGGTGAATGTTCTTGGAATCTAGAATCAAGCTGTGACTGAAGTTACATTTAGTTACAGAGCTGACAAATTCTTCAGACCAGTTTAAGTTGGGTTTCGTATTTGTGATCGTCAGTGAAAGCTGGGACAGTTTCTATTTTTACAATGTCTAAAAAACAAATATTTGATATTCAGTGATAAATATCAAACGTTTGGTTGCTTCTCTTGCAACCAAAGTTTGTTGCAAGTCTCACACTTAGGCTTGGTTAGAGCTCATTATGTAGCCCACACTGGCATCGAACTCTCAGATATTCTTTCAGCCTCGGTCTTCCACAAGCTGAAATTACAGGGTGAGCTACCACACCCAGCTTGTTCAAGGACTTTTTATATTTGAATGTTTGTAACCAGAAACAGAACTATGTTTCCTGAATATTCAATATAAATTTTATTCTAGGCTCCTTTGATTTCAGATACCACTACTTACCATTTTCTTATCTTCAATGCCAACACTGGAGCTCAGTAATTGCATATTAAAAAAGGCCAGAATGCCCAACAATTTTGGTTGCAAATAATCCGCCTATGGATTGAAAAAAAAGATATTATATGTTTTATATATAAAGTATCTCTCTTCTTTCCCTCTGAATTGGAGATTTATTACAGAACTCCTACTGGGCAGTACCAATGAACTGTATCAGGCACATAAAACAGCAAGACAAACAGCTAGTGAAAGGTGGTAACTGAAACATGTTCCAAGGTAGCAAAGCTTACTGTTGAGGCGGCTGATTCAGGTTCTTTTGGGGTTATAGTCCCTGATAAGTGCAGAAGAGGAAGATTCTACTAGTGTACAGTGAGCAGGAGTTAGGTATCTATGCTACATGTCTTTTTAGCATACAGAAACTTACCAAGCAAAGAAACTGGGTCTTGTTTTTCAAGCTCCAATTCACCTTTTGGTTTTTGAACATTTTTTTAAAATCATCAATAATTTTTTTTAGGTTAGCAAAGTATTGGGTTTAATCATAGCATCTCCATAATATGCATTTTGTAAATTTCTTATTTGGATTGAAATTAAACTTTAGCATAATAAATCACAATTTCCTAATTATATGGTTCTAGTCTATGTTCTTAAATAAAATATAGGTATAGGTGGCACTCAAATCTACATAAATATTCAAATTTTAAAGTCCCTGGCATCCAGACAAATAGTACTTTAGTATGTATATCTGCCATTCAGCAAATATATGTGTTTCTATTCTATTATGCTAGGTAATGTGTTTAAGATAAACACTAATACACAAGGCAAATTAGTAGGAGGCACTGAATAAATTCACACATAAATATGGTTGTGATAAGGGCTAAAAGAAAATAAACATGAACATGTGGTAGAAACTGGAAAAATGAATTTAGTTAGGGGTGATAAAAAAACTTTGAAGAGTAAAAAACATCCAGGAAATTATTATTGTAAGTACAGAGACCATCTAAAGCCAACAGTTACAAATTTTAAAAGACAAAGCAAATAGAGCTAAAGCAGTGAAAGGGAGAGTTTAACAAAAGGAGGGTGGAAAGGCACACTGCCACATATGGTCTTACAGATTTATTGTGAAGAGCTTATACATTATTTTCAGGCAAATGGGTAGATAATGATATAAAATACCATTGCCCAAAGCAGGGAAGATTTGGGGAAACAAGTCAGGGAAGAATAATAAAAACTTCTTTGGAGTCTAGGGTTCCACCTAGACAGCTCAACATAAGGCAGTTGCTATGGTAGATGACAACCTGACACGGGCTAAGGTCGTCTGAGAGTAGGTAATCTCAAGAAAACACTTCCATCAGAGTGGGCTGTAAGCAAGCATGTAGGCCATTTTATTTTTTTAAAAAGATTGATGAGGTAGGGCCCATCTATTGAGGGCGGAGCCACCCCTGGTCTGGTGGTCTTGGGTTCTATAAGAAAGCAGGCTGAGCAAGCCATGGGGAACAAGCAAGTAAGCAGACACTCTTACATCTGCATCAGCTCCTGCCTCCAAGATCCTGCCCTGCTTGAGTTCCTGTCCTGATTTCCTATGATGAAGAACTGTAAATAAATGCTTTCCTCCCCAAGTTTCTTTATGATGTTTCATCATGTCAGAGGTAACAACCCTAACTAAGATACTTGCCTAGCACGTACAAAGCTCTAGGTTTGATCCCCAGTACTGCAAACTGGATTCCTTGAAATTCCCTTTGAGAACATATAGTGGTATATTATTTGTGTTTTAATAAAGTTTGCCTGCAGATCAGTGCAAAGCTGCCACACTAGACAGTCATACAGACCAGGCAGTGGTGGCACACGCCTTTAATCCCAGCAGCCACACTAGTTAGTCACAGAGGCTGGATGATGGTGGTGCATGCCTTTAAACCCAGCACTAGAGAGGAATATAAGACAGGAGGAGACAGGTATCAATCTCAATCTGAGGATTAGTAGAGGCAGGATCACCCTTTTTTTTGTCTGATCCTTGTTAGAGGTAAGAGCTCTCTAGCGGTGTGGCTGCGTTGCTTTTCTGATCTTCAGCTGGAACCCCTATATCTTTCTCTGGGTTTTTATTCGTGCAACAAGAACTAGCACGATTCACTAAATATATTTTCAGATAAACAGTTTTGTCCATGCCATCTATTTCCTTCTAGGATCTAACCTATATAAACCCCAAAGTTCAAAGCTCACAGTTTAAAAGTTAGAACTGAAACATAAACAATGGAATCACCAAAATCATCCCATCAAAGCAAGAGATCAAATGAGATTACGATGAGAGGGTAGAGCCAATTACATTATTCCAAATCATTCCAATACAAAAAGAATAAAGCTGAAAAATAAAGAGAAAAGAGAACGCTGTATGCCTTGGCACAAGCCTGTAATCCCAGAACTCAGCAAGTAGGGCAGAAAGACAGGGGGTTCAAGGCCATTCTCAAATAGGTAGGGACTTCGAGGTAAATCTGGATTTTATGAGATCCTGTCTTAGAACTAACATGTAAGCCAACAACAACAAAAGCAGAACACATAAAAAAGGAAAACACATCTTTCTTTTACCTAACAATGGATTTAATTTAGCTTGCTTCATCAAGAATTAGCTCTAAGAAGAAACAAGATGAGGGGAAAAGCTGTAAATACATTTTAATGCATATTTGGCAACTAGGGAAGAGAAATAAACCTTGTTTACTTAAATGAAAATATAAATCATGCCAGGTGTGGTGCTGTATGCCTTTAATCCCAACACCCATAAGTAGATCTCTGAGAGTTTGAGGCCAGTTAGGTCTACAAAGTGAGTTCTAGGTCAGCCAGGGTTATATAGGGAGACCTCTAAGAGGGGGGGGGGAGACGACGACGAGGACTTAGGAAAAAATAAAATCCTAGGAATCACCTGGAAATCCACATTTTCAAGATACATATACAGCTTACATTTCTGTGACTATTCAACTTTAACCTTTTCTAAAAGATCTTAATTAAAACTACAGAGAAATTAGAAAATAGGGGTGACAAGTTTCCTCAGCTTCTTAAGTAGGCTACAAAATGGACAAAACAAAACAAAACAAATACCTTACCATCAGTTCAGGTGATGTGATATCTCGTGGTCCCTGATATGGATCATCACTAGATGCAAATGAGGCAAGTATTGACAAACCGTTGAAAACCTGTTGATAATGTTCTCCAATACGTAGCAATAATTCATTGTGCAATCCTTGAAAATCTTGTCTTAAGAGACTCCCCAGCTCAATTTCTGTTTCATTCTAAAGATATTAAAAATTATTTTTCTCTCACATTAGCATCTAAAAATAAGTACACTGATTTTTAACATGTTATTTGTAAATCAAGAGTTCTAGGTAAGATAGCATAGCTTACTAATAGAACTAAGAAAAGACATTGGCAAAGAATTCTAATCTTGCTCTTTTCTGATAGGTCTCCCATGAGCTGTATGTAATGAAGAAAAGTGACCAGACTTAATTTTGAAAAAACTGGAAAAAGCCCTATGTTTGCCTAAAGTCTTTTTACACCAGCAACACAGTATTTACAGATGCACAAACCCTCTGACCGTGCTACACAACAGGCTTTTGATCAGAATGTTGGAGTTTAAATTCTAGTTGTCATTTATAGGTTGTCCTGTGATTTGGACAAGTTAGCTAATCTAAACACTCACTGCCTTAGTTCTATCATCTGTAAAGAGAAACAATGGTTGAACATTTCTAATTAAAACCCAAATACCAATTCTTTTGTACACTGTCATGATACCAGAAGCAGAATTTTTTTTTTTTTTTCCGAGACAGGGTTTCTCTGTAGCTTTGGAGCCTGTCCTGGAACTCCCTTTGTAGAATTTTTTATACTTGACTTTATTTGATTGGTTGCAGTAAAATGTAGGCACCTTGAAAATATTTTATGAAAACTGTACTTTTTTCTTTTCTTATTTTGATTTTCAAGACAAGGTTTCTCTGTATAACAGCATTAGCTGTCCTGAAACTCACTTTGTAGACCAGACTGGCCTCTAACTCATAGAGATCCACCTATCTCTACCTCCCAAGTGCTGGGATTAAAGGTTTGTATCACCACACTCAGCTGGGCTGTACATTTAAGATATGTATAAAACATGAATGAATTCTGTGTCTAGACTTTGGTCTCATCCTAAAGATATCTCATTATGTATATGCAAATATTTCAAAGTGCGAAAAAAAAAAGAAAAATCTGAAATCTAGTCTTAAGCATTTTTGTGCAAGAAATAAGATGTACAAGAAATAAGACCTCTATCTTGTCAAACATCTGAAATGACCCGGATGTATGTGGACAGAGAAGCTTCTGACATAAAGTATATACACCATAAATATTATCATTCTGTCTCCATAACATATGGTTAAATTCTTGAGATAAATGAAAACAAATTGATAGTCATTAGTTCTCAAGTGAAAAAGAGATCTGCTGTCCTCTTAGAGAAAAATAAAATTAAGATTTTCTATTTCCAGTCTTATATTCCCAAAGACATCGTTAATGTAAAATAAAAAAAGCCCAAGCTACAATTTTAAGCTTAAAAACTAGCAAGACAAAAAAAAAAAAAAAAAAAGGGGGTGGGGAAAAAAAAAAAAACTAGCAAGACATGCAAACCTAACAGTCTACACCCATAATGAAATGAGAGAATAAAGTCCCAAAAGTTGTTCTCTGATCTATACATGCACAATGGTCCATATGCACCCACGCATTGTTTCTCTTACACACACACACACTCACTCTAAAATTGAAGATTGATTTATTTTATTTCCATGCCTACAGTGTTTTGCCTACATGTTTATATGTTTACATGGACTTGGTGCCACAGAAGTTAGAAGATGGTATCAGATTCTGGACCTGGAGTTACAGGAAGATCTGCCATGTGGGTACCGAGAACTGAACTCAGGTCTTCTACTAGAACAAATGCTGTTAACCACTAAGTCATCTCTCCAGACCCACTAAATTATTAATTATTTAAAAAGTAGGAAAAATTATAGTCAAATTATAATCAGAGTAGCAAGTAACTAAACCAAATACAGGCATAGAGTTAAATGTAGTTGTCTCTTCCTATAACTACTTGTATATTATGAGGTAACTTGTAACTGTAATCAGTTCCAAATTACTAAAATAATGTACCTAATCCATGAAAGGATGACTATTCTATTCCATTATGGTAAATGATCAGAAAAAATATCAAAATAATTCTATTTAGAATTCTCCCAAGACAATGATTATTTAACATATTTATACATATTCTTATGCTATAAATTATTGTCCTTTCTACATTACAATGATAAAATAGTTTTTCAAAAAATGCTAAACTAAACAAAAGAATAAAACACACACAAATAATTAAATACCTTCAAATAATGAAGGGCACGTTCTAATTCATCTTTGGTACAAGAACAAACCAAATGAGAAAAAATATATTTGAAGTTATTTATTAAAATCTCTCGACGATTAACATTTAATTGTTTTCCTAAAGTTCGAATGAGAGCAGAAGCTGCAGGGCTTGCTTTCGCAGCAAGATCAGGCAGTAGAACTTGTAATGTCCTCTGAAAAAGAGCACAATAATTATCAAAAAGTACATTTGTCTGGGTGATAAACTTTTTAAACAAGCTGTCCACAAAAACATTCTTTAACACCACAGGGAGTTATACATGAATTCATATTTGTATTCAACCTTGCCATTTACTCACTTGACTATAATAAATACAATGGTGTATATTACTATGACTCGGGTCCTATATATAAAGCAATGAACAAAACAAGCAAGAACCAACAGCATAGAGCTTCTATTATATGCATTAAGAGATAGTGAACGATAAGGAATGAAGATTGGATTAATTCTTCATTTCTATTACATTGTATGTAACTCAAAAGAAGCAAATTTTTCATGAGTATGTTGTTAAAACAGATGCACGATCTAAAGTAAAGGTCGTCAGTCTGGCGTATCCTTTCCTACATTTAGAGAATAAGCATATAAACAATAGCCATAAATAAAAACTTAAAAAATTTTTTAGGGCTGGAGAGATGGCTCAGCGGTTAAAACCACTGACTACTCTTCCAGAAAACCTGGGTTCAATTTCCAGCACCCATATGGCAGCTCATAGTTGTCTGTAATTCCAGTTCCAGGGGACCCAACACCTTCACCCAGACATACATGCAGAAAAAATACCAATGTATATAACATTAAAAGAAAAGTTTTTATAATTTTTTGTTTGTTTTTGAGACAGAGCTTCTCTATGTAGCTTTGGAGCCTTTCCTGGAACTCATTCTGTAGAGCAGGCTGGCCTTGAACTCATATAGATCCACCTGCCTCTGCCTCCCAAATGCTGGGATTAGAGTGCCACCACCGCCCAGCTAAAAAAAAGTTTTCTTTAAAAAAAAAAAATTCAATTATAGAATTGATGCTGCAACATTACAGAAAACAGTTAAATACATCTAACATCCAATACTGCAATAAATCTACTTTCATTTTTGGTCTATTTCTTTTAAGATCTAATTCATTAAATTCACACAAAATCCAAAGTTAAAATAATTATAATTTTGTTTACTTATTCTATACATATATAAAAAATACAACTACATGTATGCCATTATTCTAAACATGGAATGTGACAATGAACAAGATCCAGCCCTTGCCTAAGTGGTGTGACATCAAGAGATTCAGGCAGGACAGCACATTTGAGGCCAGTCTGTGCTACAGAACAACAAAAGAAACAAAACAACAAATAAATAGGTCTGTCTTCACAGACATACTTTATGTTATTCTTTTTAACATAGTTATATTTAGATTAACATGGTTATTTTTAAGATTAAGATGACTCATACTTAGACATTTAGTTTCTTCTCAGTTTTATATTGCCAATGGGTAATGTTGCAATAAACATCTGTGGGTTTTGATGTAATTAATGAGTAAAAAGGCATGAATATCTTTGTGATTCTTATAATATACCATCCCACTTTCTTTGTATATATAACCAATTTATGAGCAATATAAGTTTGTTAAAATAATGTTATAGGGAAAGCCGCTGTACAAACTGTTATCACGATTTATCAGATTGACAATACACTGACTTTGGGGCAAAAACGAGAAAATGGTATGTTCCATCATCCTTCAAGACTTATGCCTAATGAATTCCACAGGCTTCCTAAGCCATGCCATGTTGCAAAGCCTGTCATCTGAAATCATAACAAATCATACCACCAATTCTGTATTTCATAATTCAATTCTTAAAGGTAAATATTAGTTTTTCAATAACCAGTAGAACTCAGGATGGTACTAAAAACAAAGACTCACAATAGTTAACTTGAATATGTTATCAATGAGTATGATACATAAAACAGTAAATAAAGATATACATAAATTTAAGTTTTACTGTGCAAGCAATAATTTCTTCAAAGTAAAAAGAAATAGACAATTAGGGACTAGGTTAATAGCTCAGGTGCCATGTAAGCATGAAGACCTGCGTTCAATCCCCAGAAAAAGACTGGGCATGGTGACACATTTGTAATTCCACTGTCTCTTAATGCATCAGAGACAGGGAGATATTAAAGGCTTACTGGTAGTCAGTCATTCAAACTTACCTGGCAAACTCCAGGGTATTGTAACTGACCCTGTCCTAAACACACACACACACACACAGCAACAACAGTCAAGACTGTCCTCTAACCTACAGACACATTCATGCACACACACAAAATTTTCAAGATTTTGAAAATCTTGGGTCCATATGGTCTTTAATGTACTTGTAAGGTTTTCTTTAAAAACAAACAAATGAAATATTTAATTAAAAACTTCAAATAAATCAATTAAACACACACTGCAACTTACACTGAGGAAACGATTAAGATCAGGAAAGTCAAAAACGTTGGCAATTTCTGACAAGGTATTTAAAGCCATTTCTCTGTGGTGAGCTACATCTTGCTTTCGCATCTCAGCAGTCTGGCAAGGCGTACCTGGGAGTGCTGCTATCTGACTGGAGTGGAGAGATTCTACCAAAAACTAAAGCAAGAATACTCTTTTTAGTTTTCAAACAAGAAAGGCATTCTAACCCCGTCTCTCTGCCCACCAGCTAATACTTTTCAAGCTAGCATGAGAGTAGTATCCAGTTCTACACTGCCAGAGTTACTCATTCAATTCTTGTAATAATTTTAATGAAGTGAATTTTGTCATAATCTCCATTTTACAGAAAAGCAACCAGACTTAGTTAAGAAACTTTAATATCATGCTAAGGATTATATCACAAACACAGGGTAAACCAGTATTTTAACCTGGTCTAACTTTTCAGTCATTGATTAATATACCTTTTTGAAAATAAGTGTCATGTTGGCAATATCAAGATATAAAAAAATTTAGCATCACTAACCAGGCTAAAAAATGATGACTCTCTAAAGCTTATCAAGAATATAGTAATTTTACAAATTATTGTAAGATGATATTCCTTATCATTTATAACCCATATCTTCAGACCAATATACTTAAATACAAATGGCAGCAATTCAGTTCTAAATAAATATAATCTTAAAAATAATTCTTTAAAACAAACAAGATAAGACTTACATACACGTTTCTCTCTTTTGGATTTTTTTTTTTTTTTTAGTTTTTCAAGACAGAGTTTCTCTAGCAGTAGCCCTGGCTGTCCTTGAACTCACCCTGTAGACCAGGCTGACCTCGAACTCACAGAAACCCAACTGCCTCTGCCTCCCAAGTGCTAGGATTAAAGGCGTGTGGCACCACAGCCCATCTGCATGTTGTTTTTCTTAAGCCCAGTATGGATTTAAGAGACCATACCAACTCAGCTTTCCAAGGAAAGTAATTCTGGTTTCTACTTCTTTTTCAATGCCTGCAAAATGTTGCTATTGTCTATCTAAAGGCTGAATGCTGGCTTTCACCTGACAGATGGGTTTCTTATATTGGCTGAAAAAGTTTTGCAGTTTAACACTTTTAGCTGCAACGAGTGCTCGAATCTCTGTGTACGCTGCTCCTGAGACAGACGCTGACTTAGACAACAAACAATGTAGTAAGTGCAAGAGTGCAAAAGGTATCAAATCTCCTTTTGCTGCCCTGAAAATAAAAACACAGGTATACATAAGGTTAATGTCTCAGAAACTAATGCAGATCCACATAAATATATGCTGAATCATATTTTTCTATAATATACATCTCATATCACCATTTACTCTTTTTCCCTCAGTGCTGAGGAACGAATCCAGTAGGCAAGTATTCCACCACTGAACTACATCTCCAGCCCCACTGTCTCTAATGCTCAGCAAATAAGACAGTAAGAAAAATAGTAAGTTTCATTTTAAACACTGTCAAACGTACCTTCCAATGTCCCCTGTTGTAAGAATCAAGGTATCCTTTAGTTCGTTATTTCTTGTTATTTGGGCGTGTGTATAAGCTTCCTTCATTCTTAAAACAAAAAGCTAGAAAAGCAAACTTTATTGATCAGAAAAGTTCTAGTGCTACATTTATTAAAAAAAAATCTGTGTTTTAATTTAAATTTTAACTTAAAAATTCTAACCTCTTTTATGAATCCATCCTCAGAGTCCAACGATTCCAATATATACTTAATATTTCCACTAAAAGCAACTCTAACATCCTTGTCTGGATCTTCCATCAAATTTAATAAAGTTCCAAGAACTGCTTTTACCTCTGTTTCATCTTCTTGAAAATTAAGATGTTTACAAAGATGAGGCAGATTGTCTATGAAAGCTAAAGTGAGACAATATATATTTTCTAATTTGACACATCATTTATCAAAGTTGTACTTAAAAATACTGCCAGCAAATAGGATACAGAACACAATCCCCTGCTGCCTTTATGTCAATATTTAGACATACATAGCTCACATATTTTAAAGAGATTAGAATTTATTAATCAATTTATTTTTGTTTAGTTTTTTTGGTCATTTTGTTTTATTGTTTGTTTTGAAACAGTTCTCACTGTGGAAACCTGGCTAACCTGGAACTCACTTTGTAGACCACGTTGGACTTGAACTCACAGAGATCCACCTACCTCTGTCTTCCAAGTGCTGGGATTAAAAAAGTCATGTGCCACTACAGCTAGCAAATTTACCAATTTACATTATTTTATACTCAATGAAGGTAATAAATGACAAATTTAAAATAAATTCTAGAATCTAAGTTATCAAATGATCATTTTTAGGTCTTGTAGATCATTGTCTTAGACTTAAACTTTAATTAAAACAAAATCTTTCAACTAAAAGGGCTCTTAGATTTATCAATTTTACGGAACTTAGGGTGTTCCTATAAACACTTACCAACTATATGAAAGCTTGTGAATTAACTGCAACTTACTACTAAACACAAGGATCGTCCAAGTGTGTGTGGCAATCTCAACACTCCAGCAAGTTCATACCCAATGTCACTGGAAAAGTGTTTAACCCTAATTGACTGCTCACCGAGTTTTACTGGACTAGGTGTTTTTTCTTCCAGCAAGAAAAGGAATGGCTTGCAGACAGAAGCTCGTACTTGAGAGGAACATTCATGTTGAGGAGTGGCTTTCAAGTTCTTACAGAACAGGTCCACATGTTCAAAGAAAGGCTCTACTGAGGAACTCGTCAGACAAAACATGCCATCAAGAGTACAGACAAGCTGACCAAGGACAGAAGCAAATTCCTTTTTGACAATGTCAGAATCATCTTTGACTCTATCTCTGGGAAAAATAAAAAAAAAAGAAAAAGTACTGAATCTTCCTAATAAATATTTTGGATTAGATTTCCTTAATTTGAGACAAAGGGAAAGAAAAGATAAAACTTCAAAAGGAAAAATATAATTTTCAAGCTAAAAGCAGTATTTGCTTTATTTACTCTGCAATAATAAGTGAGAGAGACATTCAGATTAATGGGTTATATAATCAAGTCACATATTCAAATTAAAGTCTTAATACATACATAAGCATCTTGGGAATTTGGTTACAAGAATTCTGCTGCTGCAATAAGATAAAAAATCCTTTAACACAACTAGCCCGGATTACTTCATGGGAACTCATCAGGGCCCAATTATAAACTGCTGTTCTCCATTCAAGGAATATTTTTCTTGGAAACAGAGTCAGAAGAAACACACATTGTGACTGTGCCTGTGGAGCTAAAAAGAATAAACTTTATTAAACAAGATTTCTTTAAAAAGCTTTTACTTATTGGGGGTGGTGCACAAATGTGCCAAAACTCTTGTGAGGAAGTCAGAGGACAACTTGTGGGCGTTACTTCTTTCCTTCCACAATACAGGTCCCAGGGACCAAACTTAGGACATCATCTCAGTGGCAAGACCCTTTACACACTGAGCCACCTTGTCAGCCAGTAAGCAAAGTTTCTAAGAAGTTAATTTTATATGTGTGTGTATGCACCCATGTGTACACATGCATGCCTGTACATGTATGCTGTGAAATTAGCATTTAAAGTACATACACTATCAAACATAATTAAATCTTCTAAGAAAATAAAGCAAGAACACTGATAGTTTACATACAACTTTGTGTAATTATAGAAATGCAAATTGAAAATCACATGTATCAGATTGAATAACATTAAGAGAGTTTTCTCCCTGAATTTTTATTGTTCTACATAAGATATTTTAAACCTGGTGATGTCAAGGACTGAACACAATTCTCATATTCTACTAGCAAGAATGTAAACTGATGCATCTTTGGGGAGCAATACAACAGTACAGAATACAATATGTGGAATCTCTACAGCCTAGTAATTCCATTCCCAGGTAATTAACTTCAAATAGTGCTTTAAGTAGTATGCATATGAATATCCCGATCTTTTCTGAAAATTCTGATTCTCAACCAGTATATTCTAGCAGAACATAAGATACTCTATTTCCTTTTTAAATCTTCTATCTTTATTTACTTTAACTGTATGAACGTTTTGCCTTGCATGTATGTCTGTTTGCCATGTTTATGTCTGGTCTCTATAGAGGTCAGAAGAGGGTATCAAATCTCCTGGAACAAGAGTTACAGGCAGAAGATACTCTAAGAAGTTCCCACAAGCTACACTACTGGTCTATGGGCAATAGTTCAAAGATCAAGGCCTTGGGAAGATTTAGAGTTTCTTGAAAATATTCACAGACTTAAGATTGTCAGCAACTAAATTGTCTGTCAGTGCCATGATAATGCTTATTTTTTTAAAAGATTTAGTTGTATTGTTTTAAATTACGAATTGAGGTGGAGGAGTGGGACTGTGCATGTGAATGTAGGTGCCTGAGAAAGCTAGGGACATTGGACTCTCCTAGAGCTGGAGTTACAGACAGTATAAGCTGCCTGATATGATGCTGAGAACAAACTCAGGTGCTCTAGAAGAGAAAGCAACTGATGCTCTTAACCACTGGCCCACCTCTCCAGCCCAGATACTATTTGTCGTATAATTGCTTATTAATTTAAAAAATAAGAGAGAATACATGAATCATCTGAATAAATCCCATAAACACAATGCCGACCCAGTCAGTCACAAGGGCACATGCCTGTAATCCCAATACTTAGGAGGATCAGAAGTTGAAGGCCAGCTTCATCAACACAGTCAAATTTGGGGCTAGCCTGTTTTATATAAAAGCCATTCTAAAAAATAAAGACATGTTGACTAACAAAATACAATTTGTGAAAATGAAGATAATTCTTTATATTATATAATACATATATAATAAAAGTAATAAAGCAAGGATAGTAGTTATGGCTAGGAAAAATAGAAATAAAACTAGCAAAGAACAATCAAAGGGTTTGTTTACTTATTTACTTATCTTTCATGTTTTGAGTCAGGGTCTCATTATATAGTCCAGGCTGGCCTTGAACTTGCAATTCAGTCTCCTGCTGTGGCCTCCCAAGTGCTGGAACTAAAGGCATGCACCACTGCATTCACCTCAAAGAACTCTCTCTAAACCCTTAACATTTTGTCTTTTTTTTTTTTGTTCTGAGACATTACAAGCCTAAAGGCTGCACCATTCCATTTTTAGTGGCACTGAGGATGAAACCTGGGGCCTCTAATCTGCTAGGTTAGAGCTCTATCTACTGAACAGGTACATTCCCAGCACTAACATTTTATTTACTGAAGTAGGAAATTGGTATGTTTAGAATACTATTCTCTCCTTTTTATGTATAGTCCTAAAATATCTCATAGATTTCTTAAATGAAGATTTTTGTCATTTTTGATTTGTTTTGAAGACTTACTCGGTAGCTCAGGCTGGCCTAGAACTCATGGCAATCTTCCTGTCTCAGTCTCCTCAGTGCTGAGATGGCAGGTATGAGTCATCAAACCCAGTTTAAGATAAAGATACTTTAGTATATGTAGTGACACTTCATTTGTATTTTAATAAATAAAGCTTGCCTGAAGATCAGAGAGTAAAACAGCCCCAATGGTCAGCCTTATAGACTAGGCAGTGGTAAACAAACACCTTTAATCCCAGTAGCCACACTAGTTGCCATAGAAACCAGGCAGTGCATGCCTTTAATCTCAACCCCAGAAAGGACTATGGGGGGGGGGAGACAGTTTGCAGTCACTGTCTCATTCTGAGATTCCTGGAGGCAGGGCCGCCATTTCGGAAGTCGAGGTAAGAGCCAGTGGATGGCTGTTTTGCTTTTCGGATCTTCAGGTTGAATCCCAATTTTTCTCTTTGAGTTTTTATTAATCATGCTTCAAGTATACATTTCCAATTCTGTACAGCTAGAAAGGACATAGGTATAGGACAAGCATCCCTTCTCTGTTTATATGCCAAACTCCTTTCTGTGCTCTTCGAAGTATTCTTTTAATTATTGAAAAATAAGTGATAAAGTGTTATAAATTCTACACAGAGATCAATTATGCATAACATAAGCTACATACATCAGACAATTTTGTGGTTACTTACAGTAACTATCACAAACCCTCTGGCTTAATGGCAGAAGATTAGTAGCAAATGTGGTCAACTTTAGAGAGTTATCATCAGAATGGGAACAAATCCACGGAAGTGAAAGCATTCCACATAACTCTTCTAGAATAGGATCCTCAAAAGAACTTTTAACTACAGAGATAGACAAAGGACATAAATTATACCAATTCCTTCATCATATTTATTTTCAAGACTGTAGACATCCAAAACATCAAGTGGAATTATAATCAACATTCAATAAACAAGGATTCTTATATTCTTTTTTCTTTTTTTCTTTGGTTTTTCGAGACAGGGTTTCTCTGTGGTTTTTTTGGAGCCTGTCCTGGAACTAGCTCTTTGTAGAC
This sequence comes from Microtus pennsylvanicus, assembly GCF_037038515.1. Lineage (NCBI taxonomy): Eukaryota > Metazoa > Chordata > Mammalia > Rodentia > Cricetidae > Microtus > Microtus pennsylvanicus. The sequence goes on from NC_134581.1 coordinate 27,615,460, forward strand.
CAGGCTGGTCTCGAACTCACAGAGATCCGCCTGCCTCTGCCTCCCAAGTGCTGGGATTAAAGGCGTGCGCCACCACCGCCCGAACAAGGATTCTTAAAACGAAGGGCCATAAACAATCCTCTGTTTTAACTGGGGGTGGTCTGTGGCAAACTCAGGCCTTGCACATGTTAAACAAGTACTCTAACACTGAGCTGTACTTCTAGTCCCATGCTGAAGTCTGTGAGATCAATAAAATCAGATGTTATTTAAAAACATATACATCTATGCACTGTCTAGATCATTGTATTCTTCAGATTTTCAAACCAAAACATTTAAATATTTCAAATCAATATCTACTCACAAAATTAATCAAAATATTACACAAATAAATGTAAAACTCAGAAAGCTTAATTAACAGAAATTTTGATAATATTCTAGATATTGCACACTTCTTCATTTAAACTTTAGGTAGAAACAGAAAGCCTACTTCTATAACGACTAAGGTTAATGTCTCACTTATTTGTACTCACCTTGCATATACATCAAAGCATCATAAATTTTTACCACGTTATCAATGACTGATTCCAGTTCAAGTTTCTGAACAGAGCCTAACAAACTCCTACAGCTCTTAAGCACTTTTGTATAAAAATCCAAAGACATCCAAGTTATCACTATTGGAGGTTTCTTCTTATATTTGTGTTGACAGTCCTTCAAATTATGGCTGCAATGAGTATATTTTTTAAAAAGATATTAAAATTAAAATTTTGTTAGAGTCCAATATTTTTATATTTTAATGTTTTATTTTAACATTTATTATATTTTAATAAAGCCAAAATTAAATACAGAACTAACCTATAACCTTAACTCAATTTAAAGTCAGTATGCAAACCAACCTTTTGTTTAAGTGTATTCTTTCTCTCTCTCTCATATTTTTTTTATTTTCAAGACAGGGTTTCTGTGTAGCCCTGACTGTCCTGGAACTCACTCAGTAGACCAGGCTGGTCTCGAACTCATAGAGATTTGCCTGCCTCTGCCTCCTGAGTGCTGGGATTAAAGGCATGTGCCACCATCTCCTGGCCTTAAGTGTATTCTCTTAATGTTGGTGTATGTCACTGTTTTTTTTCTGTTGTTTGTAGTATGTGTGTGATGTGAAGGAGACATACACATACACTGAGTTTAATTCTGTAGCCTAGGCCAGCCTGGTGACAATCCTCCTGTCTTAATTTCTTAAATCACTCGTGATGTGGGAACTGATCTAGGATCTTTGAATGTTGGCATTACCAGGCTGAAATAATGACAGAAAACATGCCTGTGTAGTTAGCAACTAATATGGCAAATGCTCTTTAGAAAAGGAGAAGAATCTAATCTATTCCTTCAATTCATCTCAAATTCTAAGTTTAGTGGCATCAGAATTAATTTATTTTTTTCCTAAAATCTCCTTTTTTATAGCTCTGTATTGGTTAGTTATGAATCAGCACAGAATGATCGATCACAAGCTGTTCTAAATTGGGACAGTAAAAATAAGTCTTCTAAAGGTCATACTTGTTTCTTTTGATAGAAAATTTACATAAGGACACTAAACAGAAAGTCTGCCTCTTCTGCATTCTAAATTTCTACTCTATTTCAAGAAATATAGTCAAATGAACATGAATTTCTGGATTGTATGTAAATATATTCTGCTACCTTCATATTATGTATCCTTGGGATGTTATTTAGGCTTAAGAAAAAAATCTAATTTTTCTGCACTTTAACTTCTATTCAGTAAAATAGGTATAACAGCAGTTACCTCTAGGATTGACATAAAGATTAAGATGGAAGCAACTTTTAGCATATTACCTCGTTTAGCAGATACTCAGTAGAAAATTTCTTAACTACTTCACTACCAGGTTTGTGTCCTAAGGTCACAAAAATCAAGTAAGTAATGAAGTTTCTTAAAATGGTAAATACAAATTCATTAAAGGAAGCCCACATAGAAAATTAAAACATTGGTGGGCCAGTAAGCTGATTCAGTGGGTAAAGCACTTGTCCTAAAAGCCCGATGACCTGACTTTCATCCCCGGAACCTATGTAAAAGCATAGACTGACCCCACAAAGTTGGTCCCCTGATCTCCACATGCATTCCATGGTATGCATGCACCCACACATACATAATAAAATACTTAAAAAAATCTTTTAATATTTCTTTTTTTTACCCATCCATGTCTTGATGAGAACAGTGAACAGTGCAGAGAGCAGTCAGCTGTAATACAACAGTGATTCCTTCTAACTTCTCAGCAACAGAATTCTTTAGAGTACCACATTCAAGAGAAATCTGAAGGGATTCAGCTTTCTGTCTCAGTACATTCCATAATATGCTCTTTTTGTCCATATCCACATGAGTAATTCTACAAACAATTATAATTACAGTAAAAGGTATTAATATATAATACAAATGTATTTCATTCAAACAAAATATACAGCTCAGGAATGCAATGCTTACTTAGTATACACAGGCTTACATTCCAGCACAAAATTAATAAGTAAACAACTCTTTTCAAAACAAAAGAGCCAGCAAGATGGCTCAGCAGATAAAGGCACTTGCTACCAAGCCTAAGAATCTGAGTTTGATCTGAGCCACATAATGTACTCTACACAGTAATTGTGGTATATACTTACATGTAGACAAGACACACACACACACACACACACACACACACACACACACACACACACACACACACCAGTAATTATAATAATAAAACAAAAATTGCAATGTATTATCAACTTTTATCTACATTAGGGTAGATTTAAAACAATGTTCAATTTGGCTGAACTATAGCAATTCTTTGGCTACATATAAAAAATAGTGTATTTGTTAAGATTTAAAATACAATAGAAACACAGGCTGACACTTTTCAAATACAGGCATGCAAAAACATTCAAAGAAACTATGTACATATAGATTAGATTAAATCACAGTGACTAGCAAAATATTTTAATTATTCTCATTGCCTATGTTTAGAAAGATGTTTCTAAACCAGAACACTTAACATTTTTTAAGGTAAATAAAATTTATGAACTGTCTAAAATAAAACAGAATGAGATCATAGTCTTCAAACTGTCTGGATAACCTTTTGGAAGAGTTGAGAGAAGAGCTGAGTCTACGTCTCTTTGGTGACACCTCATCATTATTACCACTGAGATTTTCCTGTTGAGTTTGGCACTGAATTCCCTCGATAATTTCTATACTTTCCATTTTCAAGGCTGCATAAAATGGTCCCAACAAATACTGAGAAAACAAAAAAAAAATTCAAATACTATCTCTTAGGAGACATGTTTACATTATTTATAAACAGAAAAATGCATTAGGTGTTAGCTACATGTTTTCTAGGAAGATAAACTATTTCTGAATCTTATAAGGCAAATCAAATATCCACATTAATCCATATTATTTTGCATTCTATCAATTAAGAATGGTTCTATAGCTTTAAAAAGGTCTACAACACATATATACTATAATCTTTCTCAAAATGCTATACAGAAATTTTTATAAGGGAATTGCTAACTTTTTCATACTACAAATCTAGCAAAACTTATAGACTAAAGTTTAAATGAAATGTGCAATGTATAAAATCCTGAATCAAGTCACTACATATCTGAATATTTTATTGCCTGTCTTTTCCCACAGTCCAAACAGGATATCATTACTCATTCTAAAGTGAAATCATTCACAGATAAAAATCTCAATGATTAAATCAATTAATGCTGCTATAAACAAATATTTTATAAATTCTACTTTAAAACAATCTATTCCATTGGCAGTTCACTAACATAATGAAATTTTTCTGAAATGGAAGTAAAAAGTCTATGATAGGGAATGAAACCAAACGATGAAAATCATCATGCCCTCGACATGCATCATTGTGTGAGATATTCTCTTTTCTTGTTAATAGAGCCTATACGCTTAAATGAACAAAACATGTAATGTGTAGTCTTAATAATTACTTACCCCAATATGTGTCTGAACTCCAAGAACATCTACAAGAGCTCTACAAATATTTGTCACATATATCTTCCTGACCTGTAAAGCCGATTCATATCCAGCTGGCACAAATTTAAGGAAATACTGCAGTAAATGACACAAACTTGCTTTCAGCAAATCAGACTTGAGCCGCATAAGCACACGATCTTCGAACATGACACAGAGTTTTTCCAGCAGCACATTTAAGTAGACAGGTTCAATATTTCTATAAGCCTCTGCTTCAAAGGGAAATAGTGTCTTTACCAGCTTTGACAACGGCTCTTCATACAGTTTCAATTGGTCCGCATCCATTCCTACAAGGTGTTGTAGTAATTCCAAAAATAAGCTGAAAAAAGTGCTTGCTGGCTGTGCTGGTAATCCTCCAAGCTCAAAGAGCTCAGTTAAAAGGCTAATTGCTAAAGATCTGATTTTGGGACTACCATGTTCTAGCAGAGCACAGCCTATCTGCCATAGCAACAATTCTTGTCTTCTAAAAAACACAGTTGGAACAATATGAATAAGAACCATTAATAAAGTGACTTCAATAAATTCTACATTTTGCATGTTCATGAATTGCAAAGGAGCTGGCTGCAAACATCCCAGGTATTCATCCAATCGGCTTAAAAATCGACTAACAACCACTGGCCATTCCATAACATTACCCACTGCATTTCTCTTGTGGAGATAAATTAAGTCTTCAAAAAGAAAGAGTAATTCCCTTGTGAGTACGCCAAAAATAGCAGGATTCTTGCTTTTAAAAAGAAATAATAATGAGCAGATAACTTCACATATTTTCTTGTGTAACATGTGGCAGGATGGAGTTGCTGCAATCCGTAAAAGTCTTGTAATGATCCAATGACTGAATTCTTTGAAACAAACAGAAAATATATTAAATAAGCAAGTATACCATTAAGTGTGAATTTGCTAAATGCATTATGATTGATTTTTTAAAGTATAAATCTCACTAAGAGGACAATCTAGGTTTCCCACAAAGTACAAAGGCTGTACCTCAGAATACCAATTTTTGAGCTACAGAAAAAAAGGTTCTAGTTTACCATTTACTAGTTATATCAACGCCACCTCTCTGAAGATGCATTATGCTATTGGTTATTGTGATGAATAAGTAATGTAACTTATGTGAAATAGCATAGTTCCCAAAGCATAATAAATATTCAACAAATAGCTACTATTACTGCATCAACAAAAATCCTATTTTTCTTTTTTGAGACAAGGTCTCATTCATGTAATGTAGCTCATACAGCCCTGAACTTGTTATGTTGCCAAGGATGACCTTAAACTTCTGATGATCCTTCTGCTCTCACCTCTCAAGTGCCAGGAATTAATGTATAAGCCACAACACCCAGCTTCCTTCAATGAAAAGTTACTGATTGTGGAGTTGTAGGTGTGGTTCAGTAATAGATTACTTATCTACTCCATGTAAGGTGCTAGATTCAACTCCTATTCATATGTACATGTCATTTTCTTACTTGAGACAGAGTCTGTCTATATATTTACCTGTTTGTTTGAAACAGTCTCTCTACATAGCCCTGACGTCCTAGAACTTCACTGTGCAGACCAGGCTGGCCTTGAACTCAGAAATCTGCCTGCCTCTGCCTCCCAAGTGCTGAGATCAAAGGCGTGTGCCACCACACCCAGTTCATCTTGTTTTAAATATTACTAACTCTAAAGTTATTTCATAACCCACTCGTGGGTTATAGTCCATACTTAGAAAATATAGCTAAAACTGACATGATTACAGCATAAATTAAGAACTTATGACAGAAAAAAATACAGGACCTCTATAATAAGAACATATAAAGCAGCAGCAACCAAGGCAGTCCCAGGCGGCCAAGAGGAGTCAAAAAAATACATTTTGAAGGATATATTTCCAAAGCAGATACTTGTAATACTACCAACAAATTCTAAAATATTTCATTACACAGAAAAAGTTTACTTTGCATCCCTTTGAGGGAACTAGGAAAAAAAAAGATCAATGGGGTAGTAGCAATAAGGTAAAAGCCTAGAAAAAAGCTTCAACATACAAAAAGAAAATTTTTCTTAAAAGGCAATATAGTAAGTTTTTGTTGCTATTGTTTTAGTTTGGTTTTTTAAGACAGGGTTTCTCTGTGTAGCTCTGTTTGTCCTGGAATTCATACCATAACCAGGCTGACCTTGAACTCAAAAAATCTGTCTGCCTCTGCCTCCTGAGCACTGGGATTAAAGGCATGTACCACCATACCCAGCATAAATAAGTGTTTTTGAATAGGATGTCTAAACAGGCTTTGTAGTAACTAGAGAGCATGTTCTAGCAAACCTTATAAAAAATAAATAAATAAATAAAATAAGTAGCTAAAAGCTGAAAGTGGTGGTACATGTCTTTAATCCCATCACTCAGAAAGCAGGCAGATCTCTGAGTTCCAGGCCAGACTGGTCTACAAAGTGAATTCTAGACCAGCCAGTTACATAGTGATCCTAACTTAAAAACAAAACAAACAAAAAACTGCTACCACATTTCCCCTCAATATATTAGAAATATGACTTTTAGAAGTATGTGATCATGTATAACAATATTCAGAAAAGCAGAAAAGAGATCTCATAAAACTGACAATTTACATAAAATAACACCACTTGCCAATACAACTGTCTTTGGCTTCATTTTGTCCCTGGCTTCCATTCACATTTACAAACATAAGTGGAGAAGACTTCATGATGTGCTGGATGAAATCAAGTAACATCACAGAGGTCGGCTGAGCATCAGTCTTCTTTACAAGTTCGAGAGCAACTAAGAGACAAAAGAAAAGTCACAACAAACTAAATAGAGCTTTTGTTAGGAAACTAATCTTTGGTAATCAAAACTTTTGTCCAGCAGAGTATTCATGCTAAACTGATATAGAGAAATATGAGTTTATCTAATATTCTTTTAGTATGTGTGTAGTATAAGTGTTTGTAAATGTTTGTGGATGTGTGTGAATGTGTATGTGGAGGTCAGAGGTCAATGTTGAGTGTCTACCTCAATCATTTTTGAGACAAGTTCTCTCTCTGAACCTGGACTTCACCAATTTAGCTATATTGGCTGGACCAGAAAGCTCCATTGGATATGCTCTGAGACTGCAGGTGTGCACCACGGCAGCTGGCTTTTTAAAACTGTGCTGGGGATTTAAAGGCAGGTCCTTATGCTATGCAGTCAGCTCAATGTCTCAGTCATCTTTCCAGTCTGCCACCTAATTTTATAATAACCATATACATTAATTTATTATACATCAATTCTGCAAGATGGCAGGCCTATAAGATGCCAGGCAGCATGCTAAAATCTGAAGATAAAAACGAAAACAAAAGCAATAATCTGGTGAAGGAATCAAAAAAGTTAAAAATAGTAGTGAACATGGTAACTCAGGATGAAAGGAAACAGTTCTGGAAAAATATGGGGAGGAATTTCCTAGATGAGAAGTTGGCAGAGGGAAAAGGCAAGTGGCCAAAACAGAGGGAACATATACAAAACCACATCTCCTTAAGTGCTCATAGTCCTTGTCTATTTTTTCCAGCAACCTAAAACTTTGTGGATTGAAAACAACAAGTTTAAATGACTATGATAAATCTAAATCATACAATGTGTTGGTACCAAATTCCACTTTCCCTTCCCTTTGCTATGACAGGTTTTATTTTTGTTTTTCTTTTGTTTTGTTTGTGGCATTTGCTATATGTCTACTATCGGCATAAGTTGTCAATAAAAAAAATCCATGTGATTGGAGTTGATCAAATGTTTTAAAGCACATCAAACATCTTTAGGAAGCCAGTAGAAAATCATGGTTATTAACAGAAACACAAACTTTGCTTTAAGGTCTAAATTATGTATGTTTTAAGTAACAAGCAACACTGAGTAATAACTTGCTAGAATTTAGTATCTCTAACAAATATTAACTGTATAACTAAAACTGCCTAGAGGAAAAAAATGGTAGTATAAGGTTACATGGAAAACCACCTAATTCCTGAAGTTTGTGTAAGAAATAATTCCTTCTTACCAACATTTACATCTGTAAGTATTCGGTCAATGAACTGGCAGAGAATTTGTCTTGGTTTCTGTACAACGGTATTATATTCCTCTGGAGTTGCACTAAAATACAAAGAAAAGCTTGTTAGAAGAGAACAGGGAGCACTTGGGAGGCAGAGGCAGGCGGATCTCTGAGTTCGAGGCCGGCCTGGTCTACAGAGCAAGTTCCAGGACAGGCTCAGAGAAACCCTGTCTTGAAAAAACGAGGGGGGGGAGGGGACTGATGGTTCCTTTTCTCTGGGCTCTAGTGGCTCGAGCCTTTAATCCCAGCACTTGGAAGGCAGAAGTAGGTGGATTCCAGTGAGTTCAAGGCCAGCCTGGTCTATAGTGTGTGTGACCTCAACCTCCTGATAAATTCAGGTAAAAAAATTTCAGGAACACACCTATAATTGGAAGCTGAGGCAGGAGGCTAGCAATTCTAGGCTAGTATAGGATACTTTAGAAAGGTCTGTCTCACAAAATAAACCAACAAAAAGATTTTAGTCTTTAAAAGGACTCACTTTTTAATTTGTAAGAAAGCTCTCTAAAGTTGTACTTGTAAAATGTGATTAGTTTAAGTGTTGGCATAGATGGTATTCTACTTCTTAAAAATAAAAAAAATCTAAAGACATTAATAATTTGGGGGGAGGGTGGAAGGGTCCTAAATGCCAGCACAGGAATCTGATCTGCAGATTTTAAAAATGTGCACTTAAAACGGTATTTAATACTTAAAATGAGGTTACTCCAAAATAAGATGTGTTGTAAGTATAAGATACATATTGGATTACAAATACTTGCACAAAAGAGTTAACATAGCATTAATCATCTTATACTAGTTACATATAAACATATGGTAATATTTGGATACCATGAGTTAATACACAGCTTATAAAACACATTACTAACTTAATTTTACTTCTTTCCTTCCTACTTTTTCAAATATGGTTACTAGAAAATTTTCAATAATTACATATGTAACTTCTACTATAGTCCCATTAAACAGTCTGATCTAGAGCTTCTTTAAGAAATAAATTCTGCTGGGGTGATGGTGGTGCATGATTTTAATCCCAGCACTCAAGAGGCAGAGGCAGGGGGATCTCTGTGAGTTCAAGGCTAGCCTGGTCTACAAGAGTTAGTTCCAGGACAGGCTCTAAAGCTACAGAGAAACCCTGTCTCGAAAAACCAAAAACCATAATTAATTAATTAATTCTGAGCCGGGCAGGGGTGGCACAAGCCTTTAATCCCAGCACTCAGGAGGGGCGAAGCAGGTGAATCTCTGAGTTCAAGGCCATCTTGGTCTAGTGAGTTTCAGGATAGCTAGAGCTAGATACCGAAAAACCCTATCTTGGAAGTAAAAAAAGAGGAGGAGGAGGAGGAAGAAAGGAAGGAAGGAAGGAAGGAAGGAAGAAGGAAGGAAGGAAGGAATGAAGGAAGGAAGGCAGGCAGGTGAGAAAGGGAAAGGAAGGAATTCTGTGAATGGGCATGGTGGCACACCTAATCCCAGCACTCAGCAAGCAGAGACAGGCGATCTCTGTGAGTTTCAGGACACTAGACAAACATAGAGTGACCCTGCCTCAAACAAACCAACCACAAATTCTGAGAGTAGAAAAGAAAGTAAAGTCTATAATTAACTTAAGAGCCACATCAAATAAATACAATTTGTGATGCCATCTAGACCTCAAACGGCATTAGTAATCTTAAATTGATAATGGTACCATGGGCATTAGTAATCTTAAATTGATAATGGTACCATGATTATATTTTATAAGTCTCAAACAAGTGACCGTCGTGTAGCAGCCATCACATCTGTGTCATGCATGTAAAGTCCTGGGTTCAATCACTAGTGGAACCATAAGCCATCTTGCTCATGGTACTGGGCAGACAGCTCAGTATTAAGAGCATTGCTGCTCTTGCAGAGGATCCTGGTTTGGTTCCCAACCACCACATTGTTACAATGATCAATAAAGACAGTTCTAGGGCATCCAATGACCTCTTATGATCTCTGAGGGCACCACTGAGGGCACCAGCACACACAAATGCATGCAGTCAAAATAAATTACACACACAAAATAAAATACATAAATAAACCTATAAAAGATGTCTCTATCTTTTACTGGTAAATATTGACATGGATGAAATCATATCTGGGATTTAGTGCAGAATAATATGTGCTGAGAGAAAGAAGGCTATGAAAGAGGAAATCAATATACAATTTTTTCTTCTTTTGTTTTTTCTTCTTTCTTTTGTTGTATTTAATTTTTTTCATAATAAAAAGGTAACAAAATGCTAAGAAAAAATATATTTATTCTTAAGGCTTCTCAAGAAAAAGTATTAAAGAGAAATACAATGTGGCAGAGCACTGTATATCTCTTTAATTAACCCTGAGTTCAATCAGAATTGGGGGAGGAGAGGAGAATGAAAAATACAATTCAACAGAACTGTTCCCTAAAATTCTGAATGAATTCAGCTTGAGCTCTGTGACTTTACATAAAATCTCACAAAACAGAAAATGTAGCTAATCTGTGCTACAACCATGATGACAGCTATTCTTATAGTCAATGCAAATTTACTGAGCACAATGCACAAAAAGCTAATATTGAGAGAGCAAAAGCATTAGCTCAGTGGAGACTTGATAAATTAGGGTAGACTATGAGGCCCTTTACCAAACAGTCAACATAAGAAGCACATATCTGGGAGAAAAGTAAAACCAGCTGAAATACTCTTTGAGGTTTCAAGGCAATAACTAAATGGGATAACTACAAGATAAATAGATACGTCTAGATCTTAAGATGCATGGAGATATAACCATACAATATGTATGAGACTAAACATTGTCAATGCTACTCCAACTCATAAGCAACAAGATAGGATGCTAAAGCTAATCTGGATCTGATGAAGTGAAGTTAAATCACCTCAGTCACACAACTCCTGTCAGTGGAAGCCTGGGACACAAATGCAACTGTAATTAATAACAACACCAGGGAAACACCTAAGCTACAGTTAGAAGAGTCACAAGGAGACACGGGAAGGCCAGACAAATAGAAATCTGAGGTTGATTCAAATGCCAACGAGATAGGAATTTCACAAAGGAAACAGAGAATAGGATCAGATCAATTTTAGAAAATATCTTTTGGGATTGTTTTGATAGATATAAATTATATACTTTACCATTTATGATTGTAAAGTGTATACTTTTATAGCATTAAGTTCAGCACATTACCACTGCCCACGCCCAGAACCTTCCCATACCGCAACTCTACACCTTAGCAGCAGTAACTTACTATTTCCCCTTTAAGCTTCCTAGCAATATTCACTCCACTATTTTATCTCTATGGACAGGACTACTCTAGGAATCTTATATTAGTTGTGTATCGTATTTATCACGTGTGACTTAGTTCATTTAGTTCTCAACCTTCCTAATACAGTTCCTTATGTTTTGGTGCCTGCCAAACATAAAATTATTTTCATTGCTACTTTATAACTGTAATTTTGCTGTTATGAATTGTAAAGTAAATATTTTTAGAGGTAGCAGTTTGCCAAAGGGATCATGATCCATGTCAAGAACCACTGGTTTAGTATAAAATCTATCTTGTAGCATGTTAGAATTTCTTTCCTTTTCACACTGAATAATATTCTCTATATTTATGCCACATTTGGGAGGGTTATGTCTACTTATCTGCTGGTGAACATTTGCTTCCACTATTTAGATATTGTGTGAACAGTGTAAAAATATCTGCTCAAATCTCCGCTTTAAATTCTTTTGGGTAGGGGGCTAGAGAGATGGCTCAGAGGTTAGGAGCACTGCCTGTTCTTCTGAAGGTCCTGAGTTCAATTCCCAGCAACCACATGGTGGCTCACAACCATCTGTAATGAGATCTGGTACAGAATACAGTATATATAATAAATAAATTAATTTTGGGTATATATTAAAAACACTTGCTAGATTATAGGGTAATTACGTTATTTATTCTCCTCCTTTTTTGTAGTACCTTCATTTCATTTCCACAGGGATTTAAGTTATATCATTCTACTTTCCCCATACCTTAACCAATTTTTAAAATATATACAACAGTTACTATAATGGTATGAAATGGTATCTTCTTGTTTAGTTTGTGAGGGAGGTTGAGACAAGGCCTCATTATACAGCCCCTTTTAACTCCTTGGTAGCTCAAGCTGTCCTCAAACACCATCACAACAGCTTCCTTGAGGTTTTGATTCGTGTCTCCCTTACTATTCGTCATTTCAAACACTTATCTTTATATTTGCTTATTAGTCATTTTTATACCCTTTTTGGAGAAAAATCTGTTCAATTTTCTTATCCATTTTTTTTCATCGAATTATGAGTTTTTTTATGTTGAGCTATATAAGTTTTTAATATAGTAACAGCTGTTAAACTCTTAAATTTTTAACTATTTGTTAAGTCTCTATGTATGGTGTATGTATGTACATGTTCATGTGAGTTCGGGCACTCATGCCCTGGTGCATGTGTTAAGGACAGGGGACAACCTTGGGAGTTAGTTGGTCATTGCTTCCATCTTTGCTGAGACAGAATTTCAGTAATGACCACCTAAATTTGTATTATCAGTTTCCCCAAATCACCACTTTTACTCAAATACTTTTAGACAAAAATTACCAAATGCTCCCATAAAATATATTTGCCACAATTATACAAAGTAAGAAAAAAAAATCACAGGGTGATAATGCAGTTAGGACGAAAGTGGTCATTTATTCTCTAATTTAGGTTTTTGGAAGAAATGAACACAGTTGCGGTGCAAAAATAAACGGCAGCAGATAGCCCACAGACTTAGGGTGAGCACCGACTTTCCGTGCAAACCGAGAAGCGGCTCTGGCCTCCGGAGAGGGAGCCTACCAGCGGCGAGGGGCGTGGCGAGCACCATCTTCACCCTGGAGCCTGGTTTTCATCAGGGGACTGACTCTTGGGGTGGACAGAAACCAGGTTTGGTTTCTCCCTTGCTTTTTCTGAGGCAAGGTCTCAGTGTTTAGACCCGGGTGGCCTCGGGGTGCGCCTGCCTCTGCTTCCCGCGCTCTGGGACTAAAGGCGCGCGACGCTCCGTCAGGCCGGAAAGAGGCATTTACACATGGACCCCACCTCGGAGTTTGAGGGGCGCTGTGCACCTTACTCTGCGGACCTTGGGGAGTCCCTCGGATTCCTGACTAAAATGACGGGCCGGTCAACCCGGAGGGGGTCACATCTTTAAGCTGACCGAAGCACGGCTTCTCTCCGGCTGAGAAGCCGGGGCAGCCCGTCACGCCCCCGGCAGCGATCAGAGGGAACAGACCCGAGGAAGGGTCCCCAGAAGCCAAGGCGTGTGCTAAAACCACAGCAGAGACCCTTCACGCAAAGCGGAAACTCGCACGGGCAAGTCCTCGCGCGCGGAGCGGCCGGCACCCGGGCACCCGGCACGCGACCGCGCTCCCGCCAACCGTCGCGAGGAGGCCGCGGCGCCGACTGCGGAGAGCCGGCGTCGCGAGGCTGGTGACCACGCGCGGCCCTACCTGCCCAGCTCCCGCAGGGCGGGGATCATGGACGCCAGCTCCAGCCCGTGGTCGCCCATGCTGACACCGAGCGGCTCTCAAAACAGCCGCCGCCGGGGCCGGGCTTCTCCACAGCCGCCTCAGGAGAAAGTGGCGCGCCGACGGGGGCCCGCGCGGTCCAAAACTCCTCCCGGAAGCCGCTGTCGGCCGCAACCCCCTGGCGCTTGTTCCGTTTCCGTTAGGACCTGGGGGAAATCCCGGAGGCGGCAGGGGCGGGGCCGGCAGCGGACGTGCCCGCCCAATTTTCCTCCTCCCGCCTCCCCGTGACACGTGACCTCCCGCGGGTTTTTTTTCCGCTTTGAGACTCAAACTGGGCTGCTCAGCAAAGCGGACCCCAGGATTTGGGTTGGAGAGGGATATGGCGACCCGACAAAGTTATATATTTCACTATGTCAAAATTACGTATTCAACTGGGTAAGGCCACGCAGTACCGCTTACATTCGCTGTTTAGCACACGAAGATAGTGATATAGCCCCCCAAAATAAAGAAGTGGCGGAATGGCAGCCAGGGGTGCTCCGGACTGCAGGATTAGAATTTGCTGTACCATGACCGCCCTTCCTTCTGCCCATTACCCTTTAGGTTTGCTTGATAAAATGACGTGCGTCGTATAGAGGCCAGCAACGTAAGCTCACGTTTCCTCCCTCTTCACCTTCTTGTGTTTTTCTTCAGAGCACTTGGCACCTAATGATGTAGGCTGTGTCTTAGAATATAAGGTTTTGAAAGCAAGGTCGTGTTTATTTTGCCTGTTGCTGGCAACCCAGGAACTAAAACAGTGCTTGGACATAGTTCGTGTTTAGTCAACATTTTTGAATGAATTATTGAATGTTAGAAGAAACAGGATTAGAAGCTATATGGCCTCAGGAAAATACTTAATCTCTTTATTTCCATTTTTTTTTCATTTCCTAAGAGTACAGTTTTGGTGGAGGTGACAGAGTCAGACAATAGAATGTCATTTATTTCCGTTGCTACTTTCCCCCTCTCCCTCTCTTTTTCTTTTTCTCTTCTCCCTCCCTTTGTTTTTAAGTCAAATCTCACTATGGATCCCTAGCTGGCACTGATGAAGGATCCCATTCTCCAGCCCCTGAAATGCTAGAATTACTGGTGTGTGCCACTACCAATGAGTATACTTTTTAAAGCTTAAATTATAAGTCCTGTGCTAGCTAGTTTTATGTCAGTTTGACACAAACTGGAGTCTGCTAGGAAGAAGGAACCTCAATTGAGAAAATATTCCAACAAGACTGGCTTGTGGGGAAGCCTATGGTGCCTTCTTAGGGTTTGATGATTGATGTGGGAGGTTCCAGGTAACTGTGGGTGATGCTGCCTGGGCCTGGTAGCCCTGGATCCTTAAAAAAGGAAAAAGAAAAAAAAGAAAGCCACGAAGAGCAAGCTAGCGTGCAGCATTCCTCCATGGCCTCTGCATCAGCTCTTGCCTGTAGCTCCTGCCTTGAGCTCTGCATCACTTCTTTCAGTGATGGAGTGTGATGTGGAACTGGAGGATGAAATAAACCCTTTCCTCCCCAAGTATCTTCTCATCATGGTGTTCTATCACAGCAATAGAAACCTAATGAGGACAATCACGTATGACAAATAGTTCATCAATTAAAAAGTAAGAAATGCTTGCCACTTTTAAATTATGTTGAGAAAGATTACAGTAATGACAGAGCTGAGGATGCATCCCAGTGGCAAGCACTAGCCTAGCATGTGAGGCTCCGGGTTTGACATGCAGTACAGTGCAAACTACATTTTAAAATAATGATTAAATCAGGCACAGTTGCGCATGCCTACAATTCCCTTTCTTTGGGTACTGAATCAGAAGGATCAAGAGTTCAAGGCCATCCTTGGGACCCCAAACCTCAGAGCTCTGTCAATCTAATTTAATCCAAAAAGTAATTTTATTTTTTACTTTGATTGAAAGATTTATTTTTATATGTATGAGTGTTTTGCCTGTGTGTTGTATGTGCACCATGTGTGTGCCTTGTGCAGCAGTGAGTCAGGAGAGAGCATCAGACCCTGTAGAACTAGCGATATGGGTAGTTATGTACCGCCATGTTTGTGCTGGGAACTGAACTGCAAGAGCACGTGCTCTAATCTGCTGAGCTATTGTTCCAGCTTCCAAAAGGTATGTGTGTGTGTGTGTGTGTGTGTGTGAGAGAGAGAGAGAGAGAGAGAGAGAGAGAAGAATGAGGAAGACAAAGCCAGTTTCAAGTAATATACAGGAATATAACAACCCCCAATATAACAAGGCCAAATGTGCTGGAGAGACAGGCAGAAAGCGAGAGAACCGGCATTCATTAGATGCCAGTGGAGGAAGCACTCAGACGAACTGCAGCAGATAGAGGGGTTGGCTCAGGAAGGGAGGTGTGACTACATATTAGATGGGATCTGAAGGTCCAGCAGGACTGGAAGAAACAAAGACAGGAGACAAATACTCTAACCAAATGCAACACTATAAACTGAAGGATGCAGAGGGCTTGCATGGTCCAGCTTAGCTGGCATTTAGGGAACATTTAGAACAGGTATGTCTAACCTGTAGCCCACCACTGGCAGGCCGCCATTGGCAGGCTACATATATCCTAGGGTGT
Organism: Microtus pennsylvanicus; assembly: GCF_037038515.1. Classification (NCBI taxonomy): domain Eukaryota; kingdom Metazoa; phylum Chordata; class Mammalia; order Rodentia; family Cricetidae; genus Microtus; species Microtus pennsylvanicus. The sequence goes on from NC_134581.1 coordinate 27,631,604, forward strand.
TTTTGAATGTGACCCAACACATCTGTAAATGACAACATCAAACCCCAGTGTCATAAGGACACACCAGTAAATTGAGGAAAGGCACTAATGGTTTTTTTTTTATTATTATTATTTATTTATTTATTTATTAAAGATTTCTGTCTCTTCCCCGCCGCCGCCTCCCATTTCCCTCCCCCTCCCCCAATTAAGTCTCCCCCCAGCCCGAAAAGCAATCAGGGTTCCCTGTCCTGTGGGAAGTCCAAGGAACCCCCACCTCCATCCAGGTCTAGTAAGTTGAGCATCCAACCTGCCTAGGCTCCCACAAAGCCAGTGCGTGCAGTAGGATCAGAAACCCATTGCCATTGTTCTTAATAGAGTAACAATAGGCTGGCTATGGTGGTACATGACCATCATTCTAGCACTTTAGAGGAGGCAGGAGGACCCCTAGTTTGATCTGGCTTGGGCTATGTAGTGAGTCCCCAGCTCAAACTGGAGCAAAACTAGTCAAAGCTCCATTTGAATATGGCAGAAGGTGTGAGTCAGAAGGAAAGGAAGCTAATAGCCATATCTATAGCAACAGCTTTAGCAATGCATCAATAAATGAGCAACTGATGTCAAGGTCGGTGTTCCAAACAAATACCTTTCTTCTGAGTACTTCTGTATTTCTCTGCCACACTTCATGGAAGAAGTTTTCATAAGGCTGATTCATTTTTATCTCCCATTGAGCCCTAAACTACTGTAAATTGTACTCTTCCATTGCCCCTCCCTCCATTCTCACCAGAAGCACCAATGGCTTCTTTTCTTGTTGTCCTTACTATTATTGCTGCTTCTTGAGATTGGGTCTCTAATAGCCCAGGCTGGCCTTGAACTCGTGTAGCTAAGCGTGGTCTTGAACTGCTGATCCTTCTGCTTCTACTTCTGGGTGCTAGGAAAACAAGCATGTGGCACTACATCCTTTTTGTGTTATACTGGACCTGGTGTGGTGGTTTGAATGAGAATGTCCCCATGGGCTCATATATTTGAAAGCTTGGTCCCCAGCTGGTGGAACTTTTTGGGAAAGGATTGTTGGAGGAGGGGTGTTGCTAGGGGTGGGCTTTGTGGTTTCAAAAGCCCATGCCACCCTGAGTTGTTCTCTCTCTCTCTCTCTCTCTCTCTCTCTCTCTCTCTCTCTCTCTCTCTCTCTCTCTCTGTGTGTGTGTGTGTGTGTGTGTGTGTGTGTGTGTGTGTGCTTGTGGAAAAAGATGTAGGGACTCAGCTTCTGCTCCAGTGCCATGCCAGTCTGCCCATGGCCATGGTCTCTGCCATGATGGTCATGGACTCCAAGCCTCTGAAACTAAGTGAGCCCCTAGTAAACTATTTATTCTCTGAGTTGCCTTGGCCGTAGTGTCTCTTCACAGCAATAGAACAGTAACTAAGACTCATGCCTTTGATCGTGCTAGACAGACATCTGGACAGACCTTCCAGATGCTCTCGGGAGCAGCCCCACACCCAACTAGAATCTTTCTCTCCTCTCAAAGTTGCTGTAAGGAACTTAGCTCTAAGTGCAGCTGTCAGTAGCCTCATAGACCTGTCTTCTTCTCTCCTCACCAGCACTCAGGAGAAGCAAATCCTCACCTCGCCACCCTGCTGTTGCCCAGGGTCCAACACAGCTTGAGTAATGTCACACATTAACCAGCTCCATTCGCTGTCCAGTGTCTCCTTGACTCCTGTCATGCGTGCCTTGCGGCCTGGGTCATATATTAACTAGACCTACTTTCTCAGTATGCAAGGATCATCCCTTCCCTTAGAAACCTTGAAGAGTGGACACCTGCCATGGCTTTGAAGGACAGGGACTGGAGCCGCTTCCCTCAGACCGCAGCTGTGCTGTCTTTGGAGTTAATGTCTTAATAAAGCTCTCGCCTAAAGACAGTCAACTCGGTGCCTTTTCTCCCAGTCCTCCTCTTCTCTCGGGGCTTTCATGTGGCTAAATCCAAAGGGCATTGGTCACTCTTTTCCTTTCTTCTTCCATGGTTTGACAGTCTAGATCACTGCCTTCTGGAATCCTTCCTTTGGTTACTCCCTGTGTTTTTAGCAGTACGTCCTTTGTCATTTCCCTTAACTTTTGGTATCCTTAGGATCCTCCCTTGGGTTTCTCTCTTCCTCCCCCTCTCCAACCCCACAGGGACTGAGCAAGCTGTCTACTACAAGTGTACTCCAACCAACCTGAACATTTTCATTAGCCATGTATATAGGTGTCCATATTAGTGATAAGGTGCTATGAAAATGACCAGTAGATGGCACTACAACCTCATTAAGACCTTTGTGACTTGCTGGCTAGAGGCTGCAGGAACTGCCAGCATGCAAGTCATCATAACACATTGCTAGCATCCTAATTTTAGGATTTCATTGTATAACACACAGTATGAAGGATATGCATTTTAGTAAATCCTAGATGAGACAATGTAAATAGTTTCAAAAGTTTCTGCATTTGGTACACGAATTGATTCTGTAATTTGTGTCTTTAAATTTGTGATGTTGCCGACAGGATGAGGCCTCATGAATGAATACTCAGTAAACTCTCCGATTCCAAGCTATATCACTAGTCCTCTGTAGTTAGTTGACTTTTCTTTAAATCTTTTTATTTTGTTTGGAAGGATGCTCTGCCTGCATGTGTGTCTGTGCACCACATGTAGTAGACGTTTTAAATAAGTGTTGTAAGGAGGCCACTTGTTGGCTCCTGGCTGCTCAACCCCGAAATAATCACTCAGAAACTATATTATTTATATCACTGCTTGGCCCATTAGCTCTAGCTTCTTATTGGCTAACTCTAACATCTTAATTTAACCCATTTCTATTAATCTGTGTATAGCCATGTGTCTGTGGCTTACCGGCTAAAGTTCCAGCGTCTGTCTCTGGCGACGCTACATGGCTTCTCCCTTTCTCTGCCTCCATTCTCTCAGCATGCCCTTTAGTTTTCCTCACCTACCTAAGTTCTGCCCTATCAGCAGGCCAAGGCAGTTCCTTTATTCACCAGTTGTATTCACAGCATACAGAGGGGACTCCCACATCAAATAAGTGCTTGTGTAATGCAGATGTTAATTGGAGTTGCTCTACATGATAACATACACCTTTTCAAAACTCAAATCTGGTTAACCCATTTGCTTCTTCAGTATGGTGGCTATGTATTGGATATTGTCATACTGGGTCAAAATTACAAGGAGAACATGTCTGTTGGGTAAAGTCTGAAGAAATGAACAACATAACTGCAAGCCATCATTTTGAAACTTTATGAACGAAAACAAATGATTCCTTATAGCCAAACAACATCAACGCATCTGTTTTCACTCAGTAGAGACATTGAAAGTACACAATTAAACCCAGACCCAAACCCACTCAGTATTTTTTATAAGTCACTCAGTAAAGCCATTTGTCTTTCCACCTTTGCAGCAGTTACACACACACACACACACACACACACTAAATTTGGAAGCAATTCCTAAAGGACACAGACTACCTCACACATATGGAAGCTTCCTGTATAGGTAACAATATTACTGGCATTACAACGGTCTCAGATATGACCCTAAGTGTATATTAAATATAGTAGTAATGATTGGAAAAATTATTTTACTGTTTTCAAAATGCTTTTATATACCAGGTTGTCCTTCAAGCTGTAAAGCACAAATGCTCTGGAATTTGAGTATGTATTGCAATAGTCTTGAGAAAGCCAGAGAATGGATTCCTAGAAATATGCCCAGAGGTTTTGAGAACAGATAAGTCAGAAAAGAAGCTCAAATTTTACATATTTTTTAAGTTGCAGGTAAATATGGAAAATAATAGCTTTGGCTGTCCAGGAAGATAATGTAAGACAGTAGGATAAATCATGCACATGTGTTCATATGTTACCAACAGTTCAGAATTTTGAAATGCTGTCATTTTCATGGATGTATAATTTCCTATGTAAAAGGTGAAGCAATGTGTGGGGAGGACATGTCTCTGCCATGCTCCACATCTGATTTTTTTTGCTCTCTGCTTCAGTTGATGTTTGCAGGTTTGTTTTCCCCGCCTCTGCTTATTATGCTCCCTGCAATCTGGGATGATTGTTCAGTTTGATTTTTCACTTACTTACGTATGTCATTTTAAAAGACACATGACTGTCCATTTAGTTTTTTATCTTAGTTACAATTTTAAACCACCCAAAGGTTTAGATAATTTTTATACTCATGGCATCCCTTCATGAGAGGAAAATGATCCAATAGAGGGGACAGAGATTTATTTCCATTTCTGCCTTATTTCTTAGATTTGTCTTTTCTCGTCTAAATGATGCTTTTAAAAAAGAAAATCAACATACATCTAGAGCTGTACTGAAGTTAAACTGAATATTGCCCTTTTCACTTGTATATATATATATATTTTCTCTACTCTATTATGAGAAAAATAGCCAAACAAGCAAGCACACTATGCTTATATTGTATTTCCTGGTTTCATTCAAAATGCATCATGGTTAGACTGGGTGCCCATCAAAAAACGAATGGATAAATATAGCATGGTCTGTATACACAGTGAAGTATTATTCAGTTATAAAGACAAATGAAATAATGACATCTACAGGAAGATGGGTGGAGCTGGAGATCATTATGTTAAACCAAATAAACCAGACTGAGAAAAGACAAATATCACATATTCCCTCATGAATTGAGTCTAGATTAAAAACAGCAGTAACTTGAAAGTAGAAAGAAATATTTGGGAAGAGAAAGACGAGGAGACAAAAGAGGGTAATGGGGGTGATTGAAATGTGATCAAAGCTTATTATGTACATGAGTGAAAAGGTTGCAGTGATATCCATTGTTTTGTGCAATTAATGTATGCTAGACTGTTTTTTAAATAAGTTGTATTTATTTATACATTTTTAAGGTATGAGTGCTCTACATCAGTACACCTGCATGCTAGAAGAGGGCATCAGATCTTATTATTGATGGTTGTGAGCTACCATGTGGTTGCTGGGAATTGAACTCAGGATGTCTGGAAGAGCAGCCAGTTCTCTTAACCACTAAGCCATCTTTTCAGCCCTACTAAACTGTTTTTAATAGATCTAGTTTTTCTGAAACTCAAGGTGAAACTCATACCTGTGGCAGCCACTGGTTGTGATTATAAGTATTTCTGAAACCTTAGACTCTGGGGAGCAAATACCAGCTAAGACACGGGAGTCCAGGATGGCTACAGAGTAAAGACATATCTTTTCAAGGACTAGCATTGTGATAATAGTACAACTTTGGAATTGAACTTGAGTTGGAATTGTAGTCTTTTGTATTTGTGAATCTGTACAGTAGCTAGTACAAAAAAAAAACCCCATGGCTGAACACTAGCAGTGGTGGTAGTAAACACTAGAGTGCTGGTAAACACTAGCCCTTCCGTTACCAAAGAGCCTAGTAAAATAAACTCATAATCCGTATGAATCTCTGCAAAGTGTGGAATCAGCCAGGCGGTGGGGGCGCACGCCTTTCATCCCAGCAGTCAGGAGGCAGAGGCAGGCGGATCTCTGTGAGTTTGAGGCCAGCCTGGTTCTACAAGAGCTAGTTCCAGGACAGACTCCAAAGCTACAGATAAACCCTATCTCAAAATAACAAAAATAAATAAATAAATAAAAATAAAATAAAATAAAAAACAGCAAAGTGTGGAATCAGAAAAGATTGTCTTTATATGAAAGACAATTTAATTATTTAGTTGCCTTTAGTTTTTATTTAGTTGTGTTATGAAAGAAGGTAGTATTTTTGTGCATGGGTGTGTTTGTGTGTGGTGGCTAAACGTTGGGTATCTTCTTTGATTGCTCTCTACTTTATATATAGAGGTGTGATCTCTCACTCCAATTCAGCTAGTCTGTCTAGCTAGCTTCCTTCAGAGAGCCTCCATCCCAACCTCTCTCAAGCCGGGAATACTGGTGGCTGTCACACCCACCTATATTGGCTACCCTGTTGAGCATGTGAACTCCAGTTCTCAAGACTTGTACAACAAATACTCTACCCACTGGCTCATCTCCCTACTCCACCCCAAAAATTACAAAAAAAAAATCACCTATAAATAAAGATAATTTCTTAGGGCTGTTACAGATATTCTATGAAAAAAAAGGCCCAACACTTTAAAGTGCTTAAAATGGTGACTTAAAATAGGAATCCAATAATGTAACCACTGTTACTCTTTTACACAAAAAATAGAAGATATGGAAAATATTCCCACTTTGATTTTAGTTGGTAATATTTCTTTTTAAAGCAACAAATTATGGTATACATGATTGAACCTAATTTATGTGATAGCAAATATTCAAAATTGGGAGTTATCTAGAAAAACTGGAGCATATGGTGTGGTAGTTAATCTTGGTTGTCAGTTTTATTGGATCTGGCTGGAACCAACTGTAAAGACCTGTATTTCCTCCTCAGTGGCGTGTCCTCTCACTGAGGGGCAAGCAGATGTAAGGAGGCCTTACCAAAAAGCTGCTTCCCTCCTGCCTGACTTTGCCGCTTGCTGGTAAGTGAATCCACTCTGCTGCTGCTACAGTGCTGCCACTCTTTCCTGACATCAGAGCTCAGCCTCTTCAGCTCTCCAGGCATCCAGTGACAGACTGGGATTGCTGAGCTGCTGCAGGGCTCTTAACCTCTCCAGGTGTTGTGCAAGTCAATCTAACACGTCCCCTTTGTAATATATATTCGTTCTGCTCCTCTAAGGAACCCTATTTAATTTTGACATATATTTACTACTAATCTTTATTTGAAAACATTTCAAATTAGATTTATTCATTTTACTTTGTGGATGAGTATTTTATCTGCATGTATGTCTATGAATTAGTGTGTATGTTTTGTGCCTGAAAAGAGCAGAAGAAGACATCATATCTCCTGGAATTGGAGTTACAAATGATTGTGAACTACTATGTCGGTAGTGGGAATCAAACCTGGGTCCTCTGCAAAAGCAACAAATGTTCTTAATCACTGAGCTATCTTTCCAGCTCATGGTTACTCTAAACACAGTATACTCGTGCTATTAAGTACAGCATCTCTTCCCTGTGAGTACTTGCTACAGAGACTACTACTTCAGTCATTCTCCACCCCCCCCATTATGTTTTTATTTGAGATGGGGTATCATGTAGCCCAGGCAGGCCTTGAACTTGCTGTGTAGCAGAGACTGGCCTAGAACTCTTGATTTTGCTTTGCCTTCCAAGTACTGGGATTACAGGCACGACTTTAACTACTATAAATGATTAATCTTTAAATTCTCAGCAGAGTAATTTTAGCAAACATGATCTGAGGTGAGAGCTTTGACCTGGAACCTCCTTGCTTATTTTTTTTCCAAATCTCAATGAGGCATTTCCTCCCCACCCCCTCCCTTTCTCTCCCTTCTCTCTCTCTCTCTCTCTCTCTCTCTCTCTCTCTCTCTCTCTCTCTCTCTCTCTCTCTCTCTCTTTTCTTTGAGATAGGGTCTCCTGTCTGTCCTAGAACTTACTATGTAGATCAAGCTGGCCATGAACTCACAGAGATTTGCCTGCCTCTCCATTGCTGAGATTAAAGGCATGTATCATCATGCCCAACTTTCTCCCTGAGTTTGAAAATTTTATGTTTCATTGGTGGTGATATATATAGTCAGTTGAGCAGACAATTGTTTTCTCCCTTCCTCTTTACCTTCCTTGTACTTGGGATGCAGCACAGTTTCTTGTTATGTTTCTCCTTATGTTGTCCAAGCTGGTCTTTCACTTGTAATCCTCCTGCCTCAGCTTTTCAAGTAGCTAGGATTATAGGCCCACTTACAATTTCATTTATAATCATGTGCACCTCTAACGATATACCCTGCTATTTTAGATTTGTGAGAAACTTCTGGGAAATACTTGGGTTTTTATCATCAACAACTTGTGTCTTGGGGCTAGTTACTTTACAAATGATTAAAAACTAATTATTTTACCTTCCTTTAGAGGGAATGAGATTCTTTTGCCCTCCCTCCAAATCAAGTGATGTCATATTTAGGTTTTGCATTTTTTCATGGACTTACCTTGGTTAATATTTTTACTATAAACAAAGAATATAAATGTGCTTGATTATTATTTTCTTTCCAAATCTATTGGGCAATAATTTTTAGAAAATGAATATTATGTAAAGTATCCATTTTAGCTTTGGTATTTGCATATATCCATGAAAGTCTTTATTATTATCAACATAGAGAACATTTCTGTGACCCCACAAAAGATTGTCACTATTCTATATTATTCTATTGCAGTCCTTTCTTTCTCCATTTCTGGCCCAGGCAATTACTGTCTTTTTTTTTTTGTCGTTTTAGGCTCGACTTCACATACACTATGTATTCTCTCTTTAGTTTCTTCAGTTCAGCATTATGATTTTGAGATTTATCTACTGTAGGGAGCTAATGAAGTCCCGAGTGAATGTTTATTTTTTTGACAGAGGTTGGCCATGTTAAAGACCCCAATGTCTCAGCCCTCTGGAGGTGGCAAAACCTTCCCCAGGTCAGACACAAAGGAATAGCAAAGTCTTCCTGTGGCCCATTTACAAGCATTGATAGTGTGGTTGAGCCACCATAGCTTTCTGCCCCCTGAAAACTTCCTCCCTGCAGAGACCGCTCTCCTACTGGGATTCCCTAAGCCTGCCTCCTTCAGCTACATGCAATAACCCCCAATCCCGTTCAACTGTATATAATAAACACACTTAGCTTCCAGGGTGCTGTGGCTTTTCCATTCTGGAGCCCAGATCATCCAGTCTCAGCTTCTTTCTGTCCGTGTGTCTCTGTGGGTTTGCCTTTTCCCCATTCCCTCCCGGTAGAGGAGGGCATGGCAATCTGTACTGAAGCCTTTGACTAGGTCATTCTTTTTCAGTATCAAGTAGTACTCCATTGTACTGATGTAGCACAGTTGTTTTTCATTCACCTGCTACAAGCCAATTCCTTCCAGACTTTGACTATTATAGAACACTGCGCTACTAAGTCCTTGTGTGATCATCTATTTTTATTTCTCTTTGATAATAGCTAAGAATAAAATGGCTGGGTGGCTTGGTCAAGTTGTACATACATGTCTAGTTTAAGTACATTCTTTGTGAGAACACAATTCCTCTTGTCTATCGAAGCTCAGATAAAAACGTTAAGTTTATGAGACTTTAGGTTATGAGTTTTTCTAGGCAGAGAAAAATCCTTTTCTCACCCCTCTTTGGTCAACTTCCACATTTATTTACTCATCCACTTCTTTTGGACAATCTCAATCACCTTCTCAAGTTGTATTCCTACCGGCCTGATCGCAGGTATCAGTTCTAGACTAGATGCTAAGGGGCACATAGGACCTTTGATCAAAGGGCAGCAAGGGGATGACATGGTACCGTGCACAGCGATGGATTATGCTACCAGCAAAGTATACAAGAACTCTTGAAGCTGCATTCCATTTGCTCAACTCACATGTTCTAGAAAAAGATCGCACCTTTGTTTGAGTATGGGCTTTGGTTATTTATTTCAAATAGGTATGGCCATTAAATGAAGAGGAAGGATTACCTGAATTCTCCAAAGGGGAAAAGGAAGAAAGAATTTTTTACTGCGGTTTTCAAAAGTGATACGCACACTGAGTGGCACCAGCTTCCTGAGAGCACATTAGAAACCCGCAGACACACTGAAAACTCTGGGTTTGAGAGCTGTTTGAATAACGCCTCTAGGTGATCCCGATGACCCCTTGTTTGAGAATCGACGTGCTAAACTCACTGCAGGGGTGCAGATAGTCGTAAACTGGGCTGGTAAAATGTGGGGAGCAGGGACGACGCCCCTGCAGCGCCTGACCACCTCTCCTATCCTCCCCTGCTCCTGCAAGTCTCCTTTCACCTGAACCCAAACGTCTGGCGGCCTCTCCCTTGGGTGCAGCAACTAAAACCCGGCAAGTGGATTCCAAGCGTGCGGGCGGGGGTGCGGGCCGAGCACGCGCAGTGACGCGAGCGCGGCGGCTAAGAGGCGGGCGGACAAGAGGTAACCGCAGCGCAGGGGACGAGCGGGCGCCGGGATCTGGGCGAGAGCTGCTGGACGACAGCCGCAGGTACCGGGTGCCCGGACGCTCACGCGGGAGAGGGAGGCGGTGCAGGAAAGCCGTGCTTGGCTTAGCGGCGACCAGAAGTGTGGCTCAGTTCCTCGCCCCGGGCGTCTCCTTCACCTGCGGGCGCGCTCCTGCCCTGAGGGGGAGTCTGGCGCTCAGGTGTGAAGTCACTCCCGTGTGTGGTTGCTTAAACCTCTGCCCGGGAAGCGCATCGTGATACCCGGCATCTTGGAAGGGAGGGGTACCAAGTTTTCTGGTTTAAACTTTGCCTGGCTGTTTGACGAGGCTTTCTGAACTATTGTGTAGCTCTTAAATTGTATGACTGCTCTGTCTGACTCTGGTGCACGGGCTCAAATAGGAGGAGAATGAAATTGCATCCGTGTTTGCTGGTTTTGGTGCCTTTCCTGGAGCTCTAGGGTTTCTGGATGCATCATAAGAAATGTTAACTTTCAGTGAAAAAGTCAGTGCCAAGAATTTTGCCCGGTTCAGCGAGCTGCATTGTCAAGTACATACTTTACAAATTAAAACAAAACAAAACACAAAAACCTGTTTTCAGCATTATTCCCCGCGTCCCAGGCCTTAGTGGGTAATATTGAAAAGAAGGAAATTAACCCTTCTGGTTATTTACACTTCATGGCATATACGGACATGTATTTTACCTTAAAGCTGTGTATGTATGGTGCCAACGCTGAATGCACACATTTCTTGGAGGACTCGAAAATCATAACCAGAATCTCAAGATGAGTACAGAGACAGATGGATGTTTTGGTCCCAGAAAGGTGAAGCAAGGGCGTTTAATTACACCCCCCTCTTGTAATCAATTCCTCTTTAAACTTAATTCATTAGTGAAATTCTATAGGAAAGTATTAAATTTGTGATGTGGGAGGCACATAATTGAAGTAAGTTTAGGAAACAGAAAGTTGAAGTTGAGGAAGAAAAAACTATAAAGAGACCGCAGGGGCACCCCCTCCCTATTTTCCTGCCATGATGAATGTTTTAATGGGAGAAATAATATACAGTTGGTCTAGTTTGGTACTGAGGGACCTTTGAGGTCAGCCAGTTCAACTGCTTCAGTTTACAAATGAGAAAGCTGAGACCGGGGAGGTTAGGTGACTCGCCACGCCTGCCCAAGCCCCTCCGGCCCAGAGAACCTGGTCTTCTGATTTCAGGGATCTTTTTACTGGGCCTCTCTGATCCTCTCCTCACTGTTGGCTAAATGATTGAGCTTGCTTTCTCTTCCACCTTCTCCCGTGCAGTCTGATTGAGGCAGAAAGTTGGTTGTTTCTGCTGGGCTCCTGCCTCATGTACTCCTGCAGAAAGAGCCACCATGACTCAAGCCTCACCTACACTTAAGGGTTTGCTGCCCTTTCTTTGCCTGTTTGCTTCCCTCCCTGTTTGAACTCATTGCTCATGCATAGGTCGTTCTCTGTATCTTCCCAAACACGCAGTATCTTATGACTTCTGTCTGTGCTGCTCTTCTCCCTTTTAGATACAGCTTTTCGAATTTTATTTTCGAACATGTTCCTATTATCTGACCTGAAAGTTGTTAGGTGTGTAAACTCCGGAAAGTGCAGGACTTCAAGATCACACCCAGTACTAAGTTCAGACTCTTTCCAGCTGCTGTTTGTGAGAGGAGGGACACTAGAGGGAGGGGGCGGGACACTTGAGGGGATTTGGCGGGGCTGTTCTGTGATACAAGAGGGCACCTTAGGACTGTTCAAGAGATCAGTCAAGATAGAGAACAAGTTGGAATGATTTATGAATCCAGAAATCACAGATTAGTTGGGAGTGCTGGAGAGATGGGGTGAAAACCACAGAAGAGGAGTGTTCTTTCTTTAGGGCTTGGATTAACCATAAATGCAGAGTGGTGAACACAGATTTAAGAAACGGCAGGGCTGGAGAGAAGGCACAGTAGTTAAGAGCTCTGGCTGCTCTTCCGGAGGACCTTAGTTTGATTCCCAGAACCTATGTGTTGGCTCGCAAACATCTGTAACTCCAATTCCAGAGGATACAATGGCTTCTTTTCACCTCCTCTGTCACCCAGCATGTACCCAGTGCATAGACATACATGCAGTTGAAACACTCATATACATAAAATAAATACTTTTTTAAAAAAATTATGTAAAGGCCACATGTGATGCCTGCCTGTAAAATTCCCAGTAGGCAGAGCAGAAAGATCTGTTTCAAAGCCAAAAAAAACCACAAAAAAACAAAAACACCAAAAACCAAACAAACAAAAAAAAGAAATTATGTAAGGTAAAGATGCGGTTAAAAAATAAGATGGGGAGAAGGGAGAGGTATTGAAAATTGCTCTTTCAGTTTTGGGGTGTTGGTAGTGTTTATAATAGTGGGTTTATAATATCGTTTTAAAATCTTGCCAGCCCTTCTCCTCGGAACGTTGTTTCTTTCCTGTGTCTTACGTGTCGTCATGCTTCTCACTCCAGAAGATGAACTCTGAGGGACGGTCCCTTTACAGTTTGCCCTCACCATGATGACACTGCTCTGCATCAGATACTCAACAGCATTGCATGGATAAATAAAGTGTTTTGCCATGAGGAAAGTGGGTAGTTAGGATGATAAACTGCGCAAGAGTTGTCTAGCCCCCGACCTCAATGTACAAAGGAGGAATTCTTTGGGTCATTGGGAGAAATGAGAGACGCAGAATCACTGGCCAATTCCTGATCAGATGCACGGATTGTGATTTGGGGCGGGGGTGTTGGGTGAGGTCGGGGACCGAGAAGTTTGTACATGAGGAAGGTGAATGAGTCTAGAAAGGCTATTGCTGCTAGCTTAGCTTACTTAAGGCGAAAGATAAGCGGATTATCCCAGAGTCTTTGGACAGTGGGGTCTTCTCCTCTTAGGATACTCCATTGTGCCAGACCCATGCTCTCAGAGGGGGATACCGGGGTGGTCCTTTTGACCCAGCAATATGGGGCAGGAAGAGAGACGTGGAAAAGGTGAGCTCAGACTCTCCCTAGAAAAATAAGACAGAAGGCAATGATTCGAAACCTGAATTCTAGTTGAAGTGTTTGGAATGTACTTGTTGCCTTGGGACAGATGTTGCAAATGGCTATTTTGCAAATCAAAACACAGTCTGTTGAGCTACATACAACACCGAGGAAACATTCTTGCCCTTGACGTTCATGGTCTGATAGGTCACCTTCATTTTTGACAGGTAGTGAGAGCTGTTTTTATAAAAATGGCAAAGAGAGAGACAACCGCTGAGGGACAGGCCAAAGGAGCTTTTGGTGGTTAGCAGCAGGTAAAGGAGCTTTTGGTGGTTAGCAGCGGTAAAGGACGGGTTGGCCTGGTCAGCAGAGGTTCTCAGGGCCAGGCCAAAGGAGCTTTTGGTGGTTAGCAGCAGGTAAAGGAGCTTTTGGTGGTTAGCAGCAGGTAAAGGACGGGTTGGCCTGGTCAGCAGAGGTTCTCAGGCAGATGCGATGGGCCAGGTGGCGTGCATGAAGTGTTTGATCCTGTCACTCCATAAATCGGGTGTGGTGCTACAATCCTGTAATCCCAGCACTCAGGAAGTAGAGGCCAGTTTTGGCGAATCCTACTGGGGGTAGGGATAGGAAGGAGAAACTCTTTAATTCTTTGTTCTCTCAAGGCAGGGTTTCACTGTGTAACAGTCCTATCTGTCCTGGAACTCACTATGTAGACCAGGCTTGCCTCAAATTCACAGAGACAGATCCACCTGCCTCTGCCTCCCAAGAGCTGGGATTAAAGATGTGTGCCACCATCACTCGACTAAGAAGCTTTTTGATTTCTAAAGAAACTATATTAGAGCTGGACCATGGTGCCACACACCTTTAGTCCCAGCACTCGGGGGCAGAGGCAGGCGAATCTCTTTGAGTTTGAGGCCAGCCTGATCTACTGAGTGAGTTCTGGATCAGCTAGGGCTACACAGAGCAACCCTAAATCAAAAACAAAACAAAGCAAAAAACCCTATTAGATAAATGACAAATCATTCAGTATGTTTGACTTGATGTTCCATGTATTTAAACATGCCCAAATAGTAAATATAATTTTACATACAAGTTAAAATTTACCATGGCCTTGTTTAAGATGTAAGACTGTATTGTGTAGCTCTCTCAGGATAATAGTAATACTGTATTAGTATTTAGTTTTAATGTGTTTTCTAAACACCAGACATTTAACCTTTACAAAGCGTCCTAGGAGGTAGATGCAATTATTACCCTCATTTTACTTACGAGAAAACCGAAACTTAGAGTGTTAACAATTATCTGTGTGAGGCCACACGGTCAGCATGTGACTAAGCTGAGATTTGACCCCAGGATGGCCTGCCTTCAGGCCCCGAGAGCTCAAACAATCAAATGTCTCTATCTGTGGACACTCTTAACAGGTGCTTAGAGTGGCCAAAGGCCACTGCTTTGACTATTCCATTAGCAGGACTTTAGTTTGATGAGGCGAGCAATAGTAATGGATCTTTTTGCTATTTGTTTTTGCTCCACTTAGTCATTTATCATTTTTGCTTTGAAGCCTTCCTAGAGACAGAGACAGCAGTCTTTTTTTCTGGATAGAACACTAGAAGAGCTCTGATTGGTCCTGACTTTTTTTTGGGTAGTGCAGGGTGAGGGTGGTGATCTGTACAGTTCCTCTGGAGCTGCAGATAAGACATGCATCTGTGGAGGAACATAGCAACTTTGGGTGGCCAGGTTTTGTAAGGATTTTTCTCTCCTAACAATCCTTTTCTTGAAACTTCTGAATTCTGTGCGGGCCTTGGTTTCAGGCCTGAGGATTTTGTTCATAAACCTGTAGGGAGACTCCTTTTGTGAAGAGGGTCTCTGTGCATCCCCAAGATTGGTGGGTTAGAAAGATGGCTGAGAGGTTCAGGGCACTGGCTGCTCTTCTAGAGGACTCTGGTTCCACTCCCAGAACCCACATAGCAAGCAGCTCACACCTATCTGTAACTCTAGTTCTAGGGGATCTAATGCCTTCTTCTGGCCTCCTCCGGCACCAGGCATGGAACTCAAGTGGTACACAGACCAGAGATATATGGAAAGAGAGAGGGCGAGAGAGGAGAGAGAGAGAGAGAGAGAGAGAGAGAGACAGAGAGAGAGAGAGACAGAGAGAGAGAGAGAGAGAGACAGAGAGAGAGAGAGAGAGACAGAGAGAGAGAGAGAGAGAAAGAGAGAGAGAGAGAGAGAATTGAGATTGGAGCGTGCTGAGTCAGTAGTTGGGGTGGGCAGGGATAGCTTAGGGAGGGACGGTGTCAGTTGTTCAGGGAAATGTAACTTATAGCTTCTGTTGTGAGGGCCAAGATTTGACCACAGGTTCTCTACTGAGTTGCCTGTGAGGAAATGGGTTCTTTTCATCCTGATGAACCATCAGCCCTCTCCTGAGAATCTTAAAATGAAGGCATATTGGAATTCCCCAGAGTTCTGGGTGTTTCCTGGGCATTTAATCTGGGTCTGAAGAGGGCCCAGTGGCATCTGGCCTCCACCTCTTATTGTTTTAACATCCAGAGGCTCATATAGCCTACGGTTTGGAATTATCATTTTACTGTGGGTGATGCTAAAAACTGGAGAAAGAGAAAGAGGTCTTTGTGCTACACCCATGTTTATTGGTTATAAAATGATTGTATAATGCCAGTTGCTGGGAACTTTGCTACTGTATAAGGTCACATGGGATGTGAGGCTGGGTCAACTTTGATCATCCTATTTCTCTTCATTATTCCCATGACTGGAAGAGCCTGTTTGGTGTATGTGCATGGCGTCTGTAAAAGCAAATTGTTTCTTTTATTATTTTCTACCTTATTCTTTTCTTTGGTAAATTGTGTCTTAATAATAATACCGTGGGCACAGAACTGGTGACGAGTTAGACTGGCAGGTCGTTTTTCCTCTTAAAACATTTATTTTATTGGAAAATGTTTTTGGAGAGATCTGGATAGCTTTGTTCATAAGGTCTAGTTATGAAGAAGTTTTTCTGTTTGTTTTGGTTTTGGTTTTTGGTTTTTGAATACAGGATTTCTCTGTAGCTTTGGAATCTGTCCTGGAACTTGCTCTGGTAGACCAGGCTGGCCTCGAACTCACAGAGATCCGCCTGCCTCTGCCTCCCAAGTGCTGGGATTAAAGGTGTGCACCACCACCACCCGGCTCGAAGATCTTATCTTTTATAGTAAAGTGATAAGCTGATTTTCTTTTTCTGCCAGTGCTGGGTCTGAACCCAGGCCCTTGTGCTTACTGTGTACATTTCTACCACTGAGCTAAATTCCAGCCTCATGAACAGGGTTTTTGTTGTGTTGAGTTTTAGAGCAATTCAGTTGTAAGGAAAACCACAAGAATATTTGGATTACTACTCATTATATGGGCATGTTCTCTTTAAAGGATCCAAGATGGGGCCATTGAGATGGCTTAGTAGGTAAAGGTGCTTGCTGTTAAGCCTCACTACCTGAGTTCGAATCCTCAGAAAGCATGGGGTAGAAGAAGAAAACTGACACTGAAAGTTGTCTGAGAGAGAGAGAGAGAGAGAGAGAGAGAGAGAGAGAGAGAGAGATCCAATCTAATCATGAGGAACCACAGTATTTTTGGTGTTAGAGGAGGTAGATGTTTTAATAATGTAGTAAGTGTGTATGTTGAGGGTGGGAACTTCTTTATGACAAAAAGCCAAAGGTTTACCTACAACACTAGAGGACACCAGTTTTACTATGTTGTTGGGAAAAACTTAAGTTGTTGAAAGATGCAGATGTAGAAAATACGTTTTTGTTTTTAACAAAAATGATAGCGCCTGGGGATATAGCTCCCTTCGTGAGTGCTTGCTTTGTGCTCTCAGAGCCCTGGATTTGATCCTCATCCTCATCGTTGTATAAACTGGGTGTGGTGCTGCTGGCCTGAAAACCCAGCACTGAGGAGACAGAGGTTCAAGAATCACAACCTCAGGGTCATCCTTGGCTACACAGCACATCTAACTGAAAGAGGCTAGCCTGAGCTACTACTACATGAGACCTTGGTTCAGAAACAGTAACAAAACCAGTAAGGGACAGTACAAAAGTTCCTTCAACCTTTCGAAACCAAGAAGTAAAGGATTTTAGGAGTATTGCCAAAATAGAGTGTGGATTAGATCTGAGGCATCATTGTAGCTTTTCATGTATTGGTATCTTCTCACCTGGCCCCGTCTCTCCTCTTAGTGTGCTTTCGGCCCTCTGTACACGGTAAGTCTACGCTCACAGATCCCAGTGGTAAGAGGCAGAGTGGAAGCACTGCAGTGTAGGGCCTAACACCAGCCCTAATGAGGCAGTCTGGATGCCCCGGAAGGTACAGGCAGCATTCACATACTGTTCCCAGGTCCAGAGCTGATTCCTTTACAGCGGATGCCCAACAACGCGAGTCGGTGCTCTGCATTCACTTCTCTCTGTCTCCGTAAATTTAGCTATCTTCTATAGTTATATTGATTCCTTTTTTCCTCCAATTTTTTTTGTCCTTGATGATAAATATATACTTACTGAGTAGGGTTTATAGATGAAAATCAATGCAAACTAGAGTTTTGAGGTTTGATAAATGAGTCTGCTGCGTGTCTTAATGCTGCTCATCAATAATTTGGTGGAAATACAATATCAAGTTAGTATATAATTGAATCTGTAGCCTGATATCAAGTTAGTGTTTATAACCTTTGTGAACGGACCAGAAATTCTCAGGTTCTGGCGCTTTTCCATTGGGGAGCTTGCGCAGATTTTTTTTTTTTAAATCTTGCAAAGGCCCTATTTTCTACCTCTTTCCTTAGGTTTAGTTTATTGTGACACCCATTTGGTCCAGGGCGTATTTTTAAAGAGTGGCCCAGTTCTTACAGAGTTTTATTATCGGGTCAGTGAGGTGCCAGCCGTGAAAAGGGCTCATAAAAACCCAGTGATGTGTTTCAGCAGTGGTTGTCATACAAGCAAATTAATATCGGAAAGAAAACAGTAATTTTCTTTATACGCCCCTGAATGTGTGTGTGTGTGTGTGTGTGTGAGGGCAGACAGGGGGGATGGGAGAAGACACAACCAGACCACGAGGCCAGAAAGGTAAAGCGTAGACAAAAGGGGCAGGTAACCAAAATTATATAGGGAAGGCAACTGGGGGAGGGAAGGCTAGCCCAATATGTAGGCTGGTGAAGTTTAGGGTAGGGGGCAGGGTATGGCAGCCAAACCCTGGAGTAGGTAGGGACTGAGGGATACTGGGAGAACCTGGCAGCCCGGTCCACTTTGATATGTTAAATAGGCACCTTAGCCCCCTGTCCCAGGTTTGAGACCTAACAGTGAGCAATTTTGGAACTAGATCTCTGCATTTTCATGGTGGAAATGGGTCATGTTTATTCTCTAATTTTAGTACGCCTCCTAATGGCTTTAGGGTACACAATCAGAAGAGAAGTTGTTCCAGGAGCCTTAGAGGACTTGGGATGAATCCCTTTCTAAAGGACTCCACTTGTGGTTCTGGGTGGGGACATGGTGCTGATCTGCTCAAAAGTTAGAACATCAAATACTGCTGTCTCCTCTCTCTCTTTTTTTTTTTATAATAATTTTAAGGTTTTTTTTAAAGATTTATTTATTTATTATGTACATAGTGTTCAGCCTCCATGTATGCCTGCAGGCCAGAAGAAGGCGCCAGATCTCATTACAGATGGTTGTGAGCCACCATGTGGGTTGCTGGGAATTGAACTCAGGACCTCCAGAAGAGCGCTCTTAACCTCTGAGCCGTCTCTCCAGCCCCCTGCCGTCTCCTCTCTTACGAGGTAATTCATCTTTTAATCCCAGCACTCAGGGTGCTGAGGCAAGATGAATCTCTCTTGAGTCTGAGGCCAGCCGGTTGACATTAAATTCCAGGCCAGCAGAGTTAATCCAGCAGCGCCTGTCAGTCACCCGGCCAAGAGACCACCCACCCACCTGCTCACCCTTAAGGCACGCAGTCTTCTGAGCAGATGAGAGGCTGAGTATCCCCTTAATGAGGTAACATACTTTTCCTTTCCAGAAGCCCCAGCCTCCATGTAGTCAGGAACTGATCCACTGCCCTGGGTCTCTGTGACGTCTGTCTGCATTTTGAAACATACTTTGTGGGTAGCAATACAGCTTACTCATTAAATAGCAGACTATATTGATTTGATATAGTTTTAAATAGAAGGGAAAAGGGCACAGTTTCAGGTTACTAACCCCTTATCTACTTTTCTGCATCCTCACTGCCTCTGTCATCTCTTTCTGTCATCTGCCAGTCAAAGCTTAAGCGCATTCCCCGGGCACTGTGATGCCCCACAATGGCGTCTCCGGGCTTCCATGTAGAAACTACAGGCCTGCCACACCTTGGTTAGCTTTGGCAGCTCTAGAACAGTGGGACAGGATTCTAGGACTCTTGATTCAAGTCAGAGTGGAGCCCGGTGCTTTGCACCGTGGTTGCTGCAGCTCCTGTGTGCCGACCTGGGAACACTTGACCACTGCTGCTTTTGAGGATCAGGGAATGCCTTAGGCCTCCTGGGTTGGCTCTCTCTTTCCTAAAGTTGGAGTCTTGGATCTCTGAGCCCTTTCCTGTTTCCCAGTGTGAAGAGAAGGGGAAGGGTTTTCCTTGATGGTCACCACTGTGTTTTTAGCACATGCCTTGGGTATAATTTTTAGAACTTTTTTCCCATAAACTGTACATTTTTGTTTATGTGTTTGCCATGCTCATTCCTGCTCACTGCTGACCGGGGTAAACGCGGGGAACAATGCTGTTAGTTACCTACGGAATGCTATCCAAGTCTTCAGTTTTCCTTTGCCATGTGAACAATGCTGTTAGTTACCTACGGAATGCTATCCAAGTCTTCAGTTTTCCTTTGCCATGTGAACAATGCTGTTAGTTACCTACGGAATGCTATCCAAGTCTTCAGTTTTCCTTTGCCATGTGAACAATGCTGTTAGTTACCTACGGAATGCTATCCAAGTCTTCAGTTTTCCTTTGCCATGTGAACGAACACTTCTGAAGAGAAGCTGCACCTGTCCGTGAACGAAAACTCCTGAAAGGAAGCTGTGTCTGCAGTAACTGACTGGCTGATTAGGATCTTGGTTCTGTGGAGAGACGGAATGTTGCAGGCCCACGGGCTAGTTATCTTATCTCCGACTAAATTCTCAACCTCAGGAACATTACTACTTGATTGTCCCCCTGTGGTGGAACTTGTGACATCTTGTGACATAGGGGGAAAGAACCTTTTAGAATCTATTGACTTAGCAGGCAACTAACTTTCACCAGTTCAAAAGCTAAGAACGCCATCAGATAGCACTTAAGCCTATAGGAAAGCTTCCCCCATCCTGTACCCGCCTGCCTCTTTGATTTACCTGCCAAGTGCTTTCAGCTTGCCTTGATTTATGACTTCTCTGTTCTGTGAAACTGTAAAAGCTTTGGGAAACTCCTTCCACATAGGAACACGGAATTTGGGGGCAACCTAAATCTGTGTTCCTGGGACATGGTTACTCAAATGGCTCCAGAGTTAGCCATTCTTTACTTCCTTTTAGAGGAGAGCTGTGGTTTTTGCGCTAACAGCAGCATTCGTGAGTCCATTATTCTAAATTCAGCCTCACTGGAGTTCTTAGGACATGGGAAGGACGGCTTCTGCCACAGTTCTTGAGGGAGTCCTTCCTCTCTGCTGATGCTTATTTATGTAGAGAAAACAGTAGAGGAAGGGATGTTTATTGTTGTAGTCCCACGAATTGAACCCAGGTTATTGTCTGCTAGGCAGTTGTTCTACCACTGTAGCCACAGTGAGGAGTGGGCATTCAATGTAGGCATTAAAGGGTGTTTAGGTGCTCACCATCTGGTGAGTGGTTGGCAGGGGAGCATAATTGTTTTCTCTTGCTTTAATCAAATACCCACATCTGAGTACTTGATAAGGAAAGGTGGTTTATTGCCCTCACATCTTAATAAGCTGAGTGCTGGAGATTTTGCAGCCTCTGCTGACAGCCTCTTTGTAAGAACATTTGAGAATTGGTTATGTGCCGAACGAAGGACCTGATGTAGGAGCGCCTCTTTTTTGTAACAACCCACTTGAGAGAACCGATTGATGCTGAGAACGCATTATCTTATTCCGGAAGGAGTGCCCGCATACCATTATTATCTTGGACTAAGCACCATCTGGTAAATGTTCTAACCACAATCTAGCCTCATTGGAGAACAAGCTTCCGGCCCATGACCTTCTGGGCAACACACTCAAACCATATTTGAATCATACCAGGGAGTAGTAATGAGGAGAGAATGTCAAAGGGCCAGCTGAACCTTAGATTGGTAGTAGGACAGAAAAGGGTAGGCTCTGCCCATGGCAAGATCTCTAGTGCCAGAAGTTGTTGGGAGTACAAGGTTGTAGACAGACATTATTCTGTAGCTTGTATTGAGTCATAGGCTCATCTCAGGCTTACCAGATTGGAGGTTCCTCCATTCCCATAAGTATTTACTAGGAAGTGCCCTAGTTCTTAAAGTGCACTCACGTGTGGATATGCCATTTGAAAAGGCTCCTAAAGTGCTGCTTTTCCTGCTTCTGATTTTAATACAAAGTGACTTAAGTGTTTATACATATTAATTCATTACTAGATGTTTCTAAGAATTTAAAAATATGTACACTAGTAAGAGGACAACCAGCTACAATTCCAAATGACACATTTGTGTGTGTTTTCTGTCTATCAAGATATATTTTATTGCGGTACTGGCAAGATGGCTGCGTGGGTAAAAGAGCTTGCTACACAAGCCTGACGACCTGAGTTTGATCCCCAGAACCCACAGTGGAAGGAGGGAACCAGCTCCTGAAAGTTGACCCCTGTCTCCACACATGCTTTATCACACACCCACACTTCACACACACACACACACACACACACACACACACACACACTAATAAACTCTACTCAAATGTAATATACTATTGAGCTTATCCTTCTCTTTGGTGATGGGAATTGAGTACAGTGCCTCTCTGATGAGCCGAAGGAGGCGAATGACCTCAGCATTATGGTCCAGCCTTAGGCTGCTACTGACCTCTGCTGATACCCAAGAAACTGATCTAGAATCAGCATGAAATGGTGTGTGGTTGAGTTCCACCCTGCAGTGTGAGCCTTTTGTCTAGAACACCCCACGCTGTATGCTATCCATCCTTTGCTACTGAATAGTCACCTTGGCTGTGAGATTGATTGTTGTAGTATTTCAGTACCGTGTTCATATAATCTTCTGCATGGTATTTAGTTTAAAATTTATGACTTATTTCTGCAATTTTCCATTTCCTAGTTTTGGATCACGGTTGGCATGGATAACCAAAATCATAGAAAGCAAAAATCACAAATAAAAGGAGACAACTTTAGTACAAAAATAGATGCTAAAGACCTTGTTCTCACATAGAAGATGCAATAAAGTATTAAGTATGTGTATTAGCCAGTGTTCTATTGCTATGAAGAGACACCATGACCACAGCAACTCTTATAAAGGAGAGCATTTAACTGGGGCTGGCTTGCAGGCTTAGAGGTTTAGTCTATTATCTTCATGGCGGGGAGCATGGCGACATGCAGGCAGACATGGTACTGGAGAGGGAGCTGAGAGCTCTGCATCTGGGTCAGCAGGCAGCAGGAAGAGAGGGATGCTAGGCTCAGCCTGAGCATTTGAAACCCCCAAACCCACCTAATCCCAAATCTATGAACCTATAGGGACCACTCCTAATCAAAATGCCACAGCATACGGCAAGTGGAGGAAGTGTGTATTCAACCACTCATTAATTCACGTTTACGCCCGTTCATTGGTTTATGAGAAGCCTACTATACATGAGGCAATGGGGTGTGAAGCGAGACACATTGGTAGAGAGTTTCCCACAGCTCAGGTTGTCCTTGAACTTGCTGTATAGGCTTTGAGGTTGAACTTGAACTCTAGCTTCCCAGGGGTAGGATTACAGGCGTATGCACCATGACTAAGAACACTGACATGAATCTTATTACAGTATGTTTGACTTTGTTGGTCATTGTTGTTCATTTCTTATTGTGTGTCTTAGTCATAGTCTCTGTTCTATTGCTGTGAAGAGACACCGTGATCAAGGCAACTCTTACAAAAAAAAACATGTCATTGAGGCTGGCTTATAGTTTCAGAGATTTAGTTCATTATCATCATGGCGGGGAACATGGTGGCATGCAGGCAGACATGGTGCTGGATAAGTAGCTGAGAGTTCTATATCTCGATTTTCAGCAGGGATGGAGGGGAGAGTAGACCTGGCTTGGGCTTTTGAAATCTCGAAGCCCATCCCCAGTGACACATTTCCTTCCACAAGGCCACACCTCCTTCTCCTCAAATAGTGCCTCTCCCTGGTGACCAAGTATTCAAGTATGTGAGCCTATGGGTGCCACGCTTACTCAAACCACCTCATCGTGCCTGTTTTATAAATTAAACTTTCAGCAAAAGTCCTAAGGAAAATTATAATGTAGATTTGGTCATTCAGTGCTACTCACAGTTCCTGGCATCCCTTGGGTCTTGGAACGTATGGTATGTTCCACGATGAGGGGAACAATTAAGACCGTTAAGTCCTCATCTGGGCTTTATTGACAGGAAGTCTTGAGCTACTTTAACCTTTCCCTAGAATGAGCTGAATAACTTGAATTCACAATAGTAAAGATTACTGCGATTTTTATTTATTCTAAACCAACTCCAAATATAAATTAACTAACAGGTAGTCACAGTGGTTGACATGCAAGAGATAGTGTTTGCATGTGAAGCCGATTTCACCTTTAAAATAAATGAATATTTGATTTAAATGTGTTACTATTGTGTTGAGAGAAACCAAATTGAAAGTGACTGGGAGAGTAGCTTCCAACAATGCTTAAAGAAATGTTTATTAATACACTAGTTTACTACACTTCATTTTCCTATTGTAAGTGGATGGAGGGCTGTGAGTTTCTTTATTCTGTGTGTTCCTGTGTAAATAAATGCATTGTGCTATAGGAGACAGAGCCTTAATTGAAATCTTTTTACAGGGTTAGTTTTACCAGTGTGATTAGAATACTTTAAAAGAGAATGGAAATAGTATGGTATTTCTCTTTTTGTTGTTTTGTATTGCTTTTCTTTATTTTGTGTGCACATATGTTTGTGCCATTGTCCTATATATATTGGGGTTAGATGACAATGGCAGTTGGTTTTCTCTTTCTACCATGCAGGTCCTGGGAATCGAACTCTGGTCGCCAGGCTTAGCAGCAAACGTATTTACCCACTGGACCAGTTTTCCAATAATTAAGAGGAAATGACTGGATTTTCAAGCAGTGTTTAAAGGGAACATATAAGATGCTCATTTTTTGCAAGTGAATATTTGTTAAGGATCAGTGAAGATATCCTGTATACGGCTTCACATCTTGGACACATGAGGGGGGCCTCCAGCCATTTGTGTCCCTTTATCTAATTAGGCCATCGAGACACTCTGGAAACTGCTAATGCACAGGTTCTCTGCATTCTGTGGTGGACTTAGGCACTGAGCAAAGTGTCACAAAACCCGGAAACGGGACTTCATATTAATAAAGAGGTTTCATATTAACAGCTCATTGTTAAAGTCTTCACCTTACATAGTCTTTGAGTGTGAGGCCAGCCTGGTCTACATACTGAGTTCCAGGCCAGGTAAGGCTTTATAGAAAAACCTCGTCTCAACAAACAAACAAATAAACAGACAAAAACAGAAAAGTTAAACTAAATGGTCAATTTTCAAATCTTTTCTTTACCTTGTACTTAGTAGCATCCCCTCCTTCTCCAGCTCTATCTCCCGTCTCCACCTCCTCACTGTCCCCATGTATAGAGACTTTCTTTGTGCTTTTACTAGCATCCTATTTAGTTATTTATTTGAGATCATCTCATATAGCCCAGGCTGGTCTCAAACTCTATGTTGCAGAATTTGGCCTTGAATTTCTTGTTACCAAGAATTATTAAGCATTATTAAGATTAGACTCTGAGCCCAGGCAGCCCCAACAAACTAGACCAGACCACACATTTTTAATAGTCCTATTTAAGAAAAAGGTTTTTAAAAAGCAAATAATAATTAAGGGCAGAAAAATAAGATATTTTCAATGTGGTTACACTGAGAAGAGGAACAAAGTGGTTTAGTGATTCCCATGTCCAACTTTGAGGTCCTAAGAGAAGATCTAGGTTTACTAGACTCCCAGCCTTTTCCTCCTGGGCTGTGGCTAGCACCAGGCTCCCAGCCTTTTCCTTCTCCCAACAGGAGATATCTGGGGGAAATTCCAAAATCTTAGGGTCCGTTGTATTAATAGTCTGATAGCCAAAGGGAGAAACAGAGTTTGTCTTATAATATCTTCATTTCTGCCAGGATGGTTAGTTTCTAATTCTCCTGCTGTAGGTGTGCATTGCCACGCCCACCACAGAGCATGTGACCCTTCGTGACAGGCTTATCATAGCATAGTGATGTCACACGTCACCCATGTTGTAGTATATGTTAATACGTGCCTTATGGCGGTAATGTTCCATATTGCATGGCTGCGCCACTCTAAAACACCCACTTGTCCAGTCTGTCTGGAGTTTCTGCTTTTAGTCATTTGCCATGAGCATGTCATATTAGAAGCACAGACACTCAGCGTCTTTCTACAATGTCAGAATTTATTGAATAATAAATTCACAACCTGTTTCAGTTTCATTGGCCACAATTTACCTAGTAGTCTTGATTCCTCCTGGTACCTGGCAAACCCAGGTTCTTCCATTCCAATCTGAATCACTCAAAGGACCCTGGCCGTACATTCTACTTGGGGCATGTACACACAGATTGAGAACACAGAGTTCAAAGAGGACTACTGGAGGCAGACATGAAGGACTGAATCCAGAGAGCTGTCAGACAAAGAGATGGATGGGTAGATGGTGTTTCTAGAGAGCACCATTCTGAGCTAAAGCTCTAGGGACCTTTAGGAATTCTCAGCCTTTGGGTGTCCCAGAATAGTGGAGACGGCAGGTTGGTGTGGATACTACATTGTAGTGTGAGGTGCTCTTCTTGTGGGGTCCAGGTGAGAATTGAGAATGTCACTCACTCCCTTTGTTGATCTGGGATGGTCATTAGACACATGAACCTGGTATCTGTTTCTCTCTCTCTCTCTCTGTCACACACACACACACACACACACACACACACACACACACACACACAGAGACACCACTTTTTAAGAAAGCACAGTAAGTTTGTTTCTTTTCAGTATTTATTTCATGTTACATGTATGAATGTTTTGCTGGCATGTATATATGTACACACATACCTGCCTGCCTGGTGCCTGTGGAAGTAAGAAAAAGACATCGGACCCCCTGGAACTGGAGTTCCAGACAGTTATGAGCTGCAGCGTGGGTGCTGAGAATAGAACCCCTGTCTTCTGCGAGAGTCAGTGCTTTAAGCTCTGAGCCTCTAGATACAATTTTAATACCCTTGTGCCTGTGTGTGCTCAGTCTACTTTGATAGGTTTGTAGGTGTTAACCTTTTCGTTTGCATAAATAAGTCATGAGTCCGTGCCTCATGATTCATGCAGGACAGGTGGTGTGCATAAACACGATGTGAAGTCCTTCCTTCTCAGTGCCTGTATTCAAATGAAGGTGGCGGAGTCACTCAAGGCTAAAAGCCACTGTGTTGTGCCGTATGTGCAATATGGAGTAACTCAGATCAGGGCGGAGCTTGAACTCACAATCCCACTGAATGATGCTGTTAGGAACCTTTATAGAGTTTTTTGAGGAAAATGCATTTGTTTTCATCTCTTCCTTTTTCTTTTTCTGACTGTCCTGAAACTTACTCTGTGGACCAGGCTGGCCTCACACTTGGAGATCTGCTTGCCTCTGCCTCCCAAGTGTTGGGGGTAAAGCATGCACCACCACCACCTGGCTTTATTTTCATTTCTTAATTTAAAATTTTACACCTGTGGGTATTTTGCCTGCACATAGGTCTGTGTACCCTGTGATGGTCCAAGGAGAGCAGAAGAATGTTGGACCCCCCAAAGCTGGAGTTAGGGACAGTTGTGAGCCACCATGTGAATAGTGGGATATGACACTGGGTCCCCTGGTCGAGCAGCCATTGTGCGGCCATTGCGCTTACCAGCTAAGTTATCACTACGGACCCTGCTTTTATTCCTTGTGGGTATTTGTAGTGTCCAGAAGAGGAAATGCTGAGTCACATGATAATTGCATTTCAAAGAACTGGCAAGCCTTTTCCAAAGTTGCTGTATCTAGCAGCCGTGGGAGAGGTTAGTGTTTCTCCATATAATACATGCCACCAGTATTTGTTATCTGTCTCCTTAATTATGACCACGATGGCAGGTGTGAGATGGTATCTCATTGTGGTGATGCTAAAAATTACTAATAGACTTTATCTTTTAGATAAATTTTCATTGAAATCAAGCAAATGTGCAGCATATTCCCTGTGTCCCCTCACTGGCACACTGCCCTATTATTAACATCTTATACATCATTCTATATTAGTTATGATTAATGAGCTCATACTGTTCTATTACTAGAATGCACAGGGTACTTATTATTTCCTTTGTTTTACCTCTCAATCCCTTGTTGCAGGATCCCACTCTATTTTTAACTCTGAACCCTTAGGCTCTCTTTGGCTGTCTCAGTTCTCACACTCTCCTTGTGTTTTGATGATCTTGAGACTTTTGAGGAAGAGTGCTTAGGTTGCAGGATGCTTCTCTGTTGAGATTTAGCTGATTTTTAAAAAACAAGATTTTTTTCTTTTAATGAAATAAACTGTGTTGACATTCATTGGCTTTTAGTATCAGAGCAACTCATGTGTAATTTAAAAAAATCAGAATTAGCAATCAGTAGAATTTGTAGAAAATTCTCAGGCCTTTGAACACTTCAATTGCTTCCGAAAGACGAGCAGAAATTGAACTCTAGGTATACTTTCCTTCAAGGACTTGATTCCGTTGAAAGAGGACCAGAGTAGGTCACAGAATTTGTCTTTGAGACAGTCACTGGGGAATCTTGTGTAAAGGCAAAGGCACATTTTCTCCTGTTTTGAGTGACAGACAGTGTTGTTTTGCGTGTGTCAAGTCATGAAGTCAGGTGATTAACTCCCAGAGACATTCATTCCCCAGCACTCTGGAGAAGAGCCCTCAACTTCTGTTAATTCTAGAAGTCTGCACCAGGGCCTTGTGAAGGGGGAGGAAGGGGGAGGAAGTTGGGCCTGAGATACACAGCCTGACAGCAGTGGTTCTGAGGTTTTCACCCCAGGCTCTGGAGTTTATCTAAAGCAAGAATCGATGGACTTAGGGAAGAGTCCTTACCTTACTGGACATTGGGATAGCATCTCCCTGTGTCACGGTGAGGAGAGGTCAGTCCCTCCAGCTAGCTGCACACCTGGTCACTAGCTATTATCAATCTGTACATATGCAATTTAAGACTGTGTAAGTCTGTTGGCTGCCAATTCTGAAAATAAGTCTAATACTGAGCTAAGCTCCTAGTATATTTTCTTAGTGTGAGTACTATGAACTAATTCTCTTCAGGCGCTTTAATGATGCTTCTCCAGGAATGTGTTTAAGGAGCCTGGCACGGTAGCACATGCGTGTAGACTAGCACTGAGGAACGTGAAAAGATGATCAGCGCTGGGTTATGTAGGGCGTTCCAGGTCAGCTGAGGTCACACAGTGAGACCCCGTCTCAACAAATGGACCACTGAAAATTCCATCAACTCAAGCTTCTTATCTTTCAATGTTTCTGTCTTATTCTATAAAGAATAAAGGAGAGAAAAATTTGCTGGAGTAATTGTTTTAGAATTACTATTTATGTACTGCCACACCATGACCTAAAATAACGTGGGGAGGAAAGGGTTTATTTGTCTTATGCTCCCACATCACAGTTCATCATCCAAGGAAGTCAGGACAGGAACTCAAACAGTGCAGGAACCTGGAGACAGGAGCTGTGCAGAGGCCATGGAGGAGTGCTGCTTACTGGCTTGCTTCCTCTGGCTTGTTCAGCCTGATGTCTTATAGAACAAAAGGTCACCAGCCTAGAGACAGGATTACCCACAAGAGGCTGGACCCATCAGTCACTAATTAAGAAAATACCCTAGACCAGTGGTTCTCAACCTTCCTAATGCTGTGACTCTTTAATACAGTCCCTCATGTTGCTGGGACTCCCAACCATAACATTATTTTCATTGCTACTTTAAAACTGTAATTTTGCTACTGTTATTGCATATGAATTGTAATGTAAATATCTGTATTCTCTGATGGTCTTAGGCAAGCTCTGTGAAAGGGTCCTTTGACTCTCAAAGGGGTCTTGACCCGCAGATTGAGAGTCACTGCTCTACAAGCTTGTCTATAGCCCAGTCTTATGGAGGCATTTTCTTAATTGACGTTTCCTTCTCTCAGATGACTTAGCTTGTGTCAAGTTGACACAGTGAACATAAGCAAGCAAGGAGACAATGCTAAATGATACAAAGGGGAAACAGAACTATCTATTATAAGTGAGGGCCTAGTAAAGCCACGGAACTAGACCACTCCGTGGCTAGGAAGAAAGGTTCGGTGGGGATCAAACTGCGAAGCCTGTTTCTCAGGGGCAGAGAGGAGCAAAATGGTGGGAAAGCAAGAAGATTTTATGTGGTGGCCAAGCATTGTGGAGGCTCTTTGAGCTGATACAGGCTGTTTCAATTGACCTGGAACTGGATGTCCTTGTCTAAGGTGGTTAACCTTTGTGGGTGGATTAAGGGAAGTTCTTGGTTAACAGAAACCTGACTTTAGACCTCAGTTTATCCAATGGCAAGCCTTCTATTTTATTGGGCCAGAACATTGTATAGAGCATTGTCACCAGCCCTGCCATTTTGGGGAACTGCTTTGGACCTGGCATCTATTACATCATCCATCACTTATTGGTCATATTAAATCTTAGTCACACATCTTTCTAGTTGTGACCTTGGTGACACATTGTTTAACCGCAGTACTATTAAGTGTTCCAGCGTGTGTGTGTTATTTGCTTTTGCACTTGTTCATTTCGGTGTTAATGATCGGGTATGTTCAGTGACTTGATGAGATATATGCTTCATGTGCATCTGGCAGCCGAGATTCTCTGACTTGCTTTGTAACTGTGAGTAAGTCATTCAGGTCGCTTTCAGCCATCTTCCAATTGGAACGGAGGCCCACCTAGCTTATAAAATCACCTATCCTGGAAGACTCTCTGCAGTTCATGAGTTTGGCACTTAAGATCTAAACGGTCAAAAACAAAAGGTAGATTTTCTAGATACTTGTGATTAAGGAATTTTTTTTTTTTTGCTTCAGCCAAAAATTTTAGAGCTTTGAAATAAAATTATACCACCTGTCTTGGGAGGTACACACACACATACACACACACACACACACACACACACACACACACACACACACACACACATATCCCATGTTGTTCAGGATGGAAGCTGATATTTGTTTCCACTAAATCTTTCCTCTTTCTAGATTCTGTTATAGGAATAAAAACACTAAAGATTTCAAAATGCTTATTTTGCTCAGATTTCATCTAAACGTGGAAGCGCAGTGTGTTGGTAATCACTGTACTTAGATGCTTTAAGGACCGCAGTGCTAAAGCTGCCATAGCAACGCTACTGGTTGGTAGGTTTTCACTTCCCTAATGCAAATGAGAAGACGGAGGCACAGAAAATAATGTGAAAGCACATTGAGTGGTCAGAGCAGAATCAGATCTGCTCATGCCAAAGCTATACAGTTAACCAATTAATTTGCTCTTAGATGGGCAAGCTTCTGGGTGATCCCCGACCAGAGCTGCCTTTTGAGTCTTGCTCAGAGGAGCCTAGGTCTCAGGTGATTGGGGGAGAATACAGGAGTGCCTCACCATTGCCATCTATTTATTAGAGGACAAAATTCAGAATTTCCAAATTTCGTTCCTGTTCAGATTCCTGGGCCCTGCCCTAAAACTTCTGAAGGAGAATCTTTGGGGTCTAGGGATCTGCATTTCTTATCACCCCTGGATCTGTTTTTAGGACTGTAATGAGAATGGTACTAAATGACAGGGTAGCAGGAACAATCCACTGAGAAGGATAAGACAGGCTGGGTGGTGGTGGCACATGCCTTTATGCCAGAACTTGGGAGGATGAAGCAGGCAGATCTCTGTAAGTTCGAGGCCAGCCTGGTTCACAGAGTGAGTTCCAGGATAGTCAGGGCAAGAAATCCTGTCCTGAAAAATCAGGAGGGGAAAAAAAAAAAGAATAAGACAGAAGTCTTAGCTGGGTTCCCATCTTTTTTTTTTTTTTCCAGAAAGGGTTTCTTTGTAGCTTTGGAGCCTGCCCTGAAACTCACTCTGTAGACCAGGCTGGTCTCAAACTCCTAGAGATCCACATTTCTCTACCTCCCAAGTGATGGAGGGAGGTCATTGGTTAAAAAAAAATAAAGAAACTGCTTGGCTGGCCCTCATAGGTTAGAACACAGGCGGGTGGAGAAAACAGAACAGAATGCTGGGAGGAAGAGGAAGTGAGCTCAGACAGGACAGCTCTCCTCTCCTGGGCAGACACGCGCGATGAAGTTCCGACCCAGGATGGATGTAGACTAGAATCTTCCTGGTAAGCGCACCTTGGGGTGCTACACACAGATGATTAGAAATGGGCTAAATTAATATGTGAGAATTAGCCTAGAAGAGAATGGGCCAAGCAGTGTTTAAATGAATACAATTTGTGTGTTGTTATTTTGGGGCATAAGCTAGCCATGCGGGCGGCCGGGTGCTGGGGACGCAGCCTCGCCATTCTTATCACTACACCCAAGTGCTGGGATTAAAGGCGTGTGCCACCACTGCCCAGCTCAGGTCCTGTCTTTAATAAAGGCCTCTGCTTGGAGTTATTGGCAGACTCTTGAATATTTGCATTTTTGTTTGTCTTTTTATATTTGCTTTTTATATTTTGTTTGTCTTTTTATATTTGCTGTTTGTCTTTTTGAGATGCTAACTTCTAAGTTGTTGTTTGTTGTTCTTTTCGTGCTGAGGATTGATCACAGGTCCCCAAACCAGTGCTCCTATGTTTTACATGATGTGATGGGAATGAAATTTCTGTTTATATATTTGCTGTTTGTCTTTTTGAGATGCTAACTTCTAAGTTGTTGTTTGTTGTTCTTTTCGTGCTGAGGATTGATCACAGGTCCCCAAACCAGTGCTCCTATGTTTTACATGATGCCATGGGAATGAAATTTCTGTTTAAGCAGAACTGTAAAGACAACGTTGGTCCTTTCCCTAGACATCTTGTCCTGCTCTCACTTCCCAGTCCTCCAAGTAATTGCTGTTTTCTCTTGTTAATCAGTCCAAGGCCAAGGTGATACAATCTGCTGATTCTGGAATGAAACTGCCTGAGTCTGTATTAACTCTCTCAATTGCCCCATTGCTGCGAATCTAGCAGTGTAACTGATGCAAATTTATTACCTTCCTGTACTATAGGTCAGGAGTCTGGCTTAGGTGCCACTAGGCAAAGTTAAGATATTGGGCAGACTATAAACTTCCTACAGGGTCGAGTGAAGGAGCATTTCAGGGCTCATTTCCAATGTTGGTTGAAGTCGCCGTCCTGAGGTTCCCCTTCATGCTGGATGTAAACTCAGGGGTTATTCCCAGCATGGATGCCACCTGCGCCCCTTCACTCAGGTCGCCTTCCTCTCATATTCACAGTTAGGGAAAACAGGTCAAGCTTCTCTACACTTGAATCTCTTTCCTCCTCTGATTTGAAAGACACTTGGGCCTGCAAAGATAACCCAGGGCACATTTCCCTCTCCCAAGGCCCCTGCTCACCAACAGCTGCAAAAGTCCCAGGTATGTGTACAGATCCTGCAGATGATGCTAGAGGTATCTCAGGGTATTTTCCTGCCTAATATTGACCTGCTTTTGACAATAAATCTTAAGCAAACAAGAAAATCTGACTTAACTAGATAGATAGTTTTCTAAATTAAAATCACTTCTGGGCCAGGCTTTAAATAGTTTTAAGAGAGCTGTTTCTTAAAGTTAGTCTCTGGTATTGCCGAGGCTAGCCTCAAACTCCTGGTTTCAAGTGATCTTCCCTCCCCAGCTTCCCCAACAGCAGGAAGAAGTACAGGTGCAGGTCACCATACCCAGCCTTTCTACATGTTCTCTGAGATGAAGCCATTGTATTTCCTCTGGGAATTTGGCTGGGACTTACAGTACGTATTCAAGAAAAAATATTGACAATAGAAGTGTCCGTCTTTCTGCCCACAACGCTTCTCAACAGGGCAGACACTGAATGGAATGTATACAGTATTTGAGAAGCTGGATCCAGAGCTTTGTCCCTCATCCCCTGTCCTGTCTCTGTTCAAGGATGCTTGCTGAAATGTCTAAGAGCAAACTCATTTGAAATCACCTTGGTACCAACATAAAGGCTTTGATAGATCATGGTGCCATCCGACCATATGAGCTATCATGAAAGATATCTTCAAAAGGGATTTAATAACAAAAAATTCTTCTTTCCTTTGAAAAAAAGATGTTATTGTACATAAACGTGTGCATATCTGCGTGTGAGTTTGTGCTTGTATGTGCTGGAGTTACATGTGGTTTGTGAGCCATCTGATGTGAACACTAGAATCCGAACTCATGTCCTTCGCAAGAGCAGTAACTGCCCTTAATGCCCTTCTTTCTTCTTGTTTCCTAAACCTAGGGACTTCTACTTTCTAGGCAAGTACTGGACCACCAAGATACACACATAACCAAAGGATCATATTTTTTAATTAACAAAATGTCATCGTATCATTGGGACTTTTTCATAAAAGTATATAATGTCTGCCCAGCATACTTCCTCCTTCCCCATTTCCTTTCATGGGAGGTTTTCTTTTTCTGCAACACGGTTTCTCTATATAGCCCTGGCTGGCTCTGTTGAACTTGCCCTGTTGACCAGGCTGGTCTGGAACTGGAGATCCACCTGCATCTGCCTCCCAAGTGCTAGGATTAAAGGCTGTACCACCACCACCTGGCACTCATCCTACATTCTTTAGCACTCACGACCCACCGTGGGCCCTCCCACATCAATCACTAATTAAGAAAATGCCCTATCGAACTCCACTCCCTATCCTATATCGCTCCAGGCTCAGAGCTTCACTTCCCTGCTCCTCGGTCTCTTTTCTCCTGTATAACCCAGCCATTTTGGCTACATGCCTTCTTGGTTCTCTTACTTTCTCTCTTGGTGTACTTGGCTCCTGGTCCTCTGTTGGCCCCTCCTCCTCTCCTCTCTTCCTCTCTCACTCCCACCTCTCCTCTTGGTGACTGGGTTCAGTCTGTTGGCCCCTTTCAGTTTGGACCCTTCCATATGCACATGGCCGTGCTTTCCCTCCTACCTACAATAAAACTTTCTCCCCAACCGTACCTTGAAGCAGCCATGTCCACATTTTTCATTCATTTATGAATTCCTAAAGACAAAATCCTCAGTCGTCCCCCCAACCCCCCAGACACTTTGAGCCTGTTTTGGAGACTGGTGAGTTTGTCTTAGGGCCCAGTGCCCTCCTGGAGTGGTTCTGGGCGACCATATTTCCTCTTATTTATCACTTGGAATTCTGCCCAACTCTTCTCATTCATCCAGCTTATGGACTTATAGAAGAGAACATCCCTTTATTTAAATGCACGTGTGTAGTTTCCTTGAGGCACACTGCAGGAATAGTAGTAGATTGTATATCCCTGGTAAGTGGCAGTTAGCTGTGTTTTGACAGGTGTATACAATCATAAAGTCTCCACGATCAGAAACACACGGTGTGTGCATTGCTGCTGAAAGTTGCCTCACGTCCCTTTGCATGTTATCCCTGGGTCATCCATGTGTTCTGACAACAGTTGCTCTGCTGTCTGTCTCCACAGGTTAGTTTGCATGTCTCGAATTTTACATTCACGTACATGAAATTCTAGAAGTACATGTAATACGTACTTTTGTTTTAAAGTTGCTTGTAATTTCAAAATTACTTTTTCTTTCACTTTGTAAAGCTGTTTTGTAACATCCTTTCTTTTATGGAGGCATTATAAAAGATATTTTAGACTTCCTCATCAGAATGTGCTGCCACCACAACCATAAATATGGATTGTAAAGTCGATAAGGAAACTGTTCTTAGGTCAGTTTAAAAGTAGACTTGGACTCTGAACCTTGATGTTCTCCCTAGCGTAACGCTGCATAAGTGCTGTAATGTTTCCAGTTCCTGCTTAAAGACAATGTTTATGTTTGTTTGAAATTAGTCCAGTGATTTGGAGTTAGGATTTTTATTATTATTATCATTTTTTTTGTCTTAACACAATTTGTTAATTCTTTCTAGGAAATACAAATTAAGGCTTAATGGTTTTTGCATGATTCAAAAATATTGGCATTTACAATTAAAGTGACAAAGGAATATTTATAAAAAATAATACAGAAGTTCAGAGGACAGTTCCATTTCAAAGTCTGCGTGAGCTCACTCTCGGAGGGAAGGTGAGGTCTCACAATATATTTTAAGCACTCTAGCTATAATAGATTAGACACAGTGATGACATCTACAGTGCTAAGCCACACCTGTGTTTCAGGTTGGCCTTTCTACCTAGGCCAGATTCTTTTGAGATTAAAATCTCTAGTAGTAGGCAGAACATTCGTTTCGGTGCAGAGTAAGTTGCTGGCTTTCTTTGGTCAAACACTGCCTGTGGCAGATGGTTATCCAAGGGTAGGCACAGCTCAGAGAGACTGAATTTTAAATCTTCTGGGTTTGTTTCTCTGGCCCTCCAACTGCCAGGCGCTAAGACCCTCGGAAGCAGGAAGCAGGTATGTGAGCAGATTCTTCCCTCTGCCAAGGGCAGCAATCCCAGACAGGGCTACTGTGCTTCTATGCGATTGTTAAATTGAGCTAAACAGCCTTTCTGATTTTCTCACTAAACTCTTCCTTGCTCTGGGGTGACTTTGCATAATCAATACAAATGATGGCTTTGGTGTGATGGCCATCCAGTTCTTAATTGTGTCTTCCAAATTGATAAGAAAGGAGGTCTTTGGTCTGTGCAGGGTTGGGTTTAAAAATTGTACATAATTCTTGGGTAGACTTTGATTTTCTATTAAGGAATGGATATGAACTATTTGAGAAGGGCTGAAGTAACTCAATATCCACTTGGTATTGCCTTTCAGAAGTTATATGTACTGTTGCTTTAAGCCTGATTCTTTCAGGCCAGTAAAACGACTCTTACTGTATATAGTGTTGTTGTAGATAAGCAAAACTCCTGGTTTTTTTTTTCCTCTGAAGAGATTCTACAGTTATGTTTTTTGTTTGTTTGTTTTTGTTTTTTAAAGCTGAGGGCAGGGCATGGCTAGTGATGCAGTGTTCTGTCTGTGCATCTGGGCAGTGGAGAGAGCATCTAAACTGCAACAAATTCTTCATTCTCGTTTTTGCTCTTCTAAATCTCAAAGAGCCAGAATTAACAGGAGATAGTGTTCTTGCTTAGGGATTTCAGCATTGCGTTGACTTGGGGACAACAATCTGCTTTTTAAAAAGAGTTTTCTTCTAACCAGTTTCCGTGTGAGCCTGCCACCTTTCACTCTAGTCATTTAAGAGGGTTTGTGGGTTGGACTGTTTTCTCTCTAAAGCAGAAATCGAGCAGTTCCCAGCCCACATAAAGCTGAGCCGGTCTTGAATGATGCATGTCAAGGAAACTCGGAAAGTGATACAACTGGCGATTTGAATAGGTCCTAGCGCCAAAGAATTAAGGACTTGTGCCTTCTCAAAACGGAGAAGCCTTTCAAAAGTCAAGCATGGTCCTCTGTGCAGTGACCTTGAACACTTACACATCGACTCAATCTGTTCTGTTCTGGGAATCGGGCAAAACGTTTAAAGCATTTCTGTATGAATGACAGTGTAGAGTTACTCTGTGGCTTTTCTTAGGGAAACAAACTCATTATGACCAACTAGTCCTAGAAAGTAAATGCCATAGAAAAATGTCACATAGTTTAAAAAACAGAACAAAACCAAGCCAAGCCTTCCTCAGCGCTCTCTTTGGAGCCCAAATTGCTTTTTCCCTGTTGTGCCCAGACTTCAACAAAGGCCGCATCCTTGTGCAGCTCCTTTCATAATGAACCAGCCAGTCGCTCCATTGTGTTCTTGTGGAGCTGGGGGATAACATTCCTTTATGATCCTCGGTTTAGATCATCTTACCACCCAAAGCATGACATTTGATGACCCTTATTAGGTTACTTTGCGTAGCTACAAATGTTGTTCGTGGTGTAGCCTTCTCAAGCCTTTTGAAAAAGTCCACATCCTTACCGACCCACAGTCCCTGCAGGAAAGGGTTCTGTTGCTGGGATCCTGGTAACAGGAGTCTTTGAGACTGGGGCAGCACAGGGGCCAAGCGGGCGCTGCAAATGCACACACATCTCCAGCTCTCAAGTATTCCACTGAGGACTGGCCTGCTTTTTCCTTTTAAGTGCTGATTTTAATCTCAAGCTCGGTGTTTCTGGACCTGAGTTCTTAGAAGATTGGAGAAAGATCATGGCTGTTTCTGATTATGTTCTTCTAAAAATCAAGGTTTCTATCCTTTCCTCTCCTTCCAAATCTTTTGGATGCAGCTCTCATCCCCATGGGGCAGAAGAGTCCAGCAAACCACAAGAGGCAAATGGTGCAAAGATTCATATTTTTTTTACAAAGCGGGAACTTTGTGAACAGGTAAAGAAATGGCTGAGCTGTTTTTCCCCAAAGTATCTCTTAATGAGCCCCAGGCATTTGCAATTTCTCAACTCCCTCATCAGTAAAAACATGAGGGCGTACACCATTTCTAAGCAATGGGTTGTATGAAACAGCCTCACGCTTTAAAAATAGGGTACATCTGAAACACAAGTGAATTTATTTATTTATTTATTTATTTTTTGATTTTTCGAGACAGAGTTTCTCCGTAGCACAAGTGAATTTATGTTTAAGAACAAGAGTTAGGAGCTGGAGAGATGGCGCAGTTGTTAGGCACACCCACTGCTCCTACAGAGGACCTGGGTGCAAATCCTAGCACCCATGTGGTGGTTCACAACCATCAACAACTCCAGTTCATGGGATCTGACGCCCTTTCTGACTACTGTGAGCCCTGCATGCTTGTAGTGCACAAACATACATGAAGGCAAAACAATCAAACACATAAAGTTAAATAAATAAATATAAAAAAGTTGTTAGAAAAAGCCAGGATTAAAATGGAGACAGCATTCTTACTTAAAAATAATTTCACTATTCATTGATTCTGGGAAAATCACCTATAGTTTTCAGAAAGACAGTTTCCTTAAAAACAGTTTAGAAAGCCCCAGGCCTTCTGAACTTCTCACCTCTCCTCAGTAAGCACATACTAGGCCATGCTCCTTCTAATAAATAAGTTTTATTAAAGTGACCTTTTCTTTGATAGCTCTGTCTCTATCTCTCTGTATCTCTCTCTGTCTCTGTCTCTCCTCCCCCCCCTCTATATATATATGCATTCCAAAATCAAAAACAGTTCAGACACTCAGGCATTCTTGATACAGAATGTCCAACCTGTATATATTTTAAATTTACTACTTTATTCATGGTCATCTTAATGTGTTCTGGTAAGATGGTTCAGTGGGTAAAGTGTTTGCCACCAAACCAGAAATCCTGAGTTCATTCCCCAGGATCTGCATGCTGGAAGGAGAGAACTGACTTCTACAGGTTACCCTCTGACCTCCACATGTGTGATGTGGCCCATGAGTGCATACCCATAAAATAACTAAAAATTATGACCCTGAAAATGAATTGCTAATGATAAGAACTTTATAGTTTCCTTAACTAATACGTCATGGTACATATATACACAGGATAATGTTTATCACCAATGGCTGAATTTAAAGTGTTTTGAATAATCTTGATAACTTTGAAATTTTTGCCTAATACGTAATCATAATTTGCTTTTGTTTCATTTTCTACTATAGGAAAAGCTGTTTGTTCATCTAGTGAAGGCAGTTTAGTTATCAAACAGATTGCACAATCTCTCCCAGGCATATATAAGCTGCAGAAAATTGTAAATACTGAAAGTAAAGAGAGAGAGAGACAGAGAGACAGAGACAGAGAAAGATGAAAGAATGAATGAGTGATAGACCACAATACAACCTTTTTTTTTCCAAAAAATTTTTTTAACTTTCTCTCTCTCTCTCTCTCTCTCTCTCTCTCTCTCTCTCTCTCTCTCTCTCTCTCTCTCTGTATGTGTGTGTGTGTAGGTGCTCAGAGAGGACAGAAGAGGGCAGCAGATCCTTTGGCGCTAGTTGTAAGAGGTTGTAAGCTGCCCCAAGTGGTGCTTGGAAGCCAAACTCTAGCCCTCTGAAATAGTAGCTAGCAGTGAGCCATCTCTCTTGCCCCCAGCCTTTTCCTTATGGAATGTGTTCTCCCTTCCTGGGGTATCCCATTAGCCATTTCTGTCATAAAGTCATCTACCACATGCACCAGGTTACCGAGCTGTTGAAATGTATCTGTTAAATATTCATGAAGCTGAACTGGTGCCTCCCCCTCTCTAGTTTTAAAAGTAAACGTAGGCGTTCTAATATTTACCTCTTGCAGCCTGATAGAGACTGGAATTCATGGTGACCATGTTGAGTCATTAGGAAACAAGAGTGTGATGGCAGCACCCTCATCTATGAAAAGAAGTCAGAGTAGATGAATTTCAAGGTGCCAAGGTGTCTGTTGTTATTGTTTGTTGTTTCGTCTGTTTGGCGAGAAATGAGATGTTTTAACCTGTGTAATTTACTGCTTTAATTCTTTATAGAACCTACTTCCAAGCAGTGAGTGTTGCTGTGAGGGTAAGTCAATCAGTCTAAAAGAAAACACTAAGTATGTCCAGAAGTGAAATGACAGATTAAGATTTGCTTTGCAAGTCAAGACCTTAGTTGGTCTCGCCCAAGTCAGAAATGTAGATACCTCCCCTTACTCCATGGCCACTCAGCTTAAACATTGCCCACGCAGAACAATCATTGTCAGGACTCATGCTTGAAGGATTTGTCCCTTTACTTTTCTTGCCGTGGAACTCTACTTGTACATTAGTCAGTAGACCTGCTGTTATGGCTGTATGTGAGCGTATCTTCCACTTCGAAGCATATCTGCCTATTGATGTCTTACCATAGGAAGTCTTGCTGATAAACATTTCCATTTAAAATGTTGAAGAGGGCCTGTGGGCATAGCTCAGTGGGTAAAGTGCTTGCTGCATGTGCACGAGGACCTGAATTTAAATTACCAATATTCATTCAAAAGCCAGGCATGGCTGTTCATTCTGTGGAGGCAGAGGCAGGAGAATCCTCTAGCCAGCAAAGCCAGATCTGAGAGATCAAGGTACTGTGAGAAACCCTGCTTCAAAAAAACAAACAACAAACAAACCAAAAAAACCTAAAAAAACAAAAAAAACAAATGGAGTCTGATCAAGGGAGGCACTCAGTGTCACCTCTGACCTTTACATGTGCATACTTACACAGATGTAAACACACATTCGTACGTGCTCACTGGGACACATGTGCACACACACATAAAATGTGTTATACACATGAATATGCATAGTTGAAGTTATTAGTTCAAAGTCCAAAAATGGGCTTGTGAGTGAGGTGTATGTCCACAAACTCCATGAATTTATATGCAGAATTTGGATCAATATGTAATTTTGTGTAATGTATGCATAATTTACTAAAAAGAGTAAACATCAGAAAACTTTAAGAATTGACTGGAAGGTGCATGCTGGGAGGCAGAGGTAGGCAGATCTCTGAGTTCAAGGCCAACCTGCTTCTCAGAGTGAATTCCAAGACACCCAGGGCTACTGGAGAAACACCATCTTGAAAACAAACAAGTAAAAACAATCCGTGCTGTAGAGGAAGTACAGGCATCTAAATTTATCTTTATTTTCCAACAATTTTCACCACTTTGAAATGTTTTCAGCTCTTTTAGTATTTCATGATCTTACCATGGAAATTAGTAGTTGTATTAACAGTACTTTCTGCAGTACCCTAGCTCTGCCTTGCCTTATCCCTACTGATATATACACTCATGACTGTGTTTGGCTTATTGGTGATTATAACTCTTTACCTTTTAAAAATATCTGTCCTGGAACTAACTGTGTGGCCCAAGCTGGTCAGAATCTGTGGTCCTCTTGCCTTGGTCTCACGGATGCTGAGAAGATTATAGGTTTACGATCACTTAGCCCAGTTCATTACTTAATTCTTGTTATATTTAATAAAAATAGTAGTTATTAGTAAAAAGGGAGAATTTAGGTTTAAATTATAATTGACAAAGTAAAAAGAACCATGCACAGAAACGTTTTGTAACCCTGTGTACTGAGTCATCTCATTTCACCGTTCACACAAAAGAGGCTCAGCCCTCGTTCTTGAATATCATGTAGAAAGCTGATTCCCTGTTTCCCTTGAGAACAGCTGCATGACTTCATTGCTCTTGGCCACACAAGAATCATGTGGTTCTATTGAAAAGAACCCGGGACAAAGACCTGGGCACACTGAAAATAGGTCCTAGCTTTGACGCTTCCTAGCACTTGGCCAGCTCTGGAGGTCGGCCTCTCTCATACGGTCTCTTATGTGCAAATCAGGCATGAGTGGGTTCATGAGCATAGTAGTTTATATAGCATAGTAGTAGTAGTGTTTATCACTATCACACACACACATTATGAAATTTTATTTTAGTTATTCTTTCCTACAAGGGTATGTGAGAACCAGATGCAATCATATATGTAAAATTATCTTATAAATTACTAAACACTTAAGCATGAGCCTTAAATTCTTCTACTATCAAACTTATTTTTATTTTTTGAGACAGTGTTTTAAGCCTTGTCTATCCTTGAACTCACAATAGACTTGAGGAGACAATGAACTCCCGATCCTCCTGTGTGTGGTACCACATCTGGTCAAACTTATTCTTTCTTTTATAAAGTTTGTTATCATTTTTAGCTGAGAAACACATAAAGAAACAGGTAAATATAACCCCTAGTGAAAGGGCAAAGAAGGTAATATCAAAATGGTCTCAGAAGTGACATAGATATTAATCATCAGATAGTGGTATATGAATGATTGTTACTTGAAAAAGTTAAATAGTGACATAGCAAATATCTTTAAAGACTCAAATAGAAATTCTAGAGATAAAAGCTACAGTGATAGGATTAGGGACACATTGGACATTTGAGAAGGGGAGCTTAGTAACCATGAAGTCACTGCAGTAGACATTGGAACAGATAAAAGAATTATGAAACACTTTAAAGTATCAACAAATATGTGGCTAGTTTCCCATGTTCTCATATACTCATCATCCTTTCAAGAAGGGATGGAAACAGAAGAAATGCTTGCAGACATAAGAGCCGAAAAAAATCAGGATAAAACTGTAGATCCATAGATCTGAGAAACTCAACCCTAATAAAAAAGATAGAGGAAATATTATTAAGGCACAATGTAATTAAATAATATTAAGGCATATCATAATTAAATTGCTTAAAACCAGTGATAAGAGTAAAACCCTAAAATAACCCAATAAAAAAAGGAGACGTAATGTGTAGAAGAGAGGTAACGTTGATGTAGATTGGGATAAAGGTTTCCTGTTGGGAAAAGTGCAGACAGTGCATGCAGGAGCATCGTTAATGGTGTAGAGACGTAATGTGTAGAAGAGAGGTAACGATGAAGTAGATTGGGATAAAGGTTTCCTGTTGGGAAAAGTGCAGACAATGCATGCAGGAGCATCGTTAATGGTGTAGACAATGAGCAGTCGACTTAGCTCTAAACCCAACAAAGACATGTTGCAAACAAGGATGAAACAGATGTGAATATAAAGCCAGCTCTTCATAACACAAGTCATGTTAAAGGAAAGTGCTTCAGGCGGAAGGAACAAGACGCTGTGGAAGTAAAAGTCTCTACAAAGCAGGGCCGGATGTGGTGCTACATGGGTAGTCACATACAATTGTTTATATTGGTATTCTTATTTTATCTTTTGAGTTATTTTTGTTTTTTAAGGGTTTTTTAACTTTTAAGGTTTTATTTATAATTGATTTATTTGTATTTTTTTTGTACATTGGTATTTTGCCTGTGTATCTGTCTGTGTGAGGGTGTCAGATCCCTTGGAACAGGATTTATAGAAATGAGCTGCCATGTGGATGCTGGGAATTGAACCTGAGACCTCTGGAAGAGCAGCCAGTGCTCCTAACTCCTCAGCCATTTCTCCAGCCCCTATTTTTTTTCTTTGTAACAGTCATGCCCATCTTGGAACTCTCTCTGTAAACCAGGCCTCCCTAATGCTGGGATTAAAGGCGTACACTACCACACTTGGCTATTAGTATTTTTAAAGGTTATTAATTTTTAAAATTAAATTTATTTTCATTGGACACCTCTTAAAATAAGTCTACCTATTAGATATTAAGGTAATTACTTTAAAATGATAAAATGCGGTATGAGCTTTATACAAAAATAGGACACAGACCAAAAGTGGGGGAAATGGAAGTATAATGAGTATTCCTTATCTGAAATATTTGCACTTAGATGCCTTTCAGATCTTGGAGTTGTTCAGATTTTGGACTCTCTGTACAGGCATTCTCTTGAAGCTTCCCAGCTTTACCAGCTGACACATTTTAGGTTTAGCTTTCCAAATTACTGATGCTCAACCTCCCTACCATTGTGACATTCTGGTACTCTATGTCTGGCATGGAGTATAATTTCTTGAAGATAAGCTCTAACAAGTTAAAAAAAAACATATGTTATAAAGCTAAAAGTAACCACAAAAATTTTTGTAATTAATAATCAAAGAAAAGAAATAAATCAGAATTGAAAGCTTGAGTAATCCTCCCTCCCACAAAAAAAGAAGATAAAAAGAAAAGGAGAGAAAACAAGCAGAAGAAAGAAGACAGCAGGAAAA
This sequence comes from Microtus pennsylvanicus, assembly GCF_037038515.1. Taxonomy (NCBI): domain Eukaryota; kingdom Metazoa; phylum Chordata; class Mammalia; order Rodentia; family Cricetidae; genus Microtus; species Microtus pennsylvanicus. The sequence goes on from NC_134581.1 coordinate 27,675,393, forward strand.
TGCTTAAACCTGACCAATCCATACACAATAAAGAGTAATGCGTCCTCAGCAAGGAAAGCTTACTCCAGGAATGTAAGACTCTTAACATTCAAAAGCAGTAATTGCAACCCAAAATACTAACAAACAGAAGTGTATCATCATTTTAGAGATACACAAAAAGCATTGTAAGTTTAACATCCATTAGTGACTAATGAATTCCCTGCACACACGCACACATGCATACACACACACACACACGCACGCACGCACACACACACATGCACACACCAAACTTTCCAACTAGCTAAGATGGGAGCTTCCTCGATCTGATAGATGCAGTTTCCCATGGATGCTTTGACAGCATGTTTCATGATGAAAGAATGGGTGCTCACCCCCATTATGGCTGGGAGCAACCCGTAAAACCCAATAATAAGCAATGACACAGTAAAATGATAGGCATAAGATTTGAATACTATGAAAATAATGATACTGAATGAAAAAGCCTTCAGAAGAATATATTGTTAATAATTTTAAAGGATGCAAACTAATCTGTAGTGACAATAGTCACTGTCTCAGATAGGGTTCCTATTGCTACGATAAAGAACACCATCAAAAGTAACTGGGGGAGGGAAAGGGTTATTTGGCTTACACCTTCATATCACAGTCCATCAGTGAGGGAAGTCAGGGCAGGAAGTCAAGGACAGGCCATGTAGGAACCCTGCTTACTAGCTCACTCCTCAGGGTTTACTCAGCCTGCGTTGGTACAGCACTGGGACCACCAGCCCAAGGGTGGTACCACCACAACGAACTGGGCCTTCCTACATCCATCATCCATCCAGATGCTCATGGGGAAACCTTCGGAACCGCCTGAGTAAATGGTACATTATATCTTAAATTCTCCATTGGGTGACTCATGTCTAATAATTAGGTAGCAGGTAAGAACTTCTTTGGGAGGTATAAAATATTTGTTAAATATGAAGTGTGGTTATTAATTTTTCTATTGCTGAAATCCTAGAGAGGAGAAACTTCCAGAGCTGTGAATACCACTTTCATTAATGCTGCAGCGCAAAGGAGATAGAGGCTTCATAGCCTGTGGGCGAGTCCTTACTTGCATGTAGAGAATCAGTCTTCCATCAGTAAGAAAACTCCAGATTGCTGTTTGGCGATCCTTCAGTTGAGCAGGCTGCTTGTTGAAAGAATAGTGTTAATTTGGTGTGCTTTTTAGTTTGAGAGTTGTTCATTGCTATTATGACCTCCCTTTGTACTTGATAATATGTTTTTAAAAATACTCATTTTCTTATCCATAACCTTTAGAAACTTAGGATTTTTTGTGAGTTTTTTTTTTAATGAATCCTTGAAAAAAGTATCTGCATATGTCGCATGAAAATTTCTTCCTTTGCTTTTTAATTGGGACAACTAGAGTTGGGTTCTGTGTGCTGAAAAAAAAATACCATCTCAGGAATTCATCTCCTGAAAACATCTTTTAAATGTCAAAAAATGAAAAGCTTTGCTTTTGAGCCAGTGTGTGTTTTGGAGGTTTGAGTTCACTTGGCACCAGTTAGACTAGAGGTTCATTTGCATTTTTTTGATTTCTGTGAATTCTGGTAGAGCTGGGGAAAGGATGTCAGGCCAGGAAGTTATACCTAGGTTATTCCAGAGTATTTGTATGGGAATTGTGAGTCACCAATCACTGTTTCCTGTTCTTTGATAGCTGTTTGGTGTGGTACTGAAACATGCATTCTGAGACATGTGCCATTTACAGGCAATTACAATCTGGGCAGTTCCCCCACCCCCACCCCGCAGTGTATAATTTCCTGTGACTACATGATACATAAAACAGGAGTAAAGTACTTTTCAGAGACCAAAAAAAGGGTTGTAAAATAATTCACATCATTTCTCCAAAGCTTAGTTAGATCTTCCCATCAGTTTCCCCAGTTTCTAGAAAGATCACGTAGTGTGTGCACTTTTGGTCTAATAGTTATGAACTGTAAAGTTAGGTCCTGGGCCATCTTTGAACAGAAAAAGATCACAGGGAGCTTGACTTGAGCTGTGGGCATGTAAAGAGACATATCGTGACCTCTGTTAAGAAGGTAAATAATTGGGTTGGAATTTAATAGGCTCTTTAGGTGCAGAATCCAGCTTTTCTATTTACTCTACATACTTTGGCCTCGGTTTCCTTGCCTGTAAAGTGGGAATTGGAATGCTGCCAATCTTAGAGAGTTGCTGTGAGACAGGACAGGTTATATGTGTGGTACCTAGGAGAGGGCTTGGTCTGTGTGAACGCTCGTATTTGTTGTAAAGAGTAAGAAAGGCCCCTTTGCCTTGTTTGGACTGACAGTATGTCACTGAGCTCAGTGTTTTAGAGTAGCGAGCTTGTGGGAGATTTTGTGAACCGTATCTTTACAGTCTTTAGGTGTTCGTAACTAGGTACCAAGCACTGATGGCACCACTTTTAGGATGGCGCGCTCATATGTGGGTAAGAGCCAAATTTAAAATGTTGCTGCCCTGTGCAAGCCTAAAGATTGTAAGAAAGCAACCGAACTAGAACAGAGCTCCGGAGCTGCCGGTCTTGTTTTCTTGGTGTCCCGTGACTGTAGGAATGGGACATGTGGCCAAGGGTCTCCAATCCATAGAATCAGGCTGTCATCACATGTGATGATGGGACCACTGAGAAGTGTTCCAGAGCAGCCTCACAGTCCCACTGCGGAGCTCCCGGGAGCTGCGGACTTACCGGCCAGATCCCGTTTGGTCGCCTTCTCTTGAGAGCACCCTCACCCATGCCATGCCAGTAAAATTGTTTTAATTTTTAAAAATTTTGACACTATAAGCTTTGTTTTTTTGTTTCTCTCTTGTTGCTCTATCTATAGTCAGAATACTTGCTACAGATTACAGGCAGGGTAAGGGTTTCCATCATCAGGAAGGTCAGAGGGCACTGGTGAAGCCAGCAGTCCTAGAAAATCTTCCTCAAGTTTTTTAAAGCAATAATGAAGAGGATGCGGGAATATAAGTATATGGAGCTGCAGATTGTTATCACATTCAGCAAAACAAGCCAAACTCAGAAGAAAAAATCCCTGCATTCTCCTCTCTTGTGAAATCTAGATTAAAGTATAAAGAAAGCGCAAGGGAGCTGTTTGGTCAGAAAAAGGGCCTGGCAGGAGGGGAGGCAGGTGATGAAGTTTACCAAATCTTTTCCGTGTGGAGAGCCCTCAGGTGACTGAGGGCACAAGGGACGATGGGTCCCCTTCCACTTGTGAGGAGCAAGCAACGAGGTTAGGAAGGCGCGCTGAGTCTAAAAGAACAAAGTGAGATTGTTATAATGCAACACACGGCCAGGAATAATTAATGTGAACTGAACAGTGCATAAGAGGTGAAGAACTGACCTAAGGAAAGTACAGAGCCATTGTGTCTTAGACTGTGATGAGGAACTCAACAGGGAAGGCGCAGGAAGGACACTGATGTGTACAGGCCACAGTGAAAAGGCCAAGGTTGGAGTGCAGGCCACAGTGACTAACAGGCTTCCCTTTAGGAGATCACAAAGTAAGTCAGTTTGGAATCAAGTGTCCCTTTACCCTGTGTGGCGGAGGTCTTCGTCCTAAGGGGCCTAATTGGTATTGTCAGGGCCTCTAGTGTTATCTGTGCACCAAGGCAATTCTCAAACAAGCAAAATAATTTATTTTTAAATTGTGGGAAGACTTTAGACACATGAAAGTACTTCCCAGGTTTGTCTTGGGAAACTAGAAACTAGAAAGGAAACTCTCTGGTCACATTTTATTTCTTAGCTACTTGTGTTTTTATGTGGTGGTGGATTCTGGTGACTGAGATCTTTAAACTTGTAATAGGGCGCCGAAAATAGAAACAACAGGAAAAGGGAAGGCTGTAGAGGGCGATAGGAGAAGTGGAGGAGGGTACAGAGCGCCAGCTCTACAGCCTCTGTCAGAAATGCTGACCTATCTGCTGCCTTCACCCGTCTGTCCTCAGTGGCACCGCTGAAATCACCCCTTGGCTTAGTCTGCAGGCTCTTTGTGGTGGCAGCAGCCTTCCTTGCTGGCATCTGCCAGCTTTTCTTCCTCCTCTCCTCCCATTCTTCCCCTGCCTTCTTCACCTATGTCTTGTCTGCCAGCCCCAACCCCGTCCCTGAACACTCAGCCTAGGTAAACCTTTTCCTAGGCGTATGCTTTCCAAGGTGGAGGGGACCACAGATTTCTGGCTGTTCTTGTCTTCTGTGTTCCCAGGACCCCAAGGCAAGAAGATATTGCTGTTGCTTTAAACGAGGAGGGAAGAGACTAAGCAGACAGTAATACTTCAGTATATTCTGTCATAGTATTGACTTCTGAAAGTTGCTGAAGATTGAAGTACTTGCAGTTTCCCAAAGCCTTGGAAATTTCCCCCGTTCGAAAAGAGACGGCCAAGATACCATCTTTCTTTGGTTGATTGTTTTTAGGTTTTGCCCGGTTCCCTTCCCGTTCCCATCTGCCCTCTCCCACCCCTCTCATTCTCTCCCTTTCCTTTCCCTGTAGCATAGATCAGAGCCTCATGAGCCTAAGACCCCCTCCCCCAATACTGCTGTGTGCGTGTTCACATGTGTATGTGTGTAGGTGCCCACGTGTGCATGTACGTGTGGCTGACAGAGGGCAACAGCAGGCATAGTTCCTCAGGTGCCATCCAGCTTCTTTTTAATTGATTGGGCCGTGTGTATCTGCGCATGCGCACTAAGTCAGGTAAAGGACGACTTTAGAGCGTTGCTTCTCTCCTTCCAGCCTTAGTTCTGGGAACTGAACTCAGGTCTTCATGCTTGCAAGGCAATTACTTTACTGACAGAGCTGTCTCCTCAGCCTCAGACCCATTCCTTTAATTAGTAATTTATGACTTTGGTTTAAGAAATATCTTTTTTTCCTGTATAGGAAGTTTTTAACATTAAGAATTATTTTTTAGGGCTGGAATGATGGCTCAGCGGTTAAGAGCATTACCTGCTCTTCCAGAGGTCCTGAGTTCAATTCCCAGCAACCACATGGTGGCTCATAACCATCTATAATGAGGTCTGGTGCCCTCTTCTGGCCTTCAGGCATACACGCAGAAAGAATATTGTATACATAATAAATAAATAAATATTTTTTTAAAAAAAGAATTATTTTTTAAAGCTTGGAAAAATACAGACAACGTGTAACTATGCCGTGCACTAGCTCCTAACTTCTCACACTGAACACACATTAAGCTTTTTGTCATAATCCCTTAAAGCATATCTTTTTAAAAAGAGTAATAGGTCGAGCTGCCTTACCCCACGCTTTGACCTTGCCTCCCTCTCCACGATAGCCACTTTTCTGAACTTGTTTGTAGTTCTTATGTGTTTAGTTAGCTTTATTACATGCATATGATGTCATAAGTAACATTTGCAGTACTTTTTTTATTTTTAAAAACATTTTTTTTGATTTACAAAACATGACATACATGTGCATTCTTTAGCAGTTTACTTTTTCCACTTATATTTTTTGAATAATAACGATGAGATTTTTCTTGATGTCTGAGTATCTACTGCTTGAACACTAACTTAAACGTGTTCCTTCCTTTTCTTGTTGCTGTGATGAAAGAGCCGACAGAGCAACTGAAGGAAGGGAGGGTGTATTCTGTGCAGCAGAACCCTGCAAGGAGATGCAGTTCTTCATGGCAGGGAAGTCATGGTGACTGGGCAGAGGTGGCTGGTCACAGGGCCTCCACAGTCAGGAAGCAAGAGCAAACAGACATGGGGCTGGGCCGTACAATCTCCAGGCCGTCTTCTTAGTGTCCGTGGGCCTCATGCTCACATTTGAGGGCTCATGCGTGCTTTGTCAGTAAAAGAACAGATTAATAGGTGGGAGGACTTTGGCATGATTCCAGGCCGTTGAAAGCTCTTTGTAAATATTTGCCGTTAGGCTTTAGGTTACTGTGGATGGAGGGGTAAGGGAAAGGGGACTCTTGGAGGGTGGATGAGGGAAAAGCTGACCCACCCAAGCCAGAGGTGAGTTTGAGAACTCGGAATCTGAGCATGTGAAAGGAGGGAAATAAAGCCCTGGGAACTCTGGGAAAGTGTCTTTGCAGCAGAGGAAACTGTTCTCTGATGGTTGGGGCTTTCCCCTCAGGCTGTTCAGAGGTAGAGCCTGCCAATCATATCGGGTGCTTAGGCAGTTTTAAGAGCCTCAAGGAAGTTGAATATTTGAGGGAGTATAAAGATTAGATTAAATTTCAACTGAATTTAAATTTTCTTTTTCAGAATGTTCCCTTTATCTTTCAAATATATATTTGGTCAGGACAGGCGGCGCTTGTGAATTAGAGGCCTGTGGTTGCTTTAATTGGTAAAAGAATGTTCAGTTTAAATTATAGGTGCTAAAAAAATTGTAAAGAAAATGTAGTGTTGAAATTATTGATGACATCCAAAGGCCACGGTAAAGCCCAGGAGAAGCATAGCCTGCCCACTGGAGGTCTCATGGTGAGCCTGGGGCCTCTTCGGTCCATCTCAGGTATTCATGTGTGTAAGACAGGTTATATCTGCTTGATAAATATGAGTTGATATACCTAGAGTTTCCCCTCTACTTTACCAAGGCTGACTTCTTTTAAAAGTGCAGGTTCTCATTTCACAAGAATAGAATATATAATACAAATTATTGCGTAGTTATTTTACAATTGTATACTTATGTGGTTGTTGCTATCCTGTTTCGCTAGGGAGGCCTGTGTGCAGTGACAGTGGGTTCTGCCATGGAGGGTGGGAGACTGACAGCTACTTTGATCACGCCTTTTTTCTTTTCTCTTTTAGCTTTATTCTAAAGGAATTTTTATTTCTGACAACTTTATAACTGGTTCTTCTTTGTTTTGTAAAAGTATTTCATCTTTAAATTAGCATGCAATTTAGTATGCTTAATTGTGGCATTTTCTTTTCTTAAAATCACTTTCATTTCTAATTTTAAAGTGGTTTATTTATTTTTATTTTATATGCGTTGGTGTGTATGTCTGTGTGAAGGTGTCAGATCCCCTGGTACTGGAACTCAGACTGCCATGTGGGTGCTGAGAATTGAACGTGGGGCCTCTGGAAGAGCAGCCAGGGTTCTTAACTGCCGAGCCACCTCTCCAGACCCAGTTATGGCATTTCCATACACACTTCCTCATTGGTCCTCCTCCGTCTGCCCACTCGTGCCCTGGTCGCCTTCTCTTCATAGCCCCCGTTCTGATTTCATGTCGCATGCACTCTGTTAGCCTCCTGGCTGCCTTAACAATTCTTTTTTCTCCTCTAATGATCCCCTTTCTACTTTAATAACTTTTCACATTTATATGCATATTTAAAATGAAAATATAAGATTTGCTTGTGAGAGAAAGCATGGTATTTTTCTTTCTGACTCTGGTTTATTTCACTTGTTTTAGTAATTTCTGGCTCCATTCGTTTTCCCGCAAATGTCATGATTTCATTTATCTTCATGCCATGACTTTCTAAGGTGTCAGAACAGAGACAGGAACAGTGCCATGGAGTGGTGAGATTAAATAAGAACACACACAAAGCCAGGAAGATAATGCATTTACGGTGTATATATTTAGTGTTTTAATCAATTTTTTGTGTTCTAAAGAAATAGCAGTGTTCTTTAAAATCCTAACATACAGGCAATAAGTTTATATACCATATTGTCATTATCCACATTTAGAAAAGTGCATTCAGGCTACCAGTGCTCACCATATTTTATGCACTGTCTTGTCATAGCTACCTTCTCTGTGTTTCAGTGATTTACACGGGCTAGAAGGCTTATGTTCTAAAAGGGTACAGAACATGTTTTATAATGAAAAGAAAGTTTCTTTACTACTGCATGGCCATCTGCATTTCCTCTTGAGGAGCAGTTCCTATCTTTTTTTTAAAATTTATTTATTTATTAAAGATTTCTGTCTCCTCCCCGCCACTACCTCCCATTTCCCTCCCCCTCCCCCAGTCAACTCCCCCTCTCTCATCACCCTGAAGAGCAGTCAGGGTTCCCTGCCCTGTGGGGAGTCCAAAGACCTCCCATCCAGTTCCTATCTTTTATTTTTCCTATATAATGATTGTTTTACTGGCATTTAATGAACATTAAGTGGTAACGACGGTAAGTTAGGAAATTAAAAGTTGGATTTGAATTTCAGTTTCATAAGTCACTGAAGTGTCTTAAAGAGGGTTGGAGAGATGGCTCTAGAGGTTAAGAGCACTGGCTGCTCTTTCAGAAGTCCCGAGTTCAGTTTCCAGCACTCATCTCTGGTGGAATCCTGTGCCCTCTTCTGGCTTGCAGGCATATGTGCAGACAGAGCATTCATATACGTACAATACAGAAATAAGTAAGTCTGATTGGTAAAGCACTTTCCATGCAGGAGTGAGGGCCTAAGTTCTGCTCTCTAGCACCATGTAAGATGCCAGGCCCAGGGTGAGCATCTGTGATCCTGGTCTGGAGGGATGGAGAGAGGCAGGTAGGTCTCTAGGGATTGCTGTCAACGAGTGTCACTAAATGAGTGAGTTTTAAACTAAGGTGGAGAGTGACTGAGGAAGACATGCAGTATTGATCTCTGGCCTCCACGTGCAGAAGTACACATAATCACACACACAAACCTGTAAATTGGAACACATATGCATATGTGCATGTACAAAGGAGGATATGTAGTTGAGATTTTGTTTGTTTTGTTTTACTCTTTGGGGGCCCTCCACCCAGTTTCCAAATAAATACACGGAGGCTTATTCTTACTTAGGAATACCTGGCCTTAGCTTGGCTTGTTTCTAGCCAGTTTTTCTTAAATTATCCCATCTGCCTTTTGCCTCTGGGCTTTACCTTTCTCTATTTTATATACCTTTCTTTCCTTCTTACTCTGTGGCTGAACGACTGACCCCTGACATCTTCCTCTCCCCCTTTTCTCCCTCCTCCTCTTCTCCTTCTCTTATTTATTCTCTCTGCCTGCCATCCCTGCCTATGTCTTCTGCCTACCTTTTGGCCATTCATCTCTTTATTAGACCAATCAGATGTTTTAGACAGGCAAAGTAACACAGCTTTACAGAGTTAAGCAAATGCAACATAAAAGAATACAACAATCTTTCCATCATTAAACAGATATTCCACAGCATAAAAGAATGTCACACATCTTTAACTAATATTGCAAAGCACTATATCTTCAGCTGCTTCTAGACATGCCCAACTGCAATCCTAGGGCAGAGACAGGAGAATTTTGAGATCAGCAGGGCCTAAACAGGGAGACCCTGTCTTCCCTTCCACACTCCAGATCATTCTGTATTTTTGTTTGTTTCATTTAAATACTAAAAGACTTAAAGCAACATCTTTTATACATATCAGGTATAATGGAAAAAAGAATAAGAATAATATACATGTGAATGTTTTGCTTGATTATTGGAAAATAAAATGATTATATATTATTAACAAATTACATAAAATCAAATAGGTGTGGCAAAGCATTGGTCCCCAGCTTTATATTTACCAGTTCAAATGCCAAGTCCTCAGCACAGTAATCTGCAGCCTTTAAAAATGTAGATAAGGGAAAGTGATAGAGATGATTTTGAATAAGACAAGACCACAGAGATTCACAGCCACCACCACCACGGGAATAGCATTTTGAAAAACTAGCAAGTTATGCTTAGAGGTCCTGGTAATTAATTTCTTTCAACACAAAATAGCTGTGTCTATAAAGAGTCACAGCTTCCAGGCATGGTGGTGCACACCTTTAATCCCAGCATTTAGGAGGCAGAGGCAGGTGGGTCTCTGAGTTCAAAGCCAACTGGTTTACATAGTGAGTTCCAGGACAGTCAGGGCTACACAGTGAGGATCTGTCTCAAAAAGAAAAAAAGTTGCAACTGTAGAAAAATTTCTAAAATGAATACCTAATGCTAAGATATAAGGAACTCTTGAGTGCATAAGATGGCTCAGTTATATCCTTTGGAATTTGGGGGAGGTGTCTTAATATTTTTACTGAGAGTATTTATAGTTTTGTTTTTTTTATTAAATTTTTTAAATTTATTTTACACCCTGACCACATTCCCCCTCCTGTCTCCCTTCCCATTCCCTTCTTCTTGCTCCCCCATCCACTCCTCCTCTGTTTCTGTTCAGAAAGGGGCAGGCTTCCCATGGGTGTCAACAAAGCATGGCCTATCAAGTTGTACAGGACTGAGCTCCTCCCTATGTATTAAGGCTGGGAAAGGCAAACAAATAAGTTCCTGAAAGCCAGTGGAAGCCTTAGGGACAGGCTCTGCTTCCACTACTAGGAGTCCCACAAGTAGATCAAGTCACATATGTGTAGAGGGCCTAGGTCTGGTCCATGTAAGCTCCCTCGCTGTTGGTCCAAGTCTATGAGCTCCTATGAGCTCAGGTTAGTTGTTTCTGTGGGTTCCCTTATGATGACCTTGACCCTTATGATCTTTTCTAGTTCCATTCATTTGCCTTCAAATTTCCTGATGCCATTGTTTTTAACCGCTGAATAATACTCCATTGTATATATGTACCACATTTTCTTTATCCATTCTTCAGTTGAGAGACATCTCGGTTGTTTCCAGGTTTTGGATATTACAAATAAAGCTGCTATGAACATAGTTGAGTAAGTGTCCTTGTGGTATGATTGAACACCTTTTGGGTATATGTCCAAGTGTGGTCTCCCTGGTTCTTGAGGTAGATTGATTCCTAGTTTTGTGAGAAACCGCCATATGATTTCCAAAGTAGCTGTACAGGTTTGCACTTTCACCAGCAGTGGAGGAGTGTTCCCCTTACTCCACATCCTCTCCAGCATAAACTGTCATTAGTGATTTTGATCTTGGCCATTCTGACAGGTGTAAGATGGAATCTCAGAGTCGTATTGATTTATATTTCCCTGGTGGCTAAGGATGTTGAACAATATTTTAAGTGTCTCTCAGCCATTTGAGATTCTTCTGTTGAGAAGTATATCAGAGATTATAGACAAGTTGGTGTGCACACCATTTCAGTCCTAGTACACGTGCTGCATCCCAGTCCTAGAACACGTGCTGCTGAAGCAGGCACTGTTTTAGATCATAGCACTTTTGAGTGCTTCATATGATTTGATATATTAAATTGCCAGTGGTAAATTTCAGTGAATAAATTATTTTTATAATTGGTATGATTTTCTGAAAATCTGGGAATATTGAAGCTCGTATACGTGAACTTATATATAAGTATAAAAATATGAAACGGGGTTTCCCACTGACCTTCAGTTCCTATTGTCTTATAAGGTGCAAGTGTTTGCCTATTTTTTGTGGTACATATTAACTGTCTTATGTAACTATGTATACATGAGAGGAGCACAATATTATTTTTATTCATCTTCTATGCTGAATATAAAAATCATTAAGTCATCGAAAAATGTTGTTGTACTGGGTGTGGTGGTGTATGTTCATAATCTCAACAGTTAGCAGGAGGTGGCACAAGCTAGCCTGGGCTACATAGTAAGACCTAGTCTCAAGAACAAATAAAACATAAATGTTGAACTGTTATATATCAGAAGTCTTAAACATGGGCTGAAGAGGTGGCTCAATGGTTAAGAGCACTGGCTGCTCTTCCAGAGGTCATGAGTTCAATTCCAGCAATCACATGGTAGCTCACAAACATCTCTAATTAGATCTGGTGTCCACTTCTGGCCTGAAGGTGTATATGCAGGCAGAACACTGAATATACATGTATATATACATCTTTTTTTAAAAAGAAGGTTTAAACATGTAAGTAAATTACATGTTTCGATTTTTATTGTATAGAAATAAATATGGATATGAATAAGGATATACATTGAGGCATTGTGTGTAAGAATTGGAAGCCATGTAAATATTCTGCAATGAGGGAATTCCCCCAAATAAATTATGGGATAGTAATATGTGTCATTAAATGTTTATTGCTAAATAGCAAGAAAGCAACTAGTAATGCATTAATACTAAATATGACAATTGCTCACATTTTACCACTCCCCTACACAGAGGTATCTGTGTTTAGAAAGTGGATCTAAGAAAAGATAAAAAAGATATTAGGATAGTAAGATATTCTGGATAGTAAGATGAGTGTAATTTAAAATTTCTCTGTGTACTTTATACAATTAACACCAGCTTTTTTCGTTATTTTTATTTTTTATATGTGTGTCATGCTTATTTGTATGTGAACCATATGTGTGCAGTGCTTTCAGAGGCCAGAAGAGAGCGTTAGATCCCTTGGAACTTTAGTTCCAGGTGTGAGCCACCCAGTATGAGCACTGAGAACTGAACCGAGGGCCTCTGCAAGGCCAGCAAATACTCTTAACCACCGAGCCCACTTCTTACTTTCTTACAGCTTAATTTTGCATATTTTCCCCCTGTTTAGTTTGTTTTCCCTAGTCTGAGAAGGGCTCCACTAACCTGGACTGACCTTTCACAAGGAAGGGGGAAGAATGGGGCTATGGTTGGATTACTTTGAAGATGAACGTTTCAACCATAAATTCATCTCTGCATGAGCAGACTCTAACCCTCTTCGTGGCTATTATAAATGTCGTTAAGTTTTACTTTCTTCATCCTTTATACTTGCAAGTGCTATGCTTTCCTCAAACTGAAATCGTCAGGTGAAATATAAATGGAAATTATATAGACTCTTGAGAAGGTTTATGGGGTGTGAAAAACAAGGCTCCTCCCCACCCCGCCCCCAATACCGAGTCTGTTGTTGTTTCCTGGCCCACGCTAAAAGTGTCACCAGGAGACTCTACTGTTTGTTTCTTGTCAGCCAGCCCTTCTTGCAGAGGCTGTGCTGCCTCCATGCCTTACATGCCTTAGCCAAATGTTTCCCGAGAGCTAATATTCTCTTTGTAATATGTTCTTTCTAGATAGAAAGACCTGAAGTAGCCTTTCTTGTCTAAAGATGGAAAACAGTACCACCACTATTTCTCGGGAGGAGCTTGAGGAGCTACAGGAAGCGTTTAATAAAATAGGTAAGTTCCAGGAAGCCTAACTATGGTGTTCTGGTTCTGTTTGCTGCCAGACTTCAGGGATGGGGCCGCACCTTGGACTGCCACTCAGCTCTCCTTAAGGGCATTCCTTTCCTTAGCTTTCTCTCTTCTTTAAATCAGGGTTTCACCGCATTCTTTCTGAAAGATAAGCTAGAGACAAGCTTGCATTTCTTGGTGAATTGGACTTTAGTTCTTGGTCATTACTGCACAGAGGATAATGCAGGTTAATGAATGACAGTGTAACTGAGTACACTTCCCACTGGTGTCCTCTTCACAGAAAGGAAAATACAGAAACACTTCCTTGTGTATAAGCTGAACTCCGCTTTTATGCCTTTGTTGCTGATCACAGTACTTTCTACCTCAATGTAGAACATTTGGAAATACATTTTAAAGGCTGCTGGAGGTCTCGTGTCCTTCCCTGCACAATTCTTAAAAATCTCAGTGTGGTTTTCAAAGCCCGAGTGTCTCCATTTTCTTCTTTCGCTCCCTGAAACCATCCTGTGTTTTGTCTAGGACATCGTTAGCTTAGCAGCTTCCTACTTCTCCCTTCTAAAAGCACAACTCTCTCTCTCCCTCTCTGTCTCTGTCTCTCTCTTTGTCTCTGTCTCTCTCTGTCTCTGTCTGTCTCTGTCTCTCTCTCTCTCATTTGTAAATGCATGTGAGTAGACAGTGAACCTTGTGAAAGATGAGCTCAGTGTTTTTTCCCTGTCCTCAGCAGACTTCTTGGGTAAGAAAGCACTGGTGGAAAACAGGTCAGGTGTGGAGCAGGGATCTCATGATCAATGGTGGTCACTCTTGGATTTCTTACCAGCCTTCCAAACAATGACTAAAATTCATGTAGGGTGAACCTTAGAGAATAATAATAATAATTGTTAGAAATATAGCTTAGCTTGCCTTCAGAAAGGGATTCGTGCATCATTGGTGTGTAAATAAGCACTTTCCCTCCCAATTTTCTTTCTTTTTTTATTTATTTTTAAAACAATTTTATTTTACATACCAATCGCAGTTCCCTCTCCCTCCCATCCTCCCACTTCTCCCACCTTCTCCTACCCCAACCACTCCTCAGAGAGGGTGAGGCCTCCCTTGGGGAGTCAACAAAATCTCTCACATCACTTGAGGCAGGACCAAGGTCCTCCCCCCTTGTATTTAGGCTGAACAAGGTATCCCTCCATAGGGAGTGATCTCCAAAGAGCCAGATCATGCACTAGGGATAAATACTGGTTCCACTGCTAGTGGCCCCACAAACTGCCCATACCACACAAATGTCACCCACATTCAGAGGGCCTACTTCAGTCTTATGCTGGTTCCAGAGTCAGTGAGCTCCCACTAGCTTGAGTCAGCTGTTTCTGTGGGTATCCCCATCATGGTCTTGGCCCCTTTGCCCATAATATTACTCCTCCCTCTCTATGACTGGACTCCAGGAGTTTGGCCCAGTGCTTAGCTGTGAATCTCTGCATCTGCTTCCATCAGTTACTGGATGAAGGTTCTATGATGACAATTAAAGTAGTCATTAATCTGATTACAGGGGAAGGGACAGTTTAGGTACCCTCTCCACCATTGCTTAGATTCTTACCTGGGATCATCCTGTGGTTTCCTGGGAATTTCCCTAGAGCCTGTTTTCTCACTAACCCCACAATGACTCGTCTTTCAAGATCTCTCTCTCCCTCTCTGTTCTTTACCCAACTCAATCTTCCCAATCCCTCATGTTCTTCCCCCTCTCCAATTCTCCCCTCCCCACTCCCCTACCACTCTCCTCACTCCCCCCACACTGCCCATTTACTAAGGAGATCTTGTTAAATAAGCACTTCTAAAGAAATCTCTGTATCCTCCTCTTATACCTGGAGATGGAAGGGCAAGCACTCCTATTGGTCACTGGAGCATTGCATGCGTATGGCCTGATTTGCAGAAAGCTATTAGCAATAAACGTTTTACAGTATTGTCTGTGGTGCTTGGCATTTTTTTTTCAAGCCAAGAATTGGGCAGTTATTAAATGTTCTTTCTTCTTTTGGGCATCCAAAACCAAGTAATAAAAATGGATCTGCCCGTTTGGCATTGTAGACATTTTACAGGAGCCTTTTAATGAAAGAGACCCTTCCCGGGTCTCACTACAATGACTTAGTAATCTGTTTTCTCTGTCGAGGATGCCAACTTTAATCTTTCTGACTCATGGAAACATGATCTTGCAATATTTAATTAATGGTATTTTGAGTAGACAATCCACTGATGGAGTAGCTTTGACAGCAGGAGAGTTTGCTCTGCGAGGGAACCGCTCACTCCCACAGAATATGTCCTCACCGACACCGTACAAGATAAACAGTGATTCATGAGCCCAGCAAGCACAAACAACTCCATCTGCAGCCCTACTGGAGGGAGGATTTTGAGGTCACTAGGGAAAGTGGAAAGTTAAAAATAGCTGATCGTCCCATTTTCTTTTTAAAAGTGGGTTGAAACACAGCCGAGCATTTTGGCCGCCGTGAGTGTACAGGTTGGTGGGATGAAGTACCTTCAGATTACTCAGCACCACCGTCCTTTCCCAGGAGCCCTCATCCTGCCACACTGAAACTACCACTCTCCTTTCTGTCTCTACCATGTGTAAACAGAATTGTCCCGTGTCTGTGGCTTGCAACTGCTGTCACTTAGCATGAAATGAGGCTTTTATGAGGCAGCATGTGTCGCAGCTGCCTTCCTTTTAAAGCCCTAACCATAATCTATTGTGTGGGTAAACAACAGCATTTTGTTTGCCCGTGCTTTCATTGATAGCCGGCTGGGTTTCTGGTTATTTTGAATCACATTTCTATGAAAACAGGTGAACAGATAGATACCTGTTGCAGTCCCACTGTCTGCTCTGGGTGTACCCCACATGTGGACACACAGGGTTGTACTGCAGTCTGTTCTGGGTGTACCCCACATGTGGACACACAGGGTTGTACTGCAGTCTGTTCTGGGTGTACCCCACATGTGGACACACAGGGTTGTACTGCAGTCTGTTCTGGGTGTACCCCACATGTGGACACACAGGGTTGTACTGCAGTCTGTTCTGGGTGTACCCCACATGTGGACACACAGGGTTGTACTGCAGTCTGCTCTGGGTGTACCCCACATGTGGACACACAGGGTTGTACTGCAGTCTGCTCTGGGTGTACCCCACATGTGGACACACAGGGTTGTACTGCAGTCTGTTCTGGGTGTACCCCACATGTGGACACACAGGGTTGTACTGCAGTCTGTTCTGGGTGGACTCCGCACATGGACTTACAGGGTCGTATTACAGTTCCGTTCTGGGTATACTCCACACGTGAACCTACAGGGTCATACTGCAGTTCCACGTTTGATTTTCTGGTGTGCAACTGGCTGTTTTCCGCTGTGTGTGTGTGTGTGTGCTAGTTTTTATCCCCGCCAGCACGACACAAGTGTTCTCATTTCTGTTCCTCCTCACTGGCACTTGTTCTGTTGCTATTGTTTCGTAACAGTTACCCTTAAAAGTTCTGGGCAGTATCTTCTTGTGTCTTTGTATTTCCCAAATAAGTACAGATTTTTACGGTGACTTGTTTGCTTTCTCTAAAGTAATGTACATTCAAGTCCTTTGCCTACCTCAAGGTGTTTTGCCTGTGTTCCCCACTAATGATTTTAGTCTGGGGTCTTAAATTGAAGGCTTTGCTCTGTTTTGAATTGATTTTTTTGTTTAGGGCAAGTGATAATGAATCTACTTTTTCTTTCTTTTTTAATATGGTGATGTCGTTTTCCTAGCAGGACCTTTTCTCCATTTTTTTTTTGTCACCATTGTCAAAGATCGGGTGACTATAGATGTCTGAGTTTATTTCTAGAACCTGTATTTCATTTTATTGGTCTATTTGTCTGTTTTTGTGCCAGTACCATGCTGTTTTGGTTGCTATGGCTCTGTAGTATAGTTTGGGGTGCTATAAGGCATCCAGCATTGTTCTTTCTGTTTAGGGTTGGTTTGGATATTAAAAGTCTTTTGTATTTGCATATGAATTTTAAGATTTTTTTCTGGTTCTGTGAAGAATGTCATTGGAATTCTGATAGAGGTTGCATTTAATGTGTGCATTGTTTTTAGTAATTTAGTCATTTTATAATATTAGTTCTGCCATGCATAAGCATGAGAAGTCTTTTGATCATCTAGTATTTCCAGACTTATTTTTCACTGTTTCAAAGTTTTCATTATAGAGGGCTTTTGTGTCCTGGGTTAGGTTTATTCCTTTGGCTTTGTTTTTGTTTTTAAAGCTGTTATGAGATAAGTGCTAAATCCATTTGGTCTATGGTGTAGTTCCACTCTGATGTCTTATTGTTGTTTCATTTGGATGATGTACCTGAAGATGAGTGGGGGTAGTGAGTCTCTTTCTGTTATTGTCTCAGGACATAATTGACTTCTTCTGCTCTTAGTGTCTGTGTTACGAACCTGGGAACCCCAGTATTCAGTCTCTCTATCCCTCCCTCTCTCTTTCTTTCTCCTTCTCTCTCTCTCTCTCTCTCTCTCTCTCTCTCTCTCTCTCTCTCTCTCTCTCTCTCTCCATATATATAATGCATATATGTATATTATATATTTATTATATGTATAAAGTCCTTTTATCATCTTGATGAATATTTCCTTTTATCAATTTGTGGCTGTATTCCTTATCTCTTCTGAGTACCTTGGTTTGGAATCTACTTTATCAGATACTGAAATAGCTATGCCAGCTTGTATTTGATTTCTTGTGTGTTTGATAGGTTGTCATCATCTTTTGTCTGCCTGTCTGCAGATGTTTTTTGCCAGTGAGCTATGATTTTTGGAAATAGCAAATAATTGGATCTTATTTTTTAAGTATATTTTTAACTGATTTTGGGACTTTCACATCATGCACCGAGAGAGAGAGAGAGAGAGAGAGAGAGAGAGAGAGAGAGAGAGAGAGAGAGAGAGAGAGAGAATTAGTTTTAGTCTTTTGATTGTATCTTAGAATCTTAGAGTTCTTAGACATTATGGTCATTCTCTCTCCTTCCCCCCATTTGTTAATGTTATCCATCCTCAATTTTCTTTCTTCTGTTTGGTTGTGTCTGTTGACAATGGGTGCTTTTCCACTGTATTTTTATTTGATTCATAAAGTTTTAATTTCCAGAATTTCTGTTCATTTAGTGTCTTCCCAAACCTTAATAGTTTTGCTGACTTTCTTTCCATTGTTTCTGCCTTTTTTTATACATTGGTTGATTCACCCATAGTTTATTGACTTGGTGCTCTGCTCTGGCCTGGTTTCCTTTCTTCATCTGCTTTTCTGTAGTCCTATTTGAGGTCATTGACCATTTTTATTAGTCAGTTTTTATTATTAGAACTTAGGAGATCTTCATCCAGTGTTACCTCCATTTGAATTCAGTAGTTGGGGAGTTATGGTCTTTCGGGGAAGGCTTGTCATCTTGCTTTTTATGTTTCTTTATTGCAGTGACACATCTGATAATTCGAATATTTGTTCTGCTTTTTATTTGGGAATCCTATTTTTACTTATTTTTACTGAGAATCCTATGCCTGAGAGCTCATTCTCCAGTGTCAGTCAGAGACACTAATGTAGAGCATTGGGCAGAGTTTAAAAAAGTGTTTAAATGTGGAAATAATACTGTTACAAAGGGGAAGAGAAAAGTGCTAGTTGGAAAAATAAAATGAAATGAAAGGGGAGCCATTAATGAAAGTGTGTTTGCTGGTATTCATCTCACATCCTCCTCAGCCTCTGGGCTGGTGCTGGCACAGTGGGGACAGATAGGTCCTTCCTTTTCAGGTAAACCTTTGCAGAAACACCCCCTAGACACACCCAGACATGCATTTCCTGGTTCTGAATCTTCTCAAGTTGACATAAGGATGAAACCTTCCATATATATTATCTGATATAATGGTTAGCACTCTGGACTCTGAAAATTGGCCATCACAGATTCTGCACGAGGTGACTCCATGCCATAGCCAGAACAACCAATGTGGCAACTTGACATGTTGCCAACTATGCAGATTTGTTTTGTTATCTCTGCTCTGAGTCCAGAAGTGCTCCTAGTCTCTAAGTAACCCTACAACCTGCTCAAGGCCATCTTACTGATAACAAGGAAGCATTGAGAAGTTAATTTCCCAAAGTCCAAATACAGGGTTGAAGTTTCTTGAACACCTAATCTCAAAATGTCATCAAACATGATTAAATGTATATATAATAGTTTGATAGATATATAGTAAGCAATAAATTATCCATAAAAACTGTCACCAAAGACAAAATATCGAGAAATATGATTACATATATTTTTTAGGAGTAGAGTTCTGTTGATTACATGTGTTTTATATGTTGCAGATAGATACTTTATAGCAATGTGGGACCAGCAGATTCATTTTATAAATTTATTTGCATAAAGTCTGATTTGTTATTCCATCTTGACCTTTGCTGATATTTTTCTTTTAATATATATCCAACACTTCCCCAGGCTTATTTCTCTGAAATTAAGTCATTTGTCAAGACTGAGTTTTCTGTCAGAGCTCTGTCACACTGAAATACACACACCAGCTCTAAATCCATGAGATGAGCTGTTTAAGCACAAGTGTTGATTGGCGTATTGTATAGCGTGATGGTTTTAATGAGATGGCCCCCATCTTCTTGGGCATTTGAATACTTGGTACCCAGTTGATAACACCATTTGAGAAGGCTTAGGCAGTGTGAGCTTACCAGACAGCGTATGGTGCGAGGGGTGGGCTTTGGGAAGTTAACAACTCAGGCCATTTTTAGTTCACTCTGCCCTCCAGGTTTGTGGTTCAGTATGTGAGCCCTCTTAGCTTCCTGCTCCTGCCATGATGGACTCTTAACCCCCTGGAACTCTTAAGTCCAAATAAACGTCTTCTGTAATTGGCTTGGATACAGTGTTTATCATAGCAGTAGAGAAGTAACTAATGCACACACACCCTGTATTGTTAGGTATGGGAAGAAAGGCTCCTGTCACTTAAGAGACAAACTTTCAGAACTCTGGGTTTCCTGCACTTGACAGTTTACCACATATCTTTACAGATATTGACAATAGTGGGTATGTCAGTGACTATGAACTTCAGGACCTGTTCAAGGAGGCAAGTCTTCCGCTTCCTGGGTACAAGGTGCGCGAGATTGTGGAGAAAATTTTAGTGGTTGCGGACAACAACAAGGATGGCAAAATCAGCTTTGAAGAATTTGTGTCAGTAAGTAGTCCGATGCTTTTCTAAGTTATTGATCATTTGTGTCAGTAAGTAGTCCAATGCTTTTCTAAGTTATTGATCATTTTCCTGCAAGTAGAATTTCAGCAATACCTTTGTTAGCTTTGGTTTGACCTGACTGCTTTTTAAAATGATGGTAATGATGCTAATAACAAATATTATTGTGAGAATAATTCCCACACATCATAGAGCAAAGGAGAATATTGAATGGAAATCCAGTTCAGATAATAGTCATTCATGCCCTGGAATACTGGACTTGAATATTAGTGACCATTACCATAATTGAATATTTGTAAAGTATAAATTTTCTAGTTTTCTATTCGTTATCTATTAATTAACTATGTGAACTCTGGGCATTGTGAGTAGTGTGACGAGCAGAAAGAGACGTGGTCCTTGCTTTTGTGATGTGTGGACCTGGTGGGGAAGGCAGAATCACACAACGGATAGAAACACCAACTACAATGCCTGCTGTGGTCCAGCAGCACAGGCACGATAGCATTAAGGATGGAGGGAGCTGAGCTCGAAGGGGAGACCGGAGGACCCAAAGACTCAGGGACGTATCCTTCAATCTGTGAAGATGAACTGACATCTGGAGAGAGAAGCTAAATAGGAAGGGGGTTGCACATAACGTGGGAAGCAGGTACAAGTGTCAGAATGTCCTGAGACTCTTGTATTGGGGTTGCTGGGTCTGTCAAGCACTCTTAGAGAGGATTCCTATGGCTAGAGCTGAGGAGGCAAGGTGAGAAATGTAGCTGGAGAAATAAGCAGGGATCCGGTCTTGTGTGGCTGTGCAGGATCTTTGTTTTTATGCTAATCGCAACAGGAAGTCACTGAAGTAGGAAGAATGAAGTGATCTGATTAGATCTGCATGAAAAATCATCACTGCTATTGCATGGAGAAATTATTTAATTTAGCCTTGCAGGTCTCTGTAAATCCCAGTGAATATCTGGGAGAAGGAGTTTTTGTAGGCCTCTACTATTTCCTGCAAAATATATGGGCATATATTGATGTTCAGGCAGGAGTCTGCCTTCATTGAAGTATTTTTAAAATCATAATAATGCAGTGATTTCTTGGACTGTGTATAAAGGGCCTTGGTTAGTCAGCATTATTTTCAGTGTGCTCAGTTTCAGTTCAGTTGTTACGTGTTCCAGTCATTGGGTTAAAAACATTAGCCAGTTTGTATAACTGGAATAATGGCCGAATTGTCTGTTTACACAAGTGTTAAGTATGAGGATACCCAGTTCATGCTTCTGTTGGTGTCATTTCAAATAAATGCAAACATTGAATATCCTAAGTCACAATTTTACTTCTATTCCATTTCAGCTAATGCAGGAGCTGAAAAGCAAAGATATCAGCAAAACATTCCGAAAAATAATTAACAAAAGGGAAGGGATCACTGCTATCGGGGGCACTTCATCCATCTCCAGCGAGGGCACACAGCATTCTTACTCAGGTAATCTGCCTCTCCGAATTGGGCCCTTCAGTCACTGATTCTCTTAGTAAGTCACATGTCATCCAGTCTAAGCTGCCGCTGTGATTCATGCCATTATTTTATATACAATGGAGGGAGAAAAAGCCGCAGACTTAATTATACTATGACGTCAGATTTATATATATTTCAAGTTTAGCATTGCCAGCGTGAAAAATACCAGAATTACTGAACGCTGTGTGTTCCTATTATATGTCAAATCAAAGGCACTGAAAATGAAGCAGATGCTGCTTATATTTCAGCTCTGGATGGGTTTAGTTATGATGTCTGGAGTATTTGTAAAGGATTTTAGGGAGTGATCTCTGAAGATCAAGTCTAGGACCTCATGCACCTGTGGGAAGTACCGCACCATTTAGCTGTACCAAGTTTTCATCACCACTTTTGAGTAGGTTTCTCATCATGATGGCAGACTTGACTAGTAGAGCTATCTAGCTATCTAGGAATGATGGAGAGGCTTAGTATAGGGATGTGTCCCCTTCTATTGTCCAAGAGTAGAGATACTTGATTCTGGTTTTGATCAAGCTCCCAGGTAAATAGAGGTTATGCCGCCTGATGTGTCCAGTCTGTTAGGATCTCTGAATCGATTGCTCAGTTTGAAACCCAAAGAAACATTAACTCTTAATAAGCCTTCTGCATGTTAGGCATGAGCTTTGCTCCAGAAGCACACACATGTGTGCATCCGCGTGCAAGTGCTTTAATTATTTTTAGCATGTGTTTATCTTCAGTACTGAGTTTCACTGTGATCTCTTTATACACATGTATAATGTGTTTGGACCATACTGTTCCTCTCCCACTCTCACTGGCCATTCCCAGTCCTAACACAAACAATACTTATATGCACCTCAGATCTCAGCAGTCTTAATCTTTTTAGGTGATGTAGTTTATTTTCACGGATTTTTTTTCTTACCTTTTTCTCTGATTTAAACAGTCTATACATAGGCATGCATATTTGACCTTTTGTGGTATGTTTCTAATTCACGTGATTTTAGAAACAGTTCATATTTGGAAAGATTTTAACATCAAACCACATGCATTTTATCCTAAGATGCATACCTTCCTTCTTCCCTTCTAACATGTTGAGTGAAAAAGTGCAACGACTCCCCATTTCTCCACATATTAAGTCCTGAGAGTATCTCAGTAGTGTTTGCAGAGTGCCATTTATTATCTTTTAATAGAATCGGACAAGTGTGTTCTTGTAGCGTGGTAGATGCTGTGAAGTGAAGCTTGCCTACCGAGATTTTCTGTTTTCAGAGGAAGAAAAAGTAGCGTTTGTTAACTGGATAAACAAGGCTCTCGAGAATGACCCAGACTGTAGGCATCTTCTGCCTATGAACCCCAACGACGGCAGCCTTTTCAAATCACTTGCAGACGGCATCCTTCTTTGGTGAGTCGAACATCTAGTCACAGGAGCTGTGTGCTCTCACTGGCCCCGTGGTGAGCATTCCCTGAACACCGCAATCCCGAAGATCCAGTTTTTTTGGAGTTAGTCATGATTGTCTAGAAATTCAAGTACCATGTACTGCTCAGAATTTCCCCTGTAATAAAATATTTTATTTTATGGTACCTTTTGTATCTGTTACCATGATACTGCCAGCAAGCTTCTGAACCCACTAATTGCAAAATGGTGACATGGTTTTTCTTTTCACTTGTCCATAAAAGAGTGCTGTGGGGGCAGGAGCCTGAGGAGATGCAGAAGGAAGATACTCCTTCATTAAACCTAAATGAAACAGTATTTTATTTCGCCCTTGGCTTTTTCAGTCTGTTTTGCTTACTACACTGTAGACTTTCTAAGAGAGTGAATTTATCTTTGTCGTGTAGAGCACGTGTGTGCAGTCACAGCACACTTTGTTTTGAAAAAAATTTAAATTTAGTTTCTTTGTTTTGTGTGTGTGTGTGTTGCTTGCATGTGTGTGTGCCCATGCTTGGTGCTTGTGGAGGTCAGAATCGGGTATTAGGTCCCAGAAAGTACAGTTACTGATGCTGTGACCACCTTGTAGGTGCTGGCAATTGGACTCTGGTCCTCTGAAAGGCCAAGAAGGTGCTCTTAACTGCTGAGCCATCTTTTCATCACCAAGTCCCAGCACACATCTTTTACAATGCATGTGTCTTTAAAGTTTTTTCATATAAAAATACAGTGTACTTCCAAAGTAGAAATACATATCACAAATATACATACCCCCTGTGGTTAACAGTACCATGGTTCATTGTCTTCAGTGTTGCTTGTATGTGTGTGTGTGTGTGTGTGTTTACTTAAAAAAGAAACAAAATCCTCAAACCTACTCATGAGAATAGGAAATCGGTATCCATAAAATATACCTCAGCCTCCACTTATAATTTTTATCTCTTTCCCCAACTTGTAGAAAATGTCTAACTATGAATCAAATCTCTATTTCCCTATTTTAGTTTCTAGAGACTGAAGCATAGACAAGATCCATATTTTTCTTTGTAAAATGTCTAAATTATTAAAGACTTCCATTGAAGCTTCTGTTACTTCACCTATGAGACAACACTGTGTTGACTTCTGTGAAAGTTGGCTAGTTCAGAATTTATTTACAGTTTAGGTTGCTAATGGTAATGACCATCTGGTGAAGTGACGACTTAGATGCAGAAAACACAGGTGGCTGCTGTAGAGTGGGCAGCTGTGCTTCAGGACAGGTGCAGAAAGTGCAGGTGGCTGCTGTAGAGAGGGCAAGTGTGCTTCAGGACAGGTGCAGAAAGCACAGGTAGCTGCTGTAGAGAGGGCAAGTGTGCTTCAGGACAGGTGCAGAAAGCAGGTGGCTGCTGTAGAGAGGGCAGGTGTGCTTCAGGACAGGTGCAGAAAGCACAGGTAGCTGCTGTAGAGAGGGCAGGTGTGCTTCAGGACAGGTGCAGAAAGCACAGGTGGCTGCTGTAGAAAAAGGACAGGTGTGTTTCAGGACAGATGCAAAAAGTGCAGGTGGCTGCTGTAGAGAGGGCAGGTGTGCTTCAGGACAGGTGCAGAAAGCACAGGTAGCTGCTGTAGAGAGGGCAGGTGTGCTTCAGGACAGGTGCAGAAAGCACAGGTGCTGCTGTAGAAAAAGGACAGGTGTGTTTCAGGACAGATGCAAAAAGTGCAGGTGGCTGCTGTAGAAAGAGGGCAGGTGTGCTTCAGGACAAGTGCAGAAAGCAGATGGCTGCTGTAGAGAGGGCAGGTGTACTTCAGGACAGGTGCAGAAAGCACAGGTGGCTGCTGTAGAGAGGGCAGGTGTGCTTCAGGACAGGTGCAGAAAGCACAGGTGACTGCTATAGAAAAAGGGCAGCTGTGTTTCAGGACAGGTGCAGAAAGCACAGGTGGCTGCTGTAGAAAAAGGACAGGTGTGTTTCAGGACAGATGCAAAAAGTGCAGGTGGCTGCTGTAGAAAGAGGGCAGGTGTGCTTCAGGACAGGTGCAGAAAGCAGATGGCTGCTGTAGAGAGGGCAGGTGTACTTCAGGACAGGTGCAGAAAGCACAGGTGGCTGCTGTAGAGAGGGCAGGTGTGCTTCAGGACAGGTGCAGAAAGCACAGGTGACTGCTATAGAAAAAGGGCAGCTGTGTTTCAGGACAGGTGCAGAAAGCACAGGTGGCTGCTGTAGAAAAAGGACAGGTGTGTTTCAGGACAGATGCAAAAAGTGCAGGTGGCTGCTGTAGAAAGAGGGCAGGTGTGCTTCAGGACAGGTGCAGAAAGCAGATGGCTGCTGTAGAGAGGGCAGGTGTACTTCAGGACAGGTGTAGAAAGCACAGGTGGCTGCTGTAGAGAGGGCAGGTGTGCTTCAGGACAGGTGCAGAAAGCACAGGTGACTGCTATAGAAAAAGGGCAGCTGTGTTTCAGGACAGGTGCAGAAAGCACAGGTGGCTGCTGTAGAAAAAGGACAGGTGTGTTTCAGGACAGATGCAAAAAGTGCAGGTGGCTGCTGTAGAAAGAGGGCAGGTGTGCTTCAGGACAGGTGCAGAAAGCAGATGGCTGCTGTAGAGAGGGCAGGTGTACTTCAGGACAGGTGCAGAAAGCACAGGTGGCTGCTGTAGAGAGGGCAGGTGTGCTTCAGGACAGGTGCAGAAAGCAGATGGCTGCTGTAGAGAGGGTAGGTGTGCTTCAGGACAGGTGCAGAAAGCTTAAGTGGCTGCTATAGAGAGGACTGGTGTGCTTCAGGACCCAGGCGATTTCATCATAGGTTTTCAAATGTAGCTCCTGGCTTAAACTGCAGTTCAGTAAAATAGAATGGACCATTATTACTGTTCAGAAGTAACTAATCTTAACTGCTCACAGTGAATTAAAACATTCTAGAAATATTCATCTAAATGATTCCTATTTTCTCCTCAGCAAAATGATCAACTTATCTGAACCAGATACGATTGATGAAAGGGCCATTAATAAGAAGAAGCTCACTCCATTCACGATTTCTGTGAGTACTCCTGCTGATAATAGGTGACTAGGCTAAAAATATATGGTGGCACTGGGAATTTAAAAATAATTTGCCATTTAAAAAACATTTTAAAACAATTTTCAGTGTTGTGAATTGAACCCAGGCCCTTTGGCTTGCAAGACAAGTATTCTGGCAATTGAGCCATAGCTCTGCTCTCTCTCTTTTTTCTTTTTTGTTTTTTCAAGACAGAATATCTCTGTATAATAATAACCTTGGCTTCTTGGCTGTAGTAAAACTCTCTTTGTAGACCAGGCTGGCCTCGAATTCACAGAGATCCACCTGCCTCTGCCTCCCAAGTGCTGGGAGTAAAATTGTATGCCGCCATGTCTGGCTAACCTGGATCCTTATTTTTTATTAAATAAAAATTCAGCTCTATTTCACAAATGTAATTCGGATAAGCTTCCTTATTAAAGTTAATAATATTTGATTTATATTACAGTAGTTACTTTATTGATGACCATTCATTTGATGCCAGTGTCTATCCATTTCCTTCTTCTTACTTCCTCATCGCCTCCCTTTTCCCTTTCCTCCTCTTCCTCCTTCCCTCTTCCTCCCTCCATCCTTTCCTCCTTCTTCCAACTCCTTTCTTTCTCTTTCACACCGAGGATCGCACACAAGGCATGTGGCATGCTAACCCAATCAAAAGTTGTAGGTTAAAAGAGAACACTGTGCAGTTAGGTCATGTTTTACTAGTTCCACAAGGTGTTTATTTCTCTGCTAATAATTGTTCTTTAGAGGCTTGACCAAAGTCTGAATTTATAGTCGCCAATTTCCTCTTTCATAACTGCTAAGCATAATAACTAATATCCATAAAATATTTTGTAGCTGGGCGGTGGTGGCGCATGCCTTTAATCCCAGCACTCAGGAGACAGAGGCAGGCGGATGTCTGGGAGTTTGAGGCCAGCCTGATCTGCAAGATCTGCAAGAGCTAGTTCTGGGACAGGCACCAAAGCTACAGAGAAACCCTGTCTCGAAAAACCAAAATATATATATATATATATATATATATATATATATATATATATATATATTGTATTTCACAGTAGCTACAGAATAGAGCTGAGGGGCTAAATATCATATAGTTTTGTTTTTAGAGACAGAATTTTTTCCTACGCAATTGTTTGTCTAGGCCTTTAGTATGCGTTAGAGTGTTGATGTAAAATGAGAACAAAGCAGGAGCTCTGGGAAAGGGTAGTGTTACCATGGATGTTAAATCTGTCTTGGTTGTTTAAGATTTTAGAGTCCAGAGAAGGTGTATTCTAGAGAATTACTGTTGGGGTGCTGGTGTGCTCTGGAGTGTGAGGCAAGAGGGTAACAGGCTTGGGGATTGTCAGGTTACACTGAGACCCAACTTCAACAGACAAAACAAGTACTACTAGTTTCCCATGAAATCCCTTCCCAACAAGCTAGTTCACTTGTTTCAGAAGACACGACTTTGCTACTATGTTTTTGCACCTCATGCCAATGGGTTTCTGTGATGCCATGCTACATGACGATGAAGGATGACAATGACGTGTGGTGATTATAAGCTAAGGGAAATGGACAAGAAGACTCTTTGGTTTTGTCAGACTTGGGGACAGAACCCAGAGTTCAGTCACCTAGCTAAATCCCCAGCCTCAAGATTCTTTATCATCCTGAAACTTCTAATCTGGGAAAGATGGGGAAGGCTTGGGAGATGGTTCAATTAGTAAAGCATTTGCCTTAAAAACATGAGAACCTGAATTCAGTGTCCAGAATCCAGTTTTAAAAGCTAGTCTTGCCTGGGCAGTGTTGATATTGGCCTTTAATCCCATCACTTTGGAGGCAGAGGCAGATGGGTGAGTTCAAGGCCAGCCTGGTCTACAGAGCGAGTTCCAGGACAGGACAGCTAGTCTTGTGGCATGAGCTTGTAACCCCTGTGGTAGAGAAGTGGACATAGACAGATCCTGGAGTCTCCATGGCTGACTTCTTGATTGGTTACAGGCCAGTGTAAGACTGTTTCAAGACAAAAGTGAATGACACCCAAGGAATGACACCTGAGGTTGTTCCTTGGCCTCCATATGTGTGCACACATGTATCTGCACACACACGTTTCCTCATACACATGAACACACATGTCCACATAAACTTGCACATATACACAAAAAGAATGTGAGGACTGGCAAGCTGGCTCAGCAGGTGAGGGCTCTTACTGCCAAGCCTAATAATCTGAATTCAGTCTCCAGAGCCCATATAGTGGGTGGAGAGTATCACCTTCTGCAAGTTGTCCTCTGACCTGAACATGTGTGTTGTAGGGCACCTGGGCACGTGCACATACATGCTAAATAAGTAAATTAATTTAAAAGAAATAGACCATGAGAAAGTTTTATGATCAAAAGTGAGTTATCATGCTTCTTTATTATTACCAAATAAAATTATTTAAATAAAGATTGCAAAAGATTAGAAACGTGAAGACCTGAAAGACAGGAAATCAAGCCCAGTGTGGTGACACATGTCTGTAATCCCAGCACTTGTAGGCAGAGCAGGAGCAACAGGAGTTAGGGGCCGTGTTTGGCTACGGAATACATTTGAGGAGAGCCTGGGCTATAGGAGACTCTCAAAACAGAAAGAAAAAAAGAAAATTAACACAAAATTAGCTACAATAAATTGAATCTGCTACTAAATATAAACAACCACCACAACAACAAAATACCCCAAAACAACAACAACAATCAGTGCAATTGTGGTGGTTGGAGCAAGAATTGCCCCTGTAGGCTCACATATGAATGTTCAGTCACCAGGGAATGGAGCTGTTGGAAAGGATTAGGAGGTATGGCCTTGGTAGAAGTATGTCACTGGGGGTGGGCTCTGAGGTTTAAAAAAAAAACCCAAACAAACAAAAGAACCATGCCAGGCCCAGGCCCAGATCCAGTATCTGTCTGTGTGTGTCTCTCTCTCCCTCTCTTCCATCCTCCTTCTCCCTCCCTCCCTCCCTCCCTCCCTCCCTCCCTCCCTCCCTCCCTCTGTCTCTCTCCCTTTCCCCTTCCTCTCTCCCCCTCCCCCCCCCCCTCTCTCTCTCTCTCTCTCTCT
This sequence comes from Microtus pennsylvanicus, assembly GCF_037038515.1. Lineage (NCBI taxonomy): Eukaryota > Metazoa > Chordata > Mammalia > Rodentia > Cricetidae > Microtus > Microtus pennsylvanicus. The sequence goes on from NC_134581.1 coordinate 27,704,465, forward strand.
CTCTCTCTCTCTCTCTCTCTCTCTCTCTCCTCTCTCTGTCTGCTATTGCTCCAGTGCTATCTGCCTTTCTGCTTCCCACCATGTTGATCATGGACTAACCTCTGAAGCTGTAAGCAAACTCTCAATTAAATGTTTTATTTTATAAGAGTTGGCTTGATCATGGTGTCTCCTCAAGCAACAGAACCATAATTAAGACAGCAACAGATATATTCATATATATAGTCCATATTTGTTGTTCATGCTTGTATATATTAAAATTTATATACACACATATTTATGATAGTTTTAATTTTATTGTACATGCAGTAGGAAAAACACAAACTTCACTTGGATATTCCTAGTGGAGAAAAATGTGCTATGTAAATCCAAATAACAAAGTATGCTTCTAATCTTACTAAATATAGCACAGCCATCTACAATCATTTTAAAAATAAACTCTTCTAGAATTAAACCTTTATAAGCAATGGGAATTTTCAAATGGTATGAAGTAAAAGCAAAGAAATTTACAGTTTGAGGTTGTTGGTAAAGACTTGGCTATTTAATTAAAATAGAAGTGACATCAGAAGCCATCCAAGAGACTGTCCATTTTCCTGTATGAGAGAATGATCTCTTGGTTTTGGTAGTCAGTTTGTTGGGACACAGAATGGAAGAAAATGGATGAGTAATGCAAGTGAACTGCCGTGTTTGCTGTTTTTCCTTGTTCACACCCCTACAAGGCGGGGCAGGGTGTCCCGTGTTACATACACTGGAACACAGATGAGGCGGGGCAGAGTGTCCCGTGTTACATGTACTGGAACACAGATGAGGCGGGGCAGAGTGTCCCGTGTTACACGCACTGGAACACAGATGAGGCGGGGCAGAGTGTCCCGTGTTACACGCACTGGAACACAGATGAGGTGGGGCAGAGTGTCCATGTTACACACACTGGAACACAGGGAGCTACACTTCTCTGCTGTGCCAGCTATGGGTTCACACTTTCCTTAACCTTTCTCTCCCAACACAAGCCTTGAGGAGGAGGGTTGGACACTCAGGGCAGTTGTCCCTGGTAAGACCTGGAAAGCATGGTGGAGTTCTCTTGTTAGCTTTTCAAAAACTAAGTGTATGTGTGGAGAACATGCCATCATGCATGTATGGAGGCCAGAGGGTACGTTTTGGGGAAAAGGTTCTCTGTTTGCACTCTGTTTAAGGCAGGGTCTCTCTTGTTTCTGCCACTGCACTGCCTACTCCTGGCCAGCTGACCATCAAGTTCCTAACTGATTGTCCTATCTGCCTGTCATCTTGTCACCAGAATGGTAGAACAAGAGATGCACACCACGGCCTCCAGCCTTTTATGTGGGTTTGGGGATCTACCTCAGGTCTCCGGCAAGCACTTTCAGTCATGGAGCAGTCTTTCCGGCCCTTTACTTCTTTTTCTTAAGATGTTTAGAAATTGTCTTACTCTCTCCTAGCCTAGAGCAGTAATATTAACTATAGCACATGAAAACTACTATCCAAGTAAATACTTAATTTACACAATATTTACACAGTATTGACTTGGATACACATGGCAGCTTCTCCAGTGACATGTAAGACATGTGTTATACTTAGGTTGTAAACATTAAAAAAAAAACACTAAAAGCTGATACCCTCATATTGCCTTCCAAACCTGCTGATAAGACAGAGCTGGGTTTATAGCTTATTTAAATAAGAAGAAATCCCCATCCACAAAGCCTTTATAGTGTCTTGGTCCTGGGAAGGTGAAGGCTGAATCTGAGGATTTGAGTATGGTTTAAGATGTGGGAAGTGGGGAGAGGATCCTGGTTCAGATTGGGTAAAGATACCGCTATGGCAATATGAGACTGGTGGGTAGAAGCAATGGGGAAAGTTTCGAAGTGAGAAATCAAAAGATTCTTAGGTCTAAGGAGATCTTTTTAATAGATCTTTTAGACAGTGCCTATGGAAAAGAATCTTGGAAGGAAAGTATCATGTTAGTGAAGACAGGACTAGTCAGTTCTTCCCGGTGGAGTGGAGCGGCAGCACAGGCCATGCTTATGGAGACCAAGCAGGATGGGGGCCAGTGTGTGGTGATGCTGTTTTGTGTAGGCTGTTTGGAGAAGAATGCAGATTCGGTTTGTTTGCGCAGAGTTTTAAAGCAACTGGGCGGACTGGCACGGTGGCTTAGTGGGCAAAGGTGCTTGCTGCCAAGCCTGACTACCCGGCTTTGATCTTCCACATAGTGGAAGGAAAGGACCGTCTCAGAACCAGAGGTCCTGCACAGTTTGAGGAGAGCGCAGAGAGTACCAGAGCGAGGCAGAATGAGAGCAGAGGCGGTGGCAGGAAGCGTATGAAGGGTTTAAACCTGACGAATAGCCTCGATTTATAGTTCCTTAGGACAGTCGATACTAGAGCTCTCCTGACGGTAGGGTGCGCAGGGGAAGCGTAAGAATGGTCATTCAGAGTTAGGAAACTACTGAGAAAGACATGATTTCAGGGGTAAATACCTCTGACATTGATAGGAATTGGTGACTGGGCCAAGAAGAGCAAAGACCCTGTTTGGGCTTCTGGCTTGGGAAGAAAGAAAGGAAGATTAAAGCTTGTACCTTGCAGCCGAGACAGTAAATCAGTGAGAACTGATGTTAAATGGGATGGTAAGAAGATTGGGGAAAGAAATCAGGAAAAGCTGGGTGTTCTAGACATGCTGGGTTGAGGTGCTTTTAGAACACACAGCAGATATATCCACAATATCCAGCCTTGAAGTGGATGCTTGCGGGGGTGTGTGGACCAAAAATGGAGATATGATGTTCATTGGCCTATCTGGGTGACAGTTAGCCATGTGAGTTTTTACTAGTAGTAGCTTACTTGTATAAATATTATGTTTAAAAATGAGGTTTTTTTCAATCAGTTGTTACAAACAGCTTTGTGGAATGGACTTTAGAAATATGTCCTCACTTGTGTATCTCCTTTGGCAATCCAGGAAAATCTGAATCTGGCGCTGAATTCTGCCTCGGCCATTGGTTGCACCGTGGTCAATATTGGTGCACAGGATCTCCAAGAAGGGAAGCCGCACTTGGTCTTGGGGCTTCTCTGGCAGATCATCAAAGTTGGTCTTTTTGCTGACATTGAGATTTCTAGGAACGAAGGTAAGATCATCAGATACATTACTCTTCAGTTGTGGATAGCCCGTGAAGGAAGAGCTGACATCTCTGTTTCCCTCTTAGCCCTGATTGCTCTGCTAAAGGAAGGGGAGGAGCTCGAGGAGCTGATGCGGCTGTCTCCTGAGGAGCTGCTGCTCCGCTGGGTGAACTACCATCTGACCAACGCAGGATGGCGCACCATCAACAACTTCAGCCAGGACATTAAGGTTTAGATGGTTGAAACTTATATTCTTTTTCTTATTGTTGTTATTATTCTGGTGGGGAGCATATGCCATAATATGTGTGTGGCAACCAGAAGACAAACTGTGGGAGTTGATTCTTTCCTACTCTCATGTGGGTCCTGTAGATGGGACTCGGGACACCAGGCTTCCGTAGCAAGTGCCTGACCCACCAAGCCACCTTACTGGCACCGGGTTTAGATTTTCACGTTTGAGTTTATTACAATGAAATAAAGGTGTAGGATATAAGAAATAGGGGTTCAGACTTGGATTTGAATCCACAAAGATGATTGGGAATGAAAAAGGAGGGTTTATCTTTTCCTGTCTGAATTAGATGCTACCAATTATATTCACAAAAATTGTTTAAAATAATAAACTAATTTATTGGCTTTTAAAAATAAGACTTACAGTTGTCTGTGAGATGAAGGCGGTGGTAGCTTTAGTAGATTAGTCATTTCCCCCTGCCACTGACCCACTGAATTATAATGAACTAAGCATTGTTGCATCTGTTTGTTGGATTGGAGCCCTGTGGGTTCAGCACTCTTCCTCTCATTTTGTTAATAGCCAGCTAGTAAAAAATCAAATTATCTGAGGACACGGGGACTCAGTTGACTCTGGGAACCTTATGGTATGACTCCTAACCTGAGTCTCCTAGAAACACTTTCCTCTCTACGGGAGAGCCTTGTCCTGGAAACTGTAGCATCCACCTCTGCCCACCAGTACCTTCCCCAAGGTCACTGCTGGCACAGGCGCTGCCAGACTGGATCCCTATGACTTTTCTTCTCTGTGATTTATTTTCCCCAGAATTATCTGGAAAATTAGAGTAGTGCTGTCTTTTGTTCATGTTTCTTCTTCAGTCACCTTTTGCTACAATGGTGACATAGCTTTCCCTGCTTTCGGGCCTTAACTACTGTTCTAAAAGCTTAGTGGTCTCAGTCTCCTTAAAATCCAGTTCAGTTCATTCCAATATTTATTAAGAATCTCCTGACATTACACTAGGCATGATGATATAAAGGCGTTTGAGAAGTTTACCAATTAGACCTAGCAAACCATGCAAAATTTACTGGCTTACAACGACAATTTAGTATTTCTCATAATTATGTGTGCTGATGCCACTTGGCTCGGTGGTTCTCCTCTCCACTTGTCTTCGGGGATCAGTTGTCAGTCTGGCTGATCTGAAAGCAGCACAAAGGCGGCAGTCATGTGACTTAGTGCTCCTCTGCCAGGCCTTTCCACACGGCTGCTCGGGCTTCCTCACAACACACGCTGAGGATAGCAGACAGTTGGGCATTTTAGGTAGAGGGTAACTTCAAGAGGGAGGAACCAGAGCCTCCTTGGGATTTGGAGCTTGAAATCCCCAGGGCAGTCACAGCATTCTGTTAGTCAGAGTGAGTAACCAGGCCAGCCTAAATAGGAGAGGAAGGGAAATAGCTCCTGCTTCCTGCTGGGGAAAACTCCATCTATGTTTGGAAAAGAAAAAAAATACAGCATCCATCTTTGGAGATGACTAAGTTAGATGATGTCATCTAACGGGGTTACAGCTTATGTACGGAGATGGAGAAGGGAGGGGGGAGATTCCAGGTATAGGCAACAGCATTGCTAGAAGCTCCAGCGTGTAAGAGAAGCCAGAAGCCTGCAGTAGTGTTGTGTATTCAGAAACCCCTGGGTAATGATGGCCTACACTATTTAACACACCATTTTGTTTTAGATGAGAATACTTTTCCCCCTAAAATTACTTTTTATTTTATTCATCTTAAAATGCTATTTTTTCTTTTCTTGAAGGACTCAAAAGCCTATTTCCATCTGCTTAATCAGATTGCTCCTAAAACTGATCGAGATGGCGGGCATGCCGTTGCCATTGATCTTTCAGGATTTAATGTAAGTGATTTTTTAAAAACTAGTTTTATATACTTTAGAAATAGTACGCGTGACATAAAAATTATCATTTTTGAGTGTATAGTTCAGTGGCATTCGGTACATCCTTCGTTCTTTGTAACCATTACTACTGTCTCTCAAGAACATTTTTGTCATCTCATAGTGAATCTCGTTCCATACAACAGTAACCATCCACTCTTCTTGACTCCTGTGGCTCATCTATTCTACTTTTTAACTCTGAATTTGATTACTGAGTGCAGAGAAATTTACAGTATAACACTCTCTTTCTACCCCCTCTGTAACATGAGGTCCTGCTTGTTGGGGTTTCTGTCCTGCCCAGTTCCCACAGCCAGCAAGTCCCAAAGAAAATCACACAGAGATCTCCATAAGTTATAAACTGATTGGTCCATTAGCTCAGGCTTCGTATTAGCTCTTATATCTTATATTAACCCATTATTCTTATCTATGTTAGCCACATGGCTCAGTACCTTCTTCAGTGGGGCAGGCCACATCCTGCTTCTTCTGTGGTCTGGAAAGAACTGGGAGGAATGGGCTTCTTCCTTCCTAGAATTCTCCTGTTTTCATTGCCCCGCCTCTACTTCCTGTCTGGTTTTCCCACCTATACTTCCTGCCTGGCCAATCAGTGTTATTTAAAACATGATTGACAGAATATAGACAATTCTCCCGCAACACCCTTCTACCTCTCCATCCTCCCCCTCTTCCTTCCTCCATCCTCTTTCTGCCCTGTGTGCACCATGTAAGTTCCTAGTACCTTTAGAAGCCAGAAGAGGGTGCCTGATGCCCTGGAACTGGAGTTATAGACAGTTGTGACCCTCCATGTAGGTGCTGGGAACTGAGCACAGGTCCCCTAGAAGAACAGCTGGTGATCTTAACCTCAGAGCCATCTTTTTAGCACCCCCCCCAAGAGACTTTAGAATATTTAAAATGAATGGTTGAGGTTGATTTGTGATTCTTTCACATTCTGCTATTATTTGAAGCATTTGTGGAAAGATAATCGCTTGTAAATATTGTATCTATAAAATTATGTCAGTAAAAGTTTGATATTGACCATTTTTGTTTTATTTCCCTGTGTAGGAGAAAAACGACCTGAAGCGTGCTGAATTCATGCTTCGGGAAGCGGATAAGCTTGGCTGCAGACAGTTTGTTACTCCTGCAGATGTGGTTGCAGGAAACCCAAAGCTAAATCTAGCCTTTGTAGCGAACCTCTTTAACACATACCCGTGCCTACATAAGCCTGATAACAATGACATTGATATCAATTTATTGGAAGGTATGTTCTTTCTGCCTCGAGCCGACCACTGTATTTTTTTTTTTTTGTGGTACTGTCCTACTTCACTGTCCTGGGTAGGGGACTGTGGTGGGAGACGCGATTATGGGGGTGTGCCCGCATGTGCAGTCTCAGAAGTTGAAATTACAGAACGTGATTGCTGGGTTTTGTTGTAAGAAAATGCTGAGTATATCTGACTTACCTGCCATTGCTCCAGAAGAGTTAAGTGAAAACTATTAGACATTTAAGGAATTCTCATAAACAATTCTGTAACATAAATTCTGCCACCAATGTGGAGAATGAACTCTCTATTAATTCTGCCACCAGTGTAGAGAATGAATTGTCTATTAGAAAAAGTAATCCTTGATAGCATTTTCCCCTTTGAAAGTAAGTTTGACTTCATTATTGCTCTTTTTAATATTTTTATGTATATGAAAAAATTATCATATTCATTATTCATTGTGTTTAGGTGATTGTTATCTGTTTCATAATATAATACTTTCCTGTTTTGCTTCATGAAATGCAGATTTGACCCCTCCTAATGTAGGTACTGTATTTAGTACTTTTCTATATTCTATAAATACATTCATTCTGAATTTTCCTTTTATTAGTGGCATTTATTCTTTCCCTTGGGTTGATATTTATTGTTTTGCAATTTCATGCTATGTTGTCTTAATATACCTATAGAATGAATGACTACAAGCAAGAAATGCAAATGAAATTCTTAGCTAGAGCAAGGCTTCGATTATGCACACTCTACCTAATTTGCCTTCTATAGTGATGGGATATTGTGCTAAACTTATTAGACCTAGTTCTGACAATTAGACTTCATGATTTTATCTCTCTCCTGTGACAAATCTTTTTATCGTAACTGTCTTTGGAAGGATTTAGTCATAGTTTATAACATAATTTGTTTCATATTATTGATGCCTATTCTAAAGTCATTGAAGCTTACAGTATACGAATTGTCTTAATGACAAAAACATTCTCAGTAACGAGCGCTCTCTCCTCCTCTCTGTCACCCCAACTTCCACTTCCTCCCATTTTCACACCCTCACCCACATCAACACCATAAATATTAAAATGAAGGGTAAAAAGCGTGGTGGGCGGGCTAGCTGCCAGGGGGTGAGGCAACCTAAGGCTTAGTTGCCCTGCTTTGGGAAAATAGGAGAACTTTCTGTAGCAGTGTGTCCTCTTGGTTGCCCGAGGAGACGGAGCGAGTCAGCTTCAGAATCCCGCTCCTGGGCTGCTGCAGCTGGAGCTCCAATCACTTCATAGCTGCAGTGTCACAACCACTAAAATTTCAGATATAGAGTTACTTGAATTCAGTCTTCTTTAGAGCCCTGCCCAATAAGGACTATACTCTTTACAAAGATACATGACTAGAGGGAAAATGTCAAAATCATAGACTTCATTTTTTTTTAAACAGAAGAAAAATTAGGGCAAAAAACCTAGAACTTTAAAAATTAAAGAAAAAGAAGAAGACTTATATTTTTGAGTCTGGAAAATTTCAGAATCCCTCTGTGTCTTACAACAGAAGGCATTGTCTAGAGTGGCATATTAAAAATGATCTGCTTTTTGGAGTCACTGAATTCTTTGCTAATATAATACCTTTTCCAACTTGCGCGCTCTCCTCTGTCATGTGTGGGTTCCTTTGCTAGTGTTCTGCATGCTTTTGAGAGTTCTGAGTGTGTACATGGTTGCTACATATTTCCTCTAGTATCCCTATACTTGTTAGGATACTGTGAGAAATATTTATCAATCATCTCTATTTAGAACATATGTATGTCCTGACATAGCTGCCAAAAATGCATTTGACTTTGGCTATCATTAGATTATTTTCCTATGTAAATTTGGGTTTTTTTTTTTTTACAGATCCTTATGAAATTTTGCTTTGAACTTACCACACCCCAAATTTATTTATTAGTATGTCTCATTGACAGAGAATTTCACCTATGGGGAACTAACGAAATTTAAAAGCCCAGTTAGACGTGAAGCCTTCATATCAAATTGTACTAAACATGTATGCTGCATACAGAGAGACTATCTGAGAAACTAAATAGACCATAACATTAGAAAGACTTTGTTCAAATCATGGTTCCACCATTTAATATCCAAGTGACAGCTGTGAGCCTTAACTTTCTTATATATATAAAACACAAGTAATGATATTTACTCCGAAGAGTCACAGAAAAGGTTTAGCGTGACTATGAATGAAAGCCTTTATTCTGCAGTATGTGCTTATTAATGGTTAAGGCGGGAGGAGGAACGCACATGCAGTCTTGCGTATGTCATTTCTCTTTCTGTTATCTTAATAACAGTTTGAAAAATACTGTTTTATTGAAACTTGCCAATTTGACTTGCAAATAAAAATATTTTATAGTGCTAGCAAGTAGTCAGAAATGAAGATTTTTAGTTACACGGTTGCTTTAGTTGTCTGCAATCTAAAGGCATTTTTCTAGTCTGCAATACATATGTTTTTGAAATGCTTTATGTGGCTCCTGAACAAATGCATAGTGCTTCTGGCTTTGAGCATCTACTTACCAAGGTGACTTAAGTGGCCCTAGGTAAATAAATGCTCACTTAGAAAATCTGTTTACTTTCCGTGCGTTAAAAATCAAAACAACACAATTAGTTAAGAATAGAAAAAATACAAATGTCTAAAACTTAAATAGTAAATGTAAGTTTAATGTCTTTTCAAATAACTATTCTATCAACAGTCTCAATAGACTGAGTATCTTAATCAAAAATTGTGACAGTCCATCTTTTATAATTTAAAAATGTAATTTGGACTTTCCTAACTAGAAACAACGTAAAAATTTCATAGTTACTAGGGGGAAATGTGTTTTGATTTGGTATCAGAAAGTTAAAGAAAGAAGCAAAGAAGGCGACTCCAGGTTGTCAAGCAGTGAACATGATGTGCTTAGGTTTATGTCATGCTGGAAGCCGGTCAGGGATGTAATCTGCAGCCCTTGTTTGAGTTGGCTCTTTTAATAAAAGTTTTCCCACGTAGATTGTTTATTATAAAGCAGTGTAGCAGACATGACAGAATGATCAGTTATTTTTTGAGATTAGAGGGGATAGAATTTTAGCAAGAACTTATTTGGTTAATAAAACTAGATTACATAGATTCTGATAACTGTTAGGTAATAGCATTGAAGATTTTATTGAAAGTTGGAAATAGGGTGAGCGGTTTATTTACCGAATATTTGATGGAAATAAACAGAATCCTTTAGATTGTATGAATATTTAGTCCTTTGTGAATATTTAGATTCATACTCTGTAGTACTTAATAAAGGTGACCATAGAGAGGACTAAGAATGAATCCTGGAGACTCAGTGCTTATAGATTTCTGTTCCAAATGGCACTGTAAGTCTCTCATGTAAGTCTAGAGTGACCTAACTGGCCTGGGCATTAGAAGTGATGAGATGAATGAATGTTTTAAGAAGTATAAAGGTTTTAACTTCAGGGAGTTTGCTGATACAATACAATCTAAGTTGTTTTTATCGTCCTCCCGCTTTCTCAAAGAATAAGACAAGATGCAGTTATTTTGAGCCATGTGCTGGCAGTAGATTCTGTAAGGCGAATATGGCAGGGAGAGCTCACATCTCTCCCCGAGTTGTGCATACCACATTCATGCTTTTTAAAGAGATGGTGGTACGCCCAGGGAGACAGGCTAAACAGAAGTACCCAGAAGTAACGCTGAGTTATCCCCTTGAGGTGCTCACTGGGGTCCAGTAATTCGCAGTGATGATGAAATGTCTCAGAATAAAATGGAATGCTGTGGTGGTCTGTGTTCCTTGTGAGTTTTCGGCAGTAGCAATCTAAAGTAACGCAGAAAGCTGAAGAATGTTGATACTCCTCACTGCATGTTTTTTGCATCACCTGAAATCTCTCCCGTTCATTATATGTAAAGTTTAGATTTGTGTGCCCAGGAAGGTTCTTGTCTAGCTGTAATCTGCCCAAATGTCGAAATGCTGCATTTGGGAAAGGTCGAATTTTCTGGTCTGTTTACTCGGCTGTTTGTTACTTTGCACGCTAAAAGTCTGGCTTTGTATTTGGCCAAACCAGGTCATAATTTTATGCTACCTTATTGTTTTTATACTATCTGCTGCATCCCTGGACAGAAAACCCCAGGGCTCAGTAGTTCACAGACCTCAGATAAGGGGAAAGAGAACAAACGGAGGCTTCCTAGATAGTTGGGATGAGGAACATTTTCCCCTTAAAGAAATTACGTCAGACAAAGTGGCCAGTTTACCCCTCCAGGATGCTTTAAGAATAGTTCTTAGTTACTTTGGCCCGAGTCATCAGTGTGGGCTTTCTTCTACCCTAGGAGAGAGCAAGGAGGAGAGGACATTCAGGAACTGGATGAATTCCCTGGGGGTCAACCCATACATCAACCATTTGTACAGGTAAAATGGCTGCCTATGCTTCAACCTTAGCATCATAATCTAATTTCAGTTTCCCTTCTAGGTATGTTTTCATGAGGAGGTTTTCTCAAACCACAAGAATTTAGCCAACATTTGGAATGCTGGGAATGGGCAATCTGTTTTGTTTGTTTGGTTTTAGTGTTATGTAAAAAGACAATGTGATGATAATAATGCTTGATTATAGTATAAAGAGTAAATTTCCGCATTTTTATAGTTGTTGATCACAAAAATAAGAAATTATTTCATTCCAGGCGTTGGTGGTATATGCCTTTATGCCAGCACTGGGGAGGCAGAGGCAGGCAGATCTCTGTGAGTTCAAGGCCAGCCTGATCAAGTTCCAGGACAGCTAAGGCTACATAAAGAAACCCTGTCTCAAAATAATCAAAAAAGAAAAAGAAAATTATATTTCAGCACTAAGGATTAGAACAGCAATAATATCTAATACATTTTCTCATCTATATGTCACTATTTTTACTATAACTCATAGTTTTTCATTTATTTTTATGCCTTATTTATCCTGTAATTTTCACGTAAGATTTTCCTCATTTCTCTGGATAATCATTTTAATTTGTCTAAGTCTTTAAAATTTTTTTAAATTCATTTTATTTTCCCAGAAACGTATCATTATACATCGCTGTTTTTCCTTACCACTGTCTGTCCATCCTCCTCCCACTTTTGCGAGACCTGCTTCATTCTCTGCAGATCCCCCTTTTTAGATCTTTTCCTCTTTTCCCATCATCCCTTTTCTATGTTCATGTCCTACACATATATCCGTGTATAGATTAAGTCTAGGTCCTGCATATGAGAGAAATATGCAATGTGTCTTCCTGAGTCTGACTTATTTCATGGAGAATAACAATTTCCATTTGCATCTATTTTTTCTAATTTCATGCAAGGTAAACTTTTAAATTTTGTTGTTATTCTGAGGATTGAGCCCAGGGCTTTGTACATGAGTGGCAAGCATTTTTACCACTGTTACATCCCTAGCCCTGAATGGCCCAGTCTTATTCTTCTTTAAAGCTGAATAAAATTACACTACATGGATGGATCAAATGTAGCTTATTTATCCTTCTGCTGGTAGACATCTGAGATGGTTCATATCTTAGATGAATAATACAGCAATAGACATGAATGTATAAGCATCTCTGTGGTATGCTAACTTAGAATCCTTCGAGCATACATTCAGAAATGGCATAATGAGATAATATAGTAGCTCTGATTTTGTCATAGCAAGTGTACATTAAAAGGGCTATAAAAATATTTATTAAATTATGTCCTATGCTTTCTGCTAGTGGTAACAATGTGTCTTTTTAAACATGGGTAAGAGAAAGTGTTTCTTTTCTCTTTATTATAGAATATAGCTTTGATGGGGGTGGAGAGATGGCTCAGAGGTTAAGAATCTAGCCTATCTGACAAAGGTCAGAGAAGGTTTTGGGGCTAGAGGCAGACGGCTACCTTGAGGTCTAGGGACTCTTCTCCACCAGTCCTTGGATGGCCTATCACTACCAGTGTCTTCCCTTTGTTTCTTGTTCCTATACTTTTCCTGGTTCTCCAAAACAAGGTGGGCCATGTTTGAGATATGTTCAGCTAGCACCGTGTATATAGCTGGTCTCCTGTCCTTCAGCCCTCAGGTATATAAAGGGCTTTTCTTTCTCTTCCAGAAACTCTCATACAATTGGGATACATTGATGAACTATGAATCCCACGGGGCTTATATTCTAAGCAGAGATGTCAATCTATAGCTTGCAGGCCAAATTTTTAATAAATATATTAAATATAAATATTAATATATATTTAAATATATATGTATATATTTGAGAGCAACAACGGATTCCTACAATTGAAAGGCCTTTTGAGTCAGATGGTATTTGTGATATATGAAATTTTATATCTCAGTGTTTACAAATAAAGTTTTACTGGAACACACATAAACACACATAAAAGAATATAGCCTAGACAAAAATACAAGCTAAACAATCTCACTTTCAACATTTTTAATAAAAAATCTAACTTAATATATCAATAATTTAAATACCCAAGAAACATCTTCAAGAAGGAATTGAATATGTAAACTAAAGATTAATTTTTAGCAGAAAACGCATTCACCATAAACTTTTTTAAAATTATATTTTTCATTATTGCATGGTGGGGTGCACACATACCACGGTGTGTACGTGGAGGTTGGAGAATAACCTTTTAGAATTCTTTATCTCCATCTACCTTGACCTGGGCTAAACCTGAGTCACCAGGCTTGCACAGCAAGCACTTCTACCAGAACAACTTGCTGGTCCTAGCTAAGGATTTCTGCTTCTTGCTGTTTATTAAAATGTTAATTAAAATTGAAATCAGCATTCTTTTAGTAACTATTATTTTAATAGACATTTAAAAACACAAGTCTAGAATTTCCGGCTGGATGAAGAGACGTAGCAATTAGAGTAGCGCTTTTGTTATAGGAGCAAGGCAGCTAAAACTCCAGCATTGGAGAGAGGTGTAATTATATATTTATGAATTCATTTAAAAGATATCTATAGTTTGTTATTGAGAATAAATTAGCAATCAGTCGAAGTATAATTTGGTTTAGTTTCAAATTGACTATATGTAAATTTGTAAATGATTCTTATAGAAAGTCTTGATAAGTTCATATCAAATTATACAAGTCCAAGTAGTAAGAATAGAGAATATCATTTTAATATGAGTTGGACTTATTTTCTAACAGTGAACATGTATTTTTTTAGTATTAATGGTTAAACGTTTTTTAAAATTGAGGTGTACTTATTTTTATTTTCTGAGTATGTTTGTTTGTCTTATCTGCATTTTTGTCGGGTATTAGGTGTGTGCAGTACCCACAGAGGCCAAAAGGAGGCAGGTCACTATTGGTAGGTGATTTGGTGAATGCCAGACCAGTGAGATGGACAGCTCTTGAGAAACAACACCTAATGCCCTCAGGTGGTCATGTGTACGTGAATATGTACACATTTCCCATACATAAACCATGTATTTGCATGCGTGTGCACACATGCACACACATTTAAAAAGGATTAAGTCAAATTTCGAGGACACTAAAGTTCTCAATGGTTGAAAGAAGAGAATTGACCAAATTTTTAGTTAAAAGATGTTTGATTATTATTGTGATATCCTTCTTTTTTCATTTATTTACTATGTATACAATGTTCTGCTTGCGTGTACACCTGCATGCCAGAGGAAGGCACCAAATCTCATTATAGATGGCTGTGAGCCACCATGTGGATACTGGGAATTGAACTTAGGATCACTGAGCCATCTCTCCAGCCCCTTTATCCTTCTTGATATTAGTAAAGGCATCAAGGCATATGCATTTTTTTTTCTTGAGAAAGATATAGCTCACTTTTAGAAGATCTTCAAAGTAACATAATCTTAAAAGGAACCCTTGGAAATAGAAAAACAGCAGGCAACAGCCTGTGTCTGTGAATTCGGGTCTGGTTATATTCCTAACCCAACCTCAGCATTTAATTCTCAACCTATAATACACTCAGTTGATTCCAAAGCAACTAGACTGACTATAATGCTGATTTAACTAAACATTCTTTTCTTTAAATAAGCTGTTAAATATATTTCTGGAACTATCAGTCCTGGAACTTTTCTACCACCATTTGGTTCTAGAATTTATTGTGAACACCTTGGAAATTATTCAGGTCTCTGAGCCTCAGGTTTTGAATGTGCAGAACATGAATCATAATAATAATAATAATAATAATAATAATAATACCATAGTAAATAAGAAGGAGGGTGAGTGCATTTAAAGTAAAAGAAAGAAAGAAAAGTAGGTGAAACCCCAGTACTTGCAACGACTTTAGTGATGTCTTTTTGCACACAAAATGCTCATGTGCTAGTCAGACCTTAATAGCTGTATATGAGATGTCTCCATCGCTTAGCACAAAGCCTGGCTTCACTCATTCACTGCCGCTTGGTGTGTGCCCAGAGAAGGAAAAGTAACTCTGATATGAACCTTAGCAGAACATGGCTAGTGGATAACCTATTGGAGGAAAACAGGCACACATTCCTTCCCGGACTGCTACTTACCGCATTGATCCTGCTTTATTTCCTTCACACCAAGAGCTGAAACAGACTCGACAGACTTTAACCTTTTGGAGACTGTATTTTCCTGAATCCAAAGTAACAGTGTTCTTTAGTATTCTTAAATTCAGAACTCCTACTTCCTTGTAAAATCCTTCCTCCTAACTTTTATTATTGAACAGGAACAGCTATCCACTGAATAGCTATAATTTTCCTATAACTATTTTTAAAGTTTTAAGAAATCATAATATATAACACATGAACTCATTCTATTGTGTAAGTCTCAAACAATGTAACTGTATAGAATAAAATAAAACATGCAATTCCCCTTGTTCCCTCTCATTCCCTTTTTCCTGCTCACAAGTGATCGCCCTCAGCAGTTCTTACATATGCATAAAGCTGAGATCAAACTATATGAGTGGCCTGACACTTGCTTTTAAATACTTAGTGTATCTTGTAGAACTTTTTATATTGTATTTTCTGACCAAATTTAACATATCCGCGGGCAGCCCAGGAATTCATAGTAGGATAGTTGACCCAATAGTCTTTATCATACCTCTTTGAATGTGTGCATGTGTAATAGTGTACACACGTGTGCAAATGCTTTGTAAACATGAAAACGTCGGACAGATCCTTAGGTTGAAAGTTTGAGGTGAAACGAAAGCCTTGTCATTTATTAGCTTTAGATGACTCGTGTGTGTTTAAAGACACGTATCCCTCTGTAGGACATTCGTAGTAACTGACGGTTTTCCCTTTCTTATGTGCATTTCCTTCCTGATCTAGTGACCTTACAGATGCCTTGGTGATCTTCCAGCTCTATGAGATGATCCGCGTGCCAGTCAACTGGAGCCATGTCAACAAGCCTCCGTACCCTGCTCTCGGAGGGAACATGAAGAAGGTGAGAGGCATGACTGGAGCTCTGCTGTTGTTTCTCTGATGTGAAGCCCAGGATGTCGGTTCGTAAAGATTGGTGTGTGGTTTGTGCCTATAGATTTATTTCACCTCAAGATGCACGAAGCGTAACGGGTTCTTTATAAACTCAGTTACTACCAAGTGTTTGGACAGATGAAGGCAGTGCTTCCAGTCCGAGACTTCATACACTGTTTTCATCTTTAACAAGTTTTGGTGCTTCTGTTATTGAGTGCAGCCCCAGTGCCCTCTTTTGCTATAATCGCCACTACTCGCTCAGTCTTCCCTGCGTCCTCGTTCGTTTATTCACGAGATGTATTCTGATTTCTTACTGCATGCATGGCATGGTGCACAGAAGAAAAGCTCGAGCCCTGGAGCTGCTGCTTAGGAGGTGCCCCAGAGGTGATGCTGATAAGATGCCTGTGACTGTGAGCGAAATGGGCACTGTGGGCTCTAAAGAGAAAAGGGCCACACGTTCTCCCATCCAACTGGCTTCATGTTGGAGGCTGTATTTGAGTCAGAATCCAGAAACTGATTGAATTTTGTCACAGGGAAACTAGAACAGGGGTGGAGGCCGAAGGCAATGGATAGTGGTGGGGAAGTATGTTGCTGAGAAATGAAACCTTAGAAAAAGTGTTCATTTTTATGGCACTTCTAAAATCACTTTAATAATATATAACAGGAATATATATATTTTTTTATTTTCGAGACAGGGTTTCTCCGTAGCTTTTTTGGTTCCTGTCCTGGAACTAGCTCTTCTAGACCAGGCTGGCCTCGAACACAGAGATCCGCTTGCCTCTGCCTCCCGAGTGCTGGGATTAAAGGCGTGTGCCACCACCGCCCGGCTAGGAATATTTAATAAAATCCTTTGACCTTTTATAATTTCAGCTTAGCAATCTTACGAGAAACTAGAAAGTCAGGCTGGGAAGACGATTCCAGTGGGAAAGTGCTGACTGTGCAGACTTAATAACCTGAACTCAGCCCCCAAAACCTATGTCAAAAGCTGTGTATGGTGCTGTGTACCAAACTGAAAGGCAGATGTTACCCCAGATAGACCACATGCTCTCCTGGATGGTAGCACTAATTTGGGGTTTCCTAGTCATTGCTGGTTGTATCAGCATCATCTTGGGCTCTACACTAGCATCCCCATCTCCCTCTTACCATCATCTCTCCTCAGAATCTCCCTTTACTGGAACACATTTCACACAGAGCTGTGACTGTCATTAACTGGAAAGGTTTCCCTTTCATCCTCACTGATTTCTCTTCCTATTCATTCTGTAACACGTTATTTCATAAACTAGAAATTCATTTCACTTATTGCCATTATATACATCCCCATAGTCTTATTTCTACTAAATATGCTAAGCAGGGATAATTAACTATGAGTACTAAAATTGTTTAAATTTTTTAATAAAAAATTATAGTGTGTGTGTGTGGTGTGATTGCACCTCTGACTTAACTGTTTTGAATGGAGTCTTGACTGACTTGGGAAAGAAAACTAATTATACTCTTCTTCTCAATTAATATTTTTTCCAAGATGTATTTAGTAAACACCTTTTCTTCCTACTTGTGTAATAAAACTTTAAGACTTGGGGCTGGAGAAATGGCTCAGCAGTCAAGAGCACTGACTGCTCTTCCAGAGGACCTGGGTTCAATTCCTAGCACCCACATGGTGGCTCATAACCATGTGTAATTCTAGTTTCAGAAGATCCCATGCACTCTTCTGGCTTCTGCAGACACTACATGTATGTGACAAAACCCCCAAATACTAAAGGGGGGGATTTTAGAGCTTACAATTTCATCAGTGCAGAAGTACCTGGCGGGGGGGGGCAGGGAGTTGCATTGATGGTTTTGTGGGAAAAGTTCTTTTTACAAGTGTTAGGACTTGAGTTCAAATCCCAAGAGTTCACATAAAAATTGGACATGTAGGTCGGGCGGTGGTGGCGCACGCCTTTAATCCCAGCACTTGGGAGGCAGAGGCAGGCGGATCTCTGTGAGTTCGAGACCAGCCTGGTCTACAAGAGCTAGTTCCAGGACAGGCTCCAAAACCACAGAGAAACCCTGTCTCGAAAAACCAAAAAAAAAAAAAAAAAAAAAAAAAGAAAAAAAATTGGACATGTAGCAGCAGTGTCTATAACCCCAGTGCTCCTATAGGGAAGTGGGAGTGAGGCAGGAGAATCGCCTAAAGCTTGAGGTTATGCAGCAGAGTAACAAGGTGGAGATGAGGACTGATGCCTGGGGTTGCCCTCTGACCTCTGCATTAGTGCTGTGGCATGCATATGCCACATTTGTATCACCTGCACACACATACCTACACACAACTATGAACACACAGAGGAAAACAGTGAAAAACATAAAAAGCGTACCTCCGATACAGGTGATGACTGACAGAAGCCTCTGTAGAGACTGCACCTAAACACACATTTAGAAAGGACCCAACTGGGTTTCCATGACTAGAAATGAGTAAGTCGGTGGGGAAATGATTTACTTGGCGTTTGTCTTAGTTATGTTCTGTTGCTGTGAAGAGACAGGGTTTCTCTGTGTAGTTTTGGAGCCTATCCTGGAACTTGCTCTGTAGACCAGGCTGGTGTTGAACTCACAGAGATCCGCCTGCCTCTGCCTCTAAAGTGCTGGGATTAAAGGCGTGAGCCACCACCGCCCAGCTATAGGGATTTATACTGAACACTTTTTATAGGAAATTGATACTATGCATAACAAAAGAAAACACGTAAGAACTAAGCACAACATAGCTCTGACTCTGCGGAAGCTAATAAGGACCAGATAATTGGCTCGTATAGTTAAGATTTTTTAATTATGTTTTGTGGGTCTTGGGAACCCAAGAATCTCATACATATGGAGAAATTACTCTACCACTGAACTGTCGTGTGACTTGTTCCTGGGGTGACTTTAGCAAGCCAGCATCTTCCCACTCCAGATAGAGAACTGATGACAGACCAAAGTGAGGATCCCTCCAAAGTCCAAATTGGTGAGCCAGTGAGTTTTATTGGGGTGCCTTATAAAAGAGTATGGAGTGAGGGGTCACTTACAGGAGCAGAAATACTGGGTGACAGACAGCTAATGAAAGCTGGGAACCTGGAGCACACTGCACAGCCTGCAGGCAGCTTAGTAGGGTGGAAAATCCATTTCCAGTGGCTCAGCTGGGCTCAGACTCTTCTAAGCAGGTTAGCTACTCCGATGCTGAGTCTCAGCATCCTTACTGAATTTTAAGGAGCTTCCCTGCAAGATGGAATGTTTCGCCTCCCTTTAGAACACATTGTGGCTGAAGAAATTTCCCTCCAAGGTAGAATGTCTTTTCTAGGAGGAGACTCCTGCACAGCAGCTACATCCCAGACAAGGCCTTTGCAGAATCAAGTGGGCAAGGACCTGAATTTCAGAGAACACATCCATAGGCTTTCAAATAAACTGTAGTCAAATTGAAGGGGAGACTAGTACTTTTTGGTTTTTTGAGAAAGGATTTCTCTGTGGAATATAGCCATAGACTTTCTAAGAAACTATATAGTCTGTATTCAAGTTGGAGGGGGGCTAGCACTGTTCAGCCATTTTTTTTTTAATCGAGATGGGGTTTCTCTCTGTAACTTTTGGGGCCTGTCCTGGAACTCACTCTGTAGTCCAGGCTGGCCTCAAACTCAGAGATCTGCCTGTCTCTGCCTCTGCCTTCCAAATGCTGGGATTAAATTCATCCATTTTCAGAATCACGTTGTTGTTGTTTTTAAAGATTTATTTATTATGTATACAGTATTCTGCCTGCGTGTATGCCTGCAGGCCAGAAGAGGGCACCAGATTTAATTTTAGATTGCTGGGAATTGAACTCAGGTCCTCTGGAAGAGCAGCCAGTGCTTTTAACCTCTGAATCATCTCTCCAGCCCCCTTTGTTGTTTTGATCACTTTCCTGTAAATTGGGTGTAATTGTTTCACTTGGTCGTTAAAAAATAACATTTGGTCACATAGTGTCATTGCTGTTACTTCTCCGGTGGTTGGGCTAGGCTGGCATAGTCTGGGAATATTCTTCAAACCTGTTGTTTTGTTTCTTAAATACTAACAGTTTTGCTTACTTACAGATTGAGAACTGTAACTATGCAGTAGAGCTTGGGAAAAATGAGGCCAAATTCTCGTTGGTTGGCATTGGTGGGCAGGACTTAAACGAAGGGAACGCAACCCTTACTCTGGCACTGGTCTGGCAGCTGATGAGGAGGTAAAGGCTCAGGTCTTCATTCTTCGTTGCCTTTGGAAGGAATTATTTTAAATTTTTAAAATACTATCTGGCAGTGTTCTGTTTTGATTAGTGAGCTTTGTAACTTTTGAATGTAATTAAGTGCAAATGCCAGACTAAAATAAGAAATTTAAATTTTGGAGACAGGAACTTGCGATCCTTTAGCTTCAGCCGTTCAAGTGTTGGGGTTATAGGTGAAAACCACCACACCTGGCTATTTCTTAAATGCTGATATAAATTATGTGAAAACAAATTCCATCCCCTTGTCTCAAGTTCATATCGTTTCTGTTGCAGATACACACTGAATGTGTTATCAGATCTTGGGGAAGGAGAAAAAGTCAACGATGATATCATTATTAAATGGGTCAATCAGACTCTCAAAAATGCAAACAAGAGCACTTCTATTTCCAACTTCAAGGTAACAAGAACTTTTAAAAGTTAATACCTAAGTTAACTGAAGGGATGTTTAATGAGAATTATATTAGTGAGGTTCAGAAACATATAACCCAGGGATTTGGGCGTAGTAATTATCTGGGCTGTGTAAACTCGGAATAATTTGAATTCTTATATTTTCTATTGGTTTATCTATTGAATATAGATGCAGGTTAGTGCATTTAACATGGTAATCTGATGTCAAAAATAGAATTGAGCCAAAACTCCAGTTGTCAAGTGAAAAAGAAGCTTCAGTGTGTTGGTTGTTCATATAGGCCTGTAATGTTTTGTGCTCCCTAGCAGCAGGGTCTGAATCACACTGGCCTCATTTCCAAGCCATACAGAGCCAGCCAAGGCGATGCAAGTGGGGATTGAGAAAACTGGTAGGAAACACGATTCTTGGTAGGAAACACGATTCTTGTCATCCGGTTTCATAATGCACTTAACACTTTCTTCTGCGCATTTGTGGACGATTCATACAGCACGGAGAATGTAATCCGCACCAACATACCCACTAATTTCCATGCATTTCCATTGTGTTCTGCTGTTGCATGCAAGCTGGTATTAGCTACAAATAAGCATGTTTGCTTGAGCATATTCATTCAGTGACCCTTATGTTTGTGACTTTTATTATATGTTTAGAAAAAAGCCCAGCAATTTCTGTTTTTGAAAACAAAGTGCCAATAAATGAAACCCTAAGCTATTTTAAAAGACACCTACCCATCTTTATTCCTTTCTTTGCCTTTGCTCTGTATGTTTAACAGTATTTGAGAGTAACAGAAATATCATACATTGGTAAATTAAGTCACTTTATAAAGACCAATGCTTCCAATGGTTTTAACAGAATAGATCTTGGGAAATATGTTCCCTGGGTCCTAATTCAAGTACATATTTTTCTCTTCTTTTGTATCTTGGAGCCGATAGCACTATTGTTTGTAACTTTTAGTCTGATTTCTCTCCCTGTTTTAGATACAAAATACAATTTTAAAATGTAAATAGGAATGTGGTATATTATAAAATTCTGTAATTGGTCATCTCTGAAATTATAATGCCAAAGTTACACTTACTTGTATATTTATTAAAAATAAGAATGGTAGATTGCATAAGGTTCTAGGTTCGACCCTGGTAGCAAGCAAATGTGTGTATGTGTGTAAATAAATTACCAAATACAAAGAAGAAACGTTTAGAGACAGGAATATTTATTGATATAAAGTATATAGCTTTTCTAGCTAAGAAAAATCCAGAAAGTGTAAGAAGTTTATTTACCCCCTCAGTGTCCATTATTTATATTAAAGACAAAGCTGTAGAATGGATGTAATTCTACTATGGAGCAGATCATAAAATTCAAGTCATAGAACTGATTTTCTCAAGTGTACAGTCTGGTTGATCTTTCTAACTCAATAGGCAGTGAGGAGCGGACAGAGAAAACAGATTTGATGGTGGTATATAGGCTCGAAGTGCATACACCTCATGAAAATGGCCTTAAGTAACTCAGCATAATAAACATTTAAAAACTAAAAACAAAACAAAACCCCGCAAGTTGATTTGAACATCAGCTGGAGGACAGGTTGAACTGGTGGACAACATAGGGAGCTAACAAGCTAGGAGCAGCCATCTTGATTAGAGGCAACATTGAGAGGATGGTTTCTAAAGCACATTGTACAGAGCAGATTAATTCAAGATCAACGAGAAAGTGGTTCTAAATCGGGAACACTGAGTAAAAGGCATAATGTGAAAAAGGTAATTGTTTCAGAAAGAAAAGCCTGAATTCACCACATTCAAGACATGCTATAATTAGGCATGTTAGAAAATATATATTTAACCCTTTTATTTGTAAAGAATTGTCCCTCTCTAAGAAGACGGAGAAGTAGCACATCAGCAAGTAATAACAATTGTAATTGCCGTTTTTAGAGACTGGTAGTCATTATGCTAAGCAGACTTCACATTTACCAACTCTAGGAGCAAAACTGGGACATTCGGGAAGTTAAATAACTTGTCCGCGCCATACACCTTTAAAGAGAATCAGCTTTTTTTTTTTTTTTATCAAGATCTGTCTACTTGCAGCTTCAAAACCAAACTTTGTAGTTGGATGGCCCTGGGTTGAACTCTTGCCTCAGACTTGTAACCTGTGTGACTACATATTACTTATTCATTCTGTAATATCAAAGCTCACTGTGTCAGGTGCCTTGTTACCATGGCTACCTCAAAGAAACTCACTGTTCAGGAAAGGACATAAGTAAGAAAAGGAGCATTGCAGTTTGAGGTGTCGGCAGTACTGTGTAGATCAGCTAAAGAGATGGCAGTGCACAAAGACACCTGCTTCTCAGAAACCTTGGCAGCTTGCACTAGTAGCCGGGTTACGTCTATGGGTAAACGAAATTGACCTAATATGTGATTCTTCATTTAGCACCCGAGTACTCAATTGTTCTTGGACAAGTTATAATATTAATTTCTCTGTGTTTTGGTTTCCCCCAAGTCTAAGATGGAGATAATATCTGTCTTCCAAGATTATCGTAAAACTAAATAAGTTAACAAACAGAAAAAGACTTACGCATGTCTGGCGTGCAGGGAGGGCTCAGGAAATGGGGCTCGCTGTATTAATGGCACTGCCTGTCTGTAAAGGGCATCAGATGTGCCATTAACATTCCTGTTGAATCTTTTAGAAGACTCTCTTGGTTACATCACTGTTGTTGCCACTTTTATTCTTAAAAACAACGAGAAGAATAATAAAATAGAGTAACAAAACAAAGGAAAGAGATGCTGTCTTGGAAATCAGGCTAACCTCTAGGTTTCATTCTCTTTTAAGATTCTAGAAATTTTCTCCTTATTTAATTTCTTTATGTTTAACTTAAAGGAAAAGTTCTGTAATGTATATGGAACTAGGGATTTTCACAATATCCTCTACCCCTTTGCAATAATAAAATGTCTTTCGATGATAATGTACAAGTCAGGGGAGTTAGAAGATAGGTCTGTTTTCTTGGAAATATTATTTAAGGATCTGATAAAATCTTTAGAAACTTAAACTTTTTATTGAATTCAGTAAAAACTTCCCCCACAGTAAAACACAAAAATAGGAGGGGGGGGGGAATCATTGTTCCTTACAATAATGGCCAAGAATTCTGTGGCACTCCCATCCCAGAGCTCAGGTAGAAGAATGCAAACCGGTTTAAAGAGAAAGGTGCTGAGGACAATAGCAGACAGGCAGAGGTTGGTCAGTCTTCAGGAGTATTTGAGCCTGTAGTTCCCTGCACCACCCATGACTGCTTTGCCATCAACCTGCCAACTATACCCCTAAGCTGATTCTCCTCTCAGTTCTAGTGCTGGTTAGGACAGAGGTTCATTCACATTCACATTCAGGAAAGGTTGTTGATTTCTGAAAGCCTAATTAACTGAGGCTCAGGTAAAATCACTGTGGCGCTAGAACTGCTCTGTTCGTCTTATACTGGGGCTTTCCGTTTTCTTACTGCCCCTCCACAAGGGCTTTTTTAGATACTTTTTTTCTTAATTATCCCTTCCCTGTCAATTATTTATAATTGTGGGTGTTGTGCGTATGCGTAAGTCTGTGCACTGTGTGCATGCCTAGTGTCTGTGGAGGTCAGCAGAGGGCTTAGATCCCTCGGCACTGGAGTTAAAGATAGTTGTGAGCCACCACATGGGTGCTGGGAACTGAATCCAGGTCCCTTGGAAGTGCAGCTCTTTAACTGCTCAGCCATCTCTCCAGCCCTCCTCTATGAATTTTTAATACACAGATACATTGTATATCTGGTTTTGTATTCTTTACACATAAAGTTTGTTTCAAATGCATGACCTACTTGCAATTCAGGTTCATTCCTAGAGCACTGGATGGCCAGAGCTTTCCTTGAAGCTCATGTCCACATTAAGGTATGGACACAGCAAAAATATGAGTTCTGTTAGAACAGAGAGAGGTAAGGCGTGAGCCAGTGTTGGGTAGGCAAGCAATTGAGGTCATTATTCAAGCTTAGAACAACAGATCATTTTCCCATCAGCAGGCAAGTTACAGAATCAGTTCAGATTTTATATTTTAACTACAATAGTCTATCCCCTAAAGTGATTGTCCATTTTTAATTCATTCTGGAAGTAACTAGAAAATGAAACATCTTGGGTATTAATATTCTACTGTCATATTCAAATACTTCATGTTTATTGGCTGTGTTAGCATTTGATCTTTTGGACTTAAGTACTTCATAGTTAAAAGAGGGTATAGTTCATTTGTTTCTGTCATGTAAGATTACAATATAAAGACAAAACACTTAAATCACCAAGAACGCCATCTTTGTAAATGTGAGGTTCCTGTCACTATTTGATTCTCTTTCTGAAAATACTGACCCAAGTCTTAGGAATTCATGATCCACAAAATATAAAATTATTAATTTAAAACACATCAACTCCGTTTCAAAATTATTTTTCACAGAATAGATGCTTCAGTTGGCAAAAGTAGGAACTATATTCAGGTATGGGGCAACTCTATATGCTATAATTTACATTAAGACTGAAGGAAAATCTTAATTTAAATAATCTGTTATATGTGTTGTTTGCAGAAAAGTTTAATATTAAGTACAAAGAAAATTTATAGGTTGGTTTCAGTTATATGACTGTGACCAGAAGCTGGCATTTGTGAAAATTAAAGGTAAGATGTTCATGTATGTTTTCTTTATTTCCTAGGATAAATCCATTAGTACAAGTTTGCCTGTCTTAGATTTAATAGACGCCATTGCACCAAATGCAGTTCGCCCAGAAATGATCAAGAGAGAAAACCTTACTGATGAGGACAAACTGAACAACGCTAAGTAAGTTTATATCAGACCACGTTGATCTTCTCACAGTCATAACCTAAAATACTTACAGGGATGTTTTTATCTTTTAAAGTACAATTCGTATGCGGAATATGATTTTTAAAAAAATCACATCCTTAATCTTTTTGTAAAAGTTAATCTCGTAAAAAAAAAAGAATTCTTCTGTTTAAAATGTATGAAGTTAAAACATGGTGGACAACAAATGCCAAGGTGTCTTTCTTCTCTTTTCAAGATATGCCATTTCAGTTGCTCGGAAGATTGGTGCCCGGATATATGCATTACCTGATGACCTCGTAGAAGTAAAACCAAAGATGGTCATGACAGTGTTTGCCTGCCTCATGGGAAAAGGACTGAACAGAATAAAATAATGAAGCATTTACTATCATCTGCCACATTAAACACACCGAATGTCTCAGTTTACAGAATTTTGAATTGTAGTGGCTATAAAATCAGAGTATCTGTATGCTCAAAATAGTTCTGTATTCAGTAATGAATAACATTTTGTCCATGCTAGTTAGAATTTCTCAATCTTTTTGATTACTTTAACAATCAATACCAAGACAGGAACATCTTATCAAGCTGCTATTTCAAAATTAAATTATTTTATTTCCTAAAGGTCTTACAAAATAAGACTAATCATTCTTTTTCATAGCTCAAAATAGATCTGTTTTGTCAGGTTCTGCTATTAAATGTGTTTGGATTCTTTTGAAGTGTTATTTAATTTTGATCACAAATGTACCTAAAGTCATAGTCCAACTCAATCCTTTTTTACCTCTGTAAAGGGGTCTAAAACTGTAACCTTGCTGTAAATTTCTATCTCACATATAAATTTAAAGGGGTAAATATGGATCACCAACATAAAACTTTTTTAATATGAAAACTAATTCTTGAATAGACCTCAAGGTTCACTCTCTTGCATAAGTTGTAGGAACTTTTTACTTAAAGTTTGATTGTAATTGCATTGCTATTTTACATGTCCTAGTTTGATAATATAGCATTCTTTCTGACATGTAGTGCAATACTGCATGTTGGTAAGATGCTACATATATGTTTTTCCCTATAGCATCTGAACTGCCCAGATTTTCTCAAATGGTATGTATTAAGCGGTCAGCTAGCCGTTAAGTATTTATTTTGCCCCTAGAAGATGTATGAGATCTGATATGTGAAGATATCTTTTACAAATATTAATTATGAATGTGTGTATAGTTATTTTTTTCACCTAATTCCTTTCAAATACTTGCAGCCAAACACTGGATAGACCATCCCAACTGACATCGATACTATCCTGTTAGCATCGCATTACACTTGCTAGTTTCATTACTAGTTGTAATGAAGCCGACATAATTAGAATATGTCCACCAGATAACCTCAGTAGAAAGCACATAACAGCTAATGTCCATCATAGTTTCGTGTTTCTCACAGCCCTGTGTAACCTGGAGATGTTAAAGGTTTGTGTTCCTTAGGAAGAGTTAAAACTTGAAACCTCTTTCCCCCAGAATTTTTAGCAGTAGAGAAATTCTGTGGCTCATAGTGGAAGCCAGAAATACGCTCCCACCTTCCACTTTAGTGCCAGTGAGCTCTCCTACTGTGAGGCAGAAGTGCTTCGCTTTTCTCTGTGCGAATGAGTTGTCTACATCTTCCTCCTCCCCTGGTCAAAGCATTTATGTTAAGGGTGAGAATGTCTGTGTCTTTAGGGTAGACTTTTTTAAATGAAATACTAATAGGTGGAGTTCTTAAATATATTCTTCTACAAGAGATTTCTTTGCCTTTTATATTTTGATGATTGTTTTCTTATATGAAGATGTAAGTAGGCTTTTGCTCTTCTGAGAATATTTAAATCATGCTTCTCTGATTTTTTTTCACCATCATATTTACTAAGATAATCTGATTGACATGGAATTTAGTACTTTAAGGCATTCTTTTTCTCACAAAGTATATTTAATAAAATGCTGTGTATGTAGAATGCGTATTTGTGTATTCATTTTATTTAAAGAAATCTATAGAGCCTTCAATATTGGTCTGTTATAAACTTATTTACCACAAAAGAATACAACACCTAAATGAAGAAATACAAAAACTTACTTCTTTGGAGGTCAGGTTTCTTCTTCTTTCATATAAGAAAAAAATTAAGGGGCTGGAAAGATGCCTCAATAGTTAAGAGCACCCACTGCTCTCCCAGAGGGCTCTGGTTCAATTCCCAGCACCTACATGGCAGTTCACAACTGTCTGTAACTCCAGTTCCAGAGGATCCGGCATCTTTACACAGACAGGCATGCAGGCAAAACACCAATGCACATAAAACAAAAAATAAATTTTTTAAAAAAGAAAAATTAAAATTCAAAATTGTACTGTTTTTATCATTGTGTGTGTGTGTGTGGGTGATGTGTGTTGATGGACATGCATGCATTATACATGTGGAGGCCAGAAGACAGATTTGTGGAGTCTGTTTTCCCTAACACCTTTATGGGAATAAACTCAGGTTTTAACCAGGAGGTGGTGGTGCACACCTTTAATCCCACCCAGCACTTGCGAGGCAGAGGCGGGCAAATCCATAGGCCAACCTGGTCTAAGGAGCAAGTTCCAGGACAACCAGGGCAACACTGAGAAACCCGGTCTTGAAAAATCATCAAAAGCAAAAACCAAGGTCTTCAAGTTTTCACAAACAGCACTTTTATTCGCTGAGCCATCTCACCAGCCCTCATATGAAGAATTTCATTAGCGACTACCTGCATGACTATTACACATTTAGTTTGTGATGAAATCATTTGAATGAGTAAAATTCAGTAGCACAAATTTATTGTCTCCAGTGTTCAAATACTACATGAGATTCTTGGGATTCAGTTAAGAAAAAAAAATAGACAGTCTTTTGACCTAAATTCTAGTGGTGACAATCAGTCAACAAAGAAATAGTAGTAAATAAAGCAAGAAAGGAGTAGTGATAATGGATGGAAGAAGCAGGAGGATGTGCTGCAGTGGGACTTGGGAGCTGAGGGGAGATTATTTGGGTAGTTAGGCAAGGGGCTTTGTTTTGGGCTGTGCTCAGCAGGGAAACAAATGCAAATAGAGCCTAGCAGGCCCTGTGAGAAAGAAACAGGCAGAGGTGGCCCTAGATCAGTACGGGGAGGACGACGTTGAAAAATATTACTGGACTCTCTGAACATGGCGAACAATGAGGGCTGATGAGACGCCAAGGACAATGGCACGTGGATTTGATCCTACGCAATGTGCTGGCTTGGTGGGAGCCTAGCCAGTCTGGATGTTCACCTTCCTAGATATGGACGGAGGGGGGAGGACCTAGGACTTACCACAGGGCAGGGAACCCTGACTGCTCTTTGGACTGGAGAGGGAGGGGGAGAGGAGTGGGGGGAAGGGGAGAGGGGTGGGAGGAGGGGGAGAAGAGTGGGAGGAGGGGGAGAAGAGTGGGAGGAGGGGGAGGGAAATGGGAGGCTGGGAGGAGGTGGAAATTTGTTTTTTTTTCTTTTCTTTATTCTCCTTTTATCAATAAAAAAAATTAAAAAAATATGTGTAGGATCTACCTTATTTGTAGGGCTAGATGTAATTTCCCTTCTCTTGATTTGGGATTTTTTTTTTATACCTGTGACTTGAGGGAGTGGCTTGAAGTAATATTACTTCTGAGTTTTGCATTCAGTTGTTCATCATAACTCCATTCCTGGTCTGTAGCACGAATTCTAATCAGACTTAATAAATAAAACCTGAGTCAGATATTAGGGGGTGAAAGCTAAGAGATCACAGAAGCAGTGCAGCCAGCCACTTGAGAGACCTTTTACAAAGACTACCAATACTCAGATGGAGGGATGATCATGTCCTCAGACTGCATTGAGATCCTGTCTCCTCCCGCCTTATATTCCTCTCTCTGACTAGCCAGATCACTCCTGTCTCCACTACCCAAGTGCCGGGATCACCTTTGTGGGAACTCTGTTTCTCTTCTAGACAGATTCAATCTCACGTAGCCCAGGGTGGCCTTGAACTAACAGAGATTCCAGTGTCTGTCTCCTTAGTTCTGGGATTAAAGGCACGCACCATCACTCCCTGGCCTCTAGTGGTTTAGCTTTGCACTCTGATCTTCAGGCAAGTTTTATTTGTTAAAACACAAACAAAATATCACTACACTGGTCTTCATATTTTACATGCAAAATGTGTAAGTGATTTTGAATGATCCAGTTTGTGCTGGTCAAGCAGTTTACTAGAGAATAAGAAAAAAGAAGATAGTCTGTAACTGAGACAATCCAAAAACCTGAAGTGTAACACCAGGTTGCCGGAGGTAGACTCTCACGCTTTAGAAGCTCTCCTAAGATTTCGACCACAGTGGGTTGGAATTCCTCCAAATCTTAGAAATTAATCCAGGCCCCATGGCAGTTCTTTGAATAAAGAACCTGTGTATAGGGCTGTGAATCATTTGAATTCTTTAACTTCAAACAGTGAAATTTTGGATAGGCCAGGGTTAGAGTTCTGCTACTGACTGAACATTTGTGGATCGATAAAATGTATGCATTTTTGTGTTTCCACTGGACTCACCATGAGTCACCTGGAAATTTCACAAAATACATAAACTTGGTACTGTATTACAGAATAATAGGGAGATTGTCTAGAAACGAAAAACAGAATGATTCTAGAGGCTATTTTAAAGTAAACATAGAGAAAAATGCTTGAGAAGGTGTCTTTGGAATCTCCTAAGGCCTTTTAGAGAACATCTAAAGAGAATGTTGATTTTAAAAATTAGGAAATTAAAATATTGGTTGAGAACAAAGCAACCTGAATGGGAGAGGAAGTATTCCCTTCAAATTTAAGATATTCCTAAGTAAATTTATTCCATGTCTTAAAAATCTAAACCCTAAACACAGAGTTCAGATTTTCCCCCAGCATTGACTGTAGGAAGCAATAGGAATTATTGAAAAGATGTAATTTCAAATCACACTTGCTGTGTGTCAATCAGCCTATGCCTAAATAACAAACCTCTTAACATTAGATGTGATAAATGTAACTAATTCACTGATAGGACTGTGTGGAGAGTTAAGTCCTAAACTGTGCATACGCAATGCTTATAGGTCACCTTTGAATTACATGTGAATGCATATATATAATGACTTTAGACATATCAGGAATGTTAGACCATATTATAATCACAAGAGAAATTATAAACGGCCTTTAGGAACAAGGGTAACGTAAACACAAACTCCAAAATCGGGTTGCTTGGCCAGGCTCTAGGACAATTCCTCAAAAGCTCAATGGCACACTGCGGTGTATTTACTTTCTGTGCCACAGCAGCGACAGCAGCAGCAGCTACCGCTAATCTGCAACCTAAGAACTGCGACCAGGTGGTTCCCATGCCCCTCTTCGGGTTCCTATAGGTGCTGCAGGGGCGCTAGGCTACTGACGAGGGAGGGGCGTCAGGCCTGGAGCCCCGCCCACCAGTCCCGCCCCGGTAGACCCCGCCCCCTCGAGGCGGGCTTCGCCGCCAGCCCCGCCCCGGTGTCGTCGCCTCCGCGGGGCTGAGGGTGACGTGAGGAGGAGAGAGCGGTGAGCCTCTGCCTCCCGCGGGTGCAGCCGAGCCAACGGTCCCCACAGCCCCGGAGCCTGACGTGTGGCGAAGCGCAGCGCCGAGCTCCTCGGCCGGCGGCCCCCTCACTCCTTCCCAGGCCGGGCCGCCCCCTGCGCGGCCCCCGCGGCTCCTGGCACGGCCCCGCGCACCGCTGCCGCCCTGGCGCGCTCCACTCTGTCGTCCCCGGACGGGCGCGGACCAGCTCGACCGGGGCGTCGGCGGCTGGGCAGAGGGCGCTGGCCCCGGGGTCGCGCCGGTGCGGCCACCAACCTGGGGCTGTCCGTGGAGGGCGAGTGCTGGTTCCGGGGCGAGGCGACGCCCTTCGGGGCCAACGGGCCGCATGCAGATGTGGCCCTGGGAACGACTCACCCGTTTTCCAGCTCTGGGTCGGGGCTGGGGTCGGGGTCGGCGCCCATGGGGGCCCAACCTCCGTCTCCTGGCCTACCCCCGTCGTGGGCCGCGATGATGGCGGCCCTGTACCCGAGCACGGACCTCTCGGGAGTCTCCTCCTCCTCCCTGCCTTCCTCCCCATCCTCCTCGTCGCCCAACGAAGTGATGGCGCTGAAGGATGTGCGGGAGGTGAAGGAGGAGAACACCCTGAATGAGAAGCTTTTCTTGCTGGCGTGCGACAAGGGTGAGAGCTAGGCCCCTTTCTCCGCCTCTGGACACCCTAAGACTCACTCCCTGGGTCCTGCCCGTGCCGCCTCAACTTACTCCCGGCACTCCCGCTTTTTCTTGCGCCCGGCGGCTAGTCCCTACCTGTGAGACCCGCAGGACTTCTGCCTGGTTGAGCAGGAGCCAGCAGGCAGGAAGGGCGGGGGCGGTGGACTCCTGCAGGTGGGATGTTTGGTGGCTTGTTGGGTGCCCTGATCCCAAAGTTGCCCCACTGCTGCCACTGACAAACTCCAGGTTGGAGTCCTATCTTTGGGAGCCAGAGGCTAGTTTTGGACCTTCTAAGTCGAAAATTCTGTTTATTTCCCTTACGATTTCTCCAATTCATGGGCTGTCACCTTACAATTTTGTTTTGTTTTTTTAATCTAAAGACTTCTGTTTAGCATCAGCTGCCAGTGCCTGCTGCAGTTGAGTGGAATTAGGTATTCCATTATCCTAAGCAGAAATAATATGAAGTCAGGACGAGACAGGAAAAATCCGGCCCTTACTGTTTTTGAATGTAGAAACTGATCACTTTATGGGCACATGAAGAGATAGGCATGCTTTCGAGTGATGCGTTGTAATGCAGGAGTGGGAACTTGATTGCTCTCAGACTACATTTGGCTGCTAACTGGAAAAAAAGTCCTAAAACATTGTTATGCCTCAATTCAGCAGTGTGTTGTGCAAAGGCTGTGTTCGTTTAGGAAAACCTTGTTAGAACCATGCAGACTTCCCAATTTTAGAGGCCACCTTACACTGTGGGAAAGTTAGTTACAGAAGTTTTTGGTTTTGTTTACATATGTTTGCTCAAGTCAACAATAGTCTCCCTAGCCTTTTAAAGCTTTTGAAATAGTTTTTCATTCTTTATACAACTACACTTGATCTTAGCAAGGCAAAAAGCAATTATTTATGCTTTTTTGAAAGCACATTGACATGTAAACAAAGTCCCCTTATATCTGTTGCCAACTCACTTTTATGTTTTACGGGTAATATTAAATAAATAAGCATTTTCTTAAAGTCTACCATAGGCATCTTTGACTACTCTTAGAAATATAAAGAAATACAAAATGTATGTCTGTAATGTCACAAAATTGTGATCTGTAGATTATATAAATTACTTAATTTTTCCCCAAATGCTTTGCCTGAGTTGTTTCCCTCAAAAATAATCTAAAAGGAGAAAGGCAATGAAGGTGTTGTACTACAGCAGTCAAGAACCACTGCTTTTATTCTAGTGAACTGTGTGATTATTTAACGTATGTTAGGAAAGGGAATTTGATATTCTTGTCAAACTGAGAACAGAAAAGTGTTGTAATGGAATTTGATTGGAGCAGGTACTTTTGTGATAAATATATTTAGAATGGTTGCGTGAGAGTTCTCAAAAGGAATTTTAATTATAAAAGTTTTATAAACTGCCCATAGTACTAGTTGAAACAATTTGAGATATCTATATCTGTCTATCTATTTATGGAAACTGGCATCTAATACATACATATATATTTATGACATCATTAAAAGCCTTGGAGATATGCAGAAGTAGAACAGGGGTTAATGTGCTATGGTGAAGAAACTACATATTTCTTGCATAAAGTTTTAATTTGCATTTATTTTAAAAACGAGTTGAAGTTAGAGGAACACGTATTTTGTTTATGTTCATAATCACTAATATTGTTAAAACATTTTAATGTCCAAATCAAATATAAAAAAGTAGAAAAATTCTTGAACTAGCTCTAACTCCCACTTTTACAGTGAAATCTCCATTAGCCTAAATGGCAAACGTTTACTAAAGTAGGGTGGAGTGGAGTGCTCATGCGTTTTGTAGACCATTTCATCTAATGCTCAGAGGGACCGGGGATATAGCTCAGCGGTAAAGCACTTGCCTAACATAAACAAGGCCCTAGGTTCAATCACCAAAACTGCTACTTTAATATATATATATAACATATATAATATATATGCATATTCCATGTAATTGAATCTTCACAACTTCATGTATCAGATCTGTTGTTTGTATATGTATATATACATATATGTATGTATATATATGTCAAGCCACTAGTATGTTTTATTGATCTGATTATAGTTGAAGATTTTAAAATAATTTATGTTAGAAAAGACATCCATATGTGCATGTACTAGTTGGAAATTAACTCTTATCTGTATGGATAGTTTATAAACTTTGTTTTTTGTGTAAATGTAAAAAACAAGCATGAGATCCTTAATAGGGTCAGAAAAATCAACTAGTTACATTTAACAATCCTTTCTACATGAATGAACTGTTTGTAGTATAGTCTTCTAGAACTAGCTCTTATAGACCAGGCTGGCCTCGAACTCCCAGAGATCCGCCTGCCTCTGCCTCCTGAGTGCTGGGATTAAAGGTGTGCCGCCCCCTCCCCCCCGGCAAGGCTAGAGATTCTTAAAAGAAAATTTTCAACAGTGTGGTGGTTGTATGTATTTTCGTGGATGAATGGCGGTTTAAAATAAACAGTGTACAGAGTAAGGAGTAAATAAAAATAGGGAAGAGAGAGATTTTATGGTTTGGAATAACCAGCTTTTATGTAAATTAGTTCAGTCAATCTATGCAATTGCGTATCTAAGTATTAATCAATTAGTAATGGTTCTTGTGGATCATCAAAATAGATCAGAATCATCTCAAAGCTAACTCTTGGTCCTTTTTTGTATTAAAAATAATAAGGAAAATTGGATTGAAATTTTCTGTACTATTGATGCACAGCAGAGTTTTTATATAAACCTATCAAATTTATGTAAACCTACCAAGTTCTTTTTTTAGCACCAATTTACATCTTCACCTGTGTTCTATGAGACGTATTCTTGCCAGTATTCAATATGAGAGTGCTTCTAAGCTTCACCAATGTCTATATTGAAGAAGGCTATTTTTTATTGTTTTTATTGAACTACACATTTTTCTCTGCTTCCCTCCCTTCCTCCCCCTCTCCACCTACCCTCTTCTGTGACCCCCAAACTCCCAATTTACTCAAAAGATCTTTTCTTTTTCTCCTTCCTATGTAGATCCTTGTATGTCTCTCTTAGGGTCCTCTTTGTTGTCTAGGTTGTTTGGGGTTGTGGACTGTAGGTTGGGTTTTTTTTATGTCTAGTAGCCACTTATGAGTGAGTACATATTATATTTGTCTTTCTGGGTCTGGGTTTCCTCACTCAATATGTTTTTTTTCTAGATCCGTCCATTTGCATACAAATTTCAAGATGTCATTTTTTACCACTGAGTACTCCATTGTGTAAATCTACCACATTTTCTTTATCCATTCTTTGGTTGAGGGGCATCTAGATTGTTTCCAGGTTCTGGCTATTACAAATAATGCTGTTATGAACATAGTTGAGCACATGTCCTTGTGGTATGACTGGGCATCCTTTGGGTATGTACCCAACAGTGGTATTGCTGGATCTTGAGGTATATCGTACAGCTACTTTGGAAATCAGTATGGCGTTTTCTCAGAAAATTAGGAAACAATCTACCTCAAGACCCAAATAAAATTCTTACAAAGTATATATGTGAATTTTTTGTAGACAGAGAGGCTTTAATTTAAGCTAACTGAACAAGAGCTGCCAATAAATGTTTTGTATCATTGATGTTAAGTAGACCACCTTGTTTTTCTTATTGAGAGTTAGTGTGGCAATTAGCCTGTTTGTTTGTGGGAGCCTCTGATCTAAGGCCTCTTGCCTGCTGAAAGGGTAAGTAAAGTTTTAGGAAGCACATAAACTTAAGTATGTCTTTATTTTTTCTCATTTAAAGTGTTAAGTAGACGATGCTTTAAAGCGTATGTGTGAATGTAAGCCTTTTGTTTGTTGATATCATTAATTAGTGCTTATGCCGAGTAGGGAAGAATGAATATTTACTCTCTGCCAGTGCTGCATGTGGAGTACTAGCAGAAGATTTGTATTTTCATTAGCAGTCCCTTCTGAACATTTCACTGTGGAGTTAGAGAAGGTGGGGGGGAGGGCAGAATTTCACCTCTACCCCTGGAGTCATCCTAGTTTGTGTTCCATCACCGTTGTGGTAGGCTTGCTATGTTATAAGGAAGGATACTTTAAGTTTCTATAGAAGCTCTGTGTACCTTGGGGCTCAGGAAGCTTTCAAAATGCGCAGCATTTCCTTGAGATCGTGCCACTGTTGTTAATACTTACTTAAGATGTTTATATGTACTTTCTGTTTTGGAAGAGATTTGAAGGGTGTAAGGTTAGAGAGGAGAGTGGTTTGGATCATTTAAATGCAGATTCCTGAGTATTGCGGAGTTTTGTGTTGTTAGGCAGCACCTAATATGTACACTGGGACTGGAGAGATGGCCCAACTGTTAAGAGCACTGACTCTCTTCTAGAGGTTCTGAGTTCAATTCCCAGTAACCACACAACCATCTTTAATGAGATCTGGTGCCCTCTTGTGGCCTGAAGGCAGACATGCAGGTAGAATAATGTATACATAATAAATAAAAATCTTTTTTTTTTTTTTAAAAAAAATGATATGTACAATGAGGAAAATAATTTGCAGAAAGGAGGGATGATAAGAGTATAATTAGCATCAGGAATATTGGGGTTGTTACAAGCATTCTAAATAGCTCGTGAAGTATCACTAGTTACAGATCATATGCATTCTGTACAGGGAATCTTCGTAAATCAACAAAGCTGTGGAATGTACTAGTTGAGAAGTGTAGCCATAGGGAGTGGTTCTCAGTGACTTTAATGATCAGTGCCTGAGCAGCTAGCTGCCTTACTGGCCTGTGTAGTGATCTCATGGTGCGTTTCTTTTTCCTATTTTTAATTTTCTGCTCTTTGCCATGCTATCAAAACATATACATGAAGTTCTTAATTGTGTTAGGGAATTGGACAAAAAGCTGTTATTAGTGAGTTACTGACTACATCAATATTCTTTAGGAGTTTTTCTATTATAAAGATGTTTTCTTGTGCAGAAGTAAGGAACAGTAGGGTAAAAAGATGTTATAATTGTGTATATAATAGATCTCTCTGAGCAAATGTTCAGTTTATCTTAAATGGCCCATATGACATTTGGAAGATAAGCTATTCCTAGTACAGAGCACTCTCTCCTGGGAAGTTGAAAACAAACTATCCAAGTGAAACCTCAGTGTATTATGAGGCTGAAAGATTAAATTTGAATGCTCTGTTGTAATTGGAGATTCTCTTGCCCCATTAGAGTATTATAAATGCCTTCTTCAGACTAATTCCATCAAAGTTAATGATGTTAAGAAGTGTAAGACTAGGAATAATAGTTTAATATAGGTAATGAAAAATCCAAATACTATTTAGAAGCAATAAATGATAACATTAAAATCCAGAGTGAATGATTAGGAATAAAAGATTCCAGTACCATATCAATTATTTATGAGTTCAGTAGAATTTCTTTGGGTTCCAAAGCTTTTTCCTCTTAGTCTGTTTTAAATATTAATTGGGATTTTTTTTTCTTTTGAGACAGAATTTCTCTGTGTAGCCCTGGCTGCTCTGAAACTTGCTCTGTAGACCAGACTGGCCTCAAATTCAGAGATCTTGCCTTTGCTTCCTTCTGCTGAGATTAAAGGCATGTACCACCACTGCCTGCCTTAATTAGGAATATTTTAAGTAAAATGTTATAATTTCAGGTCCAAAGGTTTTTGTAGAAAGTTTGGTTTGAAAAGATTTGTAAATTTTTGACACAAAGTTTCCCACACTTTACAACTAGCTTCAAGTTCTGTTTGGTTAATATAAAGTTTAAAAACTGGCCAACGTTTTTGGTGGAGTTGGGGGAGCTGGGATTTTTTTAGACAGAACCTTAGTCTCTAGTCCAGTTTGTCCTGGAATTTTCTGTGTAAGTAGCCTAGGCTGGCCTCAGCTTGCAACAGTCCTACTTCTGTCTCTCGGGTTCTGCAGTTATAGGCGCGAGCCCCCACATGTGATAAAACTGACCAGCATTAATGCTGTCATCAGTAATGATGAAATTTATCTTCATATGTTGGAAAGTCAGATGAGAAGCCAGTGAGAAAATAGAGAATCATCTTTATAAATAATATTGTACATTTCTCTACTCTACATCTCTCAACATTTATAAGAGTTGAGCAGAGTAAATTTATTGTTGAGGGTCTATGGGATCACCTTGAAATTTTTTATACTATTTATTTGAATGCCCAGTTTCCAGTGGGCTTCCTAGAATTCAGTAAACACCGTGTCCATTGAGAATGTTAAAAAAATCATAAGATTGATATGCTTTGAATTTTACAGAATGGACTGACAAGGTAGGGCTAGACCATGGGTGACCAACTGAATCATAAGCCAAGTCCAACTCTTTTTCTAAAGTCTGTGAGTTCAGACTGGCCTTTACATTTTATATTTCAGATACTTAAAAATATTTCTAATTAAAAGAATGGTATTTTTAAAACATAAGAATTCTGTAAAATTCAAAAAGCTGTATTGGGGCACATCCTCAGTTGTATTGTGTGGTCTGTGCCTGCTTTGGTGCCGACGCGACTGGGTAATTGTGACTGAGTTGTCATGTCCACAAAACATAGCATATTTTATTGCCTGGCCCCTTTTTAGAACAATTTTGTTGACCCCCTGTGTCAAAATGTAAAGCATTGTATGAGTAATAATACAGAAAAGAGCCCATTGTGAACTGAATCCAAGTTCATTTTGTACAGAGGCAGTTAGTTTAAAGGGTTAGAGAGGAGTGAGTGGGGGTTCCATAGAGTCAGGGAATGGAAAAATTATGAAGCAGCAGGGGAAAATGTACAAAAAGTGGATGGTTTTGAAAAAGTGGGTGGATTTATGAGAAATCAGTGTGGATTTGTTACCTGGTACTAAAGGTGGTTAGATGGCTGTCTTTTCATGTGGACCAGGAATGGGTTCTTTCTTCAATGTTCAAATGAACCAGCAGCCATGACTTTCCTCAGGTGTGTATTTGCAGAGGATCATGCTAGTGATGCATTGTGGAGCATCGTAGGCTAAAGGAAATGTTTTGGCCAAGTCTTATGGGCTATGGAAGCTTCATATGGGAAAAAAGGGACCATTAGCTTGCTTAGGATTTAGAGAACATCTTCAGTGGTTCTATCAGTTAGGAGGTTGTTTCACTGTCCAAAAGGATTGATAATAGTTTGGATGAGGTTAGCTGTGTTCACAGGGACAGGTGAATGAGTGTGGGAGGTGCTTAGAGGTCGCACTGAGATGACTTGCTGTTGCATTGGTGCACCACCTATGGAGTAGACTGAAAAATACTTTGTTTTCTTTGTTGAACAAAGACAACTAGGAACTGGAGGTGACAGATAAAGTGTGCCTGCTCTGACATGAAGACTGAGTTTGGATCTCCAGCAGAGTGTATTGATATTAAGTTTGTAACCAAGAGCAAGCCTATCCCTGGAGCTTGGTGGTAGCCAGTCTAAGCCAGTCAGTGAACTCTGAGCTCAGGGAGAGATCCTGTCTGGGGCTGAGGGTGGGGATAGAGAGCAGTAGAGGAAGATACTCAACCCTCTAGCTTCCACATTCAATACACACACACACACACACACACACACACACACACACACACACACACACACCAGACACACAATTAAAAATAAATTTTAAAAAAGCTAACTATACCATCAAAAAAGTAAGCAAATTATATTGCTTTTCCCAAGGCAAGAGATATGACTTGAAACACCTTCACTATGAAAGGAAAACGTCATCTGGTATAGCAGGCATTTTGAGCATCTGGGCAGTAAGCCTGCTTCTTGTCTTGTTAAGTTTTCTAACCTCTTTTCATATATGCATCCATCCTCAAACTTAATAACTCTTCTAGTCTTTATGGCATATCACTTGCAGATATAAACTTTAGTAGCTAGAGTGACGTTTAAGAAGTGGTGGCTGAAAATATTACAAGATTAATGAAGCGCAATGACCTTAGATGTGAAAAGTCTATTGAGTTCCAAAAAGGTGAATTTAAATGAGTGACCTCACCTAGATATACCAGGATAGCAAAGCGGAGGTTTATGGGTAGCGTTTTCTTAACCCTAGGCTTAAAAGCTGATTTGTCTGAAATAGTTTTAAATGTTATTTTTTGGCAATAGTGATGTCATTTGGCACAGCTCAAGACTAAGAACATTGCTTCTTCAGTGGAATTTAAATGTTAATTAGTGCTATGGGGAAATTATTTCATGACTAGTTTTTTATTTTTGAGACCTAAG
The DNA here is from genome assembly GCF_037038515.1 of Microtus pennsylvanicus. Taxonomy (NCBI): domain Eukaryota; kingdom Metazoa; phylum Chordata; class Mammalia; order Rodentia; family Cricetidae; genus Microtus; species Microtus pennsylvanicus. The sequence goes on from NC_134581.1 coordinate 27,744,234, forward strand.
GAGATGTATTATTAAGAAAACTATTATTCCATTTCTTTTTAAAACATAAGCAGGTATTTAAAATATTAGGAAGTCTGACATTTTCACAAATAAAATCTGTTACCTTAGCTGCAGTATTGTTTTTCTTATTCATTTAGTCTAATGTTTTCTCTCTGTGTACCATGAAAGTATTTCTTTTCTCTTTCCAGTTTCCACTCTGATTATTCTTTCCCTGTTTCTTACTCACAGACATCTAAGGAATAACTATGTAAAATCGTTTATCCATTTTGTATTTAAAAAGTAGAATGAAACAAGTATCCCCTTGCTTTCTTTTCTCTAGTGAACATTTCCCTTTGGATTTTTATTTCTCTTTTTTCCTGCACAGTCTCAGCAGGCAAATAATAAACTGCGCCTTTGGTGACAGTAATTCCCATTGTCCTCATATGGACTGACCGTTCTGTGGTCACCTCAGTCAGGGAGAAGATAGCTTTTCTGCTGCTGATAGGCCAAGCAGTCATTCTAGCCCCAACTTGGTGCTTTGTGAGCTGGATGGTCCCTGTTTATTAACACTACACTTCACCTTCCTTAACAAGATGGGATGTGCACGCGCATGTGCGTGTGTTTATGTGTGTGTGTGTGTGTGACAGAGAGAGAGAGAGAGAGAGAGAGAGAGAGAGAGAGAGAGAGAGAGAGAGAGAAGGGAGGAAGGAGTAAGAATTTAGGTGCCCTGTCTATATATACTGTCAAATTCATGCTACTTTTTAAATGTATGCTTTCCCCCTCTTTCTAATATTCTCTCTCCTGTTCTCCATTTTAACCAATATGATGCATGAGTAAATGTGTGTATGAGATCCAAAACTAATTCCTTCTAAGTTTCATTTTATTTTTCTATAAGAGCTGTCTGACTGTATTTTGGGTTATTCTTTATGAAATTATCCTACATATCTTCTATAAGTTTTTCTCCTTATAACATCGGGTAAAGAATTTTAAGTAAGAAATTTTTATAACATGATACACATTTATTTTTTTCTGCTAGTGTTTTATATTTGCTGCTTATATGTGTATTATTTTATCAAGATATACTTTTTTTCCAGGAAATGTTCACATTTTCTGTGCGCATGTCCACATGCAAAGCAAAATTGAGTTTAGGTATTTTTAATCTTTTAATTCAGCAGGATAAAAATTTTCTTATACTCATTCTTGTTTAATGTCTTAAATATTAAAGTATGTTTGTATATTGTTATTTAGGTGACTATTATATGGTTAAAAAGATTTTGGAGGAAAACAGTTCAGGTGACTTGAACATAAATTGCGTAGATGTGCTTGGGAGAAATGCTGTTACCATAACTATTGAAAACGAAAGCTTGGATATACTGCAGCTGCTTTTGGACTACGGTTGTCAGGTACAAGGCTAGATGATTTTATCCAGTAGCGTCTAAGAAATGTTAGCTATGCCTGCTTTCCTCTTTCCTCCTAGCTTACTTTCTTCTTCTTTCCTTTGTTTACTCTCTCTTCTTCCTTTGCCTTCCACCTTCTATTTGTTTTTAAGCCACTAAAGAATTTACAAAACAATCCCAAATAAGCTATTTAAAAATGTAATATTTTAAATTTATTCGTGTTTTTCTTCCTGTTTCCTTTCCCTACATCAGACAAAAGTAAACGATCATGAATTATTAAAGATGACATTATTTTTATTACTGATAGGATAACTATTTGTATTGATACTAAAAATAGTGCAAGTGTTATAGAAGTGCCAGGGGACAGGGTTTTCTGTGGCCCGTGTTATTTATAGACACATGAACAAAATGTTCCTCACAAAACAACTTACAGTTTGATTTGGTTTCTCCGGTTTTATTATGTTTTCTCTTTGTTTGAAATGTAGAGTTTGCTTTCATCTAAAGATGAATGATAGAACCTGCCCTTTGTCTTCATGTCCCTTAAGGTAGCGCATGCTGCTGCACACTTGAAGGACAAGTTAATGGCATCATGTCCTCTCCCTGCGGGTCACTCATGGTGAACATAGCACAGAGCTCTGGACAAGTTAATGGCATTATGTCCTCTCCCTTTGGGTCGCTCATGGTGAACATAGCACAGAGCTCTGGCTCCTCTGCTGCAGCTGTAATGAGGCGTGGCGTTTGGACTGACATCAGGAAACGCAGCGATTGCTCTTAGTGTGATAGGCAGGTTTAGCTACATCCCTATGATTTATATCATAATGTGAACTTGTGAGTGACTTATATGTATATGTCTATATTTAAGTATACAAACACACACTCTTGGGGTAGAAAGGGAAATTGGGTACCTAGCCACTTTAGCTACCACCTAGAGTACAACAAGAAACTAAGTGAGAAGGGCCTCTGAGCTGCCGTTGTCATTTCCATGAGGTTTCTGGATTTCGTTCAGGTGTTCTTTCTCCTTTCTCCTTCACAGCCTGCTTTTTCTCATTTTAACAAACTTAAAATTTTAGATTTCTGATCTGAAGAGGATCAAGAAAGGCCATAAAAGGGAGCATAGAGCTATAACTGAGCAAAATGAAGCATGGGACCACTCACATTGTTTAATTCGAGATTTTTAGCACTGAGTGTCTGCCTGGTGGTTAAACTTTATAACTGGTTTAGCATCAATAAGGAAAAGTTAAATTATATTCACTACCTAAAACCTTAGATGAAAGAACATATGTATTTATGTATGTATATATGTATATGTATCCTTTAAAAGCAGAAAACTTTCATCAAAATTATTTAAAATTTAAATTTAAACACTTAAAGGCATAAGCTTCAGTTACCTAGAAAATAAAGTTATAAAGAAATGCAGAAGCTTCTCAGTTTTAGTAGGTCCCATTTATTCAATGTTGCCCTTAATGTCTGTGCTGCTGGGTATAAAGAAATTCAGTCCTTGATTATTTTGGATAAGAAATGTTATAATAACTGCATTTACACATATGGTTTTATATACATACTAATTCTCCAGTAACATGATTCTTTCATACTCTTGATTATATTTGAACATCACAATCAGACTATCTAGTTGCTGTATCTTAGAGATCATAAAACTGAGGCTCACAGACTTTAATGGATTGCCCAGAGTTGTAAAATTAGTAAAGGCAAGCTAATACTTGAATTTAATCTTTTGGCTGCAAACCCCATACTCTTTCCAGTTCTCTGTATTCTGTCCAAGTAACCTGTGCCTCATTCTGTCAGCCAGCAAATGTCCAAGACCTTAGCTGGGTGTGATGGTGGAAATGAATACGGAAAATATGACTTATTCACCAGTGGTATTAAAATGAATTGACAGCTAAAGCACCTCTGGATTACAAGGGAATTTAAATGTAAGACTGTATTTAATAAGTGCTGAGTGGTAAGAATGCTTGATGCTTGTATATTGTGTTACAGTTACAAAATACTTCTTGTTTTATCTTGAGTTACAACAGTGGTCCTCAAAAAAAAAAACAACTTTGTCTGTACCAAAGAATATTTGGCAATATCTGGAGATATTTTAGTTTCACAGTTGATGGACAGATTACTATTGGTATCTAGTGGGTAGATGCTGTAGATGTTACTAAACACACAGGAAAGGTACTGCAATAACACCAAAACCCATATGGTTTTGACCCACTTATTGACCAAAATGTCAATAGAGCTGCTTTTGAGAAGCCCTATTTTATACTTAAACTTTTTGCAATTCAAACGTAAATATTTTAGCAATATAATAAGACCATTATGGTTTGGAGCTATCAAGAAAACTAGGTTTCTGTCTAGCATGTGTAAGTCTCTGTCTTTGATCCCTAGTGCTGAAGAGGTGGAGGGGACTTTTTTTTTTTTTAATGTGTTGAAACTGGAGAGATGATTAAATGGTAAAGAGTACTTGCTGCTCTTGCAGAAGACTCCAGTTCTGTTCTTAGTACCTACATCATATAACTCATAACTCCAGCTGCAGGAGGCACTGACATCTTTGGCTTCCACAGGCACCTGCATTCACATGCAAATATTGCTCACCATTCATATAATTAAAATGTGTCTTGTTTGTTTACTTTGAGAAAGGATTTTTCTGTGTAGCCCTGGCTGTCCCGGACAGACTGGCTTCCTGCCTCTGCCTCCCAAGTCCTGGGATTAAAAGCATGCACCACCACCACCCAGCCTAAAAATATATCTTTTAAAAGTTTTAAGAAAGATTTCACTGAAGAGTGTCTATTGAGCTTGGCCTTGAAATATTAATATTCAGCCAGAGAGATGGCTCAGTGATTAGGAGCACCTGTTGCTCTTGCAGAGGACCTTGGTTCAATTCCTGACACCCACATGATGACTCACAACCATCTGTGTGCAACTCTAGTTCCAGGGGACCCAACACCCCTTTCTGGCCTTTTCAGGCACAAGACACACTTGTGGTGCATAGACATATGTGCAGACAAAACACTCATACACATAAAATAAAATAAAATTTAAAAATCAAAAAAAGAAGAAATATTACCATTGCTAAGATTTATATTGCCCTGCTTTGTGCCGGTGGACTTGTCTTCCTGATCTTCAGAAAGATTAAGTAACTTGCCTGGATTTACTTTGTAAATGGCAAACTTGGGATCTGCACTTAGGTTCTGGTTCTCGAGTCCATGTTCTTCCTGTTATCCAAGTCTATTCAAGAACTTAGAAGTAGTTAAGGGACAGGGGATGCAGGAAAGAATGTAAGGCAGATATATGAGGTGTGTTTTCTGAGACAGTGAATTCACAGCCTTTAGAATAAAGCACTGGGCTTGTGATGTAATGGAAATACTCAGGAAAAATAACTAAAACACAACAGGTGAAAAGGCCTTGAATGGGAGGATCTGTGTTTTATATAATAGATAGTTAGGTATCATTCAATACATTTTGATAGAAAATATGGTATGTGTCTTGTGTTATTTTAGATAGATGAATATGGTGTTCAAGTTTAGGCAAGACTGAGAAGGAAGGGAAGGTTATAGCCCATGTGGGCAGTTTTTGTAATAATTCAGGTATGAATATTAAGGGCTGAACTGAAGACTGTCTATAAGAGCGACAGTGGCTGTGTAAGAAGAGGGGAGGGGCTGGGTTGTAGCTTCTGGTAAAACCCTTGTCTTGCACGCCTGAGGCCCTGTGTGTGTGTGGAGTAAGAGGAGATACAAAAGCTGTCAAGAAAGGGAATTGAGTCCTAGGGTTTTATCAATCTTAAATATGAGTGACTAGGAGAGAGGGGCGAATACTAGCAAGCTCGGAGGAGAGGTTAGATGTAAGTAAAGCAATATAATTTCCAGGTTTTAGCTTTACTTATTTGGGGGTTGTCTGATAATGACCAAGATACTCTAGGCATCATAAACAAGAAGATGACCCTATATATCTTCACAAGGGCAGAAATCACAGAGCATAGAGCTAGCACAAGTTTTTTTCCTTAGGGAGTTTTTATATTTAATAAAGGGCACTGGTAGGAAAGAGTTACATTTTAAAAGATCAAATGAATTATTTGCAATTTTTGGTTCAGTTAGAATGGTGGTGTGAAAACCAAAGGGGAATTTTAGTTTAATTTCTGCTTAGAAGTAAAGGCACAAGAGGAGAAGAAAAAGTCATTGGATTTTGAAATTATGGTGCTGAAATATTTAGGGAACATGATATACCTTAATTTGAGAATTTTAACCGTGAAATAAAAAAGAAAACATTTAGTGACAATAGAAAGATACGATCAAGTAAAGTCAACAAAGGGAGAACAATTTCAAGTTGTGGAACGTGGGACTAATATTCCTCTGGATGAAGGACTAAGTTCTTATAGAATATTCCAGAGCATTAATATATACTATAAGTGGAAATCAGGTATAGAAACGAAATATAAGTATCTTCTCACACTGAGGGTAGAAGGATCACAAGTTGTTGGACAAGTTCTGAGGTGAGAAGGAAAGAGTGGCTTCAAATATAGTAAGTTTATGTACTGAATATATTTTAGTGGGGATGGTCAGTTTGCTTAGAAATTGGAAAATAAAAATAAGTGAGGGTGTTTTGTATGCTTGCAAGTATTTAAGAATACTTTAACCTGAGCATGGTGGCACACACCTGTGATCCCAGTGCTTTTGAGGCTGGGGCGAGAGGAACACAAGCTCAAGGCCAGTCTGGTTTTAAGACTGTGTCTCAAATAAATTTATTTTTTTAAATTAAAGTATTTTCCTTCAGAACTGTCATTTATTTATCAAGTAACATACTATTTGTATAGAATGAGTCAATGGCCACTCTTTAATTACGTTTTTAATATAAGTACTTTTCATAGCTGAAGCTTATCCTTTTAAGCATTGAATATTAGCATACCTCTTTACCCTTTACTGAGTAGTGTGCCTGAATATAATTTAACTTTGCCATCATTAGTTGGAGTTGAGAATGTAATCATTTTACTTTGCTTCATGAGGTCCAAAATTATTTTTTAATTGTTTTTATTGAGCTATACATTTTTCTCTACTCCCCTCCCTTCTTCCCTTCTCCCCTTCTGCCCTTACCTGTAGAGGTCTAAAAAATTATTAATAATTTGTCCTAGCATTTAAGTCTGCAGACTTCTGTGTTCTGACAGTGATTTTGTTCTACTGGTATTTTATTCTTTCTGTCGTCAACTTTTAGGTTTTTTTTCTATTCCCCATTTTTGTTGGTTTTATTCTAGCTGTTCTTTGATTCAGTAAAGATCTGAGGAATGCTTAGGAAAGCCACTGCCCTTTACTTATGGACAAGTCTTAAGTCAAAGTGGTTAGGCCTGTCTCTTTCAGGAAATAATGTCTATGATGTTACTCTGTGACTTGGGTTGTTGTTAGTTTTTTGGGTTTTGTTTTGTTTTTTGTTTTTTTTTGGTGATGTTGTTTTGAGTTGTAAATAATTCATGACTATATTTTAGATTATTGGAATTACATGGTGTTTGAGAGCAGTGGCATTACTATAGTTAGCTTTATTGATTAAATTTAAAACTGTAGATACTATATCTAGTAATAATGGATACTGGGTCCTTGCTTTTAAAAGTTTGTTTGCTTCAACTGATTTAATATGCTAAAACTGAAGGGAAGCATGAACTGAAAAAAGAAAAAAAAAGTCCTTGCACTTTTTAGGACCATATCTAATGAACACTAACATTTTCAAGGGATTAAATTTCTCATCTAGCAAGGAAATTTTTCCTACAGGAAAACATTAGCGATTCCTAGAGCTTAAAAAGAATTCCAGCCCCTATTTTGGGTTGTCAAATACTATTTTTAAACATCCCACTAAAGCTTGCCATTTTTAGTCTTATTTTTGACATTCAAATAAGGACAGTGAAAACTTTATTTTATGCAGCTATAAAGAATGCTACAGATTTGCTATAGTTTCATTCCTGGGGCAAGAATGCTGACATTTTCTAAGATTAAATCATCATTCATTACCTCATTTTTCCTTCTGCTATTATGGTTTTTCTTAAAAAAGACAAAAAGCAAGGGATCCAAAACTTGGTATCATGGTTGCCAGTAGCACGTTGGCTTTGTTAGAAGGAAGTGTAGAGCCCCTGAGTCCTGAGTCTGATATTAGGTTCACCTCTGCTCAGAAGTAGGTCTCCACAGTAGGCTGGGACTGGAACTGTAAACTCTTTCATGTCTCTGACAACTTTGGTAACTGAATTCTTTGTGGTTTCTACTTGATGAGTGCTGACAATCTCAAATTGTACCATTTCTATTGGCAGTGTATGTTTTGAAGATGAGAATAGAGGGCTTTTGTATATCTTCATATTCTCCCCTCTTCTCAGAATTACACTGATGATGTTATCCAACATATTTCTTTACTTAATAGTTTCTGGTAATTTCTTTAATACATTTAGAATTCTAGGAAATTTTTGGTCCATGGTTCAAGATAAAACATCTTGAAGGTTTTTTTGCTTTTGTTTTTGTTTTTAGCTTTAAACATTGCATGGATTAGCACTGTTCCATACAGAAACCCTTCTATGAAATAATTATTATTTTATTAGGTTGTGCATTGAAATCAGAACAAAAATGGTACATTGTGGTACATAGAAGTACTACTGATTTGGAAAGCAAATGTACTATGTGGACAATATAAATTTTTTTAAAATCCAATATTGCTGTATATAATACAGTGTAAAGAATTTTAAAATAACCATGAATTAGTTAAAGTACTTTTACATTTTTATCTTCCATTTTCATTTTAACTTTTATTTTTTTAAAGTCCGCAGATGCACTTTTGGTGGCCATCGACTCTGAAGTAGTGGGAGCTGTCGATATACTACTTAATCATCGACCAAAACGATCACCAAGACCAACTATAGTAGTCAGTACTCTTAAATACTTATTAATCTGGATTTTTAAGCCAAAGTAGATCTCCTGCCCCATTGCCATCTTTTCTCCCCCTCCCCAGTTTATTTTGTTTTTAAAAGTATTGATATTTTTACTTTGTAAAATATTACTTTGAAGTAAGTAGAGACAATTAATTTTGCTTTCTGGAAACCTTTTTAAAATTAGTTAATATTGTGTCAGTGTGAACCAGTATTTCGTTGAAAATACAGATTAGTTTCTAGGTAGATTTAAGATGTACAAGTGATGAAACCATAAAAAAGGAAGACAAAGTAGATAGTATTTAGGTAGCTGGTGTGGAAGAAGTGTTTTAGCTTAAAAACAGCAGGTGAGAATTGCAGTGGCACACATTCTCATTGTTACAGAAGTTACGTCTCAATTTCGGGCATTGGGCAAATATAGAACTATGGATACTGGGAAACAGGCTTCCAGGAAGTATCTCAAATTAATAATAGATCTGGGCCTGGCAGCAAACACTTAATGCCAGCACTCGGGAGGCAGAGTAAGGAGGATCTCTGTGTTTGAGGCCAGGCTGGTCTATATAGCAAGTTTCCAGGCCAGCTAGGGCTACATCGAGAAATCCTATCTTAATGAATAAATACTTACATACATACATACATACATAAATATTATTATTATTATTAATAGTAATAGAAAAAAGTGATAGAAAGCACCAAACTCTATTAGAAAAGAACATTTAGAAATTTTCATAAAATAAAACATAAAATTTTAAAGTATAATTGCTAATCAAGCAAGTTACTGAATTTTGCTTATTTTTGACCAAATTAAGAAAAGTGGCCATGGTTGTGTATTATTGCAGAATCAGGTGTTTTGGAAAATATTTTACAAGGTATATCATAAACAAGAAAGATACTTGTATTCTTTAGCCTAGTGCTGTCTCCTCTGTTGTAGGAGAGAGAGGGCCTGCTTTTCATCCCACCCAGCTAGCTTACACCTGAAATAATCACACAGAAACTGTATTCATTTAAACACTGCCTGGCCCATTATCTCTAGCCTCTTATTGGCTAACTCTCACATATTAGTTTAACCCCTCTCCATTAATATGTATCACCACTTGACTGTGGCTTACCGGCATGAGTCTAACCAGCGTCCATCTTGGGCAAGAGAACCATGGCGTCTGCCACTCTGCCCTTCTTCCCAGAATTCTGTTCTGTCTTCCCTGCCTACCTGATTTCCTTTCTATCAACTAGGCCAAGGCAGTTTCTTTAATGACCAATGAAAGCAACACAAATACAGAAGGACCTTCTACACCACTCCTCTAGAAATCTGAGAAGGAAAATAAGCAAATCATTGATTTTTATTTTATGTGTAGCAGTTTGAACACTGTTTGGCATATCCTAAATGTCCAAAAGGTATCTCAGTGGTAGAGCACTTACCTAGCATGCCCTTGATTACCTTCCTAGTACAAGAGGGGAAAAAAAGATAAGCATTCTAAAAGCCAAGAAAGGAAATATAAATAGTTTTGTATATAAACTTTGGAATATAAGACAATAATTAAAATGACTTTAAAATATTTTGAGTTAGACTTTAATGTATCCCAGACTGCCCTAAACTCCCTAAATAACCAAGGATAATCTTGAACTCCTGAACCTCCTACCCTACCTAAATCCCTATCATTAAAGTGCTGGTGTTATAAGTGTTAGCCACCACACCCAGCTAAAGATAATAATCTTAAATTAAGTTTTAGGAAAAAATATTAAATGAGATAAAATGAGGACACTGAACTATACTTATAATTAACTGATGGTTAAAAGTATACATAGAAAAGGGACTGGAGAGATTCTCGATGGTTCAGAGTACTTGCTATTATTGCAGAAGACCTGGGTTCCATTCCCAGCACCCACATGGTAGCTCACAACCATCTACAACTTCAATTCTAGGGTACCTATCACCTTCATCTGGCTTCTGGGTATTGCATGGACATTGTTCCCAGACATATATACTTCTGAAATAATCATACACATAAAATAAATAATATTTTTAAATCCTTAAAAATGCACACAGAAAAAAGCTATATAAATATAACCAAATGCCACTTTATAGTAGTCATTTCTTATTGATTGACCTAATTAGGGATTTAAAAAAAATATTTCATTGGTTTTCTCAGTAGCAAGATAGTCATTTATGATGTTACTTTAAAATGAGATATTTTTGTACATTGAATTTAAAAAGTTTTAACATTTATTATTGTTGAAGGTATATTAATCAGTTAATCTTTTTAAATAGTTCCTGGGATTATCATCTAACTGTAATCAGAATAAAAATATTTTTAAGAACTAAACAAATTTTACCTTCATTTGGACCACTAAAAAAAAAACCTGATGTTATAAATAGTATAAGGTGTTTGTCTATCATGCAACCTTTAGCAACACACATAGACACACACACACATACAATTTAAAAACTAGTAACAACAGGCCAGGTGGCGGCACATGCCTTTAATTCCAGCACTCGGGAGGCAGATGCAGGTGATCTCTGTGAGATCAAAGCTAGCCTGGTCCACCGAGCAAGTTCCAGCATAGGTCCCAAAACTACAGAGAAACCCTGTCTCGAAAAACAAACAAACAAACAAACAAACAAAAATCTAGCAACATCAACAACAAAGTGTGACTCTCCTAGAATACTCTTTAGTTCAGATGTTGGGAAGAAACCAATAAGAAGGATGTAAAAGGGGGTAGCTTAAAAGGAGGTCCTTTCACTAACAGACCAAAGACAATAATTCCACTCAGTGTCTGCCATTCATCCTGCAGTTTCTGCTGTATTTTTATATTCCTGCTCCACCTTCTAGCCTGGGAACACATTTATGTCTTTGGAGCAAGGTGGAGTGCTATTTGCCATTAGAACAGTGGCAAGTATTAGTTTATCACCACTGTTCTCAGCAGTTGAAAGCCTTGGCAGTCCCCAGCTGGTCGGTGAAGAAAGCATTTGCTGCTCTGTCTCTGACAAGGTCATTTATTCAGTCTTTATCTGAATACTTACAACAGCTCTAAAATCACCTTTTAACAACTTTTTTATTTCTAATCAGACACAAATATTTTAATATATTTTTCTTTTACTACTTCAGTGAATTCATCCTATAGCCTTGACGTGTTGAATTGTCTTTTCACTATTAACTCTAAAATATGGGCTATTTACTTGAAAATATGTAGGTCATACTATCAGCAGTGAAATTATAAGCTTTAATCTTTTAACGTCTCATAGTGGTTTTCCAGGCATAAAATGCTTCATAGGAAACACAGGACCAGTTTTCAGTTAGGACTTTAAGCCTGGGAGTAAATATAACTCTTTTCAACCAATACAATGAGAAAAAAGTGCCAATTTTAGGCTTTTATGTAACTGTTACAAAAATTCATGAATATGAATCTCCAAAAAATAATTGAAAAGTACAGGAACAAACTTCGTAAAAGAAGAAAAGCATATCAGAAAATATCAAAACTTATCAGTATTTAAAAGAAAATAAATTAAAATTTTATTGTTTTTCACCCATATTAATAGTGACAGTCCCCTTTTCTGTGAGTGAAACAATAGTACGAAATGGATGCATCCCTATATTGAGACTATAAAGCATTGAAAAGACTTTCACATTATATATCAAGAACTTCTAATTTTTCCTGGCCTTTTGACCTATACTTCTATTTTTGGGGGAGGATCTATGCTAATGAGGTAGTCCTAAATTTCTAAAAGGCTATTTTCGTAGCAGTTTGCTGTAATGTCATTTACATTGCAGAGTATCTTGAACACAGAGTCTGTGAGTTTCCTTAAACTGCATGCAAATTTCTGTGCATGATTTTGTCCCTTGAAGATCCTGGGCTCTAGAGCAATGAGATTATTTTTTTCTTTTGATCTTTGAAGTATTAAGAACTATTGCTTTTATCAAAAACTATTGTTTTTATCACTCGTGCTTAGCACACTAGGATTTATGCAAAGTGTATCCTTCAGAGGGGGTGAAGTAAAGAAAGGACTAGAAGGAAATATTGTACTGTAAAATGTTATTTGAGTAGAAGGAATATGGGTATTTTTATTCTTCTTTCTGCTTTTCTGTATTTTTCAGATATTTTATAATGAGTGTACACTACTTTTACAGTGTTAATAAAAGTTACCAAAATGTGAACTTGATGAGCTTACCCTGGACTCAAACAGCTCTCAGGGAAACCTCTGCAAAAAAGTGAGAAGCATTGGAAAGAATATGCAATAGTCATAAAATAGTGAACCTTTTTCTTTAATCTTGATTCTTGAATTACTAATGTTTTTTGTTTTTTGTTTCTTTTTCTCATTTCATACCATTGTAGGTGAAAGGGTTGTTGTAGTGGGAGGAGCTCAGGGTCCCGAGTAACACAGACCTGGATGTGATTGGCACCTGTGCTAGTTATGGTTCAGGCACATTAACTTCTCTGAGCCTCAGTTTCTTCATGGTTACTAATTAAACTCAGCCTAATAGTTCACCGTGGGGATGAAATGGGAGGATAAATGACTAACAGTTGCAGTTCTCATTAGTTATTGACTGTGATTGTAGTGATCTTGCGCATTTGTGACAGGTTGTAGACTATGCAGGGTTTGGATTGTATAAAAAAAAGTAGCTTCATTATTATCTGTAGGACAAGGCTGGCCACACAGGTAGAAATTTTAGTTTTTCTCATGCATTTATACTATTGCTGTTTTTAACATTCTATTTTTCCATTTTATTCTTTTCCTAAAATTCTTGTTCTTTCTCCTTATCATGCATGTTCCTATTAGTTTTTTTTAAAAAATTAATACTTTTTCTTAAAGTATTTCTTTAGATACCCTTGCTTCTTTAGGAAAATGGAACTGTACTTTAGGAATGTTGCCTATTTAAGATTATGTTATATTATATAGCATTTGTTAATTAGAATTGAAATTTTAAAATTTCAAAAAATGAGTTGAAGTAAAATGTATTATTCTTAAAACAATTCGAAAGTTCCTTATATAATTTTTTTATTCCATCCTTTAGATAAGTATATTTTTATGTCACAGATAATAACCTTTGGACATTTGTATGAATATTTTCCAGAAACTTATGGAACGAATTCAGAATCCTGAATATTCAACAACGATGGATGTTGCCCCTGTCATTTTAGCTGCTCATCGTAACAACTATGAAATCCTTACCATGCTTTTAAAACAGGACGTGTCTTTGCCCAAGCCCCATGCAGTTGGCTGTGAATGCACGCTGTGTTCTGCAAAAAACAAAAAGGACAGCCTCAGACATTCCAGGTTAGAAAATGAGGGTTCGATAAGTGATGTACCAAGGTACATGTCAATGATGATTATTTAAAAAAATATTCTCTCAGTGCAATTTCTGAGAAATGTGCTTGGGAGCCTTAGGAAAGTCAGATTTCTAGCGCCTTTGCTTATCAGGTGAATTCTGAAATTTTCAGAAATGTTTACCAAATGCTAAATAGGAAAATCCTTCAAGTTGTATATGAGGTTTATCTCATACTCTTTCTGGTAAAGCTTTTTAGAGGCATAGTTTATTAGTTCAAGAGTAGTTCCAGGTAGCAAGAATAGAAGGGCACCACTTGCTACCTTATAAAGAAAACAAAACTACTACTATATCATCATCTTCTTTACCACCACCATGATGATGATCATCATCATGTTAGCTTTTTGAGACAGTCTTGTCATATAGCACTGGCTAGTGGAACTCATCTTGTAGACTGTAAAGCTGACCTGTAAGTTGCCTCTCGGCTTCTTGAGTACTTGTGGTATTTCTGGTAGTTGTCTTCTACCAGAAATAGTGGTGCACACCTACTATTTCTGGTAGAAGACAACTTTAAAACATTTATTTAAATATTTTTAGTTTATGTATATAAGTGTTTTGCATGCATATATATTTGTATACCACATGTTTACAGTGAAGGCCAGGTCTTCTGGAACTTGAGGTACAGTCGCTTGTATAGGGAGCCTGGGAAACACTGAGTGAGTGAAGTCCTGAATAAATGTGTATTGTTGACATGAGGATAGCCATGTTGAGAACTTCAATGGCTTCACCCTCCAGGGTGGTAAAGCCTTACCCAGGTGAGGCTCAAGAGGGGTGACACATATCTCATTAGGTGCCCAGGTACGAGTGTTTATGAAATATTTTTTAACACAGTTTGTGAGTGTGCAAAGACTAGTAACTTCAACTTCCTTCTCCCAGATGTTTGTAGCCTGAGACAGCTGCCTACAGAGATCTCCAACTGAGAATAGCTAATCCCTCCATCTGTGCTAGACATATTAATGTGCTGAGAGGTTCCAGAGGTAGCAAAACCCCACCTGATCCCAGATTTACTCTCTCTCTCTCTCTCTCTCTCTCTCTCTCTCTCTCTCTCTCTCTCTCTCTCTCTCTGTGTGTGTGTGTGTGTGTGTGTGTGTATCTGTGTAGTTTGTCCTTTCCTCATTCCTTCTTCCTTCTCACACTTACTTAGGGCTCCAGAACCCAACTTCACATGTCGTGTTATACTTGTTTCCCATTGTGTGGATGCCAGGAACTGAACCTAGGTTCTGTGCAGAACAAGAAGTGGTCTTAACCACTGAAATATCTTTCCAGTCCACAGACTTAATTTCTCACTAAATATTTTAGCTATTCATGCCTCTTGTTTTCCCTCTTAGACCATATTTATCTTTACTTCTTTACTATTTATCATCTTTTCCCATCTCCCAGTTGAAATGTTAAGATCAAGAAAGCACCTGCCTTCTATAGGTCTCACAAGATCATCCCATGGACAGTTTTATTACTGTGGTGGTCAGCTGATTGAGCAGTCAGTCTGAAAAGAATAAGCCTTTTCTCTGCTTTAATATGGTTTTGATTCTCATGTGGCCGTGTTGCAATATGGCCAGTCTTAGACATGGTAGCACACATCTATAACCTCATTACCTAGAGTACTGAGGCAGGAGAATCATAAATTTGAGGCCAGCAGAGGGTATTTAGAGAAGTAAAATTACTTGGTCTTAGGTATTATTATACATAGTATCAAAAGATGTTTGTATTGTAATGAAGCAACCTCTTTGGTCCTTGATTTCCTTGTCTGTAAAATAGAGCTAAGTATTTAATAAATATTTACATAATAAATACTAACTAGAAAAAGTGTGATGTTCAGTTTTTATTGGATGTACATAACTTTTAGCACTTGCAAAGTAGGAAAGCTTAGAAATAGTTGTAAGTTGAACCTTCCAAGTTGAGGAGCATCAGTGTAGTGATGCACCTCTTGATGGCATCAACATGGGTAAGGAGGGATATTATATTTTCTCTTACTGTAAACAGGTGAAGCTTTCATATCCTGATCACACAGTCCCAAATAATTACAAACTGATTGGCTGTTCAGGCTTATTACTAACTAGCACTTTACATTTAAATTTACTCATTTCTATTAATTTGTGTATTGTCCTATGGCGTGACTTTTACTGGTCACTGGCATTTTGTTCCTTGGGTGACTGCTTGTGTCTCTCTCAACTCTGCCCTTCCTCATCTGAGTCCTCAGTTTGATTGTTCTGCCCAACCCTATCCTGCCTGGCTATTGGTCAAACAGCTTTTATTATTAGCCAATGGAAACAATACATATTTTAGTGTATAGAAGCATTCCATAGCATTTCCCCTTTTCTATCAAAAAGAAAGATTTTAACTTTAATATAGTAAAATTACATATAACAAAATAAATATCAAGTAAGAATTATAATATCTAGTCTGTATTTGACAAAAGTAGAAAAAATATTCTATTATCTATCTTGGTGAGTCTAAAGTTTTATATATAATTTATCTTTTTATCATAAATAAGAAAATCTATAATTATAACTGTCTAGCCTTCAACTCCATCAAAGACCTGAGTAGGAAGTAATATTACTTGAGTAAGCAGGAAGTGCAAGTGACTTCCAAAAATGTAAGAAGTGACAGAAGCATCTGGCTGCCTGAACAGTCACCCAAGTTTCCTCTGTAATGTTGGGGCATCTAACTTTGGCCTACAGGCCTAGCATATCTGACAGATTTTCCTATGAAGCAGGGAACTTTGAAGGACTGACTTACCTTGCCTTGGCAAAACTTGGCAGTCACCTTTATTAGTGTCCTGCTGGTCCAGTTTGAACAGTAACTGTCAGCAATTGAGACAAGGACATTTCTTTGCCCTCATGGCTAGCTTTTCCCACAAAGAGAACAAACTCCACACAAAGTTTATTTGATGCCCACCATCTTCTCTGGAGTACATTGTTGCTGCCAGGAGTAGATGTGTCTCACTGTCATGAAAAGTCTAAGTTATTAAGACATTTTAAATGCCATATTCTGCAGGTCTTTGAAATGTTTGAAGAATATCTGTCTGAAATATATCTTTGTATGACTATAGGTTCGACTGTTATAGATGAATAACACTATTTTTGTAAATCCACATTTCTTAATTATGTACTGCATTTTTAATTAAGCTGTATAAACACAATATCTTAAGCAAGAGTAGAAATATACCTACAGTATAACAAAATTAAGCTTAAATTTATATCAATAACTAAAATCTATACCAATGTAAAATATTTTGAGATTAGTGTTTGTTTTTTGGATTATAGTAGATTCAATAATCTATCTTTTTCTCCATCATTTCTATATCATATCCCCCTTTCTTCTTTTAGAAAGAGATTAACTATGACTAATAACAATTTATAACCAACCCCTCCTTAAATGAAAACAAACATTCATAAGCAATATTTTGAGAATTTGGGCATATTTCTCTAGACAACTTCCTGCTGATTGCTGGATGTTGGTAATCTTTGAGGAACCCTGAGGAAATAGAGAATTATGGTTGCATCTTGCCTGTAGTAGTCTGTGAGACTGCATCTTCTCAGCCAGTTACCTTGAAGCTGTTCTGGATGTTGGATTACCTAGGTTATTGCTCCCATCAGAGACCTTCCTAGACCTAACCATATTAGCCTGGAAGGAATCCACAGCTTCTCATCTTCTGTGGAAACAAAAGCAGAACCTCTTTTCCAAAGCAACATATCCTTTAACCCAAATTTTGAAGTTAAGATATCTTTAAAATATAAAATTTGTGATTTAAAATATATAGGTTGGTTTAACTTAGCAGTCCCCACAATCAAATGTCTCTAAGTAGTTAGCTCATTAACAATCAAAAAATCCAAAGAAAACACAATAATATACATAATCCAGACTCTATGTATTTTCCATCTTTGCATAACTTAATTATATATTTTTTTAATTTCCCTATTACTTTAAGGGATTTATTATTTTTAAGTCTTTTTTTTTAATCTGTGACTGTTTATACCCTTTATCCTCTCTCTCTCAAGCCTATGTACATTTGAAACATACTGTGACCCATTTAGAGGCTTTTTTTTTTGTCTGAATCTGTCTTTATTGTGTTTTTCTGACCTTTTTTAATTATATGAGTAAAGTGACCTGGCACTCACAGCTCAAGTTCAAATAGCTCAGTTAGTAGAGCATGAGACTTTTAATTGCATGGTCATCTATTCAAGCCCCACATTGGGTGCCAGATAAAGAGGAATGGATCTCTGGGATTAAGTCAGATTTGTTAAACAGGTGCAGAATTTAAAGTACACTCATAATACAGAATGAGGCTCTAACACTGCTGATGTTTTAGCTGCTGATCCTCATTCCCAAGGGCAATTGGGGAGTTACAGGAAGGTCACCAAGCTGCTGCTGCCAGTGAGCCCTCTACAATCTAAGAGAGCACCTGACCCTCACCCTCCATTTTTACCCAGTCACGTATTCCCAGAAAAGACCATGCCCATATTGTCTGGCAGAGCAAATTCCCACAACATCTTAGTATATGACTTGTCCACTCATTCTCTTGACCTGTGAATTATTTTTAAATGTGTTGTGTTTTATATACATTTATACAAAGGATTTCCAGATTTCTTTCTATTGGTAACTTCTCCCTTAATTCTGAAGGATTGAAGAGTATAATTCTTTTCTAATATAGTATTAAGTAACAAACTAAGTTCACTCTTTTAAAATGTAAAATTCCGATAATGTAAATGTAAAATTTAGGCTATGTGGTGGTTTGAAAGAAAATGGCTTCCAGGTGGTGGTGGCACACACCTTTAATCCCAGCACTTGGGAGGCAGAGGCAGGTGGATCTCTGTAAGTTCGAGGCCAGCCTGGTCTACAAGAGCTAATTTCCAGGACAGGCTCCAAAGCTACAGAGAAACCCTGTTTCGAAAAACAAAGAAAGAAAGAAAGAAAGAAAGAAAGAAAGAAAGAAAGAAAGAAAGAAAGAAAGAAAATGGCCTCCCAAGAGAGTGGCACTATTAGGAGTTGTGGCCTTCTTGTTGGAGTAGGTACAGTCTTGGAGGAAGTGTGTCACTGTGAAGGTGGGCTTTGAGGTCTCATATATGCTCAAGACACTGCCCAGTGTCTGAGTCTACTTCCAGTTGCCTGCGAATCAAGATGTAGGACTCCCAGCTTCTTCTCCAGCACCATGTCTGCCTTCATACCACCATGTTATACCATGATGATAATGGACTAAACCTATGAAAATGTGAGCCATGCCATTGGCTTTCCTTTATAAGAGTTGTCATGGTTATGGGGTCTCTTCACAGCAATGGAAACCCTAACTAAGACGAAAGTTGGTATCAAGGACTGGAATATTGCTGTGATAGGCCTGACCACCTTTTTCTTTGGAAGAATTTGGACTTTGGTACTTTGGGTTAGGAAAGCAATGTAATACTTTAAGTGCTACTTAATGGACCATTCTAGTAAGAACATAGAAGACAATGATTTGAACTGTGAGTGGCTCAAGAGGTTTCCAAGGCGAAAAATTTTAGTATGTTGCCTAGAAATCTCTCTTGTGATATTTTGGTGAAGAAAGTGGCTGCTTTTTGCCCTTGTCCAAAAATTTGCCTGAGGTTAAAATGAAGAAATTTTGATTAATTCCTTTGGCAGAGGAAATCTCAAAACAGCCTTGTCTTAGTTAGGGTCTCTATTGCTGTGAAGAGACACCATGACCAAAGCAACTCTTATAAGGAAAAACATTTAATGGAGTAGCTCTCTTACAGTTTTAGAGGTTCAACCCGTTATTATTATGGCAGGGATCATGGAGGCATGCAGGCAAACATGGTGCTGACTATATCTTGATGAGAAGACAACAGGAAGTAGACTGAGGCACTGGGCATGGCTTGGGCATAGATGAGACCTCACAATCCAACGCCCACGGTGACATACTTCCTCCAACAAGACTGCATCTACTCCAACAAAGCCATATCTCCTAATAGTGCCACTCCCTATGAGCTTATGGGGGCCAGTTACAATTAAACCACCACATTTCATTCTCCATAAGTGTGTGACAATATCATAATGCAAAATGAATTTAATTTAACTTCAAAAGTCTCCATAGTTTATCACAGTCTCAACAATGTTTAAGAGTCCAAAGTTCAGAGTCTATTCTGAGAGTCATACAGTCTCTTAACTGTATTTCCCATCCCAAAATATAGGGAAGGGAATATAGTGAGGAAATGCTGGACCAAAGCAAGACCAAAAACCAACTGGGCAAACTCCAAACTCTGCATCTTCATGTCTAATGTCAAAACACTCTTTAGATCTCCAACTCCTTTCAGCTTTGTTGACTGCAACACACTTCTCTCTCTTGGGCTCGTTCCATTCCCTGTTAGCAGTTTTCCCCGACAGTTATCCCACAGCTCTAGCATCACCAATATCTTGAGTTCTTCAAGGCAATCCAGGCTTCAACTTCACAGCTTCACAAAATGGCCTCTTTGGGCCTCCATTCAGAGACACCCCTGACACTTGCTGGCTTCAGTGAGTTTCATTAGGTGTGGAGGCAAATTCCATAACCCATTTCTTCTATCCTTCACACTAAAACCAGAACCACGTGGCTGAACCTGCCACGTTCTGCTGCTTGCTAAGACTGGAACATGGCCCCCTTCATTCAGTTACATCTTCACCAGCTTCCTGTTTCTGATAATTTCCTTCACTGCCTAAGTTTGGTTATTCTGGAACTTGCTCTGTAGACCAGGCTGGCCTCAAACTCAGAGATCTGCTGGCCCAAAGGCATGCATCACTATATCTTGCTCTAAGCATTTCTTTCTCTTTTTTTAGGTTTATTTATTTATTATGTATACTGTGTTCTGTCTGCATGTATGCTTGCAGGTCAGAAGAGGACACCAGATCTCATTAGAGATGGTTGTGAGCCATCATGTGGTTGCTGGGAATTGAACTCAAGACTTCTGGAAGAGCAGCCAGTACTCTTCACCTCTGAGCCATCTTTCCAGCCCCTAAGCTTTTCTTTAGTTCCCTTTCACAAGTTGGAAATTTACCTGGGTGGAATCTTGCCCTGAGTTCACTACTCCCTTTATTCCATTTCTTAAATCTGTTTATGTCCTTGAACACAGAATTTAGGTCTATTCCACTTCCTGATGCCTCTTTTATCAATCTGTATGTTCTGAATTTTTATTTGCTCAGTTTGCTTTTGTTCATTATAAATCTTCATTTGAATTACCACTAATAACACAACAGAATATATTGTTTTGAGATTTTATTCAGACTACCACAAACCTAGTATAGACTGTGACTACTAGTATTCATGCTTATAATGAAAAGGAGCAAGCTGAGGAGTAAAGGAATACCAGTCTTGTGTTAGAGCTAAATCCAGTGTTTGGTGTTCAAAGAGATAAACAGATTAAGAAATGGACTAAAGGGAGTGGTAACCTCAGGACAAGATCCCACCCAGCTAAGTTCCCAACTTGTGAAAAGGAATTAAAGAAAAGCTGGTTCTGGAGAGATGGTTCAGCGGTTAAGAGCACTGGCTGCTCTTCCAGAGGGCCTGAATTCAGTAACCAGCAACCACATGGTGGCTTACAGTCATGTGAGATATGATGCACTCTTCTGGCATAAAGCTGCATAGGCAGACAGAGCACTCATACAAAAAAAATAAATGAATAAAAAAAGAATGGAAGGGAGGGAAGGAGGAAAGAAAAGGAAGAAAGGAAGGTAGAAAGGAAAGAAAGAAAGAGACAGACAGACAGAAAGAAGGAAGGAAAGAAAGAAAGAAAGAAAGAAAGAAAAAGAAAGAAAGAAAAAAGCTTAGAGCCAATTGGTGGCTCACGCCTTTAATCCTTTAATACGTCACTTGGAAGGCAGAGGCTGGTGGATCTTTGAGTTTGAGGCCAGTCTGGTCTACAGAGCAAGTTCCAGAATAGCCAAGCTTAGACAGTGAAGGAAACCATGGAAAACAGAAAGCTGGTGACACTGTAATTGAATGAAGGGCCATGTTCTAGCTGCAAGAGAAAGTGTGTTGCAGTCAACAAAGCTGAAAGGAGTTGGAGATCTGGAAAGTGTTTTAACATCAGACATGGAGATGCAGAGTTTGGAGTTTGCCTAGTTGGTTTTTGGTCTTGCTTTGGTCCAGTATTTCCTCTCTATGTTCCCTTCCTTATGTTTGGAATGGTAATATATATCCTGTGCCATTATGTGTTGGAAGTACGTGATCTGCTTTTTGAATTTTATTTTACAGGGGATTACAGTTAAGAAATTGTATGAATTTCAGAAGAGACTTTGAAACTTTAGACTTTTAAATAAGTCTGAGACTTATAGATCATGGGGATTTTTGAAGTTGGACTGAATGCATTTTTGCACTGTGATATGGCTACAAGCCTTTGGGGGGCCAGAAAGTGATATTAATGCTTTGAAAGAAAATGGCCCCCAAAAGGAGTGGCACTATTAGGAGGTGTAGCCTTGTTGTAATAGGTATGGTCTTGTTGGAGGGAATGTGTCACTGTGGAGGCAGGCTTTGTGGTCTCATATATGCTCAAGATACCACCCAGTGACTGAGTCTAGTTCCAGTTGCCTGTGAGTCAAGATGTAGGACTCTCAGCTACTTCTCCAGCACCATGTCTGCCTGCATGCCACCATGTTATACTATGATGATAATGGACTAAACCTATGAAAATGTAAGCCACCCCTTTAAACACTTTTCTTCATAAGATTATTATGGTCATGGGGTCTCTTCACAGCAATAGAAACCCTAAGATAGTATATTTATAAAGTTTATCATTGATCACTTTAACTTTAGAGTTTAACCATGTCAAACCAAAACTTTGTTTTAGCCACTCTTCCAGTACATAAAAACAACAGAGTCTAATTTTTATATCCATGTTGGCACTGTTTTTTCAAATCTTACCTAAATGGAATCATTTGGTTGCTTATGGATCCTGCACATGATCCTGCATTAAGTAACTTCTTAATACTTCTTTAGGTCTTTTCTTTTTCTAAACTTATGAGTTACCCACATATGTGTAATTGTCTAGTCAGCTAGGGATTTATGTAAACACTATTAATCCATCTGTGGTTTTCTCATTTCCAGAGTATCTCTTGACATTTCTGGTTGGTCCTCTACTGGCCTCATCTTGACTTGCAGGCTCAGTCTTGATAACCTAGTTTTCCATTGGTCATTTTGTCCAGTCCACTATTTGGTTCTTCTAAACCAAAGTTACAGGTTTACTAGCATGAACCTGACAAAACTATAGCTCTTTATTGAACAGGGAATAGGAAGGATTGAGGCAGAGCTCAGCCATAACTTCTTAAACTCAAGGGGAAGGGCATAAAACTTGTCAACAGTAAAAGGTTTGCAAATATGAAATGGCTAAAAATTCAAAATCGAACAGCAAATTTGGAGTGTTTCTGCCTGTATTGTGTTGTGCAGCTTCACTGAAGCCCACTTGTGCCTGAATGTCATCTAAAAGTAATGATAAAATTAATCAATGTAGATATATTGATGAAAGCATGGAGATAAGTTGTCTATACATATTTAGTAATTATAGTGCAGGCAGTTGCTTCTTCAGAAATACTTAAGATACAGATATGGTAGTACATGCCCATAATCTGAGCTACTTGAAAGGTTGATGCAGACAATTGGATGCTGTTTGTTTTGTTTTTTAGGTGGTATCTTGCTATGTTACCCAAACTAACCTTGAGTTCAAGCAATCCTCTGTTGTAAGGAGACCACTTGTTTGTTTCCGGCTGCTCAGCCCCGAAATAACCACACAGAAACTGTATTAATTAAATCACTGCTCGGCCCATTAGCTCTATGGTGTAGGAGGTCATTCTGACTATATGTTGCTTTCATTGGTTGAATCAAGAGACTGCCTTGGCCTTTTGATAGGACAGAATTTATGTGGGTGGAGTAGATAGAACAGAATGCTGGGAGGAAGAAGGCAGGGAGAAGGAGCTACCCGCCATGAAGCTGCCAGGTTAGACATGCTGAATATTTCCTGGTAAGCCACGGCCTTGTGGTGACATACAGATTATTAGAAATGGGGTGAATCAAGATGTGAGAGTTAGCCAATAAGAGGCTAGAGCTAATGGGCCAGGCAGCAATTTAATTAATACGGATCTCCATATGATTATTTAGGGGGTTAAGCTAGTCCAGCGGCCAGGAGCTGGGTGGTGGGACACAGCCCGCCGCTCCATTTACTACAGCTCTAGCTTCTAATTGGCTAACTCTTCATATTATTTAACCCATCTCCATTAATCTGTGTATCGCCTCGAGGCTGTGGCTTACCAGGTAAAGTTTCGGCATCTATCTCTGGTGGGGTTACATGGTTTCTCTCTGACTCTGTCATTTTTCTCTGAGCATTCAGTTTAGTTTGCCCCACCTTAGCTAAGTTCTGCCCTGCTATAGGCCAAATCAGTTTCTTTATTCATTAACCAATAAAAGCAACACATAGACACAAAGACTTCCCACACCATTTCTCCTTTTCTGTTTAAACAAAAAGAAAGGTTTTTAACTTTAACCTAGTAAGATTACATATTACAAAATAGGTATCAAGTAAAAATTATGGTTATAATATTTATACCTACTTTATCTTTTATTATAACTAAGGAAGACTATAACAATAAATTCTTCAACTCCATCAAAGACTCCAGAAGGATATAATATTATCTAAGTAAACAGGAAGTACATTGTAAGCAACTTCCAAACCTCTAGAATTGAAAGAGACATCTTCCTGCCCAAAGTTCTTCTATATCATTGGGGCATCCAATCTTCAGCTCACAGGTCCATAGCATCTAGCAGACTTTCCCATGAAGCAGGAAATTTCAAAGACAATTCCACCTATATTGGCAGTTTGTCAGTCACTTTCGTCTGTGTCCTGCAGAATTTCTGAAAGACTCTTTCATGAAGCAGGAACCCCAAAGAACTGTGTCACCTTCTTTAGGCAACTTCAGCAGTCATTTTTCTGTGGATTCTGCATGTCCAGTACATATAGCATAACATCAAGCAGTCCAGGCAAGAGCAGTTTCTTGCCAAAATGGTTAGCAAACTCCATAAGGAATTTCTTCAATGTCCATCATCCTCTTGAAGTAGATTGGTGCTGCCAGGAGCAGATGAGTCTCATTGTCATGAAAAGTCAAATTTCTTAAGAAATTTTAAATGCCATATTTTGTAGTCTTTGAAAGGTTTCAAGTTATCTATCTAACTAAAATAAATCTCTATATATCTAGAAAACCTAACTAATATGACTACAAGCTTGACTATTATAAATGACTCTATTAACCTATATTTATTAATTATTCATTACATTTTAAATGAGCTACACAAACACAATACCTTAATCAAGAGCAGAAATATACATATAAGAAAATTGACCTTAAATTTGTATCAGTAGACCAAGATTCATACCAATGCAAACTCTATTATATCATATCTCCCTTTAAATATAAACAAAGATATACAAACAATATTTGGAAATTTGGGCATGTTGTCTTCAAACTGCTTCCTGCTTTTTATTGGGCAAAGTAATTTTTTGAGTGGGTGTTCACAGTGACCTTTTAAGGGGTCTTGGTCCATGAAACTATATTAGTCTGGAAGGATTCCACAGGTTCTCATCTTCTGTGGAAACAAAAGAAGAACCTCTTTTCCAAAGCAACATATCCTTAGACCCAAATTCTGAAATCAAGATACCTTTATGTTGGTTTATCTTTGCAGTCCATACAATGAAATGTCTCTCTGTACTTAGCTCCTTCACAGTCAAAAAATTCAAAGAAGACACAATAATATACATAATCCAGACTCTGTGTAACCTTCAAGCTCCCAATCCTATCTCAGCTGCCTGAGAGCTGAAATTACAGTTATATCAAAGCAGCCAAAATTTTGAATATTTGAAAAGAGTTGGTAACTTAGAGCAGTGGACAACATTTTCCAGTATTTGTTTTTCAAAATATTTAAGTTTTAGGTGTTAGGGAAAATATCTTGAAATAAGCATATTTTAATATTTTGTACTTTTTAAGTTTATAAACATTGCATATTAAAACTAACAAGGGCAATTTTTTTACGTTGTGTAATCTAATTTTATCACAGGTTTCGTCTTGATATCTATAGATGTTTAGCCAGCCCAGCTCTAATAATGTTAACAGAGGAAGATCCAATCCTGAGAGCATTTGAACTTAGTGCTGACTTAAAAGAACTCAGCCTTGTGGAGGTGGAATTCAGGTGGGGAAGAATGGATGTCGTTATGTCTTTTGTTGTAGAATCTTCTGCTTCAATCTGTTTATAGAATGCATGATAATTTGCATTTATTTACAGTTAATCTAAGATGAGTAATGTTGTTGCCATTTGGAATTTTCTTTCTCTGTCAAAGTAACATGTTGGTGCTGATTAGTTGACTCCTCCTCTGTGCTTTGCCCTTCTGTAACCACACAGTCCCCAGGCAAACCTTGCAGTCCTCCTATGGTGAGTATTTCTAGTACCCTCTTACCAGCTCCCATTTTCAAAGTGCCAACAGGAACTGTACACTAACCCACTTTCCTGTCACAGTTGCCTATGTGGCCCCATCTTGAAAGTCAACAAAGTTCATTCACACTTGCAGAGCAGGATCAGAAAGCACAGGGTTTTTTTTAGCCTTAATACAATCATTCATAGTGTGTTCCTGAAAGTTCTGAGTCCAGAGACTTACAAAAGACTACATTTAAGTTTTCAGGTTTAGAACTGCTATTCTTTAAGTACATTGCATTAAAAAAAACAAAACAAAAAAACCTCGATATGACATCTATATACTTTGGTGAACTCATAAAATGAGGATAGGGCGTGGCAGCACACACCTTTAATCCCAGCTCTTGGGAGGCAGAGCTCACTTTTGTGAGTTCCCAGGCCAGCCTTGTCTACCCAGTGATTCCAGGCAGCCAGGGCTACAAAGTGAGACCCTATCTTTAAAAACAAAAGCAAAACAAAATGGGACAAAATCCTCATGAAGTCATATTTAAGGAACAATATCTTTGCTCATCACTATACAGCCACTTAATTGTCCTGTAATCTATTAGAGATTAAACAATTTAATAAATTATGTATTTTGCTCTAGCAGTCTATTAAATATTCATTTAAAAATGAGATGCCTTTGCAATAACACCTTTGATGCATGTTTCCATCTGCATTTATATTCCTAAACCAAAAGGCATGTAATATAATAAATATTTCATTTGCTGAAGAACTAATTGTTGAACAACAATTATTCACAGGTTATGGAGTAATGCAAAGAATGAGAAAAATATTGCCTTTAAGGAAAAGTTGTGAATTTTAAGTCTAGCTACATATAGCCAGTTCACAGAAATTTTTGCCATGTGCAAAGACTAAGCAGCCTTCCTGTTCACCTTGCTTTTTACATGAGGGGAAAAGCTAAATAAAATTATTTTCTAAAATCCAGCCTCTGATTCATGACTCATAGTTGTTTGTAATATACTTATTTTTGTTTAGCTGAGTTATAAATTTAATATAATTTATATTTAATAAATAATTATGTACTAAAACATCTTCATTTCTCATAAATTATATTAAGTATAGTTTTTATAAGTAAGTCAAAGACAGCGGTAAGGTTTGGAAACTAGCACTTCTGAAGAGAGTTCCTTGGGATATGCCATTGTGAATTTCACTCAGTGAACACTTTAAATGAGTCACAATACTTAATCAGTATTAGAAGTAGTGTGTACATTGTGGATTATTGAAGTTACTGTAGGTAAAAATCATCTAATAATATCAAAGATATTGCTTATATGAATAATGTCAAGGGAAATTTTAGCCATCTTACAGAGAATGAGAGAAGTGAGTTAGGTGAAAAATTGACCAAGTTTTATAAGCATTTCTCAGGGTATCAATATAGTAAGTATACTGTGTTCATCTGAAATCATCAGTGTGGGCACAGGAAGCTTATTTCTCCACAGGTGTGGAGACTCCTGTGACTGTCGCAGGAAACGAGCAGATCTTCTGTGGCCCTGTCAGAATTTAAAGATTACTGAGTAAAGTAATTTCTAGTGGTGTAATCTCATTGGGCAGTGGGAATGACATTCCTAATAGCAGACTATGCATTTTATAGGAATGATTATGAAGAGCTAGCCCGTCAGTGCAAAATGTTTGCTAAAGATTTGCTTGCACAAGCCCGGAATTCACGTGAACTGGAAGTTATACTAAACCATACATCTAGTGATGAGCCTCTTGACAAACGGGGACTACTAGAAGAAAGAATGAATTTAAGTCGTCTAAAACTTGCTATCAAATATAACCAAAAGGAGGTATGAAGGTTTCTGCGATATATCTAAATTATTTTCTTTACCTTTATTTTGTTTATTGTTTGGTTCTCAAATAAAATAAAAAAGTTGTAACAATATAGAACACATTCATAACTCAACAATGTAAATACAACTTGAAGGAAGGGCCATGCTAGCATCTGAAAGTAGAAGTAGATACTGTTTGTAGGGTGGTCCCTCGGAGCTCTGGGGTGTGACCATTAGCCGGGACCATGAATAGCATGGTCTCAGATGGGTGCTCAGAAAGTGGAGCTCCTGAGAACTCAAAACTGAAACCTGGGAAGAGCACGGTAATTACAGTAGGCAGTGAGGCCATGGGCCAAGAAGCAGCTAAGGGCTGACTGGTGTGTTTTCGTGTGTCTGTGTTTCTTGAGCTTTTTACAGCTTGGTGGCTTTGGGGTGGAGGACCTTTTTACAGGGCAACTCCTAACTCTAAAAGTCAGGTTGTTTTTGGGTTTTGGTAAAGATTTTTGTTTTGTTTTTCTTTTCCTTCCTTCCTTCCTTCCTTCCTTCCTTCCTTCCTTCCTTCCTTCCTTCCTTCCTTCCTTCCTTCCTTTTTTTTTTTTTTTGGTTTTTCGAGACAGGGTTTCTCTGTGGTTTTGGACCTGTCCCGGAACTAGCTCTGTAGACCAGGCTGGCCTCGAATTCCCAGAGATCCACCTGCCTCTGCCTCCCGAGTGCTGGGATTAAAGGCGTGCGCCACCACCGCCCAGCTTTCCTTTCTGTTTTTAAAAAAGATTTATTATGTATACAGTGTTCTGTCTGCATGTCTGCCTGCAGGCCAGAAGGGGGAACCAGATCTCATTACAGATGGTTGTGAGCTAACAGGTGATTTCTGGGAACTGAACTCATGACCTCTGCAAAAACAGCCAGTGCTCTTAACCTTTAAGCCATCTCTTCAGCCTCTAAAAGTCAGTATTTATATGAAGAAGGTGAAAGAAGCCTTTCAGAGGTCATATTATGTCCCTTATGCTAGAATGTAGTCTCTTCTGCTGGCTATAGTAATCACAGGTTACTGAATTAAAGGACAGATGGTAACAGTGATTTCCTCCTCTCTCCACCTCTTGATGACAGGAATATTAGAGAATCTTTGTTCCATGCCTCAAACCACTTAGCACATTTGTAGCTGAAATCTTGTTATTCTAGATACTACTTAATATAATTTCTAATTAAGGGATGTCAAGTATAGTGTTAGGGTTGAGTTTTCTTTAATATTTACGGAAAGGTGACATCCCCTAAGTTCTGGCTGCTGCTAAAAGTGGTTTGGGAAGAAAGACTTTCATTCCCAGGCATCTCACTGGAATCCAACAGAAAAATGGGGGATGAAGTAAGGGACTGCAGGGACGGCTGAGTGGTTAGGAACATAGCCTAGCGGACCGAGGTTCATCTTCCAGCACCCAAATGGCTGCTCACAACTGTCTCTAACTCCAGGTTCAGGGTGTCCAGTGCACTCTTCTGGTCTCTGTGGGCACCAAGCACACACTGGTACATAGACATACGTGCAAGCAAAGTGTTTATACACATAAAAAATTAAAGAATGACATAAATCATTGCTAAAATGAATATAGTTATATTAGAAAAATTCTTGATAAGCATGATAGGATGCTGTGCAGTTGTTTTTTTATTGCAGGCTAAAATTCTGTGAATTAGATTCCTGAACTATCAAGATAAATCTTTTTTTGTTTTTGCTTTTCAAGACAGGGTTTCTCTGTATATCCCTGACTGTCCTGGAACTTGCTCTGTAGACCAAGCTGACCTTGAAATTCAGATATTCACCTGCCTCTATCTCCTGAGTGCTGGAATTAAAGGCGTGTGCCACCAAAATCTTTTAAAAATATAATATTCACAAAATGCTATTTTACATTACTTGAATAATATGATTATACTTTAGTAATATGAAATCTGATTACGTTATATTAGAAAATACTGCCATTTAAATTTGTAAGCTAAGAAACTCTGTGTAACTTGTACAAATTAACTTCTGTACTTGAACTAGCATTTTGCTCTTATTTGAGATTTTCTTCTCACATGAAATTCAACATTAGCCAAGTTTAAGAGTATCTTATTTTTAAGGGGCTGGAGTAGTGGCTCAGTGATTTAGAGCACTTGTTGCTGAGGACACCTGGTTCAAATCCCAAAACCCACATGGTGGTTCACAAACATCTGATGCATTGTTCTTACCTCTGTGAATACCATGCATGTAATGGTGCACATACATATGTGTACGTAAAACAGACATACACATAAATAAAGCTGAAAAATGGTTTTTAAGAGAGTATTTTTAATGGCTCAGGCCTGTAATCCCAGCTGCTGAGGCAGGAAGATCACAAGCCAAGAGCCAGCCTGGTCTGAGGGCGCAGCTGCAGCTGAGTGGTAGAGCTTGTCTACCACGTGCAAGGCCTAGCTTCAGTCCTCAGCACTACAGCCAGTGTCTCTGACGTAGTTTAAGTTCCTCCCAGGACTTTCATGAAGTGTGCAGAGATCTAATACATGGACCACTTTTTGTCATGCCATCTGAGTTTCTCACAACCCAGAAGCTAAAGCCAACACTTTCTCAAAGATTAGTTAGTGCTGTCTCTATGGACTGCATATTAACATATACATACTGTTTGTCTTTGTACTGGTTTTTAAAGGCTCTTGATAGTCTTTAAATGTGATCAGCTCAATGCAGTAGGTTGCTAATATTTTTGATTCCTAAAATGGCATTGTGCTGTGAATAAGGTGGTATACTAAGAATTTGATGCTTAATCTTCACTAGTTTATGAGGAGCTACTATTGCTATCCAGATATTAGAGATGAGGACTGGGAAGCTTAGAGAGGTTGAAAACTTATTCATAGTTATCTAGTCTGTGAGAGTTTGAAT
This sequence comes from Microtus pennsylvanicus, assembly GCF_037038515.1. Lineage (NCBI taxonomy): Eukaryota > Metazoa > Chordata > Mammalia > Rodentia > Cricetidae > Microtus > Microtus pennsylvanicus. The sequence goes on from NC_134581.1 coordinate 27,774,942, forward strand.
TCGAACTGTGTAATCGGGCTCCATAGTCTATGCTCTGAGCCTCTATACTCTTAGTTATAAAAGGAAAAGGACATATTACAGTATGTAAGGTATTTTCATCTAATGTTAAGACTGAATATCATCCAGTTACTATTTAAAGGTTTTATTTCCCTTTTTTGTTTTTTATGTTTCTGTATGTCCTTTTCAGTTTGTCTCCCAGTCAAATTGCCAGCAGTTCCTGAACACCGTTTGGTTTGGACAGATGTCAGGTTACCGCCGTAAGCCCACCTGTAAGAAGATAATGACTGTTTTGACAGTTGGCATCTTCTGGCCAGTTTTGTCTCTATGTTATTTGATAGCTCCCAAATCTCAATTTGGCAGAATCATTCACACACCTTTTATGAAATTTATTATTCATGGAGCATCATATTTCACATTCTTGCTGTTACTAAATCTGTACTCACTAGTCTACAATGAAGACAAGAAAAATACAATGGGCCCAGCTCTTGAGAGAATAGACTACCTTCTCATACTGTGGATTATTGGTAAGTGTCAAGTGACTTTGAAAGATTTGCCTTGTTATTTAATATTCCTTGCTTTGTGACATTATGAACATGGAGTTCAATTTGCAATTTTGTCTTTTGTCACAGGTAAAATATGAACATTTATTTATTTATTTCATGATCATTTATCTAATACTTTTTCTTTTTCAAGACAGGGTTTCTCTGAGCCTGTCCTGGAACTAGCTCTTGTAGACCAGGCTGGCCTCGAACTCACAGAGATGCGCCTGCCTCTACCTGCTGAGTGCTGAGATTAAAGGTGTGTGCCACCACCACCCAGTTTATCTCATACTTTTATGAAGGTTAATGTTCCTGATTTTATAACTTTGTATTCCTTAAATACATGAAATTTAAAACTACTTGGATTTGTTTACCTTCCTGCTTAAGAAGCTTCTCTACTGGGTGGAATTTTTCAATTTCCTCTTACACAGTAGTGTACTTGTGTAAATAGAGGCTAGCAATAAACCATGGGTGTTATTCCTTAGGAATATCCACCTTATTTCTCACTGAGGGGTAGGACTTGGTGATTAGACCATGCTGGCTGGTCAGCAGGCCCTTGTGATCCTCCTGTTTCTGCTGTTGGTATTACACGTGTATGCTACCATACCTGGCTTTGTGTGAGTGCTAGGACTCTAACTCAAATCATCATGCTTACACATAACTGAGCTTTGCAGCTTGTAGGTTAAAAGTTTATTTTTAAAAATTGTATTTATGTGTACATGTATGCATGTACATGCACAGGTGCCAAAAGTCACAGTTGGATGAATGTGTTGCTCAGTTGTTCTCCACCTTGTTTTTTGAGACAGGTCGCTCACAGAACCTGGATTTCACCAATGTGGACAAGCTGGCTGGCTCTAGGGATCTGCCCGTCTTGGCCTCCACAGCACTAGGGTTACTGGTGTATGCTGATGCACTTGGCTTTTTATGTCTGTGCTGGCGATCTGAACTCACTTCCCCAATCTTGCATGGCAAGCAATTTGTCCTTAGCCCTAAAAATCATTTATTCTTGGACTATGTTAATGATTATTAAGCAGAAAGTATAATTTTTTCTTAGTGAATGCTCTTTTGTATATGGCATATATTTTTTTAGGTATCTTAAAACTTAAATTTCACTTTCAGACATCTTAACAACTATTTTGTTTCATTGTATCAGTGGTTTTATTACTAAGAATTTACCAAGTTTTGTAGTTATAATTCGCTTTATATTATAAAGATATTGTTTACATTGAGATGAAAAGAGCTCCCTTGTGACTCAGTCTGTAGGTCAGTTATTTGTCATGGAAATATAAGCTCTGAAGAAATGATAAGAGTTAGCCTTGCGTGGTGCGGTGCATGGACTTTAATCCCATCACTCGGGAGGCAGAGGCGGGCAGATCCCATGAGTTCGAGGCCAGCCTCATCTACAAAGTGAGTTGCAGCGCAATCTCTAAAAGCGACAGAGAAAGCCTGTCTTGAAAAACAAAAAAACAAAAAACAAAAAAAAAGGAAATGATAAGAGTTTGAAATAATAAATGTTTTTATTTTCTAAAAGACATTTTATGAGTTTTACATATTTAATAAATGTTTACATGACATTCTTCAGGGATTAACTGTCCTGGACCTTGTTGTTTTGGTGGAAAAGTAAGGGATTGTGTAGATCCTTATTGTTTATTTGTGGTCTTTTAGAGAATTCCTTTATTTTTTTTTTCTTTCAAATTTTAAAAGCTTTTCACTAAAAGGCTCTTCTTCCCCCTCCTGCCCCCCAGCTCTAGTGCCTTTGTAATACAGCTATAGTTAACCCAAGTGTTATAAACACTTGCTCTTCAAGTATTATTTAGTTTATTATTGAATTAACGAATCTGCTGTTTTACTGTTTTAGGGATGATCTGGTCGGACATTAAGAGACTCTGGTATGAAGGGCTGGAAGACTTTTTAGAAGAGTCGCGTAATCAGCTCAGCTTTGTCATGAATTCCCTCTACTTGGCAACCTTTGCCCTCAAAGTGGTGGCTCACAACAAGGTGACTGTTCACTGTCAATCAAAGATACAGACATTTATTTAAAGGACTAATATACTTAGCTATGTAACTCAGAGTTACTAGAAACCCAAATCTGTGTCTGGTGTGTTTTTTCATTTTAAAACAATCTGTGTGGATCTAGTTGCTTACTTTTTCAGTAGTTTGAGTGGTTTACCTTTTCAGTGATGGTTACCTGCTATAAGTTGGGTCCTATGGTTGGTGTTAGATGTACTGCATTTAATTTAATCCTCACAATTGATGATTACCTACATATGCTAGATTCTGTGGTTGATGTTAGATATACTGTATCTAATTACATTCTCACAGGAATTCTTTAAGATTCTCCTTATCCTCATTTTGCAAATAAAAAAATGACTTAGAGATATTAGGCAACATACCTAAGATTATGGTTTTTTTAAAAGGTGATTTAAATACAGATGCCAGGTATTTGCTTTCTATCAAGTGTCTTATTTCTTCATTTAGCTCATTTACCATATATACTTAAGAACTCTTCTAATTTTACACTCATCAATATTTATGGTTTCTCAGAGCCAGAAAATGTAATAAGCTCTATGTTAGCTATGGGGTGTCACATTTAAGGGACTAAGATATATAACATTTCATGATTTTATTTTGGCTATTTACAGATTATAGAAAGAGCAAAGTGATTCTTACCGGCTTATTTAACATCTGTTTCCTAACATGTTGGTCGGAGAGAGATTCAATGACTGAAGTGAGAAGTTTCTAAAACAATCAAAATTGGTCATATGTAAATGAATGGCCTGATAGTTGGGTCACATTCATTTTTCAGACTAAGTTTTTTAGTTCTAGAAGTAGTTTTCTTATCCAAACAGGACACATTGAGAGTGGAAGGATGCGTGGCTAACAGTCCCACAGAACAGCTGGGACAGGGAGATGCCCCATGTCTAGCTATAACAATGCATTTTTCTACTTGAAAGAGGGGCAACTTTTGTGGTTTGCTCTAAATTCCTGAGTCAAATGTCTAGGTTTAGTATGGCATCTGATTAACTGACAGCATCCATTCTCACAATTTGTGTTATAAAATTTAAGGAAACCTGCCAATATTTCACTCATAAAAAGTGTAATAATAAGTGTTTTTTGTTTTATTTTGCTTTTTTTTAAAAAATTATTTATTTTATGTGCTTTATCTGCAGTGTGCCTTTTTGCCAGAAGAGGGCATTAGATTCCACTATAGATGATTGTGAATCACCATGTGGTTGCTGGAAATTGAACTCAGGACCTCTGGAAGAGCAGCCAGGGCTCTTAACCACTGAGCTATATATCTCTAGCCCCTAATGATAAGTTTTATGACCTGTTGTGGTTTTTTTTTAACCAAAGAATTTCTGGTAAATTTCTGCATATAAAGTGCTATTTCCTAGTATACGTGGAAAGCTTTTATTTGGCTAAAACATTATTTAAGTCTCCTACAAGAAGACAGTTATGATAGTTTTCTTTCAGACATTTCATATGTCTCTTCATTTTCCTGATTGACTTTGGCTTCTCTTTCTGCCTACAGTTTCATGACTTTGCTGACCGGAAGGACTGGGATGCATTCCACCCTACACTTGTAGCAGAAGGGCTTTTTGCATTTGCAAACGTTTTGAGTTACCTTCGGCTCTTTTTTATGTATACAACCAGCTCGATTTTGGGTCCACTGCAGGTAAATAAAGGTCTTAAATAATGTTTGTTACATATCACTACTATTGTATCAGATTATTCACTTCAACACTGTTCTCATGATGTTAAAACTACACTTGGGATTTGAAAATGACTAGCAAATACTTTGTTTCTGGCTCATAAGTAATTTTCTTTCAAGAATTGAAACTTTATCAAGCTGTGGTCCAATGGCCTTTGGTTCAATCAAGCTCTGGTCCTTTCTTCATTTGCTGGCCATAGATATCCTTAAAATAATTGTTCTGCTTCACAGAAAGGAGTAACAAGTTGGGTGATGATGGCGCACGCCTTTAATCTCAGCAGTCAAAGAGGCAGAGGAGGCAGATCTCTGTGAGTTCAAGGCCAGCTTGGTCTACAAAGTGGGTTCCAGGACAGCTAGGGCTGTTACACAAAGAAACCCTGTCTCAACCCCCACTCCCCAAAAATAGGAGCATCAAAAAAGTCTGTTTCTTTTACCAAAATAAAGTTCATATTTTAACTTTGAAAGATAGTTGACTTTTAATAAAAAAATACTATCTATATGATTTTAATACATAGATATGTACATGTGGAATGAATAGCAATATGAACATAAAGACCAGGCTGGGAGAATGGAAATCCACTATTGTAAGGCTTTCTTTCAACTGTATACAAAGTGATATGATATCACTTAAAACTAGGCTGTGATAAGATGGGTGTCATAAACCCTAAGGCAATCTATGAAATAAAGCAGTTAGAGTTAATAAACCAACAGAGGACATGAAATAACATTTAAAATTATCAAAATAAGACAGTAAAAGAGAAAAAAGGAAAAAAGTCCAGATGAATTAAAGAGGAAGAAATAACAATAGATGTAAATAGTTCAGTGCCGCCACAGCCAGGTCTGTCACAGCTGTGCCGCATGGCCTAATACCAATTTCTGTCTTAGTTAAGGTTTATTGTTCTTTGGGTTTTTTTTTTCTCTTTCTCTCTCTGATAAACACCATGACCCAAAGGAACTTGTAAAGGAAAGGGAATATTTAAGCTTAAAGTTCTACATTAAGGTCCATCATTGAAGAAAGTCAAAGCAGGAAGTCAAGGCAGAAACTTTGGAGCAGGAACTGAGGCAGAAGCCATTGGAGAATGTTAGTTCCTGATTTGTTCCTCATAAATTATTTTTTTGTATGCCAAAGATAAATCCTAGTTGGGACATGTATGTGCTTTTTTCATGTACTATTGAGTTTGGTTTGATGTACTATTTGGTTTCATGTACTATTTGAGTAAAGACATTTTTCTTTTATAAATTTTATTACATTTTTTTAAATATTTTGGTGTATGGGTACTGTCTTAGTCAGTGTTTTATTGTTGTAAAGAGACACCATGACCAAGGCAACACTTATAAAAGAAAACATTTAATTAGGGGCTTGCTTACAGTTTCAGAGGGTTAGTCCATTATCAACATAGTGGGGAACATGACAACACACAAGTAGACATGACCCTGGAGCTGAGAGCTTTACATTTTGATCCACAGGTAGTAGGGACAGGAGGGAGAGTAGGGAGAAGGCTATGAGGAGGTGGAGAGGGAGAAGACAAGACACAGAGACAGAGACAGAGAGACAGAGACTGGGCCTGACGTGGGCTTTTGAAGGCTCAAAGCCCACTCCCAGTGATAGACCTCCAACAAGGCCATACCTTCTAATCCATTCAAGCTGTTCCACTCCCAGTGATAGACCTCCAACAAGGCCATACCTTCTAATCCATTCAAGCCGTTCCACTCGCAGTGATAGACCTCCAACAAGGCCATACCTTCTAATCCATTCAAGCCGTTCCACTCGCAGTGATAGACCTCCAACAAGGCCATACCTTCTAATCCATTCAAGCCGTTCCACTCGCAGTGATAGACCTCCAACAAGGCCATACCTTCTAATCCATTCAAGCCGTTCCACTCGCAGTGATAGACCTCCAACAAGGCCATACCTTCTAATCCATTCAAGCCGTTCCACTCCCAGTGATAGACCTCCAACAAGGCCATACCTTCTAATCCATTCAAGCCGTTCCACGCGCAGTGATAGACCTCCAACAAGGCCATACCTTCTAATCCATTCAAGCCGTTCCACTCGCAGTGATAGACCTCCAACAAGGCCATACCTTCTAATCCATTCAAGCCGTTCCACGCGCAGTGATAGACCTCCAACAAGGCCATACCTTCTAATCCATTCAAGCCGTTCCACTCGCAGTGGCCAAGCATTCAAATAGATAAGACTATTGGTGTTATTTTTATTCAGATCACCATATATGTGCATGTTCCATAGCATGTGAGTTCTACAGACCTAACTCAATTGTCTGACCAGGCAGCACGTGCCTTTATCTGCTGAGCCATCTTACTGGCCCTTATTTTGGTAAAGCATTTTATACGTTTATTGCAGGGATATTTAAGCCTATATCACTATTTTCTTATAGTCTTTGTCTGCAGTTGGCATCAGGGTGATATAAATGATATTTTTATCATTGGCCTTATAAAATGAATTGAACATTTTTCAAATTCTTCACAATGGATTTGTATTAAATTTTAGAAAACATTTCATAGTTTTTCACTGAAGTCATCTGATCCTTGTTAAGAGATTTTTATTATTGATTCAGTTTTTTCAGTGGTTATAGATCTATCCAGACTGTCTCTATCTTCATGACTTATTATTGAGGTTGTATATATCTAGGAATTTGTCTATTTGGACTACCCAATTTGTTGTTCATAGTAGTATCTTATGATCGCCCCATTTGCTCTCTCTCTCTGTCATTCTCTTACTCTTTGCCTCTTTCTTTTTTCAGTTAAAATTTATGTATGTGTTCATTTGTACGTACACATATGTGTGGAGGTCTGAGGTTGATTTCACGTCTCTCTTGATTGCCCTCCACCTTATTTTTTTTAAAACAGGGTTTCTCAGTGAAGTTGATGCGCATTGACTGCCTGTATTGTGTGGCCAGTGAGCTCTGGAATCTGTCTATCTCCTTTTTCTTCCTTGCAAATGACCATACTTGGCATTTTTGCATGGTTACTGGGGATCCTCATGCTTGTGTAGGAGGCATATTATTGGTGACCCATGTCCCCAGCCCACTTTTCTCTCTCTTAGGTGTTGATGGAGGTTTCTGTCCCACCCCGTCCCACAGCTGTTCATTCCCAAAGAAACACACAGAGGTCTGCATTAATCATAAACTGGTTGGTATATTAGCTCAGGCTTCTTAACTCTTATAACTTATATTAGCCCATAATTCTGGTTTGTGTTAGCCACATGACTTGGTACCTTTTTCAGCTAGGCATTTCATCTTGCTTCCTCTGCATATGGATGATGGCTGCAGACTGAATCTTTTCTCTTCCCAGAATTCTCCTGTTCTCATTGCCTCACCTCTACTTCCTGTCTGGTTGTCCTGCCTATACTTCCTCCCTGGCTACTGGCCAATCAGCATTTTATTAAACAAGTACAAGAAACAAATTTTTACAGTCCCTGGGCTCTGTGATCCTACTGCCTCAACCTCTGGTGCCAGAGAGCAGATGCGCTCCTCCACACCCAGCTTTATTTCTATTGTTCTGACGCCAAGAGTGTTCTTCCTCAGTCTGCACTAAAATGAACTCTTTTGTAAACCTCTGTATTGATAGTTTAATTCCCTTTTTTGTTTCTTTACACTTTCATTTTTGTGATAATAACATATTTACAAAATGTCATAATGCTTATGACCTTTCCGTCCTCAAGCTGTTTACCTATCACATGCATGTTTAATATTCCAGACAGGGCCTACTACTGTGATATCCACTGTACTATTTTTCCTCAAGCTGTTTACCTATCACATGCATGTTTAGTATTCCAGACAGGGCCTACTACTGTGATATCCACTGTACTATTTTTAGTTCTGTATTATAAGAACTAACGTCAGTTTCTGGTGTTCTCCCACTGTAGTAGCTCACCTTACTATTCAAGTTGGTTACACTTATTTTTTAATTAGTTGTCTTAAGTTTTTTAAAAATTAAGATTATGTCACTGTAAGTAGTTACTTAAAAAACTCTATTTATAAATAAGTGAATAGTGCCAGATATTTTTTCAAAGGTCATTTTTCCTGAAGTTGTCAAAAGCAATTACTTTATTACTGCCTTAGCACATTTCCTGCTGACTTAGGTGTAGGATGAATTCTAATTGGTCTTAGTAATAAAAACTCGGAGTCAGCTACCAGGGGTGAAAGCTGAAGGATTATGAAGCAGAGTGACCAGCCCACTTTAGCATTCTTACCTCTGCCAGTGCTCAGACCACAGGGCTGATCCTGTCCTCAGACTGACTGCTCCTCAGGCTGCACTGCTCTCCTGTCTCCGCCCCCCACCCCGCCTTATATTCCTCTCTCCGCCCAGCCATATCACTCCTGTCTCCACCTCTCTAGTGCTGGGATTAAAGTCTGGGATTCCGAGTGCTGGGATCACTTTTGTGTGATCTGTTTCTCTTTTAGACAGATTCAGTCTTGTGTAGCCCAGGGTGGCCTTAAACTAACAGAGATCCATCTGTCCCCTGAGTCCTGAGATTAAAGGTGTGTGTCACCACTGCCTGGCTGCAAGTGGCTTAGCTTTGCATTCTAATCTTCAGGCTAGCTTTATTTGTTAAAACACATACAAAATATCACTACACTTAGGTATGATTATATTATGAATATTCACAGTCTGAATGAATGGCTTTGTTTTCCTAAGTGACCTATTAGAATTGCTTCTAGTACATTAAATAGGAAAATACATTTCTTCTCTTTCTCATATATTTTGAGGCCAGTTTGGTCTACAGAACAAGGTCCAGGACAGCCAGTGCTTCCCAGAGAAACCCTGTCCCAAAAACCAAACAATCAAAACACACATACACACACACACACACACACACACAAACACAAACAAAAACAAAAACCCCACAAATATTCCAATTTTTTTTAAAAAATCAAGATTTGTTAAAACTACCTAATCTTCAGACACTGGAGGAGTATTAAAGAAAATAAAATTTACCTTGAATAAAGCTGGGTTTGTTGGTTTTGCTTCATTTTGTTTTCCTACAGCTGGAGTTTTGATGTTCTTAACATACTGAAATATTTCAGCCAGGTGAAATAATGGATATGACTTGTGGCTCGTGTTAGTCTTCCTTTTGATCCTGGGTAATTTTATATTAAATAAATAGTTTTCCCAACAGCTTTAATGGACACCTTGTGATATGTCTACAGATTTCGATGGGACAGATGTTACAAGATTTTGGGAAATTTCTGGGGATGTTCCTTCTTGTTCTATTTTCCTTCACAATTGGACTGACACAACTCTATGACAAGGGGTACACTTCCAAAGAGCAGAAGGACTGTGTCGGCATCTTCTGTGAACAACAAAGCAACGACACCTTTCACTCGTGAGTAGCTTCAGATCTTACTAGATGGACTTTCTGCTGCTGAGTTCTGTATGGGTTAGTCATTGCATGAATAGAGCTTAAATTGATCTTTTTTCCACCCTTTCTTCTGAGACAGGGTTTCTCTGTAGCTTTAGAGCCTGTCTTGGAAATAGCTTTTGTAGACCAGACTAGACTTGAACTCACAGAGATCTGCTTGCTTCTGCCTCCTGAGTGCTGGGATTAAAGGTGTGTGCCACCAAAGCCCAGCTACTTAAACTGATCTTAAAAAAATCCTTTTTAAATGTCTGTAAGCTTTAACAAATGCTCATTTTTCATCATCTTTACCTATAGGACCTTCAATAATAAATCCAAGTCATTGCATGTGTCTTCTCTGCTGAAGTTTGTCTGAACAGAACTCTTGACAAATTTATATTCTTAGCACTTTGGGAAGTTTCTTTTATTCATCCCATATATTAGAATGCTCAGCATTTCTGCCCCCAAACTATTAAATACCTGTAGAAGCTATTGGTTGCTATCACAGCCCAGAGCATTCATGTTTTCAACACTTCATGAGAGGTCACTAGAATTCAGAATCCTTAGACCTTAAGGGCCAGTTCCCCAGTTGATCATAAAGAATGGTACAGCCACTATAAAGTAAACAGAATACTTCCCCTCAGGTTCCTTTTCCAGTGCTGGGGATCCAGGCCAGGGTTCTGTATGTGCTAGCAAGTGCTAACCCCCAGAGAGCTGCATCCCTGGTCTTATTCTCCTCAGCCTTAAATAAAATACGGATGAGTATGTACTGCATATCTGTTGTGTTCATATTGTGTGCCACAATTCTTTAGGTACTTTGTATGTCTTCCCATTTGAAGAATAAAATTTCTGGGCTAACCAGGATAAACAGGTAATAGGGATGACCATATAGGACCTTGCTGTCTGATTTGGGGCTATTGCGATACAGTCATCTGAAGGTTGAAGCAAAGGACTGGATCTAACTAGATAACCTATGAACTGCTGTGTTGAGACTAGAAAGACAGCAAAAATAAATAAATAAATAAAATAGTAATAATATTTTTGAGTGTGTTTTCTCATTTAAAATAAGACTTTAGGGACTGGAAAGATGACTCAGTGGTTAAGAGCACTTACTATTGTTGCAGAGGACCTGGGTTTCTACTTGATGGTTCACAACTATAACTTCAGTTCCAGGGGATCTGGTGCCTCTTCTGCCCTCTGTGACATCATGCATACATGTGATGCACATATATGCACTCAGGCACACACACATAAAACAGAAATAACATTTAAAAATGACTATATGTACTGTGAAAGTAAAAATAACACAACAAAATTATTTTATAATGCATTATGCAAAATTATTAATGGTTCATATGTATAATTTTGATATAAATGCATTATCTGTTCTTGCTAATTAATTCCTTTTTAAACAGACTATATTTGCCCTTTCAGGTTCATTGGCACCTGCTTTGCTTTGTTCTGGTACATTTTCTCCTTAGCACACGTGGCCATCTTTGTCACAAGGTTTAGCTATGGAGAAGAACTGCAGTCTTTTGTTGGAGCTGTGATTGTTGGAACTTACAATGTCGTGGTTGTGATCGTGCTTACGAAGCTGCTGGTAGCCATGCTTCATAAGAGCTTTCAGCTGATAGCAGTAAGTGCTCTCTCCAAATCACGTGAAATGCATGAAATGAAATCACTGAAGATTATAGAATTACGGAATTAAATATAGACTTTAAAATTGCACATCTTTGGCCAATTTTTAATCTGTAAGGTGTGGTGACATTTAGACAGTTTTAATCAATATTTTCTCCAACCTGTCCATATGCGCTCATGTTTGTGTTTGTGTTCTTTTTTTATCCTGCTTTTTCCTTGCCTCATAGAATCATGAGGATAAAGAATGGAAGTTTGCTCGAGCAAAGCTATGGCTTAGCTACTTTGATGACAAATGTACACTGCCCCCACCTTTCAACATTATTCCTTCACCAAAGACTATCTGCTATATGATCAGCAGCCTCAGTAAGTGGGTTTGCTCTCACACATCGAAAGGCAAGGTCAAGCGGCAAAACAGTTTAAAGGTGAGAAATTAGAAGCTTGAATTGCACCACAGTTTTATAATTGCTAATTTCACTTTTATTTTTTCTTTGTTTTATTTTTTTGAGATGTAGTCTTACTGACTATATAGCCATGGCTGACATGGAACTTGCTATGTAACCCAGGCTGGCTTCATATTTGCAGAAATCCTCCTGTCTGCCCACCATAGGCTGGGATGATGGGTATGTGCCACCATGCCCAGTTCAGGTGTTTGTTACAGGATACTTCATCACACTGTGACCCCGAGAGATTGCCTTATTTACTGGAAAAACCTGTTTCTAACTGTGGTATGGCTCAGACCTGGCACAAACCTTTAATCCAAGAGCATTCTGTTTAAATATTGTAAACAGGATTTAATATTTAACTATAGATCAGGAGGCTGAGCAAGTAGCCAGTTGACAGAAAGTGAACATAGGATTATTAAGAAAAGACTATAGAGAGTAAGAGGGAGTCAGGAGGATAGATAGGGAGACACACAGGAAGTAGAAGGGAGGAACATCCAGTTAGAGAATCTTGTTTGAGACAGAGGAGGAGAAGGTGGGAAGCCTCTGGGCTGTCAGCTGAGAAGGAAGGAAGGTCGTTTGAGTACTTTCTCTGCCTCTCTGAGCTAGCAGGTTTTCCACCTCAGCATCTGGCTCCTGAGTCTTCTTTCTTTGGTAAAATCAAACAATTGATATTTTGTTAAAAAAACAACTAAAACACAAATATGAAAGTTTGAAAAGGGTCATCCTCACGTATTTTCCTCTGTATCCCTAATGAATGCTGTATCTAATATAAAGATTCAATAAATAATTGAGAATAAGAAATAAAACTAAGGAATTTTGGATTGGTTTGGTTCTTTTCTTAGTTTTCAAATTTCCCTAACACATGAACTCTTATCCCATAGTATTTCACTATAGATTTAAAGAATAACTATTAGTTCATACCATTTTTAGGTCTTGAAAGTTACTCGGTGTATTTCTTATTTAGTACATGCTGCTTGTAAACCAAGGATTGTTAAGTTTCCTAAAGGACCAGAGAGTAAATATTTTACACTTTGTAAATCAAGCAAAACAAAACACCATCTAAGAAATTATGTAAGAGAAATTTTTTCCAAAAAACTTAAAGATGAAATAAAAATATAACAGCTAAGTAGCAGTCACTATAAGAAGTTACTAGGGAAAACAGATTTCTCTGTGGTAGGGCTAAAATTTTGCTTAATTCAAGTTAAAAATTGAGTTGTCCATTATAAAATTGATTGCAGAATTCATCTTTAAACCCATTCTTGACTCACAAGGAAAGAAAGACAGGAAGTGGGCTGTTGACTTAAGTGGTAGTTTGTGAATCTGTTGTAGACTGTTGACTTAGGTGGTAGTTTGTGAATCTGTTGTAGACTGTTGACTTAGGTGGTAGTTTGTGAGTCTCTGTTGTAGACTGAGCATTACTGAGACTAAATTCTTTTCAATGAAATTGGACTAAAGGAGAGTGAATGGGGCCAGTACATAGGCTATATTGTTTTAAGCGTGTACTGATTATGATTTTTACCAAAGTAAACTGTCCTCTAAATGTGTTGAATATGTGTATCTGTGAATATATTTAAAGTTTACCTCATTTAAATATTGTCTCTGGGGCTGGAGAATGGCTTGATTGTAGACATTTGTCTAGAATGTGTGTAGCCCTGAACTCACTCCTCAGTTCTGCAAATACATATGTATAAATGAATGTGTATACATATTTTCTTACATATAAATGAATGTACTTACACATACTTTGTTATGCAGTCATTGTACCATGTGATTGCTTGTTTTGAAGGAGTGGAGAAACTTGAAGCAAAAGAGAGACGAGAACTACCAGAAAGTGATGTGCTGCCTAGTGCATCGTTACCTGACATCTATGCGACAGAAGATGCAGAGCACAGACCAGGCCACTGTGGAGAATCTCAATGAACTGCGCCAAGATCTGTCAAAATTCCGAAATGAAATAAGGGATTTGCTTGGCTTTCGGACTTCTAAATATGCTATGTTTTATCCAAGAAATTAATCATTTTCTAATAACAAATCTGAAAGACTGTATTTGCATACCTTACAACTAAACTAATAAGATATATATGGACCTAAACAATTACACAAAAGCCATTCTTTAAATATTTATAGCATAAATATATGTCATGTAAAATATGTATATAGAGTTAGTTTTTTAAAACCTGTCTATGGCTTTTTGTAGAAGCAAAACACAATAAGTAAATGGTTTTGTTAGCATGCTATTGGATTTTCTTAGTTTGTCAGTGCTTAAAATTTGTAATGTTTGAGGGGCAGCTATCAGTGTACACATTGCCCACTCCCTTTTATAAAATGAATATCAGCAAATGCAGCTACCTTAAGAGACACTTGAATTGTAGAGTTCACAATGTTGAAAATCTCCTGTTCTAGGAATTCACACAGAGTTCAGTATTTATTAAGAGTATAGTTTTGTCTAAAATACCACATTTTTTCTTTCGCTATAATCTTAAGCAACAAAGAAAAGTCTCTAATGAATATCTGAATTTAAGTCAGGCATGGCGGCACACACCTTTAATCCCAGCACTCAGGAGGCAGAAACAGGCAGATCTTGGAGTTCAAGGCCAGCTTGGTCTACAGAGTAAGTTCCGGGACAACTGGGGCTATACAGAAAAATCCTGTCTCAAAAAACAAACAAAAAATTAATTTATTTAGTTCAATCTAAATTCACCTTGTTTTTATTGTTTTGTTGTATTTTACTTTTACATGGTTGCAATAATTTTATATTTTTAATTTTGTTTCTTTACTTAATATTTTATACATAGTTCTCTGTATTGAGATAGTTCATATATTTAAATATTTATAGAATTCTGTGATTTTTGAAAAAGAGTAGACATCTTTTAGCCATAGAATATTTGTTCATATTTATGCATTTGCAAAGTTACTTCTCTAGGCATTTGGTTAGTTTTAACTTTTCCTTCAAACTTTTCAGGCTTGAGTAAGTTACAAAGTATAAGCTGCTTGTCTTCATGTGTGGTCACAATGGGCAGGACTGGAGAGCATCTGGGCCTTGAAAAAAGCAGCTTCAAGTTCAGATGAAGGTTCTTGAGCTCTCTTCCGAAGTGTTGACCACAGATTTAACACAGCTTTTAGAAAAGTGACTTCATGCTTGCTGCTTGAGCTGTAAAGTATTGTTTTTTCAATTTGAAAATAAAAAGTGTATCTGACCTCTTTTCGGTGTTCATATGAGGGTGTGGCTGAAGGGTCTCCCCAGCTGTTGCACAGACACTCCTGCAGCATGGCCAGTGAGGAATGCGCCTTTGTTTTCTTAGCTGAGTGTCAGCTGGTGTTGAGGGTGCACAGGGTGCATGCAGCCCTTGGCCTACCCAGGGGGGCGTCTGAGTAATCTAGTGTTCGGTTTCATGTTGCTTTACATGTTTTTAATGTTCAAGTTTAAGTGTTCCCTCTTTGGGGCAAATTCTTATAAAAATGTTTATTGTAAAATTATATATTTTGTCTACAATGGAATTATGCACTTCCCTATTGGGATTTTATATCAGGATTTTTAGTCATTCTAAAAAATACCTAATTATTAAAAAAATTTATAGAGTGCCTACTGTGTGCATGAATTACTGATGAGGTATATTTTGAATGACAGCATATTGTAAGAAAAAAGGTGAATAAAATTTGACATTAGATTATAAATTGATAGAGCATTAGCATTTTACTTATTATTGCTTGCTTTTTATTTTTTAGTTACTTTATTTTAAATATGTGAATATTTTGCCTGTGTGTGTATATTTGTTTACCATGCATGTGCTTGGTATTTACAGAAACCAGAAGAAGGTGTTAGAACCCTTGTAACTAGAGTAACAGACATTTGTGAATTGCCGTGTGGCTGCTGGGAACTGAACTTAGGTCCTTTGGAAGAATGGCCAGTGCTCTTAACCACTGAGCCATCTCTCTAACCTCTCATCTGCTTTTTAGGTTTGAGATACAGGGATAGCAAGACAGCTCAGTGGGGAAATATGCTTACCTGATGACCCGAGTTCAACCCCCGCCACCCACGTAGAGGAGAGGCTCTCACAAGTTGTCTCCTTACATCCACATGAGTCTGTGTCACACAGCATCCACACTCATACATACACATAAGAAAAATTTTAATTGAGATATAATTCATATACATCTATAAAATTTAGTACTTTTTAAACTTATGGCCACAAAGGTCTAAAATGCAAAATACCAATATCAGACACTTAGCAACACTTCCCACTTCCATAGCTATTACACTTAACTGTTAGCTTCTTAGCCCTTCCCTAGTATAGCATATTTTAAATTTTAAATATCCACCTCACACGTCACAAAGATCTGCATGTGACCATTCAAGAGAACTTTCTTCATTGTCTCTAAAAGCCTCTCAACTACATGAGGACCTGCGTAAGATCAAGACAGCATGGAGTGGGAATGGCTCATGGGGGTCCCACCCGACCTGAGGAACTACTGGACTGATGGTAGCTGGAGCTTGACCCTACGCCAGTGGGTGGCCCCACGACTGCATATAAGCAGCACCAAGCAGACTCACTGGGCTAAAAATACACACAAATTATAAAAGGAGGACATGAAGTTGGGAGGGAGGTGTGATGAGAATTTCCTGTTTGATGTGGATGTAAATAATACAGACACATTTCAAGACCATAAAGGATCTCAGAAAGGATTATCCTTGCTTTTCTCATTCTACACACACTGCAGTTCTTCTGGCCATATGCTGTGCATGGGAATCCAAGAAATTTCCCTTCTCATCTAGGAGGCTCTTCCTTGCATTATGTAACCATTGACATTATTTTTTTAGACGAGTCAGATATATAAAGCCTCATCTTGTAAATGATCCTAATAGGTTTTTATTCCTAAAATCTCTGTCTCCGAAATCTAATCAAGTCTCACTATCAGGATACCATAGACATCCTTCAAGCAAAAGACATTATTTCTAGTTTATATTTAATCAAATGTTAGCCTTTTAAAGTTACTTTACTTTTGAAAGGAAAAAACAAACGACAGAGGGAAAAGATCAAGAATTTTAGTTATAGCATTAAAGTGTCTCTGTAAATATTTCTGCACTGGATCTCAGGCAAAAGACATACAAGAGATCAATTTCTATGTCTGTTCCAGAGCGTCTCTGAACACAACAGTCTGACTACAGCTCTGTATACCTGTGAATACATCCATGCGGACGCAGTCATAGGTTCCACCGACTAGGCATGGTGGCATGTGCATGCAGTCTCAGCACTGAGGAGGCTGAAGTCAAAGATCTGGAGTTTAAGTCCAACCTAAGCTACATAGCAAGTTGCAGGCCAGCCTGGGCTACATAGTCAGACCCGATGTTAAAACAGAGCAAGAGGATTTAAGTGTGAATGGTACTTAATTCAAAACTTTTAATGATAAAGTACAATATACTCAGTATTTTGTCCTGAAGTTAGAGCCTATTTTTATATCTAAGACAAACCTGTAAAACTCTTATTTTAAATTGCATTTTTAATTATTTAGTTTAGACACATGTACACATGTGTGTTTGTGTATGATGGCATGCATGCTGCAGTATGCATGTAGAGGCCAGGGGACAATTTGCAGAAGTCAGTTCTCTCTTTCCATTATGTGAGTTTTAGAAATCAGACTCTGTGGCTCATTTGGTGGTGTCCTTTCCTGCTGAGCCATCTCGCCAGCTCTCCCTTTAATGATAAAACAACTCCTTATTTACCCGCAAGTTTCTTCAGCAGAGTTTTTTGTTTGGACAACATATCATTTTTGTGTTACACTGACCTTATTCCTTCCTTTCCAATTGTTGCATCATACCTTCCATTTCTTCCCTCCCTACACTGTCTAGATCTTCCAGTACAATTTCTAATAAAAATGGTCATTTTATACAAAAGTGTATAAAATAATCATTTGATCGTTAATTTTAAATGCTTTTAGTAGTTAGCCATGAAGTTTGCCAAAGGGTTCCCTGTGACATTGATGACATTTTCTTCTATTCACAGGTTACTCAAGGTTTATTTCTGACATGAAAAAAAATTGTGGAATCATATTGATCCTTTTCTGGGTTATTAACAGGAGCTGGGATTGCAGCTGCGCACTGCACGCCTGGTTTATGTTGGAGACCCACGCCAAGGCTTTGTGCCAGTCAATCTCTTGACCAGTGGCACTACATCCCCAGTTGCTAGGCAACCCTCGACCAGTGGCACTGCATTCCCAGTTTCATCTAATTTGTTACCTAGCAATTTGATAATGTGGCATGTCAACTCTGTTGCTAGGCAAATTTGCTTATGGTTAAAAGCCTAAGCTCTGATTGGCAAACTACATCTGGACTAGGAGGGCCCATAGCAAACTGGGAATATCTAGCGAAGAACCAGAGCCCTGGGCTTATCCAAGCATCTAAGGGCCTGGCATCTGTGAACCGTCTGGGAGCTGTGCCCCTTGCATTGTGGGATGGAACTTTCTGAAGATAAATCTTTTGACTTATTTTTGACACCCACCTGATGTGACTGCTGTCTCCTTGTACCTGACACATCATCTAGGAAAACCAAAGAAAGATAGCAAAGGACAGCTATGGAAACTTGTATTTTAGGATTTTATAGGTATTATGTAGAATCATATATATTATATACAATATAGGTAAACTATATATTATATATAAAATGATCCTGGTGTATATATCTCATCTGAGAAGAATGGTACCAAAAGAGACCTGTAGAGCACTTAGGATTCTGAGTGTTCAGTTTTATCAAACTCTTAGTGCATTGGAGTATATCCACTGACTTTTCACCTGTTGAACGCATTCCTAGACTATGCCCTACTTGATCTCCATCTATTTGTTTGTTTGGTAAGGTTTTGTTTAGCGCTTTTGCACCTATGTTCCTAAATGAAATGAGACTGGATATTTCCCTGGCACCTACTGTCTGCTAAACTTTTAGAATTAAGGTTATTAACCTCGCAGAAAATGCCCCGTGTCCTTTCCTTGCATACACTCTGGGATAGCTTGTGTTAGGTGCACAGTTCTTGTCCCTTAGGTGCCTGATAAACTTTACAAACAAAGCTAATTGAGTTTGGAGTTTCTTTGGAGGACAATTGATCTTAAAATCCTTATTGGATGTCTTTTTCTACTTAAGTCTGTGTTGCTAGGCACCCCTCCCCGCATCCCAGGAATTACATTTCTCCTCACTTCATACACATTTTCCAACCTGTAGGCATAAAGAGCTCATAATGCCATCTAAGTATTATCACTTTGCTGGGAGAGACAGACAGACAGAGAGAGAGAGAGAGAGAGAGAGAGAGAGAGAGAGAGAGAGAGAGAGAGAGAGAGAGGGGAAATGAGGAAGTAAGTGTGTCAGTTTTATTATTTGGCCTCTCTTTCTTGGCTGAAGTGATGCTACTTGCTTCAGCCTTCATGGGTACTGACATTACAAGTGAGCACCACTGTGCCCAGAACTCTTAATACTGCTAAATCTATAATACCTGAGAAAAGGTCCCCTTTTATTTATAAAATTGGTTTTACCTGGTTCTCTTTTCTAAAAACTTTATTTATCTTTATTTTATTTTACATGTATGGGTAATTTACGGCATGTGCATCTATGCACCATATTGCATGCAATGCCCCAAAAGACCAGAAGAGGGTGTCAGATTCCTTGGAATCTAGAGTTACAGATGGCTGGGGATTGAACCTGGGTCCTCTAGAAGAACAGCCAGTGCTTTTAGCCCCTGGGCCATCTCTCTAGCCCCTACTCTTTACTGTTTTTTTATGTTTAATCTTTGCAGAGTTTTCTGAACTATATTAGTTGTTTCAAAAGAACAACTTTCAGCTTTGTTAAAGTTGCCTGTTATTTATAGCCACTTTTGACTCAATTTCTGTTCTAAGCATATTTCTCCTCTTGTTGCATGTGTGTTGTGCATGTGCTTGCATGTGTGCACACGTGCGCATGTGTGTGTACCTTCATTTATTCTCCTCCTTATTTCTTTGAGGGTCTCTAACTGCACCTGGAGCTCACTGATTCAGCTCTATGGTTCCGCCTGACTCACTCAGTTTCCCCAGCCTCCCTATTTAGGAGTATTTCATTTCCAGTGCTGGGCTTACAATGTATTGGCAATGAACTATAATTGCATCAGAGTCTCATCCCTGGAATTCTCAGAGTGCCAGCTCTGAGCTGACACAGTGAGAACCTTATGTGTAACTAGCACCGTGAACCTGTTAAACAGGAGTGGTACCCCAGCTATACTTTCTGGGAGAACACGTTTACTGGCTGCCTTGTAATCACTTAAAATATTTTTATTAAGCATCGATTTAAAAAATGCAAGAGAAAAAAAATGTGACATCTCAGAGCAAATGCTTAAAGGTAACCAAATATCATTATAAATATTGCACTTTATAAAACCCTTCTTATATCTTCATACAACTCAATTCTAGAATATCTTTCTACAGAGACATATATTACAAGCTGCCCATGTTTGCTGCTGTCCCCATCAGGCAGCCGGTGAGAGGGGTCTCAGAGAGCGGCTCCTCACAGCGCAGGCTCGGAATTTCCACCAGCCACACTGGAGTGGGGCACAACCCCACCACGTGAGGAGTAACTTAGCCCCATCTCTCAGGATGCTCAGTGTTAAACCGTATGGGCCTTTTCTATGTGGGGAGAAGAGATCTTTCAGAGGCGACGAACAAGTCCAGCTGAAGTGGCTGAGCTCAGGCTAACACTGCTTGTTCTTCAGGGCGTTCATGGGTTTCTGGTTCTTATTCTTAAACATCTTGACAAAGCTGTTTGGCATGATTTTGCCACGCCCATCTTCACCCACTTGTCCCATGATAATGTAATTCAGACCTAAAGAAAGAGAATATAAAAATAAATGTTTTTTTTCTTTATGTTCATGACTAAAGGCTTCCTTCCCCATCGAAGTGGACAATGTGTTAACCTCAACTCCACTTTCCTACCCCAGCCGCTGCCTGGCTCAGAGAGGCTGTCTGCTCCGTCCTCACCTCTTCTGAGCAGCGGGCACTGCCTGCAGACCACAGTGAGCTTAACGCTCATGTTCTTGCCAGCCTGCTGAATGGCCAGGTTGCCCTCCCTGTAGATGCTGATGATTGAGACTGTGGCGTGCAAACTCCCACCGCGGGTGACGGTTGTGATGACGGTGCCGGCTAACACTGTAGAGGAAAGCAGATGGTGAGGGCAAATCCAAACAGAGCTGAAAATGATTTTCAACCTTTTGCATTTCAGAAATGAGAATTTAATGTTAAAGAGTGCTCAAAATTGGTGGCTAAAATGCAGGCTAGAAAAGGATTGTGGAGTCAGGCAGTGGTGGCGCACGCCTTTAATCCCAGCACTTGGGAGGCAAAGGCAGGGGGATCTCAGTGAGTTTGAGGCCAGCCTGGTCTACAAAGTGAGTTTCAGGACATCCAGGGCTGCTACACAGAGAAACTCTGTCTCAAAAAAACCAAAAGAAGAAGAAGGAAGACAAAGAAATGGAGACCCTCTTAAAATATTCTAACATGTGGATAATTGCCACTTAATGGATAGAGTTATAACCCTCACTTATGAGTACATACCTGTTTATTTCCTTTAGAAAATCAAAGTCAAGAACTGAGCTATAACTTAAAAGAGTGAGCTGTGTGTTTGTACTAGCATTCCCTAATAGAACCAAAAACTGCCCGTGGGGAGGGATTCCATCCACAGCTGAGAACTCACTGACCAGATAATGTCTGGTCACTGTGCCATCTAAGTGAGTCATAGACAATAGGCTAAATCTAGATCTAGACCCAGGTAACAATGCCGCAGGGCAGTGTGAGCCCCAGCGCGATGTAATACGCCAGGCTCCTAGAGTTCCAAGTCCTAGCACACCTTCCTTTGCTCCTGGTAATGGAGGTCACTCGCAATGTCGTCTGTAGCCAAGGAAGATGGGGGGAGGGTTCCCCAAGAAACAGAGACGCAACTCCTCGCCCATCCCCCGAAGAAGACTAACCTGGGTATGGTCGCAGATACACCTGGCAATATTTGCTTACATTTCTATGCAGCCGTTTGAACTCGGCACGAAAACTGCCGTACAAGACAACAGTACCCCTTCCCTACAAGACAGTCCCTGGGCACCAGGCCGTTGCCACTTAGGGCACTGAAAGTGAGCAGGAACTTTGGGAGGAGGGACACGTTTGTTTCTGATAACCTATTTGAGTGCAGCATCTGTCTTTTCCCGATAAGATTAAATTTGGCATCTTTGGTTCTCAAGTGCTTTTCACGAAGATGCAAGTTCCATAATTGGGAAAAGTCCCTTAGAAACCCCAAGCACCTGAGTTTCCCGCCTCGTTTACAAACAAGTGCATCAAACGGACGGCAGATTTTCACATTTTCCCTTAGCACACTGGAACCCCGCGGCTGAGATGATACTTGCACTTCTTTCTGAGAGAGGCCAGCTTTTGGATGTGAGTTTAATCATTTAGTGTAGTTAAGCTGAATGCCAGATGTGAGAAAATCATTCTCTGATGCATGATGAAAAGACTGTACTGGCTTTTTCAAGAAGTCAGCCAGAACACAGAGTGGCAGGGTCATGTATAAGAGTCAACTTATTAAACTGATATGGGGAAAGGGGGCTCTGTTTCTAAAGCCTACTCTTCTCACCGTGAAGCCAAACAGTTCAAAGAGCACAGGTGGACACACTCTGGTAGACAGGGCTATGCTTCCGCGGGTAAATGATTGGTGTTGCCGAGCCACCACCAGACAAGCCGAGCGAGTGCCTTGGAGATTAAGCACACAGTCTCAAGTTTCTCATTAGCGAGAAAGGCTGGTTTCTGTTTCTTACCAAAGTTGCTTGAACAATAATTGCTCTCCAGAGTCCCCATCCGTCTACACTTTTGCTGACACAGGGCCACAGTGGGTTTTAAACCTAATTCAAAGAAGAAATTCAAAGAACGGAGTCGTGAGATTCAGGAAAATGAATTGCACTGTAATTGGTGTTTATATTAGAATCTGGTCACCTGAAATCAGCATTCATGTCCCTGAGCCACCAACCCACCACTGCAATGAAATAATTATGAACCGTGCAGAGAAATTCTTCATGCTACCAACTACTGTTCTTTCTCACAGGAACTCAATACTCTCCACTGAATTTTAAACCTGAGATCAAAGATAATCCAAATTTAGCCTTGCTTTCTCTTTCCTTTGTATCAGCGGTCCTCAACATTCCTAACGCTGCTACCCCTTAATAATACAGTTCCTCATGTTGTGGTGACCCCAACATTGCTACTTCATTGCTATTTCATTGCTACTTCATAACTGTAACTTTTCTACTGTTATGAATCATAATGTAAATATTTTGGGAGGTAGAGTTTTGCCAAAGGTGTCGTGACCCACAGGTTGAGAACCAATGCTTTATATGAACCTCACACTATGACAGAATTAACCTGTGTGCCCAGCTTAGGGAAAACAAACAAACAAACAAAGAAACAAACAAAAATAAACCAAGAAAGCAGCATGACCAATCTGAACTGATAGAACACAGGTTAATTCTTCACAAGAGGAATTCTACGGCGTTTTCAAGCGGGCAAGAGGCACTTTCTTGGTGTAAATAGACAAATAGTTCTTATTTAAAATATGCAGCGATCTAGATGCCATTTTTCAGGAGCTTAGGAAAGCAACTTCCATGTAAAGTGTTAGGCTTCATGCCAGGAATCACTGAGTATTAATTTTGAACGCAGTATTGGCTGTAAGGGTCTCAAGGGCTGAGACGTAACACAGTTACTGGATTCATCCATCAAGAGGCACAGTTACAGGTAAAATTAGACCCAACCACAGTGGCTCTCAGTTGGCGGTGACTCTGTTCTGCAGGCGACATCTGATGAGCATAGGCAACATTTGCCGTAACTAGTGAGGCAAAAGTGCATCTAGTTCACAGCTTAAACTGTCGCCCTGACACAAACTGAGACCCATCTGGGAAAGGACAATCTTATCTGAGAAAACGCCTCCATAACACTGGCATGCAGACAAATCTCTAGGGCATTTTCTTGACTAACGATCACACACTGTGGGCGGTGCCATCCCTGGGGCTGGTGGTCCCCAGTTGTATGAGAAACAGGCTAAGCAAGTTTCAAGGAGCAAGCCAGTAAGCAGCTCTCCTCCGTGGCCTCTGTACCAGTTCTTGCCTTGACTTCCTGGATGGTGAGCTACAGCTGTACGATGAAGTAAATAGACTTTGGTCATGGTATTTTATCACAGCAACAGAAACCCTAGCTAAGACTGCATTGCAGCTCATATGGGGTTCTGTAATTGACTGTGGGGGGTCACGAAGAGTTTGGCAATGTTCAATGGTTCCTGAATGTACAGTGGCCAAAAACTAATTCAATTATATTATATTATGATACATATTGAATTATAATAATTCAAATATATATATCGAAGGTGTTTGTGGCAGTGTTGGCCTGAGGTGCCCTGGGAACTGCAGCTTTGGGTCCGAACTCAGTGCTTCTTTCAGCCGAGAGTCAGGCCCCATCACCCCGGTCAACACTGCCTGAAACACCTCAGTTCAGATTCCAGGGGGCAGAATCTACTGCATTGAGTGACCATCACATTTTTACTGTATTTACAAAGTTTCCTGTCCTTACAAAAACACAGAAATTAGTTTATACAAGGGAGTCTCACTGGGGAAACGAACGACTCTCAAGGATAGGCTACATGCCCGTCTGTAGACGCCAACAGAAAACACACTCAACAGCATCTGTGGTGGTTGTCTCATAAAGTCAAAGCAAAGCATTTTTTTAGCTTTATAGATCCTTTGTGTATATACTATGGGTTTTGTTTTTTATGGTTTTGGTTTTTTTATGGGATTCCTGTGTGTGTGAATGTGTGTCTCTGAATCTCTATGTATTTCTTCAGGTGTTTTAGGCAGGCAAAGTAAAACAGCTTCACAGAGTTAAATATAATGTAAAAGAATGCAGCACATCTTTGCATCATTAAACAAATGTTCCACAGCATGAACGAATGCAACACATCCTGAACTAAATATTTCACAACAGTCTACCTCATCTTCTGGTCTTTATTTCAATTCCTGCACTCAGGAACTTTGGCCCTGGCTCTCAGCCTTTCTCCCTATGCATTCTTACACCATCTCCAAGGGGTCCATCCTCTTCATGGACGAACCCTCAGGGGTCTACCATTTTTGGGTGGTTCTAGTTTCAGCCTCCTTAGGGACTATCCTCTGGTCCATTTACCACTCAAACCCAGGCTCACAAGTCCTCAAGTAAAGTCATGTATTGCCGATCTCTTAATCAGCATATTTAGTCATCCTAATACCCTGGGTAGCCCCCTCTCTTTCAGGCTCATTTATTTAATCTAATGGCTACCCCATCCCAACATTGGAGGGTCAGTGATTTGAGCTCCCACATGGTCCCTAGCCAATCAACGCTCGCTCGCTTTTACTTGCTTAGTTATACCAATTGGTTTCTACAGTCTCTCAGCCAACCGTTTTCTTTACAATCATTTAGACTGCCCTGTTCCCTCTCTCTTTTAACCCCCAGAAGTCCTGCAGGAGAATGCTCTTTTGGTGCCTGCATTTAAGTCAACTGAGTTCACAGACGTGCACCAGAAAGAGACAGGCTCCTGGTAAATCGGCTGACAGGCCCACTTCCACGGCTGTTTTCAGATTTCCATTCTCCCAGCTGCTACTGCTGCCTCTTGCCTTCTCCTCCTCAGCAGGTGACCCTGCCTGTGTTCCGAGGGAACAGAAGTCACAGCAGAAAATGTCAACCTTTGATCCTTCTGTCCCCTTCTGTTCCCTCTGTCACTGTATCACACTGGCATTAATGTGCTCGCCTCTCAATGCCCTTCTCTTTCCCTTAAGGACCAAAAGTGTGCTGAGTTGCTGGAACTTTCTGTTTCTTCACTTTGATCCACATGCTCCCTGCCCCACCCTGGCTGCTTTCTGCCTGTGTTGCAACCACTTATTTAAAATCCCTGGTCACAGAGTAAACACAAACACCTTAGCCCTTCCAGTTTGTCTCATCAACAGGAGAGTCACCGACCACCTCTGCCTAAGGCATCGTCTTCCAGGGCCTAAGCTGCGCGTGTCTTTCCTCCTCCTTGCTGAGTCAGAGTTCTTCAAAGTTCAGTTCTAGCCTCTTTCCTCCCTGTACCAGAATCTCTCCAAGGTAGATACTCCCCTCTTTTAAAGACTCCTTTACTTTCTTATGTATATGAATACTGTTACGCGAATATGTGCAGTACATGCGTGCCTGCTGCCCTTGGAGGTCAGAAGAGAGGATGAATTCCCTGGAACTGGAGTTAGGGATGGCTGTGAGCTACCCTGTGGGTTCTGAGAATCAAATCAGGCCTCTGGAAGAACAGGTGTCTAAACTACTGAGCCATCTCCCTGGCCCTAGAAGTCCCATTGCATATTCATGACCTTGACTCTATATACGCCTCCCTCTCTAGCCTGGCGGCCCAAATGTCTGCCTGAATGTCTCTCAGAGGCACTTCAAACCTTCATTTGTGAATCCTGCTTTCCAATCTGCTTCAGGGAACAGAAACCTCTCCCCTCAGTTGCACAAGCCAGGGACTTAGGAGATACTGTCCAGGTAGCCGCCAGGGCCTGTCACTGTCCTCCGCTCATCGCTGGTCTCTGTATTTGTGTCACAGCATATTGCTCATCGTCTTGTTCCTTATAATTTATTCATTTCATTCATTCGTGATGTGGTCCATGCTAGGTTGGGAGATGCTAGTGACGAGGTAAAATAAAGGAAGGCAGAGGCGACTGGGAGAACGTCCGCTGATGCTCGGGATGAGCTTGGGCAAACAAGACTATAGGCTTGAAGCAGAGTGTGTGCTCGAGGCAAGCTGAGCCTGACAAGCTTTCATGAGATGATTGGGAGCTCGCTGTAACCCCACATTTGCTGTTTTAGAGAAAGTTCAAGTTGGAGCTAAAAGCCAGAAAGCCGCTGGCAGCGTGGGTCTGTCCAGAAAGTTCACTACACGAGGCGGCGCAGCCAGGCCACAAGCTGGCTGATTTGTGGAGTGCTCAGAGAAAGTAAAATCTGTCTAGATTCTCCATCTTTGCTCATTTTGTTAAACTTTAACTATTCGGATAAACTGAGACAGACAGAAAACTATAATATTCTATAATGGTAAAGTTTTCTGCATTTATGGTTTATTTTGATGCTAAAGAATCTTCGATTAAATCTTCAATTTAGGTTTTTAAAGCTCAGACTTAACAGGGGAATAGCTGTAAAATCCTAGCCATACAAAAGCTGTTAACTTGTAAACTATTCATTTAGTACCAAGCTTTATTTAGCCTCCGGGGCACGCCTGTGTTCTACCAGAGGAGGGCAAAAAGCCTAGCTATTATCTCTCACTTTAATCCTGGCCCTAATTTGAGGTTTCTAATCTGAGTTCCTGAATTCCCACAGGGTAGAACAGTTAGTTAGGCCACAGAGACCAGATACCAGGCCTCACTGCCTTTGTAACTTCTTAGATCATGACCCACGACTATCTGTAGCTTTTGTAATTAGTGAACAGTTTCGCTTGATTTACTTCATTATATATATATATATACACACACACACACACACACACATATATGACATCTTCTAATATGCAGAAAAAAATCCCCAAATCTTTAAACCGGCTGTTGTTAAAAACTGGCAGATATCAAGGCTCTAGAACATTAACCTAAAATAGAATTTTCTCTAATAAAAATGAAAATTGTGAGAAGATAGAAGGGAGAGGGAAGAAAAGGTGACCCAGGACCACAGTCATCAACTTATAAACAGGAGGAATGGTCTAGAATCCAACAGCACTGTAGTGTGACTACATAATTCATTGTATTATACACAGTTAAAACAGTAAGTTTAAAAACCTTCTATTTGTTACGGGAAGGTGTGTTTGCAGAGGTCAGAGGACTACTCTATGGGATTCTCTTCTTCCACTTAGGTGGGTCCAGGGAGCAAAGTCGGGGTCCACCCTTGCACAGAGAGCACCTTTTCCTGCGGAACCTCCCCAGTCCTGTATTATATATTTTAAGAACTAGAAGAGATGCGCTCGGATTTGAGACAGCAAATATTTAAGGAGACAGAAATGATAGCTACTCTGGTTTGACCATTGTATATATGTATGTATGCATGGATCAAATTCTATATGTGACAAATATGTGCCAATTATGTTAAATTAAAGAAAACTATAAAGGGAAGAATTTTGCCATGTACCAGAAAGGGAACACTGGGCTTATAAAGAGAGTGTTTATATTATAATCAGCTTGCTTGCTTGTAAGTCTTAGATGGTCATTGCTTTCGCCCATGGCTAATGTAAGCTACTAACTAGCTGGTGAGCATTCTTCCCTGCCTTTCTTTTATCCATGAGATTTCATTACCATCTCACCCAAGTTTTCATTTAGTTGTTTCTCTTTCTGGTACCTTCTTATTTTGCCTGAAAATAAGAAGAGTTTCTACTTCCAAAGACTTCTTTTTAGAGTAAGTACTAAAAGTATTAGCGCCAACTTGCAAACAGCAGAACTTACCTGGGGTCACGGGGAGCGTGGTGGTGACAGGCATGGCTGTAGTTGTGGGAATTTTTTTGGGCCTGAATTTGTAATGACCAATAAATCCATCTGCTGTTAAACTCAAGTCTGATAGAAACTGAATGAGAAGTTCATTTCTCTCAGACACGATCGGCCTAGGAGAAAAACACATTCAAAGTTTACACAACACCTCTCTGAAAATGTCAAATCTTGTAGCTTTTTTTCTTTCTTTGTTGTTTTTGTTTTTCTGAGACAGGGTTTCTCTGTGTAGTCCAGTCCTGGCTATCCTAGAACCTGTTTTGTAGATGAGTCTGGCCTTGAACTCAGAGACCTTTGGGCCTCTTCCTCCCAAGTACTAGGACTAAAGGCATGAACCATCACACCTGGCTAAAACTTCTAACTTCTATTCGTTTTTTGACAATAGACTAGGAACTTGCTGTAAATGTAAAATGTAAAACACTTGAAAAAAAATACAAGTCCTAACACTGGACTTCGTAAGGACCCTATTATCATCCTCTTTCTGTAGAATAGGTAACTGAACCTAGAATTCAGTGATCTTCCCAAGGTCCAAGCACACAGGAACCAGGATTTGAACCTAGGGCTCAGTGACTCTGGGAATAGTGGACGATGTTGGGACCAGAGTGAACACTGTTTCCCACAAGCCCCCGAGGCTTTGCCTGACTCGTGAGTCTGAACGGAGTCTGCCACTCACACGGGCTGCCGCTGCTGGAGAGCGTGAGGGACAGAGCCAATGACACAGAGGGCTCAAAGGCACCACGCTTCATCTCTAAAGGGCGGTCTAACGCCTGCCGGCCATGGCGGTTTTTCTCTTCATAATCCCCGCCAGGGCAATGCGGAGAGGAAAGAGAGCAGGTGATGCCATGAGGAGCTCCAGCGTTAGGGATGTGATGGTTAGTTGGAACCACAGGGTTAGAGCTGAAGTAAGTCTCGAAGGCCCCTCGGGGGCTTGTGGGAAACAGTGCTCACTCTGGTCCCAACATCGTAGTGGAAATTGTATGAGCACCAGTCTCACTTCAGCCGCTAATGTTTCCTAAACGATGGTGACAGAGCCGTTTGCTAATTTTATTTTAAAACGAATTCATAAGTAGAAAGAGATGAAACAAGTTATGTGACTGAGTCACTCAGTGGTTTGAGGAAACTCCTTTTGCATTTGGGCTGTGACAGCCGTAATGAGCAGCTCCCTTCGGCACCACCTGCTGGGAGCAGGCAGATTCGTTCTAGAACAGACCAGAAGGAAGAACTGTGGACTGCCTCGTGTGACACGAGTGTGGGACCAGCAGAAGAAGCAGGCGTCCTATGACCTCCGTCATTTCCCATCCCCAAAGCAGCTAGGACCGAGTAAAGAATCCTTCAGAGATTCAAGCTTTCAACAGAAACATTTGAACTTGTTTATGAGAACCATGAATTAAGCTGGGTGGTGGTGGTGCACACTTTTAATCCCAGTGCTCAGGAGGCTGAGGCAGGTGGATCTCTGTGAGTTCGAGACGAGGCTGGTCTACAGAGTGAGTTCCAGGACAGTCAGGGCTACACAGAGAAACCCTGCCTGGAAAAACAAGCAAGCAAGCAGACAAAAACAGAAAAGGAAAAAGAAAATATGAAATACATTTTTTAAACTTCCCTGTACATGATTCTCAGCTACAATTACAAACAAGACACACTAATCTTGTTTAACTGATAAATTGCTACAAGCACTCCCTATAGGAAACAATGGAGTCCAGTCAGGCTGGCCTACACAGGCAGGAGCCCATCTGGTGACCAGGCCCTGACTTTTCTTTGAACTAACTTGGAGACATTGTATCAGAAATTGTTTTTTTTTTCAAGGAAGAGTATTTTAGTAACAAAATTAGATTTTTGCTGTGGTGCTTTGTGGAAATATAACAGGACCACAGTGCACTGAGAACCCAGCACTGCATCTACAAGCTGATGTTAGGAACAACTAGGAAGGGGAGACATGGGCCAAGAGGCTAAAAGCTTATGACAAAGCCAGGAGTTTTATCTGACCGAGATCTGCTTGAGGCCTTGCTTCTCCTGCTGCTGGCCCATGGCTGGGCTGGGGACAGAGACACTGTGTCCAGCAAATAGAGAAAATATATTCTTTTCATTCAAAATGGTTGCGGGGAGAAGAAAAGGCCACAGAAATCATTCAAGATATTTGAGTGGCAGATGTTTCTCCCCCTTTAAGGCGAGAAAGGAGTCTAACCCGGTCAGCGGTATCGGGATTCCCGACATCTCGAGGAGGAGGACTGAGGACTAAGAAATAAAGGGACAGCAAGAGGAATGAGTTTAAACTGGTCAGGAGAGCCGCAGGGGCGGACGACCCAGGCCAGCCAGTTTATTAGGATCACAGTTCCTTACATACCCCTCACATGGGGAAGCAGAAAAAAAGGCATAAGCATGAGACAGGAGAATTACAGGGAGCTCAGAATAGCTCAAGTTCCCCTTTAGGGAGGTACATTTCGGGACAGCAAACAAAGCGCTTCCCACCCCAGTGTCTAGAACATTTAACCGTGCACATACAGGGGTGGGGGTGGGGCAGGTCAAACGCCAGTTCCCAGACTCCCCCTCTCCCCGCCCACCATGCCCCCCCCCCCCCATAGCGGGCCTTGCTTGGCATGACTAGGTGAGGGGCAAATGCCCGCATCCCATCATCAGAGCCACTGGGCAGTGTCCAGTCCAGGCTAGCCCCCAACACGAGTCAACGTGGTTTTTCTCCAGCATTCTGAGAGACACCGACGAACAAGTGTTTCAGCGTTACACGGACCCTCCTAGAGAAACGAGCCTCTGGCTCTTTCTTTTCTCCTCAGAAGCTCCCTTTCTTCCTGATGCTTGAGCTCCCTTAGCAGGTCTGTGACACGGGTGGGGGTGTCTGCCCCTGGGGCACCGCCAGCTCTGCCTCCATGTGTGCACGTGGCTGCTGGACCCCGTGTTTGGGTGCCTGGTCTTTGCTGCTGCTGGTGGACAGGGCTCCACTGTTAGGGGACCCAATCCTTTGCCAGCAAACAACATGACGTTTTCCAGGAAAGAAAGGTAATTAGGGAACTTAGTAGGACCTAGGTTTAGAGTCCTTAAAATATTAGTGCTACAGATAGGCGCTACTTACACGGGTGGGCTGTCACCACAGAACTTGCCAATTCTTTTAGCGTCATTGACTTCCCCGCCATTAAACACGGCCACGTAGTCGTATCGGCAGTAATTATCTCGCTCCACATCGAACTTCTCAAACTTTAGCTCTATAAGCTTCAGGGAACGCACAGCATGGAAATGTCAGTAACCTGAAATTATGGTAACTCTATGGTATATATGGTTATAACTACATGGTAACTATATGGTTATCTGTCATGGCAACTATAAATAATAATAAGGTACATTTGAAAATTGCTAAGAGCATAGACTTTACACGTTGTCAAGGTGCGCAACCACAAGAGTAATAACCATGCTGTATGAGGGATATGCTAATTAGTTTAATCACAATATTTCATAAGCTATGCACCATCAAAGCATCATTCTATACTGTAGGTATTTACAATGTTTATTTGCCAACTATGCCTCAATAAAGCTAGGGAGAAAAAGAATAAAAGGGGGGTTCCATCTGAAACCTGTGTGTGTGTTGGAGTGATACAGGGACCTGTATACCAAATCCATTCTTCTCTGGAAAACAATGAGCAGAAATCAAAAGTGTTGTCTAAGATCTGGGTGTGGCATGTGTGCACGGTGTGTGTGGTCATGAGACGTGGAGATGTCTCCTTTTGAGAGGAGACAAACGTTCTGATCATATGGAAAGGAGTCAGCTTTGGGATGAGAGGTTCGGGGACCTGGAGGCCGCTGAAGCGTGATGCCTGCACTGCGCACCCTCCAAGTACAGTCACGTGGAGCTGACAGGAGCTGCTGAAGCGTGAGGCCTGCACTGCGCACCCCAAATATAGTCACGTGGAGCTGACTGGAGCTGCTGAAGAGTGATGCCTGCACTGCTCACACTCCAAGTACAGTCACGTGGAGCTGACTGGAGCTGCTGAAGCGTGAGGCCTGCACTACGCACACTCCAAGTACAGTCACGTGGAGCTGACTGGAGCTGCTGAAGCGTGAGGCCTGCACTACGCACACTCCAAGTACAGTCACGTGGAGCTGACTGGAGCTGCTGAAGAGTGAGGCCTGCACTGCGCACACTCCAAGTACAGTCACGTGGAGCTGACTGGAGCTGCTGAAGCGTGAGGCCTGCACTACGCACACTCTAAGCGCCATCACGAGAAACGTGCTTGGATTTGAAGAGGGTGCACAGAAGAACTGATACACAAAGTGAGTTTTTAAACCCTTCCTTTTTTTTCCTCTGGTACTAAGAATAGTGTCCTAAGTCATTCATGTGACTAACACATTTTAATTTCATAAACCATCATTGTTCCCCTGCCACCCTTAACAAGCAGTTTTGCTGGA
Organism: Microtus pennsylvanicus; assembly: GCF_037038515.1. NCBI lineage: Eukaryota > Metazoa > Chordata > Mammalia > Rodentia > Cricetidae > Microtus > Microtus pennsylvanicus. Next base: position 27,807,582 of record NC_134581.1, read on the forward strand.
AAAACACATTTTCAGTAGAAAAATCTCCCTGGGTCACTAACACCCGTGGCGCTCAGCGGCTATCCAGTCTTGCTGGGCTCTAGTTAACCAGGGACCCTATCTGCTAATTCATGGAGGATTATCCCACTAGATGAAGGGTATTCATTCCCAAGAAGATGCTTGCACATCAATCCGAGCAAAGGCAGCAAGAGCAGTGGTGTTCCAGTTGGACACAGGCCAATTCTGATTGCATCATAAGTGTCATACATGTGATATTTATTCACCTGCCGCTAAGAAGGCAGCCTCGATGGTGGGGGAGTCCTGCCTTAGTCATGCTAAAAATTGCTTTCAACTATGTTTCAAAATCTCCACTGGGGCCGCTGACTTTTCACCAGCAACTAATGAAATACTTTCCATCTAAAGACTGGCTGAACTTTCTTGCCCTAAAAATGAAAGAGCTTTTGGAGAGGCGATTAAAAGGAACTAAGAGGAGAGAGGGGAGAGCTGGGACTTCTCCAGAGGCATCTGAAGAACATTCCAGGGACTGCACAGAAATTCTTCAGGGTTTAATTTTCCTGCTGTTTTTCCTCTTTGGACAGAACTGCCTGCGGGTTCCAAATACCTCAATGCTAGTGAAAAATTCAATTGAGTGATATCAAATAAACCCGAAATTCCCAATAATGGGGGAAGAACCACGAGAGAAGAGATGCCACTGAAATTTGGGAGCTAATGATATTGACCTTATTTGGTCAGCTATATTAACAATGTCATAAATCAACACAATTTCAAGAATTACATAATGGTTTTAAGTATTTAAAATATATACTTTTAAATATTACTATAAACTGTAATCCCTTCAACAGACATGTAGTTTTTCACTATTAACTAAAAGGCTCTATTTCTAGTCTTTAAATGAAGACTGAGATTTGAGCTACGGTCACACAGTGTGGATGTCTGCATTTGGATGTATATGGTGTTCACCCCAGTGACTTGCATAGTGTGTTTGCCTGGATCATAACTGATGTTAGAAACAAACACGTGGTGAGTATCATGGTGCTGTAGAGGTGGCTCGGTGTGGAAGAGCATTGGTTGTCTTTTCAGAGGACTGGGGTTCGATTCCCAGCACCCACATGGCCAGCCGTTCACAATCATCTGTAACCCCAGTTCCAGGGGATCTGATTCGCTCTTCTGGTCTCCACGGGCATCAGGCACACACTTGGTGCACAGACATACATGCAGATAAAATAAAAATAACTCAATCAAATAATTTAGAAAGCAGTATTAGCATGCTCACCAGAGAGTGTTTAGACTAAAGTCAGTAATAAGTGAAACAATAATAACTTTACAAATTTATTCTTAAAATTTCCTACAGTAAAGACCCATCTATTCCTGTATCAAATTCTGTCCTACAGTTGATATGTGGTGGTTCCTAGAAAGATCAGAAATTCATGCAATCACATATTAATAACCACTGAAACACTGGATCTCAGCGGACTGGTTTAGAGCAGTGGTCCTCGCTCTAGGGTTGCTTATCAGATATCCTGCGTATCGGGCATTTCCATTACATTCCTTAACAATTATGAAGTAGCAATGAGAAAATTTTATGACTGGGGCTCACCCACAACACGAGGAACTATATTAAAAGGTCGCAGTGTTAGGAGGGTTGAGAACCACTGCTTTAGAGGAACAGATGTGGAATTTGCACACATTTTGTTTCAAACAACCCGATCCTCAAAAGCTGACGTTGTATCACCATGGGGGTTCCTTGAAGGCTCTGGGGCTGCTGCCTGGCTTTGCTGGAGTGGGGCCTGCTCTGGACGAGGTGGACTGACTGAGCAATGGGGAAGTTGCGGTGTGCGCATGCCTGAGGACCCTCTTCCCCCACACTGCTAGGTGCTGACGCTTGCGGCCTCTTGTGCTTCTCATCTGCCCCAGGACTACACAGTCCTATGCGGAATTTGCTTACTATTTGTATTTTCAAAACTGTTTTGAAAGTTATAATTACATAATAGAAAAGTCAGAATTTATGGCTTTGCAAGTCAGAGAGCGCAAAGGGCAACTTTAGCCTGGATCTTCGTAAGGATAAGACTGGTGTCCACCTGGGCTTTCCCCGCTTGCGTCTGTAACTCTCGAATCCCAGAGGCAGGGGCTCACACGGGGGCAGTTCACACATACTCACTTTCGCCACATTTTCTGGAGCCTCACCTGGTTCTTTGGGGCAACGATATGCCACACACAAGTAACTCCTATGGGGTAGTCTCGGTCTGGCCAGTTGGGGGTTTTAAAAGAGCCGGAAGGTTTCTCAAGGCGTCCTCCACAGTACCTGTCTCCTGCAGTTATTAAATATGAAGAACATACAAGTTTATACCCTAACATAGGTCACAGTCCGTACAATCACCCGGAGGTCAGCAATGAGAACATCAGGGGTATCACAGCACGTCAAGGCAATGGTAGGGGCTGCTCAGTTTTCTCTTTAAAAAGAAAACGATCACACAATCTGCTCTCCACATCCCATTTGTTAGTTTCTGAGATGGTCTAACATAGCCTAGGCCAGCCACGAGCGCACTATGTAGCCGAGGCTGGCTTTGGTCCTTCTGCCTCCACCTCCTAGTGCTCTGATAACTGACACCTCATCCCTGCAGCCAGTTCACTGAGTACTCTGTCATTGCCTGGCGTGTCACAAGGGAGGGAAGGCGTGGGATCAGAACCACAGCTTTTCTGGTGTTTCCTCCTCTTTTTGAACAAAAAATTCCCACTCATTCATAGTTGTAGACAGTGCAAGGAATCAGGTTCTAAGAATCCTCAAGGCAATTGTTCATGGGTTATTTATTAAAGTTCCATGGAAAAAAATTAAATTAGCTGTTATACACTATTTTCATTACTATTATCTAGTATTATATATACACACACACATACACACATATATAAAACTACTATAACATCTAGTAACACTTATAAATTGTAGAGGTCTTCAGTTCATAAAAACAATACATATTTATAGGTCTGAGGACATAGGCCAAGTGGCAAAGTGCTGCTGAGGACCTGAGTTTGAATCCCAGAACCCAGTAAAAAGTGCCAGGCATGGTAGCATGTGCTCACAATCCCAGCCCCGGGGAGGTGGAGGCACATAGTCCCTGATGCCTCACTGGCCAGCCAGTCGAGCTCAGCTGGGAAGCTCCAGATGCCCCTCTGAGAGCCTATCTCAAAAATAAGGTGGAGGCTCCCGGGGAGCAATACCTGAGGTTGATGTCTGTCTTACACACGTATGTATGCACACATGGAGGGTCACAAGACCATGTATACACACAGCCACACCCACCCAAAAGTATGCTTATGAACTTTCAGCAGTACAGGAAAGCATACAAGTAAAAAAATTACCCCAGTCCCACCACCTAAACTCGACCACAGTTAATATTTAACGAATCTTAATTTAGACATTGGACATATGTACTGACATGTCCTGGCATGTGTTGCATTTATATTGTTAAGTCAAGGAAATAGCTTTAGAAATCTATTTTGGTATAAAGTTACAAATTTAATTTCACTTAGAATTAACTTACAAATAACCGAGTTGAGACTAAAGGAACAAAGTATTTCTTTGACATAGAAGATTCTTAAAACATACTTAAATTTAAGAAATCATATTATAAGAATTGAGTTTAGGATATTTACTAAACTGTGAGTGAAAACCTCCAGCCTTTCAAGTAGACAGACTATAAAGTCCTCTGTGTCCCCATCAGCCATCGTCAACAGTCACAGGTTTTGTTTTCTCCCTGTTGCTACCCAACCCCCCCCCCACCTGCTTCATTGTTTTGTTTTTAATTTCACAGGTTTGGGGAGGTAAATTCACAATCTTAACCTTTGCATGACTGACAGATGAACACACCCATTGTGAGCCGCGCTCCTGAGGTAACACAGATGCCGTCTATCACAAACTCCCGCCATGCCTCTCTCCTGAAAACCCTGCAGCTTAGTTTTAATGCAGAGCTTTGTATGAACCCTCCTGGTCTTCTGTGCCTTTCTGCAATGTCCAGCAGGGTCTTTCAGGTGGCATCACCAGCACTTGTACTTTAGATTGCTGGGAAGTATTCTTCTGTTGATGTTTATTTGGGGTTGTGTTCTTTTGGGATATTTATTTTTGTGATATGCAACTTGGGCAGTGGCAGGGGGATTATGGGATTCTATTTGGCTTATGTGTTCTGATCACAGTCTATGATGAAGGGAAGCCAGGGCAGGGACTCAAGGCAGGAGCTGAAGAAGAGGTCATGGAGGAATACTGCCTACAACCTTTCTCCCCAAAGGTTTGCTCAGCCTGCTTTCTTATACAATCTAGGACCACTAGCCCGGGGGTGGCACCATCCATAGTGGACTTGGTCCTTCCACATCAATCATTAATCACAAACTTCCCCAGACTTGCCTACAGATGGAGGCATTTTCTCAGTTGAGAGTCCCCTTTCTGGGCGACCTCAGCTTGTGTCAAGCTAGCCGGCACACGTTGTTAGCCAGGCTGCTATGATTGTTTTTGTGCGCATCTTTTCCGTTGATATGTATTTTTATTTTACATTAATACCCCCACAAATGCACTGCTGGGCCAGAATAGACACAGATGTTTAACTTCACTGAACACTCAGCAGCACTGAAACATCTCTTAACACCTAAGAGTTTTATTGTTATTTTACAGCTCCCAAGGAGTGAGCTCATTGGTTGCTTCCTATTCTTGGTACCACACCAAGTTATCAGATTTTTAGCCAACATAATGGGGAAGTAGTGGCATCTCACTGCAATCTTTTTTTTAATTAATGTTTTATTTTTATTTTATGTGTATAAAATATGTTTGTGTGTATATTCATTGTTTGCCTGAATGTGTTATCTGCACACCATGTGCGGTGCTCACAGAGGCCAGAGGAAGCATCAGCTCTCCTGGGATGAGAGTTACAGTTCCTGGTCGTCTGGAAGACCAACCAGTGCTTTCTACCACTGAGCCATCTCTCAGCCCCTCACTGTCTCAATTTGCATTTTTCGGATGAGTAACAACATTGGCCGTTCATAGCGTCCTCTGTGGAATGCTATACAAGTGTTTGGCTCAGTTTGTATTTACTGAGATTCTTCTGCTGTTGGGTGCTATTTTTATGTGTTCTGAGTATAAACCGGCACTTTGTGAATATTTCCTCTACTGGTGTGGATTGCCTGTTCGTATCTGTAATGCTATAATTTAATACATATCGATTTTAATTTTGATGAAGTTCATACAGTAAATGTCTTTCTCATCTTTTTACTTTCAGTCTGTTTGGTCTTTGTATTTCAGGTGGTTTTTGATAGACAACATGTGCTTGGGACTGGCTTTTGATCAGTCCTAACAATAGCTTTCTTCTATTTGAGTGTTTAATCCTTACATCTAGTGTATTTATGGGTGTCTTGGGTTTAGTGTGCCTGTTGTTATTTTTTTCAATTTGTTCAGACCTCTTATTACATGTGTTCTTCCTTCAAGCTTTCGTTAAGTGGGCAATTTCGGTATCCTATTCTATTTAAATCAGTATTCTATTTAAATCTTTTGTCTGTTAAGCATAGATCTTCTGGTTTTAATGGATGTTCTACACACTTAACTCATTATAATTTATACAGAGGTCATTCTGGACATTTTCGTGTGTATGTGTGTCTACATTTAAGCCGTCCTTTGTTGTCAAATATAAGACATTATTATGTCTTCCATATTACAATGTTCATGTTTTAGTCATGAACACACGTGAAAAGAGACCAAAAGACAACACACTATGCGCTTGTCTATGCTAACCATTCCCAGTGGGCGTCCTTCACCACCTTCAGACGGGTCTCTGCTGTCATTTCCCTCGACATGGCCGGCCATCAGCATTTCCTGCAGCACAGGATGGGAATGTCTCTGAGATGTTCACAGCACGCGTCGTGAGTGCTTCCCCTCACTTTCCTGTTGGAAAGCTGGAAGGAGAAGATACCTGGCAGCCTCATACCAGCACTTGGAGAATACCATGACAGAACCCTCTGCTTCCTCCACTGCTCACAACAGAAGGCCACGCTCGGCTTCGTTCTCTCGGTTTATCTGCTCAGCTTTAGGAATTTTACCCTTTGAGTTCTGTGATTCAATTAGAATGGACTAAGCATTTTTTATTTTTATATTTCCTCTTTAGTTAACCTACTTAGAGTTTATTGTCTTCTTGGCTGCATCAATTCATGTACTTTGCTCAATCTAGGTGCAGCTAAGCCATTTTTCTTTATATTTTTGCTTCTGTACTATTATCGTTGTTTTACAGATAAAACACATACGTTAGGCAATTTGATATTACTTCTCTGGTCTTTTGGTCTCCATTTTCTTCAATCTTTTCTGTGTTGGTATTTCAGAGTGGTAACTTCTATTTGTGGGGAACTGTTTCTGCAACCTCCAGGCTACTTGGTAGGCAAATTATAAATATCAAGTTCTGTATTTTCTAGTTCTAGTATCATCATCTTACTTTTTTATAGTTTCTGTTTCTTTTTTCTTATTTTTATTCTACATGCATTCCTTTTAAATCCTGAAACTTTTTTCCCTCCCTCAAAACTGGAAATTGAACCCAGGACTTTGTACATGTTAACCAAACATTCTGCCACAAGGCTACACGTCCAGACCCCCATCCCCTACCCCACCACTAGGCCACACCTCCAGACCCCCATCCCCTACCCCACCACTAGGCCACACCTCCAGCCCCCCACCCCTCACCCCACCACTAGGCCACACCTCCAGCTTCCCCCCCCCCCTACCCAGTAAAGGGTCTCTTCTGTAGCCCTGGCTAGCCTTCAAATTGAATTCTTCCTTCCTCAGCTTCCTGGGTGACTGGGATTCAGGAAACAAATTCACAATAGCTGCTTAAAGTGCTGCTTGTAGTGAACCATTCCTCAAACCTGTCTGTCTGTCTGTCTGTCTGTCTGTCTATTCCGTATACTTCCATGTGTCCCCTTTGGTTTATTTCTCTATAGAGAAATCACCAATGCACAAATATAATAGACGTCCCAGTAGAAAGATGAAGCATTCATCTGCTAACTGAAACCTCTGGTTTATGATGGTTTTCTACTGACTGCCTTTTTCTTCACTACGCTATATAGCATTGAATGGGCCGCATTATACTCTAGAGTCTGCTCTATTCCTGTGAAAAATCACTTTTCTCCTAGTAGACATTTAGCTACAGCTAAACAGTCTATCTCCCTGGCAGTGAGCAGAGGCTGCTATTTCACCCTGGTAGCTTCTATTTGTGGGAAACTGTTTCTGCAACCTCCAGGCTACTCGGTAGGCAAATTATAAATATCAAATTCTGTATTTTCTAATTCGAGCCTTTGTCCTTGTAGTAGTGTTTTATTTTATTTGAATGTGCACTGGTGTTTTGTCATGGGTGTTGGGTCACCTGGAATTGGAGTCACAGACAGCTGTGACCTGTCACATAGGTGCTGGGATTAAACCCAGGTCCTCTGGAAGAGCAGTCAGTGCTCTTAACCGCTGAGCCATCTCTCCAGCTCCTCACTCCTGAAACTGTAGTTTTGCTGTCAAAGACATGGGTAAATTTCTGTGTATGTTTTGAACTCTATGCTTTTGTCTAGCACCCTGGTAAGATTTCTCCTTCAAAGCTCTGGCTGCACTGTCAGCCCCCAATCCCTTTCTTTTGACTTCTCAGTCTAGTCACGTGGTACTACGAGCAAACCCTGGAGCAGAGGGCTGGGGATCCAGTTAAGCCTGCCCAGAGGGCTGGGGATCCAGTAAGCTGCAGTCTTCCTTTAAAGTGCTTTCCCAGAGAGCTCCTACAAACTGCATCAAAATATTCCAAGACACAGCGCTAAGTAAAATGAGAATTATGAAATGATATGTGATTTCACTTAGGTTTGTAAAGAGTTGTCACAAAAGTACATGCATGTAAAATAAACACGGAGAGAAAGATGTAGAAACCCTTGGCTATGCCTTTTTGGAGGATGAGGTTCAAGCTTCTCATTCAACCCCATGAATTTAATATTTGACTTTTTACAAGAATACATATGGACTTTCTGAAAAGGACAGACTTTGCAGAATGATCTCTTAGTAACTTGTTGGCGTTCCTTGGCTCTTTGAGAACCGCTATTGTGTTTTGTAGGAGGAAACATAAAGTGCCAAGAACGGCGCCCGACACACAGTAGGTAATGAATCCCCATGACCCGCCATCAGCCGTCATTATTGTCACTGCCCCTGTGTGAAAACGGGTACCTTTTCCATCTGGGGCAGCAGCAGAGAAGGTGGCCATGAAGCCACTCCCGGCAGTGTTGGCGTCGGAAATCATTTGCACCATCATCTTGTTGCCACTGGCTACGAGGGATCCTGGTCGGAATGTGCCACAGAAGCGCCCAATGCGCTGGCCATTGGCATGGCCGTTGTACACATCCACGAAGTCGTAGCGGCACAAGTTGTCGCTCTCCAGGTCTATGAACCGGAAATTCAGAACGACCACTTTGCCCTCGGGGACCTGTCAAGAGTCAAGAAAAAAGCCAGATAAGGAACTGTACCAAAAAAGCAACATCTGTGGCCCGTCAGCCCTAAAGACAGAAGTACACTAGGACAGTACAGTGGGGGTTCAGGGTGTGGGGGAGGGGGGCTGCCTCAGGGCAGAGTCTTTGCATGTGTGAAACTCTGGGTTGGATCCCAGCAACCACACACTCATAAACCAATAAGTGACTCAAGGTGATTTTCTTTTCAGGGCTAAACTAAACCAGGAAGAGTTCCCAGCACACTGCCTGGGACCTAGCCTGTAAAAGAATTTATCTCAAAGCCGCAGAATGCTGGACTAATCTTATTAGTTGGCACCATTGTTTGTAAAAAATACCAGTTCCAGACAAAGAAACACTTTGAAACATCATTTTATTTTAGTTTAGTTTTTGCAAATGAAACAAAGGCCAGCCTCACTATAGAGTATGCTTCTGTAAAGTTCAAAGTCAAGAGCTTATTTGGCAATTGTATCCTGAATTTTCAGGTAGTTTGACTGAGGCCAGGAAAAAATGAACTAAAATTTATATTAAGTTAATTGGATACTTGTTGATTCATCTCTTCTTAAAGTCACTACACTTTAAAACATTTTGATCTGTTTTCCCTGGGTGGCAAGTATGTCTGCCAGGTGGCGCTGAATTTCTATGCCCAGCAACCTTTCCTCTGTCTTATTTTCTTCGTTGTAACTTCCCCATGCAATTCTGACGGCGCTTCCTTCTTTGACCTGTAAGGAGGAAGGAGAAAACGTCTACCAAGGCATTTGGAGGGATGGCTGGTCACCAGTCTCAGTCCTGTGGCTTTTACTTTCTTTATTCAAGGTTCAGATCGCGTGCTTTGTCTTTTCAACCACGGGAATTCACGCTCAGGATTCTCTTCTTTTTTTTTTTTTTTTTTTTGATTTTCGAGACAGGGTTTCTCTGTAGCTTTTTTGGTTCCTGTCCTGGAACTAGCTCTTGTAGACCAGGCTGGCCTCAAACTCACAGAGATCCGCCTGCCTCTGCCTCCTGGAGTGCTGGGATTAAAGGCGTGCGCCACCACCCGGCTAGGATTCTCTTCTGTACCCATGACGTGACAAAGGTCAAAGCTGGAAATACAGGCCTGCAAGTTTAAGCTGATTGGCTCTGCATCCATCTGGAGGGCCTCAGGATGAAAGGCCAGAGATACTAACACCGACCTGCTTTCTCCAGGGCACCTTTTGTTTGGCTACAGTAAAATAATGTATTTTCAGTGCCATTTAATTTTTCTGCCAAACCCATATACAACCCACAGGGGAAATTGTGGTGGAAAAATCCCAAGAGGGCACTTTCCCCCCCACACTTTGAGACAGGGTCTCAAGTAAGCCAGGCTGGCACAGACCTCCATATGTAACTTTGGATGATGTGAAATTCTGCCTCTACTTCGCACATGTTGGGACTGCAGGTACAGGCCACTAGGCTGTGGTTTAGAATGTGCTAGGAATTGAACCCAGGGCCCTATGCTCACCGGGCTAGTACTCTACCAACTAAACCACGTATTCCAGCACTCCATGCTTGCATTCTAATTGCTAACTATTTGTATTAATTGTGCAAGTACCAGAAACTCCAGAGATGTGACCCAAGAACCTAAGAGAAAATGCAGCTTACTGTTTAAGGTTTCTCACAAAAGCCAGGCATTGCTCTTTAGAGACCTTTGATTCCAAATCTTCTCCAAAGGCTCACATATGATGCAAACACTTGACAATTATTTATTTCGGTGGCAATTAGATGACGCTGTTGTCTTGTGAGATGATATTGGCTAGGGGATTCATTATCTGCCTGGAGGAGAAACAAATCCCACGTCCGAGCTTTCTCCAATCAACAGCCGAGTTCTGCGCGGACCAAGGCCAAAGGCTGCGGCAATGACCTCAGTTCACCCACAGCCCCTGGGATGTCCTATTGTCACAGGCACGCTTGCCAAGTCACTTGATGCCGGGGCTCCTGCCAGCACACAGGGGAAGTGCATTCGAAGTTGGCAGTTTGCATTTTCAGGGAAGGATGAGCGAAATGCAAACCCACGGGCAGCTTTGCTGCGGAGGCCAAGCGTCTGTAGCTGGTTCTGCTCCCAATCTGCAGCTCTGCTCCACCAAGGCCTCACTTGTTACTTTGAGAGAACAGATCTGTTTCTGCACCATGTTTTTTTGCTGTTCTTGTTGTTGTTTTGTTAAACCATCATTTCCAGCTTCCGGGGTTTCTCTTCTTTCCGGACATGGGAACGCTCCGGCCAGTTTATTCACATCGAGCTTGAGAAGAAAGGTGCTCAGCCCACTGCAACACCGCACATGCATCCCATATGTGGTCCAGAAAATTTTATGTTAAAAGTATGCATAAATATTTGGTTATTTTTCAAGATGGGAATAAATCAGAAGCTCACAAGATCTGGCTTCTATACAGCCCCTGTACCTCTCAATACTGTTTTTAAAGGCAGTCTTGCCAATGTTTAGAGAATAGAACAACTTTAATAGAAAAACACATAATATTGTGAACATTTCCTTTTGTTCCTGGGAGTTTCACCGAAAATTTTAAACTCCTTTCATGTGCAGGAGGGAGAAAACCCATCCACTGGGGTCTGCAGAGAGCCAGGCACGCTGCCCTGCTGGAAACCGCCCCTGCTGCCTTTGGAACCATAATAAACCTGAACTCTGGGTGTCAGGTACACTTCTAAACACTGTCCATGTTATCTCCTACAAACACTCCCAGTGACTGCACGGAGTTGGCGCTGGCATCGGCCCAGGTGATGGAAACTGAGGTATAGAGGTCAATGCCCTACCTGGTGTAGCCCTTGACTGTCTCGTGTATCATCCCAAACAGTCTGGCTACTGTGCAGTTACTTTACGGTTTGATGAGCACTTCAAAGATGGCTCCCACCTCAGGGCCCGCTACTTGGCCAATGCTTCCTCCTGATATTCTGTCGAATTCATCTTATCTTAGGTCTCAGCTAAGGCTTACCTCTTCATGGAGGTCCCCCCGAGCCCTCAGGCACCATACCCTGACCGTGAGCATCACACAGCCCGACTACTTCCTCACAGATTATTGGCACCCGTATGACCACCAGCAGGGATGGTGTAGAGAGCAGAATTACCTACAGGCAGCCAGCATGGTGCTCGGAAGCTATGCGTTGAACCAATGACTGCATTCTGGCAATCTGAAAAAGTAAACGGCGGGCTGTGATTCCCACCGTTCATGCATATCATTATGCAAAATGTAAACTCACTTAAAAATACAGAGCAAACATTACTGACCTTAGGAACAGGAAGAGACATCACAATGGTTATAATCTAATGACTGTCTAAGGCCACTTAGCAGGCCTGTGGCAGAGCCAAAGATTTGTAGCTTGCTGTGTTTTGTTGGAATGCATTGCTGGCTGGTTAGAGGTCGCCGTCTGCCATAGCCTGGCAGCTTTCTCAAAGCTTGGTACTATAGAAACTCCCCCCATCCCCAGCAAGGCTTCTGATCGTTACCCGATTTTATCTGGAGAATGTTCCTGGGCGTGGAGGACTGACCTTATCTAAAAGCTGTTTCTAAAACCAGATGCCTGATTCACCTTTTGCTTGACCCTTGGCACAGATCCCTGCTAAGAAGACTTGCGCTGGAAGCTCTGCTATAGGAGCCAATGGCTACATACTAAGCCTTGTGATTGGAGCGTGCCACCTACTGCAAGATAGGGTTTGTCCCCTGGCTCCCCAAACCTATATATCCCTTTTCACTCTGGAATAAAGTTGAGCTGATTCACTGAAGTCTGTCTCCCAGAGGGCCGTCTCCGCTCATGCTCCACATACAAAGCTTTCTGTTACCTCTTCTGCCTTTTTCCCCTCTCAGGCTGATGGTTGACAGGCCAGAGGGAAGGAGAACCCCACAGTGTTCCCCATGACCTGGCTCTGGGAGCGACTAAGGGGAGGCTTCTTAAGCTCATTTCCTCTCTCTAATCACACAGGAAGTTCACATTTCCCAGCCTTCTTTGCAGGAAGAATGGGGCCATGTGAAGAGATCTGGGCCAGTAGAAGCGATGCATCAAATATTCTGTATAATCCCTTTGGAGCTCTGTTTTGGTTTTAAGGGAAGGATTCAGCGCAGGAAATAGGAGGTCCTAGGAGACGGCACAGCTTCACAGGGAAGGACTTACTGCTGAGCACCGCTGACCAGTACAGCCTCTCACAGAGATCAAGAACTATGTGGAGTTTGGGGGAGCTGCTTGTTAGGGAAGCTCAGTGCTTTATGCTAGCGACCCAGGTAGTGACATGCATCGGCTGTCCTTCCCCAACACCTCCATGACATGCAGCTGTCATTGTTGCTGTTTTGGGTGTCTGTCTATACGTTCTTTATAAGCAAACATCACAGTGTGCCTCCCAGACAAAGCAGGTTCTGAAAATAGCCAAGGGAGGAACGGCTTTGCCCGATGACAGCTATGTAGAGCATTCTTGGCAAGCCGTACTTCATTAATATACAACTAAAATACAGTCACTGTAGAGGGGGCATGGGCCATTTGGATTAATCACAGAAGTGAGACAAGGCAGAGTGCTTGTCAGCTTTCTATCGTGGTGACCCGCCTGGGATGAGGGAGCTGTAAGAACAGGCAGTGTTTATTTGGGCAGAGGCTTTCACAGGTTTATGCTGTTTATGTTTATGTTGTTTAGCCTGTGACAAAGTCACATATCACTGTCAGGAATATGTGGCAGTGCTGAAAGAGTTCATGGCAGCTAAGAAGTAAAAGAGAGAAGTATGAAGGGGCCAAGATCTCGATTTCCCCACTGGAGAAATGCCCTTGCTTCAGTTAGGATTTCTATGACTCTGATAAAACAACATGGCCAAAAACAAGTTGTGGAGGACAAGGTTTATGCCCTTGTATAGCTTGTAGGCTGTTGTCCAGGAAAGTCAGGGCAGGGGCTCAGAGCAGGAACCTGCAGGCTCAGCCTTCCCAATGCTGCAACCCCTATAATACAGTTCCTTGTGTTGGGGTGACACCCGACCAAAAAAAAAATTGTTTCATTGCTATTTCATAACAGTAATTTTGCTACTGTTAAAAATCATAATGTAAATATCTGATATGCAGGGTGGTGTTAGGTGACCTAGAGGGCTGCGAGCCACTGTCCTAATGACACCCTAGGCTAAATGCTGAAGCTTCCATGCGTGTGTTTTCAGGGCACGTTCAAGATCCACATTACAGAATACAGCTCTAAATTTAGTCTCTAAATACCACCACCACTACCCTGACGCCTTTACCTGGCTGGACAGCTGGGGAAGAAGCTATTTCTTGATCTGAGACCATAAACTGATCCCTTCCTCCTCTCTCCCTCCATGAGCATTTGCCCTTCTTGGAATATAGTTTTTCCTTCATCTCCAACCATTGACTCCCACCCCAATTTCAGAGTTGGGCCAAACACATCTTCTCTAGGAACCTGCCTTCCACACCCTGTTAGGCCATATCTAGAAAGAATTATCATTCTCTCTCTCCCTGCTAGAGCCCATATTCCTCTCCCTTGGCAGATCACTAGTCACCTTCCATCTCGCTGTGACCTCCGCCATAGCCTCTGCCTCAGAGTGCACAGCCAGACAGTACCCCTCTGAGACCCGTCTGTGTAACTAAACACAGCAGTGAGGCCCAGGCAGCTGAGAAGGTCAGAGAGGTGGCAGTGGCAACGAGAGAAACATTTCTATCTTCATTTTCTTCATTTTGATCTAGGTGAGAACAGTTTTAGGCTTTTCTGTGCTGTCTGATGATCTATTTTTCAAATCAACAAGTGCTCCTCAATACCAGGGAAGGACAGTCATAGCCAAAAGAGAAGAAAGACTAGAACTCCAAGAATCGCTGTGGCCCAGAGCCTGGCAATACCTTCCTGGAGCAGGCTAGACCTCGCTGAGATGAGAGGCAGGACCTGGGGCTAGGCTGCTATGCCTGTCCCACGGGGTCTCCTTTGTCATACTCTTTCAACCATGTGTACAGGGCTGGGAACCTGCAAGGCAGAGGTCGTAACTTCTTTTTCTGAACTAGGCTTCCTGATGGAAGACTTCAGGCGACCATAAAACTAAAGGAAGCCAATTTCTCTCCTTCAAAGAGTCATTTTAGGACATTCTTTCAGATCTCCAGAAGTTGTCAAGATGAGTTAATCCAGAACAAGATAAACACAATGGGTGGAGATTTGGGGAAGGAAAAAGTGTCCCTACATTAAATCAGAGCCCATGTCACAGCACTTTTAAGCACAATGGAAATAAAAGCCAGAGGAGCCTTTTATTAGTCGCTCCCTTTCATCATACAGCACTGAAGATTTCTTCTTTGTGTGTGCGAGCACCAGTGTGCGTGTTTCCGAGGCCGTGTACACGTGCACGTGGGCTCACACGTGTTTGCAGGAGTGCGAGCCTGTGGAAGCCAGAGGTCACCCCAGGCCTTGTCCTCCAGGAGCTGTCCAGTTTGTCTCGCAAGAGTCTCTCACTGGGACCTGGGACTCTCTGATTAGGCTACGCTGACTGGACTGCAAGCCCTGGAGAGAGTGCCTGGCTTTCTGCCCGGGATCCGAGGACCAGATTCTGCAGCAGCATGTACCTCCCTTGTTCTTGCCCAGCCTTCAGAGCGTTTTTAAACAATCCGAAGTGTGATACTGCTAAACCTTTGCAAGGTAGAGCCTGTCTCTATCCAGCGACCTAAAGAAGTGTGTGGGGGGAACCCTGAAATGTCACTTTCAAGAATATTTCTGAAATCTGGGATTTAACTGGATAGATCTGTAATGGACCCTGAATATAAAATTATAATGGTATTTTACAAGGACTGAAACAGAAACCCTTCCCTTCTGAGGTCACGGCAAGGTAATGGAATAATTAAAACAGAATATATACAGATGAGCATCTCGTCCTCTCCCATGAGTAAAAAGGCTTCAAGGGGCTGCATACAGTTGCCTCAAGAGACAACTCGATTATTTGAAAATCTAATTTCTCTGTAAAAATGAATGTTGCTGACCATAATCTACAGCAGAACTACAGGCTCTAGTGAGACGTTCCAGCCCAGGCTGTCTTCCCATCCCTGGAGTCTGCCTCTCACAGGTGACCAGTTTAACTCCGAGCTAGCCCTTCCAGGACTCACCTCCAGTGATTCATCTTGGTTTATCACTTTTACTCATTATCTCTTTGCTTCCTATAATTCTCCATGCACCTCCATCAAATTTCTAGTTAAATCAATATTCAGATTTTCCTGTACCACCTTCCTGTAAACATCACTGTGGAACTAAAGTGCTATATTTCCTGTCGAATCTGACCCAACTGGTCCATACATTCCTGAGAAGGGGCGTGTGGATTGAGGAAAGAATAGACAAGAGACAGCAGAGTCAGGGGGCTTCCAGTGAATACTGTAACAGAAAGCCCTGAGTTCATAAATCACAGCCCTTACATTCCCGAGTCAAAGGGGCCGGCAGAAGACTCCCATGACACAAGAACAAGCAAGTGTAGTTACCTCCTTACAGCTCAGAACACCACGCCCTAAGTCAAACACCCTTGTCAGGCTTTTGAGGAGCAAAGCACCCAGTAGCCACACCTTCGGCCAAATATCCTGTTGTTCCTCCTTGAGGAGCAAGAAAGGGTTTGAACTCTCTGGCCTTCAGTCAAGAAGGAATGGTCAAAACCTGTGGGCCCTCACACTTTCTCATGGAATTTGTTTTCTCTAGGGTGGTAATTGCATTTCTTGAAGGTTGCTTAGTTTTCTGAGTCTCTATCATGAAATCCTCCCTATTCAGGCATCAGTAGCCCATGGTTTCCACTTTCTCCTCAGGAACATCCATTCTGTTGATATATACATAATTACACAAACCCTATGTTTAAGAAAATATCTCTACAGAATAGATTCATAGAAATTGATGAACTCAAGACTTGTGAATAATTTATTTTCCTACTATTAGTGTGTGTGTGTGTGTGTGTGTGTGTGTGTGAGAGAGAGAGAGAGAGAGAGAGAGAGAGAGAGAGAGAGAGAGAGAGAGAGAACGAGAGATAGAGGGGGGCATAAACAGACGCATAAAATGCACATACGAATTTGGGTGTTGGTCGTTGCTTTTCTACTTTGTCAGAGACAGACCCTGGATGGCTTGGTAAACCAAGCTAACCCTTGAGTTTCGGGAAGTTCTCTTGTCTCCTCTTTCCATTTCTTGCAAGCATGCCAGGATTACAGATAATTGCACTACTGTTTTTACTTGGGTTCTGGGATAGAAACTCAAGTCATCAGGCTTACGCGGAGAGTGTTTTTACATCTCCTCAGCCCCAGCATTTTAAAATTGACAGAATGTTAACAACAGAAAGCTGTATTAATTCCTATTTCCAGTACTTTCTCCTGCACTGGATGTCGTCAGTATGCGCTGACTTAGTAGCTGGGTGCACACACATTACAAAGGGAAAGAAGGAGAGACGTCATTGTTATCTGAGTTCACTCTGGCCATGGTGGGGGAAAGTTGAGCCTACTTAAGGTGACGATAGACCAGAGGAACAATGTCAAGGAAGAGACACTTCGTTAAGGTACCTTGGAGACCACAAGGCCACAGGCACCATCAGAAACGCAGGCAAGAGAAGAAGCGTGCGTTATTTTACCTTAGAGGCAGAGGGAACAATGGCTTGTTTTTGAAAATGTTGAGATTAAGATGTTACAGTCATATGCTACAATATCAAAGGGCAATCAGAGCGACTGCCACAAAGGCTCCGGCCTTGTCAACCTCCAGTTTCGTCTCTCTAACCCACTCTATCTTTCTGGCTGTCATTTTTGCCTCAACTCATCTTGAATTCCAAGAATAGTGATTCTCCTTCTGCAATGACAGATAATAACCACATTCAATTTCCAGGCAATAAAGACTTCCTGGGGCCAGCTGGGTCCCACAGAAGCAGACTTAAGAAATGGGTCAACTAGACCCGTGTGACCATGACTGGCTGTGTGTAGCGCTTGCTCCTCCTTTTTTCTCCCCCATGTAATTCCAGAGCTCTTGCCAGTAGCTCAGGATGCTTAGAATGTGTGATGGACAAGCCTGTAATCCTAGCCTTTGGGAAGCAGAGGCAGAAGGACAGAAGTCAGTGTGAAGCCAAATGAGCCTACATAGGGAGCTCTAGGGCATAGTGAGTCCCCATCTCAAAAAAAGAAAAAGAAAAAGAAAAAAATCCTTGCTTGTCGCTACAGTACTTAAAAAGCGGTGGCAAAAGATAGGGACTTCAAAGCAAGCCCAGGCTACAAACATAGTGAGAATCTATTTCAAAAGCCAGGGGTGGGGAGGGAGGAGGGGTCATGGGAGGTGGGGGAGAAACCTAGCTAACTTTGTTATAAATTCTCTTCAAAATAATTAAATTATCTCCCACTTAGCCTCACCCAAAAAGCTTTAAAAAGAATAATGAAACTGAAAACAGAAGAAAAATGGATAAACTAGCGTGGTATTTAAGCACAGCGAGGCAGAGTGAGTCAGTGTGCTCAGATGGCGTGATATTTAATCCAATGTTTAATACAATGACACACTTAGGGAAACCCAGAAGGACACCAGTGGAGAGAGAGGACAGAAGGCTCAGCACTGTCGCTGCGCAGTGTCTGACGCATGTGGCTGGACAGGCCACTACAGATGCCGGGAATGGTGTGCGGTGTGCCTGGCATCTCTAGGTGTCCTCCGTGGTTTTAGTTCTTCAACCACAGAGCTTGACCTTAGTTCAGGAAAAGATTAAAGCCCCTTCACTCAGAGCCCTCCCCACCCCCGCCTGCCACCCCTGCCACTACCTGAGGGGCTGGCTGGCAGTGCAGGATGCTGTGGGGCTTCTTAGTGCCAGGAAGCCAGGCCTGGGGGGTGTTGTCCTCACCCCACCCCTTAGGCCACAATCCCTAGGCAGGGTCCCACAGTCCCCTGAGATCTCAAATGTCAGCCAGGCCAGTTTTTCCAATCTGAAGCCCCACCCCCTTTTACGACCCTTAAAAACAACAGCTCCATTTAGGTATGATTGGCAGCTGTAAACTCATTCATTCGGGTGCACAGCGAAGCACACATTCGCTTTGTGATGTGTCTGAGAAAGTATGAGCAGCTTCCACTTCCCCAGAAACACCCTGGGGGAATTATCATTGGCATGAAAGCAAAACAGAGTCCTGGCTGCTGATTGAAGAATGAAAGAAAACAACAGTGTTCAGGGCTGGGACATTCTCTCTGGGGCCTGGAGGTCACTGCCACTTTGGGTAGAGTGATCTCAATAAAGAAGCCACCTAGGGGTACCAGCCATCTCCCTCCTGGCAGAGTGGATGTGCAGACCAGATTTGCTGTGCCTCCGATGTACATCTGATTATTAGATTCTTTTCTTTGTACTTCGATTTTAAAAGTTCTCTAGGATTGACAATTTAGAAACATCGGATCAAAATCTGCAGAGACTTTTAAACTTGGTCTGCTCTCAGCAAAGGCCTTGGCAGCACTGATGGAAATGGCAGCAATGCTTCAAGATGGCCAGGTGTGATTTTAAAGAAACAAAAAAGAAGCAAAGGTGTGGTGGCGCACGCCTTTAATCCCAGCACTCAGGAGGCAGAGGCAGGTGATCTCTGAATTCGAGGCCAGTCGGGTCTACAGAGTGAGCTCCAGGACAGCCAGAGTTACACAGAGAAACAAACAAAAGAATAAAGGAAGGAAGGAAGCAGGGACTCCCTCTTACTGCTTTCCAGAGCAGAAGATGAGGAACCAAGAATTAAAACACAGTGGGGCTGAGGGTTGGGGATCGATCTCATGACTTCCTGCATGCTAGGCAATCATTCTGACAACCGAGATGTATCCCCAGCTTTAAAATAAACCAAATGGATGTAGGATTGGTTTTGTTTTGTTGTTTTGTTTTATTTTCCTACTTCTGTGAAGGAGATCGTTGGAATTTTCTTATGCATTGGATTGAATTGGTAGCTCTGCTTGGTAATACAGCCATTTTCACAAAATTAATTCTGCCTACCCAGGAGGTCTCCCCACCATGAGGTACCGTCTTCAGGTTCTATGCTCAGTGTTCTAACTTCTCACTGCAGAGACGAGTCCTCGGTCACAATGTGGGAGAAACTGTAAGAGAGGTGGCTGAGCTGGAGGAAGTAGGTTACTGACGGTTTGTGCCTCCCTTTTCCTTCTCCTCTCCCTCTCTCTCCTTCCTGCCTGTCGTTCAGCAAGCAACCAGCTTCACCTGGTGCTCCTGCCTTGCCCCTGCCTTGCTACAGGCCCAGAAGCAGCAGCCAAGTGACCACTGGCTGGAACCTCTGAAACTGTGAGCCAAAATGAGTCTTCCCTCCTTGGAGTTGATGTTATAAAGTCTTCGTCATAGAGAAGAAAGCCAACCCACGTGCTGTGCAGGTGCTAAGACCTGTATGATATAATAACCTGTCTATTTATCTGCCAGTCAGTTGAGTTCAGAACAGTGCTTACTGTCCACTCACTATGGATAAAGGTTGGCTAACATGATGACACTATGGAGGCTGGAGAGATAACGTTGACTGCTCTTGCAGAGGACCCCGGTTCAATTTCTAGCACCCACATGGTGGTTTGCAACCATCTGTAACTTGGGTTCCAGGGAATCCAACATCTTCTGGTCTCCTTGGGCTCTGTACACTACAGACATACATGCAAGCAAAACACCCGTATATATAAAATAGACGTAAATAAAAAATACTGTCACAATAAAACCACTGGTTAAGAGCAGACTTGAAACCCTCTACGTAGGAACCAGTTGAAACTGTTTGCTATGGATCCGTGTAACAAATTACCTGAAATATATTCACAGTCTGCCACCCTGCCACCTACCGGAAAAATCCAGTAACTCATTATAGGCCACACACAGTGTAGCATATCTTGCTAGTTTTACCACCTGTGGCCTTAATTTGAAATAATCACCACTCCATTTATAGGTTAGAAATATCAGTAGTGGGGGCTGGAGAAATGGCTTGGTGGCTAAGAGTGTTTATAGACTCTTGAAGAGGGCATGGTTTTGTTCCCAGCACCCACATCAGACAGCTCACGACCATCTGTAACTCTAGTTCCAGGGGATCCAAAGCCCTCCTTGGGCCTCTGCAGGCACCTGCACACATGTGGTGCACACATTCTCATCAGGCACACATATGTAAATTCTCTAAATAAAAAGGATATATCAGTGATGGGGCTACAGTTTTGTGCTAGAGCCCTTACCATGCATGTTCGAGGACAGGAGTTCCATCTCCAGCACACACAAAATGTTTATCAATAGCTAATATGATAGTTCCCTCAATGGCTCTAAAGTAGGGGTTTTTGTTGTTGTTGTTGTTTTGTTTTGTTTGGGTTTGGTTTCCAGTTTATGTGTGATAGGGTTTATGTAGTGCTAGGGACTGAACCCAGGGCCTCGCTCATGCTGAGTATATACACTGACCTACATTTCCAGCCAGACTTGTGGTCCCTGGCTTCAGTTCAGAAAGTACCTTTGAGGCCTGAAAAAAAAAATCGAAGCAGGTCATAAAACCAAGAAGTGACATGAACTTAAACCCTTCAAGGATGAACTCAGTTCCTTGAGGGTGGGGCAGGGAACAAGAGGAAGTTGTGTTATTTACTTAGCACCCCCTGTGAAAGCGAGCCAATATTTTAAAAATAATTAACCAAATATTTGTCAGGCACTATGACTGTGTCAGGTCATGTACTGGGCTCTAAGGAGAGGATGAAGGCTAAGTGTGGGTTCTCTGCTCCCCACGACAACATGGTCAGGGACGACAGTGTCACTTCTGGCCTCCAAGGGCAATGGACGGGTCTTAGCCACGCGTACTGTCTGTCAGTGCTAGACCTGCGTTCAATTCTAACCTTCACTGAGCTGAGACATTTTCAGATGAACACAGTACCGTGCTCACATAAGAAAGAGATGGTTCTAATGTATGACAGTCCTTCTGCTAATGACCTCAAAGAGAGATTTTTTTTAAATTAATTCTATTTTTATATGTGTGAACATTTTGGTTGCATTTGGTCTGTGTATCATGTACATGCCTAGTGCCGTCAGAAACCTGAAGAGGGCATCAGATCCCTAGAACTGGAGTTGCAGGTGGTTGTGAGCTGCCATGTGGGTGCTGGGAATTGAACCCAGGTCCTTAAGAAAAGCTCTTACTCAGAGCCGACACTCTAGATTTAAAGCATTTGTTGTTTATCTTTACAATTTCACAATGGAGAACAATAAGATGTCAAGAATGCCCTGAAGTGGGTATTCACACAGCCCCTGACCTTGGCTGGATAGAGGCGGTGCTTCTCATAACCTCTTATGAGGAAAGACAGAAGGGATTGCTCTCTCTTGAGTGGTGAAGACTGGCTCAGGTGGGCGTGAAGCAGTGTGCGATTGGTCCCCAGATTTCCAAGGACTCTGTAACTGGATCTACCACGTGCTGTATTTGTGAGTGTATCTCCCCCTTTCATATCTTAATGAATCCTTGATACCCTTTAAACAGACTCACGTGGATTTCTCGTAATAATGCCACATGTGTTTCCTGTCTTCCCCAGATAGTTTTGATGAAGAAATACATCAAATAAGAACCCAAAAGTAATGAAGCCATTCCTTCTCACAAAATCCAGCATTCCACAAATGCTCGGCTGATGAACACATCACACTTCCAATCTACAAGGCTGGCTGCTTCCATTTGGGCTACGGCCATGAACAGAGTCCTGGCAACATTTAGCACAAGAAAATGTTTTTCATGTTTTGCAGCAAGTTTCCTAACTGGCCTCCCCTCTTAGACTCCACAGTCTGTTCTCCAAACAGCATCCGGGTGATGCTTAGAAAACACAAGCTGTGAGCTGAGAATCCACCTCATTTGGGACAGAGTGCACAAATCCTTTGGGTCTAATCCCCAGCACTGCATACCCATCCACTTAAACTGTTGCTTTGAAATAAGAGTCTCCACATATGCCTATAATAGATTGTCTATGTTAAATATATTTTTATTTACAGCTGAATAATATTCTATTGTATTTATCTGGCACATTTTCATTATCCATTCATCAGTTGAGGGACATCTAGATTATTTCCTTTGCTGTATAGAAGCTTTTTAATTTCACGAGGTCCCACTTTCCTATGGGCTGTGCTACCAGAGTCCCGCTCAGAAATTCTCTTCTATGCCTTTAAGTTAAAACCTCCCTGTTTCCCCCTCTATCAGATGTGGGTACCAAGTCAGGTCTTACGTTGAAGTTGGAGTTGAGTTGTGTGCAGGGTGACAGATAAAGATATAGTTTCATCCTCTACATGGCACTATCCAGTTTGACCAGCACCATTTCTTGACGATGCTGTCATTTCTCCAATGTGGTTTTTGCTCTTGTTCTTATTATTTTTTTTTTTGCCTCTTGGTTGAGAATCAGGAGGCTACAAGAGTGTGGACTTCTATGTAGGTCCTCAGTTCTATTCCTTGGTCAGTGTGTCTGCTGTTATGCCAGTACCATGCTGTTTTTATTACTTGAAATCAGGGATGGTGATACCTCCAGCAGAATTTAGAAGTATCCTTCCTGTTCTACTTTATAGAATAAGTTGAGGAATGAATATTGGTCTTAGTTCTTGGGGTGGTCTGGTATTATTCTGAGCAGAATCCAACTGGCCCTGGGCTTCTTTTAGTTGGGAGATTTTATAATTACTGAGTTCATGTCAGTTGCTGTGAGTCTGTTTAGATCATTTACGTCACCTTGCTTTAACTTTCGTAGCTTAGGTGCACCTAGAGACCCACCCAGTTCTTTCAGATCCATTTTGTTGGAAATTCCCATGAGGTGTCCCTTGGCTTACAGAGTTTTTCATTTCCAGCGTTATTTCAGGTTAGGTCTCTCTTCAGCAATTCTATCTCTTCGTTGAATTCTATTTTCGTATCTTAGATGGACGTCCTCATCTAACTTCTCTCTCTGTTTTCATTCTCCTAGAGTATACGCATGTCTTCTTTGAGTTGTTTGAACTTACGTAAGTCATTCTTTTGAATTCCTTAAGAGTTCTTACAGGTCATTTTCATTGGGTAACATCATTATGGTATTTGTAACTTGTGGAGGAGACGGATTGTCTTGGTTTTTCATGCTGTTTCTATGCTGAGACTTACATATGTAGGGTAGTTTCTGGTTGAGCCCCCACACACACCGCCCCCCGCCCCGTGGTTCCCCCACTCTCCCCCATACCTCCCCCCGCCACACCTTTCTTCCCCCTGTGGTTGTTGTTCAAGTTGATTTTCTACTTTCAGCTGAGGCCTTCCCAAGTGAGCAGAGGACTAAACTGTAGGAGGGTTTAGGTTTCCATGTCCTCTGTGGGGCTGGGGTAGGACATTCCAGAGAGGAAAAGACACTGCAAGGGCTGTGTTCTCAAAGGCTTTCCAGTGTAGCAGGGGACACCGATTAGCGAACAGACAGGGAGCACAGAGCGTGATCCATCAGTGCTGTGACAAAAGTTCTCTCTGGATGCTCTGGGAAGGGAGCCATGAGTCCTAGGCACGGCCTTCTGGTTCACAGATGGACTGGGGGCTTGATGTGCACCACTTGGAGGGAACAGAGACTCAGAGAGGGGTTACCCCACAGACTAAAGTATCTGCACCTGGAGCACTGCAGTTTTCACACGTTCTTTGAGGAACATGAGCCGGGAAAGAAGCTGTGAGTCCTACATCTTGACTCAAAGACAACAGGAAGTGGTCTGAGACTCTGGGTGGTATCTTGAGCATATATGAGACCTCAAAGCCTCCCTCCACAGTGGCACACTTCTTCCAACAAGATCACACCTACTCCAACACGAGTCACTCACTTTGGGGGTCATTTTCTTTCAAGCTACCACAGATGGCGTCAGGCCTCTTGCTTGATTCCCTTCTGTGGTTTCTGTGAGCAAGCAGGAAACACTTAGTCTTCTGAGGGCCTGGACCTCCAAGGTGACTTTTTCACTAATAGTCTAACAAGTCAGCTTTGAAGACAAATTCTGAGGGCTGCCTGAAAGTCTCCCCATGGACATACTCACAGAATGATGGTCCTAAGAAGGGATTTTATGCCACCTGGGGTGTGTGTGTACATTTGTATGTGTGTGTGCATGTATGCATGTGAGTGCCCACATTCATGGAACTTGGGCCAACATTCAAGTGCCTTCCTCAATCATTTTTTACCTTTTCTGAGACAGGCTCACTCACTAAACTTGGACTTCACTATTTGGCTACCTTGGTTGGCAGGTGAGCTCCGAGAGGCCTCCTGTCTCATCTACCCTGTAAGGGTGTTCTACACAGGTGCCACTATACACAGGATTATGGTTTTTAACTTGAGTGATGAGTATCTGGACTCCGGTCCTCATGTTTGCAGCTCAAACTCTTTACTAAACAA
The DNA here is from genome assembly GCF_037038515.1 of Microtus pennsylvanicus. NCBI lineage: Eukaryota > Metazoa > Chordata > Mammalia > Rodentia > Cricetidae > Microtus > Microtus pennsylvanicus. The sequence goes on from NC_134581.1 coordinate 27,832,349, forward strand.
ATCATCTCCTCAGACTCCAAAGACACTTGATTTTTTTTTTGAGATAGGATCTTCTTATGTAGCCCAGGTTGACCCCAAATTCATTATAAACCTAGGTTATCCTCAATTTCAGCATGCTACTGTCCAAGCCTCCTAAATGCTGAGACGTTATGAATATTTCACCACCTCCTGGGCTCTAGAATGTACATTTTTAAAAATCAAGGCAGAACTGGGGAGGTAGTTAGTGACTCTTGGGTTGATGCCCAATATAGAAAACAAAGAAAAGGAAAGGGTGGGGGAGGGAGGAAGGGATGGGGAGGGAAGGGAGAAAAGAAGGGAAAGGATGGGATAAAGGAGGGGAGGAAAAGGGAGGAGAGGGGAGAAAGGAAGAAAAGACAAAGGTTGGGCAAAAGCTAGGACTTCTTTCTCCCTAGGCCACTCCCACAAATCACATTTGCATAATTCTCTGTTTCTCTAGACCCCTCAAAACTCTGTTGGGGGACACGGGAAGCCTGAAGGCACGACAATCAGAAAGAAGCTCATCTTTGGAGACTTCAAGTGCAGGGCTGGTGATGGACCATAGCAGTCTGGCTCCAAACACCACACCTTAAACATGAGGTCATGGTGTGTCTTCATTGGGAATCCCTGGGGAATACCTTTAGCTAGTTTGTGTAGCTAGGGGCCTGTTTGGTAATTTGGAATTCCAAAGGAGGATAAAGCCTCCATCTCTAAAGACAGAACAATGCTTGCAATGTTTTTCAGGTAGTCCTGTGGGCAGAACCCAGGACCTCGCACGAGGTAGACACATGTCCTTCCGTTGAGCTCAACCCTATCTCAGTTTCACTGACAGGCCTTTCTCTGATTCTAAACACTCCAGTTTCAAAGTCATGAGGAACCCTCAGTTGGTTTCGGGATGGGAGTTGGCTGGGAAGGGAGGGTTGGAGGCACTTCTGTGGATGAAATCTTATGAAAGATCGTATTTTAAATGAAGAAAGGACACAGTGAGACATTTCCAATGGGAATTCGCCATGCCCTAAGGGATTACCATCCAGATTGGAACCAGTTGGCTTGCAGGCAAGTTCTACACAAACACCACATTTTCATTCCTCATTACAGCCTTGGAGAAGTGGTTTAAAAAAGATCAACAACACCTCTTGCCCCGTGCCAAGGGGCCTCCCATCTAATGCCTACTCCAGTCCTCACATCAAGAGGGTGCCAGCTCCAGAAACTTCTCCGTATGCCCAGCAAATGTGTAAACAGGGATTAAAGCCCACGTCCATATGACTCTCCACTGTTTATTCTTCTAGGCTCCAAGAAATGCCACACACACAACCCAATATTTTGATCCCCCTTCACCATGCCTATCCCTGCTTCTATTCAGGGATGTGACCTCTCACCGGGTGGGCGCATCATGAACTGTTTTAGTGAATTAATGAATTATGGTTCCTTCAGAAGAGGTCAGTTGTAGCCCAGAGATTTCGGCAAGTCTGTGTCTAGCAGCCAAACTCAGCATCCATCTCTGTTGGCACCTAACAGTAAAACTGCCGCAGGCTTCTGCGTGCCTTGCTTTTCAGGCTGGTCTGTTCAAAGCCTGTTCTTGACAAACTCACCTCTCTAACCCTGAACATTTGGGGACACACTATTTGGTTATGTGCAGTGTCCAATAGTGAGCTTCTGGGGGAGGGAGCCTGGGGCATGGTGGTGAGAGAGGGGTGACATTTAGTGGCAGGACTTCGCTTTAGGACACTCTGATTCCGACTACACTGTTCTAGCTCTCCAGCTTATTCAGGATGTTTACATAGGTTGTCGAAGACTTGCTACTCATGAGCTAGTGAATAAAGTATTTGAGGAAAACACTTGTTTTTCCCCAAGTTCCTAGAGTAAGAAATTTGGAGATACCCAAAGGCATAATTGCACTGTTGAGGTAGAGATGTGAGGGTAGTGAATGCTTTCATAGGCTGCTCCTCAGGCTCTACCTGCGTTCATAAACAACATCCCTCTGCGTGAAGAACACAGCACAGCAACCATCTGTAGGAGCACGCACAACTCCAAGGATGCAGCAACCAACTGCAAGAGCACGCTCAACTCTAAGGATGCAGCAACCACCCACAAAAGAACACCCAACTCTAAGGATGCAGCAACCATCCACAAGATCACACCCAACTCTAAGGATGCAGCAACCATCCGCAAGATCACACCCAACTCTAAGGATGCAGCAACCATCTGCAGGAGCACGCCCAACTCTAAGGATGTGAAAAGTGAAAGCCTCTGACACTGCATTTGTCTTCAGCAAAGGAAACCAATCAAGGAGCCCACTTTTTCACTTCACAAGGAATTTGCAAAGTCATCATGAAACAACTCAACTTTACCACTGGATTCACACCATAAACTGAACTGTGGCATAAGCAAGGGATGTGAGAGTACATCTGTCAGTCCATCTAATGATACATTTAAAAAAAATCCTCCCTGGGTGTTTACCTTTATTGAATGCCTTCTCTATTGACAATGTTGTTATCAAAGAATTTCTGTCAGAAAAGAAAAATGTGAAGACTTCATTTTCATGTCCCCCCCCCTATTAATTAAGCCTTTTAAAGGCATTGGATTGAAACAGCATTAAAAACACAGGTAGAATAAAGAAGTATATGTATAAAACATCGGGTTTCCAGTCAATAAAAACATATTTAACTTCCACCTGAAAGAGCAAAGGAAAACAAAATTAAAAGAGGCAACAGATGCCCTCAAAAGCAAGCAGAAAACTAAACAAATTTAGGAAAAGTGGACCGGGGCCCCATCAGGAAAGTGTTACCCACTGGCTTATTTATTTAGGATTTGTATCTGTCCTTCCCCAAAGGCCCAGAGGCAACAGGAAAGCTTTGTAATTCTAGTGCCTTAGTAACTGAACCCTCGCTGGAGGAATTTATCCACTGTAAGACTCATAAAGCTTCCGAATTAGACGTTATCAGTTTAAAACGCAAGACAAGCAACGGTTGCACACTCTCGGCCCAGCCATATGACGCCCAAGCTTGAAGATGCAAATCTGGTCTAGTGATCTCACTCAGCTGGGCTTTCCTCGGGCGTAAGTCATACCAACTTCAGCACTGGATAAAATTATTACTCAGGTGGCTAAATGACTGTGCCTATCAGAGAAATGCATACGTTCATTTAAAAATACTTAAGATTAGAACTTAAGTCTCCATATAATGTTAAATCCTATGTGCAACCAAAAGTCAGGAAACACGTGGTTAAGCCCCAAATCCCATTCCTCTCTCTTCCCTGCTGAGGCTATCCCAGACAAATAACAGCTACAATGATTGGAGAGCCCCTTCTTTACCCTTTGGTATAATAACTGACTTAAATGCTGAGTTCCTGCCCAAATTAATTGTGTGCTTTCTCAAATTATATACCTACCACTGGTCTTCCTAGACCATCACTATATATTCAAACATCCACAATACCATGTCTGTCCCTGCTGATTTTCTTCTCCTTAACCATATAAAAATTGTTGAGAAGAAACAAGGCCCAACCCCCTTTTAATTTATAAATTCTCTAAGCAAAATGTGAACGCCATTTCAATGTAACCAGGCTTCTGGCAGACAGACTCAGTATGATGACTTTAACAGACATAAGTTATAAGATTACCCTCAAGGCAATGGTACAGAAATACCTCTCTAGGGTTCATTATTATTCAGATTTGAAAATAACCAAGGCGCATGTAAAGCTGACCTGTAAATCCAAAACCTTACAACCTCTCCAAAATTTTCAATACATAAAGCTCCTTAAGAGTGAGCCGCGAAACGACTTCTAAACATTCCTCTCAAGGATTCTCGTTATCTCCTCCTTACCAGCTCCTAATTCTCTGGGGATGGAAAGCCTGCCTCCTCTCTTTACCCAGGGGGCCGGCACAATGGAACACCTATTCAAGGACACTCAGTGAATTGAGGTAAATGTTTATACAAGAGGTAAGTAAGTACATGCACAGCTAATTATAGTACTGAGCCAGGAAATTGCGAATCTTTTCATGGTGTTTATAGACACAATGTTATTAGGCAAGGTACAAGTTTTGTTTAGATTAGTTTTCTTGATACAGGAGCTCACTGTAAAGATGAAGATGACCCCCAATTCATGGCTCTTTCCTACCTCTGGGATTACAGGTGTAAGCAGTCACACCCAGTTCAAATCTAACAGAGGCTTTGCAGATAACCGTTTCTCTGTCTGTGAAGTGGGTGTATTCATGCTTGCCTCACCCACTCAGATAAAGCGGCTCAGTACATGCGAAGGCTGAAGACATGCCTTATCATCTTAGTAGCACGAATTACACAGTAAGTCTAGGAAATGTTAGCTGGCCAGAATAAAGCAGGTAGCTTATGAAACTGCAGTACGTGCCCTGGCAAGGTAGCCGAGGGTCTTTCTGCAGAAGAAACGTAAATAAATTACTCAAAGACTTGCTGATTTTTTTCTCCAAATCAGATTCATGCTGAAATTCATATTTAAAACTTTAAGTAAGAGGCTGACTTCAAACATCTTTAATAAATGAGGCAATTACAAAGAGTAAAAACTTTATGATTTCAGTCATAATGCATGACAACTGAGCTCTACACGTAAACCTCTCTATTTTCAAACTGATATGCCAATTGTGTCCGGCTTAAAACCTAAGAATAAAATGACTTTCACCCATCTCTGCAGAGCCAGCTTTAGTAACAGCATCGCCTTTACACATTTGGATACTGGGCTGGATTCTAAGTTCAGGAACTAATTTTAAACAATTCCTATACATGTTCAAGATTTCCCAGAAGGCTCTGGGCTTCAAGTTTCCTGTAATTTATAGTTTCTTCTGTAAGCAAAGCTTCGGCTGTTGACGTTCCTACAGAAGAAGAGTGTGATTGTTTCAAGTTGTTTCTTTAACCCTGCCGAGGGGATCATAGAAGGGACAGAAAATGGGTGAAAGCACCAGGGAACAACTCGGCGATTCTCCGAGTTTGTGCTGAGGTTTATCCTGAGTTTATCGTCACAGGATGACGATTCAGATGCCAGGGTCGCGGAAGAGCTAGAACTGCAGAGGTCTGGTGGGCTTTCTCTCACTAGCCCACACCTTACGGTCCTCTTCATGTGCTCACACCATTTCCGACATCACCTGGGCTCGCCTGGGGTGGGGGATGCTGTAAAGGCTTCAGCCACTGGCTAAGTCCTTGCTGGCCCGGTTCATTGCTGCCTCCCCCACTTTCTCTGAGGATCTCAGATACCTCCCATCATGCTCTGCACATCACTGAGAAGGAGCATTGTAACCCACTGCAGTAGGAGTGTGCCAAGATCTGGAGTTTCATCTCTTGCTGCTGGGCTTGGCATGTGGTTTTCATGCTCCAGTCACTTGGGGTAATGTCAGTCTCGCCGCAATCTTTTATTTCCAATCTTTTAGATCAAACCAGATTGATCTCCATTTTTCCCAGGACGGTAGTTGTTGAACTGTACTCAACCCTTGCCCCTTACAACAGGCGCAAGGCTCTGGCATCTGATGCAGATGTTCATGTGATTAGCTGCCTGTAGCCTTAGCATCTACAGGAAGTCAAGAAACACTCACTCTCACCATGGATTACAAAATATCCAACTATGTCATAACCCTCAATCATCTGATTTAATGTCTAGCCATGCATTTTTTTTAAGAACACACTCAGCCAGATGAATTACTAAAACCTAGCCAGCTAGGGCCACCACTGTACGCTGATGGTCAGAATGATAAGGCTGAGTCAACAGGATTAAGTCATCAACTATGGAGGACTAATATCACTTCCCCACTGACGGAGCCGAAGTATGGCTAGGCAGTCTGGAGCACATTCTCCATATGTCTGTCCACAAGAAAACCAATCCCTAAAATTCTCTAGAACTGCCAAAGGGGCATTTTATAGTGATGGAAATATTCACAAACATGTGGTCCCACAAGCGGGAGAGGGAGGAGAGAGGGAGTGCTATTGAGCACTTGAAGTGGCTACTATGATTAAGGCAATGAAACTCATTTAATTTATACAATCCATGTGGACCACGTGGACAACAGTGCTGTCATCCACGAAGTTGCCCTAGAATTTAAAATGCTAGAATAGAGGCTGGGAATCTAGTTCAGTTGTACAGCAAGGGCTTTGCTTGTTGAGGACCCTGCGTTTGATCCCCACCTCCGAGGGAAGTGAGTTCTATCAGGCCTGTGCTGGTTAGTCTTTGTCAAGGTGACACAAACTAGAGCCAACTAGCAAGAGGGAATCTCAGCTGAGGAGTTGCTTCCATCTGATGGGCCTATGGCACACCAGTGGGGCATTTTCTTATTGCTAATTGATACAGGAGGGATCTATATCTATATCTACACCTAGATATAGTTATCAATATTGGTAAGGCTGAGTCATTAATCACTTCCCCATTGACAGAGCAGTCAATATTCATATCTAGATATAGATATAGATCTAGATAGTGCCTTGCCCAGGTGAGTGGGATTGGACTATATAACAAAAATAGCTGGACAAGGTGGAGGAAGCAAGCCTGTAAGCAGCATCCTCCTCCATGATTCTGCTTACGTTCCTGCATCCAGATTTCTGCTTGAGTTCCTCAGTGATGGGCTGTAAAGTCTAAGATGAAATAAACCCTTTTCTCCTCGAATTGGTTTTGGTCAGAGCTTTATCATAGCAACAAAAAACAAATGAAAACCAGGAAAAAAGATAAACGTCCCATATGCAAGCTACACTTCCATGCCAGGAAGGCCAAGACAAGGGGCTAAAACATTTGGTTGAGACAACTTTTACAACACGCATCAAACATCCTTATTTTCCCACTGATGAAGCAGCTTCATGAAAACCATCTGGGGGTGCGATCCACCTTGCCGTGCACATCTTCAGCTGGAAAGGTTGGGGTGAAAGGGGAGTGTAAAGTCTGTTGATAGTGGAGGATGATGGTCGCCGGGGAGCTCTGGGGCTTGCCAGCCAGTCCAGACACCAGGTGGGAGAAGGGTTCCGTGAGAGACACTGTCTCACAAAGTAAGGTGGAGAAGCGTTGAAGAAAACACTAGATGTTAATCTCTGGCTTCAACTTGTACACATGTACATGTATACCCACGTACACATATATAATCATTAATATAATATAATATGTAATATTGAGTTCCAGTGGAACTCCACTCTTGCTTTACTGACTGCAGGAGCGGAAAACTGGACGGGATCAATTTGAGGTGACATTTGATCTTGATTGTCAACCTGATAGAACTTCGAGTCACAGAGAAGACCTCAGGGCGTGTCTATGAGGTTTTAGGTGTTTGGGTTTCTTATCAGGGGAGGGTTGTCATTTGTTTGTCTTTCAGAGAGGAGTGACTGAGGGTGGTACCATCCCCCTGGCACCCCAGATATAAAGAGGCAGGAGGAAACAGCCGTAGGCACGACCCTGCCTTCTCTTCTTGAGGAGCCAGTGTGTCCTTCCCCGCTGTCGCCATCCTATACTGACATCACACCCTGGCTTCCTCTGCTTTCCAGCTGCTCTCCAGGGAGCCTCCAGGCTCCCAATGCCAGACTGAGACTGCGGAGGTACCCGGTTGTGTTGACTAAATGGTTACTGAGTTGATGGTTTTCTTGCTTGTCCATTGTGCTGACAGGCACAGGTGGACTCCCCAAACCATATGTACAAACCAGCCTAATAGATCCGTTTTTAGCACACAGACACATAGACACACAGACACAAACACACACAAACACACACACACTATTGGTTCCAATTCTCTAGAGAACCTTGTTTAATACAGCTGGCCTTGAGACTTGGATAAGGCCCTAGCAGAAGTCACCCCTGTCTAGGACAGAAGTCACAAAGGAAAGGGGACAAGTTGGCACATGGGCCTCTCAGCTGGTGCCACCTAACCCTGGCTGCATGTCCATCTGCCTATGAAATACTGAAGGCAAAAGATGCCCCGTTTCTTCATCCTTGTTGTTAGAACCCTAGTTACCCCATCCTCTCCCGGACCCTTAACAGTATCCTAGCCCCCTGCACCCGTCATTCCACTGCCCCCCCCCCCACTGCTCAGGGTTTCAGGTTGGCTTCAAACTCAGGATCCTCTTGGCTCCGTTTCCCCACTTCTCTCCAGACTACGGTCTTTGTTCATCTGTCCCAGCCACACTGCCCTCCTCCACTGTTCTTAAGGTCATTAAACCTCTTCACCCCACCCCTGAACACTCCACACCCATTTCACCGCCCCACCCCTAGGCCCTTCTTTTTCTCTCTTTTTTTGGCAATTGCACCTCCTCTGAGACAAAGCCCTCCCTGATCCAGAAACATCTTCCCTGGACACACACTTCTCTCATGAAAGTCCGATGCCGTCCCCAAATACACAACCAAGCATGAATTTTGCCTCGTTAAACACATGATGCCTCTTGGATCATTCTGAACTCAGAACCACTGAGTCACAATGAAAACACAATGACAATATAAAGCTAAACCATCTTACATTTGCTTCCCAGTCTTATTTCACATTTATTAACAATATCAGGATTTCAAAGCTGCTTCTGGGACATCACCTACCCTAGTTGCTATAACAACATAATGAAGTCTGTACCCATCCACTGAGATTTTACAGGTGGGCAATAATGTACCAAAAAAATTAAATTTTATATTATGGAGGGGTCCTCCTCCCAAATCGGTCTGCCAAACATCACTGCACAACAGGTGAAGGAGGGCTTATCAAATCAATGTCTCTATATAATTCTATTAGGCCTCAGCTTTCCCATCTATAAAATAGGCAAAAAACAATGATCAGAATGATTCTGTGGATTCTGTGAGACACTTGTTAATTACTTGGCTCATTTAAGTACTTCAAACATGATCCGGGGCTTAGCATGTACAACCTTCCGCAACATAAAATACACACACACACAACAAATCACAATCGGTGGGTGTTATGTCCTGACTACATGGGCTTTTTTGAATACCAAATAACTTCCTAAGAGCAATAGCAAAATGAAGGTAGCAACAAAAGTTACAGCAGCAATGACTGGAAATATGGCTCAGCCAGCTGACTCTAAATCCGGACGTTTGTTTACATTAGTTGTGTCTATATCTGCTTTTTCGCCTTGACTCGGGCTAATACAGCCAGCACTGACCCCCATGGCATTTTATTAAGCCCTCATTAGCACCCTCAGTTCTTAGGTTGCCTTGGTGGTGGTTCCTAAGAAGGGACAATGAACGCAGCAGGGTGGTAACTGTTGTTCTTCCCTTGAGTATAAAGAAGTCAAAACTTTGATCTTTTATTTCCCAGGAGGGATTTATGCAGCCATGAACAGCATCTAGCTGTCAACGGTCCTTACAACAGACCTCTGAATGGAAACAGCCTTAATCGTGAGTTCATAAAGCTCAACTCACTCAGAAACATCTGCTTGAAGGGTTCCTTCCTTCAGCCATATCTTGAGCGCGGTCTAATCGCTATTGCAGGACACCACCGGCTTTCTTAATAAAAAACCTCGCAAATGAAGTAAACGCAACATTTCACGTTCTCAGGCGTCTCCCACTAAACCCAATCCTGACGCGGGGCGCGGGGGCGGGGGCGGGGGAGGCATCACAGTGCACTCTTTGCAGTACCCACGTCCAGAAGAACACCTTTAAAAGGAATGCTTACTGTGATTTTCCAAGTACATTTGCTATTTGGAGGGTACATTCCAGGAAAACCTTCACTGCCAATAAATCCAGACTCTCCGGTGAGAACGCCGCCACATGTGAAAACAGGTCTGGGGAAATAAAGGAGAGGACACTTAAACTGAAACACAGTCTAGCAATCGAATGTGGATTTCAAAAAGGTCTAAGGGCTGATATGAACGAGTTAATATTGTTTAGCAAAATCTTGCACCAGATAAAAAATCTGAAAGCTTGCCAGCTCTTAGAATATTGAAATCATAGCCCGCGAACCCATCCAAATTCACCATTGACTTAGATAGAGATATTCCACTCACAGAGAGTATTGTATAAAAATTGAATGATTTAACTGGAGAGAGTGGGAGAGGTCACCGGTGAGGGACACTCTGGGGGAGAGTCGCATGGTTTAAAAGTAGTGGTAAATATAAAGTTTGTAAGCTCCTAGATTTGGAGACAGGCCTTGCTTTCTCCCCTTTTCGGAAAGTTGAGTTTCTCCGTGCGCCCCTCCCCGCGCCCAGGAAAAGGGGAAGGCAGAGGCGGCTGGAGGTGACGCGGGAGTTAGCCAGCCTCTGTCCTGGATGTTAGTGAGGACTTAAAAGAGCGACTCCCTGGGTTCGCCTTAGATTGGCCGAGGCTGGGAAGTAAAGAGCAGGGAGGAGGAGGGAGCACATTCGAGCGCGAGTGTGTCCTGCACCCGCACACAGCGGGGAGGCGAGGCAAGGGAGAGGGAGCCGCGCCACGTGGTGGCCCGGGGGGCGCAGCGCCAGCCTTCGAGGGGAGCCGGGCAGCCCCCGGTGGCGAGGTGCGGGGTCAGGGGTGCGGGAAGGGCCGGGCGGGTGTTACCTCTCTGGGGTCTGCGGCCGGGCCAGCTGCGCGGCAGCCAGCAGCAGGCAGAGTGGGATGCAGGCGCTCGCGCCCCCCATGGCCGGCAGCTCACTGCGGCATCCCGCTCGGCGCCCGCAGCTAGGTACCAAGTGCGCCGCGGCCGGCGGGAGGGCCGCTTTTGAAGGCGTTCGGGGCCGACTCCACGCCTAATTTTCCCCGGGGGACGCGCCCTGGCAGCCACGGGCGGCGGCTGAATGTCCCGTTTGTTCTCCGGCGGGAGGGGCCGCGGCCTGTCCCCCGGGGCGGCCGCGGGGGAAGGGAGCCCAGCCAGCGGTACCCAGGGCCAGCCGTGGTTCTCCGGGGTGGGGGCGGGGGGTTGCCCCCAGTTTGCTTTTAAATATAACACAGTGGGCCTGCTGGGGAGCTCCCCCCCTCCCCCGGTCCTTTGTCTTCTTGGAACTGCAGCCCCAAGGGACAAGTAAAGAGATCCTTCCATAGTGGACCTCCAGCTCGCGTGCTTGCTTTAAATACACACGCGCTAGAGCCTGTGTTCACGGGACTGTAACAATGACTAGAGAGATAGTTTTGTGGGCAGATTTCCACATGCGTTTCCAAGTAAGAGATTTGTAAGTGAATTGTCATTAAATGTCAGATCCTCTCATCTCACCACCCACGTTAGCTTCTGAAAATGGTGTTTCTCTGCGGGCATGTCTGTTATTTGAAGAGTTACCCCAACGGCTGGAAAAGGCAACTTTATTGATGAGTTAAAATATTTACACACTTTAGACGAGGGCAGTTCTAGCCTTGTGCCACCGAGGCTTTACTTAATGACAGAAAAATGTCTTACCTTTACTGTGGCACGTCACCAGAGAGCCATAAAAGACCAAGAGCAGCAGAATTAACTCGACACCCTTGGGAGATACAGCTTACCTGTGAGGCTTTTCCAGTGTTGCTCCTTTTAAATTACTTTTTTCTTTGTAAGGAAAAAAAAAATAAGGCGATCCTTTTTATGACTCCAGTTCTGAGGCTGAAGGAACAGTTCAGAGGTTAAGAGTCCTTGCCACTCTTTCAGAGGACTCGAGTTCGGTTCCCAGAATCCATGTTAGGCAGCTCAGTTAGACACTTCAGTTCTCTGGGATTTAATACCCTCTTCTGGTTTCTATGGGAGCGAGCACACCACACACACACACACACACACACACACACACACACACACACACACTAATATTTTTAAAAGACTTAATTGCTAATAATGAGTTTGTAATGTTAAGAACTTAACACTCTGGCAAGCAAAGACTACAGGCTGAAAGTTGGAAGCCCTCTTCAGAGTTTAGATTGCATTATTATTTTAAATAATTTAAAAATATCTATTTTACATGTTTGGGTGTTTTGCCTGCATGTATGTCTGAGCACCATGTGTGTGCAGTATTCACGGAGGCTAGAAAAGGAGATCAGATCCCCTGGAACTGGCCAGTTGTGAGCTATCATGTGGGTGCTAGGGACTGAACCCTGGTCCTCTGGAAGAGTTGCTGGGACTCTTAATTGTTGAACTATCTCTCCAGCCCCTTCCTGCCTTAGCACTGCTTTTTGTTTGTTTGCTTGTTGTGTTTTTGTTTTTGATTTTATTTTAAAGCAAGGGCAACAACAACAACAAAAAACCTTACCGGGAATTACAACTTTAAAAAAATTCCCTAAATGTACCACACCCTGTATGACATTTTTGCAAAAGGAATTACAGAATTTGGCAGCATACGTTGTATTCTGAAACTTACACCCTCAACTTAGTAAAAACTTCTTTAAAACAGCCAAGAGGAAATTAATTTGTTTATTTGATACACAGTCCCAGAATAAGCTATCAGAAAGTCAAGACTTTGTAGATGATGGTTTATTAAAAAGTCACAGTTTGGGGATCTAAAGTGAAATTTCATTTTCTAGTAATGGTTTAGAGTTTTCATGCCTGAAACTATTCTATTTGTAGGATTTTAAAAAATAAAATAAAATAAATAAGTGCTAACCATGCATAAATTGAAAACTGCTTGAGCACAAATATGTAGAATTATTTTCTTTTCTTAATTTATCGGATAATGGCTGTGTTTGTATTCTCACTAAGAAGTAAAAGGTTCTAACATGGATCATTCTGTTGTTGACACTCACAAAAAAGATCTTACCTTGTGATTTTAAAAGTTTATTAAGAACCGTGTTATTTGCTCTTAAAAACACATATTTGACCTGGAACTACAGTTCTAACCAAAATTATAAACCTTAAATGTCCTGAGATGTTTAATGTGTTAAATTTGAGACAGACTCAAGGGACCTCTGATGGTGTGTGTATACTTCACATGTGTGAGGTCAGTTTCTGGTGTTTTAGGATGCAATTAGGGCAAGAAGGGACAGAAGCAGAGGGAGCTGTTGAGAGATCATCTGAAGGATCGCAGAGTGAGGGGCCAGGTGTTCTCTTCACACAAGTTTGTGATACCCTTTCTGATGTTGCCTGGTAGCACAGAGAATCTAAGTCATGGGAACATGTATAAAACCACCAGTGAACTGACCTCTTGTAAAGTTAGCATGCATTGTGTGGAATATTAGCATCTAGTGTTTGCTGCTTCATCTCTGGTTGATTCATCAACCTTGCAAACATCTAAAATACACCATAAATTCCAACCCCATCACTTACAGGTCAGCATCAGCCCTATAAAAGATGGGCTGTTAGCTGGGAGTGTAACCAAATAGACCTTTCCTCCTCTAAAAAGATTTGATCATGGGGTTTATCATAGCAACAGGGTACCTGGTATCTTAGTGTTCTGTAAAGAGACACCATGACCACAGCAACTCTTAGAAAGGAAAGCATTTAGTTTGGGTGGCTTACAGTTTCAAAGATTCTGTCCATTATCATCATGGTGGGGTACAGCGGTGTGCAGGCAGACACGGTGCTGGAGAGGTAGCTGAGAGTTCTACATCTTGTGCAGGCAACAGGAAGTGTTCTGTGATACCGGGTGTGCCTTGAACACGTATGAGACCTCAAAGCCCATCCCCACAGTGACACACTTCCTCCAACAAGGCCTTACCTACTCCAGCAAAGTCACTCCTCCTAATAGTGCCACTCCCTTTGGTGGGCATTTTCTTTCAAACCACCACACTGGCTTCCTCTGGTTATCTTGAAAGGTGCCTCAAAACCAGTCCAGCGAGGGCTTTGGATTAGGCAGAGGAGGAGGCCATGAGAGTTTCTGGACTCTCCCTTCTCACTGTTCCGAGCTGAACCTGGAGGAGCTCAAGTGGGCTCTGTGCTCCTACTGTACTTGGTTGGTCTTCTGACTTCTAAGTGTCATAGCACTAGGAAGAAAGCAGGACTGGGAAGCTATCCGTGTGGACATTCTCTTTGTACAGCATCTTGATGTCTCCAAAATATTTTTAATTTGCTAGAGCTATGAAAGTGAGGATTCCTTATGTTCTTTCTGGGAAAATATAATAGTGTAGAACTTTGAAGCTAATGCTACAGTGCTCAAAATATCTTTCATGGATTCAGCTCTTTCTCTCCCCATTTAGCTCTCGTTGTTGTCATTGCTACTATGATTCTGATGCTGGGGACTGAACGTAAAACCTGATGTCTGCTAGTCAAGTATTCTACATCGAGCAGCACAATCAGACCCTGAATTTGTCTTGAGAAATAATAATATCAACATGTAAGATCTCTGTTACCCATGACAGTAGATACTCTATGTTCTTTCAACTTTACAATTAGAAGTTCACTTAAAAAATGTGGTTACCAGGCAGGGTCATTTTCTTTATTTCTTCTTCAATTCTAATTCTCTTGTCCTAATTGACTATAATTTCTTAGCTCTAATTTTCTGTACCAATTCTAACATTCTTATTTCTTCGACATTCTTATTCCTCTAAATTTATATCTTCTACATTCTTATTCCCCAACTATTACAAAGTCCCAAGCGTATATACATCCATTCATTAGCAACTTGTCAGCAATCAAAAAGGTTACAAGGTCCTATCTCAGGAACACAGGCATTCATTGAAGATATAGAACAAAAATTATCAGCCAACCACAGCTGCAGCTGTGAGGAGGTTCCAGCCATCTCTTAAAGGGGCTGCCACAGGTTACAAAGGGAGAAAACTAAACCATTGAGAGCACTAAGGAAAATGCGAAGAGTACATTATTATTTTATATTTCTTAAGTGCGATTAATAATATCTAGACATGGTTAGAAAATTAACAGCCTTCTTTTATTGTCTGAATCTCAGGATCTAAACAAAAACAGCTTACTGAATCTAAAATCTTTGCTCAAAAACTGGCCGAAAGTGTTAATTGCTTTTTTGAGTCAGAGTAGGGAGGTGGTGATTAAGGAAACTTGGGCAATATCAGTGCTATTGATCTCTTGAAGGACTGTGATAGAACAAAGACAGACACCTCAATATTGCCCTAGTTCACCATAAATCCTCTGAAGGGCTTAGATCCTACAGGGTCAAACACCTGCAACTTCGTAAGTAAAACCTGTGGAGGTTTCGTCTGTGATCTGTTCAGAAGGACCCATGTCTGGCCAAGTTGCTCTGTTAGTGAGGCTAATGATAGAGAACAGGTTTCTGAGTTTCCAACCGCAAGGTGGAGAAAGTAGTCATCTTCCTGCACCCACAGATATATGTGCCCGTAAGAGTGAGACGTAACCATGAGATTACATATACACACTACATGAAAATGCATGGTAGAGGGGCCATGCCATTGCTCTTATGGCACAAGCGAAATTACAGATGGAAGCAGCAGTTTTCAGAGGCGGTGGCTCTGCTGGCTTTGCTGGGCAGGGCCCCTCCACCTGAGAACAGTTTCTCTGGTGGGCTGACATCTGAATTATCAAATTCTGTAAGATGCATTTGCATCACGGTCAACGATCGCTCGTGACAAATGCTCCCGGCAGTAAGCTTTCCTTTACCCTCCCAATACTCCTCCCAAAAATCCAGTGTCACGGAGGGACTGAATCAGTAATGGCTTCTTAGTCACAAACATGGCCAAGCGAGTAGTGCACAATACCACTTACAGAAGCAAGGAAAAAGACTTAAGGCTTATTACCCTAGAATCATGGCTAGAATTTCACCTGGCAAGTGGCCCTCTGAGAGATCCACTGGCATCACTGCCACTAAAACTGACCACTAAGTGCAGTCACTTGAAGTTACTGCTATCACCACTGCAGCAAGCCTGTTGGATGCTTTTCTGCTCTGGGAAATTCCTCCTACCCTCTACAGAATGAAAGCTCAGCACAGGATCCAAGGACTCATCTAAGTGCCTAGATGGGTATCGTCTATGTCACCTGCCTGCCTCTCAGCTCCATGGGAGGTAGAAACTCATCATGTGGGAAATGAAGGGCATGCGCCACCATTGAAATCCTACCCCTTTCAAAAGCCAATGGAAAGGCAAGAGACCAATTATCATCCACGCTAAAGATGGATTAGGTGAATCCATGCTAGGATTAACGCCTGCATAGCTCAATGAACCCATTGCCTTTATGGAGAAAAAGACCCTGAAGAGGTGTTTTCTTGGGTATTTTCAACATAATGTGTTTGAAATAGAAGCAGCTACAACCACCTGCACAGGTGAGGCTCGGTCAGTCAAAGGCAGCCAGGGGAAGCTGGACTCAAAGGAGCGAGCTGCAGCTGGCTGATTTCCAATGGAGGTCCTCCATGATGGATCGCTGCTGTCGAGATCATCGCTATCAGCATCACGGCAGTAATGATCTCTGCCTTCTGCTGAGCATCATGTACTGTATAACAGGAACCATGCGCGGCCTGCACGGCAACATTTCACTTGCTTTGCTTTTCCTTTTTTTAAAAAATGTTTATTCATTTATTTTCCTTTTCTCCCCTTTGTTGAAAACAGTTTTTCTCATACAATATATCCTGATTATAGTTTCCTGTCCCTCTACTCCTCCCAGTTCTTCCCCCATCTTCCCTCCCCTCTGGATCCACTCCCTTTGTGTCTCTCATTAGAAAAGAACAGGCTTCTAAGAAATAACAACCGAACATATCAAAATACAAGACAATAAGATTAACTTGCTTCTATTTTCAAGTCTGTGGGGTAAGAGTGCCTGCTGTTGTTTTATAGGCGGAGATTCTGAGGTCCAAAGCACTAAGCTGATGTGGGAGATATATCAATCTGTTGATTTCATTGGCTAAGCAATAAAGAAACTGCTAGGCCCATTGGATAGGCCCACCCTTAGGTGGGTGGAGTAAACAGAACAGAATGCCGGGAGGAAGAGGAAGTGAGCTCAGACTCCGCAGCTCTGCTCTCCGGAGCAGAAGCTTCAGAGAGACGCCATGCTACCTGCTCCAGGGAAGATGCACGCTATGAAGCTCCGACCCAGGATGGACTTAGGCTAGAATCTTCCCGGTAAGCGCACCTAGGGGCGCTACACAGATGATTAGAAACGGGCTAAATTAATATGTGAGAATTAGCCTAGAAGAGGCTACATAGAAATGGGCCAAAGCAGTTTATAAATGAATACAGTGTCCGTGTAATCATTTCGGGGCATAAGCTAGCCGGGCAGGGCAGGCGGCTGGGGTGTTTGGGGACGCAGCCCCGCCGCCGCCCCATATTACTACACTAAGCCGTTAATTTGAGTAAATGAAAAGCTGGGATTGGAACCCGGACTGACTGAAAAATTAAGCTTTTAATCAGTACTGTAAGCTAACTCATCATGACCTCTATGCAAAATGCTCATGGCACACAGAGGCAGTGGGTGTAAATGGACTTGCAGATGCTGTTTGCCTTCCAGAATCTCTTCTGCAAGAAGCCACCCCTCCTTGTGCTTTGTGGTTCTGGGAACACTAAGCCCATTCACTATTCCTCAGGCACCCAGGTAGGGAATGTGACCAAGGGCTGAATGAGAGCGCTCACTCAAGGTTTTAATTATCTATTTTTGTCTCCTCTTTAATCCCCTGGAAGTAGCGTGTAAGCAAACATTTCCAAAACCAAACCTGAGATCAGTGTTGCAGAACAACAGACCACATAAGGCTTCCTTATGGAGCTAGAGTTCCAAGAATTACAAAGACTCCTGAAAATTCAATAGTTCTACCGTGTAGTACTGAGAAGTCATGAATGGAAGATATAAGGATAATCAAAACACTACTCAAATTATGCTAGCTGGTTATGGTTGCTCATGCCTGCAATCCCAGCATTCAGGAGGCAGAGGCAGTTGGATCACAGTTCAAGGCAAGCTTGGACTCCATCAAACCAAAGCCTAGAGATCTAGCTCAGTGATATTATGGTTGCATATGCAAGGCCCTGGGTTTGCAAATAATAACAACAACACCAATAATAAAAGAAACCAATTATATAGACCATGAGTGGCAATAAGAAGTATGAAGTATAGAAAACAATTAGGACCACCAAATCATACCAAAATACCTCTGAACTGTCTCATTGTATTGACTTGTAGAGGCAGATTTTTGGCTGTAAGAGGGATTAGCATCAGCTGCCTGTAACACAAATCTTATTGTACAGGTACACTTACCACGTGGGAATAGCCTTATCCTGTAATGTACTTACCACATGGGAATAGCCCCATCCTGTAAACGCACAGTCAGTGAGTACATTTTGTAGCTGACTAGCCTGACTGTCTCACTGGGCTCAGTATTACTTCATAACCTTGACTCATAGCAAGCTAGTATTTGTCTGCAAGAAAGACAATGCCATAGGTCCACCCAAGGTAAGGTTAAGGACAGCAAAGATGAGCCACCAAGCTGGCTGGTGAGAAGAAGCCATGAGTCTAGAACAAGACATACTCAGAGTAGCAGGAGCCATTATCCCAGATTCCCTCTCTCTCAGATGTTCCTCCTCACTCACTGGTTCTAGAAGGTCGGGGCAGACCACACCAAGGAATGAAATCAAATTGGCTTTTCAGCTTTGTGTGTGTGGGAGGGGCAATGTCTTAAGTAACAATATCCTTCAGTGTAAAGGAAATAGCCTCTGTCTTAGGGTTTCTGTTGCTGTGAAGAGACACCATGACCACAGCAACTCTTATATATAAAGGAGATCATTTAATTGAGGTGATAGCTAATAGTTTCAGAGGTTTAGTTCATTATCCTCATGGCAGGGAGCATGATTGGGAGTATGGCTTCATGCTGGTAGACATGGGGCTTTAGCTGAGAGTTCTACATCTTGATTGGCAGGCAACAGGAAGTGGTCCGTTTCACTGGGTGTGACTTGAACATATATGAGACCTTAAAGCCCGCCTCCACAGTGACACACTTCCTCTAATAAGACCACACCTACTCCAACAACCACCACACCTCCTAACAGTGCCACTCCCTTCAGGGGCCATTTTCTTTCAAACCAGCACATCTGCTCATTATGTAAAGAGAGAGAGAGAGAGAGAGAGAGAGAGAGAGAGAGAGAGAGAGAGAGAGAGAGAGAACGAGAACACTAGTGCCACACTGGCCCATTTACTCCGTCCTCTCTAACCTGCTATTTGGAGAACCTCTTTGTCATCAAGGGCACAGTAGACAATTAGAGAATCTGGCCAATTCACATGGGAAAACATTGCATTCATTGCTTACTGAACAGCTGGAGTGAAAGAGCCATTGGAGTCTGGATTGTTATTACATTGAAAGATTATTTTAGTGCTATCATTTATGAAAAAGTAGGATCACATGAAAGGTATTTTCCAAATAAATGTTCTATGGAGATAAAGGGACTGGAGGTGAGAGACTGAGTAACTAAGGGCTGCTTTCTAATTTCGAACTTGAGAGAAAAGCCCTACAGAGTTTACAAGCATGTGTACTTACATATATTCACCTATAAAATTACGCTTATGAATAGAGTCACAAATCCACAATATCCATAAAACCGGCTTAAAGCCTAAGTCAACTCCTTTGCTCTGAGAATTCTGAGAATATTTTATAGTCTTGTGATAGCTGGTGAAATAATCCCAACAAAAAACTTCATTTTTCCTGAGAAAGGAGAACTCTGAATACACGTTTTTGCTAAGATAATTGCAGAAGAAGATACATGAGAGGAAAGCATCATTCTCAACACGGGAACACATTACGTCATGTCAACACACTCGAACATTAGCATAAGCTTATCATGGGCATTAAATCGTTGTTTGTTTTTAACCCCAGTGCTAGCCTTGCCTGTTTGACTGAACTTAATCAGAACATACTTCGTGCTTGACTCTTTTTCTTCCTCTCAGGGATATTAGGATTGATGCTTCTGAGCTGGGGAGAGTTGGCCAGACACTAGCAACAGCAATCTTCTGACCTCCTGCTCTTGGCTAACCGCACCAATGGGAAGTGCCCTCAGCAGACACACCACCTCTGTGCCTGGAGCTGGCGTTGGCTCTGTTTCCGTGGTTGTCAGTGTTTCCATGGCAGTGTCTAGACGCTTTGTTATTGTTGCTATTACTGCTGGCTCATTTTCCTTTTATTTTTGTGGCATATTTAGGTCTTATTTGTAAGTATTGGATATTTTGTGAAAAATATTAGGCATATAAATGCATATTTTGTATAGTATGTCCTGAACATTTCATTCATGCCTATGTAGATAGAGATGGAGGGATGAATGTGTCTGTGTACATGTTTGTCTCCCGGACAGTGCTAGAAACACACACTTTGGGTTGGCTCCTTTTCTAGATTTCAAATCAAGACTGCTCATCTGCCTGCAGGTTTTCTATTCAAATTGTTTTTTTTTTTTAACATTTACTAACACTTGATTAGATTTTAGTCCAGGCTAATCCAAATCTTCTTTCTTCATTCCTTCTCTCCTTCCCTCCATCCCCCAATCCCTCTCTCTCTCCCTCCTTTCTTCCTTTCCTCCATCCTCCCTCTCTCCCTTCCTTCTGTTTTTCCTGTTATTAGGAGCCTGCTCAATGCAGGCCCTGGAGATCCAGCATGTGCAGCAGAGTCTGGTTCCCACACTCCTTGTTGAGAAAGCCTCTAAGCCTGTTTTTTAGGACCTGAGGAGATGGCGCAGTCAGTAACACACTGGCCTCTCAAGCATGAGGACCTGAGTTTAAACCCCAGCACCCATGTAAAGAGCCAGACATAACAGCACACACAGGAAAGGGCCCCAAACTCAATGGCTCACCAGTCCAGCCTAACTGACACACTCCGGGCCAATGAGAAACCCAGTCTCAAAGGACATTCCTGAGGAAGAGACCAGAGTTTTCCTTTGGCCTCTACAAACACTTCCATCATTGCCGCCTCCTACTTTTAAAAGAGGGATTTAATGTTTGAAGAGTCTCATTCATTTTGTAATGTGTGGGTTTGGTCCTCTGAGTAGAAAACACCAAGACAGAATTAGACCTGCAAGATAATGCCTCTAAGAGAGCCTTGATGTGGGAGTCTCCTCCCTGTGCTGTGAATATCATTAATGAATGAAGAAACTGCTTTGGCAAGGTAGAACTTTGCTAGGCGGGAAAAATGAAACTGAATGCTGGGAGAAAGAAGGCGGAGTCAGTGAGAAGCCATGTAGCCAGCCCCACTGGAGACAGAAGCCCTAACTCTACCTGGTAAGCCACAGCCTTGTGGCGACACACAGATTAATGGAGATGGGTTAGTTTATGATATGAGTTAGTCAGAAATATGCTTAAGCTATTGGCCAAAGAGTATTGCAACTAATATGGTTTCTGTGTGATTGTTTCGGTACTGAGCAGCTGAGAATAAACAAGTGGCCTCCTACTACAGAGCCTGAGACTACGAGAAATCTGACCTCAGCCTGGAGTCAGAGGAACGGAGGGAGCAGAGCTCCAGACTCTGCTGCAGCCTAAGTAATAGTTTGGCCCCAGCAGTGAAGAACTTTAGCAAGAAGATGGCCCAGGACAGGGAGGCTGTGAAGGGTACTGCTGATCACAGATAGAAAGCAGCCTAGATGAGGGTGAGTTTAGCATTGGCATGCCTGAAGTTGCAGATCCCGGTGTGTGGTGGGCAGGGCTGCCAGCCAATGACAGCCCTTACAGCAGATGTTTTTTTTCTTGGAATGAGAACTATGGGACTCACTGGCTGGATGCTAGGGTTTCATCCTATCAGGCAACTTTGCTTTCCATGCCTTGGGATAGGTGGGGGTGGAGGAAACAGGACAGTACCTTATTGCGGCCCTGAGGACTGCAGGTATCAGGACTCCAGTGTCCCAGGTCTCCCTCCCACCATGTATGCTCTCTGCTTCATTAATCTTGTAGGGTGGGGCTCATCTCAGGTGCCTGGGAAGTCACCTCCCTGTCCACTTTTGTCCTATAGCAGTCACCTACCAGGAGTCACACACAGAAGACACCTTTATCACCTGCCTCCTCCAGCTACTCAGGTTGTGTCCTCCTTGAGTCTCAAATCTAGGGACAACCTTGGGTTACCTTTTCTTATTTTTTTAAAAAAGTAAGATATAAACACCCAGTCTTTGCTATCAATAAAAACAAGAGTTCAAATAGAAAAAAGAGAGACTATTCTCTTTAACATGTCTGGTGACAGGACCCTAGACTCGATGGCTTTTTACACAGCAAACATTTGTTTCTCAAGCTCTAGACTCTGGGAAGTTTGGATTGAGGTTCTCATAGTATGCAGATGCCAATTGATTCTCACGGGTGCCACTTTCCCATAGTGTCTTTGCTTGGTAGAGGGAACAAAGCAATTGACCTAATCTTGTCGATCAGGCACTAATTCCAGTTGTGAGCTTCATTCCTTATTGCTCCATCACCCCACAAAAGACCCATCCCCCTAAGCCCTGCCCCTACAGAGGTTAGCATTTTCACTTCTAAATTTTGAGGAGGACACAAACATTGAGATTATAGGACCACATAAGAAAAATGAACTTGAAAACTACAAGGTCGTGTGACTAGTTCCAGAATGATTATAAGTGACCCACACATGACTGAACCCATCCTTGGGTTACCCTCTTGTCAAAGAATTCTAGCAAGTTTGAAAACATCTTGAATATCTCCATCAGCGGCATAATAGACAAATAACTCCACCTTCAACATTATTACTGCCAAGAGAATTTGGAAATTAAGAAAAATTAACTATTTAAGGCAAAACAACAAGAAAGCAAAAACAAACCGTTAAGACTGCAAGTAGGGAGTGCTTGAAGATCTGGTAGTTGGTGGGCAATGAAGCCTATGGGCACTCCCACTCTCAGGGAGATTCTAGTGAGGTATAGCATAGGCAGGAGTTTCTGTCCCGTGAGCCACTCCTAAGTAATCACACAGAGGCTTAATATTAATTATAAATAGCTCAGGCTAATTACTAGCTAACTCTTACATTTTAAATTAACCCATATTTCTTATCTACATTTTGCCACGTGGCTTGGTACCTTTTCTTAGTACCGCATGCCCATCTTGCTGTGTCTGCTCACGATTCCTCTGACTCTACCCATCTTCTTCCTGGCATCCTTCTTCTTCCTGGTATCCTCCTAATCTGACTCTCCTGCCCAGTCTTTTCTGGACCAGCTATAGGCCAGTCACTTCTTTATTAACCAATGAAGTTAATTCTTTACACTATACACTATATTCACAGTGTATAAAGGATTATTCCACAGCAGTGGAGTGTGAACAGCTGAGGCTCCAAGGCCAAGGAGCTCCAGGTGGCTCCAAGGCCAAGCAGCACTGAGGGTCTGCGAAGCTGCAAACACCCGAGACCTGCCTCAGGGCGTAGAAGCACAGCACAACCACGATAAGATCTTGTTGGCCTGAACCTCTGTCCCAGCCCGGGGCAACTGGACAGGTCTAGTGTTCTCTGAGTGGATGACACCTGGACAAACACTAGTACATGTTCCATTTTTAACAGAGATCAGACCTCTACTCTTGCCTGGTGTTTTACAAAACAAAAGGGGGAACTGTAGAGAGCTGCGTGGAGCGCACCTGAGGGTGCTGGCTCCCGCCCTCTGCAATCCCGAAAGCGAGTGCTCTCTATGATAATCAATGATCACGCAATGATTATCAGCTGCTTGCATATGCGTGAACCTATGGGCAGTGCCCACCTGGCAATCCGGGTTTGGCAGCCTGTGCCTTTTTAAGGGCTGGGAGAGATTTGCCCAGAGAGAGAGAGAGAGAGAGAGAGAGAGAGAGAGAGAGAGAGAGAGAGAGAGAGAGAGAGAGAGAATTGTAAAAGGTCCTGAATAAACTGCAGTGAGAAGAGCTCCAGTGGTCGCGTCACCCTTGCGGGTCGAGGCTGAACGTGACACTAGTCACTTAGAGCATGCAGTATTGAACTGCTTCAGAGTCCTGGCCACAGCAGACATAGTGTTGACCGGGAGGTTGACTGTCAACTCTTTCTCGAAATAACAGTTCCCAGATTCAATCTGGCTGAATGTCTCTGAATGTTGCTCAACTGTGAGGCTCCCAGGATTGGGAACAGGAAATCCTGCACTGATTTTTGTAGTAACTGTTGTCAGTTCTGCTCTGAGATAGGGAGCTCCATGGGCACACGGCTGAACTGAATGTCACTGAATCTCTTTGTCCTCTTCCCATTGTGGCCATATTGAATAAATCTCCACTTTCTGTTTTTACTATTGATTTGGATGTTTTAATTGGCTTATTGAGTACAGGTGGTTGAACTTTATTTCTTGGGGTATGTTCAGTAATAGTCATCTCTAGGGGGGGAAAAACTGAAGAAGTCAGTGAAGTTGATGAGTAGCTTCTGAGTATTTTCTGCATTTTCACCCGTCAACTGAATTTATTTATTAAAGGCAATTTTTCTCTTGATTAATATGAGAAACTGTGTGGTAGAGTAAACATGACCACTAGTAGAATAAGGTTACATTAATAGATGCAGAAAGAAAAAATTTAATAGTCAGATGATTTTCTAAAATTATTCTCAAGACCATCTTTGTAAATAGACCTGACTAAGTGCTGTGTCTTGATGTCCTCATTGTGTTGACATTTCCTGTTTTCCAAATCAGAAGATAGCCAACTCCAAGCCTTGGGCTAGTCCTTAAAAATAACAAGAACATGATCTTATTACTTCTTCAATGGGATAATAAAACCACAACTCCTGGTTATATCTTAAGGCTAGAATAAAGATTACCTGAAGAAAGACTAAAATTAGACTATGTCAACTTATGTTCAACTCCACGCTGCTTGTCTGATAAGCTGAAACTTAACAGAGAAATGGTACAAACACCTATAAGGAAAGCTAAAGTGAATTGGCTTTCACAACTTAAAGACGAATTTTGGTTTCATGTCGGAGACCAGCTTGGACAAAAATACCACTTACCAGGGTAGGGGCACGGGGATTAGAAAAATAGCAAAGAGAACAAAGATGCAAGATAAAATAATAAAACAGAAAACATAGTACAGTACTGGGATACTGAAATTCCTGCGTTTAATTTTCCATATACTTTATGTCCCAATACAACATGGGGAAGAAGACAAAAGACTGCTTTAACATGATACAAAGGACAACTAAAACAAAGTATTTGTTTCAATACTTTGAGCCATCAAGCCATTAATCCATGAGAAAAACATTCCACTGTTTAGGCAGTAAACCTATCCTAAACCAAGTATCCTAAAGACAGCCACTTCCAAGGTCAAACCTCCTATTTCAAAAGAAGGAGCAAAAGCATTATTGAATATACTGACCATTGGTCAGGGTGGAGTGGATCTACCTGTATGGGCCATCTTAATGTCAAAAAGACCAAGTAACCACACCCTAGGTCAGGGTGTGTAGCCCACTTGCTGTCAACAACTTTGAAAAGTTAAAACTCTCTGGCCTTCAGGCTCACATTTTTGGGCCTCCACAGTTCCAATGATGTCACTGGAACCTAGCCAGTCACCTTTGTTCCTTCCCTGTTGGTTCAATTTCAAGTTACTGCTCCACCAGTTCACAAGATGCTTGCAGCAGTAGCAGACTTCAAGTCTACTGGATAAGAAGTAGTTATTGGGGGACCGCCCCCCAAACTAGCAGCAGGTGGTATCATAGAGCCTGGAAATCCTCTTCCCCCAGACTGTGAGAAAGCAATGATGAGTCCTGTGGAATGCCAAACTTAACTGAGTATGCAAGAGGATATCACTGGTGGAACGGAGTATTTGGCCAAAGTTTGGAACCTAACATAGAAAATACTCAGTAGCTCTTCAGGTTGCATTGGGTGAGTTGACTGTCTGGTGTGCAAGAATTTAATTCCAAATGGAATTAAAGGCTGGAAAACTTGCAGAAACTGGTAGGTATTGACTTTCTTCTACAGATGGCCTGTCATGGTGGCTTTGTGCAAGTCAATTAGAAGAGAGTTACAGATGTAAACAAAAGACAGATTAAGAAACGAGAGAACAGACCAACCCCTGAAATCAACAATGTCATTGACTAAGCAACAGAGTTTTCACGCAGAACATTGTGATATCCATTGACTTTGCGGGTGGCTTCTGTCAGGCCTCACATCTTATGGACTTGAAGGTTCTGTCTTAGTGGCGCCACCTGTAAGAAGAGAAGGAGTGGCCTCAAGGTGATCATCTCTCAACATCTGTCATCAGAGTCCCCAGAGCAAGAAACAGCAGTGAGTGGGGTAATAGCAATGACAACAGCCTAGCATTTTGCCATTTGAAGCTTGGCAAGCTGGTGTCTGCTGGAGGACAACCTGGGGGTGTGTGAACAGCAGCATTCTTGAGCAAATCGTGGCTTTTGCAATGTTTAAAAGATTACATTTGTTTCGAAACTAGCCTATACATAAGTCAGCAGCTCCCTAGTTTGTAATAGGTGGCTTGACTGTCTGGTGTGTGGGAATTTAATTCCCCAAGGCTGATTGTCTATAAATATCATCAATGGATACAGATATGGAGAGAGAAAAAAGCTACTGTGTGTACTTCCCGATGGAATATTATTTTTATTTAAATGGTTCTACTTTGTGCTTTACTGTATAGAGCCAGTAATTAAATCCTAGTCTCATAGCTTTTATTTTAGAGCCGATTTTTAAAAAGATGTGTTTGCAACAAACTGAAGAATTGTGGTGTCCTTTTGTGGAAGGCCTTAGAAACAATAAAATTATTAAGATATTAAACTCTTCCAATGAACTGATCTTTAGGTTGTTTTCTCCCGTATCTTACTTTGCATTACATTAAGAAGGTGCTTGTAAGAAAATACCACATGCCTATAGTGACTTTTCCTTCTCTGATGTTTATGGCTTTAAAAATATTTCCTTGTATGTTCTCATTTTCCAGATTTGTTTTGTTTATTTATTCCAACAGCCTGGAAAGAACTAATTATTTTGGGAGTACATTTTGGTTTTATTAACCAATTTTACCCTCCCCATTTATGTGTTTATGAATCTCAAATGCATCTTGCTTTTTATTTCTAAAAAATTTCTAATTTTTATTTTGGCCACTTTTTCACCAAGTGGTACAGATTGCTTTAAAAATACTTAAACGTGCCTGCGGTGGTGGCGCACGCCTTTAATCCCAGCACTCGGGAGGCAGAAGCAGGCGGATCTCTGTGAGTTCAAGGCCAGCTTGGTCTACAGAGTGACTTCCAGGATGGGCTCCAGAGCTATAGAGAAACCCTGTCTCAAAAAACAAAAAGAAAAAAGAAACTTAAGCATATAATATGAATACCATCTGAAAAATTATGATTTTTTCTGTGTAATCATAAAATTGTTGCAGAAATAGAACTAACTTCTAGACTGAGTAGGTGATGTAAGAACTGGGGCTCTCAGGTGCTAGTAGTTTGAACATTCAAACGTTGTTTGAACACTAGACCAATTTGCTTGTTTCTCAGAGCCAGCATCTTGCTTGCCCAGGGCCTCCCTTGTCCAAGAACGTTCGGTGTTGCTAGTCTTGTCTGAGAGTTTTAGACTGGCATTAGGGAAAACAGCTGTGTAGGCTAGAGTAGTCAGACCAGAAAGACTGCAGCTTTTCTGACTATGGACCTTTATTAGGAAGTCCTCATTCTATAGTCTATGCATTATACACATGGGGCATTTCGTATTTTTGATATCAGTTATAAGATGCAGGGTTTTACTGTGTTGAATGCCTTTATATCGAATGTGGGATTGATTTTTAATTTCTTCATCTATTTTTATTAGTACCTCAAATATAATGCTAAATAAAATCAGCTCTTAATATAAAGCAATAATCATCCTTTTCCTGAACCACATCCTGTTTTATTGGCTCTGTTTGGATGCTGCTCCATCCCTACCCCAGCTTTTGTGACCAAAAGTGACAATCTTCAGTGACAGCAGTCACCGGACAGATGTGCAGATTGCCTAGAATAAGAGGCTGACTGCTCAGTTCTAGGTGGGACATCTATCCATGTCCTAAGGCCCCCGCTACCATCACCAAGGATAAGGGAACATAGTGGAAGATGAGGTGAGAAGAATGTAAGCAGGAGGCTGGGGAGGAGGGCTGTGCCACGCTGTCTTCCGGAGAGTACGCCACCATCACACTCAGGAATTCACAGCAGCTGGGGTGACCTGCACAATTTCAGTCAGTCAGAATTCCAGCACCTACAGGGCAGACAGTGTCCAGGCCTCCCTGTTCCTTATTGAGGACTGACTGGCAGTTGATAACTTCTCGGGGAGTGTAAAACAGAGACTGCTCATTTGTTTCCTGGCCTCTCAGACCCGAATAATCACATAGAAACAATATCAATTACAATGCAGCTTGGCCAACAGCTGTTTCTACCTAACACATTAGGCATGTTTCTACCCATGTTCTTATATCTGAAATTAACCCTTTTCTATTCTATTATTTTGTATTGTCACGAGGCTGGAGCCTACTGGTAAGGTTCCATCCAACATCTGTTTCCTTTGGCAGCTACATGATGTCCCTTGGACACCACCTACTCTCTCTCTCCATCTCTGGATTTCCCCACCTAGCTTTACTCTGCCAAATCATTGGCCAAAATAGCCTTATTCATTAGCCAATAAAGCAACACATATACAGAAGGACTTCCCACATCAGGGAGGGATAATCATCTTTACTCCAACACCCATGCATGTATGGACCAGCACAAACTGGATTTTGTGGGCTATTAAAAAATGTACAGTTTGAGTTGGGGGTGTGTTGGGGAGGAGAGTTAGAGTTTGCAAGGGAGATGAGGGGACAGCTATGATTATATTTCATCATATACATGTTTGAAATTCTCAGGTATGCATGTATGAGATTCTCAAGAATAAAATTTTAGCTAATAATAATAAAAAGTGGCGTTCTTTCTAAATGTCAGTAATTGTGGCTTCAGTCACACTGCCATGTAACAAGCCAAGTGCTGAACTAATCCCACCATAATTTTAATATTTGGGAGAGGAGAGCTGGTGACGACAACCCTGAGAGGAATCTTGTTATATTTACCTGAAGGAAGTATGAGGGCTACATGACATACAATAGGTGTCATTTATGTAAATGAAACTCCTAATACCTCAGGCCATACAAGGGTGGTGTCTGTGGAAGAGACAGATGGGAGGGACAGTTGGGATCACAAAAATAAAAACTGGAATTTCTCCAGCTGTATTCCCACCTATGATGTAGGGACTTTATCCTCTCAGCTCCATACAATTGTTTGTTGTTGATTGCCTTGGGGTGGGCTACTCAGTCTAGGGGTTGTAAGCCACCCAGCAGTCAGTTATTCCAGGGTCCCAGAGAGGTACTACCTGTAAGATATGGGCTGAGAGAGAGGAAGAAGGCCATGCTAAGTTTTTCAGAGCCCCCGTTTATTAGAGATGGGGTACAGCTTATATATGGTAAAGAGTTGGGGGGTGGGCACAGGGGCCTGGGCTCTTGCCACATGGTTCACGTTGGTCACATGGTCCGCTTTGGTCACGTAGCCAGGAGGTTACCTTCGGTCAGGTCACTGTAGGCCAAGAAGTCACGAGTTGACACACCTAGCTCCCTAGATAGTTTGGAATGTGGGGTGGGTTCCGCTAACAGATAGCTCTCATTAACAGCCAATTTGGGTGTGGGGTAGGCTCTGTCAATAGAACGATTCCTAACACAATTAGGGGTGTGGGGTTCTCTGCAGACTCCCCAGGGTGATGGTTCCTGCAATGATTTTAGGAGGAAATTGGCTCCTGACAGTTTGTCGGTCCTCAGGGTCTCCTAGGAATCACATGTGGATAGTCTGAACGGTTCGTCTAGCATTTAAATGGCATTCACCGCCTTTGGCCCTCTCCATCCTTTGCCACAGTGGCCTACGGTACTTCAGTGGCTATCAAGACCAGTGCTGTTGCTGGGTATCCAATGTCCTCCAGAGGCTGAATAGACATTACACATCACAGGAAGGACCAACTCCCAAAGGCTTGCATTCGAGGCCCATGCCCTCTGCTCCCACTGCTGGAACCCACTGAAAGATCAGATAAAGGGAACCCCAGTGTTGTGTGCACAAGCACCAGGTGGGGCTGTTCGAAAGCATTGTTTGTGGCGGTGGAATCAAGGGTGTGGAGACAGGGGCAATTCCTAGATGTGGAGCCATGACCAGAACCTCATGTAAGGGACAAAGGGAGTGGAGCTGAGGAGCACCGTGGTGGAGAGATGGACGGGAGCATGGGTGGATTGCCTGGTGCATAACCCACAGTGACTCACGCGAGGCTGCTGGCCTAGTTAGGCAGGGTGTGGTGAGAGGGGGAGAGGGGCCATGTTTATGCCCACGGAGATTTCAGTCAGACAGCCCTGTGAGTTGTCACATATCTTCTTGTAGCCCTCTTGTTCTGACTTTCTTTGTTGACAGGCTGGCCATCAATGCTCAGGGGAGGCTGCTGGGAACCATAACTTTCTACACTGGAAGTTTACCCTGCATTTGCAGGTCCAACCAAAAATTAATCAAAAGTATTTTGAGAAAAAAAATTAACATTCCATTCCTGCATCATCATTCCCTTAACAATAGAGTACAAAAACTATCAACATGGCACTTCCATTGGCTCCCAATGTACTTAATACCTGTAATAAGTAATGTAGACATAGTTTAACAGGCCCAGGTTCTGCACAAATGCTATACAGTTCTATATAAGAGTCTTGAGAATATGCAGAGTTCACATTGGCCCTTGAATTCCCAAGCAACTGTACATGCCTGGGAACAATGTCAGCAGTGGACCTGACTGGTCTGTTGGCCCTCCAGGTCATCTTCAGACAATGCAGAGTAGACATTTTAGTCACAGCATTTAATACTGAGCAACTGCCATGTGCTATGCAAAATGTTACAGATTTAGCCTGCATTGTCTCCTTTGCTCTGTACAGCAAACATGAGGGTCAAGAGCTATTACTACCCCTAATTTACGGATGAGATCAAGTACAACAAAGAAATGTTTAGTAAACATAGCTGTCTATTGCCAGACTTCTGTCTGCCTCGGTCATTGTTAGGCTCCAACAATGATGCATTCCCAGGGCCTGCTTGGAGCAGTGATTCAATAAACATCTTCTTCAGGTAGACATAGTGACACTTATCTGTAGTTCCAGCACATGGGAGGCAGAAAAAGAATGATCAAGGGTCAAAACCAGACTTCACTACATAGTGAGATTGAGAGCAGCCAGAGGCACATGAGATCCTCTCTCAAGTGTGTGATTCAACAATGTTTTGAGTTGATGGGTGATGCTGTGGATGTATGCAATCTTTCTGTTCAGGACCATGGCACTATGCCACAGGATTGCACCCAAGACCAAGTTCCTTCTGAGGGTCACTCAGCTGAAGTCTGTCACAGCTGGACAGCAGTTCTGCCTCTCCTCGGTCTGATCCAGCTGCCCTTCTTCCCTCACTGGTGTCTTCACCGCCGGAGTACTTGTAGACACGTGTAAACATCCCACTTAGGAGTCTGTCGCCAGGGAACTGGACTCCAGGAGCATGAATGTGCTCTTGGCCCAGTCTGGAGGCTCTCACTTCCAGCATGACCTCCACAGCCTGGATCTTCCTTCGACACTGAGGCCACTTTGAAGCTTGTTGCTTGTTCTAGATTGTGCTTTTTAAAACACTTATGTAAGCCTTGGGGAAAGCTGAATGCTCAGGGACCCTAGATTACTCTTCCAATTCCCTACCCCATCACCCCACTTCTGGGGGCAGCAACTGCTTCCTGCAGCCGCTACTGCTACTATTCTTTAGAGTCTTCTTTAACCATTACCCTCGTACCTAGAGTCTTAGTTAGGGTTTCTGTTGCTGTGAGGAGATACCATGACCACGGCAACTCTTAATAAAGAAAACATGCACAGTTCAGAGGTTTAGTCACTGTCATCATGGAAGGAGAAGGGCAGCAGGAAGGCTGACGTGGTGCTGGAGAGCAGCTGAAAGTTCTACATTTGCATGAGCAGGAAGCAGGAAGAGAGGGAGACACTGGACCTGGAGTATCTGAGACCTCAACCACCCCCCCCACCCAGTGACACACTTCCTCCATCAAGGCAGAGGCCATACCCACTCCAACAAGGCCACACCTCCTAATAGTGCCACTTCCCACAGGCCTATGGGCCCTTTTCATTCAAACTACCACACCTAGTTAGCAATGTTTTAAGTACTTAATTTTCATTGCTCAGAGAACTGGTCTGAATTTTGTCTCCTGATTGGACCCTAATGGGTTCATTACATAAGTAAAAAAAACAGGCTCGCATTGTGTAACACAATACTAATTAGTCTTATTTTTTTAAAAAAAACAAAAACAAAAAACCCAGAGTCAGATATCTGGGTAAATGCTGAAAGATCAGAGAAGGAGCCAACCACTAGAGATACCTTCTACCTTTACCAAATCCTCAGATCAGAGTGGACAAACTCCTGTCTCCACGAATCCTCAGACTGAATGCCATGAGCTGAAGTCTCCTCCCGCTTATATTCCTCTCTCTGCCCAGCCATATCCCTTCCTGTCTCCACCTTCCTAGTGCTGGGATTAAAGCACATGACTCCCAAGTACTGCGATTACAGGTGTGTGCCACCACTGGCCTGGTCTCTATGGACAACTAGTGGTTTAGCTCTGCCCTTCAGTCTTTAGGAAAGCTCTCCTTGTTAGATCACTAACAAGATATCACCACAACATTGGTTCAGGATTTCCCCAAGGCTGCCTGTTGGGCCCTTAAATCCAGTCCACCTGGTACCAGAACGGATGGCAGCTGAGCGGGATCAGGATGCTTTCACTGCAGGGCATTCCCACCTTCTCACCCACCAAGGCCCAACACATGTTCCACCCACCACCCTGAAGCTCGGAACTAGAGGTGAAGCCACAACTGTAATGCTGAGACAGTGCCTACAATGACTAGGTTCTTCTCGAACATCTGAGAAAATTATCTGAACCAACTTCTGAAATTTTCATCAAGTAAAAAGGGGTAAATCATAAATTAGTTATAAAGAGATATAAAAGTAATCCTCATGGAAACGAATCCTCCATATCTGACCCAGAATTCTGTGGGGGAAGACAAACCAAACCAAACCAAAACCCCTCTAAAACAACAACAACAAAATAACCTCAAAACATGGCCATTTTAATTTCACTTGTATTTTCAAAAGCATCCCACAGAATACTTTTCGATGGAAGACAGGTGGCTAGAGAGGAAAAGGGGGTGGAGCCAAAGGAGAACTCTTTCACACTGAACATCCTTAAGATGCAAAGCCCACATTGCAATTGACTGGGGAAAGTTGCAGTGACATTGCTGGGAATCTGGCCAACTCAGGGACTATTGCTGAATTTTTAAAACCTTTGTGCACAGCAGTTCCGGAACTCAAATTTCTTCATAGTGCCATAAAGGTAGAATTTTCTCAGATGAAGGATCTCACCAAGTCTTTTAGCAAAACATTCAGCTTTTATTGTAATGAGTATCTAATTGGAAATGGTGTCTCAAAAGAAAAAAGTTAGATAATCATTCTGAAGAAATAATGAGTCATGTCAGTAGATGAGTGGAAAACCCTACACAGCATGTTTGTGAAAACACAGGACAGTGTCCAACTCTCAGGTCATTACCAAGGAATGAGGGCAGAGTTCTCCTTGCGGGCGCTGACACGGGGCTCTTATGACTCTCTGCTAGGAAAAACAAAATCAGGGACACACAAAAAAGTCCTTTCCTCAAGTTTCAAGATCCAAGGCCACTTAATTTTTCTGTTACCAAAAAGAATATTCCTAGGGGGGAAATAATCACAGACAAATGTAATTTCTATATAAAAATTGACGCTTGTGATTATGGCCAAGTTCAACATTCAGAATTTATTAAATGGTAAATGTCAAATAATGCCGGGAAGTAAATATTCTCCTGAGTGTCATGTTTCTTCTCTCTACTATGCCAGCAACTTGCCGTTTCATTGACTGATTCTGTTCCTTGGAGGTTCTTGTGGTTTATACTGTTTAGATACTACTACATTTTAAAGACAGAGAAGTAACAGGATTTGATGATTTTTTTTTTTTTGCCAACCTGACAGCTTCCTCCAGTGCACATTTTGCAATCTTCTGAATGACTATTACGAAAAACCTTGTTAAAGTAATTTCCATTGTGCAGTGCTAGGGTTTGAACCCTGAGCCTCACAAATGCTAGACAAAATCTATAACACTGAGCTACCAGAAACAAAGGCAGAAGGAAGTCAACAATTGAAATATGGTGTCCTGTTTATTAGAGACTTGATTTGGTGACCTTGAAGCTGTGTCATTTGTAAGGGAGATTGGTAAGCAGTGAAATGGCAGAAAGTGTGTCTATGGGGTGGGATAGGGTAGGGGTGGAGCATCAGAGAACAAATGTGGAGGCCCAGAGCATCAGGGAAAGCATGCCTGGATTTCAGTGTCAAAAATGAAGAAGGAAAGAGAGAGAGGAATGAAGAAGGAAGGAAGTTAGAAAGAAGGAAAGAAAGAAAGGAAAAGGAAGGAAGGAAGGAAGGAGAGAGAGAGGGTAGGAGGGAGGGAGGAAGGAGGAAGAAAGGAGAAAGAAAGGAAGGAAGGAAGGAAGAAAGAAAGAAAGAAAGAAAGAAACCAGGCACATGACAAACCTGAGGCTCTGCAGTACTGCCCGATGAAAGGTGTGCAAGAGGCTTCCTTGAGGAGAGGCTTCTGGGAAAGAAAAATGTATTCTCTCATTAAGAGGATGTAGCGGCGTAAACGAATGCAGACAAATTGTAACAATATATATAGCTTTAATGTCAAAAGAGACTTACAGAACCACTGTTCCAGCAGAGACCAGGAAAACAGAAGCAATGCTGGGAGCACGCTGGCCAAATTTATAGGCAGACATTAGCCCGAGGTGAACACGCCCCCTAAAGGGGCGGGACTTATCCCTACATCTCCCCTTTTTGTCTAAATAAGACAGAACTAAACCAAATACAACTACATACAATAACAACAAATAATAAATATAACAAACAATATTGAGAACAAAAGCTTTGCTAAACATTCTATCTCAAGGAGTTCAAATAATGTAAAGAGTAACTACAATTATATAATCTTCAACTCCGTCAAAGATCTGAGAAGGGAATAAACACTACTCAACAAACGAGATATATCCAAAATGTGCAACAATTGACAGAGACAACTGACTACCTGGGCAATCACCCAAAGTCTCGTTTGCAACGTTGAGTCAACCAATTTTGGCTAAGGCCTAACATAACTGACATACCATTATTAAAGGCAAGGAACTTTTCAAAACTATCTTACCCTGTCTTGGCAGGATATGACAGTCCTGTTTTATCCATTGATGCACGCTCTGTATCTCTGTCAGTGGTTGAGGTATGGGCATTTCTTTGCCCAAAGGCCAGTTCTGCCAAATAGAAAGGCTCCAGGTAGAGTGTCTTTGGTGCTCAACACTCTAACTCAGTCGGTAGAGCATGAGACTCTTAATCTCAGGGTCGTGGGTTCGAGCCCCACTTTGGGCGCCAAAATGTAGCGGCGTAAACGAATGCAGACAAATTGTAACAATATATATAGCTTTAATGTCGAAAGAGACTTACAGAACCACCGTTCCAGCAGAGACCAGGAAAGCAGAAGCGACGCTGGGAGCACGCTGGCCAAATTTATAGGCAGACATTAGCCCGAGGCGAACACGCCCCCTAAGGGGCGGGACTTATCCCTACAAGAGGACAGCTAATCCTCCATTCTCTGGAATGCCTCTTCAGGTAACTCATTTCTGGAAGGATGGACTCTCAGCTGGGGGATTGACAGGCCTGGCTAAATTAACTCCATTTTCTTTTATTTTTTTTAAAAGACAGAGTCTCAATATGTAGCCCTGATTGTTCTGGCACTCCCTGTGTAGATCAGGCTGACCTTGAACCCACAAAGATCTGTCTCTGTCTGCCAGGATGAAAGGCGTGCAGCATCACTTGTGGTCTGAATTAACTCGTAAAAGGTGGAGACACAAGCACAAGACACAAGGTTGTTGCATGCCTTTAATCCCAGCATTTGGGAGGCAGAGGCAGGCAGATCTCTGTGAGTTTGAGGATGGCCTGGTCTACAGAGTGAGTTCCAGGACTGGCTCCATAGCTACTGAGAAACCCTGTCTCAAAACAAACCCCCAATGCCCCCTCACAAAAAATATAAAACTAGGTGGAGACAACAGTACATAATGTTTTGGGTCTGAGGTAGAAGTGGAACTTAAATTTTATTCTTTTGTCCTGGAGGAAATAACTTTGCCTTAATGAAGCCTCAGCAAAGCACAAATACCTCCAGCTTTTTGTATGGAGAGACAGAGCTGTCACCGGGGAAATGGAGAGGGCTCCAAAGCTGTGCCACTATGGTAGTCTCCAGCTAACGCTAAAGAGTAATCATAAAATCTGAAGAGTTAGTACTGTGTAAGCGTAAAAGCACAAGTACATATAAACAATGTGTATGCACACAGTCATATGTAAAGATAGAGCTTATTATTTTTTTTATATAAAGTATAAGGCCTTTGAAGATAAGGACAGAACCTCACCCGTATGCTGACAAGGCATTAATAAGACTGGCCAGGCACCAACAGCTTGTTTCTGTTTTAAATTTTGTCACTTTTGTTTATGTGCATGGGTGTGTATGTCTGTGTACGGGTGTATATGTCTGTGTACCGCATGTGTGCCTGGTAGCTGCAAAGGCCAAAAGAGGGCATCAGATCCCCTGGGCCTGAAATTACAGACAGATGTGTGCTGCCTTGTGGGTGCTGGGCCTCAAACCCAGTGCTTCTGGAAGAGCAGCCGGTGCTCCTAACCGCTCAGCCATCTCTCCAGCCCCAATAGTTTTTTTTCTCCTTTACTTTAAATTGGACAAGATAAGAACCTTGAAAAAACCCAGGGATTTTTGTTAGTTTGCCTGCTTACTTGTTCTGTTTTGTTGTTGTTTTCTTGGTTGCTGTGTTTTAGGCAACTTAAAGAACTAGGCTACTAAGTAGCCCTGGCTGGCCTGAAACTTG
Source organism: Microtus pennsylvanicus (assembly GCF_037038515.1). NCBI lineage: Eukaryota > Metazoa > Chordata > Mammalia > Rodentia > Cricetidae > Microtus > Microtus pennsylvanicus. The sequence goes on from NC_134581.1 coordinate 27,869,004, forward strand.
ATATATAGTCCAGGCTAGACTTGAAATCAGAGATTACGTATCTCTGCCTCCAGAGTGCTGGGATTAAAAGCATGTACTGTAGGAACTCATGGTCTCTAGACTGACAGCTGGGGAACCTGCATGGGACCAAACTAGGCCCTCTGAATATGAGTGACAGTTATATGTCTTGATCTGTTGTGGGGAGCGGCTGGCAGTGGGATGAGGACTTTTCCTGGGCTCATGACCTGGCTTTTTGGAGTCTATTCCCTATGGTAGGATACCTTGTTCAGCCTTGTTATGAGGGGCGGAGCTTGGCCCTGCCTCAACTTGGTGTACCAGACTTTGTTGACTCCCCAAGGAAGGCCTTACCCCCTCTGAGGAGTGGATGGGGGGATGGGGAGAGGTAGGGGTGGAAGAAGGAGAGGGAAAGAGGAACTGGGGCTAGCATGTAAAATTTTTTAAAAATTTAAATAAATAAACAGATAATTACAAAGGGGAGGAAAAGAAATAGGAAAAAGTTGCAAAAGCCCAGAGGCAGAAGATAAATGGGATAATTTAAGTTAAGAAAAAATTGCTAGAAATAAACCAAGGGATTTATAAGTAATAAGTCTCTATGTGTTTATTTGGGAGCTGGGTGGCAGGCCTCCTCCAAGAGTAAAGAGTAAAAAAATAACCAATAACACCCTGTACTGTCTCTCTGCCTCCTTGCTTGATGGGGAGAGACCTTATCTCCTGAGACTCAGACTGACCATCCTGCGCTGGCCATGGGCTGAGGATGGGCATAGGTGGGCTCAAGACTGAGGTTCCTTGGACCAGATGGTCTTGATAAGCCATTATGTTGCTTATCTCCCCAGTGAAGTGCCCACTTGTGGGTTCTTAGACTTGTCAGTGAAAGAGTTCTTAGCCAGCCTGATGGGGAACAACTGGGTGACCCTGATTAGCCCAGTGATGCCAGCGTTGATGAGCTCAGTCTGCAGGCTGTGCGCTTTATCTGTCACTCAGCTGGGAGCCTAACAGACAGAGCAGAAGGCTGACCCAGTCCAGGCTGGTGGGGTAGAGGGTGCCTGGTGGTGGTGGTGGCTGGTAATGGATAGGACATCCTCCGAGGATTTTCAAGGCTCCTGCAGCTGTACTTTGCCCCAGCGTTGCTTATCTCCCCAGTGAAGTACCACTCGTGGGTTCTCAGGCTTGCTAGTGAAGAGTTCATCAGTAGACTGGGAAGAAAAGGACAATTTGATCAGCGTTTGAAAGAAAAACAAGAGATCAGGCAAGCTGTACATCTCAGCGGCTGCCTGGAGTAGAGGGAAGGAGGAGGAGGAAAGGAGAAAAAGGAAAGGAGGAGGAGGGGGAGGAGGAGGGGCCAGGGAAAAGGAGAAGAAGGGGAAGAGGAGGAGGGGGAAGAGGAGGAGAAGCAGAAGTCATATCTTTTATAGTGAAAGCATGGTAGAAAGTTGGGAGGTAGTGCTTCGGAGAATGAATGGAAAGCCCCAGTGCATCAGGAAATGCCTGCTCAGGCTTGGTCAATATTAGAAAGAAAAAAAAGCTAGAAACAAAGAAGATAAAAAGTTATGTTTTTCAGAGTTAGGACTCAGAAAAGCCGACCAACTCGGCCATGTTGCCTGATAGAAGCATTGTAAGCCACTGCACCCAAGGAGGGGTTTCTAGGGAGGAGAGGTATGTTTTCTCATTAAGGGGATAATTAGTCCTCCCTCTTCTTAGCATGTCCTCAGGTGGACCAGCTTCCCTGGTAGACTCTAGGCTAAGTGAAGGGACACTTGAGCAATCAAGCTTGGTACAGAAGTGAAAACACACAGTTTGTTATCTTATATAAACAACAGCCCCCAGCATTCCAGGAAGTGATCTGTCCTTGGGCAAAGGGCTTATAGGTTAGAGGCAGTTTTGTTTTATAGATCTCTTAAGCACAGTAATTTAAACTTAAAACATGACATTAGCCATCACAGGGTCTCATCAAAGCTCAGGTCCCTCCAGTTTTTTATCGAGTAATTTAAATCCTAAAGAGGGGCTTTCTTTCCAGTGTTACGAAAGGCAACAGAAGGTGGGCTTCCTCAGTGGCCTCCAACGCTGTTTGTCCCTGTAACAGCCTGAGAGGAGCTCATTTAACATTCAATGTTTAATTGAGCCAACAACAACAAAAAAAGGCAAAGAACTGAAAGTAACATGGGAACCAAGAGTAGAGCTGAGCAGGCAAGAGACAACAATAATAAATAGAAATAGATAATAGTAATAAGCTCACTAGCAGAGCTTCCCAGTATCTCTACCCTTGCCACCGTGGAGGACTGTCGGTGGGAGTGAGACACAGCTCAACACGGCCAGCTGTAGTTGGAAAGCCTGGTCCAGAGTCCTTCCAGAGTTCAAGTCAGAGACTCCTACTGAGGTGAAACCTGGATTCTTGACTTAGAATGCAGAAAAAACTGTTAGGATGAGTCAATCTGAAGGGAAGCTAGAGTGTATTAAGAAACCGTCTTAGTGTACGTTGTAAAGATTTGTCACTCATATTAGTTTAATAAAATGCTGATTGTCCAATAGCCAGGCAAAAAGTATAGGCATGTCAACAAGACTAGGAGAATTCTGGGAAGAGGAAAGGCAGAGACACAGTCACCAGCCAGACGCAGAGAAAACAAGAAGAAAATGTCTTACTGAGAAAAGGTACCAAGCCATGTGGCTAAACATAGACAAGAATTATGGATTAATTTAAGTTGTAAGAGCTAGTTAAGTAATTAACCCGAGCAATAGACTGAACAGTTTATAATTAATACGAGCTTCTGTGTGTTTCTCTGGGACCGAATGGCTGCAGGACCAGGCAGGACAGAAACTTCCATCAACAAAGAGCTGCCCGAATCATTGTTCTTCGAACCAGTTTTCTGTCAACATTCCTGAGAGCAGATGGTATGAGAAAACCTTCAAACTGAGAATCGGGCTTTAGCTCTGTATTGTGTGCTTAATTTTGAATTTAAAAAATTTGAATAGCCTTCAATTATACGAGTCATTTTAAGTTTCATCATATACACACTTATTTTTGTTACATGCTTTAATTTAGTTTCCATGTTAGACAAAAACATCATCTTATCATACAAAATACATTTTATATTTTTGGTTGTGAGCCTAGCCTTTAACGGCTGAGCCATCCCTCCAGGCCACAAAATACATTTTAATCCAAAGCTATTTTCCTTCCTCTTTAATCTCTTAGGATAGCCCCACACTATACTGGTTGGTTTTTTTCAACTTGTTGCAAACGAGACGTATCTGGGAAGAGGGAACCTTAACTGAGAGACTGCCTCCATAAGATTGGCCTGTAGGCAAGCCTGTGAGCATTTTCTTGATAAAAGATTATTGTGGGAGGGCCCATCCCACTGTGCCCTCTGTAGGTGGTGGGTGGTGCCACCCTGGGAAGGTGGTACTGGGTGTATAAAGCAAGCTACAGAGAGGAGGCCAGGAGCATCACACTTCCATGACCCTGCTTCAGCTCCTGCCTCACGTTCTTGTCTTGAGTTCCTGCCCTGACATTTTCAATTATGGACTTTGATGTGGAAGTGTAAGCCAAATACACTCTTTGCTCCCCAAGTTGCTTTTGGTCTTGGTGTTTATCACAGCAACAGATATCCTGAGACTCATTCCTAAAACTGGATCTTCTCATGCTTGCTGGGTCCCTTTCTGCCTTGTTTGTTTGTTTGTTTTTTAATTAAATTCTTGGGTTAAAAATTTTTTTTTTTGAGCCAGGCATGGTTGCATATACCTGAATCCAGGCACTTGGGAGGCCAAAGTAGTGTTTGCAAGTTTGAGGATAGCCTGGTTCTATGGTGAGTTCTAGGATGCTCTGAACTAGTAGTGAGATCCTTTCTCCAGAACAAACAAATCCATTTGCTAACAAAATAAATAATATCACATTTTAATAAAAACCTAGAAAGATGAAACAGGAAGTGTGAGCATTGTATTATATACATTAACAGTGATTTAAAAAAAGAAACAGTCAAAACATAAGGTTATAGGCCTTCTCTACCATCAAATTAACTTCAACTGTTAAGTAATGTGTACAAGGGAACAAGGCTGGTTCTCTCCAAATTCACACTATTTGATGTTATTTTAGCTTTTGTTTGAAGCTGTGAAAACCCTGATGTAGGGCACTCAGACCATCTGCTTGACCGCCTACCAAAAAGATGATTTCTTCAGGATCAGGAGTTAAAATCCTCTTAATGGTGATGACTGCATCCCCATAGATTCTCTCAGGGATAGATGACTGATTCCCCCTTCTGGGGGAGAGAAGAATAGTCAGGGACCTCTGCTTGCCTAGCTTTGGAAGGCTTCATTTCCCAAACAGTACCTGCCTGGCTCAGGAGATCACCTGCCAACGCAGCACCACCTGCAAGGAGGTCTCGGTGCAATGCCCACCTTCCCGAGAAGGGGCCCTCCTAGTAAGCCTCTGGCTCCCTCAGCCCTGCCAGAGGCTATCAGTGATTCACCGATGGCCTGCTCAGGGTTTCCAGCTTCCTAAGATCTGGCACCATTCTACTTCCATCCCCTAACTATGTCCTGTGACCGGGGAGTAGTCGGGCACACAGTACCCTATGGGAAGGAAAAGGGAGAGACTGGTTGAGAGCTAGCAAGAGGGGAGGAGACTGAGTTCTGGGGCCAGTGTGACTGACATCTTGCCTGGGAATAGAAAAATCGCATTGGCCCTTAGGAGAGTCGCTTAAGGCTAGGAACACCTTCCTAAAAGCCACAGTTCCCAAACCATAGGTGGCCATGCTGTAGGATTGTGTAAGTGAACGTGGAGGCTTTAAAAGCTCTGGCAACAGTAAAAGGCTTCTGATCACAATGATTAAGTTAATTCTAAATGAAAAAGGTACATCCTAGCCATTCATAGTATGATAGTCCCAAAGTTGAGCTGAGGTGGTCCTAGAAGCCTTCACTGGAGTTGCAGAGGGTGAAGGCTAGATCAGCTGTGTGGTGCAGGCTAGACCAGTTATCCAATTTTTATCTTCTTTGTCATTCTCAATTCCTCAGAGGAGCGCTTTGAGTCTGGATCTTGTGAATCAACTAGTTTGTCAAGCTGCAATTATTGAGTCTCTGACACTGAGGAAAGTGGGGGGAGTTGGGAAAGGAGGACACAAAAGAAGTAATATCTGATGTGTGCTCTGACGAGGCATCTTCTTTGTTCTGTGAGCACTCACACAAACACACAGAATGGGCTGAGGGTATAGGTCTGTGGCGGAGTACTTACCCAGCATGTATAGGGGCCTTGCATTCAAGACCCAGCACTATAAAACAAACAAAAACCATGCCAAGGTGTTAGCACATGGTTTCCAGTAGAGTAGTACCACGTCCCTTCATTTCTTCAATAAAAGTACGCCAACTGCCCACACGCTTCCGAAGCTCTCTGTGAATGCGATTAAATTCTAATCCTCACAGGGTTGACATCATAGTTAAGTCTGTGTCTCTAAACACAAAACCAGGATTTAGGTGAAACAAGGGCTAATCATCCCTCCCCCAGCAAATTCACAGCAAGCAGCAGGGGGCAGAGGCGCTCTCCAATCTGAGCTGCCTGCCTGGTCATCGGGAGCTGGCACCTTGTAGATCTGCACAGGGAGCAGATCCTTCGCCTGCCTCCATAACCCACTATCAATAAGCATGGAATAAGCGGAAGGAGAATTGTCCAAACTTTCTAGGTCAGCTTTAAAAAAAAAGTAATAAATTATTACCATATCGAGAGAGGAGAATGTAATTGATTATTCTCCTTAATTCCATTACTATTGTTCAAAAGAAAAAGTACACATGCCTTCATATTAACTACAGAAATGACTAATAACATTGCAGATTAACAGTAATTACTACAAAAAAAGAGTCAATATCAGTTTATCAAGAGTTTACCATATGTGAATTTGAATTAATATGCCCCGCTCCCCAAAACAGACCTTGCAATTTACACTGTTTTGCTGTTTCAAAATTTGATCCTGAGCAAACACTCCGTGAAAGCTTTAATGAGAGAATGAAGTTGATGAGAAAGATTGAAGTTTTAACTGCTCAGATGCAGTCATGGTCCCTGTTCTGCCATGACTTATTTCAGATCTAGTGTTTGAGTACAGAAGCAGCTCGCCCCACACAGGTTGGTGATGGAATTGCATCCAAGGCAGTTCCAGCAGCAACGGTGATTCTGCGCCATGAGGGACTCAGCTCTCAAACAATTGCATGTTGATAGCCCCCTCTAGGTCAGGGCTTCTCTGAGTTGAGTTGGCCAGCTGACAGGCAATGTTGTGTGCTAGTTGGGTTCACTGCAAAGTTGTGGCAAGTGCAGAAGTTACTTAAAGGTTTAGTCATGGGAAGGGCTGCGTGCACGTAGGGGAGGGAAGGGAGGCGGCAAAGAGAACTAAGAGTGAGCATCAAATACAGCCGGTGCTCTCTCCCGGGAACATCAGGCAATTCTGCGTTCAAAATGAACGTGGAAAAGCAATCAGGGTTCCCTGTCCTGTGGGAAGTCCAGGGAACCCCCACCTCCATCCAGGTCTAGTAAGTTGAGCATCCAACCTGCCTAGGCTCCCACAAAGCCAGTGCGTGCAGTAGGATCAAAAACCCATTGCCATTGTTCTTGAGTTCTCAGTAGTCCTCATTGTCCGCTATGTTCAGAGAGTCCGGTTTTATCCCAGGCTTTTTCAGACCCAGGCCAGCTGGCCTTGGTGAGTTCCCAATAGAACATCCCCATTGTCTCAGTGTGTGGGTGCATTGCTTTTCGGGCTGGGGGGAGACTTAATTGGGGGAGGGGGAGGGAAATGGGAGGCGGTGGCGGGGAAGAGACAGAAATCTTTAATAAATAAATAAATTAAAAAAAATAAAAAAAATAAACTTCAAAAAAAAATGAACGTGGATTTGAATGTTACTGTCTCCCTTCGATTCCAAATGCCTCGTAACTTTAAACTTACTTTGGGCTCTCCTGTGAATTCGGCAGCTGATGCCGATTAGCAGTTTAATAAGGAGGACATTGTAATGGGAATATTTGGCTATTCCATCACCTTCGGGGTCTCTGGTGGACTTTTAAAAGATATTTATTTATTTGCGTGTATAAGGGTATTGCACACCACTGCACTGTGTAGGTGACGCTCAGCAGACAGCTTGCTGGAGTTGGTTCTATCCTTCTAGCATGGGGGGCCTGGGTATCAAATGCAGGTCAAGTCATCGGGTGCCTTTACCCGCTGAGCCATCTGGCTAGTCTTTAGTGTACCTTTTAAGGAAGGAAAGAAAATCAGATGGGATCAGTGACCAGTAATTCTCTGGAGCTATTATTTAAGACTGCAATCTGATATAGCTGGTGAAGTAAAAATGAGCATTCTCAATGACCAACCATCACACGTCTAAACATACAACCAAGAGAAACCTGGGCGAGCATTAGACCCAGGTGAGAATGTTCTGCCAGTCTGAGTTCATCGATCCTACTCAGCACTAAGTCGATCTTCAAGGAAGATCCCCTTTCAACCTTTGGCAGGACGCTTTAGCCATTGCTATGGGAGCTCTCAGGACTCCACGGCTACAGCAGTCATTCTGCTATAGAGTTCTCCCTGCTCAGGCAGCCTGGCCTTGCCCGCTGTTACTGGGTACACTGCCTTGTACCTTACGCTGGGCTGCGCGTCTTTCTCCAGGGCTCCCCCGTCATAAGATACAAGACGCAGTGGAACCATGTGAGGTATGCCGGTGTGATAAAGCTCAGGAGGCTTCAGGCTGTAAGAATGCACCTTTCTGTGCCCACTCACTACTCAGTCTGGCACTCACCGGCGGGCAAATGCCACAGTTATTTTGTACTAAGAACTTGGTGCGCAGTGAGGCAAAGAAGGATGAGAGAGAGTCTAGGAGTGAATTCTTCCCCTCCCCAAAAAGGACTCTTTAGAAAAATGGTTCCATGTAGTTTATCTCAAAATCCTGACCTGACCAAGCAACCTACACTGCTTTCTAGAGCTAGAGGACCCAGCTCAGTGTAAACCATCTTTTCTCCCCTCCCTTCGCCTCTCGCTGCCCGGAGTTCGGGTTTGTCTAACAAAGCCTTAGAATATAAATTCTACCTCCAATGACAGTCTGGGAAATCCAGACTCAGAAGAAAAAAAAGCTTCTACAGCAAAATTGTTACAAGGCTCAGACATTGCCACAAGAGGTAATTAAGTCATTAGCACAAAGAATGAGGGGGAAAAAATGGAGGAAAAAGAAATAGAAGCTAGAAACAAGAAAGAAAACAGACAGGCTGGCACATAGGGTATCTAGATTCTAACATTTCTCTTCCATTTTTTCTCTGCTGCTCATTTGAAAACAGTTGTGAAATATTATGCTTTAAATGATTACAATATTGTAAAAACAAAACAACAGCAACCAAAAAGCAAAAAAAAAAAAACCAAAAAACTTTGAACACCCTGGGGGGGGACGGTTTTAAGTACAGGCATGTCTTGCATCGTGAGACATGCACTGCTAGCTGATTTCATGGCTGTGTGAATATTTTAGTGTGCTTGCACACACCTAGATTCTATAGATAAATCGCTTGAAGAATCATGGAAAACCTGAGGTGGACGAGGTCCTGCCGGCCTTATGCCGCAACTGCTTTACTGGAAGCCGTTTCTAGAAGTAAAAGGTCTAAAGGTAAAATATCCAATCAGAGGCACACCTAGGCAGCAATATGTGTGCTTAGCAAGTGCCAACAAATGGTTGATTAAAGATAAAAAGTCAATAAACACATAAAACGGTGAGTCCTTTATTACCAATATCAAGTACTATATCATCACCATTATTGATTATTATCATAAGATATGAATATCTGTTAAAATTTTGCACAGTTGGCAGTGCAATCGGGTGTCTCATATAAGCATCACCAGCAGCCCATGAGTAATGTACCTCTCTAGGGTGTGATGAATTGTTTGGTCAACCCATGAGTAATGTATCTCTCTAGGGTGTGATGAATTGCTTGATCATACGGGAGACATGGAATCATTTTTCTGAGAATCCTTTCGGGAAGGGGAAGAATTTCTCCCTCTAGCTCCTTCATAATTCTGCATGGTTGTTGTGGTTCCTGTGTCCATTGTTGACCAAGCCACCATCACTGCTGCCTTACAGCATATGGGTGCCAATAAGATTGGGTCTCTGACAAAATCGTGTTCAGGAGAGAAGTCAGTAGTTTGGAGAAAACCTTAACACACTTTATTTTGTAAAATTTATTAGAATTTTAGAAATCCACCCTAGAATTCTGGGTCATATAACCTTAGATTAGAGACCTGTCTCTAGGTAACACAAGTCATTGGATCTTGGGCCCCAGGATGGTTTCACAGGTAAAGGTGCTTAACACAGATGCCTGGTAAGCCGAGATGGGTTTCTGGAACCCACGTGCAGGTGGGAGGAGACAACTGATATGGCAATGTTGTCCTCTGACTGTACCCACGCTGTGGCATGTGTGCCCACACAATAGTAAAAAAGGCGAAAAACCACTGGATCTTTTAAAGTTCCAGTGTCTCTTTTGTTGAGAATGGGATAGCGCACACATCAGTGGGAGAAGTCGGAATCTCGCATTCAACACTTACGAAATACGATCGTGAGGCTGGGGAATGACTTCAGCAGCAAAGGGCTTGCTGGGTAAGTATGTGGACTGAGTTTGATCCCCAACACCGACATAAAATGTTGAGCATAGCCGTCCACTTGTGATCCCAGCACTGGGGAGGCAGAGACTGGGGGATTCCTGGACCTCACTGGCCAGTCAGTTTAGCCTAATTGGCAAGCTTAGGGTTCCAGTGAGAGCCCCCCAAAAGACAGGTAACACCTGTGGTTGTCTTCTGTCCCCCACACGCACTAGCAGAACCAGTTTCTGCACCCCACACACCTAAACAATCCCCCCTCACACACCAGCACATACTGAAAGAAATATTACTATTGTGATCCACAGTAGTTCTAGTGAGAAAAATTATTTGCAGACAACAGAAAAAATGGTGCTGATTGAGGCTGTTTATGGTTATTTTGAGATAGACAAATTCTGGTTGAAAGTTTTACCGCAGAAAGCAACGCACTTTTTTAAACGTTATTTTAAATGTGTGTGTGTGATATGTGAACTAACTCACTCATTTTTTTTTAAAAAACTATTTGTTTACTTACTATGTATACAGTGTTCTGCCTGCATGTATGCCTGCAGGCCAGAAGAGGGCACCAGCTCTCATTATAGATGGTTGTGAGCCACCATGTGGGTGTTGGAATTAAACTCAGGACCTCTGGAAGAGCAGCCCGTGCTCTTAGCCTGTGAGCCATCTCTCCAGCCCCTTAACTAACTCATTTTATGGTGGAGCTGTGGTTTTTTTACTTTTTTCTAAGCACAAGGAGAGATGGAAATCAAGATAAGCCAGGACCCTCAAGCATCTCAAACATGGCGACCAGCTTGCCACTGCCCTTTGTACCTGTTTCAGAAGGAGCAGGCTTGCACTTGGCAGCCGTGCCAGGCTGATACCCAAGGATAGAACGAAGACTGGGGCTTTGTACCTTGGACCCATCAAATGTGCTTTTGAAGAAGATTGGCTGGGCTCTGGGAAAGGGAACAGGAGCCCAGAGCTCAAAAGGCAGAGGGCTCAGTGGGAAAGGGGTCCCAGGGAAGAGCCCAGGAAGGCGAAAGCAACGTGAGTGCTAGTTACTCTTTCTATTTCCGTGATAAAACACCAGAACTAAGGCGAATCATAGAAGGAAGGGTTTATTTGGGGGCTTGGAAGAGCCCACTATGGTAGGGCAGTGTGGCCGCAAGCATAGCAGTGGAACGCAGATGAGAGCTCACATCTCAAAGCCCAAGCAGGAAGCAGAGAGCACATCCGAAAGGTCAGGGGTCCTTTGCAAACTCACCGCTTGCCCCCAGTAACACACCTCCTCCAACAAGGCCACGCCTCCTAATCCTCCCCAGACGATTCCACCAACTGAGGCCCAAACCTTCACAGATGTGAGCCCAGGGTGGCCAATCTCGCTCAAGCCACCACAAGTGGAAGCAGGGGCACAGTGGGGACAGCCGGTGTAGCAGCCCAGACGCACGGATCACTCTGCTACCCAGTCTGAGGTGGCAAGCCTGCAACCACTGATGTTTCTGCCTCTCGCGGGTGGCGATCGGCAGTCCGGAACTTCCTTTATCAGGTTTCCTGAGCTGGGTCCAGGCTTCGCTCTCACAAGGCAGCTCACCCTAAGCCCAGAAAGGGACCTCCTTCCTGGGTGTTACCGGTTCTCAGAACTAGTCGTCCTAAACAGCGCGTTCAAACTTAGCGGACAAGCACAGGCTTTACTGGATGACTTTTAAAATTAGAACTAGTTCACCATGCTCTAACGACGCGTCTTACCTCTCCCCCCTCTTTTTGAATATGCCATGTTGCTGTTTTAGGGTCTCATGCCATTCCTTCTGCCTGGAAGGCTTATCCCAGAGTATCACTGAATTACCAAGTGAACTTCAGCCTGCATGTTGTCACCTCCAAGAGGCTTGCCCGGACCCCCATTTTCACTGGAGACAGCTAACCTGCAGCCCAGACACCATCTAGACACCCAACTCCTTCTTTCCTCCCTTCCATTCTTTGTTTTCTTCTGTGATGGTCCCCAGTACAGCCATTCCTTGTCTTTTGTGGATGTTTTCTGCATTCACCCTTGGTCTCTATCTCCATTCTCTGCCCTTCAACATACACACTCACTGTTAAGTAGAGCTGTCTGTCCTTGGATATTACCAAATGTAAAGGGTTTGACTGGCTCAGTGTTTTCACAGGGGTGCCAGGGCCTTCATTCTCTTGGCTGTGGGTGCATGCCATTATGGGTTTAAAGATCCGGGTCCCTTTGTCACATAATGTGCACCTGCAACTGACCCCTAGTATTTTGTAGTGTGAATTTCACCCATTCTCCCGAGATGCATCCAACTGCCCGACTTCATGTGCGGCTCCATAGTGAGTATGCTCCTTCTATCCTGATGGAGACCTGTCTGAGGATGGACATGATGTACACCCGGGACAGAGGTTTAAATACACACACATTCTAATCACCTTGCATGCATTTTCTCAAGGAGTCACCACGACCCAATGAGCATGTACCATCCTTGATTCGCAGATGAAGAAACGGAGGGACACCGTGCCTGCCCCACAGGGAGCCACTGCCGCGGTTTTCTGCCCGCTGTCTACCTTCTGCACTTGTCCTGGTCAACAATCACTAGTCTTCGGGCTGTGGGGAGGCTGTGGGTTCAGACTTCCTATGTTGCAACTGTTACCAGGCCAGTCCGACACTGATACTGTCCTCGTGTGACCTCACCGCTTGGTCTGGAGGTGCCAGGCAATGACCTGCCAGAGAGAGTGGTCAGAAGAAGCATACTCTTGCATCTCCACCTCTACTGCAGCCAACAATGGCTTCCTCTGCTTTGCCTACCCTTTGCCCACAGCAAGCCACAGCTGTTCCTCCTCAGTCCCAGGGACTTTTGTGGCTTTTGCCTAGATTTGCATAGATTTGTAGACCTGTATATTTCTTCCTTGTTTCTGGTGCAGTCTCAGGTTTGTATTTGTGGTGGGAGGTGTCTCTTATAGTCTTGTTTTTATCACTACTTGGAAGTGTCGTCTTGGTTTGTTCATTTACCTATTCATCCCCACCGCCCCCTGCAGACTCCAGTAAGATGGTAAACGCCTGGCCAGAAAGGACCAGGTCTGTCTTATTTATGCACCAGTCTTCAGAACAGTGCCAGCACAGAGCAGTTAGAGGGACATAAGAGCTGGCCATGTTTTCTACAGAAACACAGTCTCTCCTTTCTGGACTCACCCGCATGAACCAGAATCTCTCTCATCTCAAATTCTTCACTATCCCTCAAGAGTACCAAGCTGGGGACTGAGCCTTTAACATACGGGCTTTGAAGGCCATTTTCAGTTGGAACTAGAGCACTCTCCCCACAGCTATGAGAAGTTTTGAGCCCCTTTTCCTAGGGAGTTGCCCTAGCTGATAATCGATGACTATTCGGAGGCTGGAAAATCTATCATCTTGCCGATATCCCGATTTTGCCTTTCCTTTCCTTTCTCGTTTCTTTCAGTGCACTGAGCTATACCCTGACTGATCTTAAACTCACTCTGCAGCTCAGGCAAGCTTTGAGCTTGCAATCTTCCTGCCGCAGCTTCCTGAGCAGCTAGGATTATAGGTTCACGTTATCAGGTCCAGCCCAATTTTTATTTCTTAAGTTAAATTCATAGAAGAACTAATAACACCATTTTCAAAAGACTAGAGATAACTCGGTGGGTGAGAGTGTTCGTTGCCTAGGCATGAGAACTGGCATTCAGATTCCAAGCACCCACATAAAAACCTCGGTAGGATAGCTTGCACACCTGAACCCTCGGCCCTGTGATGGGATGGAGATGGGAGGGTCGCTGAGAGCTGGGTGGTCAGCTGCTGTAGCTCCAGGTTCATGGAGAGACCCTGTCTCAGAAAGTGATTGAGCAGGGCATTGGACATTCTCCTCTGGCATCCACGCCCATGCTAAGAGTTTGTACCTGCCTGCACACATGTGTTCAAACAGAATACTACATTCTCACACACGTGATAAATAAATACATATTTTTTTACTATCGGCTGAATATTTTGTTTTGTTTGAGACAGGGTCTCTCTCTATGTAGCCCTGGCTGTCCTGAAACTTGCTTATGTAGACCTGGCTGGCCTTGAACTCACAGAGATCTGACTGCTGTAGCTTCCTGAGTGCTGGGATTAAGGGCATGAGTCACCACGCCCAGCAAGATCAACTAAAGATCAACTAAGATTTTCTATGAATGAAAACCCTTAAAATCTCACAGGCCCATGGTAATAAGATCCTCACTGGCCTGAGTTTTGAGCTAGTGAGGATTTACTTCTGTCTTGCACCATTGGTCAAAGCAAAGTCACATGGCCAAACCCAGTCACAGAACCCACCGTGAGGGGGACAAAGTGCAAAGTTCCCATTGCTAGGGAGTGGATACAAGGAGACATGGAGAACTGGGCTGTCAACCACCTCTACCAGTCCAACAGAGCAAGCTGGTCCATTTTCCAGTCACAGCGGCTTTCCATCTGAGGGTCAGAGCTTCTTCCCTAGAGCTCTGGAATGAAGGCCAGGGAATCTTTCAGGGTTCACTGAGTTGACCATAGACAGCTTGTGAAATGGACACTTGATCCATAAAGTTCTGCTTTGGTAAAATTTCAAGTTAACTATTTAAGCCAGTTACAATTTAACTCCCTCTGAACAAAGACTTGTGAAAACAAGATCCCCCCAGTGGTGGTTTCAAGATAATGGGGGAGTTAGTTGCCCGACTTTGGTCTCTCCGCACCTCTCCTGCAGTTCAATCTGCTGAATACTTAATTGTGTCAAAACAGCGATTACAAAGAACAGAATCGGTTTACTCGGAGGTCACTAGTTTGGGCACTAACAGGGTCAGTCACACTCTTGAAGAAATGAGTCCTTTGGAATGACCAGCTATGTCAATTGTACTGTTGATTGAGGATAAGAAGGAAGAAAGAGGCAAAGAAATTAATTAAAAACATAGATCCTGAGGCGACCCCCCACACACACAGAAGCCACCCATCTCCTAGGAGCCCTCTTGACAATTCTCAGGCTCTAAGAGACATAAACATGCTTTTGTTTAGTTAATGGCTTTCCTCCACATAGTTCAAATCTTTCATGAGGCGTCTCATATATTTGGTACGCCAACAGGCGATACATTCATTCTTATGTTGTGTATTTACCCAATGAGTTTCTGTGAAAGATGAAAATAACCGATAAAAAGTCTACCCATTTAATTCTTTGACTCACTTTTATTTTGCTTCAGTGGTGGATTGACAGCAAAACAAGGAAGAAACGATCTTTATTATTTATTCAAGACCTAAACCGTATCAGCTAAAATTTTCTACACCAAGTCCCTCAAAGCCTCAGGGCACATGATAATTATACACCTTGTTCAAAGATCTGGGAACGAACATTAGGCTTTTAAGATCTAAGGAGTGTCTAAAGATAGGCTAATTCCCATGGAACATACAGTTTGGGGAGTAGTAACTATACATATTAAAACCAATGAGAAAAATAAGAGAAGAAGAAGATGGAAGTTCTGAAACACTAATCAAGGTGGCTGGAGGGGTGATGCTTTCTTTACAGCATCCATTAGCTCGAACCCATCTTGAAACAGCCCTGCTCCTCGTGTGGGATGATGTGGCTTTTGCCCAAGCCCCAAGATGATCACTAATTAGCCCAAATCAACCAGAGACTTAAGGGTGGGTTCTGGTAAGTCACAGAATTCCTGTGGTGGAAAGAATAATGAGACCCTGAACTCAGAACTGTCAGGAACTTCTGGGACCCATGCTCTGCGGGGTGCAGGTTTGACCCTGGACTTGCTTCTGAACACCTCACCAGACTTGATGATTCCCTTGCTACCTGCTGTCCCTAAGGCAGAGAAATGATAGTCACAGCCCTAGGATGCTTTCCCACCAGGCCACAGGCACTCCTGTCTGCTTGGCCATCGGGACCCTCCCTCCCCCGACAAAGCTTTGTAAGTCGTGAGCTGGAGAGATGGAGCAGCCAAAGTGGGGATCCGTCTTGGTGGGGCAGCAGCAATGGTTGCAGTAGCTCTCTTGTGGGGACTTCAAGGAATGGCTGTTAGTACCTGCACCTAGGGACACACAACAGCACCCTTGTCTAACGGCACTGTGTTTACCAGATCGCTTCTCTGGAGAGATCTGACTGCCATCCTTTCTGCCCAGCCTTTGGACTATCCTTTTAACAAATTGGTAGAGCCCTTTATTAGTTAGAATCCATTTTTAGTGCTTAAACTTGAGGACCCCCGGTGGAACTATTAGCCCTTATATTGTCTGAGTCCATCTAAATTGGGCTTTCAGTTACTAGACATAGAAGGCCCTAGCTGACACGGGAGTGCTGGCCGTGAGCGTCCTCCGGTGGTTTGAGCAACAGCCGATGGTTAGAGTAGTGTGTATGGCCCTCCACCGCTGGTCTGTAGTTTGGGCAGGAAATAGTCACATGGTGACAGAGTTCAGGGAGGACTCAAGGCTGACCCACGCTCAGCTGCAGAATCCTCTTGAGAACTCTCCACTTCCCTGTTGGCCGTGGGAAGGCAGATGAGAAGGAACACAGTTTATTCCTCCCAACCATTACTTCTTCCCCAAGCTGTCAACCAGCTCTGCTTCAGCATTGTCAGCTTTGCAAGCCTGGCCTGTCTGTTCCTCTGTGGTCTCCACCCTGCCTGAACAAATCTAATGCTGAGAGGGCCAGGTTCCCTTCTAATTGTGCGTATTGGATTAAGCCACCACTGTAACGAAGACACGGGAGACAGGCTGTCTAGGTGGAGGTCTTATTCACAGAGTCATCAAGACATGAATCTAAGTGGTGATGCCCCCACACAATCTAAGAGTACACGCGGAATCTACCTTGAATAAATTACAGTGCTGTTATCCCTGCTATGGCTTGGGTATGAAATGTCCCCTGAGGCCTGATATATTGAAGGCTTGGTCCCTAGCTAATGATGCTATTTGGGGAAGCAGTAGAAACTGTAGGAGGTGGGGCCTAATTGGAAGAAGCAGGTCACTGAGGGCATGTTCCATCACGCCCTGGCCCCTTGCTGTCTCTTCTCCCTGTGTCTTGGAAATCACGAGGTGAGTACCTCTTCTTTATATTCCCTCTCTGTCATAATATTCTGCCTCACTCCAGGGTCAGGAGCAGAGAGAGGTTCAAGGTCAGCCAATGACCTTCCTCCATCACTAGGGTACATGAGACCCTGTTTTAAAATAAAGCAAAATGTATTTCCTCTGATATTTAAACATGGCTTTCCACTGCCTGCTTGTAATTCTAAAATTAACGTAATTATTTTACTTTATATCTGAAACATATTAATATATAATATATATAATAATATAACAGGTAATATCTAAATCTTTAGAGTGCTTTAATTATAATGTCATCTTCTGTTTCTGTTGGTTATTGCTTATGGTGCTTTCCCCCCTAGTGTATTTAGTGTTTCTAAGAGGAGGATCTTTGTTTCATAGAAGTGTGTGTGTGTGTGTGTGTGTGTGTGTGTGTGTGTGTGTGTATTCATCCTCTCTTCCCATGAGGATACATGTAAAAACATTTCCACAGTTGATTGCAAAGTGAGATGATATTGTTATAGAAATAATATGCTATTGAAGAATCACTCCCCACACTTAGAGATTAGTGAAGGAAAAGCTCTTCAACAGTGCTTGCTCAGCTCTGGCTAATGCCCAAAGAAGGGCTGGGCTCAAAGAGAAGATTTTAAGCTTATGTATTCCAAATACACAGTCATCACTAAATCTCATTCAGTTCTCAGCCCCAGGTTACACTCTGAACAATTTGAACAGAGACAGGAGACTCCAAGTCTGGTCACTTGGGCAGATGGGAGATTTACACAGCAAAGATATTGCCAGATTTATTTCTCAAGTACACCAGGGTTGTTCTTTTCCCATGGTCGTTACCCAGGGTCATCTTGCCCACCTGGCAGAATGACGCTTCCCTCAAGAAGAGAACTCTGTGTGCGGCATGCCAGGACTTAACATTGATGGCGACCCTGCGCGGCCCCTTTGATCTCTGTTAGAGTCATGTTCTTCAGGAATCAATCCTGGGGAACAAGCATGAGTAGCAGTCCTAGCATAGCTCTCACCCAGCCTGGTTAGCAGGCTATTTATCCTCGGGGTATTTTGGTGGCCACATTCCCTTAGATAAATTCTGCTTTCTGTGATTTAACATCTCCTAAGCAAATCTGTTAGGAAATCCTCTAGAACTTCTGTTGCTTTGACTTTCTTCTACATCAACTTTAGTTTGCAGTAAAAACTTGAAGCATACTGACTGTGTGTGGAGACAATAAGGTGAAGAGGAGGCGGGGAGACAAGAGAGTTGTGGTGATGGGGGGGGCAAGACAGTGAGTGACACACAGGGACAAAAGGCAAAATGTTATGATTCACTTCTTCAGGAATTCCTACAAATGCCTACGCAGAAAGAAAGCTTAAAAAGACAGTGTCTAAAGAATTTTTTTCCTTATAATTTTACATAAAAATTAGAAGTAATGATTCTGGTGGAAGTTTCACCCTAAGCCCCTCCCCCTTCTCTCTCCAAACCCTGCCACATCTCAGAAAGTCCACCAAATGATGACTCCACCCCCAGAGATGCTCAAGACCACTCCCACAGGGTATTGAAACTGATTCCCAGAAAACAAACATGTGGTTTTCTGGTCTCTTTTGACATCTCCTCTCTGGGAAGCTAGAATCATCCCAAAGCATTGTACTGAATTTTTCTAATTTGGTTTGATTTGGTCTGATTTGGATTGCTGCGTTGGCGTAGAGGCTTATTGGGGTGCAGCAACTTTTCAGTAATATAAAAACGACTTAGAATAATGCATCATAGCCTCATAAAGAATTTAACCTTCAGGAAATATATTAATATGCTTTGATTTAGCATATCAACTACACATAATAGAGTAAGTATATACCCCTAAGACTATGCTTAAGAAAAAGGCTTTAAAAGTTTGTTTTTATGTGTGTGCAGGGGGTAGGGCGCGTCATGAATGTGGAGACCAGAGGACCACTTGCTAGAGGTGGCTCTCTTCTCCTACCCTGTGGGTCCTGGGACTCAAACTCGGGCTTGGCAGTAAGACCTTTACCTACTGAGTCATCTCTCAGCTCATAAATAAAAATTTTAATTGGTGGGGAAAAATCAGGAACTGTTCATGAAAAGTAAAGACAAGTATAAAAACAAAAATGTGGAAAACTAGAGTCGTTATATTGAAAAAGTTAGCGTGCATCAGGGACCCCGTACCTCCGTTTGTCACATTCGCCGCAAGTAATCTCGACCACTGCCGTTCTACTAAATTTTTAACGCTTTTTTTAAAACAGAAATTTGAAATATTTTTCATGTGTGAGTACACATTCCTCACTTTTTGGCTTTATGAATATGCTACCATTTGCCATCGAGATTTGTGGACATCAATGCGTTTGCACTAACATATAGCACTTTAGAACTATGAGGAAACCAATATTCTCATTTCAGACATGACGGGGTGCAGCAGCAGGTTTGAAATATAACCAGGCAAAACTATAGAGTGTAAAAACGTCTGTCCTTTGGTCCTTTCATCACCACTTTTGGGGTCTCTATTACAGAGATAAATATCATACTATCAGGCGTGTCCAACCCATGGCCGGTGGGCAGTGTGCACTAAGGGATAGCTCTGATTGTAGCTAATGCAAAATCACAAACTTACTTAAAATGTTATGAAGTGATTTGGTGTGTGATTTTATATATAAAACTGTTGTATGGCTCTTGAGTGTGAGCTTCGCAGATAATATTCTGTCCCAATGTCAAAAGACTGGACTCTCCTGAACCTAGATCATACTATTTTGGTCAGTGTTCCATTGCTGTAAAGAGACACCATGACCACGACAACTCGTGTTTAATTGGGGCTGGCTTACAGTTTCAGAGGTTTAATTCGTTATTGTCATGATGGGAAGCATGGCAGCATCCAGGCAGACATGGTGCTAGAGAGGAG
This sequence comes from Microtus pennsylvanicus, assembly GCF_037038515.1. NCBI lineage: Eukaryota > Metazoa > Chordata > Mammalia > Rodentia > Cricetidae > Microtus > Microtus pennsylvanicus. The sequence continues at coordinate 27,888,512 of NC_134581.1, forward strand.
CTGGGAGTTCCATCTACATTTGGATCAGCAGTCAGCAGGAGAGAAAAGACAGTAGGCCTGGCATGAGCATCTGAAACCCCAAAGCCCACCCTCAGTGTCACACTTCCTCCAACAAGGCCACACCTCCTCCAACGACAACTCCTTGGTGACCAAGCATTCAAATCTATGAACCTATGAGGGCCATTCTTATTCAAACCACCATGTGTACCATAACTGTTTCTTGCAGTAATGTTTGTAGTATAAAACTTCGCAGATGGTGAGGGAAAGACAACGGAATATCCACCAGTAATGAAAGGATGTATTCGTAGGATCTAAACAGAGCTACAGGGAGTAAGGTTTTAATTTGCCATAACAAACATTACGTTGACTACTTTATACGGACAAACATGCATGACAAACTCTGTTAAAGTGAAGAAAACATGTCACAGTGCACACAAACGTGTTCTTTTGCTAGGCCAGGCTTTGCTAATCTATCTAATGTCTGGCTTTGTTGACCAGGGCAGGCCGACTCATGTCAGCCCGAGCTTTTCTCTGTCCACAGTCATTTGATTCAGCTAGAGTCGCTAAGCACAAAATCTTAGAAATAATGTCAATCCCCCCTGAAAGAAAGGAATTCCAGTCTGCCTTTTCCTCTATGGGAATTAAAAAAAAAAATAAGTGAACCAAGAGGCCAATTTGCCTAAGAATGGGCTAACACAGAACCCAAAATGGAGAGGATAAAGCCTTGCCAGGTGCTGAGTTAAGTCCCTAGATTGCTATTCTTGAAACCTTCCTGGGTGCGTGAACCTATTTCTGTTGTTTGCAGCCAAGAGTCCTGACCAATAATAACAGAATAATATGGGTAATTTGATTTTGACTTAAAAACCTTTATAATAAAGCATTTTACTAATGGGAGACCTATAGTACAACCAATGTAGATGTTAAGTTTCTGGTGGGTTATGCTGGGGAGAGATTAATAATTTTCCATTGCATATCTTTGTAATATTTGATCCACAAACCAGTGTTTACATTTTATGTATCATTAAAATTCTATAAAATTTAAACAGGTAGCATATAGCTGTCTTTTCTAAGTATTGGGTTTTATGGAGAAAGGACTAATATAAGCGACTTGGGAAAAGAACCAAATCTTACGCTTGAAATTAGAAGGAAAAAAACGTAAATATTGTTCTGATTACAGCACAAGTTGGAACCCTGGCAGGTCCCATGGTGGATGAGGAAGGCAGGCAGGAGATAAATATACAGACAGAGCTTCAGTGTGGAGTTTATTGAGAGGAGAGGAGAGGAGAGGAGAGGAGAGGAGAGGAGAGGAGAGGAGAGGAGAGGAGAGGGTAGGGAAGGGAAGGGAAGGGAAGGGAAGGGAAGGGAAGGGGGGGAGAGAGGATGGGGAGAGAAAGAGACAGAAAGTTACCTCCTCAGAGAAAATGGCAGAAAGGAAGAGAGAGGGAGTAGGCAGGACTTGTCTCTTCAAGGGACCTTTCGTACTTGCGTACATACTAGGACCGTGGGCTGGCCAGGGTACTGTCTGGATACATTCTGCCAGATGACAGGGCAGACCAGGACAAGGCCTGAATCCTAACAAATATCATGAATTATTACTTCTTTTATAACCACTTTAAGTTAATTTTTAAAGCCAGCATACAAAGTAATGGGTTTCACTGTGGCATTTTCATGCCTACTTAGCTGTCTAAGCCTGCCTCTCTTCTGATGGTCTCATTCCTTCCCCCAATGGCATTCTAAATCCGTTCTTCTCTTCTCATGATCCCGTCTAGTTTAAACACACACACACAAATCTAGGTTTTGCATATGAAAGAGCATGGCATATGCCTGAGTCTGACTGGTTTCTCTTAACTTCAGTTGCATTATCTTCCTACAGATACGGTGATTTCATTTTTACTTATGACTGAATAAAATTCTGTTCTGTATAAATTGCATATTCTTTATCCATTCACCTGCATATAAGATTAATGTTCTTTAGAATGTCCTTCTAGATAACTTGACGTACCTACAACATTAGTCCAGTTTGGGCATAATGACACATGCCTATAATCCTAGATACCTGAGAAGCTGAAGCAGGAGGATGGCACATTCCGGCTATATAACAGAGGCTATGTAGATAATTAAGGGCCTGTCCGGGCAACTTAGTGACACTTCGTCTTAAAATAAAGTGTTGGGTCAGGGAGCACCCAACAGGGAGCACTGGGAAATGTATCACAGTTGTAGGGTGCTGGCCTCACACTGGGTTCAATTCCAGGAACTGGGGAAAACACACACACATGACAACAACACAGAAGACCTAAAACATTAAGAAATTTAGGAATAAGACATAGAATTTTTCTCTTGACCTCTACCAGCACAAAGAAAATAAAGAGATTATTTCATCATGATCTTTTAATTTATCTGTTGAATTCTAATTGTGAGTTAATGAGCCAATTAAAATTCCCTATTTTGCAATACTTTAATGATGACCTGTGGTCATGTGTGAGCCTTTGTTTCTTGCAAGGGCATCTTTCACTACTTGACCGGAAATACACCACACGCCTGGACAGTCTACACACGGAATGCTCTATCTTCTACATTTATAGAAACACAATTTGGTGACGTGGGTATATGGTATTTACTTTTGTGTTATTCAGGATTATTTCTTCTTCTCCCTGCCCCCCTCAGCCCCTGGAGGGGAGACTAGGGCAGGAAGGGATCAGTGGAAACACTGATGACAGAATGCGGAGGGAAATAAGTGTTGCCAACCATGGGCTCTGGGTGGCATTTCAGGAGCCTGCTCAGGCTCCCTGTTCAATCGAAACTTAAAAAAGGTCATTTACCTTCTCCACAGCCGCTAACTCACCTGAGAAATGGGCTTCACCAAAGAGCGCTCCTGGGAATTGTGACCTACCTTTGGGGGAAAGGCTGGCCCAGTAACTACGGTGCTGCATCAACAGACACTAAACATCTCTACACAAGAAGGTGCATAGCTGTGATTACTGAGCACTGTCTCTTCACGGCCGTGTCCGACTGCCTGATGCTCCCTTCTAGGGGAGAGGATACATTTCAACATAATTAAAAGTTGAGAACTGTTTCCTGGACTTTGAGTATATCCAGTTACCACATTGCTTTGTTTCAGCAAATGTAGTAGTTATTATAAATTTATAAAAAGAGAGAGAGAGAAAACAAGAAAGCAAAAAAGAAAAAGATTAGCAGAATAAGACTTTAATGTGGTATATATGAATGTGGTATATCATATGTTATTTGCTCATAAAATTTTCTCATAAATAAATTTTGAGAAATGAAAATGAATGGAAGAAGATGCCCATCTCAAAGGAAGCACAGTAAAGTCTTCCTAGTTTTCATCTTATAAAAGACAGGAGGGCATAATCGATTTTACTGATTTACAGCAGAGCCCAGAGCCTTGTCATGTAAAATTTAATAGGTAGCTTGGACATTAAATTTTAAACTCAGAATCATCATCAATCTTTTATTTAAATCTGATAAGCTACTGGGGTTACTCCATGGGTGGAATCCTAGTATGTTTCTCCCCCGTGGTTCATCTTCTGGGTATTATGTCCTCCTGTACAAATCTAGAAATACATGGATTACTTCTTACAATGCTAATAGCATACAACTAAAGTTTCCACAGCACTGGAATAAGGCTGTGTTCCTTTGCTTAACAATTTATGATCCCTTCCCCTCAGCTTTACTAACTCCAGCTAAGATGTTAATTTTCATAAATAGAATTGAAATTGCTGCTCTTTTAATTTTTTGAGTTGAATTCTGGGTCACGCAAAGATTAAGTGAAGTGACTCAAAACCCAAATCCTGTAATTACAGAATAGTTGTTTAGATGAAATAAGTTTTCCTTTTCCCTATGCTGGGTTGGAAGGCAATTTCCTGAACTGCAAATTCAGAAAGGCTGGCTGCTTGTCTGCATAAAGTCAACTCGTGATGAAGACACCGAGGTTGTGAAGATACCGGCTACTTAGCTGCCATTTGCTTTGTTTAATCTGAGATTAGACCTAGGTTTACAAGGGAAACCTAAATTTAGAGCTGACAGGATTGTTTAAGGTGGCATTACTGACTGCAATTTCATCCGGTAGCTTTCCTGACTGGTCTGTGACTCGGGAAAAGAGTAGCCATATTAAACTCAGAGAGAGAGAGAGAGAGAGAGAGAGAGAGAGAGAGAGAGAGAGAGAGAGAGAGAGAGAGAAATATTAAAGTTGTGAAGGAAACAGAAGTATCTACAAACTGGCCAGCTGATTTACTGGACTTCCAAATCCAGCGAGTATCCACCCTCCTTCCAACCCTGCCATCCCGGGTTGGGGCTGTTTCCAAGGTGCTTGGGACAATGAAGATTCGCGAGCTGTTTTTGCCCCTGCCCAGCACCTAAGGGAACGATCACGTGACTCATTACTCTAATGGCCTGGGAAAAGAAACCCCCAGGGGAGGGAGGGCTGAGAACTGCAACCACTTTCCTAATTGGACTGTGGTGAAAGACGAGGAACTGCGGGGACTGGGTGCTGTCTGGAGCAGCCAGAACAGCCAAACTGTGTCCACCCAGGAAGAGACAGCATTGGCAGCTAACCTGGGGGCTTCATTCTGCAAAGTTTCAGAGCCACCGAATGTTGAACCTTTTCCTAGATTGAGACTTAGAAGTGCTATTTTAAGAAAGGCTGCCATGGGGAAAGAGTGGGCTTCTGCTTTAGAGACTTTGTTAGTCAGTGAAAGGTCTTAGTTCAGTTTCATTTTGTAGCCCCGGAAAACTTTGTTTTGGTAGCCCCTGAATGTGGGGGAGCATAGTGGTGATGCTGTGCTTCCCCAGTGGGTATTTTTCTACTAGGGGTGCACCCCTGGAGCTGCATGGTGAGTTGGAAGACAGACAGACAGGCAGGCAGACAGCCTTACACTCACACCTTAGCTTCTGCACTTAGGAATTCTGCAGCTCAGCGTCTCTCAGCTGCTGGCTGTGAATAAGGAGCATGCTCTGTTTTCAAAATGAAACGGGATCAGTAATTACTTGGAAGGAAAGTGCAGATAAGCAAATACCATGTGCAAAGGGCCTGACAGGTAGCAGATGCTCCCAACACGGCTTCCCCACCTGCCTTCTGAATCACTCCCTGTGTGCTTTCCTTAACCCACAGTTCCCAAGTCTCTTCTGTTGTGAAGGTGGAAATTTGGGACTGGAGGTGTAGTTCAATGATAGAGTACTTCCCTGGAATGCACAAGGCCCTGGGTTTGATCTCTAGTGTCACAAGAAGAGAAAGGAGTGGAGGAAGGAGGAAGATGGAAATGCTGGACTTTAGCTGGGATATTCTCAAGTGACTTTGGTGTAGGACCCAGTCTGGAACAGTTCAACAGAAGCCCAAGTCTCAGTAGTTTACCCCTAAGACAATACCTGGTTCCAAGAAAGACCACAAACTGAGACCGCCCAGGCATCACCCAGGAACAGACCAACCAAAGGAAGTTCCTAACGTTCCAACCATTGTAGGTAGGATCACCTGCCTGCACACACCAGGACACCCTAGACAAATGTCAGCTCATCAGGGGTCCTGAACCTTAGAGATCCCTCACCCCAAACTTTGCTATTATAAAAACCCCACCCCAATTGAGCTCTGGGCTCTCTGATCACACCAATACTTTGGCCACAGAGAGTCTGAGTTAGCAAACTTGTATAAGAATAATAAAGGCCCTTTGCTTTTACATACAAGACTTGGCCTCCTAGTTGGTTTTGGGGGGACTTCGTGATCTGGGTATAACACTCGGTACGTAGGACCTACACTCTTCCAAAAGGCAGGTCGGATCCCTGCCAAACAGCCAGCTGTGACAGCAGACACAATGAACCTTCACAGAGGACCAGGCCCTGGAGTCAGAGAAGGGCAGCCATTGATTTTGGCCAGTCCAAACACGATCTCCGCTAAGTCAGCCGGATAGACAAGCTTCCGCTTTTATCTCTGACCTCCTAACCCAGTCTTGTCCTCACTGGCTGAGCTTCCCACTTGGCTTGTCCTTCGATCTAGCTCTCCACCTGCTGTCTGCCCTATTGAGAAACTGCCCGGTCAGCAGCCGTGCTACCCAGCTGCCGCGTTGGCTGCCTCTGTAATCTTTGCTTCTTGAGTTTTTTCAGAGGCCCCCAGGCCTTCACAGTAGCCCTTGCAGCTCAGCAAACAATTTTGTCATATTTCCGTAAAGAGTACAGCTAAATCAATATTTTTAATTTGTTTTGGTGCCAAAATTCGATGAACTGTCCCAATTCTTGCCCGGCACAGCCAATCATTTGTGTTGCCCTGTTTCGAATGTTGTTTGCAGACCTGTTCTGACTGGTTTACTAATCCACCCTCAGAGTGAAACTTTGATATGTAGCGTTAACATTTCATCATGTTTTTCGGTTAGTGGTGAAGCTAATTTCATATGTCATTTACAACCGTTCCCCAAGATTCTCCCTATAATTCTGCTTTGGTGGGTTTTTACTTATGCCAATCCTGAATTAGTTTACTAACCTTTGTGGCTTCCAATCTACAGACTAGACATGACTCAGTCTACCTGATGCTCCAAACACTGCTACAGTTTCATTAGGTCTTCGATGTTTGTGCCTAAATTTAATGGCTGGTAAATGCTCATAAGCTAAATTTCTCACTTCTACAATTGGCAGTGTTTGTAAGTTGTGTTTAATAATTCTCCTCTCAGGCTTTGTATTATTATTATTATTATTTAAAGCAGTCCTTTCAAATCGTTTCTTTCTCGTGTGTCCATGTTATAATTTGATTTTATAGGTCAGAGGTTCACAAACCTTTCCTGTAAAAGACCAGAAAGTAAATATTTCAAACTTTCCACGTCACACTATCTCTCCTGCAGCGACCCAACCCTGCCACTGTGGCCCTGTGTCAACCACAGAAGACACAAGAGTGACACAGCCCTATCTACGGACACCGACATCTAAACTGCACGTGTCATGGAGTATTACTCTTCTTTTGATTTTTTCCCCACCATTTAAATATGTCAAAACTATTCTTAGCTTGTGGGCCATACAAAAGCAGGCGGAAAGCTGGGTTTGCCCTGTGGCTATAGCTTTCTAAGTTTAGTACAGTTTCTGGTTAGAGGCAGATTTAGGTTTCATGGAGACTCAATCCTTTATAATTAGGGAACTGTAAGAAAAAGAAATACAAGGCCGGGAATGTTGTTCAGTGGCAGAGCATTCGCCTAGCCCATGTGAGGCCCTAGGTTCGAGCCCCAGTACTTCCAAAGAAGGTGGAGAAAGAAGAAGAAAATCATACTTCCAAAATGAGTCATGGTAGTTTGTAAGCAAATGAGAAACCCTGGGTACCGAGCTTCGTGGGAACTCAGATGATTCTGAGCACTAGCAACTAGGAAGGCACTGTGAGCTTCTACTACAGAGGTTCCCAGAGCTGACTGGTGAGTGGAGCCACCAAGGGGACTTTGTAAACTTCAGCTCTAAAGCTCTGAGAGGTGGTGTGAGTTAGTCTCTCTGAGGGCCAAGCCTAGAAATCAGTAGCCCACAAAGCTCCCTAGGTCACGCTACCAGGCAACCAAGGCTGGAAACTCCTGTCCTACTTAGTTTGTTTTGTGTCTGTGGACCAAGCTGGTCTTGAACTCAGAGAACTGCCTGCCTCTACCTCTGGAGTGCTGGGATTAAAGGCATGTGCCATGATGCCCAGCCCTCTACTCATATTTTATACTGAGTGACTCTATCAGAAACTAGTGCCACAGATACACTCATTGCCTTAACCATGGTGCTTGCCCAAGTTTTAATAGTATTGTCACTGACTTGTAGACCAAGTATTTAACTTTATCAGGAATGCGGTATTAAATGATCTCAACTGAACACACACACACTGTATTTCCGTACACCTCCCTCATCTGCTTCCACAATCATGTTCTTTTTCTTTATCTAAAGGGACTTGCTTTAGCCCAGGCTGACCTGTGCCCCACTCTGTAGCCCAGGCTGTCCTCAAACTCACAGTGATCCTCCTACCTCAGCCACCCAAGTGCTGGGTTATAGGCATGAGCCACTATGCCGGCCTATTTGTTCTCTTATCAGTGAGTTAAGCCGTGTGTAGTAACTTGAGTCTTCCTGGACTCTGTCCAATTCAGCACTGATAATTGCAAAACGTTATATCCAACACTAAGTATTTTAAATATTTTTTTTCTGTTTCCTTTGTTTGTTTTTGAGACAGGGTCTTGTGCTTCCCAGGCTAGCCATCACCACACTATTTAGCTGAGGGGTTACCCTGAAGTACACATTTCTTCACTTCCCAAATGCTAGGATTATAGACTTGTGCCTCCATGCCAGACTCTTAAAAGAAATCTTTGAGTTGGCACAAGTTTCAGATAATCTATTCAACAAATAAGAGGCTCTTAAGGAGCATCTAGCAGCTCTGTCATCATGGCGGGAGAGCTGCGCTAATACGCCTTGGCATGAAGACAGGAGCTCAGTCATTTGGTATTGCCTGGTGTTAATCATCGAATGTAGAGGTGTCCGTCTCTGTGCCCCTGTGAGTACTGGTTCCCTTGGGGTTGTTCAGTTATAGTATTATTCAGTGATGCGGAGATGCCTTCTTGACTGGTACTGGGCCTTTCTATGTGCAGAACAGGTAGACATGCTATTGAGCTTGTCTATTTTTGGCCATCTAAGAACTCACGCTGCTTTCAGTAAACAAACGCCACATCACTGCCAGTAACACAGCTTTTGTGTCAACCGGAAGCTTCATTTGAGGGTCTATGAGGACCTGGCCTTGCTCTTTTATGTTATCCTTCTTAATAGGGACTTCAGAATTGAATGTCTCAGGAAGCATGCAAACTCAAATGCCTCTAATTCTGCTAGAAAGTGAAACTACTTACTTTGTTCATTTGGAAGCATGTAGAGAAAGCGCTGGTTTTGGCTGTTTTGGGGGCAGCAATCTTTCCCCTGGTTGGAGGTTCTTGTTCTTGGAAGCTAAGACTCTTATCACGTCAAACTATTTATTTCAAGAAGGACTACCAAGTTAGCCATTCACTCCTCTGTTCATATGACACAAATGCACACACATACCACACACACACACACGCACACACACACACGCTCACACACACACAAACACACACACGCTCACACACACACACACACACATACCATACACACACACACACACACGCACACACACATACCACACACACACACACACACACACACATACCACACACACACACACGCACACACACACACACACACACAAACGCACACACACACACACACACACGAGTCCTAACAAGGCGCCAGGGATTGTGACATGTGGGAAAGGCCCAACTCGGCCTCGGAGTTTAGGCTCCAACGTGAGAAGTACTGATTATACTTTTGTGTCAACTTGACACAAGCCAGGGTTATCTGGGAACAAAGAACTTCATTAGGAAAATGCTTCATCAAACTGTCCTGTATGCAAGTCTACAGGCACATTTTCTTGATTAATGATTGATGGTGGATGTGGGGGTGGGGGTCAGACCACTAGGGGTGGTGCCATCCTGGGCAGGTGGTCCTGGGTTGTAGAACAAAGCAAGCTGAGCCATCCAGTGAGCATCGCTTCTTCCTGGTCTCTGCTTCAGTTCCTGCCTCCAGGTTCCTGCCCTGAGTTTCCTGTAAAACTGAAATGAACTCTTTCCTCCTCAAGTTGTTTTTGGTCACAGTGTTTATCAGAGCAAGTGAACGCAAACTAGAGCAGAGAAAGTGAAAGACCTGGATAAATCCAGACCTCCCCAGAAGGAAGAAAATAGCCAAAAATCCAAGCAGAAAGAGAAGAACCAAAAATCTAGGATTGTGACTGTGCTTCAGGAACTAGCTGAAGATAAAGTTAGATTGTAATCTTAAGAAATAGGGAGTTTCCCCCTTGTGATTTTAGGAACTAGCTGATTATGACCTTGAGTGATCTTGAGAGGCAGGGAGTTGTCCCCTTGTGACTTTCTGTGACACCCTTCCTGCCCCTATTATTGGGCTGTGGTTTCTTCCTATAAAAACCCCTTCTCCAGGTCACTCGGGGTCAAACTCTTCCCCTGCGTGGGTTATGAGTCTCGGCCCCGGTGTACTGGTTCCCGTCTCATCTCATCAATTAAAGCCTCGTGTGATGGCAGCAAGGACGCTCTCTCATGAGTTACTGGGGGGGGGGGGTCGTGTTATCCCGAGACTTGAGTGAGAGTCTCCTCAGCACTGGGGGTCTTTCAAAAGAAACAATAAAGAATTCCACTGAGTGACAAATGATGTGTAGGAAAGAAAATGGTGACTGCATGACGGAGGAGCGTGTTTGGGTGGAGGAGGGATGCTGAGGAAGGAGTGTGTTTGGGTGGAGGAGGGATGCTGAAGAAGGAGCATGTTTGGGTGGAGGAGGGATGCTGAGGAAGGAGCATGTTTGGGTGGAGGAGGGTTGATGAGGAAGGAGCGTGTTTGGGTGGAGGAGGGATGCTGAAGAAGGAGCATGTTTGGGTGGAGGAGGGATGCTGAGGAAGGAGCATGTTTGGGTGGAGGAGGGTTGATGAGGAAGGAGCGTGTTAGGGTGGAGGAGGGATGCTGAAGAAGGAGCATGTTTGGGTGGAGGAGGGATGCTGAAGAAGGAGCATGTTTGGGTGGAGGAGGGATGCTGAGGAAGGAGCATGTTTGGGTGGAGGAGGGTTGATGAGGAAGGAGCGTGTTTGGGTGGAGGAGGGATGCTGAGGAAGGAGCATGTTTGGGTGGAGGAGGGTTGATGAGGAAGGAGCGTGTTTGGGTGGAGGAGGGATGCTGAGGAAGGAGCATGTTTGGGTGGAGGAGGGAGGAGTGTCCATGCTACCTGCTCTGAGTGATGGTGACTTTTGAGCTTATATCCAAATGATGGCAAGGAAATCTGTCCAACACACAGGCACACTCTGAAGCGGTAAGACTTTGGTTATATGGGGATCGAATAAAGCATATCCTAAAGTTAACTCACTTGCTTTTGTACTTTTAATATGCCTGCTAGAATATTTAAATTGTGTGTGTTTCATATTATATTTCAATCGAACATCACTTACTGTCCTAAACTAGTTAGGTTTCTATTGCTGTGCTAAAATACCATGACCAAAAGCAACTCGGGCCGGGATTTATTTGGGTTATGATAGTTCATAGTCCATCATGAAGGGAAGTCAGAGCAGGAGCTGACGCAGAGGGAAAACTGCTTACTGGCTTGCTCTCATGGCTCTCTCAGTGAGCTATTTTTATACAACACAGGACCATCTGCCCAGGGGTGGCTCACCGGTAGCCCAGGCCACATCAATCATTAATCAAGATGATGTCTCAAGGACGTGCCTACGGGGAAGACATTTCCTTAGTTAACGTTTCCTCTTCCCAGCTGGTTCTAGTTTATGTAGCGTTGACCAAAAACCAACCAGCACACAGATTTAGAAGGAAAGTCTTCATTCATGTCTTGCTTGTTTCTAGAATGTACCGACCTCTCCCCCTGCCCCCCCCCCAAGGATTGGGTGAGATAAGTATTCTTTTTCTTTTCTTTTTTATGAGACAGAGTCTCTCTGTCCTGGAACTCACTCTGTAGACCAGGCTGGCCTCAAACTCACAGAGAGCTGCCCACCTCTGCCTCAAGCTGCTATGAAGTAAAATAGATTCCTAGCCCATTCTAGAGCTGAGGAGTGGAGGGCCAAACAGCCAAGGCAGCTTGTTTTAGGGAACACGACTGTGAAATAACAGTGTAAGAGGTCAAAGCCTGACCAAGTCTGAGGGTGTAAACGATGAGAACCCTAGAGCCTAGCCCTAATTCCAGTCAGAAGCTGGCTACCACAGGCTGGAAGATGACAGGAGCGGAAGAGACTAGGCCCTGCTGTAGAGGCCACCTCCTAACCAGACAAAGAGTCCCAACTCCTGTCTCCTGCGCCTGGAAAAAAAACCCATAGGCTGCTGGCCGGTCACAGTGTCTTCCCCAGCCCTTTCCTGCAGGAATCCAGTGAGTTCCAGGCCTTTCTTTTTCTATCCAGACCCTCTTCCCTTCTGCTGTCTTACCTGGTTCCAAAAGAGGTCTTTCTGGAAACCTTCTCACAAACATAGTAACACTGCGTCTCTGAGAGTGTTGTGTGTTGGGGGTGAGTGGGTTGGTGAGGGCAACGGAGCTTAAGAATCCCCCTACTCCCAATTTGGGGTACAGTTTTCCCCCTTTTGTTGTAAGGAACTTCAATCTGCCACTACACAAGATTGTGGACAATGACAACTCAGCACCCCACACAGTGTACCACATACAAGGATAATTCAAGACCCTAGCACAGCCCTAACAACTAGGCCGTTTTTCTAGGGCCATCTATTATTCACGATGACATGTGGCTGCTCAGGAGAAGTTGTAAACTGGCCCCAGCATTTGTGAAGGGCGCCAAGGACACTGTGACCAGACAGGTACTTTTGTTGAAACCATTTAACTATACAGCAAAACTAGAGGAAGGGGGCTCAACAGGAGAAAGATGGCTCAACAGTTAAGAGTGTGTACTGCTCTGGCAGAGGACCCAAGCTGAGTTCCCAGCACCCACATCACGTGACTAACAACTGCCTATAACTCCAGCTCTAGGGGATCTGACCTACTATTTTGGCCTCCCTTGGCACCCGAGTTCATGTGCACATGCTTATACCACACACACACACACACACACACACACACACACACACACACACACGTGGTTCCGAAACAGGAACCCTTCACTCCTTGTTCTTTTTCTTTTCCCTTTTACTTCTAATTGTGTGTGTGTGTGTGTGCGTGCGCGCACACACATGCGCACACACCCAGGCTTGCCATGGTTTATGTGTGCAGGTCAGAGGACAGCTTGGAGGAGTCAGTTCTCTTCTGCTATGTGGGTCCCAGGGATTGAAGTCACGTCGATAGGCGTGGTGCCGAGAGCCTTTACCCACTGAGTCGTCTTAACCAGTCTCCTTTTGTACCTTATGTTTCTGTGAACTAAAATCAGAACCTGAAGGAACTTGAGGCTCACGTTTAGATCATCACCTGAGAAGACCTGCTCACGTGAGGTAAAGCCCCACCAATACAGCACCACTCAATCAAGAGGGGTTGGAGTTCAAACCCTTTTGGGGTCTCACTATCCAAGCTGGCATAAACTCATGGCAATTCTCCTGCCTTAGCCCAAGTGCTGTGATTACAGGCGTGAGCCACTGTGTGCAGCAATCATGTGGAAGCAATGATTACATCTCGAGGAGAACTGTGTTTTATACTGACACACGTCCACATGATGCCCACCCTTCTAGACAGTTCCTACATGTTCTTCTATGTTGTGGAGGATCCAGGCGGGAAAGGAGGAAATTCTTGTGAGCAGGTCTGGGAGCGTTCTCTCTTGCAAATACTATAGCTTTCAACATTGCAAATCTCGAAGGTAAATCCCCATACTTTCCAAGGGATTCTTTTACCTTGCAAGAAAAAAAAAAAGATTGGCGAACAGGAACGGAGAGTGGATTTCTGAGACAGAAAGGAAAGAACCTCATTTACACGTGACGAAAAAGTAGTGAAAGTTCTACGGGAGCGATTTTCTTCCCTGGCAGGCTGCAGGTGCCGGGCGCCTGATGCGTCAGATACTGGTTCTTAATTCTGTTATCTCGACTGTCCAGGACATGCTGCAAACAGTCCACAGTCTTAGACACTTCCCAGTATTGGCTTCTCAGTTTCCTGTTTTCCCTGTGGGTTTGTGTTGGAATCTTTGTGTTTTTGAAGCACTAGGAATAAAGCCAGCCCCCTCGGCCCCTGCTAGGACAGTGCTGGGTCCCTAAACTACATCCCCAGCCCTTAACATGCCCTACCACACCTAGCATTGAATCTTTACATTCCGCCCTCTGTGTGGATGACTTACCTTTCTAGAATATTGATCGTTTTGTCTTGGAAACCTTAGCCCAACTGTTTTGAGTCTACTGATATCAACATTCTTGCCAAATCTGGACTTCATTCTGGTGCATGCTCTGTCTTGAAACTGTGAGTATCCCCCTCTTTTTCAGTAAGCTTGTGAATTTTTTTTTGTTGAAAAATAGACATGTCTTCTGGGTGGGGTGAATGAAATACGAAGACAAAACTCTAGACTGTTTCCTGCTCTGGGTTCTCTGGGTTCCATGTCCATCTCCACTTCCAGACAGTCACTCTATGACTTTGTTTATCTGGTACATCTGAGAAGCATTGTGGGTTTTCATTTCAGTTTCTTGTTAACATTTTACTTGCTACTTGGAGTCACAACCTGCAAGTTCCTTACTCACCACCCAGGAAGCCAGAGGTCCTCAGCCTAAATCCTTTACTCAAAGTGAAACAGGGAGAAGAATAACAAAAAAAGGAAAGACTATTGGGTTAACTCAAGAACTGCAAGATGTGTGCGGAGAAGGAAGGGACAAGCTCAGGACAGACCCCTTGTGACATACCTTCCTAAGCCTGCCAGCACAGTCCCACCCAGAATTGGTGGGTTCAACAGGAGAGACCCCTTTTCAGAAGAATTTCAGGAGGCTGCTAGTAGAAACAGCAGGTGCAGTGTAAACACAAGCACCTTGTCCTCAATAGGAAGAAAGCCTTACATACGTATGTCTTAGTATATACTCCTCCTGCGTGTCCTAGTTAGGTTTCTCTTGCTGCGGTAAAACAAACTTTGTGGTCCAAAGGAACTCAGCATAGGAGAGGGTTAATTCGACTTACATTTTCATTTCGTAATCCATCACTAAGAGAAGTCAGGGCAGGAACTTAAAGCGGGAACCTGGAAGCAGGAACTGAAGCAGAGGCCATGGAAGAGTGCCCACAGTGAGCTGGGCCCTCCCCCATCAACCATCCACCAAGAAAACACCCCACAAACTTCTTAGAGGCAATCTGCTGGAGGCATTTTCTCAATTAGGTTCTCTCTTCCCGACGGAGTAGAGCTTGTGTCTAGCCAACAAAACTAACCAAGATATAATATTACTGACCTTTTGGTTACTGGAGCATGAAATTGATATGAACAGTGTATAAATTATCTTTTTTATGGAAACACTACTTGTCATTTATAGTATTTATTTTCAGATTTCTTTTATTTGATATATACTCTTAAAGTGTGTGTGTGTGTGCATGAGCGCTCATATACATGCCACTGTGCACACTTGCAGGAGTCTGATCTCTCCTTCTACAGTGTGGGGCCAGGATGGAGATCATCTGGCTTGGCAGCAGGTCCCTTTACCCACTGAGCTATTTCACCAGCCCCTCACCCAATGAACACTCTGGGTATCGATGCTGTACCTCCCTTACTCATTCAAAACTCCCATTAAAGAGGGAAATTTCTAGGTAATTATCCTTCTAATGTTTATTATTTCGATTTTGTTTTGCTTTGAACCAAACTCCCCAAAGAGGCTGCCTGGTACAAAACCTGCTTTGTTTTGCCAAGAATTTTTTTTTAATTAAAGATTTAAAATAAAATATCAGAAGCCTAACAGTATGCTTGTCAATGGTTTGAGGAACATGGAGCTATGCCTCCCTGTTGCCAGAATCCCCTCCCATCCCTATCCCTGTTTATAACAAGGTCACATGAAGCCCAGATTGGCCTCAAATTCATCATAGAGCCCAAGAAAGAATGGAATTCAGTATGTGGCTGAGAACTGTCTTGAATTCCTAATCCTCCTGTCTCTTATCTCCCTCAGTTACCCTCTTGCCCAGCTTGCCCGCAATTTTTGATCCTCCTCTTCTCTGCTTATCTGAGATGTCAGTTTGAACTCAGTTGCAGACAACAGATCTCACTCAGGCAGCTGAAGGGAGGGGGTGATTATCTGGCAATGGCTGCCTTACCGACTCACTGGATAAACTAAAGGAGTCTGATCTCAAGGTCAAGTTTCCTGAACAAGAACGCAGTACCCTGGTGGGGTAGAGGTGCTGATGCCTAGCAGCCGAGTCGGAAAACTGCTGACCGAGACCAGAAGCACAGTGATGTCGATGGCTTCTGTTCATACTTTGAACCTTCCTCCACGCCTTCATGGAGGAGACGATCTGGCAGAGGCGGTCATGTGAGGACAGCAGAAGGTTCCAGAGGCAACACAGAGAGTAACGGAAAAGAGGACCTCAGAAACGCCTGTCCAGCTGGGGAGATAGCGCAGTGGGTAAATTACCTGCTGTACAAATATGGGGGCCTGAGTTCCAAGTAAAAGCCAGGCATGGTGGCATGCGTCTGTAACTGCAGCAAGGGATGGCATGGTGGCATGCATCTGTAACTGCAGCACGGGAGGGCATGGTGGCATGCGTCTGTAACTGCAGCACAGGAGGGCATGGTGGCATGCATCTGTAACTGCAGCACGGGAGGGCATGGTGGCATGCATCTGTAACTGCAGCACGGGAGGGCATGGTGGCATGCATCTGTAACTGCAGCACGGGAGGGCATGGTGGCATGCATCTGTAACTGCAGCACGGGAGGGCATGGTGGCATGCGTCTGTAACTGCAGCACAGGAGGGCATGGTGGCATGCATCTGTAACTGCAGCACGGGAGGGCATGGTGGCATGCATCTGTAACTGCAGCACAAGAGGGCATGGTGGCATGCGTCTGTAACTGCAGCAAGGGATGGCATGGTGGCATGCATCTGTAACTGCAGCACGGGAGGGCATGGTGGCATGCATCTGTAACTGCAGCACGGGAGGGCATGGTGGCATGCGTCTGTAACTGCAGCACAGGAGGGCATGGTGGCATGCATCTGTAACTGCAGCACGGGAGGGCATGGTGGCATGCATCTGTAACTGCAGCACGGGAGGGCATGGTGGCATGCATCTGTAACTGCAGCACAGGAGGGCATGGTGGCATGCATCTGTAACTGCAGCACGGGAGGGCATGGTGGCATGCGTCTGTAACTGCAGCACAGGAGGGCATGGTGGCATGCATCTGTAACTGCAGCACGGGAGGGCATGGTGGCATGCATCTGTAACTGCAGCACAGGAGGGCATGGTGGCATGTGTCTGTAACTGCAGCACGGGAGGGCATGGTGGCATGCATCTGTAACTGCAGCACAGGAGGGCATGGTGGCATGCATCGCAGCACAGGAGGGCATGGTGGCATGCATCTGTAACTGCAGCACGGGACGGCATGGTGGCATGCATCTGTAACTGCAGCACGGGAGGGCATGGTGGCATGCGTCTGTAACTGCAGCACGGGACGGCATGGTGGCATGCATCTGTAACTGCAGCACGGGAGGGCATGGTGGCATGCGTCTGTAACTGCAGCACAGGAGGGCATGGTGGCATGCATCTGTAACTGCAGCACGGGAGGGCATGGTGGCATGCGTCTGTAACTGCAGCACGGGAGGGCATGGTGGCATGCGTCTGTAACTGCAGCACGGGATGGCATGGTGGCACACATCTGTAACTGCAGCACAGGAGGGCATGGTGGCATGCATCTGTAACTGCAGCACGGGAGGGCATGGTGGCATGTATCTGTAACTGCAGCACGGGAGGGCATGGTGGCATGCGTCTGTAACTGCAGCACGGGAGGGCATGGTGGCATGCATCGCAGCACAGGAGGGCATGGTGGCATGCATCTGTAACTGCAGCACAGGAGGGCATGGTGGCATGCATCTGTAACTGCAGCACGGGACGGCATGGTGGCATGCATCTGTAACTGCAGCACGGGAGGGCATGGTGGCATGCGTCTGTAACTGCAGCACGGGAGGGCATGGTGGCATGCATCTGTAACTGCAGCACGGGAGGGCATGGTGGCATGCGTCTGTAACTGCAGCACAGGAGGGCATGGTGGCATGCATCTGTAACTGCAGCACGGGAGGGCATGGTGGCATGCGTCTGTAACTGCAGCACGGGAGGGCATGGTGGCATGCGTCTGTAACTGCAGCACGGGAGGGCATGGTGGCATGCGTCTGTAACTGCAGCACGGGAGGGCATGGTGGCATGCATCTGTAACTGCAGCACGGGAGGGCATGGTGGCATGCGTCTGTAACTGCAGCACGGGAGGGCATGGTGGCATGCATCTGTAACTGCAGCACAAGAGGGCATGGTGGCATGTGTCTGTAACTGCAGCACGGAAGGGCATGGTGGCATGCGTCTGTAACTGCAGCACGGGAGGGCATGGTGGCATGCGTCTGTAACTGCAGCACGGGAGAACAGATGCACAGATCCCAGAGCTTGATGGTCAGTCAGTTTGATTGAAAAAACAAGCTTCTGGTTCACTGAGAGAGCCGGTCTTGAAAACTCAGATGCAGAATAATAGATGAAGACACTGGCCTGTGGGTTTCCACACACCCACATGCTACTCTGCCCTATGTATACCACACACACACCCCGCACGTGTGCACACACAAATAAATACATAATTTTTTATTAGTCAAAGAGGAAGTGGTCAATGATTGCAGAAACATTAATGAACCCAGAGCGCAGTGGGTGGAGGAGTGAGCGGTAAGAAAGCCAGGACAACCCCCAGCACCTTTCCAAAGGCCTGTTATAAAGGAGGTGGGGGTGGATAATGATCAGAGGGTAGAATGGAGGCGGGAGTGGGGTTGACAACAAGGCAGTGTTCTCAACTGGGAGAGGAAGCCACTAGTAGTTCACGTTTTAATGCTCTCATGACTAATTCAGTGGGGAGGAAATAGCTGAGAACACACCGGAGTGCAAAGCATGATGGATACAGTGTGGTATCTGAACAGGTGGGCAGTGGTGGGAGCCGAAATCGGAGGAGAGGTGAAGAGTAGTGGGTTTGGAGACTTCAAATGCCTGCGCTGGAGGACAGGATGGAGAAAGGAAACTGTGGGTATCACAATAAGATCACTGGCTGAGTCCCACCGGGATGCAGAAAATCTGCACTTACAAATGAAGTATCGCAGGACCAGCGAAATAACTTAGTGGGTATGCGAGATGACATCTGCAGCCTGACACACACCTAGGCTTGTCTGGAAAGAGGGACTCTCAGCTGAGAAATTGCTTCCATCAAATTGGCCTGTGGGCAAGTCTGTGGCATTTTCTTGATTGATGATTGATGTAGGAGGGCCCAGCTCAGTGTAGGTGGTTATCACCCCTGGGCAGGTGGCCCTGTGTTGTTTCAGGAAGCAGGCTGAGCAAGCCATGAAGAGCAAGCCAGTACGCAGAGTTCCTTCGCAGCCTCTGCTTCAGTTCCTGCCTCTGGGTTTTCGCCTCCAGTTCCTGTTCTCACTCCCCTCAGGAATGGACTGTGACCCAAAAGCTGCAAGCTGAAACAACCCCTTTTCTTCCCAGTTGCTTTTGGTCGTGGCGTTGCATCACAGCTACCGGAAGCCTAAGGTATCAGGTAAATGCACTTGTCACCATGACGTTAGCCTGGGTTCAATCCCAGTGTGCTGTGTGATAAAGCTTTTCCTGAAGAGATGCAACATCTGGGCCTACTCACCCCAGACAGAGAACCCATGACAGACCAAAGTACAGATACTGCCGAAGTCCAACTTTGGGAACCAATGAGTTTTATTGGTTATATATTGGTTTCTTTCTTACATGCATATGGATGAGGGGTTACCTACAGGTGAAGAGAAAAATGACTCAAAGACAACTATGTTACCAAAGACCATGCCGGGATGGGTGACAGCTCTGCTTGGCTGAGAAGTCTTCATTGCAGCTTGGCTTCGCTGAGGGAGGACGCTGGGCTTGAGTTGCTTACTCTGCCAAAGAGGAGTCTAGTGAATCTGGTCAGTTTCAGGGACTTCCTTCAAGTTGTTCACTGATTTCCCCACATGCACTATGGCACAACTTCCCACCCAATAAATAAATAAAAGTAATTTTTTAAAACTTTGGCAATGTTTTACAAAGATTTAGTTTGCAGATGCTACAGTGTTGGACTAGTTCAGTTGAGGTGGGCAGAAAAAGAGATTTCACATTTCCAGAAGTTTGCCAGGCCACCTTGAAGGTGAGAATGAAGCCCAGACGACGCTGGGTCACCGGGAAGATGAACTTGGTGGTGACGGTGGGGTGGGGACACTGGTTTTCTCTGTCCCTCTTCTCAAGGTGGCTGCAATGAATGCATCTCCTTGATGTTTTTTTTTTTAAACTGTGTTTGGCTGTTATAATTGGCTTCTCAAGGATCTGTGGCCAAACTTCACTTCTTGGGTACAGACTGTGACCCCGAGTTTGATAACAGTCCTAACACACGTGACTGAGGTGAGCAAGTCTTACAGAAGAGTTAAGATACTTCTGGTTTCAGCAGTCCAACATAAGCCAAACTCTGTGATGAAGGGAATTTATTGGCTTCTAAGAGAAAGTCCAAAGGTGTGTAGGCTTCAGGCCCAGACTAAACAGCCTTCTGAGGACACGGCCCACCGCCACTGCCAGCCCTGTTCTTATCTTCCCTTCTTCTCTCAGGCTAGACTACGGTTGATAACAGCAACCAGGGTGGAGGTCTCAAGAAAAAAAAAACTAAAACAATGACAACAACAACCAAAACCCAGAAGCCTGGGAAGGTGGAAAATTCCTTCTGCCCTCTCCTGCCAATCCAGCCTGCTACCATTTCATCCCATGGGCAGGACCTTAAAAAAAAATCCAAGGAAGCCTCAGAGCAGCTCTCTGAGAGACAGGTGGCCAGTGAGTCTTGAAAGCATCAGGAAAGTGTCTGGCAGGTCCAGGAGGCACTGGACACTCATGGACATTCAGATGGATTAGCCCTCTTAGGGGTGGCCTCAAATCAAGTTGAGAAGTGGCCAGACATCCTCCACAGTGCATGAATCCTAACCTGAATGAGCGTGGTTCTGGAGGCTGAAGTACCGAGTCAGGATTTATGGTTGTCTTTGGGAAAGGGGGGAGCGGTGTAAGAGCTGGAGCATCTGTGTAGTAGTTGTATTCTGTGAAGAATTCTTGAGCGGAAAGGAGGGTGTGTGCTAGCGGGGGTGGGGTGGGGGGGCTGCTATTCTTTTAGTATGTTAGCTTCCCTCCCACTTTCCTCCCCTCCCTCCCTCCTTCCCATCCTTCAATAGGGACCCCAGAGTAGTAGGACACTGGCTTGACTGGCAGCCACAGACACAAGTTCTCATCTTCCCTTAAGGCACCATTGACTTCATATTTCACAATGATGGGCATCTGGGGTTTGCCTCTACCCACAGCACGGAGGGTGGATGAAATGGCTAGCAGTTAGCTTTGTCTAGCTGGCAGTTATTTTGTCTGCCTACCAGCCTTCCTGTGGGAAACTCTCTCTACCTTTCTGGTGGTTCTACAAAAGGCTCCAATGACAGATACCCCCACTTTGTCTTTGAAAAAGACCACGTGGCCTCAGGTAGATCAATCAGATGCTCTTTCCCCGGAATCTGAGTTGGGGGTAGCCACAGCCAGGCTAGAGAGCAGCTGCTGTTGGCTTGTCTGGTAGCAGTGCCCTGGAGAGAACTCTGGAGGAAAGCGGGTGTTCTTAGCTGGAATCGCCAGCATTGTATGCCTGACCAGTCAGCCCTCTGGATCCTGTGAACCGACCTTGCTCCTTCTAGAAACCTTGCTTCATTGAAAGGGAAAAGTTCTGTCCCTAATAATCAAAAGCCTCCAACAGAGTCCGGGTGATGAAAAGGCTTAGCATTAAAATGCTTCAGAGCTAAAGGAATTCAGTTGGATCTTCCTTCCCAGAAAAAAAAAAATATTGTGAATTCCCAGCATTGTCAACATTCAAGGGCAGTGTTTACTGCCCAGTACCTATGGGCCATGGACCCCTTTAAAATCAGTGAGCTGGTATTATAGGAGATATGACTTCAAAGTACCTTAGGAATTTCCCATTTTCATTTAACAAATGTTAAAAATAATATACTAAAGATTTTTTCAGGGCAACGATCTTCTTCTGACTGATTGTCATATTTCCTTATATTTATCAGTATTTCACATACTTTGCTACTTTTTTTTGAGAATTGCTAGATATCTTGAGCTGGCCTGTAGCTCACCATGTAGCCCAGGCTGGCCTCAGCCTCCTGAGTTCCAGGAGTTTTTCTATATATTTTACTGTTAGTTTGGGACTAGTTGGCTGAAGAATATGGTCTGGACATTCGCAGAGGCATACAAACACAGTCCAAAGCACTGTGCTTACAAAGTATTTATTATCTCATACATTTGTTTTTCAGCAAAAAAATGCATAGTTATATCATTTTCACAGATTTTTTTTTCATATTCAAGACAGGAGCAAATAAATGTCTCAAAAAATTAAACTCATAGTGAACTCTACAACAGAAATGAAAGGCAATTTGTTCAGTCACATGCACAGAATTGAGCAGAATAGTATCTATTTCTATAGATGAGTTTGCCTCGTTTTTCTGGAAATCTGAAATTATGATGAAGGAACGGTCTTCTGTCGGAATGGACATGAATGGACCATGGGCTTGAGACCACCTTAGAGTCCAGCTTGGAAGCTCCTCCATCCTGAGAATGCCTCTCTAGCCAGCTAAGTCAGCTCGGGATGAGGACCAGAGTCAAGGTGGCCTAAGAATTTAACAAGCAGTGATTCTTTATGCCTACATTATTCTTAACTCCCGTCTTCCTCTGCTGTCACCATTAAACGAAATTTAAAAACAATAGATGAAACCTTTCTATTTGGTCTGCTAAGTCACCCCCCCCCCCCCGCCCCTGCCCTGAAGAATGTGAGGACAGACAGCATCCCTTTTGAGCATCCCTCTCATAAGGCAGATGGTTGAATGCCTAAATACACAGGGAATCCTTTTAAGAACCCATGTCTTCAAGGCTGGATTTGTTTAAAGCGAAGGCTTCAAAGGTGGCTGGAATAGCTTGGGGAAGGTTAATGAAGATTCAAGTTCGGAGCTACCACGTGCCTAAGCAAAAGGAAAAGCTGCCACAGAATCCTTCCTACAGGCCTCCAAATGAGAAGCTTTCCTGTCCAGGCAACAATACACGGAACTTAGGGCTTCATGGGGAAGAATCAAGTGCGCAGGCAGAGCATCCTAGCGCTGTGATTTGCTATGACGGCATTCCATGTGCGTGAAACGTGCCTCGCGTCCTTCAGTTGCTCCGTTGCATCATCAGAAAAGGAAACCAGCGGGGCAGAGACAGGCCTCTACTCCCGAGCCTTCTCAGGAGAGGGAATTTAGTGACGTTTCTACCCAGAATTTTATAAAAGACTTTTAAGTTTAGCCTTGTTATACACCTAGAATCTATCTGATGCTTTTTTGTCTTTTTTAAAAAAAATGTTTATCTTTTTTTGAAAACTACAGAATATTTACAGTTTGAAAGATCCAAGAGGCCTTTATCATTTGGGTAAGAGCTCAGAATGATTAAATGCCCAAAGATGAGGCTTTTGAAAAAGCCCTGGTTCTCATCCATGTGCTAAAGCCCGTTTTTTGTTTTGTTTTGCTTTTTTAAACAAACAAATTGCTATTACAAACCTTTCAAATATAAAATTAAAATGTGTTTAAAAATTTTTCCCATGAATTGTCTTGTTTTGCATCCAGCAAGTTTAAAAAAAAACAACAACTATACTTTCTAAATAGAAATGGAACCAAAAGAAGCGAAAGAAGTGTGTCCCGACACTTTGCCCAGAACTAGAGTTTACTGACATGGTGTCCTATCTTGGTGTGGGGGGGTAACCCATGAGAAGCAAGGCCTTTACGGCTCAGCTAAAGAACCAGCTGAGGACTCCTCCCAACTCTGCCTTGAGTGCAAATGTCTATTGCATATTTTGGGTGGAGTTGTAAGGCATGCGGAAGGCGGCCTGCCACTCTTACACTTCCGAGAATAAATTTGCACACTCCAGACATTTCCTTGAGTGTCATGTTCGGAACAAAATGCATCAAAGCTTCCGTGTTACATTCTGAAGCTTAACACTGGGTGGGGGCAGGCATTTCCGAAAGCGGAAAGAGGCTGCTCTCTTTCTGCACCAAGTCGGAACTGCCTATTGTTGCACACAGGTGTGTGTTTGGAGCTTCCAAAAGGCACACCCCGCCGCCATTCCCAGATAAATGGGCATTTTAGGTCCTGACCGATAACTAAACTATCCAGTTCTGCAGCTTGCTCACAGACTGTGTAAGACGCTAAAACATAACAAAGCAAATCCCAAACAGCCTACAAATGAGTGAAACATTCACAAACCAGAAAGGCAATGTGTTTGTTCTTTGGGGAATGGCAACAGAAAATTATGTTAGGTTTTCTTGATTAGTAAGGACTGATAATTGTTTTGTAATTAAGAAAAACAATATCAAAAACCCCAAGACTTCAATAGGAAGGCTCATGGCCCCTCATAAAGGAATATCCTGAATGCCTGGTTCGGCCGTCCTTTCTCAGGGGACACTTGTTTGCTTTCGTCTGGCAATACATGTTAACAAATACTGGCAATCCTTCAAGAAAATGACTCAAAATGTGCTTCACAATTGGGCCCTGATGCCTTTTTGACCTATGCCCTAATTTTATGGAAACAAATTAAGCCACGGGATAAGCGTACTACTCAAAATATCCCATGGCACTCAGTGCTGGAGTCAAAAGCTACAGGATATTATTAAGATGCCAAATAGGATCCCTTGCCACCTGTTTGAACACTGACACCCTCCAAGTCCACATACTTTTCTAGGGACAACATTTAAAACCAGGTAACACTGTCCATGGGTGAGCGGCTGCCCCATACTGGCAGCTTGAATCCAATCCTACTCCATCTTACCTACACCTTCTGCCAATCGTGTGTGTGTGTGCCTATGCATATTTGGATATATATGTGTGTGTGTGTGTGTGTATGTGTGTGTGTGTATGTATGTATGTATGTATGATCCCCCTTTTGACAAATGATTTCTTTTTCAAGATGCTCTCTGAAAGTTGTCACTAAAGAACTGTAGAAGGAAGAAAGGAAAAGGCTAGGAACTTTCTGGGGATTTAAGCATTTAAGCTCACACCTGTGAGGGGTCTTGCTTTGATTTTACCACACTGTCTATGAAAGTCACTCAGTTACACCTTATGTTAGGCACTTTGAATGGAGCCCTCTTCAGAATGGCGTAGATGCTGTAAACCTTCCAGTAGCTCATCGTTAGCAATATCATTACTGTGATGATAAATGCTAAATTCTTCATACACACATTCTTCTTATACCTGAATGGTAAATTAAGGTTTCAAGTGGTTTTTTTGTTTGTTTCTTTGTTTGTTTGTTTTTTAACTTTAGGCTAAGGAACAGAGAAAAAAAGCAAAAAGCTGCAGATAAATTACTGTGTTAATTAAAATAAGATTCTAGCATACTGATCTTATACCAATGGGAGGAAGAACTCAAACTTGTAACTCTGGTAACGTTTGTAATACTATGGATGGAGGCACGGATCCTTGTTTAATGTCTCACGTACAGTAGATGTTCAGTAATCACTAGGGAGATTTCACAAAGACAAGGTGGACATAAGTCAAAGGACCATAACAGAGTCAGCAACGCCAAACCTAGCAGATGAAGAACAAGATGAGAAAAACCATTCCAGTGGCTGGTAACATTCTAAGATTTTATAATCTAATTTTAAAGGTAGCCATCTCTTCTTTTGTTCTATTCTAAAACTAAATATTCAATTAGATGGATATATTTATCCAAGATTATATACAGTAGATCCAATTAGCATCTGTATGTTTGACCACATAACAGAGTCCAGAGTCCTGCAGACTAAGAGACACAACTGAGCACACAACCATCTCTGCCTTTGAATAACAGTTTGGAAACTGAATTCTGCCACCTTCAGCCAATGAGAAAACCCTTGAGAAGTAACTTCCACCACACCTGTCTACCATAGCTTCATGCCAATTCATTAGCTGGGGGATTTGAAGAAAGAAATTCTGGCTAGCCGGGCGTGGTGGCGCACGCCTTTAATCCCAGCACTTGGAAGCAGAGGCAGGCGGAGCTCTGTGAGTTCGAGGCTCAGCCTGGTCTACAAGAGCTAGTTCCAGGACAGAGAAACCCTGTCTCAAAAAAAGAAAGGAAGGAAGGAAGGAAGGAAGGAAGGAAGGAAGGAAGGAAGGAAGGAAGGAAGGATGAATGAATCCTGGCTTATCCTGACTTATTGGAGTTAGCCCCCAGATTCATCACCAAGCAGAAACATTTACCAATTTTATATTCTCAGCAATGGTTCCCACACACAAAGGAGGTTTTCTGACTGTAAGCACTTACAGGTGGGGTTTATGAACGGAAGCAGACGAAGGCTACTCTGGACAGTTACACAGCCCCATACTTTCTCCCTGGGTTATTTATGGAACGTGGATGGCCACTGGGAAAAGATCATGTTTATTTTTACAAGCCAGTCACGACTTGAAGGACTTGTACTTCCTTTCTCTGGAAGGTCACCTTCTTCACCTGAGTGGCAAGACGGGTAGGAAAAAAGGCTCTCCCCCTAACCAACTAAACCTTATAGCCAGCCCTGGGACCAACCCACGGAGTAACAGGCACAGAATCAGACAGTTATTTCCCAGGCATAACTCCAAGGGGTTGCTCCTGGAGATGCCACCTAGATGTGACTAACAAGTGAAAATAAGATGGATTTCCTAATATCCTTCAAAATGTTACTGCCAAATAGATTATATGAAGATAGTAGAGTGAATTCTTCTTTATAATTTGTCACATATTGGGAAATGTTAAATGTAATAAAAACAAAACCGAATTTAATGGATGTGTGGAGATCATGGAAAAGTATTTTTTAAAGAAATTCATTCTGAGGGCTACATTACTCCTGAGATGTGTAACAAGCCTGGTTAGCTCTGTGCAAACGGGGACCGAGTAAATATTTGCTCTAAAACAGCGTTATCCGCCTCAGCAGGAATAATATAATCCAGCCGGTCACAGGGAGTCAAGCCATCCCCGATCTTGATGGTGTGTGCGGTACCTATCTGCAAACAGGAAGGGAAGCAGAGCCGCTGTTTTCAATTAGAATGCCCTATCGCCAATGCTCGTGGCTCATAAAGAGGAGGAAAGGAACCCAGAGAAGGGAAATGCCAGGAGGAGGGGGAAGCGAATCCTCCTTTTCCCTGGAGCATATGGGGTGGGGAGACCTTTCCTGAGAAAGCAGGTCATCTCGTTGGCTCATGCATCATAATCACTGGAAAATGATACAGGCATGATTTCATCCTCAAGTGGCCTCTGCTTAAAGACAAAGGCACAGAGCAAGAGGGGACCTGGAAGCCCTCCAGCCAAAGCCTAAAATGGCAAATTCTGGGTCCTCCTTCCTGTCCTCACGCTCACAGCTTCTTTCAGATGTCTCTCTGTGTGTGTCAGCCAGGGGAGGGGGTTCCATTCAACAAAAGCAAAACAACAACAAACCCTACAAAATGCTCTTCCACCATTTCTCTAGTTTACAAAGGAACATTCTTTGCGACTTTACAACAGTGACATGCAAGTAAGTCGACGTGGCTGTGTCCTGATCTCCAGTTATCCTTGAACACAGGTGCTGAATTAAGAGTCGCTGAGGTTCAGTCTCTGTGGTAAGTGCGCAGCAAAGGATGAGACACTGACATTCATAGGGTTGTGCAAAGTGTATTTAAAATCCCATTAAGAAGCCCTCAAGTCAATAAGCACACAGGAATTTAACTCGTGTGTGCACGTGAAAACACACAGGGCATTGGTTCCTCCAGGGAATTGTGCCAAGATTCACTATTTAAAAATACAGTAGCAATTAAGAGCATAAACAAAACAGCTACCTTTTTGGGAGCACCGTCTGACCAGTACTGAGGTAACCGCTCATGTACCCCATGTGCTTGCCTAAAATTATACCATGAAGCCGAGGCTCCCGTTCACCAATGTGGTTGGCTCTTAGCCAGAAGGGCTTACCAAGAAGCGTGACGAATATTTAATATACACTACCTTTGTGATGAAGAGCTGCCATTTTAATGACAGGTTTACATGTAGAAGAAATGTCTAACAACACTGGCCAGTCGGGTCATTGGAAGAGTCTGGGGGCATGTTGCGAAGCTTCTGAAATAGCTGCCAATCATTTCCATAGTCTGGATTCAAATGAGACTTTGGTGTTTAACCGGACAATTGGAGTCTTAACTCAGAAATTTCAGTAGTAAGTAGCACGATCCTGACTTTCATAATAGAACTGCCTCGTGCACTCCTGATTGCCTTTTAAGCATTAAGCAAGGTCGCGTGCATTCCTGCCCTCTCCCATTCCTTGTTGGCTGCACCAGGAACCTCAGCCATATTAGAGGGCTGAATCTTGCAGAAGTCATATGCGCTGTACACCTCTGCGCTTCTTCTGCTCCCACTACAAACCGAAACCCAAGCCAGTCTTCCTTCCCTTCTGTTCAACCTCCCGGTACAAGAACGGTGTCTGAGGACCAGTCATTTGGGCATTGCTTCAAAAGGCACGTTTATTTTAGTGGCAACTTAAATAAATAGAGAGGAAAGAATCAGATTAAAAGATAAAAAAAATAAAAACCAAAACCCAGGGTGGGTTTTGTGGACTACATTAAAGTAAGTAGGAATTGGAGACCTATACAAACCACTGGGGCCTCACCAATAGTCTAAGCAGGGTCCCTAAGTAGTCATTCGGCTTTATCACGACACTCACGGGCCTTCAGAAAACACTGTTTAAAAATGTGGTCGAGCGTTTAAGCAGCTTGTCCTGATGTCCAGCTCACAAGTGCGATGTAGAAGGCTGCAAAACCAGAACTGCATGACGGAGAAAACTCAGCGCGTCTCATGGGCTTTGATAAATTATGAAAAAAAAAGATCATTGTATATATTATCACTTAAATAACATCTGATAAACATTTTGAAATAATTAACTTATGTTCACATTCCATGCATTGTCTAGCGGGTTAAGCCCTGGGTTTGTGTCTTTGTGCCCATTTCTCAACACAGAAAGGTCCATTCTTTTGACAAATCCAGGCATTTCTAGACTGCGGTGGGGGCAGCCAGGGATTTGTGTTTATCCTCTTTACTGCATACCTGCCTGGATTCACTAAGGGACACAAAAGACTGTTAGGAAAGCCAACTGCTTGGGGTTCTGTGATTTTCTTCAGTGTCTTTGCAAAATCCCTGGATATCATAGACAATACCTAATTTTCTTCCCAGAGGGCCCCTTTCCTTCCTCTTCATCCCCATCTCCTCTTCCAAAGCCAGTGGACTGGGGGTCCCCAACTAGCCCAGACCTTTTCCTTATGGTCTACAGCACCCTCCTCTAGCAAAGGAAACAACAAAACTTGAAAACAAACCAACAATAACAACAGAAACTCCACGCAAACAGGTGGGCAAACCATAGTCTCCTCCCGGGTGGAGGCTCACTTTTTACTGCAGAATTCCGAGCTGTTCAGGAACTTTCTGATGACCAGCCCCAGGCAAACCACCAGCAGCAGCATGTAGCCCACCGTGCCGGAGAAGGTGGGCGCGTCAGGGGACGCCTGGAGGAACTGGCGCAGGCCCTCTTCCACGTAGTACACCTGGTCATAGATGCTGAGGAAGGTAAAGATGTGGAAGAGTTGGTGGCTGTGGCCTATGATGTCGAAGAGACCCGGCTGGATGCGCTCAGGGATCTTGCTGACGTTGAAGAAGGCGGCCACCACTAGCCAGAAGTAGCGGCGGTAGAAGTGCACGAAGAGCGTGGGGTTCTCGCCTCGCAGGTCGAAGAGCCAGCTCTCCAGCATAATGG
The DNA here is from genome assembly GCF_037038515.1 of Microtus pennsylvanicus. NCBI lineage: Eukaryota > Metazoa > Chordata > Mammalia > Rodentia > Cricetidae > Microtus > Microtus pennsylvanicus. The sequence continues at coordinate 27,918,009 of NC_134581.1, forward strand.
GGCAGGCCATGCTGAGCGGCATGACGAAGACGAAGGTGCGCAGAGCGAAGGGGTAGGAGCACCAGTCAGTGCGGCTCTTGCAGCAGGCCACGGTGCAGGCCACGGCCAGCACGAAGGCCACGGGCAGCACGAGGGCGCGGTAGACGGCGATGAGGAGGGTGCAGTCCACGTGCCAGCCCAGGCGCTGCTGCACATACGGCGTCATGACCCTGGCGTCCAGCAGGCTCAGGCTGGGCAGCAGGTAGTAGTAGTAGGCCACGGTGCTGCCAAAGCCGTAGTAGCTGATGGAAGCGTAGTCCAGGTAGAAGAAGGCGGCGCGCAGGCGCAGCGACAGGCAGCTGAACACGTGCGCCGTGCAGCTCATGGCGAAGGTCAGCAGCACTCCCGACGCATAGCACCACAGCGGCAGCAGCCAGGGGTGGTGGAAGGGCAAGTCGCTGCCGCCCAGGAAGAACAGGCGACAGAACTTGCTGAGGAACAGCAGCAGCGGGATGAAGTGCGTCCAGAAGTTGAGCGTCTCATTGGTGGGCTTCAGCACCGAGGCCAGGCACTCCTGCGCCGTGCACGGCAGCCGCCGGTAGCCGGACAGGATGAAGCACTCCACGAAGTCGTCGGGCACCTCGTCCCAGCGCAGCAGCGGCTTGGCGGCGGTGGCCGGCGGGCTCCGGGGGGCGGAGGCGGAGTGCGAGCACCGGGAGTCAGGGGGTGGCGGTCCCTTGGCGCCCGCGCCCCGTTGCTGCAGGCGCCGCGGCATGGTGCCCCTGGCTGAGCTAGGGCGCGCGCAAGGCCACCTCGGGCGCCGGGCGCCGTCGGAGCCTTTGTGCGCGCGCGTGCGCGCGGGACCGCGGCCGCAGGTTGGCGACGCGGCCTCGGCTTGGGAGCCGGCTGCTCCGGGAGCTCGGGGCACCGGGGGACAGCTGAGCGCGGCTTCCCGGCGGCGCCCTCGCCACGCTCGCCTGTGTCAGCGCGCAGCCGGCCGCGCTGCGGTGGTGGCGGCGGTGGCGCGGCTGACTGCGGTGGCGGCGGCGCGGCGGTGACTGGGCATCGTGCGCGCGGGGCGGGCGGCGGGAGGCGGGATGTGCGCGAGGCGCTGGCGGGGGAGGGCGGCGCCGCGCAGGGCGGGGGCCCCCGGGGTTAGGGTGTCTGCGCCGCGGCGAGGGATGGAGGTGTCCCCTGTCTCACGTCGCCTACCATCCCCCCCATCCCCCTCTGGGGCTGCAGCGGCTCGGGCCGCCGCGTTAATGATTGATGCGGAGCCCGGAGGCTGGCCAGAGACGCGGCCGCCGGCGCTCAGTGCGAGAGTGGACCAGGGGGTTCGAAGCGCGACAGCCACGCCGGCGTTCTAGAGGACACTGGGACCCGAGTTCGCGGGGGGTGGGGAGCCGGGCGGGGCGGAAGGATGCTCTAACTGTAACCTGCCAAGATGTCAGGGAGGGCTCTGTGATACCCGCTTAGAGATGGCGTCCGGATCCGAGCCTTGCGGTTGTCAGATATATACCTGGTGCTGCCTCTCCACCCCGCTCTCACCGGTGTGTGAGTGTGAGTGTGTGTGTGTGTGTGTGTGTGTGTGTGTGTGTGTGTGTGTGTGTGTGTGTTCGCGCGTGCGCGAGTGTTGCCCTCCTACTCAATCCACAGCAAGCCTTAGTTTTTCTCCGCTCTAGCGGACCTATTCAGGTGCGTCACTATTCTCCTCTCTCTCTCTCTCTCTTTGTGGTGTCCAAAGGGACAGTCCCCAAACTGGTCTCCAGCTCAACTCACCAGTATGAGAGCTCCAGCTCACCCCTTTGTGTCTTTAGTCAGATGAGGAGCTCAGGGGCGAGGCTCGACAACAGATTTTGAAGAACAATTTAAAACGATGTTATGAAGCTGAATGCCTTGAAGGAACAGAGGAATTTATTTAAAAGGGTTTCCCAAGCAGAGCTGTTCAGGAGTTTCTGGAGGGTGTGGATGAGGAAAGACTATAGGTGCCTTCTAGTAGGAACTTCAAAAGAGAGTTGAGACCTTTCTAGAGACAAAGAGGCATGGGCTTGGATAGACCTCTGCATAACCAGGAGTACCTGGCCGGCTAGTTTGGGTTTCTTCTGGCAAGGGATCTGAAGAAAAGGAGACTTGAAGAGTTCAAAGGTTTGTGATGGGCAGTGGCATAAAAATACCATACCCTAGGCTTCCAAGATGGCGTTTCCCTGTGGCGTTGAAATGATCACCATGTCCCATGGCCCAGTGACAGCTGGGGTGTGGTTTCATCAGACCAGTGCTTCACCTTGGTATATGTGACGTCTAAAATTTTAGGGAGAATTTTAAAATGTCTTAGATATTCATTACCTCGTTTTGCAGGTAAAGAAATAAAGGCCCCGTCACCATCATGAGCACGCCCAGGTGGTGAATCTGAACCCAGACAGGCTACTTTTATATTTCATGTATGAATCTAGAACATCCAGTAACCTCTTTCAGCCAGGACACTGGAAGGAAGAAAGGACCATTTCACCTAGGAAAAGGCTTTCAGTTTTCTTTTGAAAATGTATTTCATGTTCATTTTAAAATTGAAAGAGCACTATCATTAAAGCAAATCCTGTAAGGAGGTTAAAGAAGATTTTCGTAGTGGCACATGATCTAAGTTATGGATAAGTTGTTTATAACTAAACTGTTATTTTCTATTGTAAATGTTTAGAATAATTACTCGTCTTTTTTTTTAAGTTTCAATCCTCTCTGAAATAGTTTCCTTTCATTGATTTAGCAAATGCTTGCACAACTAGGCCAAAGGTTCACATTGGCCTTGTATCTTTCTGACCTATCACACGTTTCTGGTTAGTGGGTTTGTAATGAATTAGGCTTTGTTGAAAGTTTTTAGCTGGTATTTTTCTTTATTTCTTTTTCCCTTTTAGTGCTTTTCATTTTTTTAAAAAATAAGCTTTATTTTCCTTTAACGCATGGAAAGGGACCTGTTGTAGGATATTTTATACTATGTGAAGATGTATTGGTGTAATAAAAAGCTAAGTGGACAATAGCTTGGCAGGAGGTGTAGGCAGGACTTCCCAGGGAGAGAGAGGAAGAGGAGGAGATAACGTAGCTGCAGCAAGGTGCCAACAAGACTCAGAAGGAGCCAGACATACAGAATGGGAAAGAAAGGTAAAAAGCCACGAGTCAAACAATTAATATCAATGGGTTAAATTAAGTTATAAGAGATAGTGGGAGAAGCCTAGCCAAGGCCGAGCTTTCTTAATAAGAAATCTCCTTGTCATTATTTGGGAGCTGGCTAGTGGGGCAGAGCAAGACTGGCTACAAACTATATTTTTCTCGTGACTTTTTACCTTTTTTTCCCATTCTCTATATCCCACCCATTCCGAGTCTCGTTGGCATCTCCCTGCACCTCAATTATCTCCTCCTCTTCCTTTCTCTCCCTGAAAATCCTGCCTATACCTCCTGCCTAACCATTGGCCCTTCAGCTTTTTATTACAGCAATCACAGCAAATACATCTTCACGCAGTGTACAAATAGTCCACAACAGGGACCCATGCTAATTTGTAAAACCGATTAAGAAGAGTCGAGCATTTAATTCAGGTGGATGAATGCTGAATCCAAACCGCAGGCAAATCATTAAAAAAAACTGTTCATTTTCTCTTTGTTTCCCCACAAACAACGTAAGCTGTGGCCTGGAAAGGTGCTGATCATATTATAATTCCCACATTTGCAACCCCTTGTTTGCATAAGCAGCAACTTTCATTACTGGGAGAAATTTCGTGTTTATTTCACAGATTTTTCTTTCACATACAGACCTAGACTTGATTTCCTTTGCCTTGTTTTTCTTTGGGGGACAGACTCTCACTATGTAGCTCTGTCTGGTCTTTAACTAGCTATGAAGACCAGACTGGCCGTGAGATCATACAGATTGACCTGTGTCTGCCTCTGAGTGCTGGGATTGAAGAGGAGGGCCCTCGCACCAGGCAGAACTGTACTTTTTACAGATATCAATGCAAATGCTCTGAGAGCAGGCAGTGGGCTGGCTGGGAGAAGAGCGAGACCAGTGAGGGAGGAAGAGAGGAAGGCTCTACCAAGAAGGGGAGACGGGTGAGTATGTGCAAAGCACAGTGATTCATCTTGATGAAAATGCCACAGTGAAACATTATTCTGTATGGTAAAGAAATACCTCAAGCAGAAGGATGGATTGACTAAATGATTGTGCACAATCTCTATATAGCTAAGTAGTATATGCCTTTCTAATTAAGGCTGATAGAACTGGCCTGGCATGATGACACACACCTTTAAACCCAGCACTTGGGTCCCAGAGCAAGTAGATCTCTGAGTTTGAGGCCAGCCTGGTCTACAAAGCAAATTCCAGGATAGCCAGGGCTACACAGAGAAACCCTGTCTCAAAAAATCAAAAACAAAACAATAAAAAGTGATGAGAGTTGACTCTGTTGAAATATAGTGAAGCTGTAAAGTCAAAAACTGTTTTGTGATGTTCTTTCTTTGAGAAAGTCTCATGACCACTGTCCTTCTTCCTTCCTTTTATATTCTATACCCCACATACCCCACATGAGGCACAAAACCAACCGATGTAATGGGCAGGGTGACTGTGAGCGAGGAACATGATACACACATATGAAAATGTATACAAATCCCAAAAGGACCTTTAAAAATATCCAAACAAGAAGGACCAGGTTGTGCTGCAGAGGGAAAGTGGCGTTCATGGTCCTTCTCTGGTGTAGAGTCCAGACCACTGTCCTTGCTGCCTGATAGAGCGATAGAGAGGAACTAATGAAATGGCAGAGCTTATAATAGATGCTTTCATCATCAAACAGAGCAGCAATGCAGTCTTCCTTAACTACTGACAACCAATAGAGCTTCTCGAATTCTTTGTTTGTTTGCTTTTTTGAAACAGGGTTTCTCTGTGTGATCCCGGCTGTCCTGTAACTTGCTTTGTAGATCAGGCTGGCCTCGAACTCACAGAGATCTGCCTGCTTCTGCCTCCTGAGTGCTGGGACTAAAGGCATGTGCCACCACCACCCCCTGGATGCGGTTCTCTAATTCTTGAAATTGAAATATATATGGAACCATTTGCCATATGCAAATGGTGCACGAGCTGGGTTTTGGGTCTGGTCTCTGGTACTCTAACTACTTCTTGTCAGCAAGAAGCATGTGCATATCGTTGGGCTTGGCAAGGCAGATAGAAGCAATGGGCCAGCTGCCATTCCCAGTGCAGTGCCGTAGATTAGGCATCTCAAGGGAACCAGGCTCTCTGCAATGTTCTTGATGGCCAGAGACCATCAGGAGTGACGCTGAGAAGCCGATGCTGGCATTCAGAGATAGATGCTAGCAAGGTCTCTCAAGACCGGAAAGTGGCTTTAGTTGGTGAGAATACAGAAACTGTAAATTGGGTTGCTCCACGTCTTAGGAATGGAGCTACCTGGAACTACTGTAGCAAACCAGATGGATTTCTCTCCCAATAGGATTTTCTTTGGTTGTGTGTCTTTCTTTTGGGAAAAAAAAATGTAACAAAAAATTCTTCAGCAATTTCAACCTATAGAAGAGCAAGTCCTTTTATGATATACCTATTTTCAGAGAGATTTTTCTTTTGTTCTGGCGTTCAAGCCTGGGGCCTTGCACATGCCAGGCAAGTACTCTACCACAGAGCTACATTTCCATCCCTTTTTAAACTTTTTTATTTTGAGACATAGTCTTAATTAAGCAGGTTGTCTTTGAGCTCACTAGGTGAGCTCAGGCACGCCTTGAACTGTCTATCCTCCTGCCTCAGCCTCCAGAACGGCTATAATTTGAGGACTACATCGCCATGACAGTGAGAGCTAATTTTGTTTTTTGTTTTTTTTTTTTAGTTTCATTGTTGCCCTGAACCAGCCAACTAAACAAAAAGCCACAGTGGACCTCCAACTTCACTGCCCTCAAGAGTCTACGTGAGAATTCTCTCAAACATTCAGGCTGAGCAGAGATGTCCCATTCTCTCCCAGATACAAATAGCTTTGCTGTTGTTTTCAGTCACTCTCTTCCAGGCCAGAGAGAGTCACAATAGAATAATAGTGTCTGAGCTCCCTAATGGTATAGAGAGTACCTGCAACAGCCGTTGGAGAAGGCCTGGTGGAAAAGGCTTGCCCATTGATGGGTTGGGTTCTTATCTCTCGAGCTGTTGCTTCTAAGTTGGCAACAGGGTTATCTTTTGAGGGGGATAAAAGCAAGCCGAGGAAGACTTATTGAGACTATGTCCACCTTTCAGGGTCAGGGCCATTCTCTAACCTCAGCAAGTTCCTGCTCCCTTCCCCAATGGGCGGTCTCCAAAGCAGGTGCACATAGCAACTAATTAAGATGAAGAATGTCCAACTTCTGCACAATTGGATCTCCTTATTTTCAGTGTCTGTACTGTGAGGATATCATGATACACCTAGCAGGTCATGAATGTGTAAATGCGGTCTGGTGTGGGGCGGGGGGCACAACACCGTAAGGAGAGAGATCAAAACTGTTTATTGACCTCTGCTCCACGATCCATTGCCCTTGTTTGTCCCATCTGCTTCCGTCCCCTTTCTTTCAGGATGGACTCCTCCTTTCTGACTCCATGAGGGGCATTTGGGGGTCACCGTCTGGGGTGTTCCTCCTAATTCTGCCCTTTGTGTTTCCTGCCCAAAGCCTGAATTATCTTTCTACAGAGGTTTCATATTTGTTGCATTGAACCTGGTTCCAGGTTATCCTCTAGGGAGGAGCCTGTCGTCACCTGCAATGTTTTGCTTGGTATGGCTTGTTGGGAGATTGCCATTTGCTTGACTTGAGAAAGAGGCAAGTGTGGACCATAGATTACCAAGTGACTCACTATCTACAGGTCTTCTTAAAACACACTGCCTTGCACATTGTAAGCACCCCAGCACATCACAGCGGGGCATGTTTTCCATGTTATGTAGGCACGAGGGCATGAGTTTAGAGTTGAGACTGAGAATCTCAGAGTAGGGACCCTAATAGTTACGGACCTATAGGATGACTTCCCATCCATGGTAATTTTTTTTTTTTGCTATACTATATTCAGCTTCCTTGGTGGGAGCTTTACCTATACCACTGATTCTCAGAACACCCTCTACAAGGTGACTATGCCATCCCCTTTTTGAGACAGAAAACAAGACCAGCTCAGAGAAGTTAAGCAACTGGGTGACAGGGCTTCAGTGAACGCTTATTCCTCCCCAGCCCCTCATTCATGCCTCTGCAAGGCAATGTGTCCTGGGAAATTGCTTCATGGTTAGCCTTGAACATTTCTGGGAAAGTGGCTTAATCGCTTCCATTTAAATTTTCTTTATCATTGTTATTGGAAAGCCTTGTTAATAATTAAATGAGCACAACTGATGAGAAAAACATACTGGTGCATCTGGGCCTGAACGTCAGCCATAAAGGTTATTGAATACGGGTACCCGTTGGCTTTGGCCAGAGAGTCCCCAAACCTTGCTGCCAAACGAGGTGTGTGCGCATGTGTGATGCGAAGGCTGAATACTGACCTGGCATCTTTAAAGACCATTCTCCAAATGAATGAATTATTGATCCCAGGGGTAGGCTGGACCCAGAACAGCTGAGAGAGGCAAGCATTACACTATGAGTTTATAGATTATCTTTACATTTGGCATAATAGAATTGATTATAACAGCTGATGGGTAGAGGAAGGGAAGTATTCAGCTGAAATGTCACGTGTGCCTAAAATCAAGGAGAAGGCACCTCGGTTACCAGGATGTTTGGCCTTCATATTCACTACCAGTTCCATTCAGTTCTAAAATGCGATAGTATTCATTGTTATGGCTTCAGTGTCTGTTGGAAGTGTTCATGGTTATTATTACCTGGGTTTAGCCATTCGCTAAACCAAGAGAAGCGTACCACACTCTATGTGTACAATTTCTTGATCGTGTGCCAGTGATCCCACATTCATCTCGGGCCCCATGTGCAAGCCACAAGCATTTGGGGTCACTCTTGAGGCCTCGTTGCACACTGTTGTTTCTACACAGGGAACAGGAAACATCTTTTTTTTTTCTTTCTAGGAACCTATTTTTTGCCCATGATCACTCACTGCTCTATGTCCTTGCCATGTGTTCTCTCTCTCTGGAAAGTCTATGATCAAATAAATGCTAGAGGGTTTTATCGGGTGTGTGCATGTGTGTGTGTTGTGTGTGTGTGTTTGCGTGCGCGTATGCATTTGTGCGTGTTGGGGGGACGTTTGTTTGTTGCTGGTTTGGAACTTTCGCCTTCTCTCCTGCCTCTACCTCCCAACTGCAGGAGTTACAAGTGGGCACCACTGTCACAAAAGATCTAGTTTGTTTTGTTATAGTTGTAGCTGGAGACTCTACTTATGCTTCTGGCCGGCCAGACCCAAGTAATCACACACAAACTATATTAATTACAACACTGTTTGGCTTATGGCTCGTGCTTATTCCTAGCTAGCTCTTACATTTTAAATTAAAACATTTCTATTAATCTATGTATCACCACGAAGCTGTGGCCTACTGGTAAGGTTCCGGCAGCATCTTTCTCCTTTGGCAGCTACATAGCATCTCTCTGATTTTGCCTCCTCTTTTTCTCTCTCTCTCTATATATCTCTTCCAGCCTGACTATATTCTGCCCTGCCATAGACCAAGGCACCTTCTTTATTAACCAATAGTAATAAAACATATTCAGAGCATACAGAGGGGAATCTCACATCATCTCCCCTTTTCTGTCTAAATAAAAAGGAAGGTTTTAACTTTAACATAGTAAAATTACATATAACAAAACAGGTATCAAGCAAGAATTATAGTTACAATATTTCTTTGTGAGTCTGAAGTTTCATATCTATCTTTTATCATAACTAAGGAAAACTATAACTTCAACCATCTGTCTTCCACTCCATCAAAGACCCCAGAAGGATATAATATTACCTAAGTAAACAGGGAGTGCATTGTAAGCAACTTCCAAAACTCTAGAATTGACAGAGACATCTCGCTGCCAACAGTCACCCAAAATTCTTCTTTAATGTTGGGGCATCCATCTTCAGCCTACAGGCACATAGTATTTGGCAGACTTTTCAATAAAGCAGGAAATTTGGAAGACTGTCTCGCCTATATTGGATGTTTGTCAGTCACTTTCCTTTCTGTTCTGCAAAATGTCTGGCAGTTTCTTCTGTGAAGCAGAAAGACCTGAAAGACCAGCCCACATTTTTCAGTCCGGCAAAGTTCTTAAGCTTTTTTAAAAGTCTTATATGGATCCATGTCCCATGTTGGGTGTCATTTTGTAAACGGAGACTGCTTGTTCATTTCCCAGCCACCCAGACCTGAATAATCACACAGAAGCTATTAATTACAACACTGCTTGGCCTATTAGCTCAGGTTTCTTATTAGGTAACTCTTACATCTTTAACCCATTTCTATTAGTCTGTGTATCATCACGAGGCTGTGGCTCCAGTGTGTCCTTCTCCTTCGGCAGCTACATGGCATCTCCCTTACTCCACCTACTCTCTTTATATATCTCTTCAGCCTGACTGTATTCTGCCTTGCTATAGGCCAAAGCAAAGTAACCAATAAAAGCAACACCTATACAGAAGGATAGCACACATCACTTTTTTTTAAGACAGGATTTTATGCAGCCCAAGATGATTTTTATTTTTTTGCTTTTTTTGAAACTGTATTTCTCTGTGTAACAGACCTGGCTGTCCTGGACCTTGTTTTGTAGATCAGGCTGGCCTCAAACTCACAGAGATCCACCAGCCTCTGCCTCCCAAATGTTAGGATCACAAGCGGCAAAGGCCACCACACCCCACTATTTTGTTGCATTATTGATCCCTGCCTTGTCCTTGTGGCATCTTCCCATCTTCCTCCCTTCCTACTTCTCTTGTTCCCTCCACCAAGTCTCAGCTATAGCTGCCCCAATCTTATGCACACTTACTTCCCTATCTAGAGACACTTCTCAGTGCTGGATTGGGTTATTTGCTGGATCCACACTGAGCATTTTTAAGGCACTAATAAGCATCAAAGCCAGTAGTACGAAGGGGGGTGTGTGGAAGAGCGGAGAAATGCAATGGAGCATGGTGTAGTGAAAACAGAAAGCATCTTGTTTTCAGCTGTAGGGAGATGGTCCCACCATGCTTTAACACAGCCATTCGAAGATGACTCTCCTGGGTCAGCTGTTTTTATGTTAGGGAGATTTCAGTACCAACCTAAGTACTTTTAAGCTTTGGATGCTTTTCTAAATGATGTGCTAAAGGGGCTGGAGAGATGATTAATGGGTGTAGGCACTTGCTGATGAGCCTAATGGCTTGAGTCCAGTCCCTGAAACCCAGCAGAGAGCTGACTCTTGGAGTTGACCTCTGACCTCCACATGTGGGCATGCCACACAACCACCAAGCGCCAAAACAAATCATATTTTTTATTTTAAAAAAAAAGAATACCTTCACCCATCTCTGACCTGAACCCTGTGGGGGTTAAGGCTGGGGTGAGGACCTGAACCATGTACACCTCAGAGACTTGTCCATACCCACTTATCCCCGAGACAGCTGTCAGACCCGGAGAACTGACTTCCTTTCCTAGTGTCTGCCCAGTGTGCTGGACATCCAGACACCATCCTCACTCACCTGTAGTTAACACATGGATCTGGATGCTGGCGAGGGAGCCTTCCTCTCTTTGCTGCTTGGCATCGCATGAATGGCCATCTGTACATTCTTCAGACTTCCTGATGATTGCACTAGCCGTGTTTACGGAGATGCTTGGGAGGGAAGACGAGTGGGCTCCCATTCTACCCTGTGTCCCCAGCTCTAGAGAGCAACCTGAGCATTTCAAACAAGACACCCAGCAATGGCCACATCGACAGCCACTTAGGGGAGACAACGGCCCACAGGGCTGGTTGACGTAAACAGCCTAGGGCATTATATTCTCAAATTACTTTTCAGTTTTAGCTACCAAAAATTTTATGTGGAGATATCAAAGCTATATATTATGGTTTTTTCTCTTGGATTTATTTTATGTTTATGAGTAGGCATGCATGCCTATGTAGCACATGTGTGCCTGGTGTCTGAGGGGGTCAGAGAGGTCATTGGATGTCCTGGAACTGGAGTTATGGATGGCTGTGAGCTGCCATGTAGGTGATGGGAATCAAACCCGTGTCCTCCGCAAGAACAAGTGCTCTCGCCTGCTGAGCTGTCTCTCCAGCCCCATTGTAAGGTGTTTGAAACAAATCAGAAAAAAACAGTCTCATACAAGGAAAGGAAATCTCATGAAAAAAGAGTGAGAAATATCTGATTTACTTGATTTTTGTAATTAAGAAACATAGTATTATTTTACGTTTATGCTGGGCCATGCTGACTGTGCTGTGTAGAATGTCTTGCCGTAGGGAGACTAGTGTTAAGAACAGATACTAACAACGAAGGGCTAAGTCAGGGAGGACAAATTGCTCTATGGGAATCAGATGTGGAGATGGCCAGCTTCCATATTGAGTATTGTTATCATTAAAGCTGATATGATTTTAAAATCCTGCTTCTTCCTCCTTGTTGATGGTGTCTTGTTAACGGTTCATGGAGAGGGGACCTGGTGTGTGTGTGTGGCTGGGGGGGGAGACTTTGAATTTTGTCCCGTGTAGTTAGTTGGTAGTGCTTGGTTTAAGAGAGGAAAGCAAAAAAAAAAAAAAAAAAAAAAAGACTGGGATGGGGCCTGGTGGTGGTGGCCACGCCTTTAATCCCAGGACTTGGTAGACAGAGGCAGGTGGATCTCTGTGAGTTCGAGACCAGCCTGGTCTGCAGAGTGAGTTCCAGGACAGGCTCCAAAGCTACAGAGAAACCCTGTCTCAAAAAACCAAAACCAAAAAAGACTGGGATGCCCAGTTTCCACTCTCCGTCCTCGTCTTTCTGGCTGTCAACCTTCCTGTGGCTCCTCTAGGTCACCAATGTGTGTCGCTAGGAAAGGCTCCCTGTGGCTGTGCCCAGGCTGTCCCCTGCCCAGTGACCCAGGTGAGGAAGAGTCAGTCATGCTCTGCCACCGGGTCCTGAGCCAGCCTGTGCTATCCGCCCTGGAGAGGAGGGACCATTTCTCAGTTCACTGGAAACTAAGCCCTTGCACTCGAGCGCTCTCTACCTCTTTCTGCCTCGCATGCTTTTCTTCCAGTCTCCCTCCATCCAGTCTCTGCTTAGCGTCACCCCTGCTTTCAGTACGAGGTGTGATATGTTTTTATTCGTTTTCTTTCTCATCTGACGAAATGAAAGATATATAGAGGCAGGAGCTTTGCTCAGTGGTCTTTCTCCAGTGCCTGTGCACAGTGGGCAACTGATGAATGTCTATGGAATGATGAAGAGGCTCCCATGAGCCGGTGACATGGCTCAGAAGGTCGAGGTACTTGTCCTGGAGCTTAACAACCTGAGTTGGATTCCCAGGCGCTCAAGTGCGTGCACACATATGCACGCACGCATGCATGTGCATGCACACACATGCACACACACACACACACACACACACACACACACACACAATAAATGAAATACAGTTACTTAAGGCTCTTCCAAATGCTTCCTAAACCCAGAGTATAGACTTAGCTCAGAATATTTGTATCGACAGTGGTCTGGCGTAGTCTCCACAACCCAGACCTGCTAAACCAAAAATAGAAAACACAAAAGCTGTTGGCTGTGAACCGCAGAGATTAGGGTAGTGGTTTCCGTTCTTCTCCATCAATCACTTGGGGACCTTTAAAAAAAAGAAAGGAACAATAAAAAGAAAGCATTGTATGCCACATCTTCACCCCCACTCAGCCGAGCTTCTAGTCCAAGGCGTGCTGACATGCGGGACTGGCGATTTATCTGGAAGGAAACGACACAGAACATAGAACACCTTGGTAGGAAGAGCTGCGGGGCTTTCATTTGAATTTTAAAGGTCAATTCAAACAAAGTAGTTTGCATCAAAGAGAATTCTTGAAATCTCTTTTATTAATAGCATCATTTAGCATCCCTACCGTTCAGCAGCACCTCACTGTGTTCTCCCCTTTCCAAAAATACAATAAATGTCAGCACAGATCTGAGAAATCTACACTCTGCCTTTGGCCTGAGCTTTTAGCATTGCCATCCTCTTCGAAGAAGCTGGTTTTAAACACTAGGGGTTTCCAACGTGGAATGAGCTTGTGAGACCACTCACCGTGCTCTGGTAAAGCACAGCCGAGCATGCGGACACAAAGGGGAACTGGCTTACGTAGAAGCCGTGTCCACTCCTGGCACTGACAGTTGGCACAGCCTGCTACAGCGATGCACGCATGGCCCCAGCGGCAAAACCCTGTGGGAAAAGACCAGGCCACTCTTGAAAGCAGGGTCCCTGAGTGTGTTCTCCTCTGAAGCCGATAGACATGGTGTGTTCTTCAGGGGTCAGGTGACCTGATTGACAGCCTCTCCAGGAGCACAGATACTGAAAGAGAGCCCTGTGCTGGAGCCCAGAGCGGGGGAAGAAAAAGAGCTATGGGAAATGTGGGCCTGTGAAAGGTGGCACACAGAACAGTTGACTTGGCACCAGTAACAGACAAGGAGGGCAGCATTCTGCTTCATGAGATTGGCTGTCCTTTCTACTGGTGTGTCAGCAAGAAACTTTGATAGTCTTGTATTTGCGAGAGCTTGTGTTTGTGTGTTTAGTGTGGTGTCAGGGAGAGGTTGCAGCTGGTAACAAGTGCTGGGCAAAGAACAGTGTATGCCTCGCTGCCTGACCTTTCAGAAACACTGTTCCTAAGGTCATGGTTCCTCTCTGTGTTCTGCATGTCTGCTGTTGTGGCAGAGTCTATAATGATATTATTTCGTCTTGAATGCAAAATGTATTCCCTCTTTCTATCTGTACATTCAACCTCCTGGTGTAGGTGGATCTCCTTCCGGTGGGCCAGTCTTACAGCCCAGTCACAAATATTTCCCCTTACGTTCCCCAGTCTGGAGTAGCCCTATGAAATGGTAGGGCAGAGGAGGGATGGAGTCCTGTCCTGCTTCTTCATGTGATAACTGGGGACAGCACCTGGTCCTTTCTTCTCTTCGTAAACGACTACCAGCCTACATGTGTGCTGAACAGGGAACCCAGACAGTATGGCAGTGGTCCCTGGGATACAATGGGGCCCCGTAGCCTGCTTCCCCAACCTCCTCTGTTCTGTTCCACTGGGCAGCTCCCTCGCAAAGCCTAGAGGGGTGGAGAGTGAACTCAAGACCTCATTTCTGACTATCATCCTGGTTTTCCTGGAGACTACCTGGGTGCACAGTGAGTGGGGGTTCAAAAAACCTTAGCTTCCAGGTCAAACCAGCCTGGGCTTGAAGTCTGACTTTTTCATGGACTAGACATTTAACTTTGTGAACGTTGTCTAAACTCTTTTACCACGTGACTTTACTGTAGCGTTCTCATGAAGACTGACGTGTGGAGTGTGCCAGCCACAGGATGGTACCAGTGAGAGGAAGATAGTTCTATTGCTCCAGTGCCCCCTTAAGCGGCAAGAAGCTTGGGTACCAGATTGTGAAACGTGAGCTTAAGATGGTACACTTTCCAGGGTAGTCCTCTTTTAATGGGTATGTCTGACCAGGATCAGTCATAGAGATTTAAAGGGATGAACCCCTGGGGGTGGGTAGATATTGGCCACCCAGTTCACTGCGGGGGGGGGATTAAGTGTTGGGGAAGCTCAACTGGAAGTTTCTGGGGGGAATGCACTTGGGAGGAGACCTCAGAAAGGAGATATCCTGCCTGGGTACCAGCAGTCAGTCTCCTTGGGGAGGATGAGCATCCTGGAGAAATCCTGGCCACATCTGTAGAAGAGAGATGGAGGCAGCAACTGGAGTGGGGGTGGGGGAGTAAGAAACCAGGTTTGATTTGAACAGCTGCCCTCAGTGTGAGCTGTAGAAGGTATGCTTAGTTAGGGTTACTATTGCTGTGATGAAACACCGTGACCAAAGAAACGGAGAGCAAAGGGCTTGTTTGGCTTACACTTCCACTGCACTGTTTGTCACTAAAGGAAGGCAGGACAGGAACTCAAACAGGACAGAAACCCGAAGGCAGGAGCTGACGCAGAGCAATGGAGGGGTGCTGCTTACTGACTTGCTCTCAGACTTTCCTCATCCTACTTTCTTGTAGAACCTGGTGCTGTGGGACAATGGTCTTGTACCCTGTGAATGTTTATCACTTGTGTGGTTTAATAAAATGCTGATTGGCCAGTAGACAGGAAGTATAGGTGGAGCAACCAGGCAGGAAGTATAGGCACAGCAACCAGAACAGGAGAATTCTGGGGAGAGGAAAGACTGAGTCTGCAGTCGTCACCCAGACGCAGAGGAAGCAAGAATGAGAATTCCTTGCTGATAAAAGGTGCCAATCCACGCGGCTGACACAGACAAGAATTATGGGTTAATGTAGGATGTAAGATTGAATAAGAAGCCTGAGCTAATAGGCCAACAAGTTTATGATTAATGTAGACCTCTGTGTGTTTCTTTGGGACTGAATGGCTGTGGGACCTGGGGGGACAGAAACCTCTGTCAACAGCCTAGGACCACCAGCCCAGGGGTGGCACCACTGTTTCGGGATTTCTGTTGCTATGAAGAGACACCATGGCCATGGCAACTCTTATAAAGGAAAACACTTAATTGAGGTGACTTACATTTTCAGAGATTTAGTCCATTGTCATCATGATAAGACATGGTAGTGTGCAGGCAGACATGGTGCTGGAGCAGGAGCTGAGAGTCCTACATCTTCACCAACAGTGGTCTGAGACACTGGACGTGGCTTAAACATGTATGAGACCTCAATGCCCACCCCCACGGTGGCACACTTCCTCCAACAAGGTCATGTCTACTCCAACAAAGCCACCTCCCAATAGTGCCACTGCCCGTGAGCTTATGGGGGTCAATTACATTCAAACCACCACAGCCATCCACTATGTGCTCGGCCCTCCCCTGTCAATCACTAACTAAGAAAACACCTTACAGCTGGGTCTTAGGGAGTCATTTTCTCCGTTGAGATTTCCTCCTTTAAGATGACTCTAGCTTGTGTCAAGTTGACACAAAACTAGCCAGGACCAGGTGACAGGCCGCAGAACCTTGAAAAGCAGGATCTAGGCACAGACTGACAACTCCAGCAAGAAGGGGGTGGCTTCCGTTCTTCCCTTTACGTCTGGCAAGAATAGCTCATCAAGATGTCAGTCATCACTTGTTCTAATTTGCATAAGAGGGCGTCAGTTTTGTTCAAGTGAAGACTTTCTAGGGAAAGACAGCTCATTGCTTCCCAAAGCATTGGCTATATCCAAAATTCTCTTTAAGGCATTTTTAAACTAACTAAAGCTCTTCATGCATTTACCACCCATGTGTGAATTCCATCCCATGTTCTGTTTTTATTGCCTCAATGGAGCCACACATGTTATTTTCACTGCAGGTGTCTCTGTGACATTCCAGCCCATCACAATGGCTCACCACTGAGAGGGCTTGATAGTCAAAGAATTATGAGTGGTCACTTAAAATTTTTCATTTGTTTACTTCCTGTATATTCCCAAGAATAGAATTAGAAAGTGAACTATGTGAACAGTGGGTGGCTCCTGTTTCAACAAATTTCTTTTTAAGAAAATAAAACAAAACAAAAACAAAACCCTAGATGTTCCTCTTCACTTCTCTGTCAGGCTTTCCCTGCTTATCCCACAGGCATTCCCAGATGTGTGGGGACCTCTGCCTGGGACCCCGAATTCGCACCGTTGTGTGCATGAAGGCTGGGGCAAGGCAGAGGGGAGATGCCTGCTGGGATAGCTGGGGCATGCTGGCCTCAGCCCTAGAGAAAGGGCAGAGAAGAAATCCAGCTTCTCCCTGCTTAAGAGAAGAAAAAAATATTCAGTAAGGGGTGTCAGGGGAAACAGGTGGGCTGCACGAACAGTTAGAGACTCTAACATCATAAAATCTGCCTGCGATTGAAAAAGCAATTTCTGCAGTTAAACATTGGGATGGTTCTTCATTTACCAGTGGTACTCTATTGCAGCCGTGGTGGGTTGCTCACAATTTCTGTGCAATACAATCCATGTCCCCAAGCCCCTAAGGGCAGGCACCAGCCTAGCACACTGTTCCCTGTACCTGGTCCTCATATCACAGGAGCCCATACAGGTCAAATTCATAAATAAATGAACATATTCCTAGAAATCGGAAAATTCCCACAAATGAGAGATCTCAGTTCTGCATTTCCAGAGGGATTCCCAAGCAATCTATGTAGCTGTTTGAAAACGACAATCCAGAAGACTGTTGGGTGGCATCAATCGCGTGCCCCTTGATGCAAAGGCCAGCAAGAACCAAAGAAAAGGAATCCTTAATTACAAGAATTCTTAAGAAACGGAGCTTAATCAGTAATTTTCTGAGAGTCCCAGCATTGTTTTGAATTCCTTTGGTGCCCTTGTCAGGCTGAAGGAAGGAGACCTGCTGAGTCAGCATGCATCCCTCTCTATCATAAATGGCTTGCATGCATTAATCATCAGACAGCGTGCAGGGCTCCACCCTTCTTGCCGCTTTCAACACAGCGTTTCACAAATTCTCAAAGAAGGCAGAAAAACGTTCTTAAAACCCCGAGCAGGATTTTCTCACTTGCAATCCTAACTGGTTGCTTTTAGCATGTAGCTTCTGGTTTACTTGGTATATCATTTGTGTATCTAGACCCCACCCCCCCCCCCCCCGCTAAGCTTATATTTTTGGTTTCCTTGTTCTGGCTTGGAGTTATAGTCTCCTATCATTTGTTGCCAGTTTTTAACACGACCGGATTATATTCTCTTGTTTTATTTAGAATTGTTTATATGTGTTTTCTTAACAGAAAGCGTTCTGTAATTGTTGTGTTGTGTATTTTGTAGCAGATTTTTTGTGTGTGTGTGGCTTTAAGGTCATGGTGGAATCTCACAGTAAACTAAAAAAAGGCTCAACTTTTCCCAAGGTCAGAATGGCCGAGGTGCCCGGATGACCACACAGTGCATGTCCCACAGCTGTGCACTCCACAGCACTGGAAATACCACAGTGTCCACAATATTGTAACAAACTTAAGGGCAAAAGTTATGTGATTATGACACTAGATTTAAAAAAAAACAGGGGCCGGGCGGTGGTGGCACACGCCTTTAATCCCAGCACTTGGGAGGCAGAGGCAGGCGGATCTCTGTGAGTTCAAGACCAGCCTGGTCTACAAGAGCTAGTTCCAGGACAGGCTCCAAAACTACAGAGAAACCCTGTCTCGAAAAACCAAATAAATAAATAAATAAAATAAAATAAAAATAAATAAAAAAAACAGGGAATAATTGGCTGGGTGTGGTGGCACAGGCCTCTGACATTTGTGACATTAGCACTAAAGAAGCATAGATTGGAGGGTTGCAAGTTCAAGGCCAACCTAGTCCATTTACCTGTTCCAGACCAGCCAGACCTACGCAGCGAGACCTTGTCTTAACCCAAGCCAGATAAACAAAACAAACAAACAAAAATCAACCAATAAGTGGTCCTACAACCCCCATTCAGGAACATGAACCTAAGGCATTCCAAATGCTAGGTAAGTGTTCTATCGTTGAGCCGCAAACCAAAGTCATTAATAATAATAAATTCTAAGCACATTAGGAGCACAAGGAAGCTATCGAAAGCCATCAACGACTGGTTTACAGTGCTCAGCGCCATTTTCCTGAGTGAACACTTAAGGTCGCTGTCAAAATGACCAGGGACGAGGGATGGCGCTGCCCTCAGCGCTGTTGTGCAATTGCTGCAGGTGGCTTTTAAAGAAGGTGTAACATTCTCTGTCCAAAAATCTAACTGGAAAAGGGAGCAAGCCTTTGCAGGGTACGTTTTATAAAAGCAAAATCTAGAAGCCAGCTATGGTGGCAGAGGCCTACGATCCAGCACTCAGGATCTGAGACTGGAGAACTTCGATTTTTGAGGGCAACTTGGGCTATGTAATGAGTTCCAGGCCAGCCTGGGCTACACAGTGAAACCCTGTTCCCAGAACAAGAACAAAAACAGGTTAGGCTCATAAACACACACCTCAGCTTTACCTCTGTGATTACCGGATACATATGTGAACATATCCTACTCACAACATGATGGCTTAGGGAGTTCATACAAGAGTACAAAGAGCTAGAGAAATGTCTAACCTTTTATTGAAGACTCTAAATAAGTGGACATTGTACCATGTGACTGAAGAGAGAGATTGATACATAAGTGTCAATTCTTAACAAATTAAGACACACTTAATGCAATCCAAATCAAAATGCACAGACATGTTTTCTTTGGAACTGGACCAATGATTTGCCCAGAACAAACATCCAAAATTTATTAATCTGTTAGATGGTTTTGTCATGGACTTGCCTTATCAAAGAGAAAACAAAGCTTACCCTGAAAGTATAAAATGAAAAACAGCATTGTGGTGGCACAGATGCAGTGGACTCCAGAGACAAAGTGACCACATTTGAGAGCTTGAAGATTGGGGCCTGGGAATGCAGCTCCACCCTGTAGCATGTGTGGTGCCCTGTGATCCTTAATACCAAGCACACACACACACACACACACACACACACACACACACACACAATGGAATGTGTGATCCAATTACATGGAAAAAGGTATTAATTAGCTCTTCATCTGGATATTTGAGGAGATAGTCCAGAGTAAGATTTAGCTTAAGTCACAGTGTTTAGTATTAGGAGATACGTGTGCTTGGGTGATTCCTCAAGTTTTACAATACTCACTTTTCTTATCTATATGAACTTTAGACAGTATTTTTTCAGAGTGCCTAGCTTGTAGAAATTCATCAGTAAATGTTAGCTATCATCATTACTTACATTATTTCACACTCTAATAAAAACAGATTCCAGGCTGATTAGAAATATAAATAACAAAATAACAGAAAAAAAATGTAGAAGAGTATTTGTAAGAATCTCAGCATGGAGATAAGGTAGGAAGACAAGAAATCACCAGTCTTAAAGTACAATACAGCAACACAGGCATTGAATGGAGACAGAGAACAGGTGACCCCCACTCAGTATTGATATGGGTGATCCTCGGGATTACTACTGCAGTTCCTGGAAATGCCATTCCAGCTGGCAGGCAAGTTAAAATGGAATTTATACAGGCATTTCGACTCAGAAGTTTTACTTTTGAAAATGTAACTTATAAAAACAAAAATGTCAATATAAAGGCCATAGATATATAAGAAATTCATTGTGTTCTCTTTTTTTGTAGATTACATCCTTGGCAGGAGGAACCAAAATGAAAATAATCTGAAATTTTTTTAAACAAAGGATTGGGAGAACAAGTTATGGAATATTATGTAGTTCTACAAAAGAATGACTTACATGTATGTGTAATTTTAATGTGAAATGATAAAGCAGGGGCGATGACATGGTAGCTAATATGTTCTCAGATAGCATCTTGCACTATGGTTTGGCCTCCAAACCAAAAGAGAATCAGGGGTGTGCCTCATGAATTGGAGGTAGAACTGAGAGGTGGCGAGCCTTTAAAAGATGGGGGCTCATAGGAGGTGATTAAGCAATGGGGGACACCGCCATTGGAAGAGATTAAGGTAGTTCTATGGGACCTCAATAGTTCCCACCCAAGCGAGTTGTCAAAGCGGAGTGCCCTGAGCCCTGAATTCTCTCTGACTTCCTGTCTTACCGGCTGACTTCTCCCATTTGCATACCATCTGGCCATAATCCCACCTGCTGTGTGATGCTCACAGTCAAGGAAGCCCTTGCTGCTCTAATGCCACCTCCCAATTCCAGACTTTCAGCTTCCAAAATGTGAGCTAAATACTCTTTTCTCTATAAAACAGCCAGGTATTTTATTGTGATAACAGAAAGCGAGAGCCGCACTGTGCTAGTCTGGATGTGAGGTCCTTGTCAGCGCTGTTGCCCGCAGCTCTTGGCCTTATCTGCCTTCTCTTCCCTGATATGTTCTGGATCTTTGCTTCCTTATCTCTCCTCCAGCTTTATACTGTTCTTCATTGGCTTCCTCTCCTATTCTCTGATGATTTGATTTGATTTCTCTCCTTTAAAAATATCAACACAGTGACAGTCTCCGGGACAGGAGTAGGCAAATGTGCATGCTTAGCTAGTTTCCTTGAGTGAGAAGCTTTTGATTTCATGTTGTCAATAAGGGATGGGGGTGGGGATAGCCCTGCATACATATGCATTGATCTATATAGATTTCTCTGGGGGCAGAGGACCTTCGAGGTATACATAAGAGTTAACATTTGACTTGACACTTATTTGTCAAACATCGATTTGTCCTTGACTAGAAAGCCCTCGTGATGTTGTGACTAAAATTATGTCAGTTGACAGCTGTGGGGTGACCTGAATCAACAAAGCAGTCTTTCGTCATCATACGGTTTTGTCCACTTGGGGCTGCTTATCCATAAAGAAGGCAAAAAACCACAAACGGATAAAGAAAATGATTGTAAGTAAGGTCTCCAAGCCGAATACAGTCTTTTTGACCAGAAACAGCAAGGAGCAGCATTCTAGAATTTCCAAAGTCCGCTGTCCTGTTGGCTCCCCTGCCGTGGCATTGTCTCACAGGCTTGGGTGGCTTCTCCTGAAATTATATTTTCTCCACTCTTGAGGTCTGATCGTGGTCCAGTAGGGTCAGTTCCTGGCAAGAGCTCCTCCTGGCCAGCAAAGGGCTGCATCTCTGATGGCAGAGGCAAAGAGAGGATTAGGGGGGAGGGAGTGAGAGAGGGAGAGAGAGAGAGAGAGAGAGAGAGAGAGAGACAGAGACAGAGACAGAGAGAGAGACAGAGAGCACCCTGGCAAAGCTTCTTCTTATCAAAGGACACCAACTCAGCTGCATTAAGGACCCACCTTGATGATTTTTTTTTTGAAAACTGCTATCACTTCTCCTAGGCCTCATATCCACACACAAGCACACCTAGGATTACGGCTTCATTCTGGGAAAATGGGGAGGGACGCCATTCTATCTTTAGCGACTGCCTCAGATTTCTTCGCTAAATTTTTAAAAGGCTGATGAAGAAAAACCTGTTAGAAAAGAAAACTATATTCAGACGTACCTTTATGCTGTTGTCTGAGAGTGTAAAGAGATTTGAAAACTGTCTTGGTCCTCTGGCTGCACACGTGTTTGTCAAATCAGTTTCTTTGCTTTTCGGCTAGCCAGCGGGGAAAGCTCACTAAGAGGCAGCAGAACAATGTGTTCCATTATCCACACACTAAACCACAGGATTAACGAATATTCTAGCAAAAGCAATCACATTTATTAATGTCCCTACAGAAATGTGGTCTAAAACAATAAACTGAACCAGAATAATTTGATATCTATTAATCAGATAAATGGACGCCTTCACTACTCTTCCTGATATATTAAAGGATGGAGGAGATAAATATTTTATCTTTTAAAAGGGTGACTTTGGAAAGAGAATAAATTAAAAATATGTAAGCAATTAATTTGCCTTTCCTCCCAGCTTATGACTCAGGCAAACCGCTGCACAGATTTAATGAGCCCAGTTTTCTCCATTGTTAATGACATTACAGAGCTGAAGAAGAACCCACATGATTGACAGGAAAGGCTGGCAGGGATTCCAGAAAGCAAATGGGGAAGAAAGAGATTTTTTTTTCTCACCCATTCACCAAATATAATTCAGTACTCCTCTTCAGAAGCTAGTTGATTATCAGCTGAACAGAATCACCTGGGAGATGGGCCTCTGCTCATGCTTGGGCAGGGGAGGAGGGGATATCTCAATTATATTACCCTGAAAAGGGCACCGTGGGTGGTGCTGTTCCCTGGGATCCTGGACTAGATAAGTGGAGGAAGAGAAGTGAGTAGCAACATGCTTTCCTTGCTCTCTGCTTCTCGACTGTGGATGCAACATGACCCTCTCCCTAAGTTTCTGTCTCCATGACTTCCCTGCCGTGATGGGTTGTAATCTGGAACCATGCGCCAAAAAAACTCTCGCTGAACTAAGCTTGTTTTTGTTGGGGGTAGCACAGCAACTGAAAAAGGAACTAGAAAGCCAGGACCAGAGTTTTTTCAAAGTGATCCCATTTAAGAGCCTCACTAACCCTTCCCAGTGAAGAAATCAGAGAGAAGAGGCTTGTCAGAGGGAAAGGGAGGTTGGAGGGCCAAAGAGAGAGAAAAAAGAAAACCTTGACCTGGTAACAAAGTGGTGTTTCACGTGCAAAGCATCCAGTCTTTGTAACACCGTGCATGGTGCAATGATCCATACCTACAACTCTTTGCTAAATCCCTGAAGGCAGAGGCTGTGCCTGTCTTATCTGGCTCATTGATTCCTGTACCCCTTATATCACTCTCCAGAGTGCTCCCTGGTGACCACTGTAGGAAGCAGGGCGTTTTCTGTGATAATTTGCTTCCCCCTGCTAAGAGTTTGTTCATTTCACTCCAACTAGGCCTCCCTCTGATGCTAGGTGTCACACCACAGCTCCCTCCAACCACTTTCCAGATGGCTCGCAGGATGATCTTTGGGAAGCAAATAATATAATCTTGGTCTAGAATAAAACATCAAACCTTCCTGTGGGTCTAAGCCCTATGGCACTTTCTGCTTCACTATCTTTTTCTGGGTACCATATTCCCCACACTGTCTTCCCCTCTTCTTACTTTTCTCCCTCTCTCTTCACTCTGTCAATGATTGTGGAAAAATACCTACGCAAGAGATCTTACAAATAAATGCTTATTTTATCATTGTTTTTATACAACAATTTAGAATAACCTCAGTTATTCTAATAATAAGCCTCAGTAGGAGCAGTGTGTTAGTGTCTTAGTTATTTTTCTATTGCTGTGAAGAGACACCATAACAAAAGCAACTTATAGAAGGGAAATTTTATTGGGGCTCACAGTTTCAGTGGGTGAATCCATGACCTTCACAGCAGGAAGCATGGCAGCAGGCAGGCAGGCATGGCACCAGGGCAGTAGCTGAGAGCTTACACCCTGATCTGTAAGCACAAAGCTTTGAAACCTAAAAGCCCACCCCCAGGGACGTGCCATCCTACAACAAGATCACACTTCCTAACCTTTCCAAACAGTTCCATCAAGTGGGGAATCAGTCATTCAAACACTGAGCCTATGGGGGCCATTCTCATTTAAACCATCACAGTTAGTTACTTGTTTTCACTGCTGTGATAAAAAAAACAAAACAAAACAAATAAACAGTAATGAGAGCAACTTAAGGTAGAAAGGGATTTATTTGGCTTCACAGTTCTGAGGTTTAGTTCATCATGGCCAAGAAGTCTCAGCAGCAGGAGCTTGAGACAGCTGCTCACACTATAGCCAGGAAACAGAAGGCCCTGAGTGCTTGTGATCAAATGGGTTTCCTCTGTTTGTATAGTCTGGGCTCTCAGCCCACGGAGTGGTGGCATCCACAGTGGGCAAGTATTCCCACCTCAACCAACCTGGTCTACACAATGTTCCACAGACATGCCAGAGCCTCCTCTCATAGGGGGTTCTAGAGCTCATCGAGCTGACAATTTGACAATCAAGACTTACCATCTTAAGGGGCCCATATGCTATACCATCTACCTTCTGAACTTGAGAATATTGTACAACAATAAAAACCTCCTAAAATGTAAGTTAATGTTGGTCAGCTTAGTAATGTCTATCAAAATTAGCTGTTCATTGATACCTTATGCAGTTTTCCTTTGAGAGATTTATCCTGAAGACATGTTTGCATACTTGAAAGTGGCTAAGCACAAGGTTTATAGTCTAACACTGGTTGGAACAGTGTACACTAAAGACAACTCAAGACTTGATTGATAAGGATCTGATTAAATTATGAACTAGCAACACAGAACACCATGCTTCCATATCGTCTTAGTTAGGGTTACTTACTATTGTTATGGTGAAACACCATAACCTAAATCAAGTTGGGGAAGAAAGAGTTTATTTGGCTTACATTTCCACCTCATAGTCTATTACTGAAGGAAGTCAGGACAGGAACTCAAGCAGGAACCTGGAGGAGGCAGCAGCTGAAGCAAAGGCCATGGAAAGGTGCTGCTTACTGGCTTGTTCCCCATTGTAGTGCCTGCACTACGGGACTGTGTGCAAGCTGGGAACTAAGCTGGAGACTTAAACAGACACACACACACACACACACACACACACACACACACAGAGAGAGAGAGAGAGAGAGAGAGAGAGAGAGAGAGAGAGAGAGAGAGAGAGAGATGGGGACAGGGTCCTTGAACCAAGAATGCCTACTTTATTGTGCTCAGGGGCAGCTTATATAGGGCCTCTGGCCACGCCCCAGCTCTTGGGATCTTCCAGCTGCAGACTCATCAGCACCCACTCCTCTGCCATCAGGGTCTCATTCTCAGAGCAGCTGCAGACTGCCAGAGCAGAGGAAAACAAGTTGTTTACAGGAAATTCAGGGTCATGGGGTCCACAGCCCCCAAAACCACATGACTTGCTTAGCCTTTTTTATAGATCCCGGGACCACCAGTTCAGGGATGAGTACTGCACACAATGGGCTGGGCACTCCCCCACCAATCACTAATTAAGAAAAATTGCCCTACAGTTGGATCTTATGGAGGTATTGTCTTAATTGAGGTTCCCTCCTCTCCAGTGACTCTAGCTTGTGTCAAGTTGATATAAAACTAGCCAGCATACGTATGGATGAAGGTGCTCTAAGAGATGTCTTGATTGAAATGGAAGACACTTCATGATGATCAGGCAGTAAATGCACATACTATTTTTTTAAAATTGGAGGAAGAAGCTAGGCAGTGGTGGTACATGCCTTAATACCAGTACTTGGGAGACAGAGTCAAGCAGACTTCTGTGAGTTTAAAGCCAGTCTGGTCTACAGAGTGTCGTATGGAGGCTGCTTGTTTGTTTCTTGGCTGCCCAGACTCCTGAAATAACCACACAGAAACTGTATGAATTAAATCACTGTTTGGCCTATTAGCTCTAGCTTTTTATTGGCTAACTCTTACATATTAATTTAACCCATCTCCATTAATCTGTGTATCGCCACGTGGCTGTGGTTTACCGAGTAAACTCTGTCTGTGAAGGCTACATGGCTAAACTCTACCTTCCTTCTCCCAGCATTCAGTTTAGTTTTCCCCATCTAGCTCTGTTCTCTCCTGCTCTGCTATAGGCTCAAGACAGTTTCTTTATTAACCAATTGTATTCACAGCATACAGAGGGGAATTCCACATCATTTCCCCTTTTCTGTTTAAATCAAAAGGAAGGTTTTAATTTTAACATAGTAATATTACATATAACAAAACAGGTATCAAGCAAGAATTAAAGTTACAATACTTTATATACTTTATCTTTTATCATAACTAAGGAAAACTATAACTAACTATTCTTCAACTCCATCAAAGACTCCAGAAGGTTATAATATTGCCTGAGTAAAAAGGAAGTACACTGTAAACAACTTCCAAAACTCTAGAATTGACAGAGACATCTCACTGCCTGGACAGTCTCCCAAAGTTCTTCTGTACTTTTGGGGCATCCATCTTCAGCCTACTGGCCCATAATATCCAGTAGACTTTTCCATGAAGCAGGGAATTTCAAAGACAGTTCTGCTTATATTGGCAGTTTGCAGTCACTTTCTTCTGTGTCCTGCAGAATGTCTTGCAGACTCTTTCATGAAACAGGAACCCTGAAGGATTGTCCAACCTTTAGGGTAAGTTCAGCAGTCTGTGGGTCCTGCATGTCCAGTTCACACAGCATACCATCAAGCAGTCCAGGCAAGAGTGGTTTCTTGCCCAAATGACTAACAAATGTAATCAACAGAGCAAGTTCCAGGACAGCCAGGACTGTTACACAGAGAAACACTGTTTTGAAGAAATGAAAAACAAAATAAAACAAAAAAGGAGGAAGAAGAATCTGGATGCTATTCAGATTTGATTAAAATGCATGTGAACACTCCGTTGTCATGGAAAATAACAAAGTTTGCCATGAAATTGGTATGGAACCTATGGGGATGAGGGACAGGAATGAGAAGAAAACTTGGCTGAATATTTGGTATGAGGAACGCAGAATGGTTGCTTACAAGCAGGGTATGTTTCTGCTGGGTAGAACATGCATTACACACCAACATGGAAAGAAAGAACAGAGTTTTTGTGATCTTAAATTCTTTTTATAAAGGCTAGACAGGCATCTTATCAAGGATATTATACATAGACACATCTCTTAATTCTTCTCTATAAGGGGCAGGTAATATGTTCATGCGATTAAAATCCAAGAAGTATTAAAATATGAACAAAGAATTTTTCTTTCCACTTTTGTCCCTAGTCTACTGTCTAAGTTAAGGTTTCTATTGCTGTGAAGAGACTCCATGTCTGTGGCAACTCTTATAAAGGAAAATATTTAATTGGGGCTGGTTTATAGTTCAGAGGTTTATTCCATTATCATCATGGCGGGAAGCATAGTAGCATGCAGGCAGATGTGGTGCTGGAGAATCAGCTGAGAGTTCTGGATCCACAGGCAGCAAGAAAAGACTGAGAGAGTCACTAAGCCTGGCTGGAGTTTCTGAGACCTCAAAGCCAGCCCACAGTGACACACCTCTTCCAACAAAGCCACACCTCCTAATGGTACCACTTCTTATGGACCTACGGGGGCTGTTTTAGTCAAACCGCCACACCTACACAGAAGAAGGGCTGGAGAACAGAGTCTTGGATTTGCAGAATGAGGGGAATGAGAAAGACCATCCCTTTAGCTGTGTGATTTAACTCTTTTTCAGGAAGCCTGTAGGGGCTGACGATATAACTCAGTAGGAGGGCATGTGCCTTGCTAATATCTAATAATCAGTTAATTCAAACAGTGTTGCTGGGATGGGTAATCAATGAGCAGATCAAAGGTCGGGTTCTGAGAATATTAATGATGCTAGTCCAGACACATGCTGGCACTGAACCCTTGAAGCGTTGCTAGTCTGATTTGAGATGCAATGAGTATAGATAGACTCTCTGGATCATAAGGATTCAGAAGAGAAAAAAAAATTCAGTGATGGTCTTTAATATTGACTATATGTTGAAATAATAATATTTGTATGATAATATTTGCATATATTGTATTAAATCAATAAGTTGCTTCTTTATTTTATAGATTGGATTTTACAGAGTAGAATACACGAACGACTGGAATTATGGGGCCATTCTATCCTGGCTCTGCTTCTAATTTTTTAATGTAATAGCTACTAGATCAATTGAAGTTATATATATACCTAGGATTTTATTTCTGTTGAACAGAGTTGATCTTAAAATGCAGGGGGAAAGGTCCCAAGGAATCAGCTCTGCATGGCTGAAGGTCAGGGGGTTTGAGGAACGTTTTGGAAATGATTGCCTCGTTTTGTTCCTTTGAGTTCCAGGTGGAATTGGCTTTTTCTCAGCTTGCTGGGAAGAGCCGGGCTCCGAAATACAAGGCAGTACGTAGTCTGGGACTGCCTGGTGGCTGAAGGGGTGGCATTGGAAGGTTTGCTCATGGGATGGTTCAGGCACTGCTCAGATTCTCCTGTCCTTCATCTCGGGGTACCTTCCCCCCTCTTGTCTTAATTGGCTAATAATGCCTGGAAGTGTACCTTTTACACAGTGTTGTTCCGTGATTAAGACGAGCCTTTCCCTTAAATATAGGAGAGAGAATGACTCAGCAATTAAAAAGTAGAAACTATTTATGCAGAGGACCCAAGTCGGTTCCCAGAACCTACATCCAGTGACTCACAACTGCCTATAACTCCAGCTTCAGAGAATCTAACACTCCCTTGTATCCTTGGCTTTTGTGGGGGCTGTTGCCACCCAGCTCCCAAATAAATCACATGGAGGCTTCTATGAATGCCCGTCCTTAGCTTGGCTTGTTTCTAACCAGTTTATCTTAACTGATATTATCCTGTCTATCTTTTGCCTCTGGATTTTTTTTTAATGTATACAGTGTTCCGCCTGCAGGCCAGAAGAGGGCACCAGATCCCATTATAGATGGTTGTGAGCCACCATGTGGTTGCTGGAAGTGGAAATCAGGATCTCTGGAAGAGCAGTCAGTGCTCTTAACCTCTGAGCCACCTCTCCAGTCAACCTCTGGGCTTTTACCTTTCTCTATTTCTGTATACCTTTCCTTTCCTTCTAAATCTGTGTTTGGTTGTGTATCTGGGTCCTTGATCTTGCTTCTTCTTCTCTTCCCAGATTTTTCCTTCTATTCATTCTCTCTGCCTGCCAGCCCTGCCTATCCTTTCTCCTGTCTTGCTATTGGTCGTTGAGCTCTTTATCAGACCAATCAGGTATTTTAGACAGGTAAAGTAACACGGTATCACAGAGCTAAACAAATGCAACATAAATGAATGCAACACACCTTACATTATTAGAACAAATATTTCACAGCATAAATGAATGTAACACATCTCAAAATAATATTCCACGACATTCTCTTCTGGCCTCAGTGGGTACTGCACTCATTTACACAAACCCATATACAAACACACATCTATACATACAATTAAAAGGAGCAATAAAGTATTTTTTAGATGTTGACCCTCTAATGAAAAACACAAAGTGAAACACCAGGAGATGTTGCTCATGTTGTATGTTGACCAAGATAAAAACAAAACAAAATTAAAAAAAATCAAGTATAAACCCAGCGAACAAATAATAGAAAAATAGGATGGGAGGGGGTAGAGGAAGATGAATTGACAGCAGCAGCAGGAACTTCAGTTGTGAGCATCTTTGGATTCAATCAATATTTATCCTACAGATACGGGCATAGAAAACCGACATGCATAAAGAGGTATTCATCACAGCTTTGCTTTTTGACAGAACTTTGGTGGAGACAGAGTAAGTTAAGCATGAGCATAATTATAATAGAACTGTGGGACGGCATCACTTCTTTAAAAGTGCTGTGCCTTTAAGGGCTAGCAGCTTGCAGACAACGAGCCACTCCGTGGTCGGCTGCAGGAAGATCACCAAGACTTCAGTTGAAAAAGGTGAAGGTGATGGGAGAAGGGGACAAAGCACAGAGGCATTCTGTGGAGAAGAAACCGTCATGGACCTCCCGAGCTAAAAGTCAATAAATGCATGTTTTTGTTATAATATACAAGAAATTAGTGGGCGTTGTTCTTCAAGGTGGGGAGCTGTTGTAGGTAGAGCAGGGAAGCGGGAGAGTTGACCTCTCAATGTCTACTGATTTGTACTTTTTAGGTTTCTATAATATAAATATGTTGCCAATAAGAAAACCTAATTGAAAATTTGATGCTTCTATGTAAGGATGGAATTCCCTTTCCGTCCTCCCTCAAGCTTCCTTCGCCTTCAGTCCGCAGCGCAGCGTTTCCCTGGGACTGCACCTCCTGTTACTTTAGAGCAAACCCGAGTTCTTTCCTCCCATTCTGTGCTGATGAAAAGGTTTGTGCATCTATTTGATTGTATAAGGCAGGACCCAGATTAGATTTCAAGGATTTCCCCTTGTCCTCCATTCCTTTCTTCCTACTTAAACATTTACCAAAAGGCTAGTCTTGCTGGAGTGTGCCTATATAATTCCAGCCCCTGGGATGTGGAGGCTGGAAGACCAGGAGTTCAAGGCCAGTCTCTGGTACAGGAGTTTGAAGCCAGTGTGAACAAGAGAACCTGACTCATAAACAAAATGAAGGAACAAAAACCCTTCATTCCATGCCTATGGACTCCTCCTCCTCTTCCCTGAATCGCTTATATGAAGACCACTTATCTCATATTCTTCTTCTTATCTTCTGAAACACTTTGAAATCTACATTTTGATTTTTATACAATTGAAGGGGGAGAGGGAGTAAACCCAACCCCAAATACCATGTGTGATATGCCCTCTAGTGGTTAAATACTCAAACTGTTCATTCACTAGCCCCTAGTTTTTCAAAAAAAAAAACGACTGTTATTTGAAAAGCTAAGTAAAAACTCTCACTCTCTGTCTCATGGAATGGCTCTCGGTCTCACAGGATGGCTCTCGGTCTCACGGGATGGCTCTCGGTCTCACGGGATGGCTCTCGGTCTCACAGGATGGCTCTCAGTCTCACGGGATGGCTCAGCGGGTAAAGACACCTGCCGCACAAGTCTAGACAACCCCCCAGAACCCACATAAAAGTGGAATGGGAGAAACAATTCCACAAAGCTGTCCACTCTGTGGCATATACTCCCCACATACAACATATCCTGCATCTATAATATATATACATATAAACATACATACATACGCATTATATGTACATAATATACATACATACACACATTATATGTAGACTTTTGGAGTCAGGATTTCCCTGTGTAGCCCTGGCTGTACTAGAACTCTTTAGACCAGGTTGGTCTCAAACTCAAGTATCCACCTGTCTCTGCCTCCAGACTGCAGATATTAAAGGCATGAACCACCACATCCAGATTAAATTAATTAATTTTTAAACTTTTAAAAAATCTGGGGATACACAAAAAATATATCTCAAGATATGGCATACCCTTGGAAGAAAATGATTAAAATATCTCTAGCTATTTTAATATTATTTATATTTAATAATATTTAATATTAAAATATTTCCCAAGCCAAATATTCAGGTCAAATGTGGTTTTCAGTTTAGACCCAGATGTGTGGATCCCGTCACTCACTTGGCAGTGGAAACCTAAACTAACTACAGTCTAATTTGCCCATGAGAGTAACAAGAGAATCAGCATAAAATACACAACTACCAGTGTGGGTGGAGAAGAATCCTCATTTTAGTGAATTATCTAAGTAGGTAGGACTCAGAGAAAGATCAAAAGCAATGTCGTTTGTGGAGTGTCCTTGTGCCCAGCTACAATAAATGAGGGTCTCTTTGGACAAACTTAGGGAAAATCAGGATATCAGGATGTGCTCTTCTCTTCTCGTCTCTTCTCTCCTCTTCTCTTTCCTCCCTCTCTCTCTCTCACCCTTCTTTCTTTCTTTTTTTTTGTTCTTTTTAATTTTTGTTTTCGTTGTTTGTTTTTTGAGGTTGTTTCTCCGTGTAGTGCTGGCTGTCCTGGAAAGAGAGCACTTTGGTCCTGTAGGGAGGGAAGGTCAGCTCAGTTAGGAACGGGTAATGGTCGTCTTTACGAAAGTGACGGGTGGTTGTCCTGGGGCCAACGGTGCGAGGTTCCTCGGCAGAGTACTGTACACTATTGCTAATGGAAGAACTTCTCATTTCCTTTTTCTTCCTGTTGTTGGCCATGCTTTAGTATTTTATGGGACACGTGCACTGGAAGGGACAGAGGCAATGAAGGAACAATGGCCGTGCTTTTTCTTCCTGGACCTTAAGTATAGGGCTTTCAGGTAATTACACTTCTCGGTTTCGGGTATATCATAGTTTGGTCTGGCTGGATTTCTTTGTGATTGATTGATGCATTTATTCGATTATTTATCTTTTTTTCCCCTGTTCACTTCCTTTTAAGACATACGTAATGGCATTAATTGTAATGTGTTTAATATGTATCTTTTGTTTCTTGTTTATACAGTTTATTGTTTTGTGTGTATCTTATATATTTTCCGTTTATTCAGCCGACCTGTGTTTTGAGACCCCGGGCCAGCCTAGATTGCTCTCCAGAGTCATTTTTGTGCTGAGGATTGAACCCTGGGCCTCCTGTATGCCTGGTAAGCACCCTGCCCACTAAGCTATATCCCAAGCCCTATTTTTGTCTTGTTTTTGTTTTTAGAGATAAGCTCTTGTCCAGGAAAAATCACAAGGTCAAGAATCAGATACAAAAGAAATTGGGGAAGGGAAATAAATTCTACTCCCACCACAGGGGATTGAACTTAGAGCCCTTTTCTCTATCTTAAGTTGGGGGTTCTATATATGATCCTCCCACTGGCCTTTATTATGAGCAGCATTGATAGGTGCATCATTCTGAGAGCTTCTGGTATTACAATCAAATAAATGTGTAGCCCTGGCTATCCTGGAATTAATTACTATGTAGACCAGGCTGGCTTCAAATTTTCATTGATTCTCCTGCCTCTGCTTCTGGAGTGCTGGAATTACAGGTGTGTGCCACCACACGCAGCTCTAATACATCATACTCCTTGGTGTGTGTTCATGTCTGATAATCCTCCCAGCAAATTACAGTTAGCCAGTTGTCTCTTAAATCCCTAATACCAAAATAATCTATCTCTTTATGAACCTAAAAAGGAATATAGTTGGGATGCATATTGCAGGAAAGGAAATTTCTGAGCCGTAGAACTGAATATATTTAATTTTATATTATATATATAATATATATTAATTAACTATATTTAATTTTAAGAGCCGTACAGGATTGTTCTTAGAATGGCTGAACCAATGTCTTCTCTAGAGTAAAGGCCACTGAAAGGCCTATAAGGTTTGATTACATCCCATCCATAGGTTTCATTACAGGCCCCGGGTTCGGTCTCCAGGGGAGAAAAGAGTGGCTCTCGTTTTCCATCCTCCCTTTCCCTGGCGCTGGATTTAATCTTGTACATGTTTTGAGCAGTAACAGTATTTTCTAACTCTATTGTGTGAGGTCTGCACCAGATCTCAGGAGCCATTACTGTGTGCTTGGAGCCCTTCTGACATCATACAGAAGCCCAAGTTAACCTCTCGGGGCTGAGAGACACGTGGGAGAAGCTCCAGGTAGGCTAACCTCCTCACCTGAGATGCCAAACACTTTAGTGAGCCATGAGATACCAGAGCAGAAAATGGCTGTCAAGTAGAGCCCACTCCAAACTCCCTACCTCTAGAATTGTGAGCTAGTAAAATGGCTGTTGGAAGTCAGTAGGACTGGGGTGCTTTTCTCTGTAGCTATAGATGTGTGATAAACTCCCACCAGAAGAACTAATAGTTCCCACTCCCCACAGCCACCTGGCAGTGGCAGCTTTTCTAATTTTACAACTCTTACAGGGACAAGCACTTTAATAGCAATTCCTCCAAAATTGCTAACGAAGCTGTAACTTTCTTTATATTCTTAGTAGCTTTGGGCCTTTTCCTTTTAAACTGTATATTTATCATTTGCTCAGCTTTCTTATGGAGTCCTGTCGTTTCTTCATGGTCTGCTGGAGTGCCTGTATATTCTGGGTGTTTCCAGTGTAGTCTTCGAACTGAAGGAGCACTCACAAGAGGTTAACAAAGGGTTTTATTCAAAAGCAAGGCTAAAGAATACACACTAAAGAGCAGCCTGGCTCTGAGAGACTGGTGCAGCTCAAGATTGGAGGCTAATCATTGCCCAGTGGCTTCCTTTCCTGGGTCCAGGAGGATTTGCTTACTAGGGACGAAGTTGGGTGCTTTTCTGTTCTGATTGACAGGCTTAGGTTATGCAACCACTTCCCATATCCTTTCCCACAATACATCTGAATTTGATCACAGGCACTCCCAGTTACGCACAAGCAAAGGATTTTTCCTAAGAGTTTACTCACGGGATGTAGTTTGCATTCCAGCACATGCACCCAAAATGAGTTCAGTCTGGACCAGCCCACTGCCCTGGTCCCAAGATATATTCCAAGATGTATTTGAGCACAAAAGAGAGGTTAATATGGGTTTCTAGAGAACTACAGGTCAGTGACTGGTAGCTTTGTATGGAGAAGGGTTTGTGTGCAGGCCAGTGTAGGTGGGGGTCCTGCTGCTGAGTGCTTTGGTAAGAAAGAGTGTGTATGTAGCCCAATCTAAATTGCCTTGCTAATTTCCCTCAATACCTTTTCATTTTTTATCTCTTATATTCTGCAATATCTCTTTGTGTCTATTGGGTTAGTTAGGGTTTTTACTGCTGCAATGAAACACCATGACCAAAAAGCAAGTTGGGGAGGAAAGGGTTTATTTGGTTTACACTTCAACATTGCTGTTCATCACTGAAGGAAATCAGGACAGGAACTCAAGCAGGGAAGAATCTTGGAGGGAGGGGCTGATGCAGAGGCCATGGAGGGGTCCTGCTTAGGGGCTTGCTTCCCATGGTTTGCTCAGCTTGCTTCCTTATAGAACCCAGGACCAACAACCCAGGGATGTCCCCACCCACCATTGTCTGGGCTCTCATCCTACACAGCCTGCCTGGCTTTTCAACTCATGGTCCGTTTACCCTCCATGATCACTCAAAAGGCTGGTCAGTGGGGCAAGGTGAGAGTCCATCGTTCCCCCTCAGTGAGCACCAGCCTGGATCCAGAGTTTGTGGTCGGCTATTCATATTCAGATCCCATAGTATTTTATTTAAACAGTAAGCCTACTGCTAACAATGGCTAAACTGCTAAAACCAATGTTGTGTGTTGGATTTGGGTCACATGGGTAATAATTTACAAGATAGATCTGCGGGCGGTAGGAATGATGCAGAATCTGTAACTATAATATTACAGTTCAGCTAAATGATTAAAAACCAGTGGGCCTGGGTTCTCACAATACAAAAAGGAAGCAGGGCAGTGGTGGTCCATGCATTTAGTCCCAACACTCGGGATATCAAAGCAGGCAAACCTTGATTTCAAGGTCAGCCTGGTCTGCAGAAGGAGTTTCAGGACAGTCAGCGTTACACAGAGAAACCAAAACAACAACAAACCAATAGAAAAAAAAGAGTGTAAGTTATTTCCTTTCCTTTTTCTCCTTTCAGTGGAGCCTAGATTCCATTTGGATAACGAACCTTAGGCCATGTATTCCATATAATCCAATCCTAGCCATCTCGTTTCATCTTCTTCCCTAGCAATCGGTTGGTTTAAGCATTGGTATTTACACATCTCTGACCACACCGAGAGAAAATTTGCTGGAATGGTTTCTAAGAAGTGCCCGCCCTCCCTCCCTCCCTCCCTCCCTCCCTCCCTCCCTCCCTCCCTTCCTCCCTCCGTCCCTCTATTCTCTCTCTCTCTCTCTCTCTCTCTCTCTCTCTCTCTCTCTCTCTCTGAGACAGGGTTTCTCTGGGTAGCCTGTCCTGGAACTTGCTCTCTAGACCAGGCTGGCCTCGAACTCATGGAGATCCACCTGCCTCTGCCTCCAGAGTGCTGGGATTAAAGGCGTGCCACCATCACCCAGCTCACATGCCAGTCTTAAAAGAGACAGGCAAGGTTTATGCGAGTTGGCGGGAGGAGGGTACTAACATTTGTGTATTTCGTGCCACTGTCCACTTTCCCGCTTCCAACTGTTCCCTATTTACTGCCTAGGTGTTAAAGACAGGCAGATCTTTGTGAGTTTGAGGCCAGCCTGGTCTACAGAGCTAGTTCCAGGACAGCTAGGGATGTTACACAGAGAAACCCTGTCTCGAAAAACAAAAACAAACAAACAAAGACAGAAAAATGGTAGTAAGGGTCATGTAAATCCATCTGAAACTAAGTATTCAGCCCCAAATAGTGAGGGGCCTGGCCGCCGTGGCCCAAGGGTGAGAGGGTTGAGGCAAGTGTGGGCTAAGGATATTGGAAGAGTCTGCTGTAGGTTCCCATAGGGGTTAATCACACAGAAGGGCCAGACAGGAAACCCAATGGAAGAGCTGGAACTCAGATGAGGCTGGAGCACTAGGAAGCAGCCAAACAGAGAGACGAAACGAAGGTGCATGTCCATGTTGCCTAAGAGAAGGGAAAGGAGGGAGTCTTTAGGTGCAGCCATGGGAAAGGTGCCCAAGGGAAAGCCTGAAAAGATTTCTTTGTGGACAGGGAACGTACGCAGATGCAAAACAAAGAAAGGAATGAGGGAAAGAAGAAAGGAAGGAAGAAAGAGAGGAGAGTTGCAATAAGGGGCCTTCAGAATTTTTGTTTATTGAAGAATGCTAATAATATTATGAAGAATTATGTGGGATGGAGAGGCTGCTCAGTGGTTAGAGCACTTGCTGCCCTTGCAGAGGACCTGGGTTCTGTTCCCATCTTACAACAGTTTGTAACTCCAGTTCAAGAGAATTCGACGTGTTCTTCTGGCCTCCTAAGGCACCAGGCATACACATGGTGCACATACATATGTGCAGACAAAATACACCCGGAAATATTTTAAAAACTCAAAAAATCAGTATCCTAAAACTGTCATGTAGAAATACGAATTTTAAAATGAAGATCCTATGGTTCAGTTGGCAAACCATTCCCCGACAGTCTTCCAAATGGGCCTTTGTGGGGGTCTCTTACTTCCAGCACCACTGCAGCTGGTGACGGGGGATGCAGATGCTGTCTAGTCATTGGGCTTGCTCAGGCAATACAGGAGCTAGGCCTGGATGATACAGGAATATGAGCGTGGCTCCTGAGCATGAAACATTCTACATTATAGAAAGAAAAAAAAACCTCATTTGTCTCTATAGGACAAATGACTCCATTTCTTTAATAAAATTCTCTTAAGAAAAAAAGAATTGTGAATAGTGATCCAGGCATAGTAGTATCTGCCTGTAATCCCAGAATTCTAGTGTCTGAGAGGGGTAGGGTTGTGAGTTCAAGGCTAATGTGGGCTACATTGTCATACATTAGTATGACATTATCTCAAAAGCAAAAGAGAATGAAACAGGAGAATTATGAAAGGTGGTGGTAAAACACACACACACACACACACACACACACACACACACACACACCAGTTCAGGAATACCCCTGAGAATCGGTGACTGCAGATCAACCCATAACCAACAGTAATTATTTCCCATTGTCTAATTACTTAAATGTGGCTTTTGTCTTACAGAAGCTTCTCAGTCTCAGGAGGTCCCATTTATTCAATGAGGCCCTTAATGTCTGCGCTGCTGGGGTTATACGTAGGAAGTGGTCTCCTGTGCCCATGTGTTATAGAGTACTTCCCACTTTCTCTTCTATCAGGTTCAGTGTGTTCGGACTGATATTGAGGTCTTTAATCCATTTGGACTTGAGTTTTGTGCATGGTGATAGATATGGATCTATTTTCATTCTTCCACAGGTTGACATCCAGTTTTGCCAGCACAATTTGTTGAAGATGCTCTCTTTTTTCCATTGTATACTTTTAGCTCCTTTATCGAAAATTAGGTGTTCGTAGGTTTGTGGGTTAATGTCAGGGTCTTCTATTCGATTCCATTGGTCGACTTCTCTGTTTTTTATGCCAATACTGTAGCTCTGTAATAGAGTTTGAAGTCAGGGATGGTAATGCCTCCAGACAATCCTTTATTGTATAAGATTGTTTTGGCTCTCCTGGGTTTTTTGTTTTTCCATATAAAGTTGATTTTGTCTTCTCCAGATCTGTGAAGAATTCTGTAAAGCAAAGGACACTGTCACTAAGACATAAAGGCAACCTACTGACTGGGAGAAGATCTTCACCAACTCCGCGACTGACAAAGGTCTGATCTCCAGAATATATAAAGAACTCAAGAAACTAGACCGTAAAAGGCTAATCAACCCAATTATAAAATGGGGCACTGAGCTGAACAGAGAATTCTCAACAGAAGAAGTTCAAATGGCCAAAAGACACTTAAGGTCATGCTCAACTTCCTTAGCGATCAGGGAAATGCAAATCAAGACAACTTTAAGATACCATCTTACACCTGTCAGAATGGCTAAAATAAAAAACACCAATGATAGCCTTTGCTGGAGAGGTTGTGGAGAAAGGGGTACACTCATCCATTGCTGGTGGGAATGCAAACTTGTGCAACCACTCTGGAAAGCAGCATGGCGGTTTCTCAGGAAATTCGGGATCAACCTACCCCTGGACCCAGCAATACCACTCTTGGGAATATACCCAAGAGAGGCCTTATCATACAACAAAAGTATATGCTCTACGATGTTTATAGCAGCATTGTTTGTAATAGCCAGAACCTGGAAACAACCTAGATGCCCTTCAATGGAAGAATGGATGAAGAAAGTATGGAATATATACATATTAGAGTACTACTCAACAGTAAAAAACAATGACTTCTCAAATTTTGCATGCAAATGGATGGAAATAGAAAACACTATCCTGAGTGAGGTAAGCCAGACCCAAAAAGAGGAACATGGGATGTACTCACTCATATTTGGTTTCTAGCCATAAACAAAGGACATTGAGCCTATAATTAGTGATCCTAGAGAAGCTAAATAAGAAGGAGAACCCAAAGAAAAACATATAGGCATCCTCCTGAATATTAACCTTCATCAGGCGATGAAAGGAGACAGAGACAGAGACCCACATTGGAGCACCGGACAGAAATCTCAAGGTCCAAATCAGGAGCAGAAGGAGAGAGAGCATGAGCAAGGAACTCAGGACCGCGAGGGGTGCACCCACACACTGAGACAATGAGGATGTTTTTTTGGGAACTCACCAAGGCCAGCTGGCCTGGGTCTGAAAAAGCCTAGGATAAAACCGGACTCGCTGAACATAGCAGACAATGAGGACTACTGAGAACTCAAGAACAATCGCAGTGGGTTTTTGATCCTACTGCACGTACTGGCTTTGTGGGAGCCTAGGCAGTTTGGATGCTCACCTTACTAGACCTGGATGGAGGTGGGTGGTCCTTGGACTTCCCACAGGGCAGGTAACCCTGATCACTCTTTGGGCTGATGAGGGAGGGGGACTTGATTGAGGGAGGGGGAGGGAAATGGGAGGCGATGGCGGGGAAGAGACAGAAATCTTTAATAAATAAATAAATTAAAAAAATGTGGCTTTTTGTCTTCATTTGACGCAATGACATATCCCCAAATAAACAGCGAAGGTTTACAGTGAGCGACTGTATGTCCCGCCACCCAAGTCCCAGAATCTTTCCTTAGAGACAAGAAGAGTTCCCAGCATTAAAAGGAATGAACTGCACGAATGTGTTCACAAATATACCTGTTACATCACATCAGGCGATTTGTTATATAACAAATTACCCAGCATTTTATTAGTGCCAGACAATAAGCATTCCTCCTGCTTCAGGGCTGAATTGGCTCTGATGAGGGCTTCCTAAGGCAGGCTGGCATCAGGCTGCCAGCTGGTGCGGGTTCTCTGTAGGTCTGCTGAGTCCCCTGCGGACAGGGCAGAGCTCCTCACAGGCGATTGGACAGGCAGCTTCGTTTGGTCTCTGACTTTTGGCCTGAGCCTTCCTTCAGGTTTTTGCTCCATGGGCCTCTCAATAGGAGCACAAGAAGAGGAACTGGCTACATTAGAGCAAGGGGAGGGGGGCAGGGGACCAGAAACTGCAGGACAAGAAGCCAGGATTAGAAGCCAAGCTGATCTTGGAAGGACAGCCTGTCACTGTTGTTGTGGTCTGTTTGAGGCCATCAGGGGCCACCTGCCACGTGTGTACTGCATTTTTTTTTTGCACTTCCATACTTTTCCTCATGCCATTGCACAGTTTCCACATCATTCGGAAAGACCCCCTCACTTTGACATGGCGTGCCATCTCAAGCCCATTCCACACAGCATTCTTTGGATTTGTGGCCATAAATGAAAGTCCCATATTG
The DNA here is from genome assembly GCF_037038515.1 of Microtus pennsylvanicus. Lineage (NCBI taxonomy): Eukaryota > Metazoa > Chordata > Mammalia > Rodentia > Cricetidae > Microtus > Microtus pennsylvanicus. Next base: position 27,958,159 of record NC_134581.1, read on the forward strand.
GCAGACTCTCGGATGCTTTGGGTCGTTGGCCACACAGTAGCTTCTCAGCATGTACCTTACATTTTGATGACTACGGCCAAATTGCCAGTAGGGGGCGGTTGAACCAAGCTGCAAACCCAAAGCAAGGGCTGTCTGCTTTATCCACAGCATCTCTCTACAAATTCCAGCGATATGGGAAAAGTGAAAGACTAAACTTCAAAGCTCCTGGATTGGACGAATAGGAACATTTGATTTTTAATGGCTAAAGGAGGAACAGGACTCGGCTATTTCTTCAGTTGGATCTGGATTTACCCAGACATTATTTTTCCTATTATTCAAATAAAAGCTGCAAATGGTGGCTCCCACCTGCAATCTCAGCAGGTAGGAGGCTAGGCTGGGGGGATTATCAGGAGTTTGAGGCTACACAGTGAGATGCTTTCTCAAAATAATAGTGATAAAAAAAAATAATAGTGATGATGATGATAGAAAATAAAGAACACACACAGATACTGGTAAGGCGCCTTCAGCGCGGGCCCTGGTGTACCTGGGGAGCCCTCTGGTCCTAGTGACATAGCCTGAGATGACATTTCTTGTCGAGGTTGCTGTCTTTCTTAGCAGTATTGCATAGTCGTCTTATTAGATTCAAACTCCATAGGATGTGGCGCTAGATGCTATCAAATCACGTTGAATATTTACCTGGGAAATGTTGCACTTTTAGCCAGTTTTGGTTTTCTTCCTGATCTTTGAGGCTGCAGGGTAGAGTTTAGCGAGGGAACGGTTAGCCAACACTTCTCCATGTGACACACGGAGAAGCTGACTGACGGTAGACAAAGCTCTGCAACATGAAGGACAGCTGGAGGATCTTAGGCTCTTACCCTGCAGCCTCTGTCTTTCCCATGCCTCAAAGTTCAGCTTCTTCAGCCTATAGTAGGGCAGAATATAGCCAGGCTGGAAGAGATGTAAAGAGAAAGTGGGCGGAGTCAAGGAGATGCCCGTAGCTGCTGAAGGAGACAGTCGCCAGATGCTTACCAGTAAGCCACAGCCTTGTGCCAATAAATAGATTAATAGAGATGGGTTAATTTAAGATGTAAGAGTTAGTTAGTAAGAAGCCTGAACTAATAGGCCAAACTGTGTTCACTAGTTAATATAGTTTTTGTGTGATTATTCTGGTCTGTGCAGCTGGGAAATGAAAGAGAAGTCTCTGGTTACAAATGATAATAATGATAATAATAATAATGATGATGATGATGACTATTGTAAGAATCTACTTACATGTGGTGTTTGCAATGATTGTGTAGAATCCAAGGCTAAGCGGTGGCTGCCAGGGGCTGATGGGAACAGGGAACAGAGACTTGATTTTAATTGTGTAGGGATGAAAATGGGAGAATGATGGCTGGCAGCCTGAAGGCAGTTGTCTCCTCCCAGAGCCTCTGCTTCCTCAGGAAACAGGGCTACCCTGCTGGATGTAGCCAGTGGAGACGTAGGACAGGCCCCACTGCTGGGGCATCCCTGGTCTCTCACATAGCTTTGCTACCCTGACTCTCTTACAGACGTTTCTAAATAAACACCTGTGCTTTTCGGTCTCTTTTTTTCTTTTAACATCACACATCTAACCTCCTTTAAGCTATTTTCCTTTAAGCACATTTATTTTTCCAGCCTCAGAACAGACCCAGTTTACTCACTGAAAGCTTGGCCGACAAGGATAGGTTATTAGGATTCAGACTTGGAACGATGAGCACGTCAAGATCAGGCTCTCTCCCAGAGGTTCCTGGTGTCTTCACAGAAAACCTGCTGGGGTGCTGGGGTGGTGACTCACACCTTTAATCCCAGTGCTCAGGAGACAGAGTCAGGCAAATCTCTGTGAGTTCAAGGCCAGCCTGGTCTATATAGTGAGTCTCCATTTTAAGAAAGAGAGCCGGGTGGTGGGGGCACACATCTTTGATCCCCGCACTTGGGAGGCAGAGGCAGGCAGGCAGATCTCTGAGTTCGAGGACAGCCTGATCTATAGGGTGAGTTCTGGGACAGCCAGGGCTACACAGAGAGCCCCTGTCTTGAAAATGGGTGGTTTATTTTCTCTGCCCTTAGCAATGATGCTATGTGGCAAGGCAGCACCCGAAGTCTATATAGCCTGTCTATGTAGAAATCCCATCATTCTTGGGGTGAAAAAAGGTTGTAAATTGATGAGAAGGTCTGTACTGTTTGTATATGGAGACTTTCAATTGTTTCAAATTAGCATTATTTGACCTTTTAAAAATAGTCCGGTGTCAAGGTCTCCATCTTTCTCTGGAAGGCTTGTATCAAGTTCTGTGATTCAGTCCTTACATATACTACCCCTTTGTTGTTTGTTTTAGGTAGGGTCTCATGTAGCCCAGCCTAGTCTTGAATTTTTGATCCCCTTGCTTTCACCTCCGAGGTGCTGGGATTATAGGCATATGCTAAAGTGCCTGGTTTCTGTGGGGCTGGGGGTTGAACTCAGGACTTTGTGCATGCTAGGCAAGCACTCTACCAACTGAGCCACATCCCCAGCTCTCAGAGATGAAATTATAATTTTATTACATTTATGTATGTATGTATGTATGTATACATATGTATGTGTTTTTTTATATGTGCATATGAACATGCTTCGGCTTGGGAGGAGTTGGTTGTCTTCTATCAGGTGGGTTTCAGGGATCAGTCCAGGTCACCAGGCTCAGCACCAAGTGCCTTTACCTGCTTAGAGATACAATCTTAAAAATCTTTTTACAAGATTTTATTTATGTGTATGAGTGAATATTTTGCCTGTGTGATGTCTGTGAGCCATGTGCATGGCCCACAGAGGCCAGAAGAGGGCATCAGATCCCTAAAACTGGAGTTACAGAAGGTTGTGAATGGCCATGTGGATGCTAGGAACTGAAGCCAGGTTCTCTGGAAGAGCAGTCACTGCTCTTAACTCTGAGCAATGTCTCCAGCTCCCAGCAATGCAAACATAAACTGAACCGGCATTCCTTGAGATTCAGCAATGCCCATCACGACATTTCTCTGGTACTGATTTAATCTGATAACAATGCTTATTGCTTCTCTGTGTGGTACTTAGCCTGGTCGAGGCCCTTCAGATACAGCAGTGAGTGTACCTCGGACTCCAGCTCCAACACTCTTACCATATTGTGTCCTTTTGATCCCAGTAGGCCCTTTGATGACACCAGCCTGTCTTTTCTCATCTTCCCTGGAACACATCTTTGACCCACTTGTTGGGACACCAGACCCCGAGTTTCTTGTAAACAACTTGTTTTCCTCTGCTCTGAGCATGAGACCCTGATGGCAGGGGAGTGGGATCTGATGAGTCTGCAGCTGAAATATCCTGAGATCTGGGGCGTGGCCAGAGCCCTATATAAGCTGCCCCTGAGCACAATAAAGTGGGCATTCTTGGTTCAAGGATAAGCCATGCCCCCATGTCTCTGTGTATGTATGTGTTCAAATTTCCAGCCTCTTTCCCAGCTCATGAACTGTCCCGTAGTGCAGGTGCTACACCCACTGAGTTTTCTAGTAATGATTTCAGAACCTAGATGATTAGAAATGACTGTATTGATTAGGACCATTCCATGTTAGTTCTCTGGTTAGGGTTCAAATGCCATGCCTGCCAGGGACAAAATATAGATACGGAGATTTCACTATAGCTGTTGTGGACTAGAGCAGGGCCCTTCAAATGGTCCCCAGAACATGCAAATATTCTAGCATACATCCTAAGAGGACTTTGTGGCTGGACAAGTCCCTTTAGATGATCCTGGATTGTCACAGTGATCATGGGTTCACAAAGGTACTCGTGTTAGAAAATGCTGTACTGCTGCCTTTGAAGCTCTCCAGCTCTCCTTGGGCCACTAGCTGAGGACTGTAGGTGAACTTCATTCAGAAGCTGGAAAAAGCAGGGATAAATTCTCCTCCAGAACCCTCAAAACGAACCCAGGTCTGCCCACACATTTTAGACTTCTGACATCCAGAACAGTAAGATGGTAAATTTGTATTGCTAATAAGCCAGACTTGGTGGTTATTTGTTATAGCAGCAATAGGAAACTGTATCTGCTTCTACCTGCCTTCCTGCTCTGCCTTCCACACTGCTGATTCTTATAGGTCCAGAGTAGGAGCTTCTGTACTTGTTTCTTCAGCTTGGGCCATCTTCACACAGCCCTGTTTAGCAGGGACATTTACCATTGGCGCTCCTTAACACCTTCTGACAGCCCCTACATTCTCTGTGTTCAGTTGAAATCATCAATATACAGTCAGTTTTCTCGTTGCTGTGTCAGGATTCCAGACAGAAGCTGCTCAGGGAAGAAAGGTTTCATTTTAGCTCAAAGTTGGAAGGGATCCGCCTAGCAGGGACACATGACAGTGGGAGTGTGAGGTGTCTGGTTACACTGTCCCCTCAGTTAGGAAGTGGGAGTGGGGAGAGAGGAATGCCAGTGCTCAGCTCACTTTCTCTTTTCCCACTTTTTATTCAGTTTGGGACTGTCCCACAGAATTGCTAGGCTTGTCCATTTTCCAAGAAAATCTGAGTTTTATGTAAAATCTCCCAATTTTAAAACATTAGGTCAAATTTCAAAGAAAAAAATCTGAGTAAGCTAAATAAAATATTTTGATGGTCTGTTGTCGGTACTACTTTGCAACTTCTGACCAAAAGGGCCATTGCAGGGGAAACTGAACAGATGCCTGTGAGGAGGACAGGAAAGCTGACAGTCGAGGAAGACAAAAGTGGTGTTTGCTGTCATGGTAGAGCAGCAATGCTAAGTGCAGAGAATTGTACAGTGCTTTTTACTCATGTGCAGCCCCTGGTTAACAATAATCAAATTCTGTATTTGAGGTTCATATATGAGTCTACTTGGAATAATTTAATGAGTCAGTCTCCTGAGTTTGTGGTTTGAATAGCCAGGCCAAGATGACATGGTTTAAATGCACTAAACTGTTTATAAATATGATTTCAAAGTTTTTTTTTTTTGTTGTTGTTTTTTGAGACAGTTTCTCTGTAGCTTTGGAGCCTGTCCTGGAACTAGCTCTGTCCAGTTTGGCATGTCCATTGGTGTCATCCTGCTTAGGGCAGTCACATTGTGAGACCGTGGGCGTAGTTTCTGATATTACAACGTCACAGCCAAACCCAGATCCTCTGGCTCTTACAGTCATTCTGCCTGCTCTTTTGCAGTGTTCCCAAAGCCTTAGGTGTTTTGCAGATGTATCCATTGAGAATGGGCTCCACAACCCTGCAGTTTGACTGGTTGTGGTTTTCTGAAGTAAAAAGTATTTTCAAAACTAGGGGTTTGGGAGTTTGACTGAGGAGCTGCATATATTCATACAGTCAAGGCAACTGGTGGAACTGCCAGAACTCCCAAGCTTTCCTCTGCTCAGGCGATCATTTTTACTCTTTCTTTTCCCCTCAGAGACAGGGTTTCTCAGTGTAGTTATGGCTGTCTTAGAACTGACTTTGTAGACCAGATTGGCCTCAACTCAGAGATCCACCTGCAACCACGCCTGGACATTATTTCACTTTCTAATCCTAAACGAAACAATTAAGATCTAATGTGGCAAACTCTAGCTAGAAAAGTACAGGTTCCCATGGAAACAGAAACAGGTTTCCAACAGGCTTGGCTGGAGAGGGAAGTCTGTAAATCTTCCCAAAGGAAGTGGTATCTTTAGTGAGAGTAAAACATTAACTGATTTCAATTACAAGTGAGGGTCAGACTGAGAGAAGAGGCTCAGAACTGAAGAGAGAGGATCTGAGGATGGAAATAAATTCAGTCAGGCTGCAAGGTACAGAACAGCATTCTATTGTCCTTTCATATGTGGCAACTGTTACTTTCTAATCATTGGCTTGTTATTATTATGGCTTCTACCCTTTCTGCCCTGCTAGTTTACCCCTCATTGCCTGGCACCAGATTCTATTGATCCTTTCAGAGGGTCCAACAAATAGCCCCCTATTCTAAGTACTTCTCTGACCCCCCCTTCACCATATCCCCATCAACCAAAAGACAAAATTCAACTTCTGCATGGTAAATGTTGCTTCTGTGAATCTGCCAGCCGTCTCCTCACCCCATTCCCACAATTCAGAGCTAATTTATCTTTCAGCTCCCACCCCTACTGGTCCTTTCTTCAGCATCAATTATGTACAGGGTTACTTTCTTACTTACTTATTTTTTTTTTTTTCGAGACAGGGTTTCTCTGTAGCTTTGGAGCCTGTCCTGGAACTAGCTCTTGTAGACCAGGCTGGAACTCACAGAGATCCACCTGCCTCTGCTTCCTGAGTGCTGGGATTAAAGGTGTGTGCCACCACCGCCCAGCAAGGGTTACTTTCAAATATCTGCTTGTTTGCTGTCCTTATTCTCAAGTTTTATACAGTGTTATATTTGCCAGTTTTTGTAAGTCACAATGCTGTGCAGGCTTTTATATACTAAAAACAGCAGGGCTCGTGGGGTAATGGTGGTACATGCCTTTAATCTCAGCATTCAGGAAGCAGAGACAGGCAGATCTTACCCGGGCATACTATGTGAACTTGTTCCTATCCCCTTCCTACTCCTGGTCAACTTGATGTTTATGGTGACCTGTACAATGAATGGTACTGACATATTCCATAAGGCTTTCACTTCAACTATTTCTTCCCGGATACCTTTCCATTTTCCCACTTGATTCCAGACTGACCTCAAGTAAGCTTTCCTTTGAATCCTGAGCCTGATTAAGAACTCTCAAAGTGGCCGGGTGGCGGCGGTGCACGCCTTTAATCCCAGCACTCGGGGATTAGGGTTAGGCTGGTCTACAAGAGCTAGTTCCAGGACAGGCTCAGAGAAACCTTGTCTAGAACAAAAACCAACTCAAAGAATGACAAGCTCAACTGCACACCTTTAGTTCCCTGACTCAAAGAGGCTGGTGGATCTCTGAGCTCGAGGCCAGTAAGGTCTACAAAGTTAATGTCAAGACAGCTAGGGCTCAGAGAAACCCTGTCTCGACAAACCAAAACAAAGAAAACAGATCAGACGTCTTTGATCCCTTGGGAGGCAGAGGCAGGCTATCTCTGTGAGTTCGAGCAGCCTGGTCTACAAAGTGAGTTCCAGAACAGGGCAGTCAGGACTGTTACAAAGAGAAACCTTGTCTAGAAAAACCGAGAAAAAAATTAAAAAAAAAAAAACCAACCAACCAACAAACCAAAAGCAACAAAAAACCAGGGGTATGGTGGCCTAAGACTGTTAACTCCAGGACCCCAGGCTGAGACAAGAGAATCAGCAGTTAAAGCCATCTTCTGCTGCGCAGCTTTTGTGACTGTGCTCCAAAGAAATAAATAGACACTGGCAGTCAGATGGCTCCGAGGGTAAAAGGAAATCCGCCCACTTGAGCTCGATCCCCGGATCCCAAGCTGCAAATTATCCTCTAACCTTAGCGCGGTTGTTATGGCGTGCCTGCACTACGAAGTTAACAATAAATAAAAAATAAAATAAAATTTACACATACGCTCGATTTAGAACACTGTCTCTATTCGCGACTTTTTTTTTCCTTTCAGTCTCTGTAGGTACCATACTCAGACATCCTAAAACAGTTTCTAATCCGATTACTCTCAGGTTGGGCCAAATGCCTCTTCCCAACTCTGCAGTCCCAACACTAGGTGACTGCTCACCATTTTAACCTGAGCAGATTGCAAATCTGAGCTCCCGAGGGGCCGTGGCGCAAACAAATGTCCCGACCGGCAGATTTAGTTCTTTTCTGAGCCGAGAGACGCTCGGCCCACGCGGCTACCGCAGTTCTTTTAAGCAGCAGCTTCCTTCCCGCCCCAGGAAGTAGAACCCGCTCGCCTCGAACGCCGGTTGGCTCGAGAAAGAAAAGGCCTGAACTACCAGTTGGCCTTGAAAGTCGGGTCAAGGAGATTCCCTAAATTCCCCGGCCCCGTGACGTGACCAGACACCGCAGTTCACCGGAAGACGGGAGGAGTGGGCGGGGCGCACGACGCGACGTGACGCGGAAGTCACGCTGTACCGCGGCGCCGCTGAGTTCTTGATTTCGGCACTCGGCTCTTCAGCCTGGCAGGTCTCTGGCGGGGATCTGCTCTTTCGGTGCTCGACTCACCCGCGCTGTTGCCTCCGCTGAAGGAGGAGCAAAGCTCAAGATGGCCGACAAAACGCCAGGCGGATCTCAGAAGGCCAGTTCAAAGGTAGTTTCTTAGAGATCTCCGTCCGTCTTCTGGTCTTTTCCTGTGCTCTGGGCCCTCCAGAAATCTGTGGCCTTCGAGAGCTCTTTGGGGCGAGGGCCTGAGGCCTGGTCGCCACGGTGGGCCTGGCACCGCTGCACCAAGGTGCGCAGGTTGAGAGGCCTGAGAGCGCGCGTCCGTCCCGGCTGGGATCCAGTCCCACACTAACGTGCCTGGGGGCGGTGGCGAGCGGGGTTCGCCTCTCTTTTGGCTTTGGGGGGAGTCAGACAAGCGGTTGAAATATCGGTTCGGTGTCCTTGTGTCGCAGCTTGCTGCGCTCGGAGGCCGCGGGCTAGCGCCTGGGAGAGGCGGGAATGTTCCCGATCTTAAGTGTCTGTTCCTCTCCTTCACCACCACCTTCTTTATTTTGGGTCTCACTTGCTCCTGGCCTTACTCAGTTTCTCTCATACCTTGGAGGAACTGAGCCAGCACGGTCGCAAGTGGGGGCTTCTGGGTGGGACGTGCGGAGGGAGCCGGTCTCTATGCCCTGGGGCTCCACATGTGGCTTTTCCATCACTTCTCAGGAAGTGGAAAGTGAGCACCACTATTGAGGGCCGCAGACTTGGGGGTCTCCATCGCTGTGTGGGGTTTCTGCTGGGAAGGAAAACTACCGTAGAACTGGAAAGTGCCCAATGAATAGTACCTCGCATTTGAGTTTACCGGGAGCCCAGGGCACTGCTGGGGAAACGGTTGAGCTGTGAAAGTCGTTTGTTAGGAAGGCTGTGCAATATCTGGTATTAGTTGCCATCTTGCCCAGGGCGTTTAATCCTTTTTTATTTTTATTTTATTTTTATCCTGTATTACTTTGCTTTGAGATTCTCATCCCCCAACTTAGCATTAAAGGTGATAAGTAAGTACTGCCATAAAGCAGTTGTGCGGCATTAAATGCACAGACTCCAAGTTGGGTAACACTTTTAAAGAGTCTAGGGACTTAAAAGTGTATGATTATCAATTACTAAGTCATTAAGTTTACAGAAAAGAGAGTCTTGTATTTGCTGTTTCATTTGAGAAACAACACGTTGAATACTTGATGTTTCTAATAAGACTGAAGTTTTGGTTTTTGCCATTTCGCTGAGTGACTGCCCCATATTTACTGTGCATATAGCAATGGCCTTACTAGAAGTTCTTTAGTTAGGTGAAACTATGGTGGGGAGCAGTTTTGGATGCCTTACACCAAACCTTGACTGTAAGTTTCCTTTCTCTCAAGTAGATTTCCCCTCCACCTTTCTTGGGGAGAAGGTGAAGAAAGGGTTACCTCATGCTGCCAGCCTTCTTTCAGACCCATGACAAAAACAACTTCTCACTCTATTGGTGGGCTGTTGTTAAAGCCAGCCTCTTCCATAAACGCTGTGTTTTTTTTTTTTTTTCACTTGAGGCCTGGATATATTGAAAACTTTTCAAAGTATGTCTGTGTTCAGACTTCCTTCTGAAAGAATATTTCTCATGGCCGTGAATGCGGAGCTGTTCCTTTTAAGTATTAAGTGGCTTGTTGATTTTTCTTTTAGCGCCTTTTTCAGCTTATAGTCCTTTAGGTGTTGCTAACAGGTTTCGTTTTTTTGTTTTGTTTTTTTTGTTTGTTTTTCCAAGACAGGGTTTCTCTGTAGCTTTGGAGCCTGTCCTGTCTTGTAGACCAGGCCTGCCTCTGCCTCCCGAGTGCTGCCCGGCTGCTAACAGGTTTCTTACTGGTGTCTGCAAGGTTCAGAGTTTTGCCATGGTTTCTCCACCAGTGTGGAAGTGCTGTCTGTGATTGAGTGGCGAGGTTATAGGTTTTGAAAACAAACAAGACATTTGGATTCAAATCCTGACTTGGTTATTAAATATATTTGTGATAATATTAAGGCACATTGCTTAATCTCTAGAGCCCTCAACTTTTCTCATCTTATTACAGATTTTTTTTTTTTTTTTAAGACAGGGTTCTCTGTGTAGCGCTGGCTGTTGTGGAACTCACTCCACTAGGCAGACCAGGCTGGCCTCAAACTCGCAGAGATCCGCCAGCCTCTGCCTCCAGAGTGCTGGGGTTAAAGGTGCATGCCACCACACCTGGCTGCTAGGTTTTTGAGACAGTGACTCCTGTAGCCCAGGCTGGCTTGAGCTTGCACTATAACCTTCAGCGTCCTGTTTCTCCTTCCCTTCATTTTCCCAGAGTTGGGATTATAGGTGTATGTTAACCATTTCCAGCTCCCTTTTCCTTTTAAAGGAAATAGCTCTTGATTTTCAAAATTTCAGGATACAGATTGGTCCTGTGATTTTTACATCAGCTGTCATAATGACTGCTCAAATTGCTGTTTTTTAATTTCGAATATAGATTCAGACCTTATTAGATCATAAGATCATTTTGGCTAGTCCTACAGTATTTGCAATTTCCAGCCTTTCATATGACTTGATTTCTTTCTCTGAAATAATAGGTATTTATCTTGTATTCCACAATGTATGTCAAGTAAGTAGATACTTCTGTTTCATGTTCTTTGGTATTTCCATCAATATTCCTAGATATTGAAGAAATGTCAGCCGGGCGGCGGTGGCACATGCCTTTAATTCCAGTGCTTGGAGGCAGAGGCAGGCTATCTCTGTGAGTTCGAGACCAGCCTCGTCTACAAGAGCTAGTTCTAGGACAGGCACCAAAACCTACAGAGAAACCCTGTCTCAAAAATCTACCCCCCCCCCAAAAAAAAGAAATGTCATCTTTGTACGTGATACAGGTCTTTTGCCATTCTTTCTCTCTCTTACAAGAAGCGTCTGTGTTTGAACCCTCACTCCACAATTGAAATTTGAAATAGAAATTTATGTCCTGGTAATGCTGAAGTGCGCACTGGCAGCACATATTGGGTTTTATAATCTTAAGTTGATGAGGATGACTGACCAGGTCTCTTCCTTAAGAGGGCACCAGATCTCATTACAGATGGTTGTGAGCCACCAGATGATTGCTGGGAGTTGAACTCAGGAGCTCTGGAAGAGCAGGCAGCACTTTTAGCTGCTGGGCCATTTCTCTGCGCCTGGTCTGGTCTGGTCTCAGAAGCTAAGCAGGGTCAGGCCTGGTTGGTAGTACATACTACAATGCTTAAGTGAAAGTCAGAGGACCCTGAGTTCTGAGGATTAAACTCAGGTTTCTAGGCTGTGTGGCAAGTGCCTATAATCTCTGAGCCATGTTTTTGCCCCCTTTAGTGTCTCTCTTAATTACAAAATACACAAACCACTAGAGTTTTAAAATTAACTTTATGTATTTATAGTCAAGACATGTTTTTGGTCCCCTTAGTCTCTCTCTTAATTACAAAATACACAAACCACTAGAGCTTTAAAATTAACTTTATGTTCCCACAAAGCCAGTGCGTGCAGTAGGATCAGAAACCCTTTGCCATTGTTCCTGAGTTGTCAGTAGTCCTCATTGTCCGCTATGTTCAGAGAGTCCGGTTTTATCCCAGGCTTTTCCAGACCCAGGCCAGCTGGTCTTGGTGAGTTCCCAGTAGAACATCCCCATTGTCTCAGTGTGTGGGTGCATCCCTCGCGGTCCTGAGTTCCTTGCTCATGCTCGCTCTCCTTCTGAAACTTACTAGACCTGGATGGTGGTGGGGGTTCCTTGGACTTCCCATAGGACAGGGAACCCTGATGGCTTTTCGGGCTGGGGGGGGGACTTAATTGGGGGAGGGGGAGGGAAATGGGAGGCGGTGGCGGGGAAGAGACAGAAATCTTTAATAAATAAATAAATTTAAAAAAGAAAAAAAAAATTAACTTTATGTATTTAGAGTCAAGTGATCTACACTTCATGTAATTGTTCTCAACTTTTCATTTTAATAATATCTTCTGGTGGATATTGAGTACATATTTTAGGAATGAATAGAAATTTCTTATTGCATCCCCCCCCCCCATTTTTGTAAAGTGTTGCTTGGTTTCAGGAGGGGTTTTGGAGCCATTATAGATTTGTTTCCGAGGGCAGAGACAGAACCTATGGTTGTTAACCTAAGATATTGCTAACCATTAAAATAGTTTATTAAAAATTTGTTGGGTGGTGGTGGTCCATTCCTTTAATTTCCAGCACTTAGGAGGCAGAGGTATGTGGATCGCTGAATTTGAGGCCAGCCTGATCTACAGAGCAAGTTTTAGAACAGCCAAGACTACACAGATTACCCGTTTCAAAAAAGAAAAAAAAATGCTATTTGACCTTATTTTGTTTGCATATTCATACTAATGAGGGTTTGAAGAGAATGATAATTTCACTCTGGCAGTGACGTACTCATTTGCTTTGTTTTGTTTTGTTTTTTTAAATGCATTTATTGTGGGTGTTTATGTGTGGGCATGGTAAAGGTCAGAGGATAGCTTGAAGGAATTGGTTCTTTTCCTCTGTCGCTTGGGTCCTGGAGATCAAACTTGGGATTGCCAGGCTTGGCAGCAAACACCTTTACAAGGTAAGCCATTTTGCCTGCCCCAGTACCCTTTTCTTTTTTTTTTTCTTTTTTAAAAATCATCTCTTGTGTAACACTTTCTGGGGTGATGTGAACCAGTGTCTACTTACTCCAGAGAGATAACTGACAGGCAGACCGAAGTAAGGATACCAGCAAAGCCCAGCTTGGTGAAGCACTGTGTTTATGGGGTTACTTACAGGAGCATGGGTGAGATGTCATTTACAGGAGCAGAAATGATTCGAAAACAGCTATGTGCAATTGATCTGAGCTTTTTCCAGGTAACTCAGCTTGTCTGAGAGCCTTCTGGGCGGCTTAACCGTTCTCTTTCAGGTCACTTTGGTCTGAGAGTTTCTTTCAGGAGTATTCAGTACTTAATTCCCTTGAAAAGGTAGGAGTTTAGGGTACCTGGTTAGTTTCAGGGACTTCCTGAAGCTTTTGGATTGTTTATTTTCTGAGCTTCCTTGCAGGATGGAATGTTCACCTCCCTTTAGAATGTTGTGTCTGTGACGATCTTCTCTCCAACATGGAGGCTTACTTTGGAGGGAATTGTTGTACACTACCGTCTTTCTGTCTTCACCTCCTGAGTGCTGGGAATACAGGCATGTGTCATCTCTGGTGTATAAAGTATTGGGGATCAAACCCAGGGCCTGTGCATGCTCGGCAAACACTCTCCGAATGGAGTTATATCTCTGGTCTCTGAATTCGCATTTTCTTGATGAGTATGTTTTAGACTTGATTTTAGATATATTTATTGTATTTTGTGTTTTGCTGGAGTGTAATAGTGTATATACATTATGTTTGTGCCTGATGTCCAAGGAGGTCAGAGGAAGGCATCACTCCCCTGGAACTGGCATTGCTGTTAACGAGCCATTTGACCTCTAAGGGCTTGTGACCCACAACTGGACTGATTTGTTTTCTAAAGAACTTTGTTTTAATTCTTTTGGCTTTTATTTCTGAAACCCTTGGAAAATAAACATTAGAAAATACATTTATCATAATGGCAGATGAATGAAGAGATCATTTGGTGTACAAGTTGAAGACTTCCTTTTTGACAAAGAGCATCACTATTGAAATAAATAATAAAAATTTTGTTGTGGAATTTTAAAATAAAAAAATTAATCTTGCATATTGCCTCTTAACTGAGTTGTCACTGGGACTTGATTCTAGGGTCTTGTACACATTGAGTGCACACTCTGTCATTGAAGTACACCCTCAACCCCAGAAATAAGTTTTGAAATAACACTTGAGACTATGTTAAAGAGTTATACATCTGTTCAACTTTTAAGAAAATTTAGAGACATTAAAAAATTTATTTGTTTCCTATATTGATAGCATTTATGAGTATGAGTAAATAATTATACAGAATGTTTTAATGTTCTTAAAGCTTTTAAGAAATGCTATTTTATGTGTATGGGTGTTTTGCCTGCATGTATGTCTGTGGACCGTGTGTGTGTGGTACTCAGACCAGAAAAAGGCTTTGGATCTCTTGGAACTGGGGTTACAGATGATTGTGATCAACTGTGTAGGTGCTCACAATTGAACCCAGGTCCTCTGTAAGAGTAGTCAGTGCTCTTTTAACCACTGAACCATCCCTCCAACCTTCACATTGTGCGTGTTTTTGTTTTGTTTTAAGTGGAAACCTTGGTTTGGCTTGAATAGCCACTTACTAAGAGTGGACAGAGTGGTGTGAGGTCTAGAGTGTAGTTTTCTTTGGTAGGTACTGGTGTAGACTGGGTATAAGTCAACAGTTATATTGAAGCTCTTTCTATTGCTTGATTTTTGAGTGTGATGCTGAGGTCCACCATTTCAAATAAGAAATTAGAGTTTGAGGGAGCATGCAGTATAGCAGGAGAGAGTCAGTACACAGAACAGGGCAGAGCTGTCAGAAGTGTCTGAAAGTAAGGAAATGATACCTGCTTGAGTGGAGATGGGGAGCTGTCCAGAGCTTATTCGAATTTGATTGATTGCTTTGAATAGTGAGCAGAGCTATTAAGATTGTGTTTGGGGCCATTAGAAAGAACTGGGGAAGATGAAGGCAGTAAATGAGTGGGAAATGAACTGTTGAATGATCAGTCCAGGTAGTCTTCAAGTGCTCTTCCATAGGGAGAATAAAAGGTACAAGACTGGACAGATAATGATTGGACTAAATTCTGGAGAGGTTTGAATATAGGGAATAAAATTAGAGAGCTGGAAAGTTGTTCCAAATACAATTTAATTTAATTCCAAAATTAGAGAGTTGTTCCAAAATACAATTAGAAAGAATTTGAAGGTTGGAGGGCCAGAGGTTGGAGGTTATTGCATTGCGGGCTTTATGAGGGATTACTATAAATATCTTCATATCCTTTCCTAGAAGTTTTTCTGGCAAGCTTTCTTTTCCTGCCAGGTTAAGATTTGCCTGGCCACACGTGCTCTTGTGGTATAACCATATTGTTTCAACTGTCTTTTCTTTAAATTAGTGTCTAGGCCAGGGAAATGGCTCAGCAGGTAAAGGTGTTTACTGTCAAGTCTGACCACGTGGGCTCAATCTCTGAGACTCAGGTGGTAGAAGGAGAGAACTAACTTCTTTCTACGGGTTGTTATTTGCCATGCACATAAAGTAAAAGTCTCATGAACCTCAATTTGCATATCTTTGTTAATCATAACATTACTCTGATCTGAATGCTGGGTAACTAAGCAGCATATCTTTGGTAAAAGGTTTGCAGTAAATATTGACACCTTACCTTAGTTGAAATCAGTTGATTCATCTCAGGTCCTACTGTTACTGCTTTATTTACATACAAGTCAGCACGTTGTAGCTGACTTTTGAACTGGCTACCTTTGATTTTGAGATTATTTACTAACTTGATGAACAGTTATTTAAGTGATAGCCCTTTCTAATTTTTGGTGTTACATTTTGTTTTTACTTATTGTGGGGAGAGGACCACTTTGGGGAGCTGGTTCATTCTCACCATGTGGATCGCAGGGATTGAACTCAAGTCATCAGGCTTGGTGGCAGCCACCTTTACCTGCTGTCTCAGTGGCCCTAGGCGACAGTCTTGATGACTAGATTACAAATGTCTGGCAGTCTGAAGAGATTTAAAACAGTATCTGGTGGCTTTTATTTTTAAATCTTAGAAATGAAAAAAAGAAAGATTAAACCCTAGAAAAGGCCGTTTGGTTATGACACACAGATAAGGAGATGCTGGTTTAGCTGCTTTCCTCAAACCGCTGCTGCCTCAGGGTTCCTTGGCAGTTCCCGCGGACTGCAGAGGGTTCTTTGTAGGATTTTCAGCTGTTGAATAAAGTCATGTTACACATAAATAATTTTAGGTAATTTTAATATAGTTTTAGTAGTAGATGAATAATATTTAATAATTTAGTACTTCTTGTCCAGGAATGAGTCTTCAGAGGGTGATTTGAATGAATGAACTTTTTCATAAAATTTGTGTTTTTTCTAAAAAAAATTTTTTAAAATAATTTCTGAAGATTTTCTATTTCTTGTTACTGTTACATTTATTTTTGTTTTCTAGTGGTTAATACTAGAGTTTTGGAACGCAGTTGTTTTCCTTTACCCTCTTTGCTGAATTACTCTTTTGTAAAAATAGGTATTTGTTATTTTGGATTTTCTAGTTTCCAGATGACTACAGATACCAAGATGTGTTTTACATAGTTTAGATGGCAACTACCCTGACACCCCACATCATCTTTACTTTTGAGAAATTTACAGGGAAGGGCACAATAAAAATTGAGGACAAACCATAGATAGACAGAAAGATGAAGCTGGGAGGGACCACAATGCCTGCTGCCTTTTATGCATTTTTGCTTAAGTCTCAGTTTAGTGGATTTTAGAGAAGAAAATGTTGTAGATGAGGTAATTAAAACAATACTCAACACCTTATATTCTCTGAAATGTGTTATTTAAGAAAAAAGTAATGTGAAATTTTAACAGTTGATTTCTTTTAAAAAATGGTAGTATTTGAAGACATTTTTTTCTGCTGTTCCGTAAGTTAGCCTTGTGGCATGTTTCATTAGAAATAGCCCACTTCTCTCACTGACTTGCTCTTTCTCTGAGACAGGGTCTCACTGTATAGTCTTGAGTTACCCAGAGTTTGGCCTCAAACTCTGTAGACCAGGCTGGCCTCAAACTCAGATCCTCCTGTCTCTGCCTCCTGAGTGCTGGGACTAAATGGTTGCACTATATCAGCCTGGCAGAAGCAACTCTCTTGTAGCAAGTTGAAAATGGTGATTCGATAAGATTTTCCTTTCCTTGAACTAGTTCTGCAGTGAATATTGTGCCTTCTACTAAGCAGTGAAGGTTAAAGCATGTGTTTTCTTGCTGATACAAATCATTGTTTATGTTTACTCTGAGCGACTAGAAAAAGGAAGGGAGATTTCTATGTGCGAAGAAGTGCTGCCCTGGCAGTGTTAGTGTTAGGACTTGGGAGAAGCCTTTGTATAAATGTTTCGTTATAAATAGTGGTTAGGTCTGCAGGCTTTACTTTGAAAAGGTAGTTACATTTAAAATTTTTTCATTTGCATTTGTGCCATGTATTTGGTAAATATGCGTTTTTAATTTTAAAGAATTTACTCAACACATTTGCCTAGATCACAACTTTTTTATAAGACAGAATGCAATTGTATTGTTCAGTTTCATTAGCTGAAAAGCAGTAGCTGAAAGCTAGGGAAGATTAAACCTCTGCAGCATAAGAAACAATGGTGAAAGACTTTTTGATCCTTTAAATATTTGCTTTGTTGTTTTGATACTTGTAGAGTCGATCATCAGATGTGCATTCATCTGGATCTTCAGATGCGCATGTAAGTATAAAAGATAGCATTTTTTGTTTTTCCTTAGAAAATACAATTTTTCTTTATATATGTATGAGTTACATGGCAAATGAATACAGTTATGTTGTGTGAACATTTAATTGTGTCTGCCTTTGTGTGTGTGTGTTTTTTTTTAAAAAAAACAAACTCCTTCATTGTTGACTTAGATTTCTATCTCACCCAGTCCCACAGCTGTTCATTCCCAAAGAAACACACAGGTCTGCATTAATCATAAACTGGTTGGCCTATTAGCTCAGGTTTCTTATTAACTCTTATAACTTACATTAGCCCATTATTCTTGTCTATGTTAGCCATGTGGTTTGGTACCTTTTATCAGCGAGGCATTCTCATCTTGCTTCCTCTGTGTTTGGGTGACTGCAGACTGAACCTTTCCTTTTCCCAGAATTCTCCTGTTCTCATCGCACCGCCTCTACTTCCTGCCTGGTTGCCCCATCTATACTTCCTGCCTGGCTACTGGGCAGTCAGCATTTTATTAAAATACAAATAAAAATAAAAATCTTTACAGCATACCAGACCATTGTCTCACAGCACCTCATATTGCATTAGAAACTTGACATGTATTTTTTATCTTTTATTGTGCTTATAAATGTATTTGTTTACATAATGATTACATTATATACACCCTTTTCTTGCTGCACATTGTACCTGCCTCTCGAAATCCCTACAAATCAGCTGGTATAGAGGGTGCTGATCAGTTCTTTCTCATGATATAATGTTCCACTACAGAAAGGTAGATGTATTTGTTTTCTTAGTGGGTACATGCCTTTTTTTATTAAGCCTTTTTAGCATTTTGAATACTGCAATGGCTATTTTTTCCCATGTTATAGCAATATTCAAAGTATGGTGTGCAGGCGCCTCCTACAAAGCTGTTGAGAACCTTTTGGGAATATGTGAACTCAGAGCTATTTTATAATAGGGGCATTGGGAGATGGCTCAGTAAGTACTCGTTACAGTATCTGTGTGAAAGCTGGGCATGGTGGTTTCTGTTTCATTTAACCTTTGTCCTGGGTAGACAGACAGGTGGATGGATCCCTGGAGTACTCTGGCTAGCCAGCTTCTGTGAACTGTTGAGTTCTAGGTTCAGTGGAAGACCTTGCCTCAAATAATAAGGTGGCAAGGGACTAGGGAAGATACTTGACACCAACCTTTGGATTCAAGCACGAACAAGTGCACATGTGCTCTCCCTCCATGCTTCATGTAGGCCCCAATAAAAAGCCTTTTGTAAAAATGCCAAGGTTTATTTGCCTTTCTGTTTGTGTTGACATTTTCCCTGATGGTGCAGAAACAACTGGTAGGCAAACTATTGGCACATTAGCATGAATCAAGAAAGTGACTCTAAAATAAGCTTGTATTCATTCCTAGCATATACAGTAAAATAGGCTAGTTTAAAATGTTTTAGAGGGTGAACCTGGGTGAGGGCTATGCCTATAACCCCAGGATAAAGCAGGAAGGAAGATTGTGGAATCACGAAGTTGAAGCTGACCCACAATTTTAACAGACTTTGACTCAAAAAAGTATTGTTTTTAGTAAAGTTGTAAAATTCTTAAGACTCGACTCATGTATGGGTCTTTCATTTTCATATCCTCTGTGATGAAACAAGTATATAAAGTCTGCTGCTTCCTAGCGTACTGAGTAACTACTCTATAAAGTACCATTCTTACTTCATGGAATGCATGATGTATAAACTTGTTATCTGACATGGGTATTTGACAGGTTATTCTCTTGAAAGAGAAGGAAAGAACTTGTTACTTCAAGAGTAACAAATGTTTCCAATATAATATTTGAGCTTTCAAGGGCAAGTCAGAGTTTTTGAAAAACTCTTAAGGAATTTACTTATAACATGATGTTGTTAATGATGTGTTTTTAGATAACCTAGTGAAATTTGTCAATATATAGACACTTTGGATTAATTCTAGTTTTTAGTACTATGATGTTATTTTTGAAACCATTTTTAAAACTTTATCTGAAGATGGATGCATCTGGACCCTCAGATAGTGATATGCCAAGTCGAACACGACCTAAAAGCCCAAGAAAACACAATTATAGGAATGAAAGTGCCCGTGAAAGCCTTTGTGATTCTCCTCATCAGAATCTTTCAAGAGTGAGTATTGCTAAAGCTGACAAAGGATGGTTAACACTTTTACTTTGTCCTTGCTGAATATGATGGTTGGTACTGTTTCATTTTATACTATTTGAAATTAATATTTTTATTAACAATAAACTCCCATTTATTTAAAGAAAAATACGTAGTTTATATTAGATGTTTCATTGAAGATGTTTAATTTTATTTGGAAATTAACATTAACTATAAAGTGGTTATTGTCATGTTTATTGAGCTACTAGGCATATTCAGCCAATTAAGACAGTCCTTGATCTGGTGAAATTGTTCAGTTGGTAAAGGTGCTGGCTGTGCAAGCCTAGACCCAGGTTAGATCTCTAGAACCCATGCATAAGTAGATGGAGAGAAATGACTTTACAAAGTTGTTCTCTGACCTCCATAGACATGCATTGGTTTGCATACCACCTATCCACTACGTGAACATATACACAGTATAAAAAAGATGCAGTCCTTGTGTTCTAAGAACTTATGTTCTCTCTGAAAACAAACAGGACTAGACATTAGTCATTTGGGTAAGTGGAGTCCTGGGACAGTCAGGAACACAGAGGTTCTCTTCTGTGTGTGTATACGTGTATGTGCGCATAGGTGCAAGTAAAAGCCAGTGGTCAACATTGGGCATCTTTCTCAGTCACTCCACCTTGTATATTGTGAACCAGCATTCCTCACTGAATCTAGAGCTCCACTTCCATTCTGCAAGCCTGGCTAACTGTTGAGCCTCAGACACACAGTGCTGGGGTTATATAGACACATAGCCACTACCACTGGCTTTTTGCATAGGTTCTGGGGATCCATATATATGTTCTCAGTGATGTAGGCATTGCACTGACTGAGTTATCTCCTTGAGAAATGGGTTCTTTACTACAAAGCATCCCTGGGTCTTTTAGTTTTTAAAAATCTATTTAAAGTAATTTTTCTTGAGGTAGGTATTTAAGTTAGTGGTGGCATAGTTGTCTAGCATGTATGAGGCCCTATATTCAATTCCTGTCACTATTTTTTAAAAGTGTACAACTTAATTTTTCTCTTGATAAAGTTCAGAAGATATTAAGTCGTCATCAGCCAGCATTAAACCCTGATCATGCTTTTTTTTTTCTTTTTTGGTCCTTCGAGACAGGGTTGCTCTGTGGCTTTGGAGCCTGTCCTGGAACTCACTCTGTAGACCAGGCTGGCTTTGAACTCAAAGAGATCTGCCTGCCTCTGCTCCCTAAGTGCTGGGATTAAAGACGTGTGCCACCGCCACCCAGAACTTTTTTTACGTTTTAAAAAAAGACAGGATCTGGATCTCTGTGCAGTCCTTTATGTACTAGAACTCTCAACGTGGGAGATCTTCCTGACTTTGCCTCCACAGTGCTGGGATTAAAGATTTGCTCTGAAACATCCAGCCTGGTCATATATTTCTAATTTTTTTAAGCATAAATATATTTTTACCTTTCCGAGATACATTTCATAGGAATACATCTTAAAATAGAATATTATCCCAGTATTTTTATTTCAGAAAAAAACCTAACTTTTACATAAATAATTGTAGTGTTTCTTTGAGAAACACTCAGTAATTTTCTTTGCCATTATCTGTTCTGGATACCTAAATGTAGCTGTTAGGATATTAATAAAGTTTGAGCACACAAATCTTATATTTTGTTCATTCCTTCCTTCTTTCTTCTCCCCCCCCCCCCCGCCCCAGGGGGGTGAGTTTAAGACAGGGTTTTTCTGTAGTCCCGACTGTCCTGGAACTTGCTCTGTCAATCAGGCTGGCCTCGAACTCAGATCTGCCTGCCTTTGCCTCCCGAGTGCTGGGTGGGATAAAAAGCATATGCCACCATTCCCAGCCACAAATTTTGTTTCTTAAAATTGTGTTTTTTCCTTGAATTTCTGTGTAATTTTTGTTTGCTTAAACCTTTTAAGCGAACTCCAATGGCCTTGAATGATGGCAGGACAGTTTTCTTTCATTTTTGAGGAAAAGGTGACTTTTGACTCTGTTGAAAAAATTGACTTTTGAGGCTGGAGAGATGGCTGTGTGGTTAAGAGCACTTGCCACTTTTTGCCAAGGACCCAGGTTTAGTTCCCAGTATCCCACAGGTGGCTAACAACCATCTATCTATATAGTTCCAGGGGATCTGACGCTCTCTTCTGATCTCATTGTGCACCAGGCACACGTGTAATGCACTTACAGATATGCAAGCAAAGCATTCATAAAATAAGTAAAAATCTTGAGAGAGATTGCTTAATTGATTGTCTTTTGTATTATTAACTGCTTTTCTTTCCCAGAGGTCTTTTGATGTAACTTCACTAAGTGGCCTCAGTGTTTCTCTTCTATATGAATTTTCAAAGTAATTTAGTTATTTAACTTTTTATTCTAATAAGGAAGAGAAACACTTCAGATTTCAGTATTTTAGGTTGTATTTAATTAACAATCCTACCTTTTAAGTTTGTGAATCAAATGAGTAACATGGAACAACTGAAGGCCTATAGACTATTTAAACCAGATTTCAGAAGGCATCTGCTTCTAAATTGTACACGTGAAGACTTTATTAAAATACTGTTCCCTCGGACTGGTGAGGTGGTTCAAGTTGTAAGGATGCTTGCCACCAAACTTGACCCACCCAAGTTTGTTCCTTGGGAACTACATGGTGGATGAAGAGAGCCAGCTTTCTTAAGTTGTTCTTTGGCCTTCACACACATGCTTTGGTACATGCACTCTGTCACATGCAAACACAAAAATAAAATGTACTAAATTTTTAAAAAATGTTTTCTCTTAAAAACTGAGAATTTCAATGTATATATGTTTTGATAAAATCCAATCTCCATTCTTCCCTTTTCAACTCCTCTCACATCTCCCTTCCCTTCCAACTTTTTGCTCTTTTTCTTAATTTTTGAAATTTTAATTAAAGTAAAATTACATTATTTCCCCTTTCCTCCCTCTAACCCCTCCGGTGTCCCCACCTCCTGGCTCCTTCTCAAATTCATATCCCCCTTTTCCTTAATTATTATTGTTTTCCACACGCCACTTGCAGAGTTGGTTTTAGTGTTTGTTGCTTATGTGTATGTGATTTCAGGGCTGATCTCTTGGTGTTGTATAACCGGTTGTGGACCTCATTCCCGAGGAAACCTAATTTTCCCTCTCAGCAGTCTTTAGTTTCCTGTCTTCTCTAGAGGTAGGGCCCCTGGAGATTTCCCTCTTCCACTTAAGATGTCTGTTGGTGGTGTTAATATTTGAGTCTGCTTAGGCAGCCGTGTTAAGGTATCATGGGTGTGGCTTCATTTATTTTTAGGAGATAATCTCAAAGCAGACTTGCTGGTCTCTGGCTCTGAAGTCTCTTCCTCCAGTTGTGTTTTAGGTATATTCCTTGAGTTTGGGCACCTTGCAGTCAGTTGTTACCTTTATTTTGAACAGTTGTAGTTTTCTGTGGTGGTCTCTGACTGCTACAGAAAAGCTTCTTTGAGGGTGAGAACTGCATTTATCAGGCAGAGGCACCTCCCACCCCCTTCCATATCTGGAGCTAGCTAAGCCTGTGTGTGTGGAGATGTCAGTGGGCAAACAAAAGGATGGAGGAGGGAAGGATGACTTCCCACTTTTTCCTTTTTAAAACCACTGGGTCTCAGTGCTGCCAGATACAGTGTTCTTATAACAGTTGAGTAACTCATCTGCTTAGCATAAGAAGTGTTTTAGATTTTGGAATTTTATTTTTTTATTTTATTTTATTTTTAGATTTTGCCTTTTAAATATTTTCTTATATCTGAGGTATCTTGGTCATGGGACTAAAGCCTAAACATGAATTCCATCTCAGTTTTGTATATATCTTATACATACAGCCCAAAGGTAATTTGTTACACAGTATTTTGCACCTAGCTTTTGACTGCAACCTGTTCCTTGAGATCAGGTATGGAACCTTCCACTTGTGGTATGGAGATTTTGGATTTTCAGATTGCTCATTTATTGTTCAAAAATTATTGATAGAGTTTTATATATACTGACAACTGAAATTTGTAGTAGATTCTCAGCAAAGAAAATGAAATTATGTTAATACCAATATTTTTGATAAATAAGGTGCTTAGTCAGGTTATAAAAGGGTGTGATGTGATTTGTTATACCTGAATTGGAACTTACAGATGGCTTCCTGAGAGTGGAAATTTATGGCCCTCTCACTTGAGGATCTGTTTTCTGTCATTGCCACTTTTGCCTGGAGATGTCTATATTTTCCCTCTATGCTTTTGTTTTTGTTCTAAGCCTTGGTATCTTAGTTTAAGATGTGTTACATTCGTTTATGATGTGGAAATTTGTTTAGTTTAATGATGCAAAGATGTGTTGCATTCTTTTTTCTTACATTTGTTTAACTTTGCCTGCCCTTTTGATCTAATAAAGAGTTGAATGACCAATAGCTGGGCAGAAAAGAGAAACAGGTGGGGCTGGTGGGCAGAGAGAATAAATAGAAATCTAGGGAAGAAGAGTGAAGAGTGGAAAAGGAGAAGAGGGCACCTGGGGCCAGCCATGGAGTAGGAAGGAAAGAAAGATAAGTGGAATAAAGAAAGGTAAAAAGCCCAGAGGCAAAACGTAGTTAAAGAGGAGCTGAATAATTTAAGTTAGAAAAGCTAACTAGAAATAAGCCAGGCTAAAGGCCGGGTATTCATAACTAAGAATAAGTCTCTGTGTATTTATTTGGGAGCTGGGTGGTGGGCCCCCAAAGAGTAAAAAACCCAACTACACTTTGATTTCTGTTTCTTTGTTATTTTAACCTCTTTTTTCCTCTTAAAAAAGCCTTTTGCCTCTTACCTACTTCAAGTTAGGAAATAAACATTCCTCAATGAGTGGGTATTTACAGACCCAGCCTGAGATAGCATCTGCTTGGAGTAACCCTAGCTTTTCTTTGCATTGATACTTTAAAACAGTAACTCTTTTAAAGACTTGGTTGTCAATTCAAATGTGTTAAATTCATAGGTAATGTTAAAATTTGTATGTAAAAACAATCTTTTTGTTTCTTTTCATAGCCTCTTCTAGAAAACAAGCTTAAAGCATTCAGTATTGGAAAAATGAGCACAGCAAAGCGAACTTTAAGTAAGAAGGAACAAGAGGAACTGAAGAAAAAGGTAATGTTGAAGTGTATCTTAGGTTATACTTGGAAATGATTGTGTAAGGGAGCAGTAGAAGCCATGTCTCCTGAAGAGTTCTACTTCTTAAATGTCTGCAACTCTACACACACACAGAGGGATGTTCAGATGAGCTCAGCTTCTCTGCCTGTCCTCTGGGTGATGATTAGGTATCTTTTGATGTGTTCTTTTTGTCAGAGTGTGAGTGTGTGTGTGTTTGTGTGTGTATACTGTATCGTCCCATTTCCCTTGAAATAACATGCTGTAGAGTGAGAGTACTTAACTCCATTTACCTTTTTAACTAAATGTTATCTTTGTGGCTACTTGTAGGATAGAAAAAGTCTACATTTTTATGGCTTTTGTAGGTTTATAATAGTCTGTTCATTTAAAAGCCTATTGAGGGATTTGTGGTTTTGCTCTTTGGATATTATAGTACAAATGCTTTTTGTGAATAGGTATTTTTTTTCTTTTGGGACTCCTGAAAGGGGAGATTGTTGGAGTGAATGGTGTTTTAGTAAAAGTGAGGGCCCCAGCCCATACACTTGCATGTGGTGAATCCTATTGACAGGGTCTTTGCCAGTCTGTAATGTGGAAATAATACCTCAGTGTAGTGTTGACTTCGCAGTTCTTTCAGTGGGAATACATTTGAGTAGCCTCCTTCCATTGTATTTTTTATTTTTCTTCTGGTTTATTCTTGTAAAACCTGTTATAATCAGTTGCCAGTCTCCCCCATGATTTTTTGTTATTAACCAAATTGTTTTCCTTACTTTTCCATTTCTGGCTTATAGAAGAATTTCCCTGTATTTTCTTATAGAATTTACATTCTTAGGAGAATCCCAATGAATTCCTAGGGTTGTTTCCATTTTTAAGAAATTTTAATCTTTATGCAGTTTTTCCTGACATATAACACAAAGAATTGATTTCATTTTATCTCTTTTCAAATAGTTGTTATGTAGTTTCATTTATGGGAAAGTCCGTGTATCTCCTTCTGACACTAGCCACTCCTTTTACTGATATGTTTACCCTTTCTTGAGTACAATTTTCTACTGGTTATTGGATGTATTTCTTTCTTGATTTGTTCCACTCTTCTGTTTGATTTGGGTTTTTGAGGTAGATTCTCGCTATGCAGCTCAGGCTGGTCAGGAACTCTGTCTTCCTGCTTTCACCTCTGAAGTAATAGGCATGCACGACCATACCCAGCCTGGTTGTGTGTGTGTGTGTGTGTGTGTGTGTGTGTGTGTGTGTGTATATGACATTTAGATGATGTATAGCTGAGAAGGTTAGTTCTTCTAGTTTTTTCTTTAATGCTAGGTTAAAAATAAGTACTGTGTCTTTGCTTCTATTGATCTTCAGTTATTTGAGAATGAAATTTTTATATTTGATGAGTTAAGTCATCATACTTTGGAGGACTTCTTAAATAGTAATAGGTTGATATGTTTTTATTTAGACATTTCTCCTACAGTTTGACTCTTGAACTGTCTTTAAATACATTTACTTGTTTACCCATATGAGGTGAGTTACTTTCTGCTTCTCTAAATTTCAAGTAAAGGAGCAAAGCCTTATATTTTAAATATTTAGCATATAATTTTTGGTAATATCCAAAGTCTACCAAGTTGTAGATACTAGAATTATTTGGGAAAGAAGAGGCTTTGAGTATGTAGTTTCATTTTGTTTTTCTCTTTTATGTGTATGGGTGTTTTTCCTGCTTGTATATTTTTTATTTTTGTGCCCTTTGTGTGTCTGGTCCCATAGACTTGAGAAGAGGGAGTTGATCCCCGAGGACTGGAGTTATAGATGGTTGCGAGCTGTCATGTGGGTACTGGAACCTAGGTCCTCAGGAAGAAGAGCCATTGCTCTTTGCTGAGCTGTCTTTCTACATAGTGACATTTGTCTTTTATCCTAGCATTTGGTAGGTGAAAGCGGCAGATCTCTGTTCCAGATTAGTCTGGTCTGCATATTGAGTTCAGGTCTGCCTGGGCTACATAGTGAAATCGTGTCTCAAACCAAAACCAAAAAACAAGTCACATCCACACAGCAATTTTTATGTCACTAATATCTGGTTATGTATTTAGGAGGATGAAAAGGCAGCTGCTGAAATTTATGAGGAATTTCTTGCTGCTTTTGAAGGAAGTGATGGTAATAAAGTGAAAACATTTGTTCGAGGCGGGGTTGTTAATGCAGCTAAAGGTGAGTCCAGAGATCTAGACTGAACAAAGCTTGGATGGCGCAGCAACACATTAGTTATGGAAGACTTGAGTTTCACATTTCTTTTTCTATTAGCACCCTCTGGTGGTTAAATTAAGAAGCAAAATAAATCCCCAAATATGGAATAATGAAGAGATACTGAATGTGATTAACAGAACTGTATGAAGCAGTTAATAAAAAAAAAACATAGTGCCAAACTTTAAAAAAAAAAAAAGCAGATTATATTGCAGAAAATTTAATCTTTCATAGTTTTGCTATAAAGGATTAAACTCTGGCTGGTAGAATGGTAATAATGTAAATTTAATTTCACATTCAAATCTTAATATTAAAAACATCTTAATTTTCTTCTTAAATAAAAATAGCAAATACAAAAATTATATGAAATTAGTTTTACAACTTAGCATTTTAAATTTCAGATGAACATGAAACAGATGAAAAAAGAGGTAAAATCTATAAGCCATCTTCAAGATTTGCAGATCAAAAAAATCCTCCAAATCAGTCATCCAATGAAAGGCCACCATCTCTTCTTGTGATTGAAACGAAAAAGCCTGTAAGTAATTATTAATAATTGAGCATTCATTTTAGAAGCTGGCATTGTCATTAGTATTTTGAGTGCATTCTCTGAAAGAAAATTTTTTATGGTTTATAATAAGTCTTGGAGTAGGTGTTGAGTTTTGATGTCTAACTCTGTAACTCATGGAGATGAGAGTGGTAGATCAGGTTAGGACATGGCAATAGTACTCGTTGAACATTTGATACTGTATTCATATATTGCAAGTCAAAAATTTTGTTGTAAATGTAGGGTAATATTCTTTTAAACAGTTCTGAAGTAAGAACCTAAAATTATTAGCAACATGTACATGTTTCTTAGGATGATTTTAGAACTTCTTGGGGATTACTATCAGAGCTGATATATCTTTTAATTTCTCATTATAGAGTTTTTTATTCATTGGAAATAGGAGTTTTACAGAGGACAATAGGTTGATATATGTGGGATCAAGTCACTTGGAGCCACATTTAGTTAATTAAATATGATAGATTAAATAGTGATGTAATTGATTTTTTTTTTCTTGAGTGGTTGTTAAGATAGCACTGGAAGCAATTAAAATGTAACAGCTTTATTGCTATGTAATTCACACGCCTTAAAATTTGCTTCAAATTTATGTAATTAGGTGGACTCTTAGTATATTCACAGTTTTTCAAAAATTGCTTTTTTGCAATTCTAGAAGATTTTTATCACTGCCAAAAGAAACCATAAATTTGTTTAATCTTCTTTGTTTCAACTATAACTTATCATATTCTTCATAGCCACTGAAGAAAGGGGAGAAAGAAAAGAAAAAAAGCAATTTGGAACTTTTCAAAGAAGAACTAAAACAGTAAGTTTTATATGGAGAATTCTCTATGATAGCCATACTGGACTGATAATTCGAGATGTCGGTATGTATACTAGTTATTATCAGCTGGCTTGCGAGTGAGCTTACTCTATCAACAATAGATGATAACATGTGCTTGAGAGTCAACTAGCATTTGGTCAGTGTCCATTGCTGCTTGTAATATGTAGATTTAATGCAGTTGGTTTATTTCTTATCTGGAATCCTAGTTATTCACTAGGGTGGAGGTCATCAAATCTATTAAGAGCAAAACTGTAAGCAGTAGTTTCATGTTGAATTTTCTTTTCACCCCAAAAGAGGCATTATTGTTCAGTGTGGACTTGTAGATATGTACTTGTTCCTGTCTTGCAATTTGATGTGCTCACTAGTCTTGGTTTATAATTACTGGTAATGCAAATACATTCAATTATTTGAAGATGTTACTTAGATAAGCTCTCTTACCAAATATGAATGTGGCTTACTCTAAGTTGACTATAAATATTTTCAACAGAATTCAGGAAGAACGTGATGAGAGACATAAAACAAAGGGCAGGTTAAGTCGATTTGAGCCTCCTCAGTCAGATTCTGATGGTCAGCGGCGTTCTAGTAAGTGATGTTTATTTTAATATACATATTTATGATTTATTATCTTAAAAACTAAGAGTTGTGTTTTTTTTTCTTTCAGTGGATGTGCCTTCAAGAAGAAATCGATCATCTGGTGGTAATACAGTTTTTTGCTTTTTTACTTAATAGAAATTGTTTCAGCTTTGTATTTCACAGGGTATAATTTTTTTCTCCCTTGTTTTAGTTCTTGATGATTATGCACCTGGCTCACATGATGTAGGAGATCCAAGTACTACTAATTTATACCTTGGAAACATTAATCCACAGGTAAAATAAGTAAAATAAAGCCAGTGTTGGCTTATGTTTATTTTTATTGTTAGTTAGGAAACTAAAATTTAGGTTGTGAAGCTGATAAAGCTGGAATTATTATTTAATAATTGTTTTGTAAACTTGGGACTTACTGGTTAGATCCAAATTGTTTCCTGTACATTCTTGAAGACATGTCTTCCCTTTTAGTAACTAGACAGTGTTCTTTGAGGGCCTTTTCGAATGTATAGATTGCTTTCTTATGGAGCTCTGTTTCTTTTCCTCCTTGTGCTTTTCCCTTTTTGCATTGTTTTCCTGCTTTAACTGGAGCTTGGGCTCTTCCTGTTTCCCACCTCCCCTCTGCAGCATGATACCACACTGGCTTCAATGTTTTAATTTCTCTGCTTCAGTTTGGTTAGTATGTTTTGGAGAATATGGTAGGTTAGATGAAATATTTTTGTTGAAAAAAAAAATTATACTTTTGACCCTGCTGTGTATGTACTGTTTTCTGATTCTGTTCTTGATCACCCTGGTAGATGGGTACTAGAGACAGGAAAGCTGTGCACTCTGGTTTTCCTTCCATTATCGACAGGTGCACTCCACACTCTTGCTTGAAATGCTGCTCAATTAATTTATAGATATAAACTGCTGCCAAATAGATTTGTAGATTCCAAGATCTTTAAACAAGAAGAGAATTCAGACATGACTTTGGTTTCAGTAGCTCTAAGACCCTAAACCCTAGCTACTTATTTAAATAAAATAGAAGACTTTATAATAAATATGAAAATAATGCAGATGCTGTGGTAGGACAGGGTTTCACCTGTTTTGAGTTTCTAGAATTTTAATGTAATACTGTAGCATTAATATGTTGCCTTTTACTTTGTAAAAATGATTTTGCTTTCTGAACTGCATAGAATTTTTGCCCCTCCCTTCCTTTGTGTTACATAACCAAACGCTTTCATCTTTTAATAGATGAATGAAGAAATGCTGTGCCAAGAATTTGGAAGATTTGGACCATTAGCTAGTGTAAAAATTATGTGGCCTAGAACTGATGAAGAAAGAGCAAGAGAAAGAAATTGTGGCTTTGTGGCTTTTATGAATAGAAGAGATGCTGAAAGAGCTCTAAAAAATTTAAATGGTAAAGTTCTGTGGTCCATCTATAGAATTTAGATATTTCTTTGGTGTAGATTATTCACAAAAATTATACTTCAAATTTATATCAAATTTGAAAGCTTATTAAGGAAATTTAAGTTACCAGAAATGCTTTCTTTTCTGGAGGTTTGTCAAAGTAACTTTTTTCTTTTGTAGGGAAAATGATTATGTCTTTTGAAATGAAGTTAGGTTGGGGTAAAGCTGTACCTATTCCCCCGCATCCAATATACATTCCGCCTTCTATGATGGAACACACACTTCCCCCACCTCCATCCGGACTGCCTTTTAATGCGCAGCCTAGAGAGCGATTAAAAAACCCCAATGCGCCCATGTTACCACCACCTAAAAACAAGGAGGATTTCGAGAAGGTAATTTAAAAATGTACATAGAGCTGCATCTAATATGTAAATACTAAATCTGTGGTAGTATTTCTTTTCAACAATTTTATAGAATTATGTGTGTTACTCTGGCAACTCATAAAGAAATAAGTAGATATGTTCCCTGCCTTAGTCCATGGAAACCCTATATTGAATCATTAGGTCATATTTTTATTTGTGGCTACCATTCCCTTTTGACCACTCAGTAAGCCCCTTCCCAATCCAGTGTTGTATTCAGGTTTGGTTGAATTCAGTGTTTGAATTTTCTTTGTTCTAAGAACATTCTAGTTTTTATTTGGTTAAGAGATTTTTTAATTAGAAGAAAAAACACCTAAATAGTTAAATTGCTTAGATGGCAGCAAACTAACTTAGCTTTCAAGTTTTTGAGGTAGTAGACTATATAACGTATATGGTATTTCAGAAATAGTTAACTAATCTAGTAAAAGCAAAGGGTGAGTATTTTTCTTTATTAAGCATAAAACCAACTTAATTTCAAGTTGTAGGAATTTGTTGGTTCTGTTACCACAGGGCTACTTTTAAAGGCTTGGGAACAAAGTAGCAAACTGTATGGTCAGAGGCAAACAGTTAATTATTTCACAAATTAAAATCTTTATCTGATAATTCTCAGTGTAGTACCTATTCAGTGCATTGATGTGCATTCTGGCAGGAATGTTCTGATTCTTTGCGTTTGGTGAACATTAATTGTTCGCTGTGAACACATCCATTTGCATTTATGTAATTGCCTAGTGTATAATTACTTCCGATGCAGTGATAGCCTGCAGAACTTGTGATTAGATGTGTAGTGTTTTCAATGCATTATGTATATTTTTGCTTGTTACTTGTTAACAATACTCACATATTCTATGTTTATTATCTGATGTGACTTCATATACAGACTCTGTCGCAAGCCATAGTCAAAGTGGTTATCCCAACAGAAAGGTACATGTTTTTCTTTATTATTACTGATCTAAATATAGACAATATCCCCTTCTGAATTGAAAAGAAATGGTGTTGAGGAAAAGGTATTGTCTTGACTGAGCAATGGTTCCTTCCCAGTGCTTTTGGGGGATACGTATAAATTAAATGAGTCTAGTACTCATTATGTCATATTTATGTCATCTTTTCTTTTGTTTTGATTGTTACCACTTTAGAGCGCTAAATAGCTTTAGAAGTTAGAATGTTTAAATAGATTAATGTGGAATTGTTGGTCTGGTAATTTAAAACTATTGTGAAGGGAAAAATAGGCATTTTAAATAAAATGTGTCTTAAATTTTAGATATTGTTACAATTTGAACCAATCTATTACTTTTCTCTTGGTTTCTGAATTATCTGCATTTAATATACAGTCTTAGCTTTAGATCTTATAGGAGGTGCAGTTGTATTTTTTTTTGTATTTGATTTGAGAAGAAATTCCAGTTGTCTTCATGGATATTAGACATATTAGGATTTTTTTAGTCATGATAACAAAGGTGTTTGGATCTTTTTCTTCCCCTTTTTTCTTTTTATAATACATTGCTAATGAAGAGCACTCATGCTGTAGGTATGCTCTTGCTCAGTCAAGCTCAGCCTTTTCCCAAACACAGGAACACAACACTGGTTGAATAATAAATGAACACAAAAGAATTCCAAATTCTCTTTGACATTGGCCTTGGTGAGCAACACCAGCTGAACTGTCTGCGGCAGCGGGGGACCAGGAAAACATCATAGGATGGATTGGGAAAGTATACAGTTTTTGACCAGACATTGGTACGATCGACTCCGATAACTGTGGTTTTATTATAACTGAGAGACTTTTTTTTTGTTGTGGTTGCTCAGAATAAGATAATTGCTGTTTAAAAATAAAATAATGCACTTTAAAATATAACATTTTTGTACTACACTGTTTTTAAAAAAAGTCATTTTTCAAATAAGAAAATTACATAATCCTTAAGGGAAGAGTATGATTACGTTTTACTCTTGATTCCAAGACAGCAACAACTAATTGTCAGATTTTGATTTTAAATAGTTATGAAATATTTTAATTTTCTTTAACTTGTAATTTTATAAAGATAGATTTTTATCAGTTACAAGCCTGTTTAAAACTACAGTGGGTTATTTTTCCACTGTTAAAATGTTCACAGGGAAAGTAATTTTTTAGCATTCAAAAATATGTCCAGTAATTTTATGTGTGACTCAGCTTATTTTAAGCAAATTTTGTATATATATTTTGCTGAAAAGTCTTGACTTACCATTAGAATGAATCATTTGGTTTTAAACTTGATAAACCATTTTTCATGTTTCTTAAACTGCTGAAGTCAAGTTGTTTTTGACTGCATTTATAGACGTCTCTGGGTCTATAATGTTTATCCACATGGTAAATTGGTCATGTATTATGATTTGCACTTAAAACTTCCCTGAGTTTTAATTTGCCTTATAGCAGTGGGGATTTTAGAACTAGTAATATCTGCATGGCCCCTTTCTAAACATTGCCAGAGACTGCGTGGTGCTGAGTTCCTTCTCAGCTGGGAGCAGTACTGCATGTCCGCACAGCAGTTAATACTTTTGTGAAGGAGAACTTTTAAGTTAAAATTACGATTTTTTTAAAGTAGTTTGAAGTTGAATTGATAGTTCTAAATGCATAATTTCCCTTTTGTAAAGATTTAAACCTCCATATAATTTTTTGACCTTTAGAACTATTTTTTTTACTATATAAAAATGTTGGTGTCCATTTGAGTAGGCTTGTTTGAAAACTGTAGAAAATATAGTCAGTATAAAAGATTATTTCACTGTCAGGTACTTTGAAGCAAAGTATTATAGAGCCCCCTCAAAAAAAAATCGGTCTTCTATAACAGTATTTATATTCTAGCAGTTTTACATGGATTTAATTGAGCCAAGAATGCCCAGAATGTAATTTATGTGTGTCTTATACCAAGAGCCAATATCCTTTTGCTCTTCCCAGTTGTACTTGCCAGCTTTGTACTTAGGGACCGGTGACAAGAGGTCAAGAGCAGCTTATGGATACGAAAGCAGAGTCGTTTCTGCTGACATAGTAGTCGGTCTGAAATTAGTTTGGAATCTTTTATTAAAGATTTTATTTTCAGATTTAAAAAATAAAATTCTTCCTATGAGTGCAACCAATAAAGTGACTTAAACAGTAGCTCATATCTTTTTGGAATAAGCATTTCAGAAGTGGGCATCTCACCATGTCCCTTGTTTTGTGAGGGTAGGACTCGTGGCTTTACAATATAATTTTTTCATTGGTTGGTTCTGTGCAGGCAGAATTACACATTAGGAATTCTAAGCTAATTTTGAAATGTGCTTCAAAGGGATGTTGCCTCATTAAAGGTCAGATTTAATAAAAACTCCATCTGGTATGTGTGTACTAGAAACACAGGAATGTGGGTGGGTCTTTTATTAAATCAGTTCTTAAATTTGTTAATAGTTTTGCATTTTTATAAGTTAAAGTTATGGTTACAACATCTTAATATAATTGTGAAGTGTCTGTATTAGGACTATTTTCTTTAAAAAAAATATTGTATCCATTTTTAGATGGCTGTAACATGCGAATTGTAATTTGCTGATTTTATATATATTTGCAGCCATCCAATTAATTGTTACTTATAATTTAATTTTTTTGAATTTTGAAAATAATATTAAGTGGTATTTAGGAAATTCAGTCTATTACTATAAGGCTGTCTTGTGGCTTCCCATACTCCTTCACCTCTCCTTCCTTCCCATTCCTCTACCCATCACTGCCCCATCCCCTCTTACTGCACAAGGCCTTTAATGTGTGCTCCAGGTTACTTTTTTGTATTAAATTCTGTTAGTCAGCAGAATGATTTTTTTTTTAAACTGCACCATTATAGTAATTTAGGTCAAATGTAGTTTTATATAGGGGTATGTCTGAATCCATTTTCTTTAACTGTGTTGTTGTTGTAGGAATTTGCTCGCTCTGATACACCGAATGATAGAATTTGTTGTGCGTGAAGGGCCAATGTTTGAAGCTATGATTATGAACAGAGAAATCAACAATCCTATGTTCAGGTGTGCTTCTTTTATTATGGTTATAAATCTTTAACAAAATTTAGCATTAGCTATTTTTAAGTGGCGTTAAGTACGTACGTTCACATTATTTTACAGCATTACCATTTATCCGTTCACATCCAGACATCTTTTCACCTTCCAGAACTGAAACTCCATACTCATTAAAGAGTAACTTTCCATCTGTCTGGCCTCCCAGCCCCTCACAAACACTGTTGTTTGTATTTCTGTGAATTTGACTACTCTACATATCTCTTAGGTGTAGAATCATAACTCATTTGTCTTTTGGGACTGACTTCGGAGTACTTTGGAGGCAGATGAGAGGGAGAGTGAGATGATCTCATTCTATAGCCTAGACTGCCCTGTACTTATCTTACTTTAGTATTGAGAGTCACAGGCAAAATCAACACCCAGCTCCTTTTAAAGTCTATGTCTATATTCTATATTTTGCTAACCCTCAAATGGATATTTTAAAGCCTTTTAACTCTGTTTCTTTCTTTCTTGAAATTAAAAATATTTCCAGGTTCCAAGAATAGGCTAGTGAGACAGCTCATTGGGTTAAGGGCTTTTGCTGCCAAACTGGCAACTTGAGTTCAAAATACAAAACCCATGTGGGAAGAAAAGGGAGCAGATCCCCAAAAATTGTCCATTGACTGCTTTTTGTTCTGTGATGTGCATATATACATACACACAAACAAGCAGTGTGTGTGTGTGTGTGTGTGTGTGTGTGTGTGTCTTTCCCCCAGGAATAAAATTCTAAGACCATAAAAATTTAGCTCTTAGCATTGTCTTGGAGGAAAATAGCTTTCATTATGCGTTCCAGTGAAAGAGTCATAAGCAAGCTAGAATTGGGCAAAGTAGTTTGAAAGGAAATTTGTCATTTGAATTACTTGACTTAAGACATTGATTTTATACTATATTAAATAGGGTAAAAGCTTTTCAAGTTACATGCTGAGAAAACCTCTCTAGTACTTGAGAATATTCTCTGACCTGTGTTTAATAATGCCAGTTATGGCGTGTTGGTCCACACATTTAATCCTAGCTCTTTGGAGCCAAAGGGAGCCAGATATCTGTGAATCGGAGGGTAGCTTGTTGGTATATATAGTGAGTTCCAGGACAGCCATGGCTACATAAAGAGATCCTGTCTGAAATAGCCAAACAAAAAAAAATTTTTTTAATTATAAAAACAGTCATTCTGAGTGTTCATATTAGTTTCTAAGGCAGTCTGGGACGGGGAAGGTGAATATTATGGAAGATAAAAGGACCCCTTCCCTAGCTCCATGCCCCAGGGACTCTGCTTTTGGTCTTTAGAAGTAAGAGGGCAAATAATATTTCTCATTTGTTTTATTTAATTGATAATTGCCCTCCCTCCCTCCCTCCCTCCCTCCCTCCCTCCCTCCCTCCCTCTCAGGCTTACAAGTAGCTGGTTTTATGTAGACACTAAAGTAGATAGCACCCTCCTAAAGAATAAGGTATTTATTGTTTTGTTTGTCCTGTTTAGGTTCTTATTTGAAAACCAGACACCAGCGCATGTTTACTACAGGTGGAAGCTTTATTCTATTCTGCAGGTAAGTAGGGTCAATTACTTTTTTGACTTGAACTCTGAGTTTTAGAGCTTTCTAATAGCTTTCTAATAATTATTAGGGAGATTCTCCAACTAAATGGCGGACAGAAGATTTTCGTATGTTCAAAAACGGATCTTTTTGGAGGCCACCACCATTAAATCCTTACCTTCATGGGATGTCAGAAGAGCAAGAGGCAGAAGCCTTTGTGGAGGAACCTAGTAAAAAGGGAGCACTCAAGGAAGAGTAAGAGCTTTTCTGTTTTGTGTTCAGGAAAGTTGCTCTATTGGTCGCTGTCTTTAGTTGTCTTGCTGTAGCTCTTTCAGCCATGTGATAAAATGGTGTTTTCACTTGCCAGTGTTAAATAGTAACATGTTTTATGATTTTAGACATCTTGGAGAAAGACAATGGTAAATAATAAGAGTGTATCCTGTTGACCTTGACCACTTCCTTAGGAAACTAGTGATCATCTCTTAAACATAGTTGAGCTCTTTCTTTAGCATTGCAATACTTAATGTTCTTATAGAAATTACCTAGACACTAAATTACTAGAGAATTTTTGCCAGAGTGCAACATAAAAGAAGAAAAATGACTATGTAGTGGGGTCAGGCATTACTACTTCTATAGTTTTATATAGAACTATGGAAATACTACTAATAGTGTGTAGTAGTTCTGAGATGGCAGGTAGGAAAACATTATTAGTGTCCACTGGGAGAGGTGGGTCACCTAAAAAGAGCACTTGTTGCTCTTGCTGAGGAACTGGGTTCAGATCCCAGCATCTAGATGATGGCCAACAACCATCTATATATCTTCAATTCTAGGGTCAAATGTCTTCTTCTGGCCTCTCCACAGACCAGATATGCATGTTGTGTATGTATATACATACATGGAGGTACAACACTCAAGCATATAAGATAAAAATTAAATCTTACAAAAAAAGTTAGTGCTCATTCTGAGCTGTTATAATGAGTTAACTACATTTTAAAAGACAGACACGTTAAGTGTTAGAAGTTTTTCATACCTCATGGAAAACGTTGGCTAAAAGATTTTAGTGTGTAATATTACATACTTGATGCACAGTGTGGAAGACTTAATATTTAATACAAATAAGGGTATTTGCTCACATTGGAATCTTACAGTTGTTGAGTGTATTTGTTCCTTTAGGTTTATGGTCATTACATTAGCTATAGATCTAGTCCTTAGTCTAAATATAGCTATCTTCTTGTTTTGTAAACGAAGGTTAAAGTTTTTATTACATTTACTTATTTGTGTGTGTGTGTGTGTGTACTTGTGGCATGCATGTGGAGGTTAGGTAGGGGACAACTTGCAGGACTCTCCTTTCACTGTGGGTCCTAGGGATGAAACAGGTTATCAGGCTTGGAGGCAAGTGCCTTTACCTACTTTGCCATCTTGCCTTCCAAATAAAGTTTTTTTGAAACACAATGGTGCTTGTTTCTTTACATGTATGTAAGGTTGCCTTGGAATAATAGCAGTAGAGGAAGTGTGTTTCAGAGACCATGTGGACTGCAGGACCTAAAATATTGTTTCCCTTACAGAAAAGGCTAGTCCTACTTAGTTCCTTGTAGAAGTGCTAAAGTAATAGTTCTTCCAAAGGAAGGCTATGGAGAACTTGAACAGTTTCTATTTTAATGGGGGGTAGTAAGAGTAGAATACTTTTGGAGACTTTAAATGATCATAATTTGAAATTTACATACTTTAAGTTTTTAAAAAGTCATAAAATATGTTGTTAATTTTAGAAAAAATATTCTGCTCTATGTATAAGTTCTTTAAAAAAAGTGTAGATGGGTGGTGGTGTCTTTAAAACCATTTTATCTGAGTTTTTGTGAGGTGAACATGGTAACTGGTATATAGTAGAGGAACACTCAGAGACTTCACCTAGTCTGAGCAGTGGTTATTGGAACATTTGGAATGTTATGTTTAATAATTATAAGTGAAAAACTTATATTCAGGCAGCGGGATAAATTAGAAGAAATCTTGCGAGGATTAACTCCAAGAAAAAATGATATTGGAGATGCCATGGTTTTCTGTCTTAATAATGCTGAAGCTGCTGAAGAAATAGTGGATTGCATTACTGAGTCCTTGTCCATCTTAAAGACACCTCTTCCCAAGAAGGTATTGGAATGGCTTCTCTTTCTGAACATTAGTTAATGGGGGGAATAGTTGACTTTTTTTTTCTTGGAATAAGCTTATTTTTACATGAAGAGCTTGACTGATGAATTATTTTCTATATATTCTTTTGGCTGATAAACTGGTTGAAATGTAAGTAAATCAATAGGGTTGTATTCCTGCGAAAATTGTGTTTGTAATGACGGATCTCATATAGTAATAATTAGTATTTACTATTAAATTATACCTAAACTTAGCCTCTGTCACTGTTTCAAGGAATGAGTGTACAATTTTTAAAAGAAATTTTTTTAGGTATGCTGTTGGCTAATGTTTTCCTTTTGTCTCATTTTGTATTACAGATTGCCAGGTTATATTTGGTTTCTGATGTTTTGTACAACTCTTCAGCCAAAGTTGCCAATGCTTCATATTATAGGAAATTGTAAGTATAAGATACGAGCTGAAACTCTTGAGATTATGGATTTGAGGATGAGGAGATCAAAAAGGAGGGTTGTTCTGTTAGTATTCTTTATTTTAGGGGTCATTGAGATGGCTCAGCGGGTTAAAAATGCTTGCCATACAAACCTGATAACTAAGTTTGAACGAAAGAAATGACTCCACAGTTTTCTCCTGACCCTGATTTTAACTCTCACACAATAATAATAATGATGATGATAATAGCAATAATAATAAATACAATTTAAAAGAAATTTAGTAGAATTTTTAAAGAAATAGACTTATGCTTATTGAAATAAACCAGTGTAAACTAAATTAGTTGTTTTGAAAACTTTTTCAGTTTTTCTTTTTAATGACATTTATTTGTGTTTACGTATGTGTGAACATGAAACATGACCTATAAGCAGAGGTTAGAGAACAACTTGGAGTTGATTCTCTCCTTCCACCACATACATGGGTCCAGGGATTGAACTCAAGTTGTCCTCCTTGACAGCAATGTTTTTATCTACTGAGCCATGTGGCTTACTCTTGTTTGATTTTTTTTTTTTAAATGAAATGGGGTCTCACTCTCACCCAGATTGCTTAGAGTTTACTCTGTAGCCTTAAACTTAAGTCTAAAACTTGACCTTAAACTTGTGGCAATCCTCTTGCCCTAACCTTCCAGGTGCTGAGATTATAATATGAACCGCCATGCATTTTATTTGTGTTTATTAAATAGTCAGGCTCGGGGAAAGGAATTGACTCTAAAAGGAAATTCAAAATTGTGGCCCAGGCTGGGAATTGTAACTCAGGGTTGAGTGCTTGCCTGACATGAAGAACCCCTGGGTTTGATCTCCAGCACCACTTAAAACCAGTAGTGCACACTGTGATCCTGGCAGTCCAGAGGCAGAGGCAGGAGGATCCGCAGCTCTCAAGGTCATCCTAACTAAGCTATATAGTCAGGAAGAAACTGGTGACTGATTTGCATTTTAGTCTCTTTAGCTCTTTGAAGTCTCTCAGACTCCCCTCTTTCTCTTTAACCCCATACCTTGTCCATAACACTATTTATTGATAAAAACATATTTTATAATCTATCCAGAAGCTGACTGACACCACTTTCTTGGCTGCTGGCCTGTGTTCCCATTGTCTCATCTGAATTACAGCAGTAGTCTCCTAACTGGTTTTTCTTCTATCCCCCCCTGCTCTGTTCTCTGTCCAGGTGATCCTTTGAAACCACAAGTCATGACCTAGGGATGGGTGCAGTGCAGTTTGTAGAGTGCTTCCTGGTGTGCCCCAAACTCTTGGGTTTGGTCCTTAACACTGTATAAAATCAGATGAGGTGGTATGTGTCTAGCACTTGGAATGTTGAGGTGGGAGGATAAGTTCAGGGTTATCCTTGGCTACATAGCAAGTCCTAGGTTAGCCTATACTGGGTATATATGCATGTGTGTCTGTAAGTACTTGTGCAGGTGAGAGAAGGAGAATGGGATGAAGAAAAGAGCCCAGTTTTTAATTCTGCTAATACTTTTTTTCCTTCTATACATCACTTACCTTTTAAGTTTGCTATTATATGACACAAAAGAGGAGAGACAGATGGCTAAATTCATCCTAAATATAAAATTGCTTGCTAAAGGACACTGGGTATTTTACATTTCTTAATTTGCTTTATCCCTAAGACCAGGAGAGGTTTTCATTGGCTAGCAGGCTGAAGAGAATGTGAGTTTTTAAACAAATTCTATTTTAAAGAATGTATTGTTTGAATTTCAGTTTTGAAACAAAGCTATGTCAGATATTTTCAGACCTCAATGCTACTTATCGTACAATTCAAGGCCATTTACAATCTGAAAATTTTAAGGTATGTATATTTTATTGTTTTTGCCCTGGTGTGTTATAGAGGAGGAGGGCATTAGAGGGCTATAAAAGAATGTAAGACAAATATAATATTTAAGACTTGGTCTTTTTGAAATTATGCTTCAAAGTTCTTTAAAATATTGTATTGTCAGACAGTTTTTAGTTTTAATTATTTAAATATTCTTAGTTTAAATTTTTCTTTAATGATTTATTAGTTTTAATTATGTGTATGTGTCTCTGTGTGGATATGTATACATGTGTGCAGGTGCATATCCAGGTCAGAGGTATAGGATCCCCTGGAGTCAGAGTTACAGGGAATTGTGAACCAACTGATGTAGGTGCTGGGAGCTGAACTCAGGTCCTCAAGTCTTATTTAAATATTTTTAATACTGATTTTTTTCCTCCTCACAGAACATATTCAGAAGACCATGTGTTTTATAATGGTATATATAAATTGTCTGGATTAGGAACATGCATTTTGGTTATTCATGGTTGTGTAGAAAGTATCTTCAGGGCATTGATAGCTTCAATATAGCAGATGGTTGTGATATGTGGCCTCACCTACTGTGGCATGGGGCCTGGAGGTGCCACTTGGCCCTGTGTCTGCTGCGGTACCATGCTAGAGCTGGGATGAGGATCTGGAACAGCATGGAAGGCAGCAGCCAACCACTTCTTCCAGAATCTCAGGGTAGCCTGAAGCATTGGCCTGTATTCCCTCCTCCATAAAATAAGAAAACTGATTAGATTTATTGGCCACCTACCACAAATTGTCACCAGATCAGAAAGCCCCTTCTGTACCCTAGTGTGAAGTGTGTCATTTTGAAAGCAGAGTGCCATCTGAGACCCAGTTCCTCACAGCTGTGTCTGGGTGCAGACCTTGGTAGAAATAGAGTGGACACCACTGGTTTCCCAGTGTGCAGATGGGTGCATGACGCTAACCACATGACAGCATGACGCTGTGCAGTTGTGAGAGCACAGGTGGCTTGAGAATGTCCTTGATAATGATCTGGAAATTTGATCTTCAGAAGTTGTATGGAAGATTTAAAATTTCTTGGAGTATGAGGAGTGCTGGACACTGTTCTTATTTAAATCATGAGTACATGTTTAAGACAGACTGGGAATAATTTTCATGAGCTGCTTTGAAGGGGAAAAAACCTATTCCGTTTTTTTTTTCTTTTTAAAATAACCTCTTAAAAGAAAAATCAATAGCCTTAACTTTAAGCTGTAGACCAATCTTAGGAGAAGGCCAGCCAAAGCTCCTCCCACCCAAGGCAGTAATTGAATAAATGAATATACTGTTGTGGGAAGAAGACTTTGTTGAGAAATTTCTTTAGTATGGGAAGCTGTCCCATGACCCCGTTATATAGATATTGGTCTTAGTTAAGGTTTTATTGCTGTGAAGAAGTACCATGATCATAGCAACTCTTAGAAAGGAAATTATTTAATTCGTCCTGGCTTATAGTTTCAGAGGTTTAGTCCATTATCATCTGGAAGCATGGTGGCTTGCAGGCAGAAGAAAGAGCTGAAGAAGGAGCTGAGAGTTTTGTGTCTTGATGTGCAGGCAGCTGAAGGAGACTTTGTGTTACATTGGACATAACTTGAGCATAGAAGGCCTCAAAGCCTGCCCCCATAGTGATACACTTTCTCCAAAAGGCCATAATGCCACTTCCTGTGTGCCAAGCATTCAAGCACATGAGTCTTATGGGAGCTTTACCTATTTAAATCACTACAATATTCAAATAGATCCATTAAATTTTTTTGTCTCATATTTTGATTATAAGTTATACTTCTTAGAAAAGTATAGGAAATGTATAAAGAAAAGTGTTAAACAAGACATCTTTGGGTCAGATGCGTTCAGGGTCAAGCTTGATTGCTTTGGTTTCTAGTTATCAGAAGGCACTGTGAGATTGCTTTTTAGAATGTGGCTCACATTCACTACAGACAATGTAAGATTTGGCCTTAATTAAAAGACAAGTGGTGCCTCCCCCACCCCCAAGTATTTTTAGGTCTTTATTCTTAGAAGATAGTGTTGCTTTAAAAAGCTTGGAAATGACATATATAATTATTTTTTTAATTTGAAGAAAAATGATCTAGCAACTTAAAGGAAAATTCATCAAATCACATTGGTTATCCTCATTTGAAACATACTACCTCAACTGTCATTGACTGTCTGTTTTCTGTTTATTTAGCAACGGGTAATGACTTGCTTCAGAGCATGGGAAGATTGGGCAATCTACCCAGAGCCATTTTTGATCAAACTTCAAAATATTTTCTTAGGACTTGTAAATATCATTGAAGAAAAGGAAACAGAGGTAGGTATTCTGTACTTAAAAATTGTTCTTGGGAGAGAGAGGTATATACATATATAACATTTCTTTGTGAAAAGTGCCTCTGTTTACCATTAAGTAACCCAGGAGTCAATGTGAGATATGACAGGGATATTCCGTTCATTGTTGTGTTCTTATGTGATGGTGGCTGTTTTTTTTTTTCTAGCACAAAAAGATCTGTGATATATTAGTAGAATATAGATAATACACAGAAGCCCCTCAACTTACAAGGGGTTCTTCATAATCTAAATAAATTTCATTAAGTTAAAGATACATTGAATTCTTCTACCTATATGACTGAACCTGACCACTTAACCTAGCCTACTTTGAATATCTCATAGAGCTTAAATTAGCTATAGCTAGGCTAAAATGATCTAACAGGAAACCCAGTTTAAAAGAAAGTATTTAGTATCTCATTTAACTTACTGAAGACCTGTATTTAAAAATGAAACACTGTAGATAGATATTGTTTGTCCACATGATCAGATGGTTGACTGGTACCCATAACTAAGTACCACTGCCCAACATCACACTGTATCACTACCCTAAGAAAAGATCAAAATTTGAAGTACAGTTACTACTGAATGTGTATTGTGTTTCACTGTTGCAAGCTTTTAAAAAGTGTAAGTCAAGCCATCAAGAGTTGGGGATTATCTCTGTATAAAAACTTCTAAAGTTAGCTTAATAAGTAAACATATATCATGCAGCCTGATGGTACCAAATTGTGTTCATCATTCTCTTGCTTTTTCCCTCCTAAATGGTTTATAAATCTTTCATCTTCATTTCTGGTAGTAACACATGAATCTCTGTTGGGGAGTTGAGGTCATTCATGTTTAAGGTTATTATTGAGAAAGGTTTCCTAATTGTTATAATCCTAATTGTTCTTTGTTTTGTTCTGTTTTATTGTTCTTGAGTTTTTCCCGTTAGGAGCAGGGTTTGCTGGTTTATCAGGTTAGATATGAATTCTTTCCTATCTTTTCTTTGTTTATTCATCCTTTCCTGAAATTTTTTTCATTCCTGGTGCTTGTGATTGAGACTGTCTTCTTTTTGTATATAGTATTTAAATATCTTTTGCAGTGCTAGTTTGGTGCTTGTGAACTGCCTTAGTTTATGCTTGTCTTGAAATGTTCTTATTTCTCAGTGTTTAAAAGACAGATTTGCTGTTTTAAAAGACATCTAGATATAGCATGGTTGGCAGTTATTTACTTTCAGAACTTGATTTATATCATTCACTGCTCTCCTACTTTGGGGTTGCTGAGAGATATTACTCTGATGCTTCTGCCTTTGTGGGTTAGTTGACACGTTCCCCTTACCTATTGTTACTTTACTTTGTATTTTATTGTC
This sequence comes from Microtus pennsylvanicus, assembly GCF_037038515.1. Classification (NCBI taxonomy): domain Eukaryota; kingdom Metazoa; phylum Chordata; class Mammalia; order Rodentia; family Cricetidae; genus Microtus; species Microtus pennsylvanicus. The sequence goes on from NC_134581.1 coordinate 28,002,385, forward strand.
TTGACCATGTTGGGGTTCCAAGAACCTTTTGTGTTTCAAAATTTCTGGATTTGTGAAATTTGCTGCTCCTAAATTTCACTGAATCCATTAATCCCTTGTATTTTTAGTGCTTATCTAAATGTGTTCTATAACCCAGGGATGATTAGGTTCTACTTCTTGGCCATATCCTAGAGTTCTTGGATGTTTATGGTCTTGATCGTTTATTCATTTGTTTTCCTTATAGATATTTGAGTGCAATATTTCATCCACTTTGTCCTCCATACCTGATATTCTTTGTTTTGTTTGGTAGAGTATTGGTGATACTTCCTACTGTTTTGTTTTGCTTTAGATTTATATGCATATGGGTGTTTTGTCTGCATGTGTGCGTGTGTACCACATGCATGCCTAGTAGTGCCCATGGAGATCAGACAAAAGGATCAGATCCCCTGGAATTGAAATTGCTGATGGTTGTGAGCCACCTTGTGTGTGCTGAGAATTGAACCCAAATTTTCTTGGAAGAGCAAGTGTTCTTCACCATTGAGCCCTCTCCCCAGTCTGCCCCCCACAGCTAAAAAACAAAAAAAAACCCAACCTCCTTTTTTTTTAATTTATTTTTTTAAAAGCTTTTTAACTTTATAGTGTGAGTGGGCATGCAGTTGTCATAGCTCACGAAGAGAGGCCAGAAGCTGTCTCAACATTTGTCAGCCTCTCTTGCTCACCTTACTTTGTCCAGGGATTGAACTTGGATTGTGAAGCCTAGATGCAAGTGTCTCACTTGCCATACCGTCTTGCTGACTCACTACTGTAATTTTATTTGATTCATTGGGGTTTTCATTTCTAATTTTTTAAATCCATATTGTTAATTTTCTTAACAATTTTTCTCTCTGCTGACTCTTCTGTAGGGCCTGGTTTGTATCATTCATTAGTTTTACAAGAAAACTTTGCAAAGTTTCTTCTGACTTTTAATTTATATCAGTATTAGAGTTTCCTAGTTGAGGACTTAGGATCTTTGGGTGGTCTTTGACTTTCATCTTTTTCCTGTTGCTGTGGTGTAGCCTGTGTACCTGTAGGTTTGACTATCCTTTTGGGGTTTTGCAGTAGGGAATGTTACTGAGAAGCCGCCTTTTGAGGGCTCAGTATGCAATACCCTTTAGTGAGGTTAGTAAATTGCTTTTGACTACACTTATTTGATTCTGTTCTTTTCCAGGATGTTTTTCTATTCCTTTGTAGATTTCCCTGACTCCTTCACCAATTGGTGAGGAGACAGCTACTTTTCTGCCATCTTCTTAAACTCTTGTTTTAGTTTCTTCAGGTACAGTGTTCTTCCTGCCACTGGGCTTCGTACATGTTCTTTCTGGACCTTGTGTGTTACCAGATCTCAGTCTAAGTGTAACTTTAGGGTACTTTCTGACTTCTTTAAGTAAAATTTAATTATTATATAGTATAAGATGGTGATGTACCCTTTTGATCTATTGCTCTGTTCTTTTCTAAACAACAAAAACCTTTACTGAGTTCTTTGACAGAAGAACCAGACCTGATTTTGTTCATCTTTGCATCACATGCTACCTGGCACCAATAACAAGCACTTAGTACATATTAGATAAATAAACGTATAGATAATTGCTGCTTTGGCTAGACAATAAAGTGTGTGTTTACATTGTGTCTGGCTCCAGCCACATTGATATTGGATTTTGTTAATCTAATAGTGAGAGACTTAAGCAAGTCAAAAAAATATTACAGTAGTGCATGTTTCTGTAGGATGTCCCAGATGATCTTGATGGTGCTCCCATTGAGGAAGAGCTTGATGGTGCGCCTCTGGAAGATGTGGACGGGATTCCCATTGATGCTACTCCCATTGACGATCTTGATGGAGTCCCTATAAAAAGTCTTGATGATGATCTGGATGGAGTGCCTTGTAAGTTCCAATTTCAAACATTTAAAGACTAACTAAGAGGTTTAATTTCACAGATGGTGTTCTGGAGAAATGTTTGTTTCTGACTGTGTCAAGTTACTTTTCTGACATTTGAAACTCAGATATCTAGCAGTATGTTTCACTGTGGCAAGGAAAGGGCTTTCTTACAGCCATCTTTCTTTTGTAGGATGCCACTCTTCTATCATAATAGCAGCTTTCCTCTTTTGTCTCAGTTGTCTTAAAGCTATGGGCAACATTTTGTGTTGATTATAGTCATGATGTCAGATGCTCAGTGTTGTCTCTTCTCTTGTCTAAAATTACATTAAAGTGTTGATAAAGTATGGCATTTTTAGTTTAGAAAATGATTTAAGTATTATTTATTTTTCTTCCTCTCAGCTCCATATGCTTAAAGTGTTTTACCTGATTTTCTATGCAGTAATTCCTCTAAGCCCATTTTCTGCCTTGCTATTCATGCTTAAAATTACCCGCTGCTAACTTTGGTCTACAAATATTAAATGGACAGTTCCAAAAAATTCATAAGTTTTAGGTATCAGAGTACATTTATGATTGTTTCTATTACTTTTTTACTGTGCCTTGTTTATAAGTATGTGTGGATAAGAAAACAGCATAATTCCGAGGTGTTCATAGGCTCAGGCATTTCCTAGAGGTCTTGGGTTGTGTCTGCTATGGTAAAAGAAAGCTTTGCACTGCTTAAAAATTGGGTTGAAGCAAAAAAAAGTGTGTTAATTATAATCCTTGATGCTGTCAGTGTTTCCTACATGTGGACTTACTTTTATTAGCTTTTTGATAAGCCCATTAGTTTGAGTCATCCCCTAATATATAGCTAATCTTTTCTTCAATAGTGGATGCAACTGAAGACTCTAAGAAGAATGAACCCATATTTAAAGTTGCCCCATCAAAATGGGAGGCTGTAGATGAATCTGAATTAGAAGCACAAGGTGAGTAAATCACAAATACTGAGCTTTATGCAGTTGTGTACTGCGTTAGTGGTGTGTTCACTGGTAGTGAGTGTACTTGCCTAGCATGTGTAAGGCACTGGATTGAATCCCCAGCGCTTGCTGAGGGGGAAGAAAGTTGAGTTCTTACAATAATTATTGGTGCCTTTGTATTTGCTTGTGTATATTTTCTTTGTATGTAAAACCTTTGTTTTCAGCCTTCAGAGTCAGTGCTATCATGTTTTAGGTCTGTCATAAGCATTCACTGGACTTTATTGAATTTCAATGAAATTCATTGAATTACTACTCCTTTATGTTATTGTCTTAGATCCTGCAATTTGGAAGCTTTGAGAGTACAATTAGAGAAATCGTGATAACCTTTCAGGCCGAGGTGTTTCTATAGAAAGTGTAGATGGGAAGCAGCATCCATTTGGAAATCTGTTTTAGAAACTGAGTTTTGACCTCCCATAGTGGTTCTTAGATCCCGTTTACATTTGCCTTTCTCTTTACACTTACTGGGACCCGTGTCTGTTAGTATTTGTTGATGTGATAAAATAAGTCATGCCATTCACCATAGAAATACAGACAGTGCTTTTAATCATTTCTGAGTTTACATAGATAGTGTAGGTATGAGAAAAGATGTATAGTACATGAAAAGATAAGATGAAGATAAAAGCTTCTGTAATATAAACTTTCAGCTCTAAAGCTGGGCTTCTACTGTGCTGTAGCAGAATGCTAATTTACCTTTCCCTCTGCAGCTGTGACAACTTCCAAGTGGGAGCTATTTGACCAGCATGAAGAATCAGAAGAAGAAGAAAACCAAAAGTAAGAATCTTTAAGTTTCACACACACACAGTTCCCTGCACATATACATCCCCTTTTTCTTACTGACAGTTATAGTTGAAATAATAGTGAAGAGGATAACTTCACCTTCAAATCCTTGTGAGAGAGTCACCTTTCGTCTTCATTTTTTTTTTTACAGTGAATAAAGAGCTTTGGTCTCTGGTCTTTGCACTAGGTTTCACATGGATGGGTTTTCTAACCGAGGCTATACATTTCTGCCTTGTAGCTATTATTTCATCTGTTGTATTTGTTTCAAATCTTTGTCATCAAATATTGTTTTGGATCCACAAAAAAGTGATTTTTAAAATGTTAAGTGGGAAGATTATACTCCTTTTTTTCTGGATAGTGCATGGCTAAGAACTATTTTGTTATTTTAAATGAAAACATGTCAGAAGAGGTAAGAATAAGTGGGCTTTATGAGTATAAAGAAATGATGATTTTTTCTCTTTTGCAATCATCAGAAGTATTTTTGCTTTTAACATTGTGGTAGTAAGAATGTAAAGTTTGTATGATAAGTTTTATGAAGCTTCATTGCTTTGAATAATCGAGTTTTGCAATAGGAAAAATTGCTATCAAGATTATTCTGGGAAGAACTTTTTGTTCTGTAAAAACTATAATCTTTTATTCTCAGATGGAAGAAGAAAATCGGGGAAGCCCTTTTGTTGTCCCAGCACAGAATGTGCATTTGTGTGTACTTGGTAGAGGGACTGATGGCTTGCAAGGAAGTGTGCTCAGTCAGTAGTTTGTAGACGGTTTGATGGCATGGGGAAACTGGCAGTTCTGTTGGTGTGACTGAGTAAGTTGGTAATGATTAGAAAGTAGAAGTGTGGCAAACCAGGGGCGATAGGTCTCAGGAACTGAAGAATACTAGAGTGAATGATTCAGGTTAGTTTGCTTTGAAACTGTTTTGTTGACTTTTATATCCATGACTCTGTCATTAGCAACATCTCAAATATTAGCTAACTATATACTGTACTGATCAAATAATTCTTCCTTTTACAGTGAAGGGTAGAAAGTTCATCAGAGAATGCCAGATACATTGTTAGGTTCATTTTCTGAAAGCATTAGGGGCATAAAATTGATTTTTGTGTTACTGTATGAGTTTATTTTAGTATTGATGTTGAAGTAATCATTGCTAGAAACATGGGTCAGTAGAAGTAGGATTCATGTTTTTAATTTTTCTTAGAACTCCCATGTTAATATAAGCATCGGCTTATGCAGATGAGGAACGCTGATTTGCACAAAGCTTCCTGGTCCTTCAACATTTCTTACAGCTCACTACTACTCTCTAGTGGCTGGATCAGAAATGCCTTTTTGCTGAGGGCTGCTTCATATAATAATAAACTATTACATTTTTAGTAGAGGTGGAGTTTAAAATTAGTACTTGTAGCAGTTGGAAAGAAATGCTAAAAATAGTAGCATTTGTAATGAATTTGGTATAGATTTAGAATTTTGAAATTCCACATTTCATAAAAGTTTAGCAGGTGGCACTTGTTACTTGTTACTTTTGAAGAGGACCTGGATTTGATTCCTAGTACTTGCATTGAGGTTCACAACCATTCTTAACTCAGTTCCAGGGGTTTTAAAACCCTCTACCGATGGCCATGGGCAGCAGGCATGGGTACACAAAATATTCATACATGCAAATAAATGAATATAAAATAAACATAAATTATTTATTTATAAACATAAATAAAACAAGAGCTAGCTTTCAGGATGAGCTATAACCTTAGGTGAAGGTTTTTAATGCTCAAACTTTATGTGGTGCTTTAGTATAATGTGCTAATCAGGTGGGGTCCTTATGTGTTGGATTGAGGCCCTTACGTGTTTTTATGGTGAGTGTGACAAAATCATGTATTTTCTAGGGTATACTCTACAGAAGGAGGGCTGAACATTGGGCTTTTTATGCACAAGCCTTCATGAGTTTACTGAACTGAGGCGTATGCAACACCCATTTGTTCTTCATTTTATTTCTGTGGATGACTATTGCAGAATGAAAAGCACACTGATAACATTACCACAGAATTTATTAAAAGCATGATTATATTATATTGAAACTCAACTTTCTCTGTAGAAGGATACGTTTTTCAGAACTGTCTAAAATAGGTGCAGAAAATGTTTTAGTTGTTCTGCAGTATCATTTAAGGTCCAGGACAGTGAGAAACAAATACCCAAACTGTAGAATACAGTATTTTGTTTAGTTGTTCTGCAGTATCATTTAAGGTCCAGGACAGTGAGAAACAAATACCCAAACTGTAGAATACAGTATTCTGTGTCCCTGCTGTGACATGCGGTGTATTCTGTTTCCAAAGTCAAGAAGAAGAAAGTGAAGATGAAGAAGACACTCAGAGTTCCAAATCAGAAGAACATCATTTGTATTCTAACCCTGTCAGAGAAGAAATGACTGAGTCTAAGTTCTCTAAATACTCAGAAATGAGTGAAGAAAAACGAGCTAAGCTTCGTGAAATTGAGGTTTGTATGGCATTCAAATGAAAACTACTTTAGTGGTTTTTAACGTTCCACACGAAGTCAGCTTCCTCTTGGCACAGCATTCTTTATGCTTGGAAACCGAGTTAACTTTGCTTCTTGGTTCAAGTATCCCTTTTTCTCAACGCTAGCCTTGTTTCCTGTCCCACTTATCGCTATGATTTTATTTGGATGTGTGTATGTGTGTATTTTGTTCTCGGTTCGAATGCATGGCATACAGGAGAGCCTCTGGGAAATGGATTCCAAGGAATAGGAAAAACCATTTGATTTTTGAATGCATACCATATATAACTAGGTAAAAATATTTTCTGACACATTGAATTTAGGTTTACATTTTATTAATTATAGTGGTTTCTTTGAAAGGTTTTATGATAGGGTATAGTGTATACATTGCCTGAGTCTTAACATTAAGAAGAAGAAAACCCAAACTATCTCAGGCAAACTGTGCCCTCCTCTCTCACTGCTTTTTTACAATGCTGTTTGTTTTGTATCTCAGGCTACTTGGACTTGTTGGAGAGAAGCATTTGGGGAAGTTTAAAATAAATGGTTTCTATTAGCATATTATTAACTCTATATAATGAGTTTTATGACATTCTCATGCATTGATTTAATGTATTTTGATCATATTCAACTCCCATTATCCTTTGTCCCCTCCACCCTCCAAACTTCCATTGAGTATCTTCTTGTTTCCAATCAATCTTACACTTTCATGACTGGTGTGTGTGTGTCTGTCTGTCTGTCTGTCTGTCTGTGCTTGGAATGTGTGCATCTCCCAATGAATTTTCATTAGGTTTGCTTTGGGATCTTGAGCTTATTTACAGGGAAGTCTCTCCTTCACATGAGAACCTTTAACTGTTATAGATCCTCAGGGAGGGACAGGACCTCATGAGGATAAAAGCATTATTGAGTGCTCAGGGTGGTAAACTTTCCCAGCAAAATGGCCAGTTAGTCTAGCACTTGAAAAGAATATGTGAGTCCTCAATCCATAGTCCCCACTTAATAGTAATGTGGAATGCCTGCGATGTGCCAGTATCTTAGTTCTTATGATACATGCTGTATTTGGATGATCTCCTTCCTACTTTTCTACATAATCACTGAAGGCTTTTTCCACTACCTCTTTCCCTAGTGTCACCAAACCAAAGAAAACATTTTGGTTTAACCCTGTGTAGAATCAGCATGATTCTAGTTAGTATGTAGAGATAAGCTTTTAGTTAGTAATTTAATTAATTTCTCCATAGGATACTTTTTTGTTCTCTTAACAATTTTAGAGGAATGGGGTGTTGTGTAGAGGTGAACACACTCACTTTTGGACCTTTTTCTTCCTGTGAAACTTTTGTAACGTATAACTCCCTCTGTCTTCTTGAGCAGCTCTTCCTAATTTGGCACAGCTACTAAGAGTAAAAATGAGCTATACATGGTGGTGCATGTTTGTAACCTCAGACTCTTGGGAGCCTGGGTCAGGAAGGGGATAAGTAGAGACATACCTGGGCTACCTAGAGAGCTCAAGAACAGCCTGGGCAGACTGTTTCAAACTATAAAGAAAGCAATACTGAGTATCTGGTGGGGGGGGAGGGGGATGTGGTTCTCTGATAGGGTGGTTGTTTTAGCATGTAAAAGACTGGTCGTTCAGTCCTCAGGACTGGGGAGTAGGGTATAGAAATAAAGACTGCATTCAATAAAAATACATTTTCTTGATAATTGGAGTTTCAATGTCAGTATAGGGCTTGGGGAGAAGGGATGACTCAGTGAGAATAGGTGTTTGCCACCAAGCTGATGAGCTGGGTTTGATGGTTATGACATACATGGTGGAGGGACAGATCTTAGTCAGACCTCCACATGAATTTCCATGGCATGTCTGGACTCACACAAATATTAAAAAATGCCAATACGGACTGCCTAATTCTTCTTTTAGAATGTTCTGTTTCTTTATTAATATAAAGAGAAGAAAACCATATAATGTATCTTTGTTAGCTGGGTTTTATGAGCATTATCATTTTCAAATTCTGTATATATGTGGTGTATATTGTGTGTGTGCACTGTATGTGATCTTTTATAGTCTGCTCCCTATCCCTTTGTTAAAATTTCACTCATTATCTCCCCAGCTCTCATAATTCTCACCTATCTCAGAATTTGGGAAATAAGGCAAATCCTAGGTTTAAAAGGCAGGTAGGTCTTCGTCTTGATAGTACCTAGATTCTTCTCTGTTGTTACTCTGGGACATTTAAGTCCTGGAGCGGTTTCACAGCAGGTAGCAGACTAACCAAAACTCAAGTCTCACAAACTTTGTTTCCCTGTCCCTTTGAGTATCAGTTTTGGGTCTTAAAATCCAGTGCTTTTATTAGAGAACTGTTTAAGTAAAGAATACAGTTCTAAATTAGTTTCTCTAGGTAGTTTTACTATATACTGTATTTTATACTACAGTTTTTCTTCTTCCCTCAAATGTGATGTCTTTATAAAAATGCCTAACAGCTAAACCTTAACCAGTGATTAATTTAAAAAAAAAAAACAACCGAAACAATGGACGTGTGGCTTTACAATACTCATATTCTCTACAAAGACATGTGAAAACCTATAACCATGTATTGTGCTGACAAGATAGGCTAGTACTATTTTTCCTGTGCTGCTTGCTTTCCCAGGTTCTGCCAACAGAGGTTGGGGAGTAGAATGCTGGGAGCCAAAGACCAAGAAAAGTCTTTGGTGATGGGGAACCTTTTCTGCTTGTCCCTAACAAAAGACTGTTGAAGTGAGAATGTGAGCCTGGTTGTTGTCTCAAGGCAGCATCTGCATTGACTGTTTCCCTTTGTGTTGAGAAGTGTGGTCACTTTTTTTTTTATGGATATCTTAACTTGTGTTTGGGCCTAGTTAGGTCCCAGTGTCAGGAACTCTTAAGGTGGGATTTATAATGATTTCAAAAAATAATTTTAGTCATATGTGGTGGCTGATGCCTATGATCCTTGCGCTCAAGAGGCAGAGATCAGAGATTACAAGTTTGATTCTAGCTTGGATGCATAGTGAGACTCTATCTCAAAATAAAATAGGCTGGAAGACAGTGCGGTCTCTACAGAGCTCACCATGCAAATTTGAAGACCTGAGTTAGATTCCAAGAACACATGTAAATATCTGGGCTTGGTATTGTGCATGCGATGTTGCATCACCATAGAGGAGAAGGCAGAAGTTGCAGAATTTTCTGGCCACCCAGCTTGTTCTAATTGTTGAGCTCTGGGTTTCAGTAAGAGACTCTAAGAAAAACAAAAAACAAAAACAAAACAACAACAAAAAAAGAAACCAAGGGTGCTGGCTACTCTAAGGAATAAGAACTGAGTTATTCAAAACAAAAAATTCAGTTTATTGTTTAACTTAGTTTTTAAACCAGTTACCAACATTACATTCTATGCAACAGAATTTGGTTAGAGGAGGAGTCATACAGTGGTGAATTCAGGCATTTGCATCATCCTGCTTTTTCTCTCAATTTAGTGTCTGACGTCTTTTAAAATGTATAATTCATTAAGAGATGAAAAGTGTAAAGACTAATTTTAAGATTTGTTTGAAGGAAAAAATGGAGAGAATCTTAGTCTCTGGTTTATAAAACACTGCTATGGAAGTGAACTAGGTAGAAAAAGGACAAAAATCAAAGAATTTAGAAGATACAGTCATGAATTCAGATATTGTGACAATACTTCTTTAACTTGTGGGACAGGGAGAGGATTAGAACCTTTTTCCAATGCACAGGCTTCATTTCCTAAATGTCTTACTAAGTATATAGTCTGTTCAAATGCATATCTACACATAGAGTAGAGTGAGATATTAGCCTGCTAGGACGCTCTCTTTATTTCTTACGTAGACAGGGTTGAACAGGTGTGGGATGTCCGTGTGCTGCTCACTCATCACTTTCCTGCCCTTAGTTGAAAGGGAGACTACTGTTACCTTTTAAATTTTCATGGACATTTAAGCTCCTGGAAGCTTTCACAGTTTTTATTTTAGTAATTTTGTAGTGTGTGTGTGTGCGTGTGCGCACGCGTGTGCATGCATGTGTGTGTGGGTGTATGTCTGTCTGTCTAGGGGATGTGGTGGGAGGAGAGAGCAGGTGCATTGTGTGGAAGTCAGGACAATTTCAGGAGTCTGTTCTCTTATTCCTTGTTGAGGCAGGTCTTACTATTTCTGCCATTCTGTGTGCTCCAGGATAAGTGACCTGCAGACTTCCCAGTGACTGTGTCATGTAGGAGTACTAGCATTACAGATCCAGGTAAACATGGCTGCTGGGGGTTGAACTCAGGTGGTCAGGCTCGCATGACACTTGATCTTCTCAGCAAGCCATCGTTCCAACCCTAGTGTCTTACTTTAAGTTTTATCATGAGTTTATTCTCTTCAAAAAGTTTTAAAATTACATTTATTATTTTATGTGTCACATCAGTCAAATGGAAGTCAAAACAACTGTGGATCTCTCTTTCCAGCATGTGGGTCCCTAGGATGGAGCAGGTCATCAGATGTGGCAGCAGGCACCTTTACCCACTGAGCCATCTCGCTGGCCCATGTTTATCTTTTTTAGTAGTCTTTACAGAATTGTAAAAGTTTTACTCAGGCAAGGTGATGCATACCTATAATCACAGCACCCCTATAATCAGCACTGGGAAGGTCAGGGTCACCAGTTTGAGACCAGCCTGGAATAGATTGTAAGACATTGTCTCTGGGAGTAAGGGTTGGCCAAAATATTTAAATCTCCAGAATAAAATGTGAAATTAGTCTCACTTTTTCTTATATTTTCTTTTTCTGTTACTGATTTTACATGTTTGGGTTTTTCTGAGGGGGAATTGTGATGGTGGGTGTAGGCTCTCAGATTGATACCCATTACAAGTGTGTGTGAATCTGTGATTTTTTGCATAGAATTAGCCAGAAATGTTAGAATGAATATGTAAGTGGTCTACTAGTATGCTACAGGAAATATTCATCATATAAGCTTGGGGTATTGTGTGAAATTTTTGTCTTGCCCAGTTCCCACAATCCTTAAGTCCCAAAGAAATCACACAGAGGTCTATATGAACTATAAAATGATTAGCCCATTAGCTCAGGCTTCTTATTAACTCTTATAACTTATATTAGCCCATTATTCTTGTCTATGCTAGCCACATGGCTCAGTACCAGCGAGGCAGTCACATCTTGCTTCTTCTTTGGCGGGCTCACAACTGCAGAGGAATGGGCTTTCCTCTTCCCAGAATTCTCCTGTTCTCCTTGACCCACCTCTACTTCCTGTCTGGTTGTCCCATCTATACTTCCTGCCTGACTAGTGGCCAATCAGCGTTTATTTAAAATGTAATTGACAGAATACGGACCATGGATATTCTAAGGGATACATTTTAAGAAATGAAGCAAGAAATTCTTTCTTAAATCAGTATTTACTCTTCTTAAAAGGTACAGTGTGAATATGGTTTAAGTCTGTGTTTTGATGGTCCGTGGTTACACTGCTGTAAATAGAGTGGAGCCTTCATGCCATGCAGCGGTGTATGTTGTTCTAAGGAGCTGTAACTAGAACACCAACATTGTTTTTCTTGTTGCTTTAACCTGTTTTCTGTTTGTGTCCTGCTGACTCTTAAATCTTGCTCCAAGTGTGCTTGCCTGTACTCACTTTTTCCTTCTGATTTGGAGAACTAGGTACTGTTAGGTTAACAAGTATGTTCTTAAGGATGTAAAACAGTCTATGGTTTAATCTTCTCCAAGTTGAGAATATTGTGTTTGTGTTTGATGGCTTGAATTTTGTGTAGAGGGTTTGTTTAACAGACCTTCTGTTGTGGTTATATTTTGATCATGTCCTAACCAGTCACTGCTTTGCTGTAGGAGAAAAGCAGTGCTTGAGAAAGTGTTATAGAAAATTCTTATAAAAATGTCTTATTTTACAGCTCAAAGTTATGAAGTTTCAAGATGAATTGGAATCTGGAAAGAGACCTAAAAAACCAGGCCAGAGCTTCCAGGAACAAGTCGAGCACTACAGAGATAAATTGTTGCAACGAGTAAGGAATATGTTTATTCAGTAATAGCGTTTCCACAGTTACCTACCTATCTGTAGACTAGTAGGGTCATAGCATACTAAAGGGAAGTACATTGCAAACAGTAGTCTTTAATGTATAAATATTGAATGATGGTTAGAAATATTTTATTCAGGGCACTACCCATGGACTAGCTAATCTTGCTAAGAATATGCTTTCTTAACTGGAAAATGCTATGGGAAGACATTGCATTGATGCTAGTAAGAACCAGGAGTCCTAGGAAGTAACACTAATGAAGGTGAAGATGAGGGCTGGAAAGTCCTGCTTTTGGGAAGGTGTAGTAAGGGGTAGAATACTTACGGCATCAGGGAGTGCTGGGCTTTTTAGGTTCAGTGAGTTAGGGATGTGCAGAGCACCAGCTCTAAGACCCCATGTGGTGACTATGGAAATGCCCAGGATTTCCATTGTAATTGCTATTTTGTCCTGTACCTTGCCATCATTACAGTGATAGTAACAGTATCAAACAAGAAAAAGGCATCCCTAGGAGCTTATAGGTACAGAAACAGTGGGAGGGAGCTGCCTAGTAAAGTGACTGGACAGCTGTGCTGACTGTGGAATCCTCTGCCATCGCTGCTGTGTGCCACTGGAGTTTTCTCTGATGGGTCTTAGATAGGATTGCTATTATTGCTCTGTAGTGTTAAATCAGAATGTTTAAAATAGACTAATTGTAGTATAGTTTCTATAAAATGTATAGTCAATCAAGAAATAATTTTATCTTCATTCAGGTAAGTGTATACTGAGTATCATTAAGAGAAGTTGATCTCCTTTGTATCTCCTTGGATTTGTATTCTGTGATGTACTTGGGGAAAAGATAAATGAGATTATTTTTAAAATGGTATTAGTTGTCTATATATACCCTTTTGAGTCCCTTTGGTGATGGTAACTGGTTATTAGCCTGCATTGAAGATGACATGTTGAAATGCTCCCTGAATCTCAGTGACTACAAACTAAAAGATATGTCAATTGCTAGTTTAGTCTTCTGTATCCCATGAGCATTACTTGGAGACAAGATTGTGGTTTTAGAAGGCATATGCTGAAGGTCAGTTAACTATGATCTCTGTCAGTTTGTATATAAAGTTCACTAGAACACAGCTATGCATCTTGACCTAGGTATTGTCTGTGTGGTTCTCTTGTTGCAATAGTGCAGTTGCGCCATTGTTAAAAGGATTGTTTATAACCCACAAGACAAAGTAGTTTTGGTCTGACTCTGTAAAACAATTTGCCAGTGTTTAGTTATAAGAATTTCTTTTTAAAAATAGGAAGCAGCAGTTAGGTAACACTTCTGATGTATGCCAATTATAAATAAATTCTATTTCTGCTCTTAAAGAACTAAGTTGGTTCAGTATCTTTAGCCACTACTTTGACTATTCTGCTATTAATAGAAATTAGAATTTTATTGAGAAATGGCAGTTAGGACAACTAGGAATGAACAGTTATTTTTCTGGTTTATATAATTATATAATCAGTTTATAAGTAAGGATTACATTTCCTTTTATCATTACTTATAATAAAGTCTTTGGCAAGAATGTTTTATTAAGTGAACCTGCTGTATACAGGCAGAATTGCTTTTATAACTAGGTTCTTGAAATCTGTGATGGGAAGGTCAGTTATGTTGCTTACTAGCTCTTCCTGATCCATTTCTTCTTTCCTTACCCTCCCCATCTCCCTCCCTCCTCCTCTCTCTCCCTTCTTCTCTCTCTCCCTCCCTCCCCTTCTACTTCTCTCTCTCTCCCTCTCTACCTTCTTCCCTTATTTTGATGTGGTAGGGATGTGAAGAGATAGGAACTCTTAGACTGAGTTCCTGACTTTCTGGTGTGACCATGGTCATTGTGCTTAAACTTTCTGAGTCGGGTTTTCCATATCTAGATTGAGAGTGATAGTGTGGTAAAGGATCACAGAATGACTTAGTGTTTGGAAAATTGTCACTATGTTGTCTGGGCTGTGATGAGCACTCAGGAAATATTTTGCTGCTGAACAAGGACGACAATGATGATGATGATGGTGATGATGATGACGATGATGTGATATATGAGAAATGGCTAGATAGTTTCTGAAAATGAAAATGATAATCATACCTTAATTACTATTTAGAGAAACTGGGATTAGACACATAGGATAGCCTAGACTGACATTTTTTAAAAACAATTATTTTCTTTTAAAAAACAGGAAAAGGAGAAAGAGTTAGAAAGAGAACGAGAAAGAGACAAAAAAGATAAAGAAAAATTGGAATCCCGATCCAAAGACAAGAAGGAAAAAGATGAATGTACTCCAACAAGAAAAGAAAGGTATGGCGTGTCGTAGTTACTCTGCCTTGTTTCAGAGTTGGAGTGCTGTTAGGTTTTAAAGTATTTCTGTCATTAGTAGCAACAAATTGGAAGTGCCTTTTCACAGTAAACATACTTGGTTGGCTTCTGCCTGTAGGAGGCAGAACTGACTGAGAGAGTGGCAGTTGCCTTTTGGCTTAACTAATTAGGACATCATCTCTTTACTTGGTTCATGTGGTAGCCTCAGCCTTAATTCCTTGTAGGAATTCAGTTACACTATTGGGTATCAACCCCACGGCTTACATAAGAACTTGTGATATTTGCCTCTCGACTCCACTGTAAGCATCTTTTTTCGTCATGAAATAAGATTATATAGAAGCCACAGTGGCTTGCTTGTCATGTTAAGTTCTTTTTGTTTAGTGTGTATGTTATTCTTTGGGGTACATATATGCCATCATTATCTTGTGGAGGTCAGAAGAGAGCTGTGGGAGTTGGTTCTCTCCTGCCATGTAGGTTCCAGAGGGTCAAGCTCAGGTTAAGAGTTCTTACTTGCTGAACCATTTCCCTGGACCATGTTCTACTTCTGTAGTTCTTAAATGTCTAGTGAGCGAAGCAGCTGCTTCAGTAAATAGGATCAAAGTTTTCCACATTGTAAAAACCAATGGTTGCAAATGAGAAACCTGTCATAATCACTCTGTCCATACTTGTAAAAAGCAAAATTGTACAGATTGGTTAACAAAGAAATACAACCTTTTTTGTCTTATTATTTTGATGTAATTTCGGTTTCATAGAAGTTATAAGAATAGGTCAAATAATCCCCATGTATCTTTCACCCAATTGCTCCACCTATTAAAACACTCTACTTCTCTTCTTAGTTCTTCCCTTCTACTTCACCTGCAGCCAGTTAAGTGGTCATCCAAGTTCAGTAAAAGTACCACATTAAGAAGTTAGCACTGAAAAAAATTTTCATTGTTACCCAGTCTAAAGTGTCAGACTTTCTTCATCTTCCTAGTAATCTTTTCTACAGCAAAAAAAAAAAAAAGAATCGAATTCATTTGTGTCTTTTTTTTGTGCAAACTGTCTTTTGCCCATAAACTTACTTGTTTATGAAATAAAGGACATTGACTGTTGGTGGAAAATATTATTAGTATGAATAGTGAGAGTTAAGTTATTGTAAGCTGGGAAGCATTTGTAGCTAATTCAGTAAAAATCGAAAATGAATACTTAAGTATTTTTCGTCACTTATAGAGTTTATGTGCTTTGTTTTGTAGGAAAAGACGGCATAGTACTTCTCCCAGCCCATCTCGGAGTAGCAGTGGTAGGCGAGTGAAGTCCCCATCTCCAAAATCAGAACGGTCAGAACGCTCAGAAAGATCTCATAAAGAAAGCTCACGGTCCAGGTCATCTCACAAAGATTCTCCTAGAGATGCTAGCAAGAAAGCCAAAAGGTAAGTGCAACTCACCCTTAGCTACAGGTCAGTCACCAGTGTTCTACAGCTTTGGAGAGGATGTGATTGCCCTTTTGTTAAGATTTCAAAAACCCAGAAAAATGATTAATTATTTTAGATTATCTCTTTTGCTCCTTTTCCAGTTTTGTCATGGTTCAGGTATAGAAGAATTCTAGCAGTTAAAGGCTGTCCACTGTTGGGGATGGGGTGTTACTTTTTCATTCTGATCTTTGTTTCTGGGTAATAAATAGCCTTAGATTTTGTAAGAACTGAAGAGAAAGAATACCTCCTCCCCACAGAAGCAAGTATGTGGGTAAGGAAATAGAATACTATGTAGATCATTTCTTCGATACACACTTTCATACTTTTATTTAAGCCTTTTAATTCCACAAAAGTAGTTCATAAATATATTGATATTACAGAGGGAAATTTTCTTGAGCTGCACCTGAATATATATGCTAATATTTCATTATTGTAACCATTTTCTGTGCAGTCTTTATGTAATAGATTACTTTCTCCTCTTGAAGACTACACATACTCATATGTATGTGTGTGTATATATATTTTTTTATTTGGGAAATCTTCATGAACAAACTTAGCAAAATTACTGGGGTGAGATGTGGTGGCAGGTGCGATTAAGCCCACTCACTGTCTGGGAGACTCTGTCTCAAAAACAATAAATTATGTTGTTTCAAATGACCTTGAGTAAGAAAATTTTTCCCCCCACAAAATCATAGAATGCACAGCTTCTGTGCTTTTAAAGTGTGTGAATGTCTTAGTTCCCACCTTGAATTTTATCTTGTGGATTACAGGTTCAAATTTTGGGGGTATTAGTTTCTTGGGGAGCTTATTAAAGATACACACTCTCAGTAGAGCGGTAGTAAAGTTCAGAAATCTGACTTTTTATATCATGTGTGATTTGTTGACTGATCACACATGAATGTTAAGTACAAAATAAATCTGTGTGTGTATACAGTAAGAATAAATTTGAGTTTGCTCTCTTATTAGTGGCTTATATGCCCACTTGAAGCTTATCTTAAGCCATATAAGAATGTAAGCAGTTTTGGAAGGCAAGTACTCAGATATTGTTCTTATTTACTGGTTTCTGCAGGTCGCCATCTGGTTCAAGGACGCCTAAAAGGTCTAGGCGGTCTCGGTCTAGGTCGCCTAAGAAGTCAGGAAAGAAATCCAGATCCCAGTCCCGGTCTCCACACAGGTCTCATAAAAAGTCAAAGAAAAACAAACACTGACATATATTTTTAAGATGCTGTCACTTATTGGAAATGCAAGTTTGTTTTGTGCCTGAATGGTCTGTTTGTTTTTTGTTTGTTTTTTTTAATAAAAAAAAAAACCACACACACAAAAACAAAATTCTAATGAAAGAGCATTCCTGGGTTTGTTTGTTTGTTTGTTTGTGAATGCATGTGTAAACTCATGAGTAACTGCATCTGTAGACCTGTCATTGTTTTATATTGTATAAATTACTTTTGTTGTGGCTGTTTCTCAAGATGAAATTTTTATTGTGCTAATGAATTTCATCAGAAATGTGTATAATGGATCTGCTGGCAGTAGTAGTATTTTGTTTTAGGATGTTGTGACTTAGACACATAATACAGATGTCTTCCCCTCTTTTGTAGCTTTGACAATTTGAATTAGATTTCAAATAAAATCTGAACAGAAAACTATAATGTTGTTTTTTTGCCCAGTTGGTGACACCAAGTCCCTTAAAGACCTACTAAGTGAATTTGGCACTATTGCTGTTTTTTACACCAAGTGCACTGTACAAGCTCCAGTGTGAAAGCAGCTAGTGTTTTATGTTTACTAAGGTGGCTACCAAAATAAAACCCGTAAGTTTCCATACCCAGAGATGAGAAGGCTTGAGTGAGTGGGTATGACGTGGTATTTGTTGCCCAGTTAAAATTTCATTTTTCAAAAAGCAGCATGATTTCAAAAGCACTCAACCCGTCTTCTGAGCAATTACGTATTTTTAGGGTAGATTTAATTTTTATCTTCTATCATGAAGCAAGTTTATTTATAAAAGATTTTATAAAAAAGATTTGCCATAGAATTCTTTTGTATAATAGTTGCCTTTTTATAATTGTCTGTAGGTTATCTTTAAAACACTGGTATCATGATATTTGTACAAATTTGTTTGAAACAGCTTTTCTGTTTTGAAGGTTTGGGTTTGAAGTACAGCTTTCAATAAAATTAAAAATTAAATGGTTTTCAGGCAATTTTAACACTCAGTGGTTTGTAAATTCAAGGTGCAAAAAGTTGACTTAAACCATTTGCAGAGTTGAATTCTGTTATGAACAGGAAAGAACTTGCTGTAGTCTGAGGGAGAAATAGGAAAACTTGTGAATGTTGGTCAAAATACTGCAGTGAATATAATGTAATAAAGGGTGACATAGACTCAGACTGTCACTGTATTTGTCAATCTTGCCTTCAGTGTTTCATTTAGGTACTTTGTGTGCCTAGTTGTTTTGTTTTTCCTCTAATAACAGATTGTTTTATTTAACCTATTTTTAAAACTCCTTTTACCTTGTTTACTTAATTTTGCCTAATCACAGAATAAGGCTTCCTGACCCTGATAGGGAGTAGTCCCGCCAGCTGTACAGTAAGGCTTGTTTTCCCCACCCAGCACATCCCCAGCAGCTTTAGAAATGAGCCAATCATTTTGTTAGACATTAGTGGTTCTTAGCATGAAAATATTGTTCAGTCCTTTGTTTACCTACTTTATTAGGAAATATTAAATCCTTAAAGTTGCTTAGAATAATTTATGTGAACATTTGGTGCTGACACTTAAAGACCTTTATAAATACAGCTGTTACAGAAGGCACACATTTTTTCTTCTCTGGGTCTTTGGATAGGCCAAGAAATAATTGGTCAGAAAGTAGTTTTCTTTTCTTTTAGTTTCAGGCAAGTTATGATAGCTAGTTACTTTTCTCTCTTGAGTAAAAAACCTGAGCTTGGTTTTGGGTGTTCATTTGTAGTGTTTTCTACTGCAATGAATCCATCGCTAGTTAAATTTTGCTGCAGATAGACTTGGCTTCCCTTTGGGTAGATGGGAAATTACTTAGACCTGACAGAATATTTTCTGGAGTTTTTTAATGTATATATTAAGTTGTGTTGAATTTTGTTTTCTTGAATTGTAAATAGCATTAACTAGGTTATTTCCAGTTTTACTTTATAAGGAAACATCTAGAATAAGCTGTTAAAGTTCACAATGGATTTGGGTGGCACATAGCTGTTCCCAGCAGAGGCACAATGATCAGAAGCTCAGGAATTGAGACCAGCTTGGGCAAAAGACAGAGAGCCTATCTCAAAAACATGTTCCTTGTAAGTGTCGTGGGATTAGGAACTGGTACATTCTTACAAGAAGTAAGCTGTTCTGCACATTTTTCCTAATAGCTTAATTTTCATATCTAAAGAACATATAGCATAGTTGCTGTGAGTTGACTTAAAATGTTCACAAATGATCTGAGTTACAGGAAAGATGGTTCCAGCTATGTAGCACAAAGCTGTTGTCCTCCACTAAATTGCATGTGTGAGCAGAGCCTCTGTGGTCTATCCCTTCAAAGGACCTAAAACAGGGGTCCCTTACCAAGGCAATGCTGTCTCACTTTTCACTGCACACAGTTGGAAAGTTACGTGGTGGTCGGTTTTTTTACCAAAGAGACCTGTGACTTAAAAGGATTGTGTTTGGTTTTCTTTGGCATTGTATTTCAGTATCGCTGTGAGTCAGCATGTGGGGGTTTCTGTCTCTAGGGAGTTGGAGATTAAAGTATTGGGGCAGACAGAAAGCCCTGATCCCAAAGGATCCTTTTATTTGGCTCACAATATTTTTGGCTTTTTTCTTTTTTGCTAAATTTTGTAGAAATTGCTCTATGCTGACCCAATTTTCTTTATTGCAGACCATTCCTGTGGTCTTAACCTGAGAATTGCATTCCATTTAGAGAGTGTCAGAGGACATACTTCCTTCTGACCTATGTATCCCCCATTCTTTAATATTCTTGAGTACTTAAAAATACTTTAAATAAATTTTGTTCATGATCAAATTTAGGATTATTAGAAATATCCTATACATTTTTGCTGTGATGGTGGTATAAGTTCTGAAAAATTATAGAACGATAATAGTTGATCATGGTTAAAAATGAGGGCAGATAAACCTCTGCCAAAGTGCTTTAACCTATTCTGAGACGACAGCAGTGTGATTTCTTTAGCAGAGAAAGTTGTTTTTAAAAATAAACAGTACCACTTTTCTAAAACAATACTTTTTAGAAATTAGCCTTTTGCTCTTGTTTCCAACTGTTTGACTTTTAGTGGACAAGCCCAGCCGCAGAGAATTCAGCGCAGATATTCTGAAGACTGTAACTTTAAAGGGTCTTGTGATTAGTAACAAAGTTTGGTGTTTCCACGTCTCACGTGTGTCTTTTGGGATAGATTTTAGGGAGTGTTTCTTATCTTTTCGACTGTTTCATTTTTTTTATCAGCTTTCTAGGATTTAGCTAATACATGACTATAAATCCCAGGGGAGTGTAATGATAGGCGAGGAGATGGGAATGCGCTGCTGTTCCAAGTGAGCCTTGTTCCATTGCTAATTTCAATGCCTCTGTTGATTCAGTACCGCCTCATGGATCTCCAGTGTAAATGAATTATGTGTATAATGGTAATCTGTATAGTTTTGTAGATAAAATGTCCTCACTTTCATATGTAATTGTGCTTAGAGTTATTCTTCTCACTTGAGCAGGGTCTTATATGTTGTCTCTGGTGATTTGAAATAGCAGAAAAGACAGATTTCTAGAAGTGGAGTGACCTAGGAAAGCGGCTCCGCGGAAGTGCCCTGAGTGGGGCAGACTCCATGGACGGCCAGTGGAGCTGCTTTCCAGACGAGACGTGAAGATTAGTCGCAAACAAAGCTCATGGAATTCACTTTTATTGCTTTTTTTTTTTTACTTTTAATTACTTAAATAAAATACGTTGTTTTCAATGGTAAATTTAGATTGTTGATGTAATTTTCTGCATACAGTTTTCTACTGGGAGCCCTATAGGGTAACCTAGCTTTCACCAGCTTTCTCCCATGCAGAACGGTGATGCGAGGAGCCATGTCTGTCCATTGTAGGTACACAGCTGCGACATTTTATGCTCTTACATTCTCACCAGATAGTTTCATGATAGCTGATTCCCTATTAACTAGGAAATTTCATACACTTATTCTCTATGTTAAAGTTCTGTTTATTTCACCAAGGAAAACTACAGACTTCAGCATAAAATAACGGCCATCTATTCACCAGGCTGTAAATATCAACTTGTTAATTAGTAGTGATGTGTTTTGATTTTTAAAATCAACATGGTTTCATCACACTAAAAACTCACTGGTTCCTTTTTCAGGTTTTGTTTTAGTTATGATAATGCTCTTGACAATATTTGCCATCTTAAACATTTTAAAATGTACAGTTTGCTGGTGTTGGGTATATTCACATTGTTGTACAACCAACCTATATAACTCCTTCATGGCAAAACTGAAACTCTGTACCCACTGAGTTCCCCTCTCCCCCTGCCATGCCCCTTACAGCCACATTCTGCTTTGTTGCTGTTTGACTAATCTAGAAAGTGAAATATAAAACATTTAATTAAAATTCTTTACCATTTGTACTACATGGTGTGCTCTGTGGTCTCTCTTATGGTTTGTATGATGTAATTTCACACCAATACGTCATAGCCTGGCAAAATGTACTCGGGAAGCAAACTGTTTTGAAACTGCAGTAGATTAATATTAATGACCATGCTCAGATGCTTTTCTGTTTATGTTTATTGGCTCGTGGAACTTTTCAGAACTTGCTAAGCTTAGAGCTCGCTTTGATAATCATTTTGCTACAAAGCGGGAGGGGAGATAAATTGCTGGTTTGGTTTTTGAATGTTGTTTTCCTCTTAGTTAACAGTGTTGTCAGATTGTCTTAGAATAAAGAACCTCATTTTGGGGCTTTAAAACTTGGTGTGGCGTGATAACATAGTAGAAGAGGAGGAAGAACCTGGGCTGTGGGATCAGGTTAGGGTATGTGTGGTGCTTTATTTCTTATCCCCTGGGAGCTGGTGGTGCAGACATCTACGCAGCGGCATAGTGACTCTTTCGTGGTACTAAAGAAATAGTCACTATTCCTGGGAACTGATGGTGGAAGCATCCTGTGCTTAAGTAAAACAAAACAAAAACAAAACCACTCAAACAGTTTTTAAAAATTAAAAAAAAAAATCACTACATTTGGTTACTATTTCTTAACCTCTGTGGTCTCTTGGTGTGTGTTACACAGTATCGGTCACTTCTTAATCTGTTAACCCAGGATAACCTTTTGTTCTCAGTTCCCTTAGAAGAAAACATTATTGTAAATGCCAGACATGGCAGTGCACACCTTTAATCCCGTTTGGGAGGCAGGGGCAGGTGGATCATGTGAGTTTGAGACCAGCCTGGTCTACGTAGTTCAAGGCTAGCCAGAGTTACATGGTATGACCCTGTCTTGAAATAATAAGGGTATAAAGTAAAATATCTTTGCCAGTTGTCATCTGCTATTGTGGAATTCTAGTGAAGACTTCTGGAAGGAGATGCTGCTGACTATGAGCGGCTGAAATAAGGTGTGTGGGGTGAGCCCGGAGATTTGTTGTCCAAGTTCAAAGTGTGTTTTTTTTATTTGTTTGTTTAAGTCTATGCAAATTAATAGAGCTGAGCAAACATAAGTACTTTTCATAAACCTGACAGAACAAAGTCCTCTAAGAAAATGAAGGCGGGCCAAGCGGACATGATCACCCTTGTATTTTAGATGTATTTGCCAGTTAGAGCCCGTAGCTTTGTGCAAGAAGGAATGTGCCCTAAAACTACTTTTAGACTAGATCTATAACTATATGGGATTTGAAAAGGAAATGAGACTTTAAATTCTACTCAGAAATAGCAGCTTTGTGGTAATGTCCTCAGGACTTTGGCAAAGCTCCTTTGGAGTTCTCTGAGCTGTAAAACATGAATTTGGAGGAGCCTAGCTGATTAAAAACATCATATAGCTGAAACACTGCCCTGAATAAACACCGCTGCAGATCAACTGCCTTACCAGCTGAATATTCCCATCATGAGAAGTGGTATTAGTTGATTTGTTTGTTTGTTTGTTTCAGCATATCTTACAGGAGTGTGCGGCAGCTACCAGGCATAAGCGGTTTATTAAAGCGTTCAGGAAACTGCTTTTTATCAAGTTTGCTGTGCTAACATTCCAATAAAGGCTAGCAGAGCCTTGACGAGCCTCTCCAGGAGTGTAGGGAGGTATTAGATACCAGAAATTGTTTCATTAATAAGACTTTATCTTTTCTAACTGCCATAATATTTAGGTAACGTGAACTTAATGATCTGCAAATTTTAAAATGGCATGTTACATGTAGCTTATATGTTTTAGATTGTGCACAGGATATATCTATCCTAAGAATGTGTTCCCCAGAAAGATCTGCAGTATGCCCATTGATGCTAAATTCTGTGAGTGTAAGTGCCACAAGGCAGAGGTACCACTCCCCATATATCTCAAGAAGCATTTACATCTGCGTCTAAAAATAGTGGTTTAATTCTGAATTGATTGCCCTGAAAGCGTGCTTAATTTGACTTAAATAGCAGGTATGTTAGAGAAAGTCGTGAAGTGGGCCTGATCATTTTACTTGTTTATTCTCATGATTGACATAAGAACTTGTGAAAGCTTCTCAGAATATTTGCATATGTTTTGGAATAAAATCTATTGGAACCTTTATTTTGTGAATATTAAATGATAGAACCAGAATTAACAATGTGTAGAGAATGGGAGAGGTCTGGTGTCAAGAACTAAGCAGTCTGCTCTATACCTCACATCTGTTCCTAAGTGTCAGAATAGCTTATCTCTAAAATATTCTTGGTTTGTACTTGTGGCATCTATACTGACAGTGTCTATTCAGTGAAGAATTCAGGTGCTTTTCGGGGCCAGACTTTACAGTGGAATTCAAAAGTCCGTAGTGACACAGATTGCCAGTTTTCCCAGGACCTCATCTCCTTAAAGAACTCAGGTGATAGGAAGGAAGCCTGCACTGTGATCTTGGTGTCTGATGCCAGTTTATATTGTGTCTTTACCTAACACCCGCCGGGGAATTGTGGGTCCCTGAGAGCCTTGCAAAAGCTCTGTGGGTATTGATACTTTGTCTCCGTTGCAATGAAAGGTGTACCTGTGATGGGCTTTTGGGTGTGTGTGTGGGGGGGGGGTCAATGGAAGACTTGCCCTGCCTTCCTGAGCAGTGCTTTTCTTTCTTCTCTGTAGCCTTTAGCGCTTTTCCTTTGCACTGTGTGCTGGGAACAAGCCGAAAATAACAAACTACCTGGTCTTGGCCAGAATGATGTTCCTCTCAACTGTTTAATGTATATAGATCCTTTGACCAAAGCGGCTCAATGCAGGAAGCCTGGGGTAAGGGTATGGAAGGCTGGCACTAACAATCTCATTAATGAGTAAATCCAAAAGTCAGACTTCAGGACCTTTGAGTTCTTAAGGTAGTTTGTAAAGTGATTTTGGTAGCAGTACCTAAGCTTTTTATCAACTCTGATATAGATGGGCTCCCACAGAGAAGTCTGTCAGGGAATTCGTAATGGGAGGGGCCAGACCCAGAACTGAACAGGATGGCTTCTGATGACAACATGTTCTGAAAAATGGAAAACAGGAGGAGAGGGAGAGGAACTGCCACAGAGGGTAGTAATGCCTGAACTGGGGGTTCAGTAGTAGGATGGAGCTGGCGGTGGGAACAGAGTTCCAAGCTGAACGGGCTGGGAGTTAGCTTGTCTTAATACCCTGTACCACAGTACCCCTGCACTGACAATGGGAGGCACCATAGCCTGAGGACAGGGAGGAATGGAGGATGGCACAAGATGCGACCAGGGAAAGCCTGACATTTTATGTAGGGGAAGCAAGGTGCAATTTCAAAAGATGACTGTTGCACAGACGGGATGGGACGGACAAGAGCAGCAGGGAAACCAGAGAGGGGCTCATGGCCGTGCAGGTTACGCGATCATGTGAGTAAGGCATCCAGCACTGCCCAACATGTAGCTGCTCTCATCTAAATAAGCACTTTCGTCATTTCCTGGGGTCCTGTGGTTCCTACCCACAACAGAGGCTGAGTGTTCGCCCGGATTGACTTCGCTTGCCTTCTTATGCAGGACTGCCAGCGATGAGCAGGGCTCCTTGCTCTTGCTGGCACGTGAGGAAATGATGAAACTATATACTACACAATGATTCTTCTGTCTTCAGCATTTTCATCTGCTGCCACCGCCCCCTGGTGCACTGCCGAGGGCTGGTGGAGTGTGGAAAGCCGAGCTGTGAGATGAACTATGTTGGGCTAAGCAGGCTTCCTTACAGGAGTCCATCTTGACCATGCATGTCCTTGAACCTCATTTCAGGAGGCTAAAGCACTACAAGACACACTTTGGAAAACTCGTTGGAACCATGGTTAGGTAACTACTATTTCATGTCTTTTGATTAAAAAAGACAAGACTGTCTCCAGCTGTTTTAATAATGAATTCCCTGGGAAGATCCGTTTGGGGACAGAGAAATGACAGTGCAGCCGAGAGAGAAAGCAGCAGGCTTAGGAACTGATCACAAGGGCAGTCCAGCAGGTCCCCACCAGGTAGGGTGGAAGCCCCAGTCCTCAGCCTCTGTCTTGGCCAGAGATTCCAGGAAGGGGCGCCTGATACCACCCACCCATCCACCCCTGCCATCAATGTTGAGAAGTTAAGGGTACCTATGATCAGATCATCTACTGTAGTGTACTTTGCCAGTACCCAGCTAGCAGCTTGGGTTGTTTCTACTTTCCTCCCATTCTAAACAATGCTGTGATGACTCACCATGTCTGATACCGTTAGCACACACAAAAGTTTGGGCTTATTTTTAGATATAGAACTATTGGGTCAAAGAATATAAACATTTTAAAGTTCAATGGTGCATGTTGTCAGGTTTCTTTAAAAAGGAAGAAAAAGTGCCATTGTTTTAGATTTGTGGTGTTGAGTATGTACCACACCTCTACCAGCCCTGGGAATCTGTGACACACTGTTTCAAAAAGGAATTCAAATCGGATGAAATTACTTGTTCCCAGCTGGGGAGATTTCTGGACTCTACAGCAGGGGGGGATTTTGGCAGGCTGTCTAGATGAGTGAAGTAACTGGCTTAGTCATCTGGAGAAATCTGTGCCTCTAAAGCAGTCACACTTGCATAAACCATGCTGAGTGGCAGCCATGTCCCCAGATGCTCACCGATTTCCTCTGACAGCTGAGGCCCAAAGCCAAAGCCACCCAGTAGGAGTCTTTTGTAGCCCATTTCCCTTCTTCAAACCACTCTACTATTTATAAAAGAGAGAAAATATATACCAGCTTCAAGGCAAGTCTTTGGATGACTTCACCTGTTCTCAATTTTCATGTGTAATTTTGCAGGGTTAGTTTTGTGTATGTACAAATATATTACCCTAAGTCTGCTTGTGTTGCCTGGTGGGGATCAAGGAAGACATTTCTTAAGTTTTAAAAAAAAAAAAGTCAAACTGAACAACAGTATCTGTCCTCTTCCAAAGAGAGACCCCTTGGAGTGCATCCAGCTAGTTCTACTGTGTGCTTGCAGATGATTTGCCTGGGAGTCTTCTTCAAAATGAAGATGAGGTTGGATGCTCTGGGCCCTTCTTCACGGAGAGCTTATCGGACACTACATTATGAATTCTTACCTCCAGATCTTATTTTGTGCTCATTGTCTACAGAGTAGCAGGAATGAGTATCAGATGCTGCCATGTGGAAGAGGAAGGCATCCCTCCCTTCGCCATGAGTGAGGGTACCCCAAGCCTGTTGTCAGAGTGTTTGGTATGGGTTGCCTCTTTCCAAAGAGTGGTCAGGTTATCAATAGTGACACCACCATTGCTAAGAGTCAAGAAGAGGCCCTCACAATGGTCATGAGAAAACCAGACACTCAACCCTCCTTTTCCTGTCAGAGCCTTTCGCTACCAGAGTCTGTAATCTCAAATCAAGCCACACCTACTTGCAGCTGACAGGGCCCTTGCTGTGAAGGTTAGAGGACACAAATCAAGAAGAGATGGGTTAGGAGAGCAAGTTCAGCCTCTCCCTTTCATAGCTATGAGATAAATCTATGGGTCCTACCAACACCTGGCTCCTTGCCATAGTTTGTGATACACTAAATCTTGTCATGGGAAGCTTCCCACCATCTCCTGAAAGCCTGTAAGAGACAGAAAACCTCCTTGGTGGGAAATTCCTCTGAAGGATCTTCCCTGCCTGCCCCAATGCCGTACTTGAGGCTCTCCCCACCTACATCCATGCTTTGCATATGGGCTCTCTCTTCTGCTCTGTCAAACTATTATTCCTGGAATTCTGAGAATGTTCATAATACCCACTTCAAGGTCTGCTCATGGTCTCATGGTTGTGAGTCTTGCTCTTCTAATAGAGCTCATTCTTAAGGTTAATTGGTTTCAACTTCCTTCTCCATGAATCAACTAAACCTGCAATTCTCTTTGTTATAACACCACCGTGGTGGTCTGAATGAGAATGCCCCCATGGACTTGTATATTTGAATGCTTGGTCTGAAGTTAGTGGAACTGTTTGGAAAGGATTAGGAGGTGTGGCCTTGCTGGAGGAAGTGTCACTGGTGGTGTCTTTGAGGTTTCAAAAGCCCGCCCAAAGCCTTTCTCTTTCAGCCTGTAACATTTGGATCAGTTGTGAGCCCTCAGAGCCATGCTTGCCTGCCCACACCCCCTCCCCCCCCGTAATGGCCATGGATTAACCCTCTGAAACCAAGCAAGCCCCTAATAAAATGCTTTCTTTTGTAAGGACTGTCTTGGTCATAGTGTCTCTTCACAACAATTGAGCAGTAACTAAGACAACCACTTGTTGGTCGCTTTTTACTCTGACTCTTTACTCTTTGGTCTTTTGGGGGGCCACCACCCAGCTCCAAAATAAACCACACACAGAATCTTATTACTTATTTATGCCTGGTCTTAACTTGGCTTGTTTCTTACCAGCTTTTCTAAACTTAAAT
The DNA here is from genome assembly GCF_037038515.1 of Microtus pennsylvanicus. Classification (NCBI taxonomy): domain Eukaryota; kingdom Metazoa; phylum Chordata; class Mammalia; order Rodentia; family Cricetidae; genus Microtus; species Microtus pennsylvanicus. The sequence goes on from NC_134581.1 coordinate 28,030,374, forward strand.
TATCCCAACTACCTTTTGCCTCTGGGCTTTTTCCTTCTCTTACTACTGTATGTCTTACTTTCACTCTGACTCTGTGGCTGGCTGGCTGGCTGGGTGGCTGGGTGGCTGGCCCCTGACATCCTCCTCTCTTTGTTCTCTTGCTCCCTCTCGCTTCCTCATGTCTCCTTCTGTTTATTCTCTCTGCCTTCCAGCCCCGCCTATCCTTTCTCCTCCCTAGCTATTGGCCGTTCAAGCTCTGATTCAAAATCCAGCATTATTGACAAAACTTTTTGCATCTTTAGCATCCTGACTAAAAGGGTTGCATTTTGTTTATCTGAAGAAAATCCATAAAAGATAAGGATACAGAGAGTTTTGCTAAAGCTATATTCTGGTGCTGGAGGGTGACTGGAAAGGCTGTGACCTCCCTATATAGTCCCTTCTTGAATTAGCCTCAGCTGTCTGTGAGTCACCCTCCACACAGAGAAGACATGGAGGTCCTCACAGATCGAGCAGCCAAATAAGAATGGTTTCAGGTCAGGGGTGATAAAAGATCCCAGACATCTCCCTGGAGAGCTTCTGAGTGTGTGCAGTTAAACTGGGTCAAAGCATCCTGTTACTCAGGAATGGAAGGCTCACAGGTATCTGCAGGTATCTCATGAAGGACTCTGGGTCAGACTGAAGCAGCCTAGGTTTTTCTACAGATTGAGTGTGAGCAAGACATTTCTTGTCTGTGTGTTCCAGTTCTCTTGAATCATCAGTTTCCCAGGCACCAGCCCAAAGATCAACTCCAGAAGACTCATAGAACTCTCAAAAACTCAGATCTCGGATCCAGCAAATCTGGAGAGGGGCCTAGGACTCAGTGTCTGTTTGCATTAAATTCTGGAAAAATTCAAAGTGTGTAAAAGGAGAAAGAAAAGTAGAGTTGATCCCAGGCTTCAAAGCCACTTTAGCCTGTGTAATTCCCAGACGTGGTACTGTAATTATCCCTATGTCCGCATGCTGTTTCTTCCACAAGATGCAAAATGCAAAGCAAAATGATACTGTAGCACCCCTACAAAAAGTTACATGTGACTTCTTGGTGTCATCAGACACAGTACTGGCAGTGTTCACAAATTCACAATTGTCTTACAAGGTTGCCCCCCTCCATTGAAAGCCTAAATCAGATTCTGTAGTAATAAGGGGAGCGGCGGGGCTGCGTCCTCAGCAACCCGGCTGCCTGCTCGGCTAGCTTATGCCCCGAAATAATTACACGGACACTGTATTCATTTAAACACTGCTTGGCCAATTAGCTCTAGCCCTTACTGGCTAATTCTGATATCCCAATCAACCCATCTCTAATAAACTGTAGCACCCGTCTTACCGGTAAGATTCTAGCCTAAGTCCATCCTGGGTCAGAGCTTCATGCGTGCATCTTCCCTGGAGCGGGGATCATGGCCTCTCTCTGAGGCGTCTGCTCCCGAGAGGAGAGCTGTGGAATCTGAGCTCACTTCCTCTTCCTCCCAGCGTTCTGTTCTGTTTACTCCACCTACCTATGCTCTAACCAATAAAATGGGCCAAGGCAGTTCCTTTTTTAGCCAATGACCTTCCTCCATCAAGATTCATTCATGCGTTGATATAGCTCTCAAATATTTTTAGTCCATTGATGTGCCCCAATTTCAGTTTCCTTAAAAGAAACTGGATTGCTTTCTTTTAGATTGACCCACAGTCTAGGTTTTGTCCACCTTTGTTTTACTTTCTAAAAATAAGTAATTTGTCCTGATTCTAGGTTGCACTTAAAGTTTAAGTATTCTGACATGATTCCACTACAGGAGATTGTGTGTAATCCCTCAGAGGCGCATGGTGTCTCTATGGCATGAGCAACTGAGTCGTTCTGTGGCTGCCTAGCGCTATTGCTCTCTAAAGTGGCCATTGCACATGGCGGAAGCTTGTTGATTCTGATGGATTTGGTGGGCTTTAGTTCTTCACAGTTCTTAGCCTACCAATCCATCTCTCTGGCCATGGCGGCCTCTTCAAGCTGCCCCTGAGTACTTTGAATAGATAATATTGCTTTACCATAACTTCCTAGTTTTTTTTTATAAATAACAAATTCTCCAAGACCCTCTTGTACACTTCTACTCCAGACCCAAAACAGCCATTTCTCCAAGGTGCTTTAGTGGGACTCATTATTAAAAAGATTTCAGAAGATGCCAAATGTCAACCTCTAGTCTCAACATGCACACATGCGTGCATGCACACACACACACACACACACACACACACACACACCTCAGAGGATTCTGACAGGACAGTTGGGTTAGATCCTTGTTACTCCAACCTACTCCAGAATGCTGCTGCTATCTTTCTTGCTAATTGATTGTGAAAATGTATTTTAAATTTTCTTTTAAACATTTATGTAAGCCAAAACGTCTATGTAACTTATATTCTTTTTCTTTGATTATTGCACTGTAAATTGATATATCCTTTTCAAGAAGAAGTGTGGGCATGTATTCCATACCCTAATCATTTTCTGATCTGGAAGTCCTGCTTTTAAAGGGTAGGTCTAAGGAAAGAATAGAAAAAAAGCACATAAAAAGCACCAGAATTTTATTTGGAATATGTAAGACAAAAACAAAAACAAACCCCATAAAAACATGTAGAAATACATGTAGAAATATGTAGTGTAGAAATCACACAGATGGGTGATTTCTCTCCACCCTACCTTCTCTCTCTCTCTCTCTCTCTCTCTCTCTCTCTCTCTCTCTCTTTTTTTTTTTTTTTTTTTTTTGGTTTTTCGAGACAGGGTTTCTCTGTGGCTTTGGAGCCAGTCCTGGAACTAGCTCTGTAGACCAGCCTGGTCTCGAACTCACAGAGATCCGCCTGCCTCTGCCTCCTGAGTGATGGGATTAAAGGCGTGCGCCAGCATCTCCCGGCTACCTTCTTCTTTTTTAAACTAATGACTTAAATATGGATTTTAAAATTCTGTAAGTCCATTTTTTGTTTAGTTACTGACTTTGTAATTTGGAATGAGCAGGTTGTGAAATGGGAGCATACACCACAAGAGGTGTCACAAGGCAGGTGACAGTGAGAGAGAAGGGCCAGGAAACTGAGTTATGTGGCCCTGCCTGCCCTCTCTGCTCACACATGGTGTAGGAGGGCCTTCTTTCTATGTGTTGCTTTCATTGGCTGAATAAAGAAAGCTGCCTTGGCCTTTTGAATGGGCAGCCCTTAGGTGGGTGGAGTAGACAGAACAGAATGCTGGGAAGAAGGTAATTTGGCAGACGCCATGCTTCTCCTGTCCAAGACGGACGCTGGTTAGACTCATGCTGGTAAGCCATGACTTCATGGTAATACACAGATTAATAGAAATGGGTTAATCAAGATGTGAGAGTTAGCCAACAAGAGGCTAGAGCTAATGGGCCAGGCAGCAATTTAATTAATACAATTTCCGTGTGGTTATTTTGGGGTTAAGCTAGCCAGCCGCGGGACATGGCCCTCCCCTCCATACTACACACACGCACTTCTGCTACACGGGTGACGTTGACTCTACACTGTCTGATCGTTCCCATTGGGTGACACAGACATCATCCCTGGGGAGTCCCGAGAGATGTCTTTTCCTCCAAGCATATCTGTTCTGTGGACTGGAAGTGGGCGTGACTGTCCAGCCTAGCATAGAAAGCATTTGGTAGTGAAGGGATGGATTGAACACTGGGACTCGCCCTTTAATTAGATACTGAATACATTCTCTGGGGTCCTGTCTCTTTGTATTACTCTCCTCACATCTAGAATCCCTCCCCTCCATTTTCTCCATCAGTACTGGAACTGCGACACCTGCGGCAAAGCTGGTGTGGGCGGTGGGGAGCAGTGAGAAGCCCACATCCCACCCCCAGCTTACCCATCTGTTTGACTCAACTTCAGGACAACTCCCTAAGGGCGCAGCACATATCTTTCCATTCTTTTCTCTTTTGGCCAGAGGGGTGAGGCTGTGAGGCTGGGAAGGGAAGGAGGAAGCTCGCTGCAGAGGCTTGGGAAGGGCAGGCTGAGGCTTCCTAGCTTCCTTCCTAGCAGGCACTATAGCGGGTTTTGAACAAGGGCCTGATTTAAACTGGCCTGTAACTTAGGAGAACAATGGGCAGTGAAGCTGGAGCATCGGTTGGGTGTTCTGGAACAGACCCAAAGTCCAAAACCTGGAAAGAAGACTCTGTCTGTTAACTTAGAGTGAAAAAGCAAATAAAGTAATAGATATGAGACACATTTCATAAGTGCTTCTCATTTGCATGTGTTTATGGGGTTTCCATGGGAGCCTACTTCTCAGGAGACCTGACGTGTGGAGAGGCAGCCTGGAGGAAGCCTGGGAGGCTTCACAGCACCAGGGTGAAGGTCATAGACCTGTCACAGTGTGAAGGGAGGCGTGGTCCTGGCTGGTAGTCCAGGTCTCTTCTTGGAAAGAGTTTACCTTTTAATTTATTTTATTTTTTTTAAATGATTATTTTATTATGTGTTCATTGGCACTTTGCCTGCATGTATGTCCATGTAAGGGTATTGGATCCCCTGGAACTGGAGTTACAGACAGTTGTGAGCTGCCATGTGGGTGCTGGGAATTGAATTTGGGTCCTCTGCAATTGCTGCCCATGGTCTTAACTGCTGAGCCGCCTCCAGCCCCCGTGATCAGCTTTGATGTGGGCTCTGGGCGGGAGGGGGGTTCTGAACTCACTCAGAGGGGGGGTCTGAACTCAGGTCCCCATGCTGCCACAGTTAAGCACCTTACTCCCTGAGCCTGGTCCCAGGTTCCTCCCTCCACACAGCCAACTGCTTTTCATCCTCACTATGCCTTGGATCTACGTCCTTGTCGCTGCCTATAAATCTGCCTTGTTTTTTGCTGACAGACATTTTAGTTGTTTCCATTTTGTTTTATTACATATGCGGTACAAGGAACAGGTTTTGAGCATTGTAAGAACACTTCAAGGAATACATCCGCGGAAAGAAAAATCCCTCAGGGTGGAACTGCTCTATTCAAGAGGAGGAACGTTCTACAGGTTTGATAGGCATTTAAACTTCCTTCCTCAAAAATACCAATACTCTTTTTTCAAATGAGGGGGAAGAGCTATGGAGCCAAGCAGGTGGGGTGGGGTGGAGGAGGAGGCAACTCATGTGTGAGGGCACAAGGCAGAAAGATGGCACTGAGAAGGAACCAGGTCCTAAGGGAAGGGCATGTCTCTGATTGATATTCAATTGCCACTCTACTGAAATTAATTAATTTGTGAATAAATGGCTCTGGAGTTTTTTTTTTTCACTTTTCCTGATACCCCAGATTATGTAGCTCATCCTGTCAGAGGCTAAAATTGACAGAAGCAGGTTAGAGGGCTGAGGTAATGAGCATTGGTATACTTGGCCTGAGTCACAGTGAATGGACCTGAGCCCCTCCTAAAAGGGCTGGCTTCCTAAAGAGAGGGCTGTTCTCACAGGGCACTCGAGGACCCGAGGACCAGGGCACAGCTCGCCTGGTAAGCTTGCTGGTAAGATCATTTACTGACTCTGCTAGCGTGGCCATCTTGGAACACCACTAGTTCTAGAGCACGATCCCCAGACCAGGAGCGGCAGCAGTCATGGGAAAATGGTTATTCTGGACCCGACTCCAGGCTGCAGAGCCAGGACCTGAGGGCCCAGCAGTCAAGTTCTCTCGGCGACCCTAAGAGGTGCTCCAGTTTGAAAGCTAACCACCCGCATCAGAATCCAGAGTGGAGACGGCAGAGTTGATTCTCAGGAAAGTGTCTGTATTCTGCCCTTTCTGGGGTGAAAGTGATGTAGGAACAACACTTTTCCCTCCCCTGCCTGGATATCTCCGCTTCTATTCCAGTGGGAAAGGGTGGTGACAGTGTGCCAGGGTCTCCCAGGTATGCCCGGGTCTCCCAGGTGTGCCGAGGTCTCCCAAATGTGTCAGGGTCTTCCAGGTGTGTCAGGGTCTCCCAGGTGTGCCAGGGTCTCCCAGGTGTGCCAGGCTATCCCAAGTATGCCAGGGTCTCCCAGGTGTGCCAGGGTCTCCCAGGTGTGCCAGGCTATCCCAAGTATGCCAGGGTCTCCCAGGTGTGCTGGGGTCTCCCAGGTGTGCTAGGGTCTCCCAGGTGTGCCAGGGTCTCCCACGTATGCTGAGGTCTCCCAAGTGTGCCAGGGTCTCCCAGGTGTGCCAAGATTTCCCAGGTGTGCCGAGGTCTCCCAAATGTGTCAGGGTCTTCCAGGTGTGTCAGGGTCTCCCAGGTGTGCCAGGGTCTCCCAGGTGTGCTGAGGTTTTCCAGTTTACCGAGGTCTCCCAGGAGGTCAGCTTGTTCTTTCTCTTCTCCATCACGAATGTAATCTATTGGGCTAATAAAGTGCCATGCCTCATTCTGTAGGTCCCCTGGTGGATCCAAGATAGAGTCCCTAATAAGCACTCCCCACATATGGGGATAAAGGGGAACTATGCAAAGAAGAATAGCTTAATGGAGTTAGTAATGGCGCGAGTCCCTGCTTCGGAGGAGATAAAAGCCACTGTGTTCGCTAATAGCTTTACCATCGTATTTTAGAGTCCAGGAAGTTACACATATCAAAGGTAAATATCTTTGTCAGGAAAGGGGCCTCTTGGGATGCAGAGAATATGAGAATATTAGAACTGAAAAGGGCAGCTTGCAATGGTAATAAAGTCCTGTCTCATCTAGGAATAATATTGAAAAATGCTAACACAAATGATTGAAACTCTCAAAGGAGTTAGCCCGTTGTGATGTGGCCTAGTAGAATGGGCCTCGGAGTTACTGTGCAGAAAGGAATTCCAGAGGCATGCTGGGCATGGTGGATGAACCAGGGCTGCATATTTCCACCTGCTAGAGAGGGCAGATGCCATTGGAACTGGCAGCTGGAGCTCAGGGGCCACCTGTCCAGAGAAACTGACTGTAGTGTCTACCTGCTCTCCATGCTACGCCTGTAGCATACTGCCTGCACTACGGGACGGTTTGTGAGTCCAGCAAGGGGCTGGAGATTGAAACACACACACACACACACACACACTGACAAAGACACGGGTCATCCTTGAATTCCCCAAGAACGCCAACTTTTTTGTGTTCCAGGGAAGCTTATATTCTGCCTTCCCTGACCAATGGCCACGTCCTAGCTCTCGGCACCCTTCAGCTGCAAGCCACCGGAAACCACTCCCCTGCCATCAGAATCTCGTGCTCAGAGCAGCTGCAAGCACAGGAAAACAAGCTATTTGCTCAGAATTGCTGCAAGAATAAGAAGTTGTTTACTCCGGCACAGGACTAAACATATTCAGGCTCTGGGAGTCCACAGCTCCCAACAACTGACCATCTATTCTGAGTGGGCAGAGACCTTTCATTGCTCTCTGAAAAGGGGGCACAGGCTGAGGGTAAATGTGGCGTGGCCAACCTCCCCTACCACAAGAGTGGGGGCAACCCCAGACTCCCTGCAGAGGCCCGAGGCTATATACCACTTCTGCCTGTATATTTCCAGGCTGTGTGGAGAGGCAGAAGTGGGACACCGACCGCCTTTCTCTTATTTCTATAAGTACATGTGGGCAGCCCTGCGCTGGGCCTCCTCCTGGAGGTGGAAGGTTGGACAGACAGAATGCAAAGCTAGAGAACAGACTTCCTTTCCCTTTCCGGAGTCCCTAGTAGAGGAGCTGCCTGCAGGGCTCATGAAGACGGTTCCTTTGCCAGGCTCCCTCTGTGCACCCTATTGTAACATTTTCTTGGCACCATCTTCTCCCAGAAAGGAACCTTTGAGTCGTCCTGAGGCCTGCTGGCAACAGCCACATCTGTGCCCAGTGGAGATACGTTGGGTGCATGGGTGACCGGCAGATTCCCAGAGATTTCTCTAAGCCGCAGGTGAGAAAAACCAAAATCAGATAGGGTCAATGTGTTGTAGCGGATGACAAAGGCTGGGCAGAACAGAATCGTCTTACCAAGTCTCTTACGTCAGGCAAGGAGCAGAACGGTACTTTTGTCTGGGTGTCTGGTGTCTGGAGCTTCTGGCACTCCCGGCCTGTGAGGCTTGCTCAGGGCCCCTTCCTATTCACCTTCCACACCTGCAATGAGAGGGGACAGGATACTGTGGGAAAGGTTTGTAAATAGAGGCGTGAGATAGTCTCTAATGTTTGTGGGCATCTTGACCTTGTAAGATTGAAAAGGCAGCCTTAATGAAGGGCTGTTCTTGAGATTCCCCGCTTCACACCCCCACCTCTCGGCGAGTGACCTTTTCTTCCAAGAGCAGGCTTCAGCTAGCTGCCTTTCCTCCTTCTGGGCTCATTCTTTTTGACAGGATTAACAGGTCCCTAGCCTCTGCCTCTGATGCCGCGGTTGAGGAGCAGAAAACAACTTGTAAGATGAATTCCTAGCTGCAGTTCTGCAGTGCTCTCAGTAGCAAGGAAGAGGTACAAGGTGGAAAACATGCGCACAGCGATACAGGTAGAAGCTGCTGAAACAAGCGTGTTTTGCGCCGCCTTAGCGCGCCTCTCTGGATCTGGGCAGACGCCCTTCTCTTCTCCTAGCCAATGCCCATAAATCCTGAAGTCCAAGCAGGCTGCTGCACGGCTGCATTCCCACTTACTGCCAGAAGGCACTGCGGCGTGGATATGGCTGTGTAATAGAGTCTTTGCTCCTCTGCCTCTGACATTTGTATTCTCATCTGTAAAATAAGCCAGGTCAAGAACATATGGACGCGCGTGTTTCAACTGCATCACTTAACAATGCCACAGGCCTGTTTTCATTTCTCGAAGCGTGTTTTTTTATTTTTTAATTTTTTTTTAGAATTCCATAAATAGGTTAGTGTTAGTGGTGGAAAAGCAAAGCAAAACACAGTGACCCCCAAGGATGAGCGGGGCTTGATACTGTACAAATCAGGGTTGATCCCTGCATGCAACAGTCCTTATTGTTGACAGTTACTTAGTATATCCTAGAGTCATTAGAAAGAGGCAAACCTGGCTGAGAGAATGGCAGAGTCCCAGACAGAACAGACTCTCAAGGCCACCTTTTCTTTGATGCTCTGTTATCCCTGTCTCTGCACTGGGGACCAGACAGTTTGAGGTCAAAGATTGGGTCCTAGATGCAAAGGAACCAGGGACTTCTCAACCCTTTTTGGTCTTATTGAGTGGGGGAGGGGTGGAGTCTGCTCATGCGGTTTCCCCATGAGACAGGCGTTGGTTTCTGGTGAAATGACTTTTCAAATCTTTCCCCTGTTACTTTCTTGAGCTGATAAGTCATTGTGTTTCTTATTCTTTTTCTGAGAAGCTTTTATTCTTTTTTTTTTCAACTGTATTGGGGGATTTCTGGAAAGACGATGAATAGCTTCAGATGAGATCCAGTTCATTGCCTAACCAGACAGCTGATATTAAGCATATTTATTTCTCCGATTAAAATGTTTGCTGTGAGCAGTGCATTATGTAGGCTTATGTGGAAATGTCTGGTGTGCGCACACCCCTGGATGCCTTGAGCTTTCGTTTTTGTTGAGTAATTGGAAATAAAAGAATCTTATTTGGTGCGTTTTGATTTTTCAAAGAAAGATAACATTCCAAAGGCATAACCTCAGAGAACTAAGGCGCGGTCTCTCAACTGGAGCCCATTCTCTGAATCCGCACTTTTAATAGAAACATTTAACTCAGAATTCATTGATCTAGAATTTCAGCCTGCTTACTTTAAACTGCACAATTGGTTTTTCCTACCACATCTGTTGAAGTGTATTGAACATTCACTACAATCTGTCATTAGGGAGACGTAGAAAGAGCCAGTCTCGAAGCATTGGCTAAGTGAGTTGGCCCCCATGGAGATTCTATGCTTAGCTGCTGTACTCCAAGGAAGGGCAGGGCTGCTTAACCCGAGCCTGCAGAGAATCCGGTGTGGCCTTCGCCCTTTGATTTCTGGTTTGGTCCCATGGCCGAGCAGCTGCCAGGGCTTTCCTTGTGCTTTCCGTCCTAGAATTTCCCAAAGCCTTGCACCCTAGCGCTTCCGGATGCCTGCTCCCTGCACCCACCCATGTTTCGTCTTCTTTGTTCCATCCTGTGCGTAGACCGAGTGCGAATCATTTTCACGACCAGTGAGTGCCATCTTCCGCATCAGCCGTATTTCACAACTTGCCATGTGTCATGCTTAAACTAGCTTTTAAGGTTTCCAAAGCAAATAATAGCACATAAAAGTAAGTCCAAGAAAAAAAAATAAGAAAGACAGATGGATTTAGAAATGGAACAATGTGAAAACCCATACAGCTACTGTCAGCATCCCGATTCTCAACCCAGAACATCCTATCCGGAGCCCGGCCCAGGGCATCCTATCCGAAGCCGGTCTCAGGGCATCCTTTTTGGAGCCCGGCCCAGAGCATCCCTATCTGAACCCAGAAGACCATCCACTCTCATCTTAGAGCGTATTCACAGATACACTTGCACCAACAGCTAAGGGGTGGGCAGGGTACCTGAACATGTTGATGGAAATATTCTTCCTGAAATATGAACCAGACAGTGACATATAGGCAGACAACACTTGACTGTCATTTGTGCCAGCGGCTGTATCTGCAGGAGGCTGAGGCAGTCTCTCGGCCCCTCTACTGGGAGCAGACTTCCTGACTCTGTCCTTCGTGAGCTTGGCTCCCCTGTGTTCTTCTCTGCTCAGTGAGATGACCTCTCTCCATAGCACCTTTGTGGAATCTATTTCTATCTGCCAATCAAACTCAGTTTCTGTTCTGACTGATATACTCTTGACAGGTTTCGGGGAGACATATGCAAGTGAGATGTCTCTCAGCGGTAGATAATAAACACATTTTAATTAATAATTATCATAGGTAAGCCATACTGAGAAAAATTATAACAGTACATGAAGCCCACAGTATCATGGGCGTTGTTGCTTAGAATGACTGAAAATCCATGTATTTAAGTTTAAAAATGTTATTTTGAGGGAAATCATGAGTGATAGTATGGGTATCTCTGGCTATGGGGGAAAATACAGATTTGACGGATGAAAGTCTTGGGACGCCAGCCCAATTACATCAAAACGAAAACTCCAGATGTGGTTTAGGGAGGTTCTCTGTACCAGGGTCAGGGTCAGATGTGTTAGAGTGAAGGAGGGATCAGAGGCAGTGAAAACTGCGGGGACCTTTTGCCATGACTTGAGGGGAGGCCAGGGTTCAGAGTTGAGCTGGGCTGAACTTCTCTGAGACCCCCAGACGAGTCTTCACACACCCCTTTGTTTGACACTGAGAATTCAGTCCAGACATCATGTATGGTGAATCTTCACAGTGGTCAACTTCACTGTGCCTGGAATCAGCTAGGAGACGTGCGTGTGGGCACACACCTGAAGGGATTGTCTTCATCAGGGTAGTTGAAGCGGGAAGAGTCATCCTAAATGTGGGCCGTACCTCCTGTGGCATCTCCCCTGGCAGCTAGACAGAGGGCAGTCCCAGGGAAAATCTTTTGGGTTCTGCCTAGTTGCCTTCCCATCTACTGGGCAGTTCAGTTACCCAGCTTGTGATGTCATCAACTCTGTTGCTGCCACCCTCACTGATTTCCTCTACTGGTAACAACTTTGCATTTCTGGGCTTCCAACCTGGACTGAGGACCAGCCACTCTCCAGAAGTCCGTTGGGCCTCCAGCACCACATTGGAGGTGCCCAGCCTTGTGGACTCAGCCTCTTCAGTATATAGACAGCCATCCTGACTATGTAGAATGTATCAGACAAGCCAATCTAACAAAAGCTAATTTAATAGATTTAAGAGAATGTATGTTCATTCTCTTGCTTCTTTTCCTCTAGAGAACCCTGATTAATATGCTAGATAAATGCTCAGCCATGCTTTACCCTCCTTTACCCCTTCTGTCTCCCTTCTTGACCTGAAGAGACAGCACAAGCAGCCGAGGCAGGACAGAGATATGTGCTCCGGGAACCTTATGGGCACCTTATCCTCCTCTCTTCCTGCCTTTGTCCTCACCTCCTTCTCTTCCCTTGTCATTTGTTCCCCAACTACTCCCATCCCCAGATAAGGCCTTTGTGGCTTTGCTAGCTGGACAGTCAAGACTGGTCCCTACGACAAGGGCGGGGCTTCAAGGTCACCTTTCTCACAGTGAAGGGCTGGGTGTGGAATGGACACTCTGTGGGGGTTTGAATGAGAGCTGTCACCACAAGCTCAGGTGCTTGACCACTTAGTCTCCAGTTGGGGGCGCTGTTTTTGGCAGGGGGTGGGGCCTTTAGGGGCGGAGCCTTGGTGGAGGAAGTGTCACTGGAGATGGGCTTTGAGAATTCTTAACCTGGCCCAACTTCTAGCTCATTCTCTCTACCTGGTGTTTGTGGTTGAAGATGTGATCTCTCAGCTTCCGAGATGGTGGCTGGCTGCCATTCCTCCCTATCATGATGGATTCTCCCTCTGAAACTTGAAGACCAAATAAACTCTTCCTCCTATGAATTTCCTTAGTCACGATGTGATATTTGAGACAGAAGTAACAGTTTTGGAGAGATATTCTTATACTATATACTAAAGGTATATGGTATTGTTATATTTTTTAGAGTTCACACACTGTATCTTTTTTTTTTTTTTCTAGACAGGGTTTCTCTGTGTAGCTCTGGCTGTCCTGGAAATTGCTCTGTAGACCAGGCTGGCCTTAAACTCAGAGATCTACCTGCCTCTGTTTCCCAAGTGTTGGGATTAAGGGCATGCACCGTCACTGCCCAGCTACCTTTTTTTAAAAATTTATTTATTTATTAAAGATTTCTGTCTCTTCCCCGCCACCGCCTCCCATTTTCCCTCCTCCTCCCCCAGTGAAGTCCCCTTCCCTCGTCAGCCCAAAAAGTGATCAGGGTTCCCTGCAATGTGGGAAGTCCAAGGACCACCCACCTCCATCCAGGTCTAGTAAGGTGAGCATCCAAACTGCCTAGAGAAAAACTTGTGGGATTTTATTTTGATCTTATCTATCAAACTAAGTAAAGGTTTGAAAAGATGCGTGAGTTCCCAGCCTGGAAAAGGCTGTGAAGCTTCCTCTTCCCTCTGCTCCTGTCCACTGCCCTGAGAAAACAGCCCTGAAGGCCACATGCTGTACAGGTGAGCGTTCTCCTTCTCCATGAAAGAATCCCCCAAGGGAGCTAGAGCCGCGGTGAAAGATACATTTCAAACACATGGAGGAGTGGACTGTGGGAACAGGAAGCCTCCTTCAGCCACCCAAGTCCGTGCCCAGAGCAGACACTGCAGTCGTTTCTGTCTGAATTCCCCCAGCCTTCACCATCATAAACTGATGTAATGTGTTTGTGCCTCTAGTTCTTGATTTATGAGCCCTGAGTGGAAACTTTGAATTTTCCTCCACCAAGAAGGAAGGCTCAGAGGACAATGGGGGCGAAGCTGAGGAAAGCACGGGTATTTGTGTGTGTGTGAGAAGGTCAAGGCAGAGCCTATTAAACTGTTCTTTAGCTTAAGTGAAAAATAAAGAGAAAGGACACTTTAGCTCGCCAGTGCCCCTGCTGAGACTGACTCTGGCATCTGAGATGGTCATTCCAGGGTTCTCCCTCCCCTGCCCACGCTCCCTCTCAAGTTCATGCCCGTCATTTTCAGAGTCATGTTTTACTAAAGACTGTGTTCTGCTTGTAGTTCAAACACAGACCTCCAGCCTGTCTTCACTTCGAATGTGAAAACCTGCCAGCGACCTTTGCGAAATGCTCGTGTATAAGTGTCAGCCGTTAGAGTCAGCTCCCACTGGAAGCGTGTGGAAGAAAAGATACAGTCATTTAAAAAACAATCCCAAACAACCCTTCAGGGCAGGGGTTGGTGCGGGGGTTAGAACACTTGCCTACGTGCAGGAGTTAAAGTTCTATCGCTGAGAAATGTGAAATAAAAGAAACAAGAAAAAACTCCATAAAGAATTAAAACAAAACAGAACAGAAAGCGTCTTTGCTACTGAAGGAGACTTCCCCTAAATTCTCAGCTCAGAGAATTTCCCCTGAGAAACAACCGTCCTCCACTTCTGTAAGCGTGTGCTCAGCTGCATCGTATGTGCTGTTGTAGTTCGTTGAGTTTTGCTTACTTAGTTCTTTCTACTAAGAAATATAATAAATCCTTTCGTTTTCAACTGGGAATGTATTTTACTCTAATACTTGACTCGATATGTATCAAGGCATAATATTCTTGGTAGGAAATAAGTTTCTATTAGATTATTGAGTCGGCCCCTCGTCCCAACTGACGATTTTTTTCTCTTCAGTTATGATTGCCTAGTTTTACTGGAATTACTATTTAATAGGTGTCAAATTTCCTGAATGTATTTTTCATGTCTCTACTTTTCTTGCTGTATTTTAGTTCCTCTCTCTCTCTCTTTCTCTCTCTCTCTTCTCTTTTCCTCCCTTCCTAACTTCCTTCTTTTCTTATCTCCTTCTTTTTGACAAGGTCTCACTATGTACCCTGGGCTGTCCTGGAACTTGGAAGAGATCCGCGTGCCTTTGCCTCCCGAGTGCAGGGATTACAGGCCTGTGCCACCACGGCAGCTTTGGCCATACGCTTTAACTGCTAATCTCTCTCTTTCAGACCATTTCTCATAGCACCCAGTAGCTGGCATGAGTTTCCTCTTCAGAGATCTGAGTTTTCTTGAAATGGGAACCTGTGCTTTCAGGTAAATGGGTAGGGATCAAAGAAAGGCCGGTGTAACAGGGACATTGATGAGCGAAGTCCAGCAGTTGTGCTGGGAGATCCTGTTTACCAGTATCAGGAGGGCTTCAGGGTAGTGGAGGATTTCAGGGTAGTGGAGGACTTCAGGGTAGTGGAGGACTTCAGGGTAGTGGAGGAGGGCTTCAGGGTAGTGGAGGAGGACTTCAGGGTAGTGGAGGAGGACTTCAGGGTAGTGGAGGAGGACTTCAGGGTAGTGGAGGACTTCAGGGTAGTGGAGGAGGACTTCAGGGTAGTGGAGGACTTCAGGGTAGTGGAGGAGGACTTCAGGGTAGTGGAGGAGGACTTCAGGGTAGTGGAGGAGGGCTTCAGGGTAGTGGAGGAGGACTTCAGGGTAGTGGAGGACTTCAGGGTAGTGGAGGAGGACTTCAGGGTAGTGGAGGAGGACTTCAGGGTAGTGGAGGGCTTCAGGGTAGTGGAGGAGGACTTCAGGGTAGTGGAGGACTTCAGGGTAGTGGAGGAGGACTTCAGGGTAGTGGAGGAGGGCTTCAGGGTAGTGGAGGAGGACTTCAGGGTAGTGGAGGACTTCAGGGTAGTGGAGGAGGACTTCAGGGTAGTGGAGGAGGACTTCAGGGTAGTGGAGGAGGACTTCAGGGTAGTGGAGGAGGACTTCAGGGTAGTGGAGGAGGACTTCAGGGTAGTGGAGGAGGACTTCAGGGTAGTGGAGGACTTCAGGGTAGTGCAGGAGGGCTTCAGGGTAGTGGAGGAGGACTTCAGGGTAGTGGAGGACTTCAGGGTAGTGGAGGACTTCAGGGTAGTGGAGGACTTCAGGGTAGTGGAGGAGGACTTCAGGGTAGTGGAGGAGGGCTTCAGGGTAGTGGAGGAGGACTTCAGGGTAGTGGAGGACTTCAGGGTAGTGGAGGAGGGCTTCAGGGTAGTGGAGGAGGACTTCAGGGTAGTGGAGGAGGACTTCAGGGTAGTGGAGGAGGACTTCAGGGTAGTGGAGGAGGACTTCAGGGTAGTGGAGGAGGACTTCAGGGTAGTGGAGGACTTCAGGGTAGTGGAGGACTTCAGGGTAGTGGAGGAGGACTTCAGGGTAGTGGAGGAGGACTTCAGGGTAGTGGAGGAGGACTTCAGGGTAGTGGAGGAGGACTTCAGGGTAGTGGAGGACTTCAGGGTAGTGGAGGAGGACTTCAGGGTAGTGGAGGACTTCAGGGTAGTGGAGGAGGACTTCAGGGTAGTGGAGGAGGACTTCAGGGTAGTGGAGGAGGACTTCAGGGTAGTGGAGGAGGACTTCAGGGTAGTGGAGGACTTCAGGGTAGTGTGGAGGACTTCAGGGTAGTGGAGGAGGACTTCAGGGTAGTGGAGGACTTCAGGGTAGTGGAGGGCTTCAGGGTAGTGGAGGAGGACTTCAGGGTAGTGGAGGACTTCAGGGTAGTGGAGGAGGACTTCAGGGTAGTGGAGGACTTCAGGGTAGTGCAGGAGGGCTTCAGGGTAGTGGAGGAGGACTTCAGGGTAGTGGAGGACTTCAGGGTGGTGGAGGACTTCAGGGTAGTGGAGGAGGGCTTCAGGGTAGTGGAGGAGGACTTCAGGGTAGTGGAGGACTTCAGGGTAGTGGAGGACTTCAGGGTAGTGGAGGACTTCAGGGTAGTGGAGGAGGACTTCAGGGTAGTGGAGGAGGACTTCAGGGTAGTGGAGGAGGACTTCAGGGTAGTGGAGGAGGACTTCAGGGTAGTGGAGGAGGACTTCAGGGTAGTGGAGGAGGACTTCAGGGTAGTGGAGGAGGACTTCAGGGTAGTGGAGGACTTCAGGGTAGTGCAGGAGGGCTTCAGGGTAGTGGAGGAGGACTTCAGGGTAGTGGAGGACTTCAGGGTAGTGGAGGACTTCAGGGTAGTGGAGGACTTCAGGGTAGTGGAGGAGGACTTCAGGGTAGTGGAGGAGGGCTTCAGGGTAGTGGAGGAGGACTTCAGGGTAGTGGAGGACTTCAGGGTAGTGGAGGAGGGCTTCAGGGTAGTGGAGGAGGACTTCAGGGTAGTGGAGGAGGACTTCAGGGTAGTGGAGGAGGACTTCAGGGTAGTGGAGGAGGACTTCAGGGTAGTGGAGGAGGACTTCAGGGTAGTGGAGGACTTCAGGGTAGTGGAGGACTTCAGGGTAGTGGAGGAGGACTTCAGGGTAGTGGAGGAGGACTTCAGGGTAGTGGAGGAGGACTTCAGGGTAGTGGAGGAGGACTTCAGGGTAGTGGAGGACTTCAGGGTAGTGGAGGAGGACTTCAGGGTAGTGGAGGACTTCAGGGTAGTGGAGGAGGACTTCAGGGTAGTGGAGGAGGACTTCAGGGTAGTGGAGGAGGACTTCAGGGTAGTGGAGGAGGACTTCAGGGTAGTGGAGGACTTCAGGGTAGTGTGGAGGACTTCAGGGTAGTGGAGGAGGACTTCAGGGTAGTGGAGGACTTCAGGGTAGTGGAGGGCTTCAGGGTAGTGGAGGAGGACTTCAGGGTAGTGGAGGAGGACTTCAGGGTAGTGGAGGAGGACTTCAGGGTAGTGGAGGACTTCAGGGTAGTGCAGGAGGGCTTCAGGGTAGTGGAGGAGGACTTCAGGGTAGTGGAGGACTTCAGGGTGGTGGAGGACTTCAGGGTAGTGGAGGAGGGCTTCAGGGTAGTGGAGGAGGACTTCAGGGTAGTGGAGGACTTCAGGGTAGTGGAGGACTTCAGGGTAGTGGAGGACTTCAGGGTAGTGGAGGAGGACTTCAGGGTAGTGGAGGAGGACTTCAGGGTAGTGGAGGAGGACTTCAGGGTAGTGGAGGAGGACTTCAGGGTAGTGGAGGAGGACTTCAGGGTAGTGGAGGAGGACTTCAGAGTAGTGGAGGACTTCAGGGTAGTGGAGGAGGACTTCAGGGTAGTGGAGGACTTCAGGGTAGTGGAGGAGGGCTTCACGGTAGTGGAGGAGGACTTCAGGGTAGTGGAGGAGGACTTCAGGGTAGTGGAGGACTTCAGGGTAGTGGAGGAGGGCTTCACGGTAGTGGAGGAGGACTTCAGGGTAGTGGAGGAGGACTTCAGGGTAGTGGAGGAGGACTTCAGGGTAGTGGAGGAGGACTTCAGGGTAGTGGAGGAGGACTTCAGGGTAGTGGAGGAGGACTTCAGGGTAGTGGAGGACTTCAGGGTAGTGCAGGAGGGCTTCAGGGTAGTGGAGGAGGACTTCAGGGTAGTGGAGGACTTCAGGGTAGTGGAGGACTTCAGGGTAGTGGAGGACTTCAGGGTAGTGGAGGAGGACTTCAGGGTAGTGGAGGAGGGCTTCAGGGTAGTGGAGGACTTCAGGGTAGTGGAGGAGGGCTTCACGGTAGTGGAGGAGGACTTCAGGGTAGTGGAGGAGGACTTCAGGGTAGTGGAGGACTTCAGGGTAGTGGAGGAGGGCTTCACGGTAGTGGAGGAGGACTTCAGGGTAGTGGAGGAGGACTTCAGGGTAGTGGAGGAGGACTTCAGGGTAGTGGAGGAGGACTTCAGGGTAGTGGAGGAGGACTTCAGGGAGGAGGAGGACTTCAGGGTAGTGGAGGAGGACTTCAGGGTAGTGGAGGAGGACTTCAGGGTAGTGGAGGAGGACTTCAGGGTAGTGGAGGAGGACTTCAGGGTAGTGGAGGAGGACTTCAGGGAGGAGGAGGACTTCAGGGTAGTGGAGGAGGACTTCAGGGTAGTGGAGGAGGACTTCAGGGTAGTTTGGAGGACTTCAGGGTAGTGTGGAGGGCTTCAGGGTAGTGTGGAGGAGGGCTTCAGGGTAGTGGAGGAGGACTTCAGGGTAGTGGAGGAGGACTTCAGGGTAGTTTGGAGGACTTCAGGGTAGTGTGGAGGGCTTCAGGGTAGTGTGGAGGAGGGCTTCAGGGTAGTGGAGGAGGACTTCAGGGTAGTGGAGGAGGACTTCAGGGTAGTGGAGGAGGACTTCAGGGTAGTGGAGGAGGACTTCAGGGTAGTGGAGGAGGACTTCAGGGTAGTGGAGGAGGACTTCAGGGTAGTGGAGGAGGGCTTCAGTGTTAGCCACATGCCTCTGCCCCAATTGAGGCAGCACTACTGTGTCCAGACTGTCCCTGCCATCACTTGTTCCAGAACAGCTCTTCGTGGCAGAACTCTCTCTCTCTCTCTCTCTCTCTCTCTCTCTCTCTCTCTCTCTCTCTCTCTCTCTCTCTCTCTCTCTCTTTTTCTCTCTCACACACACCACACACCCGTGCACACATACACCCACACACACACCCTGCCCCCTGCCTTCTTTACCATCTGCCCAAGCTGTTCCTTCCCTCTTTCCTCCTCAGGTAAGTCCTTTCCCGGGAATTTCCTCCTGTTTCTGGTCTGCTATTGAGGCCTGCACCTTCTCTGGCAGGGAAGGCCATGACACACGTAGGTGCAGCCATATAGAGACCCATCTTCAGGAGCCAGGGGCTGGGAGTTCTGCCATGGTGTTAGTTCCACAGTCGGATGCCCTGTAAAGCCCCTTCCCACAAAGCATCTCAGGGGCACCTCTAGACGTGGTTTTAAGGTAGCTAATATGTGTTGGTGTCTAGATGCCTAATTAGCAGGAGGAAGATGCTGCTTTTGCACATCCTTTGGCTAATTAGATCTGCTGTGAAGTCATTCCCTTGATGACCATCCTAATGAAGCCAGTAAAGACCTCTTCTGAAGCAGTCTTTTCTTCCTACCTTAAGTGCTACCCTCGCGCCCGCACTAACAGACTCATTATCTTCCAGATTCTGATGTCTGTGTTCATGCTCTGTTGGTTTCATTGATACAAAATAAAATCACTACCTATTAAAATTGCATTAAAGCACTAACGTAAACCGACGAAAGCCGAGGACCGTGGAGCCTGCGCTGCGCCCCAGCCTCCTGTGTGGGAAACGTCTGCACTTGGCAGACTCCGTGAACGGGGCTCAACCTGGACTTTACAGCCTAGGCTTGATCGCTTTCCTCAGCTGAGCAGAGTTGCTGGTGAGAAGACAGGGTCTTAGCTATCTGCAGCGGTTATTTTCGGATTTCTGGAAAGCGAGGACGGGAAGGGAGACAGTCTTTACAAGTCTAACGTGGTGTTTTCCAAAAAGACGACTGACCGATAGATTTCTGTTGACAAAAGCAGTTCAGAGGCCGTGCTCCCAGCGTCCTGCCGAATCAGTGTTGCCAGGATTTAAAAAGCACAAAACAAACAAGTACAGCAAGCCATCTTCGTTCTTATATTTTAAAAGGGGGCAGGAATTTAAATGCTCAAAAGCAGCGCGAGACTCTGCTTCTTCGGTGGAGAGGCAGAGCGGGAGTGAGTTGGAAGAATTCAGCTGGCAGTTATAGAAGGAGACAGACCCGGGTGGAGAGCAGAATGCTGTCTCTAACCCGTAAACTAGATTAATCCGTGATCTTGGCTCAGTCACTGTGGATGTTAGTTTCCTTGTCTGGAAGTGAACTCACAGTGCCATATTGTAATATGCTCCTCTCACAAGCCAGTTTATGTGTGTGTGTGTGTGTGTGTTTGTGTATGTATGTGCTTTTAAAAACCTGCCCTCCAGTCAGGCATAAGTGGCAAACACTTGTGCTCTTTGTACTTGAGAGGTGACAGCATAAGATTAGAAGTTCAAGGTTATGCTCAGCTACATATCATCGAGGTCAAAGCCAACCTGAGATACCTGTTTAAAGAAACCAAGCTGGGCAGTGGTGGTGCACGTCTTTAATCCCAGCACTCGGGAACCAGGCAGAGACAGGCAGATTTCAGTGAGTTTAACGCCAGCTAGGGATACACACAGAAACCCTGTCTCAGAAAACCAAACCAAACCGAACCAAAACAACAACAACAAAAGAAAGAGATAAAAGGAAGAAAAAAACCAAACCAAATCAAAACACAAACCAACAAGGAAGCTGCCCTACAAAAACCCTGCCCCCCCCCCCAATAAATACCACTACCCAGCCGTCACAGACTGTTCATATCCCAAGCATTGACACAGAAAGATCAGGCAGAGAGCCATGTGCCTATAATGTTGGTACTGGGGAGTCAGAGACAAAAGGATCCTGGGAGTCTGGTGATTTCTTCATCTTGCCTGATAGCGAGCTCCAGGTTCAGTGAGAGAGCTTGTCTCAAAAGAAAAAAGAGTGGAGAGCAATAGAGACAGACACTAAGTGTTGACCTCTGGCTTACACACCCACTCACACACACACACACACACACACACGCACACACATGAACGTGTATGTACACACACCTACACCATACATGCATAATACCCAAAACAAATAAAAGTTTTTGGGTAGGTATCTCTTCAGATTTTTCAACACAAGCTAGACATCTGAGTTTTCATATGTGATGTCCCAATTTAAAATGCAGGCAGCTCGGCATATGATGCCTCCAAGAGGATGGAGGTTCAAGTCGGTGGGAGAGCCGTGCTGCATGTGGACACTCGGGGGCCAACATGGGATATTTCTTTACACTGTGTGAATGCATGTCGCTGTGATCGGTTTACCTAGGCCGGAGAAGGTTAGTAGGGAGAACCAGACTAAGAGGATGCTGGGAAGAGAGAGGGAGGAGTCTGAGGCAGTGTGAGCCAGACTCAGAAGAAGCAACACACAAAGCACACAGGTGAGGTAAACGAGCCTTGGGGGCCGCACATAGGTGAATACAAATGGGTTAATTACATTGTAAGAGCTAGTTAAAAATGAATCTAAGCTATTGGCGGAATTGTATAATAGCAAGTCTCTGTGTGGTTATTTGGGCACTGGCTGGGGGACAGAATGTCTGCCTGTAGGCCAAGGCTCCCATTTGTTGTGCTGCTTTCCTGCAGGGCATTATCTTCTTTTACTGAGTCAAACAGGCTTGGTTTGCAGTGGCTCTCTGGAGTTGGGTCAAATGTGAAGTAGCTGAGAGCTGCAGGAGGCCTCCAGACCCTCTTTCTGTAGCTGGGTCTGCAGCCTGTCCTGGCACCAACATCTGGGAATTGTGTCTGTGTGGCTGCCACAGTCAGTGAACTCCCTGCTCACGGCTGCATTTCTTCAACATTCTCTGACAGTTGCCTAGACTTTGGGCATGTGGATGGACTTACTTTCTTAGTTTTGAACTTTGAGATCATTCCAGTTAGCTGCTGTTAGAGAATGGTGTGATGTTTTAGTTAAGACTGTTAGACACACATTTCTGAAGTAGGATCTTGAGTAGAGGCATTGGTCTTTCTACTTTCACTATTTCTTTCCTTTCCTTTCTCCCTGTGTGCTCCTACTTCTCCTTCCCTCCCTCCTCCCTTCACCCTTCTTTTCCTTCTCCTTTTATTTCTTTTTAGCTTGTAAAATATGCTACATATAAGAGAACTATACAGAAAATATACCCAGTAGTTCATACTGATGAACAGTCACACATAGCCAACAAATTCTCCAATGGAGATCACTTCAAATTTTAAAAATTGTTTGTTTTATTTTTGAGATTATAATATAATTACATCACTTTCCTCTTTCCGTTCCTTCCTCCAAAAATTCTTCCATAAATTCCTCCTTAATATCTGATTTTTGTGAAGAGCACATTCTGCCTTAAGAAAAAGTATTTATTTATATGCATGAGTGTCTGGCCTGAATGTATGTATGTGAAACACATGCATGTCTGGTGCCCACAGAGGACAGAAGAGGGTGTTATATCCCCTGGTACCGGAGTTATAGATGGTTGTGAACCACCACATGGGTGCTGGGACCTCAATCCAGGTCCTCTGCAAAACCAGCTGAGCCTCTTCTCCAGTCTCCAACAACCCTGCTTTCTAAACTATAATCTTCTACTTAAGTGTGCACATCAAGCAACATAACTAGTTTCACTTACTTGTGAAGTTTAGAGAAATGAGCAAATTCTCTTACCTCGTCTCCCTGTTTGATGTTCTCTCAGCTCTTCTTGGCCTTGGTGTGAGATAGCAAGTGTTGTGCTCATCCGAACAAGCGCTTTTGATGTCAGCAAAAGTGAAAACTACTGTTGAAGGATATGAAAATCCTTAAAAATGAGCCCGGCTCTTTTGAGGACTTTGTCATGCCACAGAAAATGAGCCTCCAGGAAGGTGGCCATCTTTCACACCGTGAGCTGATTATGACAAGATCAAGGGAAGGAAATGACCCCTTATGCACTGTATGTAGTTTGTTCTTTTAACAGCTTCTCAAAAGTATGTTGGATCTATGTGAGTCATATTGAATTCTGGTGATGAAATGAGTAGAAGGGCCAAGCCTACTGGGGAACAGACTCTGTTTTCCCTTAGTAATGTATACATGTGAAAGGCCTGATATGAAGCTACTTATGTTTCCCCTAATGCATAGAGTCAGGGATTAACTGGTATTTGGAGGTAAGGCCTTTGTGAAGAAAACAGTTTAGCTCATGAGTAAGGGACTTTCATCATAGAATTAGTTACCTTATTTGAAGAGGAGAGAACATAGTGAGAAGGCAGCCGCCTGCAAGCCAGTGTTGTGGGATAGTTTATACACTGTGTGAAGGTGTAGTGCTGTGATTGGTGTAAGAAGAAGCTGAACGTCCAATAACTAGACAGGAGGCAAAAGTGGAATTTCCAGGAAGAACAAAGGAATAAGATTGGCACACAGAAGATGCCAGGAGAGGAGAGAAAACAGAAGGTGCAAGATGGAAGAGAGGTAACACCATGTGATAGAATGTACTTTAATTTGAATGAGTTAATTTAAGTTATAAGAGCTAGTTAGGAGCAAGCCTAAGATATAGGCCAAGGTTTCATAATTAATGGAAAGTGTCTGTGTTATTATTTGGGAGCTTGCTGGGGGGACAGAACAAGACTTATGAGGGGCCTTGTACCCTCTCAGGGCTCAGAATTGGATGTCTATGGCAGGCAAGGATCTGAGGGTAAAAAATTAACTCAAGTATATTAACTCTGCATCTTCTTTTTTTCATGCAAAGGGAAAAAATGAGGTGAAGGGGGGCATAGACGAGAGGAAGAATAAGAAGAAGAGTAAGGGGAAGAATAAGGAGAAGAAAGGAGAGTAAGGGGAAGAAGAGTAAGAGTAAGGGCTGATCTCCATAAGGTTTCTAGATTTTACAGATATAGTTGGAAAATTCCATTGGCAAGGACAATGAAAATACGCATATCAAATCACAAAGAGGTCAGGTAGAACCTGACACAGCAGTACTCTGAAACAGGTGACCCAACCCAGGAAAGAACCAGTATTCAAGAGGAAGTATCTGATATTCCAAACCATTAGATAAAGTTACTCAACATCCCTGAATTCTGGCTTCACCCATTCTTATCTAATCTCTTTGGTGATAACCAGCTTTGGGGATGCTCAGTATTTGTTTGTTAGCAAAGGTGGGGAATGCTGCCTTCCTGCTCAGTGCCTGTCTTCTATAGAAATTTCTACGTGGTCTGTTAGCAGGTAATTTGGTGGGACTGAATCTATGTAAATTTGACTGCCAGAACAAAGAGTGAATGCCAAGCCTCCAAAGCCTCCTGGTGTAGGGGAATGGAGCAAGGTCACTCCACTGCCCAGCAGAGGTTACACTGCTGAGGTAGTCTGGGAATAAATCCCATTTTGAAGAGAAAAAAACGTGGTGTCACAAGGCTTTTACAGATATGACAGTGTCTTTTCCAAAAGACAAGTGTTCCCTGTGGAAGTGTACACCGTGAGCTGATTATAACAAGATCAGGGGAAGGATAATTCAATAGATTATGGATATTTATCATCATTTAGGGGGCTTGATTACAGTTGTTAATGGTCATGGTCAGGGAAAAAGCTGAATAAAAGAGGTTAGATTCAGGGATCTCTTTCTGTAGAGAAAAGGAGGGTATAGAAAGATAGGATAAAAGGGTGGATTTTTAAATCTACCTTTGAATAGCCATCAGTCTCAACTATTTTACATCAGTAAGGATTTTAATATATTGATACAAATTTAAGGTTAATTTTGCTATACTGTATATATGTTTCCAATCTTGTTTAAGGTTTTGTACCTATGCATCTTTGTGATGATATTTTGTTTGTGATATAACAAAGTTTGCCTGAGGATCAGAGAGTGGAATAAGTCACTAGTTAGTCACAGAGGCCAGATAGTGGTGGCACACAACTTTAATCCCAACATCCTGGAGGCAGAGGCAGAAGGATCTCTGTGAGTTCAAGGCCACCCTGGACTACACAAAATTGATACAAAAGAGAAACAGAGTCAGGAGGTGGTGGCTCACACCTTTAATCCCAATATTTGGGAGTCATATGCCTTTAATCCCAACACTTGGGAGATGGAGACAGGAAGGGGTATGGTTGGATGGAGGAGGAATATAAAGTGGGAGGAGATAGGAGCTCAAGTCTGAGAACTTGTAGAGATAGGATGTCCCCTTTGGTCTGAGGATTTCATAGAGGTAAGAACTAGTGGCTGGTTGCTCTGCTTCTCTGATATTTCAACTTTCACCTCTAATATCTGACTCGGGGTTTTTATTTTTAAAACCAATTAGAATTCGTGCTGCACAGCTTGTTTAAAAATTTAATATAAATTTCTAATATTTAAAAGCTATTATTATAAACCATTTAGAATAAACACATTTAGAATAAACATTTAGTAGTTAGTCATCTATACCAATCAAATTTGTGGTCATGTTAGATATGTTTTTAAGGTCATGCAGAAATATATTTTAGATAGGTAGAAAGTTTTCAAACACTTCAAAGACCTACAGAATATGACATTTATATGTTTTAATAACATAAAAATTTTCATGACAGTGAGACATATCTGCTCCTGGTAGCATGAATTTACTTCAAAAAAGGACGATGGACATCAAAGAACCTCCATATAGAGTTTGCTTTCAATGTGACAAAGCTAGTCATTTGGGTAAGAAATTCCCTTGCCTCGACTGCTGAGAATATACTGTCCAAACTGGATAAATAGAACACACAAAAAAGTGACTGTCAAACTTTGCCAAGACAAGGCTGGACAGTTCTTCAAAATCCTTACTTCACAGAAAAGTCTGTCAGATATTCTAGGCCTGCAGACCAACAATAGATGCCCCAATGCCACAGAGGAGCCTAGGGTGACTATACGGGCAGTCAGATGTCTCTGTCATTTCTATAGTTTTAGAAGTTGTTTGCTCTGCAGTTCCTGTTTACTCAGATAATTATGTCCTTCTTGGATCTCTGATGGGAATTGAAGAGTAGATACTATACAGTTTTCAGTGTTACCAAATTAAAAAAAAACTTTCATAAGAGATATAAAGTTTATAGAATTGAGAAACATAAAAGTTTAAATTATTTATCTAAGAAGATGTTTTTAGGTCTAAAAAGATATTTTTAGGATGGTAATGTAAGTTATGATAGAAAATGGTTTAGGTATAAGACTTTAGACTCACTAAGATACATAGATAATTCAGTACTTGAATTATTCTGAAATATTCAGTACTTTGAACTTGCCAAATACATATGGACTAAACATTGTGAATGTAATTTTTTATGTGATAATTGTTTTTATTTACATAGTTTTACTATGTCAGAGTCAAAACCTTTTCTTTTTATTTAGACAAAAGGGGGAAATGTTGTGGAATATTTATACACTGTGTGAAGGTATGGTTGGTGCAATAAAAAATTGAATGGCCAATATCTAGGCAGGAGCTATAGGCAGAATTTCCAGAGATAAAGGAAGAAGAAGAGGAATCTAGGTGCCCACGGGAAGCCAGGAGGCATGGAGAGAAAACAGGAGGTGCAAGATGGAAGACAGGTAACACCATGAGATAGAACATAGATCAATATAAATGAGTTAATTTAAGTTATAAGAGCTAGTTAGGAGCAAGCCTAAGCTATAGGCTGAGCTTCATAATTAATAGAAAGTCTCTGAGTCATTATTTGGGAGCTGGTTGGCAGGACAGAAAATGTCTTGCTACAAGTTGGGAGGAAGATGTACCCTGGGAGCTTCATCAACGACCTCGTTCTTGGATTTCCAGCCTTCAGGAGCTTGGGAAGCAGTGAGTGGCCTGTTCTTTTAAGCAACCAACTCCCTGGATTTTTGTAGAGCAGTCCAAAGACAGACGCTCATGTGACTCCAGTGTAGAGAATAGTTGACTATAAAGTATCCTACAAAGATGATCTGGCTAGCCCAAAAAGCAGAGCACACGTGTTAAAAACTTCTTTCTTAGCTATAAACTTTTACAGTCAAAGCAGGCTTGTGCATATGTGGTTTTCACAAGCATTTCAAAATAACAGCCAGGTTTTGTGTTTATTACACAGGGATTTCAAAATAATGTTCTTGACTCTTGCTAGCGTCATATGCAATGTTCATGAGCCAAGAATGAAGCTACTGGCAATTACTATACTAAGAAAAAGAGCATTGGGCATCATGGTTTGTGCCTGCCTGCAATTCCAGCATTAGAGAGCTGAGGTAGATGGATTGCTTTGAATTCAAGGCTATGCTGGTCTACACAGCAAGTTCCAGGCCAGCTTGGAATACAAGAGTGAGACTCTGCGTCTGAAAAAAAATAAGCAAACAAACAAACCAAAAAGTAAAGTAAACAGCAGGAATAACGTGTTGAGTAGGTTGGAGTACAGGCTCCAGACGGAGTGGGATCATATTAGGTTTCCTCTCTGTAAACACTGATCCTCGGGCACAGAGAAGCTGGGAATGGAGGGTTAACATCAGACATAAACTAACATCAAGGCCAAAACTAAAACCTGAACTTGAGACCTAAGTGGTGGATTCGGGCCGTGTGTATTATGACCGAGTGTCAGCAGAAAGTGTGATCTACAAACAATAAAACCACTTGGGCTTCTGCGAATGACCAAGCTGACTGCAACCAAACCACATGCAGATCAGCTGCTGTCTGCTTCTTGTGCAACCGACCGGGACACGCCACATGGGAGTAGGAACTCTGAGGGAGGACTTCGTGTTGTGTTAAGCAGACACTGAGCTGAGGCGCTAGAGGTTCCCGGAGCAGTTAAACTGAGAAATTGTACGAAGTCAGTCTGACAACCGGGCTGTTTGTACATTCCGTCCTTCATCCCCTCGACAAATATTTGGCCCTCACACTCCGTATGCGAAGCACTCATGCTAAGCCCTGAAGTAGTTTCAGGAACGTGCATACCATGATCAAATGTTTTGATTGATTTCTTCCCTGGCGATATGTCTGCCTTTCAATCCTTGCCTCTCCCCTCAAATTTAACCCTTATCTTAGAGAACTTTTTAAACTCGTGGAGCACTGATTCCCAAAGAACCTTAAGTGTTTACTTAAGGTCTGTGAGACGGTTTTCAGACGAGTGAGACACTGTTCTCAGCGCAGTCTGGGACCATGTGTGCCTCTGTCACTGTCTAATGGCCGATGTCCACTGCCTTTAGATGTAAAACAAAGCAGGAACACGTGTAAGTCAAGCCAGAATTTAATGACTTCCTCTTGGTTTTGCTATATCTGTGCTTCAGTTACTTTTATTTCTGGAACATAATAATGACTTCCCGTTTATAGTGGTGATATATAACTTCTATTTAAAATCTGCTTAGGTTAAGTCTCAGCCAGTGAGTCAGATGAAAGCAAATACCAAACCACAATAAGGCCAGTAGCGACTGTACCTGGGAGCCAAGAATGAATGAGGGACGGATGAAGATGGGGGAGGCGGGCAAGCACACATCTTCCCTTATAAGTAAGCTCAGTAGTTCATACAGGACATGCAGAAGGAGCCTGGACACAGGTTGCTTCTCTTTCTTTAGGAATTCTGGAGGGCTCCCCAGATGAGGTTTTCTATAGGGAGAGGTTGGCATTGGAGCATAAGGCCTTCCATTGTGAAAATGGGTGCTGCACTTGACCATGAACCTCCAACTCGAGAAGGCTTTTCTAACAAGGTTTTTCTCAAGACCTCTTGCAGTTAAGGAGTCAGTGGGTGTGTGGGCGGGGGGGGGGGGGGCATTCCAGCCTCACTCTGAGTAGATCCTGACAGACACTGGAAATCTAAAAGATTAGTTTAGAGCTGCAGACCTGGCAGGAGGCACCAGGCATAGACTTTCTCAAAGTGGCCTTCTCCTTGTGGGACAGTTGGGCGATTTCCTGTTTCCTCTGCCTTTGGCTGCCAGCAATGGTGGGCTGTTTCAGCAGGTTTCTGTATCCTTATGCCGCCCAGGAGACTCACCTGTGTGTTTGCCACCATTAGGCGGCATTTCTGTGGGAGCCATCGGAAGAGAATGTGTGGATGTAGGATGCTCACAGTTCCCAGTTCTCGACATAAGCCTAGCACATGGCTGGGCATTGAGTGTTCCTTAGAGAACGCCGTGAAATGAGGATGCTAAAATTCGGCCGGACCTGGCTATTTATGGACAGCATTAGTACCACATTTCCCAGCGTCTTGAAATTTCCATCTTTCTCTAGTGGGAAATTATAAGGCCGAGCATCTGTAAATTGCTTTGAGAATAAACCATGCCTGTGTGAGTAGGTGGCATTGTCTGCCTGGCACTGACAGAAAGACCCAGCGCTGGGGTGGGGCTTCCGGGTAAATAAAGACTTTTCAAATTAGGAGGAACCGTGGGATTAAACCGAATGTGAGCCCCAAATGCAGAGTGCACAATCAGCACTTTGCCTTACACCACCAGATGGACAATGTGGTTTGGGGATTACAGCGTGGGTTGTTTCTGAAGATATACGATTGCTGACCCAGGCTGGGACAGGGGACAGGCTGTGGGTACATTCACAGCTGTTGAGCACATATTTCCAAAGGTTTCCCAAAAGAATATAAGTAAGCCATTGACTGCCCGAGTGATGTGGGATCCTCACAAGTGCCATCCAGCCCCAAACTCCTCTCTAACAGGGCTGGCCAATCCAGCTGTTTGCAGAAACAGTCATTTAGCCAACGCCTCCCCTAACGGCGTGGTTTCTCAGGTTTCTCCGTAACACGGCATTCCAAGTAGAAAGGCCACATCGGAGAGATGGCTTTCTGGGATCCCTGACCTGGTGGCACCGGCACAGATTTGGCAAATAAGTAAAGATATGAGGTTGGCATTGCTGTGGACGGAACCACGCAGTCCAGGGAGTCAGAGCTTCCAGAACGGTCTTGGCCATGTGAACCAGGAGAATTCATTCCCGTCAGCAGGAAAGGCTCCTGTCTGTGTCCGTGACAGGTCTTCCCTCTGTGTTGTGACTGCCATCTGTGGGGTCCAATCTAAATGTTATACATTAACTCTGCATTCACCAGACTGAGTCCAGGTGTTGGCGCTGAAGAAACACGGATTTGTTCTCCATAATGAGGATGAAGCAATGAACTGAAACGAATCTAAGGCCCACTGGTCAGAGAAGATGAACTAGGGGTGGGAGCAAAGTAGCCATTATTAAAATAATGATAGGAAAGTGACTCCAGATGAGGCCAGACGCTTGTCACACAGGTCAGAACACGCTGGGGCAATAAATCCCAGTTTTTTATGTTTTGCAGAGAAATTTTACCCTATCAGCTTGATCCTGAAGTAAGTAACACACTGGGCTTTGGCTGGAGATGAAGAAAAACAAGATATTTTCCCAGGAAGGCTTAGGTGTTTGGAGACCTGGAATTGGACCTGTGGCATTAAAATGCAGATCGGTTCCAAAACCTCGAAGTGGAGCAGGGGTTTGCAGCAGAGAATTTTCAGCAGGAGAAGCCGAGTCCCAACAATGAAACGCGGCACAAAAATAGACAGTAACAAGGCAGAGAGAATGAAACCGCTCCCCACATCAACAAAGCTTTCTGTGCTCTAGAAATGGAAGTGGCAGGAGCTGTGCTTGCCCTGAAAGGCTGCTCTTCAGAGGTAAGCGGGAGCCCATGTAATGTCGTGACTGAGAAGAAAGACGGGCTGGGGGAGGGTGCAACAGCCAAAAACAGACACTGGATTCGGAACTGAAAATGCGTCCGGCTCTTTTGGCATGGAACCAAGGGAAGATCGGAGCAAAAGTCTTGACCCAGAACCCTGGGGACCCAGAACCCAGACACTGACGTAGAAGATGAAAGAGACAAAAGCTAACCAGAGAGCCAGGGAGACAGAATGAAACCCTGTGAGTTGACTACTTGCTTTGTTTTGTTTTTTATTGTGTCTATGTGGTGTGGTGGTTTGAGTGCGAATGGCCCTTTAGGCTTATATATTTGGATATTTGGCACCCCCCCCTTGGTAGAACTGTTTGGGAAGGATTAGGAGACATGGCCTTATTGGAGGAGCTGTGTCACTGGGGCAGGCTTCCTCTTTCCCTTTGTCTCTGTGCCTCGTGTGTTTGTGAACCAGCCGTGGGCTCCCAGCTACTGCTCCAGTTCCATTTCTGCCTGTCCCACACCATGTTCCCCCTTCCCCCCCCCATGATGGTAATGAACTCCAACCTTCTGGAAATATGAGCTCCCAATTAAGTGCTTTCTCTTATAAGTTGACTTAGTCATGGTGTTTTGCTATGGTAGCAGAAAAGTCACGAAGACTCTGTGTGTGTGTCTTTCTCTGTCTCTGTGTCTCTCTGTGTTCGCATGTGCACACATGCCCATGAGACTGGGTACCACAAAGAGAGGGCATCAGATCACCCTGAAGCTGGAGTTACAGGCAACTGTGAGCCACTTGACACGGGTGCTGGGAATTGAACTTGGATCCTCTACAGCTCTTAACTACTGAGTCTCTGAACACTTGCTTTCTTCCTGTGATATCAAACAAAGTCTGCGTGGGATGGCACATTCCACTTTACTCTCCAGCATTTCATAGGAATTGGACACAGAAGCTTGGGGTCCCCTCTGGAAGTTTGCTGCTGCAAAGTGGTTTAGCTGCAAGTTTCGAGAACACTGCTTTGAATGGAATTTGCCTTTGTGTGTGGCCATGTGTACTGTGTGGCTCAGGGAATACCCAGAACATTTTTCTTCATGGGGAAGTTGTGTGACCATGCTATGTGACTGTAAATAAATGCCTCTATAGCCTTCTCTCCTTTCCATGTGATGCAGGCAAAGTGGTTGTTTCTGTTGCTTTTGATATACATGGGAAGTTGAGAATGACGGAATCGTTCCGAGAATTCGCAAACGTTGTTTTGCATGTCTTGGTACCAAGGCCTCATACTGTTGTACAGGTTGGGTCTTATACCGAAACTTCAGGGTCAGAAGCAAGTGGCTCTGAAAACTGCCTGCTTCTCTCTATCTGTGCACACTTGTGTGGGGCTGTAAGGAGCAGTGTGTGTGTGTGTGTGTGTGTTTGTGTGTGTGTGTGTGTGTGTGTGTGTGAGAGAGAGAGAGAGAGAGAGAGAGAGAGAGAGAGAGAGAGAGAGAGGAGAGAGAGAGCGCACTCCATTTCAAGTAAAGAAGTTGAGAGACCCGGTGACCTTGTTTACTGGCTTCCTTCCTCCTTGATGGTCTTCCTTGGCCTTTTCTGGGTGGGAGAGAAGTCACTGTTGAGTAACTACCCTGAGCTCGTCTGTCCTCACCCAGTGTCTCCCTGTGATCATGTGCTGGGTTACGGACAGACATTCAGGCCTGGTGTCGATCACATTTTTACTGAGAACATAGATCTACAAGGTTACCTTGTAGGGAGTTAGATCTAGGTTAGATTCCAAATCCTGTCAGCGAGCATCTACATCCTGCTTCTAAATTTTAAGGAAGTTAACTTCCGTCAATAGAGTGAAGCTTCCCACTGACGGTCTCTGGCAGGTTTTGTGGGGTATCTAGGGAAATGTCCTTTTATCTGGCTTAAAGAAAATTCTCTGGCTGTGGAGCCAAATAGACTTGTGGAATTCCTACTGATGTGGCATGTTCTCTCCTTCCTTGTGACATTTGGTTCTGGTGAGTCATTTCTTGTTTTCAAAACATTTTTGATCGTGACCTAAAGTCTCTTGTCAAAGTTCTCACAGGTTTCCAATGTTGGGGTGCAAATACGGGGTTACATCTTCTGAGTGACTGGAGTCACGTGGAGAGGGGGAGGTCCAAGATGTCCACAGTGCCTGGGGACAACCTTCTCCGGAAGCAGGTCCCAGGAAGCCACGCATCCCAGCACCTATAGCCAGGGGCAGCCCCACAGGAGACAAAGCTGGCTCTAGGGAAAATTCCTACAGACTGAAGCTCTGGGGGAGGGGGAGGCACACTACGAAATCGGATGAGAACCTTCCCCTATAGAGTGGGCTCGCAACTCATGGACTGTGTGAGGAGGAAAAGGCCACAGGGAAATGATTTTCAGAATGCCTCGAGACACTTAGCAGCTGAGGGTAGCAGAGCCCAGCACCCGCTTTAGTGGGAGGTGCTTGGCAGGAAGCTGGGGGAAGAGTTGATTTTCCCGTGCTGCATCTTTAAGGATGCTGTCTTAAGGACGTAGTCTTCTCTACCACGGAAGTCCTTTATGGGGACACACAATAAACCAGGCGGTAAGTACTTACTGCACGCTTACTTGCTACGCGTTATGCTTCGCTTTGTTGGAAATAAAAGTGAACAAAGAGAACACACGAATGAACCTTGGGAAGGATTTTTTTTTCTTGCATCCATGCCAAAGCTGTCAGTCTCCTAAGAAGCTTTCCTTTTTCACTGTGCTTCCTAGGAAGCTCAGAGCCAAGTTTTTCAACTCATTTTAGCGGTTGCTCAGGCTCTC
Organism: Microtus pennsylvanicus; assembly: GCF_037038515.1. Lineage (NCBI taxonomy): Eukaryota > Metazoa > Chordata > Mammalia > Rodentia > Cricetidae > Microtus > Microtus pennsylvanicus. The sequence continues at coordinate 28,063,427 of NC_134581.1, forward strand.
ATGGGATCGAGTCAGACAGGCTTGGCTTGGCTTTCCTGAGGTTTTCCGGTTCTTGTCTGTGTGGACCACCTCACATCCTTGTGTTTTTTTTTTTTTTAATAGGAGTTTTAAGCTAAATAATAAAAGATCTCAACAGTTTTGTGGGACAGAGCAAATATTTGTGGTGAGATGTTTTGTGACCACATCCTCCCCCATATGTGGGAAGTAAACACCACAGGGCAAATTTGCTGCTAGGTGAGGAAGTCCTGGATGCTCAGGGCCATAGGAAGCCATGGCCCAGGGCTCTTGAGAAAGAGTAAGGTGGCGGAGGTGATGCTATTGATTCTGATGTGGGGCTGGGACAGAGAACAACAGAATAATTTTGGTTTGTGTTTAGGACAAAATTTCCAGTAGTTTCTGAAATGATTCTACACAGATTTCTGCCATTTATACTGTGTATTTAGGTGAAGTGTTCTTAGCACCGATGGTCATATGATACAAATATCTATCTGCCCTAAAGAGTGTTGAAGATGCTCTCGGTCTCGCAGTATCAAATGCAGACTAAGACTTAATGCTCTCTATAAAAATAAACAACCACATCAGATGATTGGTGTGTGTGACGGTCAGTCTTGACTATCATCTTGATGAGGTTTAGAATCACCACGGAAACAAATGTCTGAGCATTTTGTGAGGGATTTTCCAGAGTAGGTTGAGGTAGGAAGTCCCATCTTCGTGGTAGCATCACTCTATGGGATGGGATCTTAGATGGAATAAAAACCAGAAAAAGCACTAAACTGTATGTAGTATTTACCTCTCTGTTTCCTGACTGTAGAATTGATATGATCAGCCACTTCCGGGTCCTGCTGCCAGGACTTCTCTGCCACCACAGACTGCACCCATGAACTGGGAGCTGAAATAATCTCCCACGGACTGCACCCATGAACTGGGAGCTGAAATAATCTCCCACGGACTGCACCCATGAACTGGGAGCTGAAATAATCTCCCACGGACTGCACCCGTGAACTGGGAGCGGAAATAATCACCCTTTTTTAAAGCTGTTTTTGTCACAGACCTTGTCCAAGAGAGACTAGTAGCCGATAAAGTATGTAAACTTTTATTTGTGTCAAATAATTATTTTAAAAGAAATTTCTTTGTTAAATAATATATATTCACATATAATATTACCAGTAGATATTTTACTTGCATACTATTTTATATGCCTGTGTATCTTGGGTTATATGAAATTTTCTCAGAAGGGGGTCATGAGAAAAAATTGTTTAAGAAGCCACTGAATTAGGGTCTAGGAGGAAAGGTGCAGAAACAAACACAAGACTTTATTGCCAACAACATCCGGTGCTAAGGCAAGAACCAGGAGGCAGACAGCTGGTCACAACGGGAATGATTCTGTTCAGTTGAACACATCCAGGTGGGGTATGGGGCGGAGCGTGCTTAACTGGGGATGATACCAAAAGGGGTTCACTTGGAAACTAGCTATGTATTTTTAGCAAGTAAATCGGAGCTTACTTCTCCTACAACAACCTTTTTCTTTTTAAAAATTCTCTCATATATTACATCCAGACCACAGTTTCCCTCTCCCCTCTCCTCCAAGCCCCCCTCCCACCCCACACCTCTCCTCTGCCCCAAATCCACTCCTCTGTTTCCCTTCAGAAAAGGGCAGGCCTTCCACGGATATCAACCAAACATGGCATATCAAGTTGCAATAAGACTAGACACTTCCCCTTATATTAAGGGTGGGCAAGACAACTCAGTAGGAAGAACAGGTCTCAGAAGCAGGCAAAAGAGTCAGAGACAGTCCCTGTGCCCACTGTTAGGAGTTCCACAAGAAAACCAAGCTACACAACTGTAGCATATATGCAGAGGTCCTAGGTCAGACTCAGGCAGGTTCCCTGGTTGTCGATTCAGTCTCTGTGAGCCCCTGTGAGCCCTGGTTAGTTGATTCTGTGGGCCATTTTCTTGTGGTCTCCTTGACTCCTCTGGCTCCTTCAATGTCCCCCCACCCTGGTCTTCTGCAGGATTCCCCAAGCTCCTCCTAATGTTTGGCTATGGTTCTCTGCATTTGTTTCCATCAGTTGCTGGATGAAGCCTCTCCGATGACAACTGGGCTACTCACCCAATGAGCAGAGTATCAGTAAGAATCATTGCATTGACTTTTTAGGGTTTTTTTGTCAGTTGAGTTTGGTTCTATCTTAGCTTCCTGGGCTACCCTCTGGGTCCTGGTTCTCGGGGGTGAACTCCCTCTCATGCTATAACTCTCAAGCTGGGTGAGTCATTGGTCGGCCACTCTTATAATTTCGGCACCACCTTTACCCCGGCGCATCTTGTAGGCAGGGGCTGGGTGGTGTCCCAGACCCTCTACTGGAACTCTCACCTGTTTTCAGGAGGTAGGATTTTCTTTTCTATCTTCCTCCTTTTTTCTTTTTGGCCAGTCATGTTTGGTTCTATCCTATGTCTCCAGGCTATCCAGCTTCTGGTTCCTGGCCCTCTGGGCAGCCACAACGCCCTTTTAAGCTGTTTTTTAAAGTTAAAGGTTAAGAAAACCCCACTTAGGAGACTCTGTGACCTCTTCATTGGATTCTGGTCCAACTGCGATGCTTGTTGCTTGCTTGCTTTATTTGTTTACTCACAGACTTATTTATTTTTATTTTCTGTGCATTGCTGCTTTGTCTGTATGTCAAGCCTGTGTACTGTGTACAGTGTCCAGAGGCCAGACAAGGGTATCAGATACTATGAGACTGGAGTTGCAGCTGTGAGCGGCCATGTGGGTTCTGGGACTTGAACCCAGGACCTCCAGAAGAGCAGCCGGTGAGTGCTCTTAACCTCTGAATCCTATGGCCAGACCCACTCTGGTTGCTTTTTGAAGATACCGACCTCGTTCCCACTCAGGATCATGTACCTGTGGTGTCAGCAGCATCCACTTCTCACGCCCTCAGTTTCCCAGGAAGCACCCTCATCCTTGGCAAGGATCACTTCTCCTTTGCAAAGTCACCTCCCCAGTGTAAAGTAGCGGCTCCAGGCATCATCACAATACTTGCCTTTGGAGCAATCTTATTCCTTTAAACGCATAAGGACTGAATGTCTCCTAGTCCATGAAAGTGAAGAGCAGACTTGACTGTGTCTCCCTGATATCCTCCAGAACTTGAGCAGCACCTGATATTGTGCAGGTGCTGAATATTCATTAAGTGGACATTCTGCTCCTGGGATAAACACGACTTGGTTACAGAGCACTGTCCTTCCCGTCAATTTGATTAGATTTACTTTTCCCATATGTTTGTACACATTATGCATTCATCTACACTCATGGTCTCCCTCCTCCCACCCCGGCGTCCTTCCAGATTATATCCCCTAGGGTGAGCTGGGGGAGCACTTCCTCCGTTACTACTGTGTGGAACAGTTTGTACAAGACAGACGCTACCTAGGCCTTCAAAGTGTGGAAGCACCTTCTTCAAATCCCCCTGAGCCAGCTGTTTTTCTCATGGGAATATTTTAAATGACTGCCCCAGTTTCTTTATAATCTTAAGATTATTCAAGCTATTTCCTTTCGAGATTGGAAAAGGAAAACATTCTTTAAGATGCTCTTTGGGATGTGACCATTTCATCTAAAAAATGTCTAAACTAAATTTACTGGGAGTGATTACCTTTGGGTGTTCTTGGTCTGTGTAGTAGGTAGATAGATATATTCATATAAAATATATAAGGGGGGAGTCATTTGGACTAATGAGGGCAGTGTGTATTAAACCAAAGATTTCAGAACCAATTGTGTACACTCTTACTGCTCAGGAACAGCATTTCCCAAAGCAAATCTGGGCCCGGGGTTCACGCACAGACCTAGATGGGAAACAGCTGTGAGCATAGCATCGGGTTTCCCCAGTCCAGATTCTGACAGACAGAAAACACTTGATCTCTGCCACTTCGCCAAGGCTGGGTTCTGGCCTTCCACACCACAGAGCATTTCAAACCTTCTTTGTCCCAGAGCAGGACAAAGCCAGAATACCTGCCAGGAGTAGTTCCTATGCAAGGGGCACCAGACAGGACAGCTCAAAGGGCATTCTAGAAGAGATCAAATTATAATGAACTAAACAGTGTTTTGACACTTAGGACAGCCCCGAGGTCTGACGGGATTCTCTGCTTGTGAAATTGTTATATGATTTATTACATATACCTACATGTCTATATCTATATGTGTGTCTGCATGTGTGTGTCATCACTATACTCAAAGGACAGGAATTCCTGGGCGAATGCAGGTGGAAAGGCATCTAGTTTTTGAATATCATTAGCTGTCACAAAGTTTGGAATTAATCATGACACTGTGCAAATAGTAAAATATTTGCCAGCACGGAGAGGGTGGAGATGCCAGAACCTGTGAATTTATGCCAGCTGAGCACCGCAGCGGAACATCACTGTGGAGGCGGCTGACAAATGGAGTCACTATTTTGCCAACTCCAGGAAAGCCTTACACAATTGCATCAAAATTGTTTCTATGCAAACAGTTGTTTTTTAAAAGGGTCCTTACCTCAAATAACTGCTATTGAGTGCTTTCGGGGGAAGCACAAACCCAGGTATTAGGCTCTAACTCTTAGGAGGTATTTCTCTTGGAATAGTGATGGAGACCATAGGTGTGTTATTCTCCTTTTTGCTATTCCTGTTCGCTCCATCAGTTTTGTCTTTTCCATTCAAAACATAGCTGCAGGTTTGGTGGGGGAAAGGGCAGAGGGAAGAAGGGGGAGGTATATTTGCAGCAACAGTGGGAGGAAGGTGGAGGTGGGTAAAAAGGAGAGATAGAAGGCAACTCATTTAGCACCTACTGGGAACATCTACAGGTTTCAAAGCCCTGGCTGTCCTGGAATTCTCTGTAGACCAGGCTGGCCTTGAACTCACAAACATTGCCTACTTCTGCCTCCTGACTGCCACTACCGCCCGACCAGGGTTCATTTCTTCCTGGAGGAAGTAAAACAGCACATTTACTTAAGGAAGTTACGTATGAGATTCAATGGGTCTATGGATCAGTAAAGGCTTTGGTTATACCCCCAGAATCCACATGGTGAAGAGCCAACTCTGCAGACTGTCCCCTGACCTCCACATTAGTGCCGTGGCATTGTACCTTCCTGTATTATAAATGTTAAAAACTCTGCTCTCCCATCACAAATAGGGATGGGAGAACTGTCTTATCCATACACTTATTAAAACCATAAAGGAATATTTCAATTGAATACTTGTGACATTATGAATTTTTCCAGAAAACAGGACCAAGTCAAACCATTAGCATTTTGTATTACTTGTCTGTGTTTGTAGGGACAGGGGCATAATGTGTTAGGGAGCACATATGGACCTCAAAGGACACTTGTAAGAATCTGTTTTCTCCTTCCGTCCTGTGCATTCAGGACTTGAATTCAGATCCCAGACTTGGGTGCAAGTGACTTTAACCAAGGAATCATTTCGCTGATCCTACATCATGCTATTTTTATTTTTTAAAGCCCGAAACTAAACCCATACAAACCAAAACAACAATCGAAATAAGGCAAAAAAACCAAAACGAAACTAAACCAAACCAAATCAAAACTAGTTAAAGCCACAGAACAATATCCTTGTCACCCCCCCTCCCGCCCCCAACAGTCCCTGTACCCAGAACATTCTGTATGATTCCCGGAAGAAACATGTCATCAATGGATTTAGAAGGGTCTTCAGGCCGAGGGAGGCTGCTCCAGATAGACTAAGATCATTTTGCAGTAATGGTGTTTCACTTGTGAAAGCTTCAAAGGGACAGGGGCAATCAGCTTCCCGGTGATCCGCAGTTTACCACAGGGCTGAACCTCAGGACCACAATGACTCACCTTTCTGCCCGCCTTCTAGGTGGAAAAGGGAGTACAATCTTTCCCATGTTGCCCTCAAATCCTCACCCATCCTGCCCCTGCCATCACCTAGGGTTACTGTAGCTGCTCCACTTTATAGTTGGGGCTATGGTTCACTCTCGGTGCTCTCTCACAAGTTAAAAAAAAGCCAACGCAGATCAAACTAAAAAAGCAACTTTCAACGACCGAGAACGTTTTCCGTTGTGATCAAGTCTTTGATCTCTCTCTTCCTCTTTAAAATCAAGGGGCCCCGAAAAGTATTTTACTAGAAAATAAAACAGCGTCCACCCCTCCCCCAGCAGCCCTGTCTCAGAGGATGTTAGCAGAGGTGGAAGCTCCGCTAGCAGAGCAAGCCTAGAGCATCTGCCTGGGGAGGTGTGTGTGTGTGTGTGTGTGTGGGGGGGGGGGTGTCATCGAAACCTAGTGGCCTTGTCCTAGTCCGGGATACTCGGATAGGGTGCCGAAAAGCACACTCTGAATCCCTTCAGTGACCCTGGGGCCAGAAAGATTTATTACTTCCTCCTTGAGGGAGAAACCACAAGCCAACTGGAAAGGGCGAGCACCGGGGTCGAAGCCTCAGAACTGTGTTCTCCTGATATCCAGCGCTGCCGGGCGGCGCTGCTTCCTCCTTAGGAGGGGACACCAGTGCTGACCGCTGGGGACGAACGGGGGATTTCTGCCCAAACTTTTATCGCCAACTCTTCTCGAAAGCGAACACTGGAGCCGAATGAGTCTTGCAGTGGCTGAGAACCCAAGTCTCCGGCTGTGCAGGAGAGTCGCGAATCAGGCTCCAGGAGAACCTAGAGCTCTGTGACTCGCGGATGGCGGCCCGAGAGGCGCCGCCTTGAACCGGGTCGCATCTCCAGCCCCTAAGGAGGCGGCGGCTGGAGTCAGGAGCTGCGAGGAGGGAGGGTGTGGGACAGGCAGAGGAGGGGGGTAGCGTGGCGAAGGGGAGGAGCCGGGGCGACAGACGGCGGCGCGCACCAACCCCGAGCGGGCTGGCAGGAGCCGCGCAGAGGCTGGCCCGAGCGCGTTGCAGGCGCCCGGCGTAGGGGGAGTCGGGTAGCAGCATCCTCCCGGGCGCCGCTTTAGTGCGGTCGCAGCGGGGGCTTCCTCTACCTCGGGACTTCGTTGGGCAGAAGCAATCGGTGCCGGGGAGGGTCCCGCTCTTTTGCTTAAAGCTACGTGTCCAGGGTTCCTCCTGGGCCAGTTCGCAGTCACGGAGCGCCGGGGCTCGCCTGAGCCGCCTGCCCGGACATCCTCCGGGTGATGGAAGAAGCAGCCGCCGCTGCGGGGCCGCGCTGTACCCTCTCCGCCACCGCCGGAGGGATGGGAAGGTTCGCTGCGTGGAGGCCGAGTGCGAGCGATGGAGAGCGGATTAGCCTGGAGCTGGGACGTATCTAAGCTACTCCGCACTGTCGCCTCTAGCCTGCTTCGTACCTCAGAGCCGGGAGGGAAGCTGAGGTCCCGAGAGACTCGGGGGAGACGTCGCTGGAGCCGGGACGGGCCGCGCTCGGTGGAGTGCAGAGCAGGGCTCTGGGCCCGGTGAAAGTTTCCCCTTCTGAGCTGCAGGGCGCCCGCTGCCGGGAAACTCTGCCTAGGGCTAGGGCAGCGGAGTCCCGCGGCTCCCTCGAAGGCTTGGGGACCCCTGGCAAAAGAGAACCGGACAGAAACCGAGGAGAGCGCTAGTCGGACAGTCCACCGGTCGGAGATCCGGGGACACTCTGGGGCGCATCCGCTGCTCCAGGTAAGTGGGGGCGGCCCACAGACCGGGGGGTGGGCGTTACTCTGGCGGAGGAGGCATCTGGGCGGGAGACTGGGCTCACCCATTCACTTCGCTTCCCCTCGCAGGTCCTTCTCGGAGCCGCTGCCATGGGAGAGCCAGCCCTGGGCGCTGGGGACCAGCCGCCTCTGCCGCCGCGCCCGCCTCTGATCGGCGGCCCCAGTCCCGGCGCCCGCAGCCGGCCTGCAGCGTCCCCCTCCCGGGCTGCAGGGCCGCCTCCGCCGCGCCGCCGGCCCCGGCTGTGCCTGTGATGAGCCGCAGCTCGCCTCGAGCTCTGCCCCCGGGCGCGCTTCCCCGGCCGCTGCCGGCTGCGCCTGCCGCCGTGCAGCGGGCCCTGCTCCCGCCGTGGCCCCGGCGCGCAGGACGCCGCTGGCCTGCGTCCCCTCTCGGGATGAAGGTGTTTCGCAGGAAGGCGCTGGTGCTGTGCGCGGGTTACGCACTGCTGCTGGTGCTCACGATGCTCAACCTTCTGGACTACAAGTGGCATAAGGAGCCGCTGCAGCAGTGCAACCCCGACGGGCCTTTGGGTGCCGCGGCGGGGGCAACAGGGGGCGGCTGGGGACGGCCGGGGTCGCCTCCTGCAGCGCCACCCCGCGCTCACCCACGCATGGACCCCCGTACTCCATACCGCCCTCCCGCAGCCGGCTTGGGGGCAGTTCCCGCAGCCGCGGCGGGGGCTGTAGGAGCTGCAGCCTCTCCAGGCAATGGAACTCGAGGCACCAGGGGTGGAGGGGACAAGCGGCAGTTGGTGTATGTGTTCACCACGTGGCGTTCCGGTTCGTCCTTCTTCGGCGAGCTCTTCAACCAGAACCCTGAGGTGTTCTTCCTCTACGAGCCTGTGTGGCACGTGTGGCAAAAACTGTACCCCGGGGACGCGGTTTCCCTGCAGGGGGCAGCGCGGGACATGCTGAGCGCTCTGTACCGCTGCGATCTTTCGGTTTTCCAGCTGTATAGCCCCGCCGGCAGTGGGGGGCGCAACCTCACCACTCTGGGCATCTTTGGGGCAGCCACCAACAAGGTGGTGTGCTCCTCGCCACTCTGTCCCGCCTACCGCAAGGAGGTCGTCGGGCTGGTGGACGACCGCGTGTGTAAGAAGTGCCCACCTCAACGCCTGGCACGCTTCGAAGAGGAGTGCCGCAAATATCGCACGCTGGTTATCAAGGGCGTGCGCGTCTTCGATGTGGCTGTGTTGGCGCCGCTGCTTCGAGATCCAGCCCTGGACCTCAAGGTCATCCACCTGGTGCGGGATCCTCGCGCGGTTGCCAGCTCCCGCATCCGCTCACGCCACGGCCTCATCCGGGAAAGCCTACAGGTGGTGCGAAGCCGGGATCCGAGAGCCCACCGCATGCCGTTCCTGGAGGCCGCTGGCCACAAGCTGGGTGTCAAGAAGGAGGGTATGGGTGGACCAGCAGACTACCATGCTCTGGGTGCAATGGAGGTCATCTGCAACAGTATGGCCAAAACGCTGCAGACAGCCCTGCAGCCGCCTGACTGGCTACAGGGACACTACTTAGTGGTGAGGTACGAGGATCTGGTGGGAGACCCGGTTAAAACTCTAAGGAGGGTGTACGACTTTGTGGGGCTGCTGGTGAGTCCTGAAATGGAGCAGTTTGCCCTGAACATGACCAGTGGTTCGGGTTCTTCCTCTAAGCCGTTCGTGGTGTCAGCTCGCAATGCCACTCAGGCCGCCAATGCCTGGCGGACCGCGCTCACCTTCCAGCAGATCAAGCAGGTGGAGGAGTTTTGCTACCAACCTATGGCAGTGCTGGGCTATGAGAGGGTCAACAGCCCTGAAGAGGTCAAAGACCTCAGCAAGACCCTGCTTCGGAAGCCCCGGCTTTGAGAGGGTTTCCAAAGAGATCTGACACCCTCTGGAGACACCCACAAAGAGGATGGTGTTGTGTTTAAACAAACACAGCCCAGGCCCAAGCTGAGGAAGCCCACATATTCTATTATAGATATATAATATAAATAACCACACCGGCACTTGCTGTCAACGTTTTGAGTCAGTGAGTTTCAAGGAACAGCCTCACCACACACACACACACACACACACACACACACACACACACACACCTCAGAAAAGGCAAGACTTGAAAGTTCTGACAAATTACCCTGTCCCCTACCTCTTCTTCCTCTCCCCTTCTCATCCTCTCCCTCCTCCCTTCCATATTGAAGTGGAATGTCGTTAAATCAAAGTTCCAGTAACGCAAATCTTGTTTACAAATTTTTTGTGGCATCTGTGAATGTGTAAGATTAATTTGGATGTGGAGTGGGGTGGGTGGAGAAGGGGAAAGTGGTCCCAGAGCAGAAAGCCCCCACCAGGCTGGTAAACCTAGGAGGTATCCTTCAAAATAGACTTTTGTGTAAAGCAGCAAAGGTGACATGTGAGTATTAATAAAGAAGATAATAAATAATATTCTTTTTTATATTTGCCTCCATTACTCTGGGTTTACCAGTGCTACTTGTCTTGGTAACTTCAGGTGGCCTCTGCTCCCCTCCTCTCCCTACTTGGGGGATAGCTAAGCTGGGAGAAGCCTCTGCCTTCATAATAATTGGGAGTTGTTTTCTCACGTGCAATCCACAGCCTGCCAGCTGCCCAGGAATGGAAGCAGTCTTTTACAGGCAAAACCAGGCAGGGCAGAGAAGAGAGCACACACTACTTTCCTGTTCAGCTTTGAGGAGAGAAAGGAAGAAACAAGCCCTTGAGATTTGAAGGCATTCGGTTTTGGTTACTACTGTATTGTGAGTTGAGACAGGGTACCTTGAAGCAGAGACTGCTGGTTTTGTTCTGAAGTTGGTTCAGAAAGAAAAAAAGAGGAAAATTTAAAGGCATATGTATATATAGTTTTAAAGTTCTAATGTTTAGAATATGAGTTTCAAAATGGAGTGAATGCTATTGGCCCTGGTGGCAGCAATCTCTGTAGTTAGTGGAAGGACAGAAATATCCACCTGGAGTGTTTTTGTCTTTGACACAGTATCCGGAGGCATATTAAGGCAAAGTTGTAACTGAGGACTAGGGGGACACCCACAGGTTTTCTCTCCTCCTCACGTCCCATCCAAACCAGTAATACTAAAGGACAGGAATTTGAAATAGTTTGCTGGAGACTTGGGGTGTCCTGGAGCCATGGTGTTCTCCTTATTTTCCTAAAGGTAAATTTGCAAAACAAAGTACATGAGGCAGACAGTGTAGGATTCTAACTAAGAACTTTTAGATACTAAGAGGATTCTGAAGAAGAGGAAATAAAAATGAATTACTCTGGGATTCTGAGATTTGGCATTGAATTTCCCAGCAGTGGTTATGATACTCCCACGTCCTGAACTCATATTGTGCTGAAGTGTTCTGTATGGTGTTGTGTTAAGAAATTATGAAACCCAAATAGGAAAAACAGACAGTATAGTTGTATATTGCATATTATATTAAATGCGGTACAAGCCCAGTTTTCCTGCAGCTTTATTTTACAGTAATTTATTATGAGAATCTGGGAAGCCTACAAATGTGGGTTGAATGCTGAGGATTTTATTTTAAAAGAGAAAGAGAATATGTACATAGGGAATGTTTTAACATGAGGTGATTCTTGAGTTTAGTTATCATTGCAATGTGAAATCCAAGACGAAGAAACCCATTTTTTAAAAAAGGTGTCTTAGTATGATTATTTCCTAGTCTACTGAAATTGTTTGCCATGTCTTGTGACTGAGCTAGACAGCTATTATAACACTGCTCAAGATTTCCATAGTATTTTTATGGTAGTGCCTTCAGCAGCAGGGGAATCTTTGTAAGAGCTCTAATTTAAGAATACTTTAAAATTAAATGAACAAAATAAATATTAATGTTGGGTGACTATAGATGAAAAAGACTTAGCAGCAAATTAGGGTAGTGTCATTAAAAAACAATGATTCTGGGTAAAATAACCATTTAAAAACAAATTCTGTATGGCATTAGAACCAGCTCTTTTCAGCCACAGTGAAATTCATTTCTGGTTGAGCCGAAGGTTTTTAAAACAGCTCCCTTCTATTCTTTTCCAGCATCTCTAGCGACTCGAATCAACCTAGACTGGAATTATGTTTTGGGATCTTGTGTTTATAAGCTTTCCTAGATGCTATACAGAGCCTTTCTGCTTGCAGAGCCTTCATGGCCTCGGCTGAGAGGAAATTCTCAGCTAACCCCAACAGCTCTCCCCTCCTCTGTTTGCAGAGGTTCTCTCTGTATTTTCCTTGTTTTGTAGCAGCTGCAGTCTCTCCACTCTGCCACTCCTGGGCTCTGCAATTTGAAAAGGTGAATTGTTGCTCCTGGAGATTTGTACCTCGCTGCATTCTAGGAAAGTGAGCTGGGTGTTGTTCCCACTAGAGGCTGAGATAGTCATATCCGTGACATTTAGCTGCCAGAGCTCCGAGAAGCATTTTTGGCGTTAACAAGCTCTTGTCGGCCCCTGGTGCAAGCAGACCTGGGCCATGACAAACTGCAGCAGAACTGTGACCATTTCTGAGGCCGCGTGGTTGAAAGCAATCCTTTCACGTTGCCCAACCTGGCAGGATGTCCGTCAGCGGGAGGAAATTTTCCTCAGAGCAGCTTCTCTGCCAGAGAGATTCTGTTTGTGAGTTCGGCCTGACTGGTGACATGCCTGGCGTAGCCCTTTGACTTTGGAATATATTTGTTAATTAGGAAGCTCCATTTAGAGAATGAAATCCAGGCAGCACATCTAGTCAACAAATAGGAGTTTGGAACAAGACAAAGGTGCAGGCTTGGTGCTTGAGTTTCAGGAATCTCAGAACCAATGAAAGGTTGCATTCACACTGTCCCTTGGGTCCAGGGACTGGGGCAAATCTGTGCCCTTCAGTATTTCCCCCACAGTGAGTGCTTGTTACATACTTGTTAAATAAGTAAATGAAATGTGTAACTATCAGATACTGGAGATGTTTAGAGGGAAAGAGGAGAAGACGATGTTCACCTGTTCAGTGCCAGTACCAGGTCTCTGGGGGAGGTCGTGGCCTGCAGGCTCTGATAGATGGACGCAGCAAGCAATGGTACACCTGTGGTGTTTCCAAGGTGACCCAGCCCTTTAACTCCTACCAGGGAATTAGAAAGAACTGCAGAACTGATGAATGTGGAGAGGCAAATCCAAAATAAGGAATTCAGTATTTGTTTCCCAAACGGCACAGACACAGGAGAGCAGGGATCTGACATCTAACTGTGGATCAGAATTGCCCGGGTGCCTAGGCGTGGTCTGTGAAGTTTGTTTTGAAGAAACTGTGATGTTTACTATTTTGAGTGCTGTGGATGCATAGACTGATAAAATGTGCTGTAAGCTGTGGCCGGGCAGAGCAATGGCTGCTGTGGGAAAGTCCGTTCTGCTTTGGATACGGAGTGAGACAAGGGCTCCCTGCTCCAGTGTGTTCACAGCCTGGCTACAGTCAGTTCTGCCCTGTGTAGTTGTGGCTGGATTACGCTGCTGGTTCAAAATGAATGTGAATTTGGGTGAGACTATCAAGTTAATATTCCCTGGGAACTGGGCAATTAAATAAAGATCATGTTTGAAACACAGTCTCTAGACATGAATTCAGAAAGAGAAAGAGAGAAATGATACGTGGGTCACTTCATTTAGACATGGTAGCTCATGATGACATGTCTCTTGCCATCCCCAACCCCTCAACACACAGACCCATGCAATACCCTATATGGAGTTCTTGAACTTTCTTTAAGGGGTCTTCACCAAGAGACTTTCTTCCTTTCTTTTTTTGATGTTGAGGATTGAACCTAGCAAGACCAAGGCAAGCGCTCTATGATGAAGTCACATTCTCAATCTATGGTTTTTTTTTTCTTTTTGGGGAAAGGTTTTCATATGACTCAGACAGGCTTAACCTCATTAAACAGCCAAGAGTGACTTTAAGCTTCTGGCCTCCTGTTTCTACCTCCCAAATACTCGGTTTATCATTGTATACCACCATGTTTGTTTTGTATGATGTCGAGGATCGAATCTGGAACTTTTGTGCATGCTAGGTAAATTCTCTACCAACTGAACTGCAACCCTGGCCCCCAAGAGAATGCCTTAATATCTGCTAACAGTGCGTGATGAGCTCCTTTTGATCTCAGGCCTCTGGAGAGTCAGTGAGCAATCATTGTATCAGAGCCACGACAGTTCTATGTCAGGATCCAATGCGGATCGGCACAAAGGGACAGCTGCAAAGGAAGAAATGGCTTGAGCTGTGATGGGCTGTCCAGAGATGAATTCAGAGTTGACAGATCCCCCCTTGTCACTCACCTTAAGGAGAGCCCTTTCAAATTGTCAAGGCTAAGAAAATAACTTCCCTCCCTTGTGGCTATTCAGCTGCTGTTTTTGTAGCTCAAGGAAGAGCTACTGACCGGCTCAGCTGCAGAGTCTGCTGTGAGTCTTTAATAACAGAAGTCATAAGGCTTAGCATTTATCAAACCCCTGCATATCCTAAATCGGATTGTGCTCAAGAAAATGTTAAATTTGACCTAACACATTAAGTCTGTGCCATGGGGAAGTTTTGAGTCAGTGTTTGGGGGTGCCGGTGTTTATAAACTTGAAGGAACTTTAAAGGGGAAAGGCTGATCTATACAGTCGCTAATGGGACGATAAAGTGTAGTCAAGGTCAAAACATAACATTTGGTCAAATCAGTTACCTGCAAAAAATGTCAAAAGTATATGGGGGGCTGCTTAAACTACATGCCTGTGACAGTCCCTCTGCAAAGGGAATGATGGGTAAAGTAATCACTGTGACACCACTGGACTCAGAAACATTTTGTGAGGGCTCCCGTGTCAGGTGTATGGACAAGGCTTTATAGAAATTCACCTCGAAGTGGGTTTGTCTTCTGGATGGAAGCAGATGCATAATTTGCAATGTTCAGCACAAAGTTAAAACACCTTCTCCTTGTTAACAAAGTGAGTAGGCCTTTCAAGATGACAACCGCAGGAGATTAAGCCAACCGTGAAGCCTTCCTAAGCATGCAGTTGTACGGGTTGTGTGCCTCTAGAGCTCTTGTTCCAGATGCAGGGAACGGCATGTCGAGCTGCAAGGGAGAGGAAGGGCAAGGGACACTTCAGAGTTACTACATGTGACAGTCCCGAAAGCAAAGGTGTCTAAGAACACTCTGGTGGTGAAGTTCTGAGTAACTCAGTGTGCACATGACAAGCCCCCCCCCCCCACCATGCTGGCGATAGGAAGTTACTGGCAGTGTCTTTGAGTCATCAGTGGAGCTTGAGAACCTCAAGATCATCCACTTGAAGACCGACAGAACGAGGACTTGTTCTGTGACCACTGTCACAGGAGCAGCTCAGAAGTCTCACGTAGGATGAAGAACAAGGAAACTGGCAAGTTTTGCTAATCAAATTTCCTTTCTCCTAGAACTTGCATAGGGACCTCTCTCTGTATGTGTAGTGTGCATAAAAACAGCATCCAAACCTGGAAAAGCAAAGCTCAGGTTACAATGTATCCAAAGGACAAAGGTATCAAGTGTACTAAGCCAACTGGTATACCTCTTTTCTGTGTTCTGTACAGGACTGTTTTCCTCCCGTAGGAAAGATCCATCAGAAGGGAAGGCACTGGATCTTATCAGTATATGTTTGCGTTTCCTCGGGACCAAGGGTTCTGTGCACATAGCTATTTCTTAAGGGAGTACTAAGTAAAAGATTCAACCCAAGAAACCAGAACAGGACAATTTGGGGACAAATGCTCTGTCAAATAGCTTCAGACTCAGTACAGCTGCATTCTACCAAATCTCAACCTTCAGATGCAGGGCTAACAGAAGCTAAGAAAGCAAGACAAATTAATATGGATGAAAAGGAATAGCACATTAACTCCCAAGGAGGATCTAGATGGCAGTCTTTTCCATACTAAGTTTGAAACAGAAATAGGACAAATTTGAACACTCCTCCATAGAAAAGCAACATGGGAATTATTGTCAAACAAAATGATAATTTTAAAAGTCTGCCACAGGAAAGAGTGTCACTATAATGCAGGTTGCTATTGTGCATTTGTGAACTGCAGAGGTCTCAGCCAATATGAGCATCTTTTAAGCATTTCAGGGACTGGAAAAAGTTTCAAGAACCATTGAGGTCTAAATGTTACAATTCCATTTTGAGACGTCCCAGTTACTCTGGCAAATTTTCAGTCTCTCTAGGATTGCACTAGTGCCTAAGAGGAATTAAAATATTTCATGTTTTCATCTTTGTGTTCAGCACCTACATGAAGAATGGAATTGGGTTATTACCTTTTAAAAGAAAAACAGCCCTGATAATGTTGGCACATGTCTTTTTTTTTTTTTTTCAAGACAAGGTTTCTCTGTGTAACAACCCTAGCTGTCCTGGCACTTACTCTGTAGACCAGACTGGCCTTGAACTTACAGAGATCTGCCTGCCTTTGCCTCTGGAGTGCTGGGATTAAAGGCGTATGCTACCATGCCTGGCCTCACAAAGTGAGTTCCAAAATAGTCAAAGCTACACAGAAAAACCCTATCTCGAAAAACAAAAACAACACAACAAAAAAAACTCACAAACCCCCAAAGACCAAAAAAAAAACAAATAAAAAGGCAAGCAAACAAACGAAACACAAAACAAAACACATCTTCTCTCTGCGCTAACACCATATCTGTGATTTTTAGCTCAGTTATTTAACCAGCCCTATTAACTGGTGAGCCCAGTATTTTCCTAAGGCTGTGGCTTGGGCGTTCCCTTTGTGGAGGCTAAGACTGAGCTGCCTGTAATACTTCATTTATGTTTTCATACTTCCCAAATGACTCCTTAGTGCACAGTGTTCTTTATGACATCCTATCATCGTTCCCACCTCACTGTCAGATGCCCCAAATGTGCCAAGATGACCGCGTGCCAGGCACAGTGCACAAATGTCCTGTAAGTAGGGTCCATTAGAGTCCATATGACAGACGACATGATGGGTCTCATTTGGCAGAAGGGAACACGGGCTCAGGTGGGTCATTTCTTTTTTTTATTTTATTCATCCATTTATTTATTTTTTACATACTGATCCCAGTTCCCCCTCCCTCCTCTCTTCCTGCTCCCCACTTCCCCCCACCCAACACCCATCAGCTCCTCAGAAAGGGTAAGGCCTCCCCTGGGAAGTCAACTAAGTCTGTCCCATCGTCTCCGTAAGGTGGAACCAACCCCCCCCCCCCCGATTCCTAGGCTGAGCAAGATGTCTCTCCATAGAGAATGGGCTCCACAAAATCAGTTCACACATTAGAGCTAAATTCTGGTCCCACTGCCAGCATCCCCATATGCTGCCCAAGCTACACCATTGTCTGTATTCAGGGGGCCTAGTTCAGTCCTCTGCAGGTTTCCCAGTTATCAGTCCGGAGTCAGTGATCTCCTTGTGGGTCATTTCTAAGGTCACTAGTGGGGGCAAGTCACTTCTTGTTTAGTACATCTGGGGTCACACTGTTTGCAGTTTAAGTGTTGACAAGATAATAGCAAAGCCCCCACTCCCAACCCCAGTTCCAGCCGAATGCTTTCTGAGAGGCACCCTGAGTACCTGCCGCATTTTGACTAGGTGCCAGTATCTTTGGAGAAGCACTCATATATAACAGAAGAAAGGAGTGATTGCTATTTTAAGCACAGGTCAAAATTTCTCTTATAATGGCTTTTATTTAGCAAACACTGTAATAGGCCATTTTGGGAGAGGAAGGTAATTCTACAGAAAGCCTGGGTGGGAAATTTTGGGTTTGGATAAAGGAAGGAGTAATAAGGACAAGATAGAATGCTGGAACCTAACAGGGGAGATGATTATGATACCCACGAAGAGGAGACAATGGCCAGGGACTTGAGGAACAGCTGTCCTGCCGGGACTTGGTCACCTGGCTGAGCCACAATGTAGTCCCCGAGGAGACCTCAGTGATGGTTCTGTGTGCTGGGTAGTTTCCACCAAGGCAGAACACAGGCCAGAGAAGGTAGTTGTCAGAACTGGAGTCTGTCCATGGAGGGTTGGTTCTCATACAGAAGAGCAGGACAAAGTCTCTCCCACTCTGAGCAAAAGGCAGCCTCACTTGATGGTGAGGTGGTCTTGACACAGCTCCAGGGGCAAGGCCTGATCAGGAAGCGAAGACAAGGCATGAGGAACTCAGTGGGCAGGCACAGACGAAGCCAGGTTGAAGCATGTCGGCCTGTTATAAGAGCTGATGTGGTGGTCTAGCTGCCATTCACAGATGTGGAGTATGAGGTATAAATCTTGTGTTCAGACTCGCATTTCTCATAAGAGAAGAGTCACAAGCTAGACACTGTAGTGTGAGGTTCTGACCAGGAGCTCTCTGGTGGTCTCGAAGGTTTTTTATCTTTATTTTTATTTCTTGGTTTTTGAGACAGTTTCTTTGTGTAATAACCCTGGCTATCCTGGAACTTTCTTTATAGACTAGGCTGGCCTCAAATTCACAGAAATCTACCTGCCTCTGCCTCCCAAGTGCTGGGATTAAAGGCATGCGCCACCATTGCCTCGTGATCTGGAAGCTTTTTTATTCTTAGGTTTCTTGTAGCCTTTGGCAGCTCCAGTATTTCCTAATGAAATTAATTAATGAACACATCTCGAGGTCTTGGGGAATGTTCTCAGATCTTGGTTTTGGGGGCCAACACAGTCTGCCTGGAAACCTACAGCTGAGGGGCTCTGAGAACATCTCTCTGATGTCATTGGTCGTCATATTGACTCAAATCGCTGGAGGAGAACAGGAAGACATGGGGCCAGATGGGGGAGCCCACTGGTGAGCTGAAGAGCCAAGCTGGATTCCCTCTTCTTCTTTTTTTCCTTCTTCCTCGATCTCTCCCACCTTTCTCCCTGTTCTTACCCACTCCTCCTACCCTCCTGTCTCCTTTGTCTTTCCATTTTTTTGCCTTCCCTTTCTTTTATTCCCCTACCCCTTGCTTCAGACACTCAGAGGTCTTGGAAGACCGAGATGGATTGGTTGAGGTTGACTCAGGTGTTTGCTTTGGCACCTGAGTAGGGCCCTTTGGTTGACAGTCCCATCAACCAGTGTGTCATGTGGGGAAAGGCATTTCTTGTGGGAAGAAGATTAGATACATGTGAAATGGATGCCAGGTGGTCTCAAACCCACAAAGTCTTTATGCTCATTTATGCACTTTTATTACGACTCTCTGGCTGCCATGAATAATCAGATGCCATTTGCTTCAGCGTCTGATACGCACGAGGAGTGTTCTGCATTGTGGGCAGAGGCGTGGGCCTCGTTAGCTAATTGGCCTGCCAAGCTTATTGGATGTATGACCATCGTTTATTTAGTCCCAAGTCATACAGATAAACGGCATGCCAGATGGAATTCTTGTGATAAAATTCTTGAAGGTACTATATTTCATGGCTGGTTTTTTTCTTTTCAAGATTTTGTCATCATTCTGCCACAGGCTTCTGTAGTGCTTCGTTGTTTACCAAGGATCCTGCCAGCTTCCCACCTACCTACTATACGTCTTCTTTTTCTTCCTTACACACAGAACCTTAATTTTGTTCAAGGAGGCAATATGCTTATCCAAAAATGTTTCCCAGTCTTCTTTGGAGTTAGAAACGATCACACGACAATAAAGGAGGCATAACTGGAAGCCTGCTGGGAACACCCGCCGTTTTCAAATGTCACATTTTGTCCTTTTTCCCTTTCTTCCTTCCCCCTCTCCCTTTTCTTTCTTTCTTCCTCTCTCCCTCCTTCATATTTCTTCTTTTTTTCTGTTTCTGGATGACCTGCAGATTTGAGTATGGAAGTGGGGGTCAATCTTTTGAGTGACATGTGGCCATGATGGTAAAAGATGTTTTCAGAAAGGTAGGAGAATCGGGGCTGTTGATGAGGTCATCACACCAGCCATGAACCACTAGTCTCCAGAATAACTGTGGTACGGAAAAACACATACTTACTTACTTAAACTGTTGTTCACAGCTTCCTGTTAGAGTCAAACACTGTCCTAATGAACTCACCAATTAGTTTCACTAATAATATTTTATTTGATCATTGAGACTTGCAAACGGGAGGTGGAAGCGTTGCTAGGAGTTTTCTTTTAGGGAAGACCAGGACTTGGGGAAGGGAAGGGTTATTCGAGCTCAGAATGCAGAGTAGGTTCAGTTTGGATGGCCAGAGTGGCTCTTTTTCTTCTAGCCAGCAGTTTTTAAGTGGGTGTAGGGCTGTGCCTGAAGCCAATCTGGTCGAGGCAGAAGATTATTGAAGGAGAACCTCCGACACTTTTTCCCTATGGTTTTAGAATAGTACTGGATTTTAGACAGGCCAGCAAAGCAGTGCCAAGTCTTTTGCCCTGTTCCCAACAGTCTTTTAAAACGAAGGCTTGTTCTGTGCAAATGCCGATAGAGCTCTCCTTGAGCAATGCTGAGAGAAGTTAAGTCAAATAAAATTGCACACTTATTGACTCAGAAGCAGAAATAAATGTGCCTCCTAGCCAGACTCAGTTGGGACTAACAAATGATATTACCACCACCATCATCATTGTCAGCATTGCTACCTGGACCTTTGTGATTCTAACAGATTGCAAGATTAGTCATTTATTCTCTAGTTACATTATGAAGCTTTAGGCTGAGTACACGTAGCTGATGATGCATAGTGGAGAAGCAGGGGAGATGCAGCATTGGAAGCAGTGGGAGATGAAAGATTGATTGGTCATCTATATTTTTGGCGGAACAGATTGTAGACGTGGTGATGTCAGGAATTTGGGAAACCTCCACTTTGGGAGATGGTGAAGGTGTTATTAATCAAGGGTTAGGAGGGATGTGTTGGAATGAAGATGGACGTGATAAACAGGAAAGCGAGGACGTCAAATGACTTAGGTGCCCAAACGGGACACTGCAGTCATGGATCATGTTAGAAGAGGCCGTAGCTGAGGGACAGTCGTTGGGATGGGCGCCAAAAGCTTGCAGCTGCCCCCCCCTTTGAAGACAGCAATGTGCTGTCCTATAATTTGCGCAGTCTCTTCATGTCCCAGCGCACCAGCCAGCTCATTACGGCATCTGCTAGGACATCCCATGTTCCATGTCTCTTTTCTCTGTGCACCTGTCTGCAGAGTCATTTGTAACAGGCTTCAGATCGCTTGATGTGTTGTTGATCTGGTCTATTCCAATGTGCTGGTAATCTCCTTGGGAGCAATTAAATCCCACTTTCCACTTCGCGTCTTCTGCACACAAAGTAGTGAGTGAATGTCTGTGGAGTGGTTGATTTGCTTGAGGGAATCCATGCCGTCTGCTGTCTTGCTGTTTTTAGTTCTTCCAAACTCTAGGGTTGCAGTTGGAAGCTTGATTATCCAAAGACCACAGCGCTTGGTTAAGGGTTGAACACATGGCCCACAGAGAACCAGTAGATATTTTTGTTAAGGTTTAGAAGCAAGCTTACTTATTAAAGGGGAAGATGTGAGGGGTGATATTCAGTGTAGAAATTACTTAGTGTGTGGTAAACAGCCAATCTCCTATAAGACAGGGCCCTTTTCCTGTTCTCTGTGGGCCTCCAGAAGGCTGGTTCCTGGTACCTGGCTGTCTCCCAACTATGTTTCTTTCATTGTGAGTGAAATAGTGTCGTGTTTCAGCAATGCGACTTAAACTGAGGTCCTCAGACCTCACTCACTCTACATCAGAATCTGCATTTTAATACAACTTCCAGGGGTTCATGCGCTTGTGGGAAGAACAGCTCCAGTGACCTGTAGTCTACTTCATTTTGCAAACATCTGGCCCAGAGAGGTTGTGTTAGTGATTACCAGTTCAGTAAAGACTCCATCAGAGGTCATCTGCTCACAGGGCTCTGGGAATACATGTACTCACAGATGCTCTGACTGCTGGGTGTGACATCTGAAATTGGTCCCTCCCCATGGCAGGAGGGAGGCAAACGAGCCCCTGAATGTCTGCATCCCCCTGGCATCGTGTGTACTGGCAGTCTGCAGCAGGCAGTGTGCCTGCTTTCTTCTGGATACGTTAACAGCCTACAGGGTTCCTCGCAGTCAGGGGAGCCTGAAGAAGGAAGGCTAATGGAGACCTGAATTCTGGGACAGTCTAGGGAATCCTCATGTTAAATGAATTCTGGGCTCTGTCTTGCACCATGTTTGCCACGTGGATGACTCCAGAATTTGAACTTCAGAAAAAATTTTGTGCCTGTGTTATTAGGAGGACTGAAGGCAAACAAGCAGTATATAAAGAACACTAAATAATAAATATCTTGATTTTTATTTGTGTGTGTCTGTACATGCATGTTTAATACATGTATGTGGGCACGTGTGTGGTGGTCTTCACCTTACACCTTGTTTTAAGTCAGAATCTCTGTTTTTTGCCACCATATCCACCAGGCTAGCTGGCCTGAGATTTTGGGACAGAACAACCCCAGACACGTGCTACAGATTTTGGCTTTGCATGGGTCCTGGGGTTTGAAATAAGGTAATCACACTTGCAGGGCAGGCAGTTTAACCATGAAGACATCTCCCCAGGTATAATATGCTTGTTTCTGAGCTTGTTTTCAGGTGATCAAAGTTCCATTTGTTGAACTTTCCATTGCCTATAAATGACAATGAAGATCTTTCTCTTTAAAATTCTCCCTGATTTCTGTTCAGCCCATCCACCTATATACTGAGAATATATTTCTACTCAAAAGAGTTTTACACTCAAGCATAACCCATGGGTGGATTTTGGATGCAAAGACGGGTTCCCATCTAAGACTCACAAGTGCACATTTATATGCATATACACTTAACAGAAATGACTTGTACAAATTTAACAAATACAGGGCAAACACAATGAGTCACTTCTTTTCTGTAGCTTGGAAGGTGAGGCGTTAATCCGGAAGCTGGAGAAGAACACTCTCATGGCCCCATGGCTGCTCTCTGCCGGGAAGTGGGGCATGTGGTGACTCAGCACTGTCCCTGCAGAGGAAGAGCCCTGGCATTGCCAATGGCAGCTCTTCTGCTGGGCCTTTCGGGACACCTGAAATAACTCCAGACCTCTGGCTTTGAGCTTTGCCAGCCTCCAGCCCGAGTGTGAGTCAGTTCTCTGGGTGGCAAATGCTACGATGCCTCTCTCTCCCATAGCAGAGGCTTCCATGACTTCCTGGCACATGAAGGTTGTTTCCTCACCGCTCCGATGAGGACATTTCAGCAGTGCCAACTTACATCTTCCTACCCCACAAGAGTCTTTTTCTTTGCTTCTTTGATGCAGGTTAAGTGTCCTCATTTATACAATTTTGGACAGTCACATGGTTTACAACTCCAATAAACTGCAGAGTTAAGCTATTACATACTAAACAGGACACCTTATGGAAGATATTCAACTTTGGAAAGCAAGAGTATTCTCTGCTTGGCCACAATGATTATCACCATTGAAAGCAAAGAACTCTCACAGTGTGTGTATGCATGTGCACGTGTGCTTCTAAGGATACGTTCTCACAGATAAGGAACACTGTACAATATCAAGCCTGAGCAGGGTTAAAAACAAACAAACAAACAAACAAACAGTGTTTCAGTGTATCCAAAGTGTGGGATGCAAAACAATGCTTTCTTCCCCCGGGAGAGACACCAGTCCTTTTACACCAGCTAGGCTGGTGGCTCATTCACTTTTGAGAAGCACCTTTTTATTTCACAATGGATGAATGGAAGGCTCAACCATCCTCTAACCTTCAGTGGATGATAATTTGTAAGTTTGGTCATCTGCATGGGTCCAGCTACTGGCTATGCATTATTTAATCCTTACCATGAGGGACTGAATATACACACAGCAACCTTTGAGATTGCCACTACTCATAACCGCATCTATAAATGATGGTCAGAGAGGTGAAGCAACCTACCAAGGTCACACAGCCAGTAATTGGTAGAGAGAGTAGAGACAGGCTCTCTCCCCTGGGGACTTACCACTGAACTCTATCTCCTGATAGAGCAGATAGATATTTTCATTTAGATTAACATGGCTACTGTACTAAATCAAAGCCTAAAACAGGTGTGGTCATTTGACAAGAGAATGAAGGAATTATAAACTCCTTCCTTTTGTGTGAGTAATTACCAAATGATTCTTGGCTTTCTATTTTTAGGTTTTTTTTTTTCAAAGAGATCTTCAAGTTATCCAATCCAAATACACAATTAGGATGTAATTGCTAATTTGAATCATCATTATGTATCTCCTGCAATTGGAACCGAATTATCAACTTTGATGGAAATGTCCCTCTCGGGGGGATGGGGAAAGAGACTACATTTTGTGTGACTTGGAATCAGCTTGATATAGACTGACCAGAGAAGACTTAGTTGCCTGTTTAATTGGAAGTACAGCTCTGACCTGTAGTGACCCGTTGCCAATAAAGACACACTTATGAAGCTTAGTTATACGTGAGCATTGCTCTTTAGAGATCAGGCTCTCAAGTCATTGTGAAGACGTCCTGCGCAGTCAGTCTAGAGCAGGCTGGAAAATTAACACTCTGAGCCTGTCATCTTGCTCAATGTATATTCTTAAAAAACAAGGATTAAGAGGCTGGGGAGATGCTCAGCAGTTAAGAGCACCTGCTACTCTTTGGGGACTAAGATTTGATTCCCTGTACTCATGTCAGCTGGTAGGTCTGTAACTCCAGCTCTAGGGCACTCAGTGCTTTCTTCTGGTCTCCGCAGGGACCAGGTGTTCAGGTGGTGCCCAGGCATTCATCAGGCATAGCACATACATATAAAATAAACATTTAATAAAAAGGGTTAGGACACGGCTTTGTGGGTGCATGCATGTATACATTACAATGAGACAAGTCTCATGGTCTCATGGGATAGCACATTGGTCACTGTCAGGCAGACAGCTGAGGATCACAGATCTGGCTCTGCATTGTGCTTATCATCAAACAACCAGTAAGCAATAAGAAGTCCACGGATCATTGATGGACAGCGATATTGATGGCTAGTGACATCACAGACTCACAGGCCAAGGGTCCGGAAGGATCTGCCCAGTTGATGACTTCTTCATGAAAGAGTTCTTGACTACCTGTCAATTTCCTCTGAGTTTCCAGAGAGAAAAAAAGTGTTTTCTCTTTCCAAGTGAGAAGGTAGTCTTATTCATCTGCTTGGTGCCACTCTAACCTGTCCTGAAACAGAATTTATCTAGTTTGAAGGTATCAGGTGGGATGGAAGTTCTAAGGCCGCTGAGCACAGAATGCCTGATGGCCTAGCACTATAAAAACTCTCTTCTGTAGAGAAGTGAGAGCAAACCCTCAACACGCTAATTGCTGCTGGAGATTCTCCTTTTGGAGGTGTGGTGTTATGGAAGAGCACAGATGGCTTCCGGTGTGGCAGTCGAGTGGCGTTGGGCTTCCTGTGATCCAGGAGATCCCTTTTTCTTATTCTTCTGTCAGGCCTCAGTGGTTTGCACATTCCCCCCTTTTTATCTGAACCCTGGACTAGAGAAACAGCCCAAGAAGCATCTTTCAGTCTCTTGCACTAAATAAACGAAACTCAGATCCACAAATGTGTATTTAAGATTTTAATTTGGAACTAAAGGGAAGGGTAGGACGCCAAGGAAATTTAGTGTTTTGGGTGAAACGCTCCATTTCTTTGGCTCATACAGTTTTGTCAGTGCTCACAAGATACCAAAGGAGAAATTTGTTGGGCACCAATCTGTTGGAGAAGAGGCTGCTTGTTGGTTACTGGCCACTTAGCCTTAAAATAATCACACAGAAACTATATTCATTAAATCACTGCTTGGCCCATTAACTCTAGCTTCTTATTGGCTAACTCTTACATATTAATTTAACCCATTTCTAATAATCTGTGTACTGTCACGAGGCTGTGGCTTACCGGCTAAAGTTCCCAGTGTCTGTCTCTGGCAGCTCCATTGCTTCTCTCTGACTCCACCCTTCTTCCTCCCAGTATTCAGCCTAGCTTCTCCCCACCTAACTCTGTTCTACCCTATCAGACAAACCAGTTTCTTTATTCATTAACCAATAAAAGCAACATATAGACAAAAGGACCTCCCACACCAGAAATTGATGTGAAAAAAAACCTGAAGGCTTTTTAACATTAAACAGGCTTTTCATGTTCCTAAGCCATCTCTGCTGTATCTTCAACCAATGGAGTCGGGATGTTGCCATAAACTCTTCTTACTCAAGAGGTTGAGCACTCCACTTCAGGCTGGAGGCAGCTCCAGCTTTGGCTGATTTCCTTGAAGAAAGGACCAGGAACCTATCTCAGCTGGTGTAAACACAAACCAAAAACAGAACAAGTACCCCTAGGGTCCTGTGGGGCATGCAGCATCAGAACGGGGCATGCAACATCTGGCTTCTTTTCCTTTCTAGGCAGTGGGTTTGATTTTACCAGTGCTTTCTTTACCACCTGACTGGATATGGGGTGAGGTGGTCATATTTATGCGAAGAATATTCTTCCATTAGCCAAAGCAATATTAGCTTGGAAATTCAAATATGGACTTTTGAAAGTGTGTGCATCATATTCAACAGAAATAAAAAGTGTTACAATGGCCTAGGGACATGGTATATTTTATTCTTGGCTGTCATGTAGTTTACATTGTGGGAACACTAATAAATGGTTCAGAGACAGTGTGATAAATGTCACTTTAGGACAAGTTCTGGGCAGGGGAAGCTGATCCCTGCTGGAAGGTGGCCAAGAGCTTAAGAAGGTTTGGTATAGAAAGGAACGTCTATCTCTTCAGGTACCAAAAGGAAAAAGAGGAATACTATAACATTCAAGGAGGAGGACCAGGTTAGAGAATCAGGCAGGAGTGCTGAGTGCAGTGTTCTGAAGCAGTGAGCAGGTTTGCTGGTAGCTCCCCGAAAGCATTCTCCAGTCATCTACAGTGAAAGGCCATCCAAGTTGTATTAAGTCCTCTGGCCTCTCAAAATAAAGACCACACCTCATAACCTTCCTTGCCACTGGGTGTGGCTCACGACTATGCCGCTATGGGGTATGTCCTCCCTCCTGATCTTTTTTGCTTCATGATATGGCTAGAATATGGATGATGTCATGAGCCTTCTGGCAATAGTTCTTGTCAAGACAAGAGTTGGATCCTGATCCAGGAGGCATCTTAAGAGTCACGGACCACACGTGATTAGGTGGGTACATGACAAAAATAACCTGACTTGCTTAATGTACTGGTACTTTGGGTCTCTGTTATAGAAAGTAGGTCTGTGTTTTAAATAATTCAAGAGGTCAGCGGTAGATGGATTCTTCTTCCACAGGTGACCAATCTGGTCAGAGTGACCACTCTCAAGCAATGGAGTCTGTTGGGGCAGTCAGTGGTGCTTCCTGAGTAAAAGGATAGTCACGCTGAGGAGGATGATGAGAGCCCTCTGTGCCAGAGAGCACTTGAAGTATTATTTCTTGTAGTCTTTATCCGAGCCAGGTGATCTGGCTGCTATTACTGGCCCCATCTTATAAATGAATAACGAAGTAGCTTGTCTAGAGGCTCGCGGAGAGGTTTGTTCTCCATTTTTCATGACCTCTGAAACTGCTGAAAGTTACTGGCCAGTTACTCCAAGCTTAGTCCCTTAATTAGAGTTTGTCTAATGTCTCATGATGGTTAAATACAGGCTATTTATTTTTTGACATGAATATCAAGAACACATGCTGTCCTTTGTGTCAGGACGCACATAAGATATAAGATTGTTCCCCAACTAATGATGTTAACTGCCGACCTGTCGGTACTTGAAAGGGTTCTCCATTGAAATGTTACTCTCTTTCCCTATGTAACTCATAAGTATTTTATGGAGAGATACTTTGAGACCACCCACTCGTATTCATTTAATTTAGCACCCATTGATAATTCTTGCTGTAGCAATTGCTATTTCTGTATTTGTCAAACCATGATTGTTCCATATCTATCATCCCTTTCGTATTTATTTGAAATTCTACTGTAAAGACATGTAGGTGGACGTTTCTTTACTGCCCGCCAGTTCCCAAATAACCGACAGGGAGTCTTAATATTAACTATACATGATCAGTCAATAAATAGCTCAGGCTTGTTACTAGCTAACTCTTACTTTTAAACTGACCCAGATTCCTTATCTTTGCCACGTTGCTTGGTACCTTTTCTTAGTACAGCATCTCCTTAGGTGAGACTCACAGACTCTGGCTGTGAAACATATCCTTGTATTTATTCTTATTCATCAAAACTCTGTAAGATATCATTATTATTACCAAATTAGACAGCACAGTTTAGGGAGGGGTCATCTTCTTGACAATCCACAGGTAAAATTACTCATTAGGATGGGATGTTTCCAAGAGATAAACACACTATATTACAAACAGTGGCGACCTCACCACATCCACTCACGCCATGCTAGAGGCCAGAGAAAGAGAGCCGCAGCAAACACGTAAAGGCACAGCAGAAGCAAAAGACATCCAGGGTCTGTAGTCCAGTGTCCTTGCCTAATCGAGACAGACCCATCAGAGGATGCCCTTCTGCTAGGCCAACACATGGAACTTCAATTACAACTCGCTGCTCCTCTGGCAAGGCCAATGGCACAGCTACATACATTCACACGGTGTGAAGGAATATTCCACAAAGACAGAGCCTCTTCTTCTCATATTTTTTTTTTTGTTTTTTGAGACAGGGTTTCTCTGTGGTTTTGGAGCCTGTCCTGGAACTAGCTCTTGTAGACCAGGCTGGTCTCGAACTCATAGAGATCCGCCTGCCTCTGCCTCCCAAGTGCTGGGATTAAAGGTGTGCACCACCACCGCCCAGCTTCTTCTTCTCATATTTATTTGTCAATTTAGTGTTTGTATCTGGATGAATGGATTCTATTGTATCCTGGAGGGAATCATGCATTTCTGACATTACTTATTCTCCTGCTGAAACTGTCCCAGATGGGTGCATTTGGCTCCTGTGTCATCCTAACACGTCCCCATCAGTGTTTGAAGGTGTCTTATTCCTAACAGCTGGAAAGAGTTTAGGTTCATCTTTTACTGACTCAGTCTCAGTGCTTCCTCCCAGGAACCCTGATTCCTTTTGTTGGTGGATGGCATTTATAAATTAAGGCTAGGGAGCTGGATCTGGCCATTCTGACAGAACCTCTTTGTCTCCGTACAGGTGGGCTTACTGGCTGCTGCCGTTTTTCATTCTTTTCCTTCCAGTTCCTTCTGTCTTGTGGATTTATTTTTGCAGTCTGTGAGGTGTCTAGATATATGCCACCATGCTAACAGCTACAGCACAAGGGCACACATATTTATTTTCATTTGCTGTGTAGCAGCAAATTATTACTAAATATTTTCTGTTCTGACAATTCCTCTCCTAGTCAATCAAAACTTATGTTTGGCCTAGATGAGAAGACACCAGATCCAGGATAACCTAACTCTGATGCTCTATTTACGTGTTCGGTGTGAAGAAACTGGCCCCTAACTCAATTCCGCAGTGCTGTTAGTTTGGATGTAGAATGTGTCAGACCCTTTGTTCCCAGCTTGATGGTTATTGGGAAGGGGTGGAGGCCTTAAGGGGTGGAGTGTAACTGGAGATCTTTAGATAATGGGACATATAATAGTTTGAATTTGAACTGTCTATCACTGGCTCATCTTCTCAGTGTTTGTTTCCCAGCTGGTGGTGCCATTTTGTGAGGCTGTGGAATCTTGAGAAGACGAGGTATGGCTGAGGGAAGTGGGTTGCTGGGGGTGGGCTTAGAGGCATATAACTTGACTTTAGGTCCAGCATACTCTCTGTTTCTTGGACCCCCATGATGTGAGGGGCCTTCCTCACGTGCTCCTGCCTCTGCACACAGTTATCCCTTTCCTGCCATGGTAGGACTGAGGTCTTCTGAAACTGTGAGTCCTCTCATAATGCTGTTTCTGTTAGATGTTTCTGTCTCTAACACGTGAAAGTAACTGATTAAAGCTGCATGTCCTTCAGGAGACTGTGGGACCCTGGTCTCTGCCTTTTTCATTCTGGCTGAAGTGAGTGGTTTTGTTTTGTCGTGTGCTCCCTTGCCATAGGCCCGAAGCAGGGAGGTCAAATCACCACCGACGGAAACCTCTCCAACTCTGACTCAAATAAACACGTTCTTTTTCTAGGCCGGTTATCTAGCTGGAGATCCCTCACCTAGCGTGCATGTGGTCTGAGGTTCAACCTCTAGTGCCACAACAGACAGACTGTTGCCAGGATTTGCTGTAGCGACGACAGGATGACCAACACACCAGCCACTTGCTTGCATCATCTCAATCACGTGCAATAGAAACCAGACCGACACGGCTGTTTGGCACCGTCACAGTCTAAGTAATTATACTTTTCATTGTGTAAAACAATAATGTTGCCACATATGTACAGCTTTGGTCGGAATTTCAATTTATGAGTTGGTAATACATCTGTCAAGATTCTTTCCTCCAAGGAACACTGCGGTTATGTGCATAGTCAGCAGGTAATTTATGGGCGCCGAGGCCCAATCTGCCAGTGCAAGAGCTATTTTGTTCTGTTCCAGGGCAGGATGTCTTTATTTCATTTTCTATGGGTTCTTCATCAAAATCACTTGCACAGCTTGGTGAGAAAATCTGGGAACACAATTCAATCATGTTGATTTAGCCAACAATTTCCCATGTGGATAATGCAGTTAGAGCAATCATATAAATCAAAACACCCAGTTCTTATCTACAAAGACTTTCTTATGTCGTGCTTGATGTGTTTGGTGGCAAGTGACAGATGAAGACAGAAAAACTCAAGATTTTGAGAGAGAGAAAAGTGAGGAGGAATTCCGTCTAGTTTCTTAAGATGCAGTTACGGTTTCCTTGAACCAATTCCACAAAAGAGGAGCCATTCCTGAATGCTCCAAGCTGGGCGGCAGCTACAGAAATAGCATAGCCCTCACTCTGATGACTTGACCTCACTACTTTTGGGTCTCTTTGCTGTTCAAGAGGGGCCTGTAAGTAGGCCACCTACTAGACATATGGAGACATGCATCCCCTAGGGGAAGATTTGCAAAGACACCCAGCATCTCTCCGACTTCTTGTGTGCTTCAAGTGACCGCTTCAGCAGAAGCATGCTTCCCCCTGAGTGGTTCGACTTGACACTGTGTTCTACAAAAATAAGAGCCAGTCTAGTCTTCTGGGTTAAGCACGAAAAACCCAACATGACACTACAGGATGCCCCAGGGAAGAGTATTTCCTCAGCGAGAGCCCCTGTGTGGAGGAAGTCAACTGCTCTTATCTGGCCCAAGGCCACTTGTCTTCCTGATGGCTCTTGCTGTTGAGGCCAACAGTTCTCAGCTCCAATTATGTGACCTCCATTACCTATAAAGGAAGCTCCTGTGGCCATCACGAGAGGTTTGGAGAACTTATGATTAACTCAGACCAGCTGCCTTGACAGCAAGGTTCGCAGCCCCTCAGTATCTGTCAGAAGTCTAACAAGCCGCCTGGTGGCTGCCAAAGATCTCAGACCTTCCCATTTGTCTGTGACTCATGTGGTGCCACTGGTGGCAGCCATGAAGAGCCCAGGAGGGATCTCTGTAAACATTCTGTGTGCATGAAGCACAGCATTGATCTTCTCCCATTCTCCTGGGAATCCATGCCCTTCGATCTCCTGGTGCTACTCCTACAGCAATAAGCCATTAAGGCATGCTTGGAGCACGCTCCACGTTGCCCTGGAGACCTGGCTGGCTGTACAGGTATGCTGCATAGCTGTGGGCCTGTGTGGGGTATAGGGAGGGGTTTGGGTACTGACTCACTTGGAGTATCCTCTGCCTGGGATGCATTTCCTGTCATCTCAGGGTGTTCCTTTTGGCCATCCTTTCTCTGAGCATTTCCTCTGATTCCACAGGCACCCTTACTAATTTCCTCAATTTCCCTCTTCCCTTCCCTTCCCTTCCCTTCCCTTCCCTTCCCTTCCCTTCCCTTCCCTTCCCTTCCCTTCCCTTCCCTTCCCTTCCCTTCCCTTCCCTTCCCTTCCCCTCCCCTCCCCTCCCCTCCCTTCCCTTCTCTTCCCTTCCCTTCCCTTCCCCTCCTTTTTCCTCCCCTCCCCCTCCCCTTCCTTCTCCTTCCCTCCCCTTCCCGTCCCTTCCCCTCACCTCCTTTTCCCTCCCTTAACCTTCCCTTCCTTTCCCCTTTCCTCCCCTCTCCTTCCCTCCCCTCCCCTTCCTTTTCCCTCTCCTCCCCTCCCTTCCCCCCTTCCCTTAAGATCCTTCCCCTACCTCCCATTTTTGAGAAGGAGTCTTGTTATGCAGTCTAGGTTTGCCTTGAGAATTTGTGCCGTTCCTTCAGCTTTAGCCTCCTGAGCGCTAGGATTATAAACGTGCACCTTCACAGCTATCTTCTAATTTCATTTTCCTGTGACTCACACTTTGCCTGATATTTTCTTCTCCCTCCCTCCCTCCCTCCCTCCCTCCCTCCCTCCCTCCCTCTTCCTCCTCTCTTACTGCTTTCCTTTCTTTCTCTTTTATTATTGTTGTTATGTTCTGTGTGTGCGCGCACATTTTGTTTTGTGTGTGTGTTTATGTGTGTGTAGCACATATGCCATAGCACATGTGCAGAGTCAAGTGTCAATCCCCCCTTCTGCCTCTGAGACAGGATCTCTTTGATGCCTTGCCTTTCCTTTCCTTTCCTTTTCTTTCCTTTCCTTTCCTTTCCTTTCCTTTCCTTTCCTTTCCTTTCCTTTCCTTTCCTTTCCTTTTCTTCCCTCCCTCCCTCCCTCCCTCCCTCCCTCCCTCCCTCCCTCCCTCCCTCCCTCCCTGCCTCCCTGCCTTCCTTCCTCCCGCCCCCCACTCTCTTTCTTTACTTTTGTTGAGAGAGAGTTTCAGGATGTGATCCAGGCTGCTCCGACACCCACTGTGTAGTTTATATTGGCTTGTATTTGTACTCTTCCTGTCTTAGTTTTCCAAGTGCCGAGACTACAGGCTGAGCGCTGGCTTGTCTATTGGACAAGGAACGAGTATGAGGACTCACAAAGAGTGCGGCCCTCACCTATGCTGGTTACAAGCGTGTCCTCAGGATGTGGAGCAGTGATGAAGACTCTGCCTTAGAACTAGTCTATGACACTCATGTGGCCGGGAGCATAGAACCATCCACTCTTCCTGGCAGAACTGAGCTTGCTTTGCCTGCTGGCATGCTGGACTCTTCGGAATGTCTTCTGATGGGTGACTCTCAGGCTTTGGTGGCTCTCTCTTCTGGAATCTTGCTATTTTGATGACTCTCTGTAGTGGCTGAGGGGAGTCATGTGACTACTGTCGGATCCCATCTGCTATGATCCCACACATGCAACAGTGGCAGGGACAGGCACACTGGCAGTGTGTACTTGTCACACTCAAGTAACTCCACCATGTGGGGGTGCTCCTAGGGCTTCCTGTTCCTTCCGAGGGATTCTGGACAACTCTGCTGCTCTCTGGTAGCTGAGAGGAAGCCTGGCATCTGACATCTCTCCTTACCCCAATTAATATCACGAAAGGGCAATGTTTATGCAAAGCCACATGCCGAGAGGCCTTTGGCTCCTAATTTAAACTATTAAAATGCCATTAAGAACTGCGGCTCACATTTCAGCCCCGTTTTCTTCATTATTTCTTGTTGAAGAACAACCGGGTGGAAGGGAAGGCGTTTCGTTTCCATGCAAGTGGGGCTCGTTTTTCATGACAGTTTATGATGCCCTTTGGTGGAATTTATCATCCCCGAAACCACCCCCCACCCCCGCCACAATACCCAGGGATGGAGTTAGCAGATGCGATTTCTGTCAGCGAAAAAAATAACTGCGATCGATAGGAACATACCGAGGCATTTATTTCCAATATTGGCAGATAAATTGTCATGGTCATCGTGTGGAAGACTGTGGGTTTCAGCTGCGGAGGGCTGGGGACTGGTGATGTTTCTATCCCAGTCCCTTGTTCCTGTTCAGTGACATGCCAGCACTCCAGATACCCCAGCAGATACCGCGTCTCATCGGAGGTGACATCTGGTGCTTAGGTGCAAGGCGTGTTGTCCGAGAGGCAGCTTGCTTGTCATGGGAAGCCTCTCACAAACATATCGTCTGCCCATGAGGCTTGTTATTTTTGAAGTTTGGGCCCAATTTACATTTTTCTTTAAAAAAAATCGAGATTAAAACACACACACAGTTTGATCTCGGCTTTGACCTTTTAAATTGTTACAACTTTATCTTTGGCCAAAAGCGTGGAGAGAAGGGTAATTGCATTTTGTGAAAGAAGCAAGGAGCATGCACAGAGGGTAGTCACAGCTGCGGTAATGTGTCTCTCGCACGACGGCCCATGCTAGATGGTATAAACAAAGAAAAACGGTGATTTTGAGCATTTTTCCTGAAAAGTGTGCTTAGCCTCCAGATGATGGCTGCTTGGCGAGGAGCTGTTCCCCGGTCTTTTGCTTATCTTGATGTCCTGTCCCCAGCTGGGTAGAGAGTTTTCTGAACAGCAGGCCTGAGGACAGGAGGCCTGGAATTCCAGTGATTCATTCAGAGAGCCGGGGCTTCCTGCAGAAGCCAGAGTCCCCCCAGGTCAGCTTCTGAAGGAAGAATAACTTTTGCCTTGCTGACTCCCTACAGTTGGGGGCAGGGATCTTTTCTGGGTTCCCCCTCTTCCTGCTGAAAGATCTGGAGATCTCACCAATTTTGCTCGCTGCCACGTTGTGTTTCTAGATACCATCTGCCTCTCCAAGCACCCCTGAGGACTGTGCGGCTGCCCCTGTGTCCTGGTGGAGAAACAGGTTTTCCCCCTGCTCTCCTGGATTCCTGAGCCTACTCCAGGCTCTGGCATCTGCTCAGGTTGTCCTGAGCTGTCATTAAAGGGACTCAGGAGAATTTTTCATCCAGCCATTTGCCTGCATATCCAAAGGAATGTATTCTAAAAAAGAATGATAGTCTCTCTCATGGGACCTTGTGACTTGGGACCAGGAAATAAATCAGCTACTGCTGTCTCCAAACTCAAGCCTGAGCCTAGACACCTTGCTCCAACAGGGCTCTCCTGTGTCTCCTTTGGCCTCACATACTGTGCTGACCACAAACTTCTCTTAGATATAGGGCAAAGGACTCGGATGTGACTTTACACCTCGCCTTCACACCTGGCCCTCACGGGCCATAAAAGGTGACTCCAGGCAACTTACTCAAGCATTATAACCTTTAACTTGTCCTTCAAGGTAATGGTGCAGTTTCTACAGCAGCTCTTTACAGAAAGGAGTTGAGAGTTCAGTGGAATCCGTCTGCAGGGAACTGGGAAACTGGGTAGGCAGGATGTGACCATTGAGCACACTTCTTTCTTTCTTTCTTTCTTTCTTTCTTTCTTTCTTTCTTTCTTTCTTTCTTTCTTTCTTTCTCTTCCTTCCTTCCTTCCTTCCTTCTTTCTTTCCTTCCTTCCTATTGATTTTATTGAGTTATACATTTTTTCTACTCCCCTTCCTTCCTCTCCCTTCCCCCCTTCAACCCTCTCCCATGGTCCCCATGCTCCCAATTTACTCAGGAGATCTTCTCTTTTACTACTTATTACATAGATTATATCCATGTATCTCTCTCTTAGAGTCCTCATTGTTGTCTAGGTTCTCTGGGATTGTGAATTGTGGACTGGTTTTCTTTGGTTTGTGTTTAAAAACTACTTATGAGTGAGTACATGTGATAATTGTCTTTCTGGGTCTGTGTTACCTCACTCAATATGATGTTTTCTAGCTCCATCCACCTGCCTGCAAATTTCAAGATGTCATTATTTTTTCTGCTGTGTAGTCCTCCATTGTGGAAATGTACCACATTTTTCCTATCCATTTCTTTGGTTGAGGGGCATTTAAGTTGTTTCCAGGTTCTGGGTATGACAAACAATGCTGCTATGAACATAGTTGAGCACATGTCCTTGTGGCATGATTGGGCATCCTTTGGATATATACCCAAAAGTTGTATTGCTGGGTCTTGAGGAAGGTTGTTTCCTAATTTTCTGAGAAATCGCCATACTGATATCCAAAGGGGCTGTACCAGCTTGCACTCCCACCAGCAATGCAGGAGTGTTCCCTATAACCTACAACCTCTCCAGCATAAGTTGTCATCAGTGTTTTTGATCTTGGCCGTTCTTATATATAGGTTTAAGATGGAATTTCAGAGTTGTTTTGATTTGCATTTCTCTGATGACTAAGGATGTTGAGCATTTCCTTAAGTGTCTTTCAGCCATTTTAGATTCCTCTGTTGAGAGTTCTCTGTTTAGGTCTGTACCCATTTTTTTCCTTGAGTGATCTGTGAATTGAATTGGTGGCAATTACACAGTTGTTGGAGGAGTGTAACTGCTTCTCTTTCCAGGATGGACAAGTTCTGGCGGTTACTCTCGATGGTTCTGTTGCTCCGTGGTGTGTAGCAGGCTTTCCTTGGACCACCAGCCCCCAAATCATGACATGGAGATTTATTAGTAATTATGACTGCTGAGTCTTAGCTTAGGCTTGTTTCTAGGTAGCTTTTATTTTTTTAAACTTAAATGAACCCATTTCTACTAGTGCTGCTTTGAGCCTTGTTTACCTCATCTATGTACTGTTCATCCTGCTTTCTAGTTTCCTGTCTGTCTGTCTGTCCCCTGGCTAGCTGGCTCCCAAATGGCAGGACCTGTACTGGCTGGATGGCTCCCCTTTTCTCTCTGCCTGCCAGCTCTGCCTATAGCTCCTCTGCCTAGCTATCAGTTGTTCAGCTTTTTTTAAAAAAGACCGATCAGGTGTCTTAGGCAAGCAAGGTAAAACAGCAGCACATCTTTACATAGTTAAACAACTGAGGCATAAACAATTGCAATACATCTTTACATAGTTAAACAAATATTCTATCCCATAACATGTCTCCCTTTTTGTCTAAATAAAAGGAAAGGTTTTAACTTTAATAGTGATGGTTCTGTTGTTCTGTGATGGCTCATACACTATAGTTTTATTTCCTTCCTGACCATGGCTGAATGATATTTTTGCTTTCCTAGTTTTTTTTTTTTTAATAAATGAGAACCTTAGGCCCAAACAGCTATTGTTTTTTCTTTCACCATATGGTACACGCTGGTGAGAATGTTAACTACTCATTTGTAACATCGCAATCTTAAAATCAAATTTGTGATGATTCTAAAGAATGAATAAAACCCATCCAGCACCTACAGGCATGAAGGAGGCACTCAACAAACAGGACTGGCAGCTACCTTAGCCACGGTTGAAAACTGCACAGCCATTGCTTTTAGTGAGACTAGCGGTTCGATAAGTATGAGACCATCCTTGCCAGTGGCCAGTCCTGTGTAGAGGAGGAGGAAAACCACATACACACTGCAGCTGTTGCTCTGTCCACCTCACCCCACCAGGTAACCCTGCCTCTGCCAAGGAAATCTGAGGTGTGGACAAGACTAATTCATGTGCAGAGTTATTAGCATCGGACATGCAGGTACCGGCAGAAGATGCCCGTCTCCTCCCATAGCTTCTAATGTTAGCAGCCTAGCCCCACATACATACAAACGGTAGATGCAGGGGATTTCTAAGCTTCTGTGTGTGCTTGTAACATTGTGGCCGGCTCAGCTGCTCAGGTGCTCCTCTTAACCCATGATAAAGGCTCATTATAGCAGTAGCACCATGATGTGTCTGTTTGGTGGGCGGATGACTATGTCCACCTAAAAGTATATCAGATTCTTTGTAGCTAAAGAGTGGCCATGTGATTCTATTTTGGCCTCTGATTTGTTAATTTGTTTCTAAAGGACTTGGGGTAGAGGGGGAAAGGTTTGCTTTCTGGAGACAAATGTCCACTTAGGTTTCTTTTTCTCCTTCCTGCCTGGAATGTCAGGGTAATGACTGAAAGAGCTGCTGCTGTCTTGGAACTCTACAGCGTGAAGATAGAAGCCTGAAACACAAGGCTTGTGACGCCAAACTCCGAGTTGTTCCCAGAGTGCTGACCCAGACTACTTCTGCATAAGACCAATAAATCATTATCCTTGAAGCCCTTGCCTGTCAGGTTTTCTCTCATGTGCAGCTAACTGTATTTCTAACTGGCCCAGCTTCGGCATCAATGGCGACACACAGACTTCATCGTTTGAAAGGGGCTCTGGGTTTTACGGGAAAACAGAGCACATATGAACAGATAATGAAAACAATATACAGTCTTTCTCAGTAAGGAACCGGCTTGTCTAGCTACCGCTTTGTCTTAAATTATGGCATCTGGCCTCCTGTGTCTTTTGATTCTTCAAAAAAATTGATTGAAACAACTCATTGTAAGGAAGCAGATGCTCCTGTGTCCGCATCTGGCTAGGTTCTATTCTCTTCTTTGGCCTGATTTCTGGTCCTGGCTCTTCCTTTTGGTCATATCCCCTGGCTTCCTCCTGGCACCGTTTATCACATAAACCCATTGCCCAGCAGTTACGGTTTCAGAAGCAGCTATTGTCCACCTTGACAGCTATGAATGACTTGACCAAAAGTGAAGAGAACAGCCAGAGAAGCCAGGGACAGTCAAATTTGCTTTTCTTGGCTCTTTAGAAGGAACTGAGTGACCACAGTGTTCCAGGTTACTGAATTTTCTCTTTCCCCTGCTTGGTGCAGGATCCGGTTTCCTGGATGAAAAAGAGGGATACAGTTTCAGAAAGAGGAACATGGCTTCCAAAAGAGGGACACGGCTTCAGAAAGAGAACTATGGGTTATAGAGGACAGGATGGTCTCAGAGAGGGATGTGGTATCAGGAAGGATGTGGTCTCAAGGAGAGGGACATCGATTCAGGGAGAGGAACATGGACTCAGGGAGAGGGACCTGGACTCTGGGAAAGGGACATTGATTCAGGGAGAGGGACATGAGCTCAGGGAGAGGGACATGGGCTCTGGGAGAGGGACATGGACTTTGGGAGAGGGACCTGGACTCTGGGAGAGGGACATTGATTCAGGGAGAGGGACATGAGCTCAGGGAGAGGGACATGGGCTCTGGGAAAAGGACATAGATTCAGGGAGAGGGACATGAACTCACGGTGGGACATGAGCTCAGGGAGAGGGGCAGGATTTCTTGCAGCTCCCAGTAGAGTTGTATGCTCCTCACCCATCTCCTAGTGTTCTTCTGGAAAAAATCATCTTCAATCTCTTCCAGTCACCAGCGAATGGGGACTCTGCTGTCTGCTCTGTGTGTACACCTGCCTAGAGAGTTCCCTTCCAGATGAGGAGGTCAGGTGGAGCAGTGTGGTGGAGGTGCAGAGGGGCTGGTGGTGTTTGGGAACTACTCTGGCAGTGTGGAAACTAACCTCCTTCTGAGCCCTGCCTTTTCCAGCAAACATAGTCAGATGCTGAACGAACCGCGCCAGTTCCATCTACCTGCAAAGAGTCAAATGGATGAAGAAGCTAAGATGAACCAGGCCTCACAAAGGTGCCTCATTGTCCCCGATTTCCAGCGCCATGGCCCACTGCAGGGGGCACCCTCCTTTGTACTCCCTGTGGGAGAAGGGACTTTCCCCTCGTCCCGGGTTTCACTTTCCTCACCTCTTCGTCCTTGCGTTATTTATGGGAAGGCTCAGGAGCCGGTTGCCAAGGCACTTTTAGTATATGCTTCAGAAGTTTTATGAACCTCAATTGAATTTGATTTTTTTTTTTTGTCTCCTCAGTACAGGCCTTTTAACTCATTTCTGGATTATAACCCTGGGTCCACTGAAGCGTCCCCTCTGCTCTCCCACCATCTAGTTCTTCGTGCCTGGGCATCTGGGATAGGGCGCATCGTCTCGGCTGCTTCTCCGCTGTGGGGGAGGCTGCCTCCTCTCTGGGAACCTTTCTCCTACAGTGCTGAGCTGACTCAAAGTGCTCAAAGATCACAGGCAAGGAAGTGGGACTAGAAAGGAAGGCTTCGTGGTTAAACGTACTTACTGGTTGCTAGAGGACCCGGATTCTGTTCTCAGGACCCACATTTCTGCTCCAAGTCGCTGGTGGCCAGTTCTAGATGATCCAAACCCCTCTTGGGACCTCTGTGGGCTCCTGCATGCACGTGGTGCACAATGAATATACTCAGGCACACTCACAGTAAATAACTAGATATTTTAAAAAGTCAGAGGCTAATGAACTTGCGAGTCGTCTGCAGGTGAGTAGGCAGTGTGAGGCACCTGCATGACAGCCAAGTGAGATTCACAGAACGGTCCAAGCACGCTTGTCGTTACTGTTGGCCTCTTCAGCACTAAAGCATGCATTTAGATGTATCTCACGGTGGAGTCAAAGAGAGTTGGTCCTGGGTGAGTCCCAAATGGGGGCAGGTGTCCCCCATTCCTCACTCCTTTTCTTGACATCTAGGGGTTTGGAATTACCAGGGAGTGCAGAGTCCGTTGGAGATGAGCTCTGGAGGATAGAGCTGGGTGGCAGTGGTCCTGCTGGGAAGGACCCAAGCGTGTCCTACTTGGGATTTATATGTCTCTGGATGCTCAGCCTCCTCCCCTTCCCCACTTTTCCAGACTAGGTTTTTCCCTACCTATAGATCAACTGCCTGCATTCTTCAGGTACAACCTCAGCCGCAGAAGGCACACCAGAGAGGTCAATGGACTCTGCCCTCCCGGGTCATCCCAGGATAGTGGTCAATCTTGGGTATCTTCCTCAATCACTTCTCCACTACGTCATTTTGGTAACAGGGTCTCTTATTTGAACCTGGAGCTTAACAGTTTGGCTAGACTGGTTGTCCAGAGCTCCAGGACAGATGTCTGTTTCCACAGTGCAGGAATTACTGGCATGTCAGGGAGCTCAACTGCTTTCCTTAGGTGCTGCAGATCTGAAGTCAAGATTCTCGTCTGTCCAGTAAGCACTTTCTGCCTGAGCCATCCCCTACAGTCCCCTCCATATATTCCATTATTGGTTCTGTAATATTTTATTCTATACTTTATTTAACCTCTTATTTAAGTATATAATTTTCATTAATAGATAAGATTCCTTTGAAACCCCCTACATATTCATTACTGTGTTTATATGTAGTTTTTTTCTAGAATAGAATAGAATTGATTTTTTTCTCTAGTCTGGAATTTCTAGTTCAACTGTATATGTAGTCACAATTTTGATAGTTGCCATCCAGAGGCTTTGCCAAAAAAAACTTCATCAGTTCTTAGTCCCTCCCTCGCCATGCCTTGTTCCAACAGAACAACCCACAGTTCAGTCCTCTGGCCATTTGGTGACTTTATAGGCACCTACACATGCTTTCCACGGAAAGCTGCCAAAACAATTGTGGTTTTCTGCACTAGAACTGAGCCTGAAGGACTGGGCTATGGGCCCATCACCTGGCTTTGCTGTTTAAAACACTTCTGTGACTGGTAAATACAGTCCACCCTGGAACACAAATCACCTCCCTGAATCCCGTGTTTACTCGCAGCCAGTCCCATTTTCCCCAGCTTTGGGCTAATCGTGACTCAGCCTGCCTATCCTCATCTTTAGGGTTCTGTCTCTCTTCTACCTGACCAGGGGTTTCCTCTGCTTCCTCACATCCATTCTGAGCACACATGTGTGTCTTCTACTGCTTTCTTGTGTAATGTGATGTGGTTCCTACCCAGACACATCCATCTTCAGCTATTTAATTATCTTAGATATTAATTATATTATCTAATTCTTAGCCACATCCCTATCTCTGTCTACATAGAGAGCTTGGCCTAGCCTGGGTCTGCTC
Organism: Microtus pennsylvanicus; assembly: GCF_037038515.1. Classification (NCBI taxonomy): domain Eukaryota; kingdom Metazoa; phylum Chordata; class Mammalia; order Rodentia; family Cricetidae; genus Microtus; species Microtus pennsylvanicus. Next base: position 28,104,508 of record NC_134581.1, read on the forward strand.
TACAACGCATGCCCCCTCTCCCCATGCCCTTTCTGTGCAGTTTGCTCTGGGGCACCCTGTTGCTCTGGAGGGAATTTAACATCTGCTTAGACCACAATGGACAGTGTTCTTGGTAACCATTTCACACCCTTGCATTTTGTCCTTATAAGCACTAGGATGGGCATGGTACCACATCTTGTTTTTCTTTTGCACTCTAAAATGTTTCCAACAAGATAAAAGAAAGGGTATTTATTGAGTACCTACCATGGATGAAGTTCTTTCTTAACCATGACACTGGTTAATATTCACAACCAATCTTGGAAAGATACCTTCATGTTTCAGATAGGAAACAAAAATTGTCCTTGAGAACTTCCCTCAATATAAATTCAGATATTAACTGAGACATTCCTCCAATGAAAGCTTGAATATGCCAAAGCACAGTACCTAGTTCTTTCTAAATACACCAAGTGAACAACTCCCTTCAGGAGCTTCGAACTGCAGAGTGGCATCGGGCTCAACACCTCCTAAGAGAACTAATTCATGAGGACTGAAGCAGGTCCCATCTTCTTGAAAAGATCCTTTGAGACCCAAAGGTTCACAAAGTGCTACCTCCTCTTTTTGCATAGCAAAGCATTCTTTTGGGCTTTAAATATCTACTTATTTTATTTTTGACAGTTTTTTCCCACCCTCATCCCCTTTGCTATTGAAAATGGTTCTTTCCAGGTCACCATGCTGCTCTCATGCCTCCTTTCTGCGTGTGACCCACTGAGTCCCACAGGGAATGTTAAATAGCCCCACCCTATGCTAATATTTTGTAAATCAGCTATTGGAAATGATATGAAAGTAATTTCCTGAATCTATAATTTACTATTACATGGATGACATTTCACTATTTGATTAAAATATAGATACTTTAGAAAGAATGTTTGAAGAGGTAAAGAAAATTTTGCCTTGTTGGGGATTACAAATTGCTTCTAAAAAATACACAGAGGAGACTTTGTCAATTATTTAGGCTATAAAATAGGTTTACAAAAAAAATGATCAACGAAGTTGCAAGTTAGGAGAGATTGATTGCAGACTATTAATGACTTTCAAAGATGACTATCTATGGTACACTATTGGGATAAAACCTGGTTAACTGAGTAATTTGATCAAAACCTTGGATGGTGACAAAGACTTAAATAGTCCCAGGAAATGACCAGCTGAAGCTGAGAGAAAAATGGCTTTGGTGGAAGAGAAATTACAGAATGCATACATGGATTGTGTTGATTTGAAGCTTAACGGCATTCTGGTCATATTACCCTCCAAGCATTTCCCTATAGGAATTTTAATGCGGAGGGAAGATATTATCTTAGAATGAATCATTTTACCACGTAAATTGAGTAAAAATTAAAAAGTTATGGGAAATGTTCTCTGAGTTAATCCTAAAAGGATAATTGAGACTTCATCAATTAGCAGGAATAGACCCAGCAGAAATTGTAGTACCCTCCACTAATGATGAAATTGACAAATTATGGATAGAAAGTCAACTCTGGAAAAGAGCTTGCAGTAATTTTTTGGGAGAGATTAAGAGCAAATATCCCAAAGACAAGAGAATTCAACTTATAAAGAAAACTAACTGGATCCTTTCTCTCATTGTACAGGAATCACTAATTTCTGGAGTCCCTACATTCTATACTGATGCAAATAAATTAAAAAAGGCAGGTTCTGAATCAGAAAGTTTAAGTAAAGTGGGTCTAAGTCCTCATGATTCTGTCCAAAAGTCAAAATTATATGCTATCCTCATAGTATTAATGGATTTTACATAACCTATGAACATAGTTACTGTTTCACAATATGCAGAAAGAGTTGTTTTGCATATTGAAACCATTGAATTTATACCAGATGATATAGAATTGACTTTATTATTTGTTCAGTTTTAAGAAATAGTCGAGAATAGGATTCTTCCATTATACATAACACATCTGATCTCATATGCATCTGCCAGATCTTCTAGCACAAGATAACGCAGAAATCAATCAATTATTGATTGTAAATGTGCTGAAGGCCTCAGAATATCAAAAAACATTATGTCAATAGTAAAGATTAGAAAAAAGAGTTTTTCGTCAAGTGGCAACAAGCCAAGAAAATTATAAGGAAATGCCCTACTTGTTCTTTATACAACCAGACACCACTACCTACAGGAAGTAACCCAAAAGGTACTTGAAGGAATAAAAATTGGCAGATGAATGTGTTCCATTTTGTAGAATTTGGAAAACTAAAACATGTACACCACACCATTGATACCTATTCAGGTTTTCAATGGGCAACTGCTTTGAGTTTGGAAAAGGCTGATTCAGTAATCACACATTTGTTAGAAGTTATGACCATCATGAGTATATATCTGTACAAATAAAGGCAGATAATGGTCCAGTATATATCTCTAAGAAAATGAAACTGTTTTTTGTTTATTGTAAAATAAAGCATATTACAGACACACAACATGATCCTACAAGGCAGGCAGTTATAGAAAGATCAAATCAAACTTTAAAGGATGTGTTAAATAAACAGAAAAGGATGAAAAAGACCCCCAGAAATCAATTGCATAATGCTTTATTAACTTTGAGTTTTCTAAATGCTAGTGAGACAGAAACAGCAGGTGTGGAAAGGCATTGGAAGAGAAAAACTATTGAATTAAGTCAGCTGGCATATTTTACAGATGTGTTGATCTCAGAATGGAAGCCAGGACATGTGTTATATTGGAGAAAGGGTTTTGCTTTTGTTTCCCCAGGAGAAAAAAAATCTATAGATATCATCAAAATGGATAAATATTCGATTTGAACAAGAGAGACCTTTTAATCAGAGGAGATGATAGTTCATCAAAAAGCATGGCTGTTTAATCTAAACTAACATATAAAACTAACAAATGCTTTTCATTTGATTAAACAAAGTTTGCCAAAAGAGAACCTCCCCAAAATTAGGGTTTGGGAAGGGTTTTATTTCAGACTTTTCAGAGAATAAAAAGGCATCCACCTAAGGAATCCGAAGAGCACTGGACAAATGAGACATCTGAAGAAAAAGAACAAATCATTCAGACAAATGTTTCAATAAAAAGAGTAAACTGGCATATTGGTGTATAACATTCCCAACAAGATAAAATTTCACATATCATCTCAAATGTTTGTTTCTATTGTTCTCTACAGATCTATAAAGCAAATAGTCTTTTTGTAGTCCCAGTCTAATCAAAGGTTAAAGCTGACTTTGGAATTGAAATCTGACTTTCTCTTTCTCTAAAAACCAAGCATGTCTTTTAAAGTAAAACCCCAAATCTCTGTCTCATGTTAGAAGAGCCACCTGACATGGGATAAAAGAAGAATAAATATTTAAGGACTGTTTAATTGCTTTTACTCTCATACCCTTTGGTTTTATGTTGATCTTTAACAACTTTTCTTAAGGCAAAAATATTATCTTGAAATTTATAAGATTAATATACATGCATTTTGAAGTTTTGTCATGATATTAATGGACATATAGAGTATTAACTAATTCTAAAAAAGCTTTCATCCACCTTCCTGTACACAATTTCAGGTTTGAGTCTCTATCAGTTTTCTGCAGTGAACCAGATGCACATCTAACAGTGACCTTTGAGGTCTCAAAAAGGAGGATGGGGCCCCACGACAACAATTGCACTAGGAGTATGATAATTCCACTAAGCTGAAAAACACCACCAAAAGACTGTCTTTGGACTACGAATAGCTCAGAACGTTCCAAGGTGGCTAGCTGAGATGATCCAACCTCACAGACTACTCTCATCAGAATTTGAGACAAGTCCTGCACTTTCCCATTATGCAGGGACTGGACAACAAATGATGCAACCATCTCTCCCAGGACTTGACAATTAACTCAATTTTTTCTTTTCAGGATCCCCTAAAAATATCATTACCCCAGACAGCAGAAAGTAAATTTAAGAACATAAATGCCCACATTCCCAAGAGGTGGAGTGGGTGGTTTTTGGTCTTTTTTGGTTTGGTGGTTATGGGTACTTGCTATTTTTTATGGGGATTGGTTACAAGTCATTACTGGTAATGATCAGAAAAAGTGCTAAACAAAGGAGATTAGATTTGGGGTTCTTGTTTTGAAAAGAAAAAAGTGGATACAGATATGATAGGGTAAAAGAATAGATTATTGAATCTACTCTGAAAAGAAAAAGGGAGTATATAGATGTGATAAGATAAAAGGTAATTATTAAATCTACTTTTAAAAAGCATCCACCAGGTTTTAAATATTTTACATTGGATTGGATTGTTGTATATTCTATACAATTTTTTATATTGATACAAATTTGAGATTAATTTTGTTAAAACATATTGCACATACCTTTTTGAAAGGCCTTTAGTATGAATTAGCCCTTTCCATAGGAATAACATTTTTATACATGCTACATCATTGAGAGATCTTGAAACCATGATGCAAGCTGAAATAAGGCTGAGATAAAGGACTTGTGTTATGTAACCCCACTTAGCAGAGGTGAGAATTTCAGGTGGAAATAACAGAAGAAGTCTGTAAGTGGGTAGTAATGAGGATTCCACAACAATTTGAAGTGTATGGTGTAAATGTTTAGAGTCACACCTTAAAAGGGCTTAAAAGTGTTTTATGTTTGTATATTTTATCACAATTTCAAAAATAGCCATAGATTCACACTGCTACCTTTGCCTTCATCCTAGCACCAACCATCTCCCTTTCCTTAATGGTAGCATCTTTCTCTACTAGAGAGACCTTGGTTCTCACAAACAGTGCATCTGTTTATCTTCAACAGTGGCACGCACACAGTTTGTTTCAGAGCTGCTAAGTCAAATATCCCTAAAAGAACAAAGCTTGCCAGTAACAGTCATTGTTTAATGTGCACCCTTTTGCCTTTGGCCTTACTGGATTGGGTTGAGATCCTGGTTCCAGAATTGCCTTGCTCTTTCCCCTTCTCCCACACGGTCTTTGGTGTGGCTATGTCATTCACTTCAGTGCAGTTAGATGGATTGGTTACATGAGCCTGTTTGACAGCAATGAGACAATGCATGTGATGTAGCTAATGCACTACCTGGCATAGTGCGGAGCCTGCCAATATGACCTGGACCTGAGTTTGTGCCCTTGGTTAGCATTTTCCAAAATTACTCCGTGCCCATGGAATGCCAAGAGAGCTGCAGTCTGGTTTGGCATGCCCTCCACACCAGTGATTCTTGACTACGGTAACCAGCCATGAGGATCAAGTTGGAAGGGCTTGCCTTCATTGTTATCCTGTTCCAGACAGCTGAACTCTTTACTGCAAGATGATAAATCTATACGTTTAAACGAGGAATAATTATGGAAAGTGTAGCCATGCAAGGGACGGAGGACCAGGGCATAAAATTGCAGAGATGCAGAAAACGAGAGTGTACTCCTACTTCTTGTCTCTCAAACACGCTTTTCTTGGCAGCTCCTCCACGCCAGTCACCCTGGTCTCTGCAGTGGGCTCTGATGCCAAGTGTCTGGATCAAATGAAGCACCGTCTCTGCTGCCTCGAGATTCAGGAAAAGGAGTGCTTGAGTTGATACAACAGGAGTTACCCCTATCTGAGAAACAGCTTGAGTAGGAGAGGGTCATGCTGGTGGGGAGGAGGCAGCCAGCTCACAGAAGCAAAGGAAAGCTGCCAGACTTCACTCCGCAGTGGTGTGCCAGAGCAGCTCTGGGAACTTGGGATCAGGAGCCAGCATCCCTGTGTCCATGCCATGGATGTTGGCTCAAGACCCTGGGATTTTTCTGATGTTAAATTTTATGATACTCTCAAATAAAATTCCAATATAAATTAAGCTATTAGGGTTGATTTAATACAATAACAAAGTTTAAGGCATGGAATTTGAGAATGGGAAGAATGGCTCTTCTATTCAACCAGATAGTGTTCCTTGATGATTTTAACTTAGACAAGGCCCAATTCACTCATCAATATTGTGGTGGGGGGTGGAGGGGAGGACAGTTTCTGGCCAAGTTAAGGCACAGAAGTGGGACCAGAAACTTGTGTTGATTTTCTGGTCCACACTAGTTGCACAATCATGGAGAAGTTATTCAGTGCCCTTGCATTCTTCCCTTACCTACAAAATGGATACTAACTCTTGAAGGCTTGATAGAAACCTTACCTGAGATGGTTTGTGTATCTTGCCAATATTCTTATCACCATAGTCTTCTGGAGAACTAAATGAAGCCCTGTATGTGAGGCGCTTGGCAGAGGGCCTTCACTGTGGTGATCCCCTAATAAATGAAGGGCAGTGGTTTATACGGCTTCTTGGATGCTGGTGAAGTATCTGAGCTTCCTTATGTTTTTGTGAGCAATTGAGTTCTTGTTAATTGCTCCCTGTTGCTTTTATTTTCTTCCCATGTTTCTAGAAATTGCAGCGACCATAGGAGACCATAAGAGGAACGCTTATACATTGATTGGATTTGACTATAAAAATCCCTCACAGGTCTTGAAACGGCGAGACTCGTTCCTAATTACAGAGGTCTGATTTTAAAAGTTGAAGCTGAGAACGTATTCTAGTAATTGAAGTAAAGGAAAATGTAGAAATCTCTTTTTCTTGCATGTGAATTTGCTGGCCCCAGGTCCCCCAGCTCTGGGACCCAGGTTCTATCATGGACACAGGACTGTCTGACTGCCCCCTTCAGCAGAGGACTCTCATAAGCAGAAACTGAACACTTCCTTTTGTCGGGGCTACCACATCTGGAGCGCTCTTCTTTCCGGGACCTTCACCCCAATCTGTATTCTGTACCCTTCCGCTGACACCCATCGCCTCGTGTTTCTCTAGAGGCAGCCTTACTTCTCTGCCCTGGGGTCCCCAGGGTCCACTGCAGTCACCTCATCATTGCCTGCCGACAGAGTCCTTGGGATCGGTAGAAATTGCTCCATCAGCTCTCCTAAAAAAACAGGGAAATTTAAAATTAAATTAGGATTCGTTTGTCACTGCCATGTTATCCTACAGTGGGCCCCAGGCCTGAGACTTTTCAAACTCTTAGACATCACTGTCCTCCAAAGTTGCTGCTCCTTACACACATTTCTTGGTGTGCTTAAAGCCTTCAAGGTGAGCTTCCCTGTGGGCAACACCTCTCAATAATCTCTTGTCGGCAACACCTCTCAATAATCTCTTGTCTTCTGGCTAGACTGGCCAGCTCAGTCTCAGTTCTTTAGAATGGCCCCGTGGGATGCCGTAGGAAGCCGACCTAAGTGCTTTCAAGTCCCCTTGTCACAGCTCCGTGTCTAAGAACTCTGCTCACTTCTTGCTTGGGACAGCTGTAGGGACCTGGTGACTTTCTGTTTAAAAAGCAGCTGCTGCATGCTGTCTCTGCTGGTCTACCTGAGAGAGGAAGAATCAGGGATAAGAGGAGCTACGGGGAGCGACAGGGTTCAGATGCTGGATACAGCCTCATGGGTGAAAGCAGCGCCGGACCAGTATTATCCTGAAGAATCCTTTATCTCATAGGAAATGCAGCCTGTCATTGGCGGGTACAATTTCAGACAGTGACCTGGATGTCATCTTTTGTACTGTAAGGCAGAACAGGCAATAGAGGCACATGTGTAGAGTATACACCTGCAGAATTTTACTTCGTGATTATGGTTACTGCTGTCTTGCAGACCATGAGGTACCCGCATCCCCAAGAGCAGGAAACCCGATAGAGGTTCCAGCCTGTGGATACATTAAGAGACTGATGCCTGGTGCTGGGCCTTAAACTTATGCCTCCCTTTGTCTCCTCTTGCTGTGTCATAGGGGTTAAAGGAGATCTAATGGTTCAACTACACATTTTCCTCTCTATGACAGTTCATTGTCTATTTCCTTAATCTACAAGTTGTACACACATACGGAATTCTCCCAACAAAATCCTGCAAATCTCGCACCATCAGCCCAGTGTTAGACTTCTGTCCTGAGTCTCTCTAGTCAGCTGGCTAGGGGCTTCTGGAAAGGCTGTGTTGTGGGTGACAAACCACTGCGTTTATCCGAATGCGATTCTCTTCAGTTTGCTCAGTAGGCAGTTTGCAATCATCTTGAAGTCAATTCCTTTTCGATTCAAAATTGACCACTCTTCTGTCAATGGGGTATCACATCTGGGGTTGAAAATTGAGGCAGCGAAGGATCTGCCCCATGTCCTCAGAGGCTCTGTGTGACAGTCACTGTCAGGCTGACCGAGGCAGGATCTGGTACGAACTAGAGGGAGTGGGTACTTTGAACTAGGCGTGTGGGCACAGGACTCAGGCTTTAAGTGGCACTCAGAGACAGTCTGTATCGAGTATGTCCTATGCACTTGTCACTGTGTCTGCTGATACAGAAAACTGTCACATCCAGACTTGGCTCTGATACCTCAGAACAGGCTTGTTGGAACTGGGAAACTCCCTTCTGAGGGTTAACATAAAGGAGGGAACGATATAGAGCGATGTAACAGCTGTCACTGTGGTTAAATTAGAAGTCTGAGGGCAATGGGAATTTGGAAAAGTGAGGCAGAGGGAGACTACGTGCGTTGGGGAAGTCTCCCTGGGGAAGAAGGGTTTCGGTGGGTCTTTGAAGGAGGAAATTTATGTAGCGTGATTTCTAAGGTTTGCCTTTACAGATAGCGAGCCTAGGTCTGGGTCACGTGCCTCATCTACGGGATAGCCCGTCCGCGGAGCGCTCAGTTTCCTCATTTGTAAAGCAGGTAGCAAAATACACCACGGGATTGTTACAAAGGTTAAGATGAGCGGGCGTTTTGACCAGGGACCAATTTGTCTCAGGTTTTCTAATGAATAGCTCTGAGACAACAGGTCATCTATATATGAGTGAGCAAGCCTCTACTGCCGTCATGGCCCACATACAAATATGGATCCATAAAAAGGGTGCAGTGGATTATAGTCAAAATCTCTAAAATCAGAACTGTAAAGTTTCTGATAGAAAACAAGGGAAATGTCTTAGTAATCTCGGAGCAGCAAAAACTCTCAGGGCATAAAATACACGAAACATGAAAAAGAAAGTTGACAGCTTACTTCAAAATTAATAAACTTGGACTATCAAAAGAAATCGTTATAACAACTGTCCAAAATGGAACTGAGAGAAAAAAAAAAATCCCAGACTGGTAGCGTAGTCAGTATCAGAGTGCTGATCCAGCATGCCCCAGGCCCTGAGTTCCATCACAGAATCAGAAAAGAAAGAAAGAAAAAAAACACTTAATAACAAAAATAACCAAGGAGGTGAAAAATCTGTATACTGAAATCTATCAAATATATGGACAAAAGGAATATAAATGAACAAAAATGAATTTGGCGTGCTGTGTTCATAAACTGGGAGGCTTGATACTGTTAAATGTCCACACTACCCTTTTGCTCCTCGTTTTCGTTGTAATTGCCATGAGAATTCTAATGATGCTTTTTTCATAGAAATAAAGGCAGCAATCCTAAAGTTTGTATCAAACCATAAAAGGTTCTATAATATAGCCAAAGCAATCTTGAGCAAAATGAGCAAAACAAGAAGCGTTGCACTATTGGCTTCAAAATATTTCAAAAGCTATTATTGTTATTATTATTATTTAGTAACCTAAATAATATGCTTTTGGCATAAGAGCAGATATGCAGACCAATGGGACAGAGCAGAGTCCACAGACAGAGCCATGCATTTACAGCCACTCTTCAGTGAAGGTGCCAGGAACACACATGAAGGTAAAGGATGGTATTTTCCCTAAACAAAATGCGAAAAACTGTAAGCTACGTACAGAAAAATAAAGTTAGACCCTTGCCTCACACTACGTATGAAAGTCAACTCAAAGGGGATTAAAGATTTCAACATAAGAACTGAAACTATAAAATTACTAGAAAAACGCATGGGGGAAAGCCTCCATGATCCCAGGCTGGGACAATGATGTCTTTGGGTGTGAACTGAAAAGCACAAACGACAAGACAGACATAGACAAAAGGTATTACAGGGAGACTGTGAACAGGATGAAAAGATAATCCACGGCCTGAGGGAAATATTTACAAATATTTACATCTACTAGGGGCTTATACCCAACATGTGGTTCAAATAATTCAATAGTAAGGGAACAACTAACCCAGTGAAGAAGAACTGAAATCACAGTGGGCTGTCATCTCACTCCTGGGAGAGTGGATATTGTCAAAAAGATGGGGATGCTCATAGGAGGGGACTCAGAAGAAAGGGGTGCCATGGGGCTACCCTTCAGTGAGACTGTCAAAACCCACTGAGCTGAATACTTCAGATCTTTACAGTTTATTTATTTTTAAATAAATAAAAAAAAGCATGGAAGAGTGTTGAGTGCAGGCCAACGTCTTGCAACGATGGCTGTGGGCGTTGCAGGCACCCCTGCCGAGAGTGTCTTGTGTGTTTTGACATTCTACCCCGCGAAGCTGGTGGTTCTATCAGTCACTTCTTTGGCTTATCAGAGTCCCGTGGGACTCTGGTGGGACTCTGGCTTTTGTTTTGTTCCTCCCAGTAGTGTATTTAACCAGGACAGAGTTTAGGAAGACCCTTTCAGGAACACCTCCACCCCCATGCCACACACAACCATGGATGGACTCCCTTATTTTCCTTCTTTTCTTTTCTTCTTTCTATTCATCAATCATATTTTTATTTTTGAGATGAGGTCTTTTATGTGGCTCAAGCTAGCCTGGAAGTCATAATCCTGCCCTAGGCTCCCAAGTGTTAGGAATACAAGCATACACCATCACACCTGGTTTTTATCTGACATCTTTATTCCACTAGTCCAAAGCCAATTTAATTTGACCTATAAAAATACATAGTTTTATCTTGTGTAGAAAATGTGAGGGCAAATGCGCAGATATAGACACCATTTGGTCCTGAGCCCTTCCTATGGGCAGGGTACAGAGAAGGCTTGGAAATCCTTTATTATAGAGGCAAACGGGCCGTGACTGCTGTCCTCTGGTTGGTTTCCTTAGCGGGGGAGGAACTGGATCTTTTTGTTCTTGGCTAATTTTGCTTCAGGAAGGCATGGACGGTCTGCAAGTGCCCGGCTCCAGGCCCTTTTGTATTCCAAATCTCCATGGTCATCTGCTGTGAGTCTCTGCGGAGCACTGCCTGCTTGCCCTCCACCGCCCGCTTGCCCTGCACTGCCTGATCACCCCCACACTGTCTGCTCGCCCCCCACATGGCCTGCTCATCCCTGCATTGCTCTACGGAAGTCTCTCTTTGGATGTGATACCTCTTTTGAGCGCTGACCAGATACATTTGTCACTGGATGGTCAATCCCAGCAGAGATCGTTTTGGTTCTTCTTGGCCATTTTTCTTTAATTGTGGTAGACTTACATTTTTTTTCCCTTCCCCAATCTCAGCTTTAATTTAGACTTTTAGCTTTCTCAAGGTTTTAGCTGCCTCTGTTAAGCATGTGGATGCGGGCAGTTTGTAGATGAAGAACCCTCTCCTGCTGATTCTTCTAAGAGTGAACTTCATATGTGGAGGCAGCTGACGCTCCGGCTATATATTCTAGACCCATCTTTTGCTCCTCTTAGGAGTTACTTCCCCTCAGACCTCACATTTGGTAACTGGGAATGAGATTTTGGGAGAGCTCACCAAAATTAAATCCCACCTTTCAAAGAATGGGAAGCTTGTGGTGGCTTCAAGCACAGTGGACTGTGGAGTGGGGACATGGCGCTCAGGTTAAGTTCTGGGATGGAGCGGGTTCCTCGATCTTTCAAGGCTTGCTTGCCATATAGTAACAAAGGAGGATAGAACACCCATAGGTTGTTGTGAATGTTAGACAAGATCTCATGCTTGGAAACTGTGATTTCGACTGTACATTCTTAAGGAGAGAACATGAGGAAATACATATTTACAAGTTTGACCTTGGATTTGATTTTGTAGGTTGTATTTAAACCTGCCGTGGAGGGCAGAAAATCCAAAAGATTTTCTCTATCATGAAGACATTCAGATCTAGCTACACTATGCAAAGCAAGATCGTGATTCATTTGCTGTTGTAGTCTGAAGACTTTGTTGTTCATTACTCTTTGAGTAAATACTAAACTTCTTCCTTCTGATGAAAAGTAGGCATTACAAAAAATATCTCCTCTCAAGAGGGATGTTCGTGATGAGATGCATTTATCAGCTCATCATATTTCTCTTTTTGCTTGGATTATCAGTAACTCAAAACCATATTTATTGTCAAAATGTCAGAGACATCCAAGATGCTCGAAGCATGTTCTTCTTTACCTTCTTATTCTACCTGGTATTTCTTTGGGGCCATTCAGAGTCTTATTGGATGCTTTTCTTTCGGTACAAATCTTTTTCAGAAGTGTAAACATATATGTTAAAGCTACAAATAATGTGGTTACATCATGAAACACTATAAATGCTGTCCCAGGAATGAGTGAGATCCTCTTCAGCATTGTTCTGGCTGTCTTGCTTGATAGTAAGAGGCTCTCTGGAGTTTTAAAGCTTCTGCTCAAACATCGTTTCCTACGGAAGGAAATGGGTGCCAGAAGGAGGCACCAGCAACTATAGTCTTTTAGGTTTGTACAGGACATACTTTGAGTTGTTCCCATCTCTGTAGCTTAGAATGCCTACCCAACTTATTTTCAGTGTGTGTGTGTGTGTGTGTGTGTGTGTGTGTGTACACGCATGTGCTTGCACAGTGTGTGCAGTTAATGCTTGACACCTGGACCAATTCATTTTCAAGCTTTCAAACACCTATGAATCATTTGAAGACATCGTTTTGCAATCCAGACACTGAGCTCTTGTGTCAGGCCCAAGAGTTGCATCTTCAGCAAGCTCCAGGCAGGCGATACTGATGCTATTTGTCTGTGGGCCATGCTTTGGGTAGTAAAGACTTAGAAGATGTGTGACCTAATCTGTCAAATGGAAAAACCTGACTCGTCCGCGAGTCACACTTCCTAATCTCAGAACTGTATCGCTAGATCTATTTTCTCTTTAAATGTGATTATCTTTCTTTTTTTGAACTTATTTTTATTTTTTTCATATATTTTGGTCATATTCTTTTCTTTGTACCCCCAGATCCTCCTAAAACCCCCTTATTGATAGTTCCAGTGTTTTCTGCTACGGATTTATAATATCTTCTTCCTCTTGATGACTTTCCATTTTCTTTCTTTTTCTCCCACTGAACCGACAGCCCTTTCTGAAGTTGACTCCACAGGCAAATGTGCTGTAACCTGCTGCGATAGTGGATGGGCTGAGCACCCTAGTCTTAGAGATTGCTTGTCACATGCGGTAGGTTCCATAGGATTTTGGGTCTAGTAGTGGCTCCATGGATATCCGTTAGCTGAGCAATGTGCCTATGAGTCTAAACATTTTGCAAAATTGAGAAATGTAAGAAACTGACAAAGAATAGAGACTTTCCATTAAACTCTTTCTTGCAGAGGCAGAGGCCAATGTTTCCTGCAGTTGATGGATTTTAATAACTCGCTGTGTGTGCCAAAGGACAGACTGCAGGGGCTGGAGAGATGGTTCTGAGGTTAAGAGCACTCTGAATGCTCTTCCAGAGGACTTGGGTTCAATTCCCGGCACCCACATGGCAGCTCACAATTGACTGTGGTGGCTCCAACACCCTCACACAGCCATACATGTAGGCAAAAGACCAATGCTTGTAAAATAAAATAAGTTAAAAAAAAAGAACTGACTGCAGCAGGTTAAGTGAACATGGGTATGTGTGCCCAAGCACTGGTGAATTTGGAGTGACGTCTCTGACACTGAACAGCACATATTTGGTCCCAGAGACCAAAGGTCCTCATAGCCCAAGAACCGTGTGAGAAATACTGCAGAGATGTGCTGTGAGGTTGCGTACATGAAGCCACCATTTTCTGCCTATAGCGCACGCTGTTTACAAAGCCTTTCCCTGTAGCCCTGCCATTTCCTGCCTCAGTCAAGCACGAAATAGGGAGGATTGCTTATCTGCCCACACGATGTGTGGTTTAGTAACACAGAGTCGTACTCAACATGGCACTGGAGAGCTTCTGCAGCCACATAGTCGGACGTTTCTGTAGAGTTGTTTGGTAGATCGTAATTGCTCAAGCAGAGGAAAGGCTCTACTTTCGTGTCTAAACATCAGTTATTAGTTTTGCCTATGGTGTCAAAATTCACTAATACATCGAAAATAAATTCGAGCAAACTGAAGGCTTCCTGTGCAATTCTTCCATCACCATTGCCTTGTCTTTGTTGTGGTTTCGTGAGCGAGTGGGAGAGATAAACATTGCCACAATCAGCGACTGGCAACTTGAGTCTGCATCAGACACCCACTTGGCACTTCTGCTGAAGCCCCAAAGCCAGTAACAACCAGATCATAAATTCCTCAGAAGTTTCGCTGAATACACACTGCTCATATTTAAGAGTTGACCAAAACGGTGAGCATCAGAGCAATGAACACGTCCAACCTACATGAGGAGAGTAGATATCAGGCAGCTTGGTAGATGCCGCCAAGCCTCTACTCTAGAAGACAAGGCTTTGCCTTTTCTTCCTGTGGTCGGGGCTGGGTCTTCCCATGGCCCCAACACAGGGCCCTAAGAATATCAGCTAGATAGCATGTATATCCATTTTGTGTTGTTACCTCCTTTTCTAACTCCAACTCTAGGGGAGCCATGGATTACACATGAAGGTGCAGCGGAAGTATAGCCATCCTCTTTCTGTGCTTGGCGAGGCTAAACAGAAGGAGTGGGGTTTGGTGAGGTACAGGAAGTTGAACACCGACCTGTAGGGACTGGTTATTTTCATGGAGACTAGCCTGAGTCTGAGAATGGACTTTTTTTTATTAAAAGCAAGCTTCTTTGTGGGGGCTGACAGGGATTGGAAAATTTTCGATCTGTTGAGTTGTGGTGCAGGGACAGAGAAGGAATGTCTAATCGAACAAATATGTAGGCAGTGGATGGAGGAAAAGTGCATTGTTTACAATTTGAGTGATGCTTGGTACAGACTATGCAGTAAGCAGGCTGAATAGCCTGGTTATCCTGGGGGAAAACGGAGAGGAAAACATTGTCCCAGCCCTTGTTTTTGTATCTCAGCAATGGGCCTTAGGAAATGCTGCCTTAGTTGAGGTAAATCTGGTCTCACATACCCTTGAACCTAGCACCCAGGAAGCTGAGGTAGGAGAACTGTTGTGAGTTCAAGACCAACCTGAGCTATATACAGAACGCCAGGCCAGGATGTGTTACATAGCAAGACCTATGTCAGAGAAGAGTGGGGTAGGGCAGGCAGGGTGGGGGATGTGGCAAGGAAGAGGAGCAGAAAATAGAGGAGAAAAAAAGAAACACTACCTTAGTATTCTGAGGTGTGCTTGGAAGCTTCTGTCCGAAGACATTACCTCATTGACATCTCTTTCCTTGGATTAACACACACACACACACACACACACACACACACACACACACACACACACCCTTCCCTTTGCCTCTGGGAAGTTGTTAATTGAAATAGAGATATTTCTAGGGCGTTAACAATTGAGGCAGTGTGATGGGGGAGGGTAATCAGAGAGGCGACGGAATCAAATCGCCCTTCCTGCTCAGAAACTGTCATACTCCTCAATGTGGACGTGCTGACGTCAGATTCGGTCTGGAAAATCAATGTGGCAGGCACGGTCCTGCAGAACGGGCCTCTGCGGCTCTACCAGGCTGGGATTCTCTATCCCCGTCCATACAGTGTTCCCAGGGATCTTGCGATGCCTATGATTGCTCTCTGTCCTGTTGCCCTGTGCTCGTCTCTTCATCATTCATCTGCTGGCGGCTGGGTGTGGCAGTGTGGACCTGTCACCTAAGCTGCTCCAGAGGTTGAGGCAAGAGGTTATAGAGTCAGAGGCCAGCCTGGGCTACATGTGAGACTTCATCTGAGAGCAAAAATGGCTTACCCATTAAGCTGGCTTCTGATATCCCCTCTTACATAAAGTCTTCCTGAAGCACCCCAGTTGATGTCTCCTTCCCTTAGTATTGCCAAATGCTGTAAGCTGCTCCAAGGTAAGCTGACATTACATGCCAGCAATGAAAGAGAGAGAGAGAGAGAGAGAGAGAGAGAGAGAGAGAGAGAGAGAGAGAGAGGGAGGGAGGGAGGGGGAGAGGGAGAGGGAGAGAGAAAGGATGGAGAGATTTATCAAGTGAGAGCTCATGATGAAAGGCTTCTGAACAAACCGGGGCCTCTTTTAGATGTTCATTATCAGCATCTCCCAGATCTAAGGTCAACCTTTTCTTCTCTTGCATCCAATGAAATCTCTTTACCTCTCTAGGTGTGAGCGCCCTGCCCCTGCTGGTCACAAAGCAATCCTTGGGTAGACTCCACTTTCAGTTTTGTGCACTTGGAACCTGCTGGTGAGCACTTCAACCCTCTCTCCCGCAGTGCTCGGTGAACTTAGTAAGTCACCTGCAAAGAGTCCTGGTGTTTGCAGACCTAAAAGTTCACAACATGCTGTAGCTTTGTCCACCCACACCTCTAAGCTAGCACCTTGCCTGCCAGACTTAGAGGAGTCTGTCTGCTCTCCATAACTGACAGCACGTACCTTGCCAAGTCCCAACATCGGTGTACATCCTTCTCTATGGAGCGCTTTGCACATTGTAGGTGTTAAACAACTGTTTGGTGAGTGATAAACCATAAGATCCTGGAGAGAAAAATCAAGTAAAACTAGCTAAGTGAAAGAAATTGCTTGAAGAGCTGTGAACAAGGGGCTGGCTGTGCCACAGACCTTCAGGTGGCCGTTTCGCCTGGATTGGCCTGCACCAGGTTGAAGTATCCCACTCAAGTGAGACATCAGATTTGCAGGGAAAGAATCTTCCCTGCTTTTCCTCTGTGTTATGTCTGTCATGCCCCCATGGGTATGTGTGTGTTAAGTGGGTGCAGGAGACACAGATGTGGACTGGGGAGTGAGCGGAACTATAGCTTTGACCTTATTTCCAGCATATAACGAAGGTGTGGTTTTTCAGTGGCTGCAACCACATGGAAGCACCAAACCTAAACCATTGTTCCTCAGTTCGGTGGCAAAATGTAGGGCAAATGTTATTTTCATAACAACAGAAAAATAATAGAAAATAAGGCTATGCACCAGTGTTTTACAGTTAGCCTCTCCTCCTCTATGAAACTTCTGGATTTGCAGAATTCCTAAGAATTGTTCCTTCGCAGATGAGGCTACAGCGCTTAATACCAGACTTAGTTCTTGCTTATAACATTTTGGTATTTTGGGTTATTTCCTTAAAACATAACTTCTGTCTCCCTTTGGGTTCCTATTTATATTCTCTCTCTCTCTCTCTCTCTCTCTCTCTCTCTCTCTCTCTCTCTCTCTCTCTGTTTTCTTTCTTTTTTTTTGCTCATGGGACTGACTTGACTATACAGAGAGGGGCTGAGTAATTGTGGACTATTTCACAGTCTGTACTGGGGAGTGTTTCAGTAGTGTGCCGGTTTTTAGGGATGCAGCAAAGTATTTCGTGGGAGTCACTTCTAAAGACAAAGGGGGAAAACTGTAACTAATTTTGCCTTTCTGGAACAGCCTAAGGACTTGAAGTAAGTAGATCAACAGACTTTTTAAGAAACAAGCTACAAGTGGCCAAAAACCACAAGAGTTCAAGTCACATCCGGTGTAACCCTGGGAGAGAATTTCTGCTGCAGAAGGAAGTCTGCTCTTCTTGACCTGAACTTCAGTATTCTGCGATAAAGTGAAGGCAGCCAAAAGCTCCTGCTCTCACTGATGACGGTATATTTCTGTCCGTAAGTCATATCTGACACAAGGGAAACCGGCTGCCGCACAGAACCAGTCTCCCCAGTTGACATGCGCAAGCAGCGAGGATGCGGATACTCACTTAAATCAAAGTTACTACTTAATATTATGAGGCCCTCATCTCATTTTAAATGATGTTTCTCTTTATGTGACGTGCGTTATTTCTAAAACACAGCACAGATACCGCCTTTCAACTCTCACCTCCATGCCTCTGGCATTATTCATATCAAAACTTTCAGCTGGCAGACTTGGGAAATGCTCTTTAACTACAGCTCACATCATTAGTGTTCCTGCTGTCTAAGCAGAAAAGCAAAAGGCTTCAGGAAAACAAACTCTGAAGGGGAATAGATCAGCTTCTCAAATGGTTTTCTTGTCTAATGAGTGCCCTCATGATTTTTTTCAATTAAAATATTTCACAGATCTCAGAATGGTTAACCCAAGTCTGTTTTGTTTGGGGTAATCTTCATTTACTGAGATGTGGTCTGAGGTCACTAGCCTTTACTTCGTTCTTGCTCTGCCAGCTTTCTCTAGGCTACCTCATCCCCTCCAGGGCCCTTACAGCTTGATATCGCCCACTACAGTGCCTGGACTGCAGGCTGTTCTGTCCAGCTTCCTAACAGGCATTTCAGAAAGGTTCATGGATATTTCTAAACTCAACAACTCTTGTGATGTTGTCTCTAAGCAACACATATCCCAAAACCTCTGTGACATTGCCTGCACATTCAATCAACTTTCTCTTAGATTTGTGTTTCCTACAATCAACAGCTGCTCAGTCCTGTTGCTGTTGACCTTGAAACATTGTCAAGAGAACTCTCTTACGTTTCCTTTTCTGTTTTTGCTGCCTCAGGGGGAGGTCCCACCATCCCTTGCTTGTCTGGAGCAGGACATAAGATGGCAGTCCAGCTGGCCTTGTGGGCAGAAACTGATTTCTTCTCACGGGCACCCTTCATGTTGCTCCAGATCACTCCGGCTACAGAATGTCTTGGGTTAAGGTCCTTTCTTGCCAAAAATTCCTTGTGGTGGGCCTCAACTTTCTATCAAATCTGTTTGCAGCTGTTCAGTTCTATTTTATGATCTCTCTGTGTACTGAATCCCAAGAGACAACTCGTTATTGCTCAATGGGATGTTTGGTGTCACGCCTCTGTGTCTTTCCTGGGTTGCTACACACACACACACACACACACACACACACACACACACACACACACACACGTTCTATAACTTTCATACTCCTCTTTAGATGTTTTTTAAGAAAACAATTGTCTTGGCAGACTTTATGAGGATCGTGTTTGTATTTATGTTTCTGTTGACATTAAGCTTGGCCTGCCAGATGAAAGGATGATGTCTTTTTTTAACCTCTGTTTTTGCTAAGGCCCAAGCATCTTAATAAATTAAAAACATTCATGTGTACATGAGTAAATGAGTTGCGAATCTTTTATCTGATCTTCAGAAGTTCGATGCTCTCCCCTTTGTGTGTCTCTCCGAGGCTGTCTTTGTACTTGCTGTCTAGTAGTTTGATCTGGCTGTCTTTTCTTGCTGGGACTCAAACCCAGGGCCCATGCATCCTAGGCAAGGGCTCTGCCGCTGAACTCTATTCCTGGTTTCTCCAAGATGTAGGCGGAGACTGCATGTTCGTTTCCCCACTGCTCAGACCTGAATAATCACACAGAAACTATGTTAGTTATAACACAGTTCTGCCAATGATTCAGGCTTATTTCTAGGTCACTCTTACATCTTGAATCAACCCATTTATTTTAATCTATGTATCAGCATGAGGCTGTGGCTTACTGGTAAGAGTCTGGTGTCTGTCTCCTTGGGCAGCTACATAGTGTCTCCTTGACTCTGCCTACTCTCTATATCTCTGTTTGGATTTCCTGCCTGGTTTGCTCTGCTGAGCCATTGGCTGAAACAGCTTTGTTCATTAACCAGTGGTAATAAAACATATTCAAAGCATACAGACGGGAATCCCACATCACCAATGTGCTTTGGTGGTTTTTTTTTTTGTATTCATCTTTGTACAGCTTGAGGTGCTTCTAGACTCTGTGACTTGATGTCTTTTGCCAACTTTGATTGTTCTCGGTCAATGTCTTTTTACATATTGCTCTGTGTCCCACTTTCCCTCCTTTTCTCGTGAGACTTTAATCCCATGTATGTTGGATTTTTCTATAGGATTTCCTTGTATCTCCTGCAGAATTTTCTACCTTATTTTTCTGGAGCGGTTCTATTTTTCTGTCTTCCATGTTGTTAGTCCCCTTTCCAGCTAAATCCACTTACTGAATTAATTTTAATAACCATTCATTTGATTCATTCATTTATTTTTAGTAGTGTTGATCAAACCCACGGCTTTGTGCATGTTAGGGTAAGCTAATATCAACTTAGAATTTCTATCTACCTTTTATAGATTTAATTCCCTGGTGCAATTTTCAGTTTTATAGATTTCCATTAGCTTAGCAACTTTAGGTGTTCAGAAGTACTTAAATAACTCATTGGGTCTCTAGAGGGCCTGTTTCTAATTTTATTTTTATTTATTCTTTATGCAGTGAATAGCCTTCTGCATGCCAGGCAAGGAATTTTGTCTCTGCATTGCGTTTCCACCTCCAAGCCTGCTCCTGTTGCTTTTAAAACATCTCGTGGTCATGTCTCTTGGATGTCTTATAAAATTTTACTGATAGCCAATAGTGTGTACAAAGGTTACAGGTTCTGAATGATGCTCTCTCCAGGGAACCTTAGACTCTTCTGCTACGTGATACTGTCAGTAGCCCTGCCTGGCTCCTTTCTCCCTGAGAGGCCTCTTTCTGCCTGAACCTAGGTGTTTCTGAGGCGTCGGTAAATGTCTCACAGGAGTGATGTTGTCCAGACTTTTGGCTCTGCCTTGACTTCCCTTCCCTCCTATAGCTTTTCTTGATTTGAGCCATCTCGCTGGCTCTGAACTCCTTTTTTTTGTCTCTCTAGACTGTAGGCTGCTGAAAATCTACAAAATCATTTGTTTATTTCTATCTAACTGTAACTGTCTGTCTATCTGTCGTCTGTCTGTCTGTCTATGTATATATGTATGTATGTATGTATGTATGTATGTATGTATGTATCTATCTATCTATCTATCTATCTATCTATCTATCTATCTATCTATCATCTTTCTCCTTCCTTCCTTCCATCATTTTGTATCTTAGGGGCTGATTATTGTTTGACCTCAGCCTTTCCACACCTAGCACACATGAAAGAGAAAAAGGGGACAGTTGGGCCCGTCACAGTGGGGTCTCCTGCTAGGGGCTCCTGGTCCTGCAAACCCTGGCTTCCTCAAGACTTTCCAATGTCTTCAGATTTTATGTTTGAGAAGTCTCTCCCCACCCTCCCCGTGGTGTGTGTTCAGTGGGCTGCTTGTTCTATTACAACAAGTTCTGATATCAACAAGTTGCAGTAAGACTAAGGTCCTCCCCTTGTATCAGGACTAGGTAAGACAATCCAGTATGAGGAATAAGTTCCCCAAAGCATTAGGAACAGCCTCTGCTCCCATTGTTAGGAGTCCCACAAGTAGACCAAGCACACACCTGTCACATATACGTAGAAGGCCTAGGCCAGTCCTATGCAGACTTCTTGGTGGTTGGTTCAGACTCTGTGAGCTCCTAAGAGTACAGGTTAGTTGTTTCTGAGGGTTTTCTTGTGGTGTCCTTGACCCCTCTGGCTCATAAACACTTTCTCCCTCTCTCCAGAAGGATTCTCCAAACTTGGTGTCAGTTTGGCTGTGGGTCTCTGAAACTGTCTCCATCAGTTACTGGATGCAGCCTCTCTGATGCAATTGGGGCAGTCACCAATCTATTAGTATAGCATAATATTGTTGGGCATCATTACGTTCACATTTTTTTTCTCCATTTGTGTTTGGTTCTATCCTAGGTCTCCGGGCCATCCATCCTGTGTGTCCTGGCACTCCAGGCAGTGTCAGGGGTGGACTCACTCTTGGACCAGTCATTGGTTGATGTTGGGACCAATTGGAGTCTTGGCCTTCAGCTTCTCTTCCCTGCTAGAGCCTTCTAATTGGAGTTACTAAAAGCTGTGCCTTGCCTAGAGGATCAGAGGATGGGATTTTCACCTGTTGGCCATTGACTGCTGGGTATTTAAGCCTCCATGGTTATTAAAAAAAGGGCTTTGTACCAGTGATTGGAGGTCTGTGTGTCTGTCTGTCTCTGTGTGTTTGTGTATTTCAACCTCCAGCCCCGTGCCCAAAGGTCACGAACTGGATTTTAGCACGTAGAGCGCAGACGGGGGGGGGGGGGGGGGAGGGAGGGGGCTTGGTGTGCAGCAGGTTGGCCACTTCTTCAGTCTCTGAGTCACCCTTATTCAGCACATCCCACAGGCAGGACAGACTGTAGATCAAAGGTGGAGTTGCTGGGTTTGGGGTCCAGTCCCTCCACTGGAAGTCTTGCCTCGTCACAGGAGACTGACAGTTCAGGCTATGTATCCCCCATTGCTAGGAGTCTTATGTGGGTCATCATTGTAGATTCCTGGGAGTTCCCGTGCACCAGGTTTCTAGCTGTCCCTGAAATGCGCCACCCTCTTTCCAGTCATTTCTTTCAGGACTCTTCCCCTCCTTTTACTCCTCAACCTGAGTCCTCATGTTTCCACGCCCTCACGTCCCTAGTCCACCCGTGAGATCTCTTCTATTGTCCCTTCCCAGGGAGAGATCCATGCAGCCCCCCCTTCCCGGGCCCTCATTGTGACCTAGCCTCTCTGGGTCTGTGGACTGTAGCATGACTATACTTCATAGCTAATATCCACTTACTTGTGAACACATACCATGTTAGTCTTTCTGGGTCTGGTTTACCTCACATGGGATGGTTTTTTTTCTAGTTCCATCCATTTGCCTTTAAATGTTATGATGTCATGGTTCTTAAGAGCTGAGTAATACACCATTATGTAAATGTACCACGTTTTCTTTACCCATTTTTTTTTTTGGTTGAGGGGCTTCTAAGGTTGTTTCCAAGTTCTGGCTATTATGAAGAAAGCTGCTGTGAACATAGCAGTGTCTACCATACCATGAACAAGTGTCCTGTGGTATGATTGAGCACCCTTTGGGTATATGCCCAGGAGTGGTATAGCTGGGTCTATATGCAAGTACCAGTTTTCTGAGAAACTGCCATATTGATTTCCAAAGTGACTGTACAAGCGTGCACTCCCACCAGCAGTGGAGGAGTGTTCCCCTTATTCCGCATCCTCTCCAGCATTAGCCATTATCTGTGTTTTTGGATCTTAGCTATTCTGACAGGTGTAAGATGGAATCTCAGATTTGCATTTCCACGATAGCTAAGGCCGTCGAACAATTCTTTAAGTGTTCTTTGGCTATTTGAGATTCTTCTGTTGAAAACTCTTTGTTTAGACCTGTACCCCTCTGTAAGATGTGGGGTTGGTGAAGATCGTTTCCCATTCTGTAGGCTGCTATTTTGTCCTTTTGACAGTGTCCTTTGTCTTACAATAGCTTTTCAGTGTCACGAGGTCCCATTTATTAATTGCCAACCTTAGTGTTTGTACTACTGACCAGGAAGTTGTCTCCTGTGTCCATTCCTTAATTCTTTTGACAGTATTTTTTGAGTGCTTGCGAGGGGCCACATGCTGAGAAAAAAGCCACGAGGAAGAGAGTCTCCAGTTCTGTGAAGCTGTGGTCAGTGAGGAAGAAGCACTGGAACGGCTCAAAGAACAGAAAGTACCACATCAGGATCAGGCTGGATGCCAGATGGGAGACTGGCTACTTAATGCCCTCTCTAAGTGGGAATCATTGAAGTTTACATGACAGGAATAATTCAGCCTTGAAGAGATTTAGGTCCCAGGAAGGAAGGAGAAAGGCCAGGAACCTGAGAGGGTTGCCAAAGTGGATTAATGCTGTGAGATCCTAAATTAAAAATAATTTCAATGTACATTTCTTTTCCTTTTAAGAGAACATTACTTTATACACCTCAAAACATTTCTAATCTTGGCTAAGCAATTATCTCTGTCTTGTAAGTGGGTGCTATATATGTGCTACTTGAACTCATTTAGGAACCAGGTATTACAGCTCCTGAAGAAGTTGAGGTACCTGCTGTAAGCCTGACTTCCTTCAGCAGGGCTGCTCACCTGGGGTAGAGCTGAGCTATATGTACAAGCAAATGGGATATATTTTTTTAAATGTCATTCTGAGAAATGATTTATGTCTGTTTGAAGCTAAGTTTCTTTTAACCGTCAATATGTCAGCCAATAAATCCAATTTCCAGTCAAAGAGACTGCAGAGGAGAGGCTGCTTAAAGGAACGTGGGTGAAATCAAGGGAATAAACACACCCCAGGCCTTTAGGGATGGGGAGCAGTGCACAGGACAGTGGAGAGATGCAGGCCCCTGTGAGAGAACACCTCCCAGCCAGGCAGGGAGCAGGAAGGAAAGGCGCTGTCTTCTCTTCCCTCTCCCGACTTCCTCCAAAGCCAATGGTTCAGTCCAGTGCGCCAGACTGATGTTTTCTTTGGGGTCGTCTCAGCACTGCAAAGAGAAGGTCAAAGAATGGATGTGGGGACTGGGAGCGAACTGCTGGTGATATGCCCAGGCCCAGGACAGGAAGAGAGGCTACTGGCTTCTTCCATAGTTCCAGCCTTGGGAAGCTGTCTGACAGCGTGGCTTTCCCACATGGAGAACTGACGGTCCAAAAGGTTTCCAATCATTTCTCAAATCCTTAAGAGGAAAGTCATCTAGAGGAAACTTGCAATGAAATTGAGCAAATCTAAGGACAAAGCAGAGGTTTGCAGTCTGTGCAGTAGCTATTCACGCCGTTGAGTGGCCATGCAGGTCGGATTGCCTTCTGATGTCAGCAAGCCTGGATAGCAAGTTTAGACATGTCTTAGTTTTGCTTGCCTTGGTGGGATGAGCTCTGGACTCTACTTATGTCTTAAGCAAAGCAGGAAGGGATAGACTAGGAGAGGAAATAGAGGCAAAGATGTCAGTGACAGAGATGTCACAGAAGGGACTTTTGGAGGAACACAGATTCATAATCATTATTATTCAAGAGAATCTTTTAAATATGGTCATTAAAAAAAAAGCCACCTCCCAACACGCGTTCAGGATGTTGATAGGGTCATAGTGTTATGTTACAGAAAGTTTTTTTTTTCTCGGTTCAGCAATTTAACAGCAAAATCTGGGAACTTACTGCTCAGCACGCACAAATATGCCCATATGTATTGGTCTGCATACCCAGCTGCATAAAGTGTCAGTTTCCCAGGCCCCGAGACTTTGCGCAATCAGGCTAAATTGCACTCAGTCCCTATCTGGTATTTTTCAGTAAAACCTCCTACTCTGAACATCTTCTTTCCACATCTGCATATTGTATGCATCAACTTTTTGTTCTGTTAATTCCTAACTTAAGCATTTGTTGTTTTGTTTACAGACTAAAAACAGGCCAGTTTTTAGGAAGGGAAAGAGTAATGGGATGCTCTTCTTTTTTTTTTTTTTATAAAGGGAACCAATATTCTTCTTTTTAAATAATTTAGTTTAATTTATCTTATGTATTGGAGTATTTTGCCTGCTTGTATATCTGTAAACTACATGTATACAGTGTCCTCAGAGTCCAGAAGAGGGCATTGGATCCCCTGGACCTGGAGTTACAGATGGTTGGGAGCTGCCATGTGGGTGTTGGGAATTGAACCCAGCCAGTGGTCTTAGCGGCTGAGTCATATCCTCAGCCCCTGGAGTCTTTTCCATCAAAGGCTGGATGCACCATTTTGCTTCTGAGAGCCTGAAACGATTTATATTCATAGCAGTTTTTCAAAAGCATTGTTGGTGGCTGCTTGTGTAAATACTTTATTCATTTTAAGCTCATTACATCTCATGTGAATGATATGAACAGGCGCCATGACGGTCGTTTTCCTCAGAGACACAGAGCAATGGAGAGCTGTGACAAGGTGAGATCGTGACTAGATCAAGGCCACCCTCTAATAAAGAGAAGAGGGAGGATCCACACCCAGAAATTTGGCCCCAGAGTGTCTGGGCTAACCCATTGTCAACCAGTGGGGACTTTTGTCTCAGATAATCCCACTGCTGTATGGTTCAGATGTCCATATTATAAATGGATGTGTTTAATGTTTAAGTAACACTTTTAGGAGTTTCATGGATGAAAGTCCTCAACTTGATTTATCAAGTTAGTTTTCCCCCTACAAAACATATAAAACCCTGTTGACCAGGGTTACCTGATTTTAAACTGGTTCTTTACAATAAAATCACAGACTGTAATAGTTTTAGCAGGCAAGAGAGAGGTGTGGGGTGGCTGAAAGTGGCAACTGAACCAGACAGGGATTCAGACTTTGTGTCTGCCCTCTTCCATTCCCCTGTAGAGCTTGTCTGAAATCTGCTCCATGGAGATTTCACACCGCTGAATAGTGTTGTCCTTGTTGGATTGTCTTCTGATCTTAGGCAGCCTGAAAAGTAAGCTTGGAAGTGGGATGCTGAACCTCATGTGCCCTGGCGGGGTGTGCTGTGATGTCTCCTTATGTAGGGAGGCCCTGTGTGACATTTGGGAGTGATTGCTGAATGTTCCAAAAGGGCAGGTTCTAAATGCAGATCTGCTGAGAAACACTGAGATGTATCTGGGAAAAGCAGCCCTGGGGAGGGGGCACACACATGTGAAGAGGAGACTATTTAAAAATGAGAGAGAGAGAGAGAGAGAGAGAGAGAGAGAGAGAGAGAGAGAGAGAGAGAGAGAGAGAAGAGGGACAGAGAGAGGGAGAGGAAGAGAGAGAGAGAGGGAGAGACATCACAAGTATCCTATGCTGTAAGTTGTCTGTGTCTGGATTGTGATATCAACAACACGAACAAAGATGTACACTCACACATCTCTATTCGTGTGCACTCTCCTGACACAGGAATCAGGGCTAGCCTTACTGAACTTCCACACACACACACACACACACACACACACACGCTTCTGTCTGGGGCCTGAGGCCCCTGCTGTCGTCTTCTCTTTCGACTACTTGTATGTGCTCCCTTCACCTTCTTACTCTCCAGTGTTTTGGCCCCTTCCACAGGAGAGGACGGTACTAAGAGTGGCAATGGAGACTCATCTGGGTCCTCCACAGATAGCCGCTGCTCACATCTCTCTCCCTCAGCCAGGCTCCCAAGGACCAGGACTAATGGGAAGCATTGTTGGTACCGCGCTTCAATTTTCCATTAGACTTGGGTCTGCTCTGGCAGAGAGGAAACCACTCTCTGGATGTAAACTTGTGACCTGTGCAAAATGAATTCACTCTTCCACAGCACTGGAGGACCATTTAGTAAATTACTTTCATTGCACAGAATACCACCCTTGTGTCCCGGATGATGGAATCGTTGTCACACGGGTGAGCTATTTTTTCTCTTAGAAAAAGTGTACTTACATGAAAGACTGTTGATGGAGCCTCATGCTTGTGGGTGGAGTGGGGGCTGTCTTGCCACAGTCTACCAGGACAGGCCATGCCTGACTGATAGACACTGAGTATATTGAATCTTGTCCATGAAGGTTCTAGAAGGGCATAAGGAGGATTACCTGCAGGATTCACAACTGTATTCCTGGCTACAATTTGCAGCATTAGTATCAATGAGTGAGAAAACAATTACCAACCACTGTATTTAACTATCAAATTCTGGCACAATGGAAGACACATCACACATGTGATGCCAATAATTTAGCAACAACAGGATGATACAGGCTTTTAAATCTATTTTCTGGATGAAAGGATCATAGGCTGATTAGGCCTCATGCTTGAGGTCATGTGCATAAATCGTGGCTGAACTCCTGACCCACAGTGAGATGGCATTAGAAGGTGAAGCCCTGGTGTGGTGCTTAGGTCATGAGACTGGCCCTCATGAATGAGGTGAGCGCCCGTAAAACAAGAGATGTGGAATTTTGTTCTTTGACTCTGCATTCCACCATGAGAGGATACTGCTGTTGAAAAGTAGGGATATGTCCTCACGGGTCATTAGATCTGCATCTCGGACTTATGGTGTTCAGAACGGTGAAGAATGAATGTCCTGTCTACAGTCTCAGCCATGGCAGCCTTAGCATTGTCTAAGACAAACATGAAGGTTCAGATTTATTTATAATTTAACAAATTTATGTTCCAGGTTACATATACTAGAGAGGGTGCTTGCTGTGGTCCAGGGCACCAGGAGGTAAAAGTGACAAGCAGAAAAGGTGAAAGAAAAGAGATGTGGTCATGCAGGTGGCCAGGGCATGCAACCAAGGCATGCAAATAGTTTCTTTTTCTTTATTGACATTGTATGGACAGTAGGTACTTTTATAGAGCATATGGAAACCATTGACAGGTTCTAACAGAGGTGTGTTGTTGACTTACCTTACATATTAAAGAACTGATGAATCTGAACTGTGAGGGGCAAGGGAGAAGGTAAAAGGCCTATTGTAAAGTGGCTGTAAGAATCTAAGAGAGGGGTGATGGAGGACGAGACCAGGGGGACACTGGGTGTGGATGGTGGATGAGACCAGGGGGACACTGAGTGTGGATGGTGGATGAGACCAGGGGACACTGAGTGTGGATGGTGGATGAGACCAGGGGACACTGAGTGTGGATGGTGGATGAGACCAGGGGACACTGAGTGTGGATGGTGGATGAGACCAGGGGACACTGAGTGTGGATGGTGGATGAGACCAGGGGGACACTGGGTGTGGACGGTGGATGAGACCAGGGGGACACTGGATGAGACCAGGGGGACACTGAGTGTGGATGGTGGATGAGACCAGGGGGACACTGGATGAGACCAGGGGACACTGAGTGTGGATGGTGGATGAGACCAGGGGGGACACTGGGTGTGGACGGTGGATGAGACCAGGGGGACACTGAGTGTGGATGGTGGATGAGACCAGGGGGACACTGGATGAGACCAGGGGGACACTGAGTGTGGACAGTGGATGAGACCAGGGGGACACTGAGTGTGGACAGTGGATGAGACCAGGGGACACTGAGTGTGGATGGTGGATGAGACCAGGGGACACTGAGTGTGGACAGTGGATGAGACCAGGGGGACACTGAGTGTGGATGGTTGATGGGACCAGGGGGACATTGAGTGTGGACGGTGGATGAGACCAGGGGACACTGAGTGTGGATGGTTGATGGGACCAGGGGGACATTGAGTGTGGATGGTGGATGAGACCAGGGGGACATTGAGTGTGGACAGTGGATGAGACCAGGGGGACACTGGGTGTGGACAGTGGATGAGACCAGGGGGACACTGGGTGTGGACAGTGGATGAGACCAGGGGGACACTGGGTGTGGATGGTGGATGAGACCAGGGGGACATTGAGTGTGGACAGTGGATGAGACCAGGGGGACACTGGGTGTGGACGGTGAATGAGACCAGGGGGACACTGAGTGTGGACGGTGGATGAGACCAGGGGGACACTGGGTGTGGATGGTGGATGAGACCAGGGGGACACTGAGTGTGGACAGTGTTTTCAGGCTAGCGGGGAAGGGAGTGTAAAGATGACAGATTAGGAACTTGGTTTTGAGTAGTTAAGTTGGAGATGCCTACTGGATACACAAACAGCCAGACTGGGCAGGAAGCTAAGGGAATAGATCTGAAGTTCCATCCTGGAATAATGAGCTGAGATCATGATTGCATTTTAAGCCATGGACTCAGATGAGACCCTTGGAGAGTGAGCAGAGAGAGAAAAGAGAAGAGATTGGTCGTAGGGGGCAAGAGATGGAAGTGAACCAGAGGAGTTGTCAAGAGGGGAATGAAATGGGGGTGGGGGAAGAGCCCCAGAATGCAAAGGCACGTCAAGGAAGAGGGTGTGATTATCTGGGAGAAATCTCTTGGGGGACTGGGACCCCACCATGAAGTTTACATGAAAAAATAACCAATGAGTAAATTTAATAAACAAGAGCTTCTGTGGAGTATGGAGGCGTGGTACCTGCCTAGAATCCCAGAACTTGGGATGCTGAGGTCATTTCAAGGCCAACCTGGACTATATAAGGAGCTTTAGCATAGCCAGGGTTACATAATGAATTCCTTTATCAAAAAAGTAAGCAAGCAACCACAGAGGCCATACCAAAACTCCAGATGGGTGCCGGCCTGATTGTCATCAAGAGGCTTCCTCTGGCATCTGATGGGAACAGATACAGAGACCCACGCCCAAACAATAGGTAGAGCTAGAAGAACCACACCGAAGTGGGGGAGGAAATCTGTTGCTTATGTAAGGCCTGGAGGGGGAAGTAGTGCTTTTCAGAAGGGAGTTATAGTTGGATCAAGGTGACATGAATGTTCAGGAAAGATGTGGAGACCTTTGTGTATGTACAATGAGTTTTAAGAAGACACCAGGAGAATTCTAGGAGTTAGAGAAGGGGTGGGAGAGAATCTGATTGGAGCTGAGATCCAAGGCATGACCCAGAGTTATGACCTGCCTTAGACCAGCCAGGATAAACAGTAGTACCTGGG
This sequence comes from Microtus pennsylvanicus, assembly GCF_037038515.1. Lineage (NCBI taxonomy): Eukaryota > Metazoa > Chordata > Mammalia > Rodentia > Cricetidae > Microtus > Microtus pennsylvanicus. Next base: position 28,134,600 of record NC_134581.1, read on the forward strand.
TTTTCTTGCTTTATCTTTGCTGGTTTGGGTTTAGGCAGATTCTTTCCAATGGCTACAGCCTTACATATCTACACATAACCAAGAAAGAGCCATGTTCCCCAGTGACGCTCTTAGAAACACATCACAGGCTCAAAGCTTCCTCTGGGATGGCTCGTTTTACATTCCCATCGCTAACTTAATCACTGTGGCCAAGAAGGCGTGGGGCTGTAATTCCCCAGGTGGTACCTCATTTCTGAACTAGTTTGTGTGAATATGAGTGTAGGTGGGTGGGTTCCTCCAGGAAAACTTTGAAATGTGTTCTGCCACACTTATTTAGAAGAAATTCACCAGCAGCACAGACATTAAGGGCAACATTGAATAAATGGGACCTACTAAAACTGAGAAGCTTCTGTAAAGCAAAGGACACTGTCACTAAGACAAAAAGGCAACCTACTGACTGGGAGAAGATCTTCACCAATCCCGCAACAGACAAAGGTCTGATCTCCAAAATATATAGAGAACTCAAGAAACTAGACTTTAAAATGCTAATTAACCCAATTAAAAAATGGGGCACTGAACTGAACAGAAAATTCTCAACAGAAGAAGTTCAAATGGCCAAAAGACACTTAAGGACATGCTCAACCTCCTTAGCGATCAGGGAAATGCAAATCAAAACAACTTTGAGATATCATCTTACACCTGTCAGAATGGCTAAAATAAAAAACTCCAATGATAGCCTTTGCTGGAGAGGCTGTGGAGGAAGGGGTACCCTCATCCATTGCTGGTGGGAATGCAAACTTGTGCAACCACTTTGGAAATCAGTGTTTCGGTTTCTCAGGAAATTCTGGATCAACCTACCCCTGGACCCAGCAATACCACTCTTGGGAATATACCCAAGAGCTGCCCTATTATATGACAAGAGCATTTGTTCAACTATGTTCATAGCAGTATTATTTGTAATAGCCAGAACCTGGAAACAACCTAGATGCCCTTCAATGGAAGAATGGATGAAGAAAGTGTGGAATATATACACATTAGAGTACTACGCTGCGGTAAAAAACAATGACTTCTCGAATTTTGCATGCAAATGGATGGAAATAGAAAACACTATACTGAGTGAGGTAACCCAGACCCAAAAAGATGAACATGGGATGTACTCACTCATAATTGGTTTCTAGCCATAAATAAGGGGCACGGAGTCTACAATTGGTGAACCTAAAGAAGCTAAATAAGAAGGTGAACCCAAGGAAAAACATATAGTTATCTTCTTAGCTATGGGAAGTAGACAAAATTGCCGGGGAGAAAATTGGGATCTTGGGGGTGGGGAGGATGGGGGTAAGGGGAGATGGGGAGAGAAAAGGGAGAAGGGGAAGATGGGGGGAACTTGGGAAAAAAGGATGATTGGGATAAAGGAAGGTTGGATAGGGGAGCAGGGAAGCACAATTCTTAGTTAAGGGAGCCACCTTAGGGTTGGCAAGAGACTTGAACCTAGAGTGGCTCCCAGGAGCCCAAGGCGATGCCCCCAGTTAGTTCCTTGGGCAGCTGCGGATAGGGAACCTGAAACGACACTATCCTATAGCAATACTGACGAATGTCTTGCATATCACCATAGAACCTTCATCTGGTGATGGATGGAGATAGAGACAGAGACCCACACTGGAGCACTGGACTGAGCTCCCAAAGTCCCAATGAGGAGCAGAAGGAGGGAGAACATGAGCAAGGAAGTCAGGACCACGAGGGGTGCACCCAACCACTGAGACAGTGGGGCTGATCTATTGGAAGCTCACCAAGGCCAGCTGGACTGTGACTGAAAGAGCATGGGATAAAACCGGACTTTCTGAACATGGCGAACAATGAGGGCTGATGAGAAGCCAAGGACAAAGGCACGGGGTTTTGATCCTACTTAACGTTCTGGCTTTGTGGGAGCCTAGCCAGTTTGGATGTTCACCTTCCTAGATATGGACGGAGGGGGGAGGACCTTGGACTTTCCACAGGGCAGGAAACCCTGACTGCTCTTTGGACTGGAGAGGGAGGGGGAGAGGAGTGGGGGGAGGGGGAGAAGGGTGGGAGGAGGTGGAGGAAAACGGGAGGCTGGGAGGAGGCCGAAACTTTTTTTCCTTTTTTCAATAAAAAAAAATAAAACAAAACAAAACAAAAAAGAATTCAGCAGTAGAGATGAAGGGCTATGGGATCAATCTTTCTCTGTTATGACGATCAACTCAGCATTGACCTCAGCCAGTCCAAAACCCAGAAGCTAATCATACCCACTCAGCTTAGCAATTTCAGTTTCAACCATTGGTTATTTGTCTTGTTTGTATCAGTCGAGATAGAATAAGTTTGGTCACAGTAACAAATATTCTCCCCAGACTTAATGGTTGGACTTTATTTATTGCTCACTCAAAGCTCATCATGGGGTATCCGAACCCGTGATCTCCCTAGCATGTGCTGACCCAGGCATTCATGCTGTCTAACTGTTATAGCTTTACCGCCTCAGTAAGGCATCCCAGGAACATCGCACCAAGGTACGCGGAGCTTGGAGGGTCCGGGTGGGCTCTTCACTGCCTTTGCTCATGAGTCACATACTTTATTGGCCTCCCATTGGACAGAATTTGTCACGTGTGAGACAGAAGAGCAGCAGGGATTCCTCTAAGCTTCACCAGTTTTCTCTTCACGCCGCCACAGTCCCCACACTGCACTGTCGTGTGGGCTTCTGCTTATGTCCGTCTCTCAAAGACTGTGTTCCCAGTGCATCCTTGTACTTGGTGCCTAGCACACACTCCAGACACTTAATAGCACAGAGACATGCACGGATCGGACCAGTCCAACCTGCACATTTGGTCTATGGAGAACCCCAAAGACAAACGAGCTCAGATGGGGGAGATGATTAATCCAAGGTGACGCAGTTAAAAGCAAGATGAGAATTGTCATCAGAGAGGCTTCATGCGGCAACTGGAAGAAACAGATGCAGAGACCCACAGTCAAACATTAGGCAGACCTCAGGGAGTCCTGCACAAGAAGGGGAGGGAAGATATAGGAGCCAGAGAGGTCAAGGACATCACAAGAAAACCCACAGGATCAACTAACCTGGGCTCACAGAGGCCTACAGAGACCGAATAGCCAGGGAGCCTGCATGGGATTGACCTAGGCCCTCTGCATATGTGACAGTTGTGTCACTTGGTCTTTTTCTGGGACTCTAACAGTGGGAGCAGGGGCTGTCTCTGATTCTGTTGCTGGCTTTTGGAACTTGTTCCTCATACTGAGTTGCCTTCTCCAGCCTTAATATGAGAGGCATCTAGTCTTATTGCAACTTGATTTGCCATGTTTGGTTGATCTCCATTTGGAGTCCTGGCCTGGCCTTTTCTGGAGAGAAACAGAGGAGGAGTGGACGGGAGGGGGGTGCGGAGGGGCAAGTGGGAGGGGAGGGACTATGAGTAGAGGAGGGAGGGGAAACTGTGGTCAGGATGTATAAAACAAAATAATTTAAAAAAATCATGAAAAAACTTAGGGAAGCTGATGTGCGGTCTATATCTAGGCAGCACCACCGTGAGCTATGTTTAGGTGTGGAGTGTAAGGGGCTCCTCACTGAGACATTATCCCCCTGCAGACTGCTGATGCCAATTATGAGCACAAAGAGAGGAAGACCTCCTTTCTCCCAAAAAGCACCGTGAGCTCCTCATGCCACACGCCTGGGATGTTTCCTTGCCAGAAGCTCTATTTCCTGATTTTTGTCAGGGTACTGTGAAGATGAACAATGCTCCATTCTTTTCCCATGGGAGATGTTGAGTGTCTGATGCCCGTTCAATCATTCAGGGTGAGGTGACTCAACCTTTGTGTCCCTGGCAGAGAGAAATCATCTTTTGAGCTATCATGAATGGATCATATTGATGCTCCCTCTCTGCCTTACAAACAAAAGAGCAGACTGCCTCTGGTCATCCACACCCCACTCTTGAGGTACAGTTTATTTGTTTATTTTCTCTTTAATAATTGTATTAGTGTATGCTCTCTGTACAAAGCTATGGGTTTCATAATGACTTCTTCATTCAAGAATATCAAGTATGTTGAATTTGGGTCCTCAGTGAGTGCAGAACACACGCTTAATTGCTGATCTATTTCTCCTGTATAAGTTTGTATCCTTTAATTGGGGACTAAGATCATTAACATTTAGGGTTATTGTACAAAAGTATTTGTTGGTTTTACTGGTTGTTTTCTTAGTTAGTTCAAATAGTGTTTCTTCTTTTCTTTCTTCCTTATTTTTCATGGAGCTCTGGTTTTCTGAACTACACAGTTTGATTCTTTCCTGGTTCTTTATTTATCTGGTCCCTTTGTGTGATTAATTATTATTATTTTTTAATGCAACCATGTAGTGACTTTCTTCCTTGTCTGTGTGTATCATTCTTTTAAGCATCTTTTGTAATGCTGGCCAAGTAATCATAAGGAGCTTTATTCTGTGCTTGTCTTGGAAGATCCTTATGTACTCATCAATTAAAAAGAATATTTTCTCTGGACAGAATCATCTTGTTCAGCAGTTATTACTTCAAGAATCTGACCTCTATGATTCCATGCTTTCCCAGATATTAGGGAGTAGATTTGTCTTTGTAAGAGTTGAGTTTTCTCCCTTACAGAGTTTAGTTTTATTTTTTCTGCAATTTAAACAGTAAATTGGCTTGGAGAGCCTGTTATCTTAGAGAGGTTCTAGATGTATTTTGTACTTATTTGTCAATATCATTCCCTAGGTGTGGGAAATTTTTTAATTTCATTGGATAGATTTTTCTACAAATTAGGTTTTTTTTTCTTAGCTCCTTCTTCCCTTCTACAGGATAGCTCATCTATCCTGTAGATGATCAGGTTTGGTCTTTTGATAATGTCCCCGAGTCCTACAAAGTCATGAGAATGCTTTAGTATCATTTTCTTTCTTTTTCTTTTGTTGTTGAACCCAAGGTCTTCAAGAGCAGGAATCAGAAAAGGGAAAAAGAAATAAAATAGCAACAACAGTAAAATTATTAAGGCATGGTAGCTCCTTTTCACGTCTCTCTAACAAAACATATGACATAAACAATGAAAAGGAGATGATTATTTTGGTTCATGGCTTTAGAAACTAGAATCCGTCATGGTTGGGAAAGTGTGGCAGCAGAAGATGGTGGGAATGTGTGGCTGTTGTTTCTTGCCTGGTAAGCAAGTACTTCATGACTTAGATATATCTTCATCTTCATTTTAGTTTTTATTTTGAGACAGAATCTCACTAAGTTGCTCAAGCTGGCCTTGAATTCATTCTGTAGCCCAGGTTAGCTTTGAACTTGTGATCCTTGTGAATTTATGATGTCTCAGTCCTGGCACTGTTGTCAGGGTTTCTGTCCTGCCCCATTCCCACAGTTGTTATGTCCTAAACAGAAGTCTACATTAACCACAAACTGATTGGCTCTTTAGCTCAGGCTTCTTGTTAATTCTTATAACTTATATTAGCCTATTATTCTTGTCTATGCTAGCCATGAGACTTGGTACCTTATTCAATGAGGTAGTCACATCTTTCTTCTTCGGTGGCTGGGTCATGACTGCTGACCAAGCTTTCCTCTTCCCAGAATTCTCCTGTTCTCCTTGGCCCGCCTTTACTTCCTGTCTGGTTGTCCCACCTATACTTTCTGCCTGACTACTGGCCAATCAGCATTTATTTAAAATATAATTGACAGGATACAGACCATTGTCCCACAATATGGCATCCTTTAGTAGCTGGGATTATAGGACTGTACCACCAGGCCTGATTACTTTTTATTTATGGCTGTCTCAATGTGATATTTTTTTTAACCTTGTCTTCCATCCACAGTATTCTTTCTTCTGCTTAATCTAGTCTATTGATAATGTTTTTCATAGTTTTTATCTGATGAATTTATTTGACTTTTTCATTTCTAATATTTCTATTTGGTTTCTTTTCGGACTATTATTTTTTTAATGATTTTTTATGCTACTGAATTTTTAATCCATGTTGCAGACTTTCTCATCCACATAATTGACCTCTTTATTCAGGCTCTGAGTTACTGTGTTCACATCATTCATTGACTTATTTGAACCTTCTTGAAAGACATTGCATATTTTAAAAGATATTTCTATTAATTCTTTGAGAATTTTATACAATGTATTTTGAACATATTCACTTCTCCTCCAACTTCTCCCATTGTCTCTCTCTCTCCACTATGACCTCTCTTCCCATAAAATTTGAGTTTTCTTCATCCTCCCCATAAAGTCTGTGTTGTCCAACTAATCTTGAAAGTAGGGACTTCCCTGCCTGTGGTTGACCTACCTTGGGTCACAGCATTAAAGAAAACTGACTCTCCTTCTCCCAGAAGTTATAAAATGCTAATAACTCCTCAGTGAGTGGTGGAATTGCATTCCTGCCTTCTACCTCTAGGCTAGGGTTTTTGTCTGTTTGAACTCGTACATGTCCTATGCATGCCTGTTTGAACTTGTACATGTCTTATGCACGCTGTCATAATCATTGTGAGCTCACATGTGCAACGTCTCTGTTGCATCTAGAAAACACTGTTTCCTTGATGTTGCTTCTGGCCCTTACAATCCTTCCAACCCCTCTTCTATGAAGATCCCTGAGCCTGAGGTGTCCCATTTAGACCTGAGAATGCTGAAATTTCTTATTCTTTGCCTGTTGACCAGTTGAGGGTTTCTGTGTTAACTGCCATTTACAAGAAGCTTCTCTGAGTAGGGATGAGAAATGCTCTGACCTACGGGTATAGCAATAAGTCAGTAGGAGTCATTTTAATATGATGTCCATTTTCCAAAATAATAGTATTAGGACCCATGACCTGTCTCTACATAGGTTCATGGCCCTTTTAACAGTGTTAGGAATAGGTTTCATCTCATAGAGCAGGCCTTAGATTCAATCAGAAAGTGGTTGGTTACTCCCATAATACATGCCACTATTTCACCAGTGGGCATATCTTGTCAGGCTATTACAGCTTTCCGAGTTCACAGCCTGGAGAGATTGATGAGACGGTGAGGATGATTTCACAATAAAACCATAACAGAACGTTGAGGGTGTGAGAAATAATAGAGAGAGCATAATAGTTCAGAAAAAAGCAGAGCAATCATAGAGCTTACTCAAGCAAAATAAAAATGAAAACAAAAATTTAAAATAAAAATATGAAAGTAAAAATTAAAATAATAAAAAATAAATCAAAACAAGACCAGAAAATAGTATAATCATCAGTATTTCTAGTTTTATGTGCTGGCTGTGGGTTTCCATTCCTGGGATATCTTTGCACTCTGAACTCTGTCAGTGGGCAAGCAGCTGCCGATTTATCTCTCCAGTGTTCAAAAAAGACCGACTAGAATGGCTAGGTGAAATCTGTGCTCTGTTTTGCTTCTGGGTTGAATTCTGTGTTGAATTGGTCCCCTGTCTGCCTCTCCCACTGAGAACAAGCCTCTCCAGCCTTCAGCATGGGTGCTCCATGGCTTGATCCCTGCTTCTTTGGTGGTGGGGAGCACTTCCTCGCCACATTTTCAGTGTCTGTGGCTCCGGAGGGGCCTTGCATGTTTGTTTACCTTTGTAGTGGCATGCTCCCTTACCATTGCTCTGAGTTTTGCCCTCAGCAGCCTGCAGTGTTTGCCTGAGTGCATGCTTGTCCAGCTTAACTCCAGTCTCATGTTCCCATGTTTCTGGGGCAGTCTCTGGCTTAGTCAGTGGAGTGTGTGTGTGTTTATGTATGTGAGTATGCACAGAGTTAACGGTACTTTTTTGGGTTTTATTTTATTTATTTTTAACTTCCTCCAGCAGAATAGTTTGGCTCCAATGTTTTTCTGAGGATTAGCTTCATCTCTCATACCAGCTTGCAGGTCAGGATCAGGGCCCTCCTTTAGGCACCCAGATTCCTTCTCCAGCAGCACCCATCACAACACACAGAGATCTCTTATCTCAAGTTTTGTTTTTGTAGGGTTTCTGGAGGCTTTCCACTTCTTTCTTTGCAACCTCAGAGCAGGGCAGAGGACTTTTCCCTTCTTTGCTTCCTGATTGGTTGGTTGTTCTAAGTTTAGTCTATTGTTTCCTCTGTAAACCTTACTTTCAGTGTTTCTGGATCTCATTTGGTCCTCTCACCATCTGGTGTGGCCTCCTGCCCTTCCCAGGCCCCGCTGCTCTCTGTAGCCAGGGATCCAGTGTGTTCTTTAAGGTTAATGGTGACACAGGAGAATGCTGTTTGCCTCTTTGCTGTGGTAAGAATTCCCACGGAGCTAGGGAGATGGTTCAGCGGGAAAGATCACTTGCTCTGCAAGCATGACCTGAGTTCAAATCCCTAGAACCCATGTAAAAAGCCAGGCATGACTGTGTGTCTGTAACCTCAGTATTATGAAGACAAAGACAGGTGAATCCTGAGGGCTCTCTGGCCACTCATCCTGGCCAAATGTTGAGTTCAGTGAGAGACCTGGGCACAATCCAATAAGGTGGATAGTGATAGAGGAAAACACACGACCTCATGCCTGGCCTCAACAATGCATCCTCTCCCCCTCCCTCCTTCCCTCCCTTTCTCTGTCTCTCTCTCTGTCTCTCTCTCTCTCTCTCTCTCTCTCTCTCTCTCTCTCTCTCTCTCTCTCTCTCTCTGTATATGTCTCCCTCCCTCCCTCCCCCTCTCTCCTCCTCTTCCTCCCAGGTACCTTTAAAGACTTACATAGGGAAGAAGTTTCCATGTGGTCCCTATGCGCTCCCATAGACACAGCCACAAACCCTAAGACTACACAGCTGGTCTCGGATCTCTCCACACTTCTCCTGGGGAGACTTCCTGGACCAACCCCATGTAGGTCATGAATATTTCAGCTTCACCCCTTCATCTTCATCAGAGAACCTGTCACTGCTGAGCCTTTATCATCACATGGCTCTATCCATTTTGAAACGGACCCTTCTGTTCCTCTTCATCTGTCCAAAGCCTTTGGAGTTGATAGCTTCCCATCAACAGTCATAAACCTTTATCTCCCCTGAGCTGTTTCACTGTTTCTCTCCTGTGATGGAACCCGGCTGTCCCCAAGGACACTGCTCTCTCTGTGGCCTCCTCACACAGACACTTTTGATTTTGTGCCTTAAAGGGGGGTGTCTTCCTTACTCCCCCTTCCAGCCTTTAATTAATCATGGCAATTGCTTTCAACTTCAAAGACCACAGCCCTTTGAAGCACGTCCGTCAGATGCTGCCACCTGCTACCCCACCTTGTTGCTGTCTTTCACTGACCTTCATCCTTGGCTCCCCAGCACCTGCTCTGCTGCCTGCCTTTATCTCTGGTGCCAGTGACAATCCGAGCTACCATTTAGTGGGAAACCTCTCTTTTCCTGGACCCTTCTAAGCACTTTAAAACATTATTTTATCTAATCCCAATTGTACTCTACAGTAGATGTTAACACCACCCTCATTTTATAGCTGGGTAGAGTGGGGTGTAAAGAGATAACATACCAGGGGTTCCAGTACGGTAGAAAGATAATCTGGTCCCAAGAACACGCCCTTACCTGGTAAGTTGTCTCCTTATCAGTATTTCTGGCAGCAGCATCTGTGTAATTGTCCCCTGACTTTGCTGGTTCCTCTGACACACCACAGCCACCCAGTCCTGAGACTGTATTCACCATCTTTGCATCAGTTGTGACAGAATTAGCTTAAAATATTGGTTTCAATTATTTGTCAATATTTTGTACCGTCTCTAGTCTTAGCAACTCCTTATTGAAAGCTTTCTGCTTCAGAAGATCCTTGGGCTCATGGGAACTTCAAATCTTTCATCTGTATTGGCCCTGCCACCGTTCCCCTCAGCTCAGCATACCTGCGCTCCTCATCTCCCTCCAGTGGCTGATGACAAGGTTGAGGAGTACTTTATAACTAGCTATGTGACACTGGAGAGTAAAGCACCAATTTGCCCACAGTTCTGTGAGTCAGAATTGGGAAGGGATTGCTGGATGGTTCTTCATCCCCACATCTGCTGGGGTCTCTTATAGGGCTGTAGTCAGATAGCGAATGGAGAAGGCTTGGTTTACCAGAGCCTTGATGGTGACTATGAGATCTCTCTCTCTCTCTCTCTCTCTCTCTCTCTCTCTCTCTCTCTCTCTCTCTCTCTCTCCCTCCCTCCCTCCCTCCCTCCCTCCCTCCCTCCCTCCCTCCCTCCCGTCCTTCTCCCTGCACTTTTCAGGGTGGCCTCCACACATTCCCCTTAGGCTTCCCTGCTTGCCGCTGGCTCTCAAAAGCAAGCATTCTACTTAGCAAAGGTGGCAGCAGCAGACCCTTTAATGTTTCACACCAGAAGCTCATCTATACAATTTCTGTTAAATTCTGTGTATGGTGAACTTAGGTCTAAAGGGAGGGGGAAATTTACCCCTCAAAGTCACTCCGGAAAAGAGGTGCAGAATGATGGTGGCTGTGGTGGGGTTCCTGATGTAGCACCTTTGGAAACGCAATTGTGTTGGGCCACGACCCTTTCATTGTTTTCACTGTACACTGTCTCCCACGTCCTCTTCCTCCTCCTTTCCCGCCTGGCACCTTTCCTGTCCTGATGGTCAGTTATCAGTTGATTCCATGTCTGCAGCTGAATGGATTAATCTTTCTAGAGAAAAGCCACAAACTGTCCCAAGTCCTCTCCCTCTATATTATCATCCAGAATCCCCACCAATCGCTCAAGACAGCTCAACAGTGTAACAGCTTCCTGGATATTTGCTTTGCCCTGTCGTAGGCACACTTCCCACCCCTCCTTAACTCTCGAACAGTATGCTAGACAGCAGTGGTTAACAAGTTAACCAGTTCATCTCCTGGCTAACTTTACAGCATCCTAAACAGTATGCTAGACAGCCATAGTTAACAAGTTAACCAGCTCATCTTCTGGCTAACTCTACAGCAAGGCTGGTTTTAGGAAGAGAATGATGCAGTCACATGAGAAGTGCTTCCTTTCCATGCCCCGTCAAAGTGCATGAACCTAGAGCTCTTTGCCTTCCATCTGTCGGTGTGGGTAACAGGTCTTTGAGCCATACTATGCAATTGCGAGAACTGGGCTTGGATGGCGTTCCCATCATTTACAGTCTCCTCAAAAACTTCATTACTGCATGTATGCCTTTCTCTCCAATAGCAAGTTGCCTGTTTAATTAATTATTCTAATTAGCATACAAACAGACTTTGATATTGCCACTTTAAACAAAGCAAGTAAAAACAAAACCCTGTTTTGACTTCATATCTTGCTCAGTTACCAAGGTTTTCTTGTTTCTTGACAGAATGTCTCTACAAACCAATCTGAACTTCCAAATTCAGATGCTTCATCTCCTGTTCCCCCTCCAGCCATGCTGCTGGGGCTTGTCTCTGCTATTCCAGGGCAACTGCTCTTACCTTAGGCAATTCCATCTCTTCCTTACACAGTGCTTTCTTCAGCAACTGGCATAGCTGACCATGATGCTCGGCTGAAATTTGCCCCTCTTTCTTCCCAGTGACATCACACATTGGTTGACTGACATCCTACCTCATCAGTCTCTCCTTCATAGCCTTTGTGGTTTTCCTTCTGGATTACCAAGTCAGGGAGTCTCACTGGCTGTTCTGGGGGTGTCTTCTTCTGACTTCCGGTTGTGTTCTCTTCATGGAGATCATATGGAATGCCATGGCTGTAAAATGCAGTCCACCTCTGGGACTTGTAAACTGCACCTCTGTGTAGAGCTTCTCTCTGGCATCAGTCTTACATATATTGCTGCTACCTGAATGTCAAAAGGATGCTTCAGATTTAACAGGGCTTAATTGTAGGGGCAGAATTAAGTCTCTGCTCTTACTAAACGGCTGCTCTTTAAATTCTCACTTAAGCAAAGGAAACAACCATTCACATAGTTTTTTTTAAAAAAATATTTATTTATTATGTATACAATATTCTGTGTTTATGCCTGCAGGCCAGAAGGGGGCACCAGACCCCATTACAGATGGTTGTGAGCCACCATGTGGTTGCTGGGAATTGAACTCAGGACCTTTGGAAGAGCAGGCAATGCTCTTAACCTCTGAGCCATCTCTCCAGCCCCCCATTCACATAGTTTTGTGTTGTAGAATAAAATAATCTTTTTGTGAAACGTGTCTCTACCTTTGGATTGGTCTAAGGAAGAGCCGAATGGCCAATAGTTAGGTGGGATAGGTGGGATGTCTGGGGAGAGAGAGAAACTCTGGGGAAGAATCTGAGAGATGGAGAATGTATCAGCTAGACACGGAGGAAGTGGGACGCAGGGTACTGATCAAAGCTAATGCGTCATGTGGCAGAATGAAGATTAATATAAACAGGTTAATTTAAGTTATAAGAGCTATTTGGGAATAAGCCCAAGCTAAGGCCAAGCTTTTGTACTTAATAAGAAGTCTCCCTATAATTATTTGGGAGCTGGAGTCCAAAAAACATCTGACTACAGTTTTGGCATTTTTTCCTGACAAAATTCTGGCAGCTACAGTAGAGCCTTTGCTTTTCTCCATAGTATCCACCCACCCATCCATCCACCTATCCATCCACCCACCCATCCATCCACCTATCCATCCATCCACCTATCCATCCACCCACCTATCCATCCACCCACCCATCCATCCACCTATCCATCTACCCACCCATCCATCCACCTATCCATCCACCTATCCATCCATCCACCCACCCATCCACCCACTCATCCATCCACCTATCAATCCACCCACCCATCCATTCGCCTATCCATCCACCCCACCCACCCATCCATCCACCCATCCATCCACCCACCCATCCATCCACCCACCCATCCATCCACCCATCCACCCACCCACCCATCCACCCACCCATCCACCCACCTATCCATCCACCCACCCACCCATCCACCCATCCACCCACCCACCCACCCACCCATCCATCCACCCATCCATCCACCTATCCATCCACCCACCCATCCATCCACCCATCCATCCACCCACCCATCCACCCACCCATCCACCCACCTATACACCCACCCACCCATCCACCCACCCATCCACCCACCCATCCATCCACCCACCCATCCATCCACCCATCCATCCACCCACCCATCCACCCACCCACCCATCCACCCACCCATCCACCCACCCATCCACCCACCCACCCACCCACCCACCCACCCACCCACCCACCCATCCACCCACCCATCCACCCACCCACCCATCCACCCACCCATCCACCCACCCATCCATCCACCTATCCATCCACCCACCCATCCATCCACCTATCCATCCACCTATCCATCCACCTATCCATCCACCCACCCATCCACCCACCCATCCATCCACCTATCCATCCACCCACCCATCCACCCACCTATCCATCCACCCACCCATCCACCCACCTATCTACCCACCCACCCATCCACCCACCCATCCACCCACCCATCCACCCACCCATCCATCCACCTATCCATCCATCCACCTATCCATCCACCTATCCATCCTCCACCTATCCATCCACCCACCCATCCATCCACCTATCCATCCACCCACCCATCCATCCACCTATCCATCCACCCACCCATCCATCCACCCATCCATCCATCCACCCATCCATCCACCTATCCATCCACCCACCCATCTACCCACCCACCCATCCATCCACCTATCCATCCCCTATCCACCCACCCATCCATCCACCTATCCATCCACCCACCCATCCATCCACCTATCCATCCACCCCACCCACCCATCCATCCACCTATTCATCCATCCACCCACCCATCCATCCACCTATCCATCCACCTATCTATCCACCCACCTATCCATCCACCTATCCACCCACCCACCCATCCATCCACCCCACACACCCATCCATCCACCTATCCATCCACCCACCCATCCATCCACCCATCCATCCACCCACCCATCCATCCACCCATCCATCCACCCACCCATCCATCCATCCACCCCACCCACCCATCCATCCATCCACCCCACCCATCCATCCACCCATCCATCCACCCACCCATCCATCCATCCACCCCACCCACCCATCCATCCATCCATCCACCCACCCACCCACCAATCCATCCACCCCACCCACCCATCCATCCACCTATTCATCCATCCATCCATCCATCCATCCATCCATCCATCCACCTATCCACCCACCCACCCATCTATCCACCCCACCCACCCATCCATCCACCTATCCATCCACCCACCCATCCATCCATCCACCTATTCATCCATCCACCCACCCATCCATCCACCTATCCTTCCATCCACCCATCCATCCATCCATCCATCCACCCACCTATCCATCCATCCATCCATCCACCCACCTATCCATCCACCCATCTATCCATCCATCCATCCACCCACCTATCCATCCACCCACCTATCCATCCACCCACCTATCCATCCACCCACCTATCCATCCATCCATCCACCCATCCATCCACCCACCCATCCATTCATCCATCCACCCACCCATCCACCTATGCATCTATCCATCCATCCATCCATCCATCCATCCATCCATCCATCCATCCATCCATCCTCCATCCTCCATGCATGCACCTATCCATAGTCTTTTCATTCTCCTTTAAATACATTCTGAATTTGGATGTCTCACCATCTCCACTATTACCTTGTTTAGAAACCGTCACATCACCTCGTCTCCCATCCCCTGTTTCCTCTCCCGGATGACAGTTTATTCTGTTCTTAGTTGGAAAGTGATTAAAATCATTGCCTGTGTAATCATATTGCCTGATTCAAATGACAAATTTATTAAGTAAGAGTCAATTCAGGTATCACGCCTTTACTTAAAATTCTTTAATAACTTTGCATTTTAATTAGACAAAAATCAAATTACTAATTGTGACCCAGAAGAGTCCATTAAGTCTGGCCTCCACCCACTTTCTGAAGTGACTCATAATCTCCCCCTTACCCATTCTATTGACCAACTGGCCTGCCTTCCAGCCTGTGAGCAAGCCACACTTTGGGTTTCAGGCAACACTTTCCCACACCTTGGAATGGTCGGTCACCTTCTCCTTGTTCAGGTCTCTCCCCTCCCCCCCAGAACCCTCTCTTGATTTCCCTAGATAGATTGTACATTCTCCTCTACAACACATCTCTGTAGAACTAATTACTTGAAATCAGCTTATTGATCAAATAATTTCCACCTTACTGTCAGTCTCGCTGATAAGAATTCTAGATTTTACTTCACTGCAAGGATTATATTTATTAATCCCCAGAACCTGGATTCTGGAACAGAATAGCACTCTATAAATATGCATTGGCAAGGAGAATGAGAGATTTTTGATTCATTAAAATGTAAGTAATATAAAAAAATTCAAACATGTAAGAAAAATTTCCGATACCATCCAGGCATAAAATCACGGTGACATTATTCCCTTGCCTGCATGCAGGACATCCGCCCTGAGCTGTCAGGCCCCAGTCCCGAGAGAAGGTGGCTTTGGAAGTCCCAGACTCCAGCACAGTAATGAACACCACTCATTTTCTTCTGCACCATTTCTCAAGTTACATCGTTTTAAACGTCTTCTTTGGGTCGCCATTAAAGCCATCGCAGCAGACGGGACTACCCTTTCTTGGGTAGACATCATGTCTGGAGAAAAGGTGAGGACCACACACTTCCTCCCCACTTTTCTGTGGGCTCCTCTCAACTTTCCATCATTCGTTTTCCACGAGCAAAGTTTATTGCATTTATACTCTGATCCACGGCTATAATTAAGTCTTCTGTGCTTTGAGGAGAGGTTAGTTTCTTAAACTGAATACCATTAAATGGCAGTTGGAAACTGTGATTATGTAAATATTATTCAGTAGAGAACCAAGTAGTTTGATTAGACTTAACGGAGAATGAAAATAATCTTAACTCTAAACCTATGGCACTCTGAGGCAAAACCCCCATCTTCAGATCAAACGGATTTTGATTTCAGCTTCGCATTCCTTCAGTCACTCAAAATCACACTGTATTTTTTATTTGATTTGACATATGACATTTCCTGACAGCTTCATTTTATCTTTCTCCAAAACTCTAATTGACTTTTTTTCTCTTTCTTGGTAGAGAAAGGATAATAAAAATAAGCCTTTTAGGGGAAAATGCTGAATGCAATGTTCTAGGTATTTTGTATGCATGATTTTATCTACTGTTCAACACAACATGAAGTAGGCATTATTTAATTTCTTCTTATTGTATGGGAGTGAATTGTGTGGGAGTGTATGTGTGTGTACATGTATGTTTGCACACAGAACACACGTGGGAGACAGAGGGCAACTTGTGGGAATCTGTGCCCTGCTTCCACTCTGTGGCTCTGTCCTGAAGATGGGAGTTAGGTCTTGAGACTTCGCAAGAACTCTTCTACCTGCTCAACCATTTCTCCAACCCAGCAATTATTCTATATTCAGTTTTCTTTTTGGGACAGAGTCTCAGGACGTTCCCCAGAACTTGTGATGCTCCTGTCTCAGTTTCTCAAGATCTATAGATAAAGGTGTGCACCACCACATCTTACTTCCATTTGCTTTTCAAATAAAAAAAAATCAAATTTCAGAAGATGCAAATGATTACCCAAGTTCCTATCTTTTATGATTTTGCTCAGGCAGCCTAGAGATTGTTCTAACTATGTTGGGTGGTCCTTACGAATTTCAGAAACTTCCCAGGTTTTTTCATTACACTGTCATTGAAGTAAGAATGTTGGCTTAATTGAAGACATTTTAAAGTTCCCATTCCATCCTGTACTTCTAGTTTTGGCATTACTGCATGGGTATCATCTCGAGATATTTTTTGTGATCACTGCAGTTCTGGCTTGATTTATGTGTTTTTTCCCTCTTCTATTCAATTTTTTTTTTCTGGCACAGACAAGTTTCTGGTAACAGACAAGTTTCCTAGGAAGGACAATTGGAACCTATCATTCCTTCAATTCAAAGTTATAAAGTCCTTACACTAGACTGATAGTTTGGATAGGTATTGAATTTAGGTACAAAATAATTGATCAGAATTTTGCCAGTTTTGCTCTTTGCTCTGCTTTCTTTGAAAATCCAGTATGGTTGATGAAGAGTTTAATACATTTGTAGATTCTTTTTCTTCTTCTTTTTTAATTTATTTTTTTTATTGAGAAAAGGAAAAAAAAACAAGTTTCCACCTCCTCCCAGCCTCCCATTTCCCTCCCCCTCCCCCCACCCTTCTCCCCCTCCTCCCACGCCTCTCCCCCTCCCTCTCCAGTCCAAAGAGCAGTCAGGGTTTCCTGTCCTGTGGAAAGTCCAAGGTCCTCCCCCCTCCGTCCATATCTAGGAAGGTGAACATCCAAACTGGCTAGGCTCCCACAAAGCCAGAACATGAAGTAGGATCAAAACCAGGTGCCATTGTCCTTGGCTTCTCATCAGTCCTCATTGTTCGTCATGTTCAGAGAGTCCGGTTTTATCCCATGCTCTTTCAGTCACAGTCCAGCTGGCCTTGGTGAGCTTCCAATAGATCAGCCCCACTGTCTCAGTGGGTGGGTGCACCCCTCGTGGTCCTGACTTCCTTGCTCATGTTCTCCCTCCTTCTGCTCCTCATTGGGACCTTGGGAGCTCAGTCCAGTGCTCCAGTGTGGGTCTCTGTCTCTATCTCCATCCATCACCAGATGAAGGTTCTATGGTGATATGCAAGATATTCGTCAGTATTGCTATAGGATAGGGTCATTTCAGGTTCCCTATCCTCAGCTGCCCAAGGAACTAACTGGGGACCTCGGCTTGAGGTAACCCAGACCCAAAAAGATGAATATGGGATGTACTCACTCATAATTGGTTTCTAGCCATAAATAAGGGTCACGGAGTCTACAATTGGTGATCCTAAAGAAGCTAAGTAAGAAGGTGAACCAAAGGAAAAACATATAGTTATCCTCTTGGCTATGGGAAGTAGACAAAATTGCCGGGGAGAAAATTGGGATCTTGGGGGTGGGGTGGGATGGGGATAAGGGGAGATGGGGAGAGAAAAGGGAGAAGGGGAGGATGGGGGGAACTTGGGGAAAAAGGAGGATTGGGATAAAGGAAGGTTGGATAGGCGAGCACGGAAGCACAATTCTTAGTTAAGGGAGCCACCTTAGGGTTGGCAAGAGACTTGAACCTAGAGTGGCTCCCAGGATTCTTTTTCTTCTTGTGGAAGTCTTACATCTCTTCTTTATCTTTGATGTTTTAGATTTCAGGAGAGCATATTTAGGCATTGCCACTGTGATCGGTCATTGCAGCATTGACCCTTGTGATTGACAGACATCAGGGAGACTTTCTTCTATGATTGATTTAATAGACAATCCCACCTCTCTCTCTGTATTGGATTAGTATTAGAATTCTTGGGTTAAAGTCTAATATCCTAAATCATGTTTTTCATTCTTTCTCCCTGGAGTACTGAGGGACAAACCCAGGACTTCACACCAATGAGCTACATCGCTGGCCCTTTGTTGAAATTAAAACAATTCTTTTTGAGACAAGGTCCCTCTCTAAATTATTCATTCTAATTGTGAGCTTAGGATTCTCCTGCCTCAGCTTCCTGAGTATCAGGGATTACAGGCCTGTGTAGCTGGGCCTGGCTCCTTCTCCCACATCTTTCGGTTTCTTCTACCTTCTCGTTATTTCTTTATTTTCATTCTCTTGTCTTTATTTGACTTTGTTTTATGTTGATTTTATTTTTAAATTCTATTTAAATATTTCTAAGTGTGTTTGTTATCTGTACTGTTTCAATATCCTGTCCTGATGGGTACAGCCTCTTTAAAATCCACCTACTGTTTAGTTTGTTACCTTCTCTCTATATTTCAGAGACTAGTCAAATGCATAGCTGCCAAAGATCTACTCTCATCTACTCTCTGGGCTGCCTCTTCCCTTGGTTGCTACTTTCCTTTGCTGAGAACCTAAAAAAAAAAAAACCTAAAAAAATCAAGAAAACAAACAACCCCAATAAAATATAGGCTATGGACATGAACAAGTGGTCTCACAAGAAGTGCCGGTGGCTCCTCAACACTTCACAGTGAGTTTAACATCCTTGGCTATCACAGGAATGCAGATTAAAATTATTGAAGAATTTAGCTCCACCCATTCAGAATACCTATGATTAGGATAGAAATGAAAACAAATGCCAGCATGGATGCGAGGAAGGAAGCCCTAATCTATTGTTTGTGGGAGTTTAAGTAGCACAGTCACTGTAGATACCATCCTGGAGGGTCCACAAAAAGCCAGGACTTGAAGTGCTATCTGGGTCAGCTGTATCGTTCCTGGGCAGACACTCAGTGGAGTCTGTATCCCACCACAGAGACACTTGCACATTCTTGTACATTGTAGCTTAATTCATAAAATGCAAGAAAGGGCATCAGCGAAGATGCCCATCAGCCACTGAAGAGACACAAGGAAATGTGGGACACGTGCATAATGATATATTACTCAGCTGTAAAGAAAAGGGGAACCATGAAATTTCCAGGTAAATGGATGAAACTGGAAGAAAATTATACTGAGTAAGGTCAGCCAGGCTCAGACACAAGCCACATGATCTATATCATATCATATCATACCATATCATATCATATCATATCATATCATATCATAGCATATCATAGCATATCATATCATAGATCTTTTGTTTTATGTGTTTATGCTGGAGTACACATAGAAGCCAGGAAACTAGGAGCAGACCACTCAGGGTGGAAGCCTTGAGGGAAGGGGGGGTTGTGTAATACAGTTAAAATGAAAATAGACTGGAGGACCGAGGCAGGGGAGGGGAAGGGAGAGGGGCGAAGGGTTCCAACATGGCCGGGCATGGGGAATCGCGAAATCGAGTGCTGATAAAGACTTAACCAAAATGTAGGGTGCTTGTTAAGGCTACAGGAAAACTTAGGATCTTTCAACCCAAGAGAAGTATTCAGTTAGAGGGGACAGTCGAACACAGGTGAGGTGAAAGGAGGCTGGTTGGAGTGGAGCATTCCTGCAATTCTAGCAGCTTGGGAGGCTGTACCTGCAAGTCTGGGGTTAGCCTGGAAGGTTTCAGGCTCCCCTGTGTGGTTGTGGTGCTGTGTGACAGTGGCCCTGCCTCTTAAAAATTCCATTTGAAATTGTGTGTGGGCGTATCAGAAGGAGAGATCAGAGGGAGCAGGGGAATGAGGGAGATGAAGGGAAGGAAACTATCCGAAAACACACTTTGTTTCAAAATGCCATAATGATATCTACTACTTTGTATGTTAATTTAAAAAATAAAAATAATAACCCATCCACGCATTCTTGGTAATCTGCTATTCTTTTTTCTACAGTGATTCTCTTTCAGGATGCTGATTTCCCTCGATGTCTCTGGAGGTTTGCTGATTGCTCCTATTTTTAGCAAAAGGATTAGACTGATCACTAAGGTCCTTAGGGTGGGTGGCAGATTGGGTCCATTCCTTCAGTACTATCGCTTTCTTTTAAAAAAGTCAAACTAGAAGGGGGTGGCCATTTTTATGTCCTCATGAAAACCTTCAGCTTTCCTGAGGGCTATGATCTAAACAGCCTCTCCCCCTTTCCAGGACACTTCCCTTCGCCTTCCAAAGTCATGACAAAAATTTATCTCCTAAGCCATAGTGTTGGGAGGAGGGGCATGGGGGCTTTATAGAGAGAGGGATTAATTGCCGTTTTAAAGGCATGACGGAAGAACTGGAAGGACTTTGTACTCTGGATGTTGTGCCTTCTACCTCGTGACTCAACCTGTGTGATGGATGCGGATTAGCTAAGTCGACCATGCCCCACCTTCTAGGTCCAGATTTCTTTCTCGAACCGCAAGACTCCTCTTCTTCCCCTGCTCCTGAAAGTGTCAGAGATAACTTGATGACAAGCACATACTATGAGATGCCATGGAGGCGTGCAACCTCTTTCCCTCCTCCAAAGCATACACAGAGGCCTGCTGTTTAGCTATTCTGACAACCTGGGTATTGGGTCAGAGTCCTCAGCCCTGCTTGGGTTACAGCCCACTGCCCTTGACCAGCTCAATCTAAGGACATTTATTCCCACTCAGATTGCCATTCGTAACATTTGTCACACCTCCAGAGGAGAGTTAGAGTTTTGAGGATGTTTTTTCTTATCCCTCTCCACCAATCAGCTTGCTCACCCCATACCTCATAATGTGTACCTTTGACCTCAGAATTTTTTCAGACCTAGGCAACCTCCTATTGTGATAGAAAATGGCTGAAGACTTCCAGTATCAGAACATTTTTCTACCTTAAAACCATTTTTTTAAGAATTAAAAGAATTTTCCTTTCTGTCCTCTACAGCTGCTTGCCAAATCTTCCTACTAAAAACTTACTTCCAGAAGTTTCTTTCTCTGGCTATCCAGACAAGGAAACTTTTCTGATATGGAATGCCTAGTGCATGCTGTGAGTATGTTTTATTATCATTGATTAATAAAGAAGCTACTTTGGCCTATGTCAGGGCAGAATAGAGCTAGCCAGGAAAGCCAAACTGAATGCAGGGAGAAAGAAGGCGGAGTCAGGGAGACACGCAGCTGCTGGAGAAGAAAGATGTGAGGTGACAAATAAACTAATAGAAATGGGTTAATTTAAGTTGTAAGAGCTAGTTAATAATAAGCCTGAGCAAATAGGTCAAACAGTATGTAATTAATATTAGAACTCTGAGTGGTTATTTTAAAAGCAGCTGCAGGACCAGGAGGTACGAGAAACCTCCAGTTACACTTTTCTGAGCTGGAGATAAAAGGCTGCCCTGCCCCTCGCCTGGCCCAGCCCCACCCACCTTAGTCAGACTCCTTTGCTTTGATCACAGAGTCTAGTTTCTTCTAAGTGGTGCCATCCAGAATCTCTTTCTTGAGTTCTCCCCTGCTCTGAAACACTTGGGCTTCCTGCTCCTTTCTCCTTGGCCTGGCACATTCACTATGCAGTCTTTCCACTCCATGTGGTGCCCCACCTAGACTTGTCTCGGGGCTAATTCAATAACCAGCCACTAAAGTCCAGGGCTAATGCAATAACCAGCCACTGCCTCTCCCAGCGGAAGGTCCACCATGTCACAGTCTACAAATTCTCAACCCCTCCAGGACAAGCCTGCCTTCTTCACTCCTGACTGTGGCTAAGGTAAAACCAGGCTTCACCACAAGCCAGACGCAAATGGGCCCTCATTCTTTAGCGCCCACACTGAGTCAGCCCTGAGCTACATTAAAAAAAACAAAAACAAAAAAAACCTCAACCCTCACCCTGCCAGCCAAGACAACTTATTGATCCTGGCTTTAGCCAATCAGAAAGCTCAGTCCTCACCAACAAACATGTTTCTAGAACAAGGTTGAGCATGTACTCCCACTACCAGTAAGTTTTCAGGGACTTGGCTCACACCAGCCAAAGTAACTTCAGGATTGGGTGGGGCTTGCTACTGTTCATTCTCAGACAACTAACCTGATATTCAATATTCCATCAAGAGGGTCCAAAAATGCTTCTGAACCCCCAAATCTCCCCAGTCAACCTCTTGTTACTGCTTTTCATCCTAGGAATACATCTGGGACACGAAGGTCTTATCCTTCCTAACCCCTTCCCTGACAGGCGGTTCTCAGCCACAAACAGTAAGACCTGTGTGTGTGTGTGTGTGTGTGTGCACGCGCGCACACTTGTGCCTGTGTGTGTATGCATGTGCATGTGCATGCGTGTGTGTGTGCACGCGCGCACACGTGTGCCTGTGTGTGTATGCATGTGCATGCTCATGTGCGCGCGCGTGCATGCGTGTGTGTGTGTGTGTGTGTGTGTGTGTGTGTGTGTGCGTGCGTGCATGTCTGCACACATAAGGGAGTTTAAAAGCTGCCTACCTTGTCTCCCAGCCACGGTTCTCCTCTGCAGCAGAACTCTTCCCAAACACTGTCTGCTCAGCTGGAAGCCTTCACTCGGCCCTTTGTTCTCTCAATGCTTACATGCAATCATGTTATTTAATGTGCTGTCATTTTATGTGCTGCTGTTGTGTGCAATCTGTGTTCATAAGTGTGACTTGTATGCAAACTGTCTTTATATGTCACTCTGTGTCCTAAGGGGTGGAGGAAACCTTGGCAAAGCCTTGCCGTTGTTAAAGTCACAGAATGCTGTATACCTGATTGTACACGGGGAACATGCACACAGGTGTGCAGATGGTCACACGCATCTTAAGAGAAAGAGATTTTTGCTCAAATATATACATAGAACTTAAGGATCATCTTAATGTGCTTTACTCCACCATCAACACAGCTTTCCCTTTACAGTGTACTTGGGTTAGTAACTAGCTTTTGTGAGGCACTGTAATCTCCTGAGAGAAGGTTAAAGAAAGGGAAGTGCTTTGGGATGGAAAAAGATGTTATATGAAAATTTATAAGGGATGGTTAGATACATTATATACCATATATACCCTAGATCACATATGACATGTAAGTCCTGCGGTTAGAATTCCATTGCACTGAAATGAAATTAATACCAGTTCTGTTTACAACAATACAATTTTCTTAAGTATTGATCCAATCACAGAAATGTTTACAAAAACCAGCCACGGAAAACAAGGATTCTGCTTTATTCTTTTACTGACATCTTGAGATCCTGAATGCATTTTACTGTTGTGTAAAGCCGACACTTACTGCACAGATACTGCCTTCTCAGAAGGAAAAAATGGCTGCAAAAAGTTACTGAGTCAACCCTGTTAAACTGTATAATGATCGCAAACGTACTTTGCTGGACAAAAACATTAATCTCTATAAATCTGGCCTATTATGCAAAATTTCATCAAGTCTATGATTTTTGGTCATGCAGATTCATAATTAAATGAACAACTGCACTAATTAAATGAAAGTTTAGCACTGTAAAGGCCTGGAAAGTATTTTCTGTATTATTCCTCAATGGTAAAAGTGATGCTCATCTCAGTTCTGACAGAATAGCAAGTGACGATGCCATTGGGTCCCTCAAGTGTCACTTTGTTTACTCAGATCTCCCCCCATCATCCTTGAGAAAGATTATTTAAAATGATTCAAGTGTTTTCACTATCTTGGCAACATGATTTCCTTATTATTTAGTATAATTTGGATTTTTAAGAATCTAATTTAAAATTGATTAAATCTTAATTTAAGTCTTCCAGAAGAAACTCCATGGGGAGTGCCTACATTTTAAATCCAAACTTTTAAAGTCCCAAACAAACTTTTTTTTCCTATTAAGAAAAAAGAAAAGAATATTTACTGGCTCCAACCAATGAGGTTTCTTCTACTTTATTTCCATTTGCTATAGCCGGGATGTGTGAAGATTTAAATGAACTCATCTGAGCTGCAGTCTCTGTCTCCTTCATCCGTTGGCCTTTCTTCTTTGATACATACAATATTTTTGATTTTTTTTAGATATGCTACCTCTGTTACATCAATGTTAAATCAGATACAGAAACAGGACAGAAATATATATCTTAGAGTCAATCTATTACCTTCCTCTTTATATGACTTAACATTCTTATGGTCAAAGTTCACCTTTAATTCCAGCACTTGGGAGTCAGAGGCAGATGAATCTCTGTGAGTTAAAGCCTACCCTGGGCTACACAACTCGATCCAGTCTAAAAGAGAATCAGAGCTAGTGGTGGCTCACACCTTTAATCCCAGTACTTGGGAGCCACAAGCCTTTAATCCCAGCACTAAGGAGAAGAGACAGAAAGGAATATGGTTGGGTAGAGAGAGGAATATATGGTGGGAGGAGACAGGAGCTCAGTGCATTTTGTCGGAGGATTTGTGGAGACAGGATCTTGCCCCTTTCAGTCTGAGGATTCGGTAGAGGTAAAAGTCTATTTAGTGGTTGGCTCCTTTACTTCTATGATCTGATTAAGACCAATTAGCTACATTATCAATTTGTAGCAATGATAACTGATTTTGCCACAAGCCTCAGGTTAACAGACTTCAAGTTATCAAGAGTTTTGGGTAACACACGCCACATGATGAATGAACTGTAACTAAATTCCCTCCCATATGGAGATAACATTTTCCTTCCTCAAAGGGCACAACCAGGCCCCCACCCACCACAGACAGCTTCTTTACAAGCATGGACTGCTTAGGCACTCGTCAACCATGTGGCATGGAACATTCCCCATTCTCTGAACCCTGAAAGAAGGTTCTTCTATTGTGCCACACGAGCCTGACCTCTGCTCAGAGCCCCCAACACTCAGTCTGTCTACGTTGTTAGCAACTTCTAATAAATCACTTTCTCAATAAATCTCTTGCTGTCTGAGTGTTTCCCCTTGAATATGGCACCTGTGACCTTTCATCTCCTAACACGATCTATCTTTCCAATAGCAGGCCAACTTAGTTTTACATTAACGATAAAAAAAAAAATCCTGAGTCCAACTCTCATGAAGAAACTTGTAAAAGTACACAGGAATCTGGTTTGATCCAAGCAGTTCTGAACTAGGAAGGCTGGATCCTGTCCCAGCTCTGCATTGGCTGGCTTATAGGGACCTGGACCGGGGCATTTCAGCGGTAAGATGAGGAAGTCTTGTCAGGTTTGCTCAGACTCCTTTGGGTAGCAATAGTCTCAAGTCTGCTATCTAGGGCATGAAGTTTGTATAGCAAGTGGTCTCCAAAAGGAGTCATGCTGCTACAAGCCCACAGCACCGTGGTCAGGGGCATTCACAGAGCCTTGGACATGTCCCCACACACTGCTGACATTCTCTGGGAAACAGCAAAACCAAGTCTACTTTGGAGTCCATTCAATTTCATCTATTTTCCAGCTTTCAACTCTGTGATAAAAACAAATCGAAGACCACCCCACACTAGCATTGTGTCAGATCCAAAGCACGGGCAAGAGGGGAGTTCTGAGGGGAGGGGGCCTCTGATCAAGGCTGGAGGCCTGGGTCATGTTACCATTTTGCAAAGCTCCAGGGAATCTGAACAAAAGAAACAAGGGCTTTGAAGGTCCCTGCCAGGCTCTTCTTAAGAGCGATGGGATTAGGAGGAAAATGAAGCTCCCAAGAGTCTGACCAAGCATTTACCATCCCTGGCAGCCTCCCCAACACAATGCAATCACCTTCATCTCACGACTAAAAAAAGAAAACACGGGACAGTGGCTTTACTTGATCTCTTTGATTGGATGGTAAAGCTTAGGCCCTAAGTAGACAAAGCTTCATGACCAGGCAAAGAAACACAGGGCAGAGCACATGTCCACCCAAGACTTCATTGCCAGAAGAATGGGGCTTAATTTCAATGTCATAAACGCT
The DNA here is from genome assembly GCF_037038515.1 of Microtus pennsylvanicus. Lineage (NCBI taxonomy): Eukaryota > Metazoa > Chordata > Mammalia > Rodentia > Cricetidae > Microtus > Microtus pennsylvanicus. The sequence goes on from NC_134581.1 coordinate 28,160,693, forward strand.
CGAATCTGCACAACTTTCCTCACTGGGACCATTCAATTTAAAAAGCAGTGGAAGTGTGAGCTCACTTTGGTGGTAGCCATTAATAGCTCTCATTCGGGTGAACGTGAAAGCTCCCCCCCCCAACTGCCACAAAAAAAAAAAATAAAAAAATAAATGAATCACCGCCTTAGCAAGCACTGAAAGAAGAGTTTAATATATTGGCTAAAAACACAGCACACACCAAAGGAATGGATTATGGACGTAAGCCATAAAAATGTTTTCAATTTCTTTTGCTGTTAAGATACATCGTAAGAAACTAGTCAATTTCTGGAGAGTCACTCGAGGCGATTTGCATATAGAATGTTTATTGCGGGACAGCAGATGTGACTCGGATAGAGTGAGCGGGGCCAGCTCTTGTGGATTTTGCTGCCCCTTTCTGTGCAGGCTTCCAGTAGCAGAGGAAACAGAGGAGCCACCTCCCAGAAAACCATTCACGATGGAGAGTTACAAGGAGGCCCTTCCCACAGAGCCGGTTCATTCCAGCTCACTTTATGGCAAATCGATGGGGTGCTGCTCGCGTTTATCTTGTGAGATGAGTCCTCTTGAGAAATTATTTCAACATCAAGAGAAATATTTGGTTTACTCCCGGCGCCAGAGGCCTTTAATTTTGTGAAGAGAAGTTGGAAGCGTTACCCTATGTACATATGGACTTCCTTTCCCATAAGTCAGCGTGCTGCAAAGCCGTATTGGTTGTTTGCAGGGTTCTCTGAGACATTCAATGAGACAGGGAGGGTCAAGAGAGTCATGAGTAAGAGTGATGGGCCCCTTGGTTGGAAGGAGGACAATGTGCTCAATGAGAAAGTCAACTGGAAAGTGATCATTGACTTCATTCCCGACAGAAGAGGTGTTAAGATGCAAGCCTTGTGACCGAATGCAATCTTCTTGAGGGAAGATGTCGGGGGGGGGTGGGGGGTGAGGGAGGCTGACAGAGTCCCACTGGTTGAGCTTGCTCAGTTTCTCATTCCTGTCGCAGCGGTGGCAACAGTGGAGATCCAATTTCTCTCCTTACCTGGACATACAGCAAAAGCCTCTGCTGGGGTGGCCATGTTGCCAGTCACCACTCACAGGCTCCAGGTGTCTCTGCAGAACAAATGTCACCTCCCTGTCTCAGTTTCATTTCCTTATGCACACTATGGCAAGGGTTTCTTTGATGGCTCTTGTGTCCCGTGGTGGTCTCCCTCCCTCCCTCCCTCCCTCCCTCCCTCCCTCCCTCCCTCCCTCCCTCCCTCCCTCCCTCTTTCTTTCTCTCTTTCTCTCTTTCTCTCTTTCTTCCTTTCTTTCCTCTGTACATGGTTGGTTTCTTTGATGGATCTGTGTGTATCCCAGGCTCCCTGCTGCCTCAGGCTCCAAGACCCGCCTGGCACAGGGAAGAGTCTCAGGAAATCTTTGGGGACAAATGAGTGGGTTTGGTGACTTTTGAAGGAACACTGATCTCCATTCCCTACCTAGTGCAGGAAGGATTCTCCCGCTGTTGCTTGATGTCCACCATCTCTCCCAGCTCTGTCTTTCCCATTCTCTGCCCCTCCCCCACTGCTCATTTGTAACAACTCTGTTGATTTTTTTGCTACTTCTCCCATGCCGCTGTAGAAGGAAACAGATGGGTAGAGGCTTTCTGTTGAATACTGAATATCACTCCCCATTGATGAGATCATTTTGGAATCGGCTAAAATTATTCTTCACACTTTTATGGCCAGAGAGAAAAATATCCCTGGGTTTTTTCCAGAGCCAGGATGATACTGCCCGTCTTAAATCATGGTTATAGAGACAAAGGCTTACCAGGGTAAAGCTGCCGACAGTTTTCCCTGGCAGAAGACTATGTTCAGTAAACTGTCCTCACCAAAAGCAAGGCAGGGCTAGAACTGTGTGTGTGTGTGTGTGTGCGTGTGTGTGCATGTGCGTGTGTGTGTGTGTGTGTGTGTGCATGTGTGCGCATGAGTGCGCGTGTGTGTGCATGTGTGTGAATACTTGTCACTGTATCTAAATGTCATATCCGGGATACCTTTAGACTGTGCCTGTGGCATCTACAGTATGAATGCCAACAGGCGATGACGTGTCCCGGGAAGGAATAGTTCTCACGGTACAATCTTACCAGCATGACATTCTTTCTGCTCCCTTAGAAATGTGGCAAGCACGTAGCAAGGGCGATGGCATGCCTTGAGCATCTGAAGGGAGTTCCAGGTGGCACTGTCTGCCTGCCCTGTTGGACAGTCTCCTTCCTCACTCTGGGGACAATAAGTGTTTATGGGTGTGGCTTCTTCAGGGAGGCAGCTGAACTTTCTCCGGAGAAGCCCCCCAGTTGCTTGGAACTGATGAAGCTGTGTTGTTCTATTCCAAGAGCAAGCAAACACAGCCATGGCACCTGCAGGCTAAAGACCCCCTCCCTCCGGTGATGGTCACAGCAATTTGTCTCTAGGCCAACTCTCTCCCTCGACTTCATCAGGAAAGGCAGCCCTGGTGCGAAGCTGCAGCAAGTCTCAACATCTCAGAGCAGGCAGGGAGGTCTGTCAGTAACCTAGCAACGGAGTAACAGAAGCATCCTCTTGATGTTTAGGTTTTCCAATAATGAAATGATAGTCATAACATTTTGCATTTAAACAGCACAGTCTCTGAGGCTTGCAAAGTCCTCTATGAATTCAGAAAAGGTTCCCAAGAACCTTCTCTTCCAGGGCTGGTTAAATCCATTTTACAGATGGGTAAACTGGAGCAAACAGGTTACAAAGGTCCCTGTCATTTTAAGAGGGAGAACTCATGGGGAGAGGATGCTGGGAGAACTTCTAACCAATAGAAAAGGAGCCATGGAGCAGCTTATATTTTTCCTCATTAAACTTCACAGCTCCTAGAGAGTGGGGACTGCTCTCCACATATTTTGAAAAGTGCTAACCTTCCTGATTGCTAAATTATAGATGAAATCGATGGGTAGGTGGTCCAGGTTACAGCCGCGCTGCTGAACGGGGATTTGGCGATTGGGAAAGTTTGCAAGACATTTTCTAGAAGTCTGAATATTCTGCGATTGTTTTCTGAAAATGCAGCTTATTTCTGATCCCAAGGCACAGGCTGTTTGCCTGACTCCGCTTCTCTGCTAACAGGAGAAAAGCGGTTTTAAGAGGTGATTGGAAATCTGATGCTTTTCTTTTCTATTGAGGAGTTGTCACTACGCTTTCCCTTTGAATCTTGGGAATCTAAGGATGGATGCAACCAAGAGAGAATGGTGGGAAGTTGTGCTAAGGACTTCCTAAGGCTGAGACCCCAAATCATTCCAACTGTCTTACTGCTCACAGGAATACTCAGATTCGGAGCTTGGAGAAGCCAGATGTGGAGGCTGCTTCTTTGCAGCCTGATGCTGTGGGGAAGCCCAAGCCCTCTTGGGGGTGGCCTATGTGGAGGCATCTAATCACCCAGCAAACACAGCTCCTGAGAGTCTTCTGACCAAGCCCCAGGTGTGTGCAAAGAGGTCTTCAGGTATCTATTTTGGTCTTAATCTTTCCACCTAAAGCTTTAGATGTCACAGGACAGATACTGGCCACCTCTCCCAGGCCCTTTACAAACCATGAACACTGTTAAATCATTGTGTTACACCAGCGAGTTTTTAGAAACATTTCTAAGCAGTACAAATGAGAACAGTAACAGAACCCTTCTTTTTTGTCCTCTGAGTGCGGAGATTCCGGAGAACAGGCTGAGCTCTTTCTGGACTCCCCGGAGTAAAGGTTTTGTCTAAGGCACTGTGGTCACCTGGTTTTATATGTAGGGCAGGACAGAGTGGAGCGCAGTGCTATTCGGGATGTTACTCATTGTGCACGATGCTTATGCCTGAGTGTCCATTCTAGAGCTAGAGGAGAAACCACCAATGACAACCTCACACTAAGGCAAGGGCTGGAGAAGCTAGTTCCTTGATGGTGCTAAGCACAGATGATGCTGAGTTCCTGCCCTACCGCTACCAGCCAAGGCCTCCTCTCTCTCCACTGATGCCCCAGAGCGTAGAGACAAAGGTCAAGAGAATTAAGCTCTAGGTGGCTCCCTCCATTAGAACCATCATCAAAGGTCAGCTCTGGCAGCAGTGCTTGGTCACCTCTTGTGTCCAAACAGGTTTTCTTTATAAGGACACAAGGAAACTTGGAACATGCAGTTTTCTTTGCAGAAACCCTGTCTTGTGTTCCCAAGAATGCCTCAGTGAACAGAGGGGATCTCACACAGACACAGGCTATCCATGAAGCTTTGACGGTAAGTCACCCAGGGCTTTGGGTGGTCAGAGCTTGTAACTCACGATACAGCAGCTACACCTCTGCAGCTCTCAAGAGCTCCGAAGAAAGGCCTGGAATGTTCTAATGCATTTGCTTGCTAGGTCTAAAGCTGTCCACCAAGCCGACAAGATAGGATTCCAGTGCAGGCAAAGGGCTGACAAGGAAGAGAGAGCTGTTATTTGGCATTGTCCTCGTAACGCCAAGCAGCATGCTGCACAAGCAGTGTTTCCAATCACACAGGCCAAAGAGCCTTCACCCGGGTTGCTCAGCTGGCAGCACAGGGGGCATCAGGGTTGCCCTTAAGCAGTCGTAATTGGTAAGCTGAGTTATGGAAGAAGTGACCTAGGGAAGAGTAGTCAGGCCCTTCAGTAGACAAGAATGCCGAGGATACTGTGGCTGTCAGCGTGGGCATTGGATGCGGGGCAGGAGGGTTTCCTTGCTCACGTGGAGCTGAGTCAGGTTATTTCAGACACTGGCTTTCCTGAGCATTTAAAGATGCTTCACAATCCTGCTCACGCTTGCCTACAAAATTCACACAGTTATTTCTGTCATCTCACCTTCTAGGCATCTGAAATACTTAGAACTACGACCATGACTGTAAGAACTACATTGGCCCCGTCACAAGCCCTGCTTGGGGTGGTGGTGACTTCTTCCTTCCCTGGCTTTCTGCCCATCCCACTACAGTCACAGACCTTTCACCATCTCAGGTTTCAGTATCCTGTGCACTGCAGAGTCATAGCCACCTCCTTCTAAAGATGGGAGAGGAGGGGTAGGGTACCCTGTCCTTTTCTACAGCCCAGAGACTCAAATCCGACTTCATTGGCATCTTTTGGACACTTGCTTTCCTAATGGTGATTTGAATACTCCTAATTTTAATTAAAAAATAACAGGCATCATTTTATTTTAGCCCCCAACCCTAGATATCCAGGGGCACAGGCCTCCTTCCTTATGTCAGGACAAAGCCAACATCCAATGGTCCCAGAGGGAGAGCCATGAAACTAAGCGAGCCCCAGTATCTACTGCTGTTACCTCTGGTAGGTTTTGGACTTATATGGGGGCTGTACCCTTTTCTTCTGTTGTATCTCCCCCTTTGGAATGGAAATGTCGAACCCATGCTTATCCTGCTATTGAGTTCAGGAAGTATATAAGAGTCTCACAGCTGGAGAGGAATTTTGCCTTTGCATGAATCACACCTTGGGTCTCATCCACATCTAATTTAGATGCCATTTAGATGAGACTTTGGCCTTTAGAGTTTGAGTGGATGCTGGAATAAATTAAGGCATTTGGAACTGTTAAGATGGAATGCATGTATTTTACATCCAAGAAAAATGAATTTTTTTGGGGGGGGGTAGGAGCAGAATGCTCGAGTCTGAATGTTTGAGTCTCCCAATTTCATATGTTGAGATCCTAATCTCCCATGTGAGAGCAGCAGGAGACGGACTTTGAAAAGGTTATGAAGGTGGAGCCTTTATGAGTGGAAGAATTAGCATCCTGATAAAAGGAGCCTCCAGAGAGCTTGTCTGTCATCTTTTGAGAGGGGACAACACAGAGACAGCCACCTGTGAGCCAGCAAGAGGACCCTCACCAGAAGTGAAATCTGCCAGTACCTCAACCTAGATTCCCAGACTCCACTGAGAACTGAGAACTGAGTACTGGTCTGGTCACCCAGTCAATGGCATGTTAGCACAGCCCACACTAAGTCACATTGTGACCCCTTCTTGATGCTAAGCTCAGGGCCGAGCATTTTGCATGCCCTGTCTCCTTTAATCTTTCTGTTGTTGTTGCTTGTTTTCTGATTGTTCGTTTGTTTTTGAAACAGTGTTGTCTGGGTTTCTGTCCTGTCCAGTTTCTGTCTTTGCACCAGGTCCCACAGCTGCTTAGTCCCAAAGAAATCACACAGAGGTCTCTATTAATGATAAACTGATTGGCCCATTAGCTCAGGCTTCTTATGAACTCTTTTTTTGCTTTGGATTTGAAAATAATTTTATTAACTCTTATAACTTATATTAGCCCATTTTTTTAGTATATGTTAGCCACACGGCTCAGTACCTTTTTCAGCAGGGCAGGTCACATCCTGCTTCTTCTGTGTCTGGGCAGGACTGTGAGGGAGCTTCCCTCTTCCCAGAATTCTCCTGTTTTCATTGATCCACTTCTACTTCCTGTCTGGTTGTCCCGCCTTTTCCTTCTGCCTGGCTACTGGCCAATCAGTGTTTATTTAAAACATAATTGACAGAATATAGACAATTGTCCCATACCAAAACAGGGTCTCACTCACAGAAATCCCCCTGTCTCTGCCCCTAAGTGCTCTATTATACCAGGTCTCCATTGGTGCTTGACACTGACCAGTTCCTGGAGATGGCCTTGTTAGTTTACTTGTCTACTGCCAGTCTTCCTGAGAGCTGGAAGTTCATCTGCATTACTCCTAGCTACCCCCAGCACTGGGAATGGTGACTAACACAAGGCCCCGAGCAGCAGGTACTTCTTACAGTGCATAATCCATCTTCAGTGTTGAAAACATTCTCATCCTTCTTCTACATGTGAACTAACATGCCAGAGCAATTCAGATTTCTGCAAGCTGCAGGATTAAGATCTGAACTTGGCTCTTTGGGTTTACCAAGAAGGGTAATGGTAGGTAGTTCCCTTCTGGGACCTTAATTATAACCCGCTTTTATATCTATCTCCTTTTGATTATCATACATGGGCTCAGAATCAGGCAGACTTGGGCTTAAGACATTGATTTTTACCATTTAGCTGCTGTTTGACCTTGAGCAGCTTGCTTACCCTCTCTGAGCCTGGTTTGTTGTTGTTGTCTGTCTATGGCAATAAATGATGATTTATTCAGAGGGCTGTTGAAGGGTCAGGAGAATTTGCTGATGACAATGTCTTGTTTCAGGTGTCCTTTGGGCAAGTGCCATATCTAGGACTCCTAGGATACCATGAGTGCTGTCAGCACAGACTCCCTCTGAAGTCCTTACCATTGCTATCACCAAATGCCATAACACCGTGTGGGTGCAAACCACAGACATTTATTCTGGAGCCTGGATGTGTGACACTGTGATGCCAGTGTAGGTGGGCTCTTCTGAGAGCTCTCCTGAGGAGCAGTGTGCCGACATCTCACTACGTCTTCACATGGGAGAAGCAAGGGTTCTGTGGTGCTCGTTGAGAAGGGCAACGGTTTCAATTCAAGCTCTGTTGCTTTGGCCTCCTCATCTCCTGGAGGGCCCATCCTAATGCCAATGCCTGGGGCTCCGATTTCACGCCCCTAGGGTGGGGCACGGATGTTTAGTCCCGGCACTGCTCCATCATCTAGAGGAAATTAAAGGAAGGAATTCCTGAGCTTAAGCAGGGAGGGTGGGAGGACAGGAAAGAATGGGCACTAACACCAACGACATTGGCTTCTGACCTTAGAGCTCTCCTGGGGTCTGGGCTTTTAGGGGAAACGATGTATGTATTCAAGAGTTCCAAGGTCAATAGCGCTCACTCCTGCCACGGAAGCTGGGATCGGTGGCATTGCTATTTACTTTGTAGAACTGGGCTTTTAATGGGCAGCTTCTCAGTTTCTGACTATCATGAGACACCTGTAGACAACACTGGGCTTAGAACCTGACATTTTTCCTGGGAGATTCCAACGCAGCCCTGACTGGTGGAAGAGGCTGGGTACACGCATGTTGCAAACATTTGCCATGAATCTGGTTCCGGCTGTGATGAGCTTTGTTGTGAACACTCACTAAGTCCTGGGTATTTGGCATGGAAAATGATGCTTTTGTAAGGTGGTCAAGAGTAGGAAAGAGAACTTCTTGACCATATTGGGCTAAGCAAACTATATTGTTAGAATTTGTCTTCTGTTGTTTTTTTACTTTCTTTTGTCATTTTGTGAGACAGGGTCTGGTCTCACTTTACTAGCCTGGAATTTGCTATGTAGACCAGGGTGGCCCCCAAACTCATGGAGATCCTCCTGCCTCTGCCTCCTGAGTGTTGGGACTAAAGGTGTGTGCCACCATGTCTGGCTGCTTCCTTCCTTCTCTCTCTTCCACTCGCCTCACGAAAGGCCATTTAGAGGGCCAGAGGACTCTTTGTCCATGGGATGAGTCTGTTTGGTGGCTCTGCCGGGCAGGGAGTGCTAAAGAGTGCCAGGCACACAGTGCTCACCATGGTCTCCTCACTCGGATGGCTCCAGGACTGCTTGGCTGAGGTTTGCTGACAAGATGTCTCAGGACTCTGAAGTTTAAAAACTGCCTCAATATAAAATGAAAAGAAAGCCAGTAGTATGCATTAAACAAAATGAAACAAACAACAAACAAAAAAACCCCATGAGAACAGAGTGAGCCCACTGCATCCTCCTCTGTGGACTTTAAAGTGGAGCAGGAAGCTGAGACCCTGGATTCCACTCAAGGGTAAAAGATTTCCAGGAGAGACTGTGAGCACAGGGAGGTCATCTCTTGTAGGAGCAGGACCTAAAGGCTTTAGAAGGAAAGGAAGGACACTTATTGGAAGAGTTTGACTACTTCCAGGTGAGATTTTTACATGTGCCACTTGCATTTCAAGTGCCCTGGATGCTGAAAAATACACCTATAAAGAAGATGGTTCTAAAACCTGGATCTTTGCCTGATTCTTGGCTGCTTGGGAGCATTAAGTAGGGGAATATTTTCTGTCCACTGTACTAAACATAGTCACAAAATCTAAGTTTGTTTTGATTTTTCTGTTTTCTCCTTCTTTGCCCTTCTTCTTCTTCTTCTTCTTCTTCTTCTTCTTCTTCTTCTTCTTCTTCTTCTTCTTCTTCTTCTTCTTCTTCTTCTTCTTCTTCTTCTTCTTCTTCCTCCTCCTCCTCCTCCTCCTCCTCCTCCTCCTCTTCCTCTTCTTCCTCCTCCTCCTCTTCCTCTTCTTCCTCCTCCTCCTCTTCTTCCTCTCCCCTCCTCTTCCTCCTCTCCCCTCCTCTTCCTCCTCATTCTCCTTCTTTCCAACCCCGGCAGTAGAGCTGACTCCTCAGCTGAAATGAGTTTGGGTTAAATCTCAAATAATTAGTAGCTAGTTCCAGCTGGCAGCTACTGGGATCCTGGAATGCACCCTGTCTGCTGCCTGCCAGGAAGAGAGAAATATGGAAGAATTGGCTAGGAAGCAGATGTAGGGCAGAGAGATGGTTAGTTGGTTAAGAACGCTTGCTGCTCTTCCAGAGGATCAAGCTTCATCCCCAACAGTCACATTGGGCGGCTCAGAGCTGCTTGCAATTCCAACTCTGAGGGATCTGATGTCCTTTTCTGGTCTCTGAGGATACCTGTACACATATGTAGTATGTGCTCACCGTGCTCACATCCTCCCAAGCAGATAGGACTCTCCTATTCCATCAGCAGCAAGAGAATTTCTCATGTCTATTTTTGAGTTGGTTCACTGTTGTTTTGTGAATGGGACACAGGGGGCATAGAAAAGTACAGGCAAAGCAAAGGCACCTGCCTGGGGTGGGCCTTCGGCTTCTCCACGCTTCCAAAAGTAAGGTGCTTAGCCATTTTTATTCCAGCAGTAGGTTCTGTAACCTGAAAGAGAATTCTCATATCAATGAACTCTCTTTCCCCCAACTTCCCCATCCCCTGCCGCAGCTGGCCTAGTATTCCTTTCATACACTTTCAGCTGTGGCGGGCACATGTTGACAAGGAGACAGAATGACTTGGTCTGTTGTCAACAGTCACATCATTGCTGGCACCAAAGTTAAGTTGCCATGGCGACTGAGATGGCGGCCATTTACTGTGACTGGGTGTAGTTGCTGCCAACACCAAGTGGTCAAGTTGACAGCAATAGAGACCAATAATGAATCTAAATATAGACTCTACCCCTCAGAGGCGTGGTGACTGCACAGGGTCACTTTCCTTCTGGGAGGTGTGGAGACTCGGCACATTGCACAGGCATACCATTCAGGCTCTTGCTGAGTTATTGTTGTTTGAAACTTGTATTTATTTATTTTTATGTGTATGTATGGTTTGCCTGCATGTATGTCTGCACATCACATGCATTCCTGGTGCCCATGGGAGTCCAGAAGAGGGTATCATCTCTCCTTAGGACTAGAGTTAGAGATGTGAGCTGCCAGGTAGGTGCTGAGAACCAACAACCATGTCCTGGAAGATGAACCAGTGCTCTTACTACTGAGCTGTCTCTCCAGCCCCCACTTCCTGAGTGTTTTGTCCACTGACATGGAACTTTATAGAATAATTCACTGGAGTGAACGTTTCGTTTGCAGCAGAAAGCATGTGACAGAGGGCACATGACCATGGCACCTACCAGTTCCACAGAAGTTTCTGTTCTGATAGAGAGAGAGAGAAAAAAAAAGAGCCTCTTGAAAACACAACAGAGATACCATCTTAGAGTGGATACCTTGGAAAGAAAGGGTCCCACCTTCAGAATAGAGCACATATCCTAAGCCAATAAACAATTAGATGGTACAGGGTCCCCGGTAGGCAGGGCATGTGAATCCTGGAAGGAGAGGGTGCAGGTATGATTGGGTTGACTTACTAGTGGCCCGTTGGGAGAGTTTTACTCCCTTCTCTACAACTCTAGACCTACAAGTTCCAGATGCTTCCATTAGGGAATACTGAGAGTACCAGCATACTCCAAGCTGTGATAACAGCTAGTCTCTTTGGGGTCTGTGTACCAGAAGAACACTGAGGGAAAAAAGCCATCAGCCGGGCATAGTCAATTGGCCATGATAACCAGGAGACGGATTGATGCTGCCCTGCGAGGCAGGGAGACCATCCTGTACATCAAGTCAGGTGACTCTCCTCTGATGGTTCTGAGGGAAAAAGTCACGTGCCACACGAGGGCCTAAGCGTTTTAGGATATGTGAGAAGTGAGCTCTGTCGAGAGTGAAGAAATTTTCAACAGAGCTGCAAACTGAGGCATCTCGAATAAGAAGCTGCAGAGGAGGCAACGACTACTAGATGCTGTCAAGATAGCCGGTCCTTCTAGCTTACCCTGTGCTAGCCTGGTTTAACCACTGAAAATCTCACATCCTGGGTGAAGCAGGGCCGCAGTGTCGTGTGACCTTGATGCAGCCTAAAAGTCTGCAGCAGTGGCAGGGCTGAACTGTGCCCCTGCTTACCGTTCTCTTACAAATTTCATCAGAAGAAGAAACCAACAGGTTTCTGGGGGGTGTTCTTTCTAATTGAGTGAGTCACACAAATAAAGCAGATATGTTGGGAGGGGGAGGGGAGAGGGCAGAGGGAGCTGCAGTGAATGCTACAGTACCCCAGACCCCTGCCTTTGGAAGGCACCCACGCACACACCCCAGGTTCTCTGAGTTGCCCCTAGGGAACTGCCTTTAACAAAGAGAAGATGCCTTGCCAGAGGTCATATTCCAGAACATGTCTGCTCTAGCTTCCTGCCCAGGCAGGGGTGGAAAATGAGACTGGTTGCCTCAAGCTGCACCTTCTGAAGGGCCCTTCTTCCTTCAGGTTCCCCCTTGAGGTTGGCTAAGGACACCCCTGCAACTGTGTCTCAACTCTACTTCTTACGCCTGATTCCTTTTGCTCCTTATGGTAATTCTTCCCACAAACACCACACACACACACACACACACACACACACACACACACACACACACACACAAATCACCATTCCTTTGCTGTAGCCTTGGGTCTCTGGTCTCTTGGCTCCTGTGGTTGGATTCTGGAATGAGTCATGTGTGTGATTGCTGTGGTTCCCGGGTTCAACACGCCCACTGCTTGTGGCCACTGCTCTTACTCCATCCCTCCTGATCCTGATTTACTTTCTAATTTCCCCATGAGTTTTTTTTTTTGCTTTAGCAAAAGTTTTTTAATGTTTACTTTTCTATGCCTATGCAATATATGAGTGTGTATATGTAAATATTTGTCTTATAAACCCAGTTTATATAACTCTAAAAAAATCCCAAACAGTAATGATTACATTCCACATATATTGAGCATAATTTATCATGTTTACATTATGCTTTCAGGCATATTTTGAATACTTTAGAGAACCAGTTTTGTTCTGAGTGTTATTGAGACGTCACAGTCCTTCATACAAATATAAAAAAAGTATTTCAGTCAACCATGAAGTATGCCAGCATCCTGTTCTCAAACGACCACATCTTCATCAGCTGGGGGCCCTTCACACTGTTTTCTTTTGCTCTTAAAGCTGGCCCTCTGCCTTTCAGAATCCTTACTTGACCTGAAATTTCTTTCCCAGAAAGAATAGAAACATCCACACTTCCAGGATCCTGGTTCTTCTTGCAGAACAAGCTCTGAGTGCCAGGGCAGCCTCTAAGTTGGTTATCTGCAGGATGCAGCTATGGCTGCCAGGCTGCTTTTAGAAACGACACTGCTGGAGATGAGAAAGCTGTGATCTCAGCCCAACTTTTCCAATTAGATTATTCGTATTGGACTTCAGTCACAGTTCCATTGACCTAGAATTCCACACCTCTGATGGTCTTACACACCTTTTATGATGACAACTGAGGTAGAGATCGTTATTCTAGTTAAGTGACCAAAAAGAAGACCCATAAGGTATAAAGTTCAGAGAAGCAAATGTTTGCTGGGAAGACTGGGTGCAAGCTTGTGTGTGTGAAATTGTTCCCATTGGTCCCATTGTTCCCATTGGTCCCATTGGCTGCTAGCACATTTTAGTAGCAGATGTTGGGATTCCTATCACGGGACACTGATTCACTCTTCTGAAATGTATCGGATAGATGTTAGAACACATCGACTCTCTCTTCCACAGGGTCTTCCTCCATGCTGGATGTCAGGACTATCAAAGCTAAATTCAACTCTCTTATTTCTTTTTCTTTTTGGTTTTTCGAGACAGGTTTTCTCTGTAGCTTTGGAGCCTGCCCTGGAACTCACTCTGTAGACGGGGCTGACTGCAAACTCACAGGGATATCTGCCTGCCTCTGCCTCCCACGTGCTGAGATTAAAGGCGTGCGCCACCACCACCCAGCTTCCTTCTTATTTTTTAAGATGGCGTTTGTCCCTGCTTTACACTTTGCTAGGTGCAGGAATGTCATTATATATGCTGGAGGTGAAATGGCTGTCCTGATAGTTGGGTCTGGGCAGGACGAGAAAACCCAGACCTCCCTTCCCATTGGCTGGGCTAGCATTTTGGGGGTGGAAAGCAATGCTCTTCCTCCACCTGATTTACAGCAGAGGTTTGCTAACACTGTTAACCAGAGTTGCTGATCTGTTAGAATGGCCTTGCCTGTGTGATCTGAATCTCTAAACCACGTGACAGTTCTAAAACGGTCAGTAACATCTAGAAGTTTATATGAGTTGAAGGGTAATCTCTTTTATTGAGAGATTCGACGTGTCACTTTGTCTGAGGGTCTTCCCAGATCACAGGAACTCTAGCCTGGAGGTCTGCCCTTGTACCATCGATGATGGAGTCTCGGAAACCAGTTTTCCACTACTAGACTTGACCTCTTTAGTCACAGTTCATTGACCCAGGATGGATGGACCAGCATCCTTTTTGTTCTCAATGAAATGTGAGTTAACTGTATAACAACCCACTTCACTTAGGCTGGTCTAAAGGAAAAGGCTAGAGTCTTGGGATGTGACATGGGAGGAGTGAAGCGGATGCCAGAGAACACCCTTTCCTTCTTTGCTCTGCCCTTCCCTGAGGCCAGCTTTCTTCTTCCTCCTGAGATGCCTCCTAGCTATAGACAAATGAGCTCCTGTTCCTCAGAACCAGAGAGATTTACGTTAAAACACAGCTTCATTTGCTTGACCCTTCCCCATGTCTACATGTTACTGTACAGGCTTGCCCCTCTCCTCCCCTCCTCCCCCTCTTCCTTCCACATGTCTTCCTTCTTTCTGCCCATCTCTATTGTTTTTTCCTCAAGACTACATTATGATCAGGCATTCAGAGAATCCTCATTTTCACACAAAGCCATTTTCTTGCCAGGAATTGTGCAGCAGCAAACTCTCAGCTTTGAAGGAGCAATGAACCTAAAGGGTATACCTGCCAGAGCGCCGCTCCCAACCTGTTGTCGGGAGAAAACCTGCCGAGTAACTGCTGTTCCCCAAAGGCAGCCTCCTCTTCGTTAAGCGCTGTGTCTAGCTCCATTTCTGTGAGTGCCATCAGCTCCTTACAGGGAGAAAGGAACCAGCACTTAGAAGACGGAGGAAGCAAGGGGGTACTGTGGTCCTTCACAGGTGTTTCTTCAGTCAGCTTCACGATTCTTTAATATTGAAGAAGAAAGGCTTAGTACTTGTCTCTCCACCTGTCAGTCAAGGAGAGTCAAAATACAGTGGGCTTGTTGGAAAAGGATCATTCAAATTCAATATTCTTGCTTGCTGTGGCAAAAGGAAAACAATGAAAACCTGGAAATAAGCTCATATTCCAAATATAAAAAATGCTTGAGCAAACTTGAGCCACAGGTTAAAAAGGTGAGCCGTTACTAAAATGCAATGAGTTAGAGCAAACATCATACCCAGAGCTCTGTCCAGGGCTAAGCCTACCAGCTTGGTGTTCACCCATCTCACCCTCATAAGGACACCCTTTGCTGTGGCTTTCGCCATACACACCAAAGAGGACAACGTTCTCCAGTTTTCCTTGCCAGGAAATGACTATGATCTGAACTATGTCATATGATCTGAACATAGTCATGAACTATGATGCCATGTGAGGTGGACAGCTCTCATGGTGTAGCATTTTAGAGGATTCTTGGACCATCTACCAAAAAGAAACTTCTGTTCTGTTCGCATTAATATATGTCACGTAGAGCTAAATTTATAGTGTGATATCTAATATCTATAGCATAATATCTAAGAAGAAAAAATTCAGTTGTAGTGTATTCAATATGGTATTATTTAAAAATATCTGTGTTTCATTGGGGGAGATAATGCTCCTCCCAATAACCATAGATGTTGTATCAAAACCTTCATGTCAGATATGGGACTGTCCCTTACCCCAAGCTGTTGATTAGGGGAATTCAAGAGGCTCCCAAAACAATAGAGGTTATTTCTGTTTCCCTTGATTGACTCCTAGACTTGAGATCCTATTGCTGCAGACACTACATACTTCAGATACAGCACTGGAGGAAATGAGCTGGATTTGACATGCAAACCTTCTCCTTGAAGACTAGCTTTCATAGTACTAGAAGATGCTATGCAAGGTGTTAAGGGAGGAAAGAAATCCTTTGCCTGGTTGTAAAGCCTGGAAACCATAGCACGGACTGGCTCAGCATGCTATCCCTGATGTTGCCATAGTGACATTATTACCTTGAAGGTAGTTAACAGCGACCTGATAGGACTTAAGGCCTGATCAATAAGTGAGAATTCATGTCTTATACTGCAAAACCTGCAAAATACCCATAGACCTTGAAATAGAACCTACTACTGCCATTTCCCCAAACTAATATAATTTATAACTATATTCTAAGTGCTTATTATGCCCACAGGTAAGTGTGGCTTTTGTGCCTTATCAAAGAAGTTGTTTTTTTTTAAGCTGATAGAGGTCACCACAAAGATCTATAACTTGTCAAAATGCAGAGAAAGAGTGACCATGGAGTCCCCAGCCCCAACTGATGCATCTGCAATGCAGCCCTGTATTACTGTATTACCTGCAATACCGAAGACTCAGGGATCAGCACGGGAGAGGGAAGGGAAGGGTTTTAGTAGTCAGAGGAGCAGGACACCTGCTGCAAGATAATGTCTTCTAGACATGGCAGGGACGCTGCACCAGGAGATCTCAACAACAAGATCCACATAATGACAACACCGGCTGACACGCCAGGAGAGGAGAGCGAGTGGTCTCTAGTGACAAGCTACTTGATAGGTTATCCAGTCCCTAGTGGTCAGTCGTAAACACAGGTACATAAGAGCAACACTAAATGGACACAGTAGGCTGTGTGTGTGTGTGAGTGTGTGTGCATGCGTGCACGTGCACATGAAAGGAACTGGTGGGGGAGACATGGGAGGAGTTGGGGGTGATGGAGGGATGGGAGTGATGTAAAAGGAATACTCAAGGATGAAATTCTCAAAAATAAAACATTTAAATAAAAATTACCCATGATAGAATCTACTTTTATGCACACATATTTAAATAATTTTAAGATGGTTAGGGAAATGAAGGGTCAAGCTCTTCAATTTAATTCCCAAGGGTGGGATGAGGAGGTGTTCATGCTTCTCTTTAACACCCTTTGTTGTAATTCTAGAAATAGCATTTCCTTATTTAAAGAAAACAAACAATTGTAACACCCTCGATGCAGGGCAGTTGTTTATCCAAAGAGTAGGTGTAATCAAGGCTTTGGGTTCAAGTTCAAGAGTAGGAAAATCTTCCATTGTTCTGCTGCGGCAGGAGCTGCATTTTCCAGGGAGTTTCAGATCCATGAGGTCATTCTCAAAACTTGCTTCCAGATAGAGAGATCCTGCTGGGTCCTCCTTGTGGCTGAATAAGTGCTTCTGGGTAAGATTGTTTATTTTGTGTTAAAAGAGGAGAGACTTTTGTATTTTCCATAAAACCCAAGACGCACTTTCACGATGAAACAACAGTGGAGAGAGGCAGTTAGAGTAGATGAGAGAAGTCATTTTAGTTACAGGAAAACTTGTTCCAAGGGACTCCTCAGCTGACCTTAGGGCCAGAGCTCAGGGGAAGGGGTGGTAGCTGACCCCCAAGGGCTACTACAGTATCATCTCCGGGGTGCAGAGGAGTCTGAATATTTTCTACAGATGCCCATCTGAAATCCCAAATTTGGAAACACCAGATTTCTGCAAAGTCAAGTCACAGTGACAAAAGCTGCAAATGCCATTTCAAGATGTTTGGGGGGAATATCTCTAGTTATATAGCTACATATACCGATATCTATATGTGTATACCTGTATCTATTTCTACCTCTGTGTCATCTATAATATCTATCTATCTATCTATCTATCTATCTATCTATCTATCTACCTACCTACCTACCTATCATCTATCTATCTTAGCATAATGCAGTACTCCATTCTACTTCTCCATTTCTTTAGGGAAAGAAATAATTAACAATAGTTAAAATTACACTATTTATTAAGGATAGGAGCTAATTGAATTTTCTCCACCTTACTCAAGAAACAGAAACCAGTGGTTTTTTTTGGCTTTCTCTTCCTTCATAAGATGGAATAAAAAATCAGGAGAAGAAAAGAGTGTGACCGAGACACATTTTAAAAGACATCTTTTCCAGCTAGGGCCATACACAAATCATTAACAAAGTAGTAAATGCATTTGAAGTGATACTCCAAGCTGACGTAAGTAATGGTGTTCTGGAAGTTGCAGGAAGACTGATCCAGATATATCTGTTCAGACCTCTATTATTTCCATTAGATTAGTGTAACAGGCTGAGAACATATGCCCACTTTGGTGCCCCTTTTGGCCAGGGCCCCAAGACTATCTGTTGGAAAGGGGAGTCTGGAGTTGCCATGCAGAATATGCAAATCATATGCTCACAGTCTTTCTGGTGCCCTGAGATCCCTCAGCCACTGAGGTAATGAGATGACTAAATAGAATCAGAGACGGTTTTGTTTGGAAGGTTGGAACATGTTTTTCTTTCCTTTCAAGCCTAGGAGAAAGTCTTGAGTGGAGACACCAGTGAGTTTGACACCGGTCCCAGTAGACAAGTGTCTGAGTCACATCTGCAGGGTGGAAAGGGAAAAGGCTGCTGCCACTTTGCTTCTCTTGGGGCTGCATGAGACAGTGTCACAACAAAGGAAGGACTTCCGTTCCTCAAGTTCACTGGGGCAGGCACAAATGTCCTTTTGATGAACTGGCGACTGTGAGGAAACTGGGGAGAAGGTATCCAGATCCCAACAGTGGTGGCTTGAATGAGAACACCCCCCACAGGCTTCTCGGGTTTGAATCCTTGATCCCCAGTCGGAAGAACTGTTTGGGAAGCGTTAAGAAGTGTGGCTTTGTTGGGAGAGGGGTGTCACTGGAAGAAAGTCTTTGAGGTTTCAATAGACACAAGGGATTTCTCTTTCTCTGCTTTGTGTTGTGTATCAAGCCATGAGCTCTTGGCCTTCCCTTCACTCTGCCATCATGAACCCTCTGAAACCATCACCAAATTAAATGCTTTCTTTTATAAGTCGCCTTGGTCATGGGAAGTATCACATGGAAAAGTAACTAGGATACTAACCAAGAAGACTGTCTGGAAGGGCAGAGGAACTCAGCAGAGAATGTGGAGCCCTTTACACAAAATGCTGTAGTATTTGTGCATACTGTGCATATTCTTCCGTGTTCTTATTATTTCTATATCACTTTGCATGTCTAATACAATGTAAATGCTATGTAAATTGTCATTATACAGTACTGATTAGGGTATAATGATGAGGAAGAGTCTGTACATACTAAATACAGAGCAACCATCCCAGTGCTGTTTAGCTTTTTGTCAACTTGACACAGCTTGGGCCATCAGAAAAGAGGAGACCTCAGTTGATGAAATGCCTCCATCAGGTTGGCCTGTTGGTAAGTCTGCTGGACATTTTCTTAATGAGTGATATGAGAAGGCCTACCTGATTGTAGGTCTGTTCCACCTTGACCAAAGGTCAGAGAGTTCAGGCCTATTCCTGCTCTGTCAAGGATGTGACAGGAGGTTTAACACGGGAAATGGCTACCTTACAGGATGCTTGGCCTAAAGTGCGGTCACCGCATATCCTGCCTAAACAACAGAATATTTAACTTAGGGTAGAGTTGCTTGAGGCTTCAGGTTTTGAAGAGGTAATTGCTCTGTTTGTTCTTTGTATCATGTGAAAGTAGTCTTTTGCTTTCTTCACCCCCATCTTTTTGCATTGGGGTATATAGGCATATGGAAAATAAAATGGGTAAATCCAGTATTCACTGAATTGCCCTCCCGATTCTATTCTGTGTCTCTGTATCTCTGCTCCTTCTGCCTAAAAATCTCTTATCCACACGCCCCTCCCCCGGAACATGCGAACCCTGTCAAGGCTGGACACCAAACAAGAGACTGGATAAGTAAAACTCTACATTTTCCCACTTTATACTTTTAAAACTCACTGAAAACACACTAGAATCTTTTCCCCTTGTCTCTTAAAAAATCAATGTGTTTCTTTTTAAACAGACACATAACCATTTAAAATTGTACACGCTCGTGGGATACCAAATCATGTTTCAACACATGCAAATATTTTGCATCAAGTTTAAATAATAATAAACATAGCTATCTCCTCAAAATTCGTCTTTTCTCTATGATAAAAACTTTCAGAGCGCATTTGTCTAGGATTTTAAGATGTGCCATGCGATCGTCAGCCACAGTCACTTGCATTGGCACGTCAGCCCTTCCCATTCTGCCTCACAGTAATTTTGTGCCCACTGATTAACCTTCCCATACCTCCCTTGCCCCATGTCCCCCAGTCTCTGACAGTCATCATTTTACTCTGAGTCTCTATGAGGCTGACTTTCCACCTTTTATACAAATGGCTGAGATCATGCGGAGCCTGCCTTTTGTGTCTAGATTATGTTATTCAATATCTCCAGTCCCATCCACGGTGTTACACACGACAATGCTGTATCTCTTTAAAAAATTAGGTGAATTGTGTTCCACTGAGTACACGTACCACGTTTTCTTTATTTGTCCACCAGCCGAGGGACATTGAATGTTATCCTTTTGATAAAGTGTTCCCTCTAGGCTCATGTGTTTGACCAGTGGCTGTTGACATTACTGGGGGAGGTTATAGACCTTTAAGTCGTGGGAGTAGCGCCCACTGGAGAAAGTGAGTCACTGGGAGCCAGCCTTATTGGATACAGTCCTGTTCTAATTCTAGCAACAAGTCCTCTCTGGTTTCTGTCAGGTGCCTAGATGTCAGCCATGAGCCCAGAACTAATGTGCCTGCCTCCAAGCTTGTTGCTATGCCTACCCTACCATGAAACTGGGAGCTAAAAGAAAATTTCCCTCACATTGCTTTTGACATGTATGTTGTCATAATGATAAGAAAAGTACTAAATCTCTTAGGTTGTTTCTATGTCTTAGCTGCTGTGAAGGGAGCTATAACAAACATAAAGATACCTATATATACATCTCTCTATATGCACACACACGTATAGGTTTTCTCACAAAGAACAAGGGTTAAGATATCAGCATCATTTCGGGGTCTGGTAGAAACCTGGTGCAAGGAAACTCCCAGGATTCTATAAGGATGACCATAGCTAAGACTCTTAGTAATAGTAAATATGGTAGCCTGAATTGCCCATCTCCTGTGACCAGGCAAGGCTTCCGGTGGAGGGATTGGGTCACAACCCAGCCATAACCACTGATTTACAGTCTGTCCTGCCTATGGGATGTGCTGGAGTAAGGGTGGTGCAGAGATTGTGGGAGTGGTCAGCCAATGACCGCCCAGCCTGAGACCCATGCCACGAGACTGAGTCCACCCCTGACATGGTCTGGAGTGCCAGGACCCAGAGGCTGGATGGCCCAGGGACCTAGAATAGAACCAAACACAATTGGAGGAAAAAAATGTAACATAATGATGCCTAACCATATTCTGCTGTACTGAGAGTTGGTGACACCCCAGTTGTCACCAGAGACCCTTCATCCAGCAACTGATAGGAACAGATGCAGACCTCTTTCGGCCATCTTGGCACCTGTGGAGGCCTGCTGGGAACAGGACTTCTAAAGGACAGTATGTCTGGAAGGCTGTGGTGCAAGGCCACTTTTGCTGGCTATAAGCGAGGTCTCCGGAACCAGAGAGAGCACACGGCTCTTCTTAAAATTGAAGGCGTTTATGCCCGAGATGAAACTGAATTCTACTTGGGCAAGAGATGCGCTTATGTGTATAAAGCAAAGAACAAAACAGTGACACCTGGAGGCAAACCAAACAAAACCAGAGTGATCTGGGGGAAAGTAACTCGGGCCCATGGAAACAGTGGCATGGTCCGGGCCAAATTCCGAAGAAACCTTCCTGCAAAAGCCATTGGACACAGAATCCGTGTGATGCTGTACTCATCCTGGATTTAAACCAATGAAAAGTAAATAAATAAAAGTGGATTTGTAAAAAAAAAAAAAAAGAAAAGAAAAAAGAAACAGATGCAGAGACCCACATTAGGGTGAGCTTGGTGAATCCTACTGAAGAGAGGGAGGAAGGATTATACAAGACAGAGGGGTCAAGGATATCACAAGAAAACCCACAGAAACAACTAACCTGGGCTCATAGAAGCTCACAGACTCTGAACTGACAGCCAAGGAGTCTGCATGGGACCAACCCAGGCCCTCTACATATATATGACAGTTGTGTAATATAGTCTACTTATGGGACTCCCAACAGTGGAAGCAGGGGCTGTCTTTTGGGAACCTTTTCCTAATAATGAATTGCCTTGCCCAGCATTAACACATGGGGAAGTTCTTAGTCTTACTGCACCTTGATCTTTTGTTGATGTCCATGGGCTATCTGAACAGAAACAGAGGTGGAGTGGATTGGAGTAGGGCAGAGGGGAAGTGGGGGGAGGAGATGGAAGGAGAGGAAGGAGGAGAAACTGCAGTCTGGATATAAATAAATTTAATAAAAGGAAGAAAGAAAAGAAGAGAAGCAAGGAAATATTTAAGAGTCCTTTTAGCAAGTCTAGTATTAGTTGCCGGGAATCTGCAACATTACTGTAGCCTGATGCTCAGACCCACTTCTTAACATGGCCTTTCACTCATAGGTGAACAAGACTGCATAGCCTAGGGATATCTTCTTATAAGTCAATAGGGTTGTATTGCAAATATTTCGCAAGCTCCAAAAGTAACATAACTATTGAGCCTTGTTAAGGCCTTCCATTGGAATACCAATTTTCAACTTCTGTACTAGGACTACAAAACAGCACTAATAATACTGTGTCAACAAAAATGCTGTTTTCCAATTTTGGCAATGTAAACTCCCTCAATTAAAGTTCTGTAGTGCTGTATGTTAAAAAAAAAATAAAAGGTATCAGCATCGAGTGGTTAAGAAGTAAGTACCGCTTTAGGGCATTAAGAGCTGGCTCCAGCAGCTGAGAAGTTGCAAGGAGAGAAGGGGAGGATGCTCGTTCCCGGTCAGGCAGAACGACAGCTGCTTTCCCCAGGACCCTTCCTCGGTTAGTGTGGGGGCTTGAACCTGGATTTTGTCCATCAGACGTAGGAAGAAGTACAGTTAGCCACAGTCATGGCTCTTAAAGCCTGCATGGGTCTCTCTCTAGATTCCCTTTTCTCTGATCCTGTGACATTTAAAGGTCATGCTCTCCAGGGTGAGTAGCTACAAGAAGGAAGTCTTCCTGACCTCTGCGTGACCTGTGCTGGGCTCTCCGTGAGCGTGTTAATCCACAGCTCTGGTAGATTAAACCGTTGCTTAAAGCAGCCTCCGCGAGAACAGAAGAGCCGGAGCAGGAACGTGAAGCGGTTTCCACAGGCAGGTCTACAGGTGGAATCAGTATTTGCTTTAGATCAATGCCTGTGGGTGAGAAAGGCAAGAGAGAAAAAGAAACAGCCCTGAATAACTGTACCTTGCAGCTGCATTAAAAAAAAAACTATAAAAAGAAGAAAAACCATATTTATCGAGATGTAGCAGAGTCACGGGATATTCACAAATTACATATAATGCATCTCCGGCACAGGAGGAAAAGAATAGGGTGAGTTCCCTTCCTGGCTGCTTTCAGTCGCTCCCATCAGAGGACTCATCATCCCGAGATGGCACAGGGACGTGGGCTGGCCTTTGCGGCTCCTCTTCAGGCTCCATGTTATCAGAGACCTAAACTTGCAACTTGCCTACTTTCCCTCTTTCTCATAACTAGAACCAACAGAGTAAGACAGGAAGGAACTGAACGAAGCCATTATTGAGCTGATTTGAAGTTTTAGCCTGTTATATTTTTATTTACCTCATTTTCTTGAATAAATATCATACATACTATACGTCAACAAAAATCCATAAATTAGTGCACATATGTTACCACAGCGGATGTCTTATCACTGTAAAGAAAGGTTTTGGTGCTAGGCTCAAACACCAGCTCAGGACTTAGCGTGTGCTCAACAGTTTCTACCAGTGAGCTAATCTTATCTCTTTGTGGTGGAACTTTACAAGGTGAATCATACAGCAGAACCCAACCTGATAATAAACCGAGACTGGAAAGTCCCAGAAACAGCTGCTGAAGGCGAGTAAGAATGAATGGATAATGCTTGGTATAATGGAAATTAAAACTGAGTTTGAAGCCCATTGAAATGCAATGAAAAAAATAATAATTTATATGAGAAAACAACCATTGCTGCAGGAGTCGGCATCATAGAAAAACTCATAGCTTTAAATGTCCTCAGCAGTGCAAGAGGGCAACCACACAAACATCAGCTACCGTAAAAAATAGCAAAAATGTTGAGTAGCAGGAAATAAACAGGAAGTAAGGATTACCATATTTCATAAATTTAAAGGCCCACTTGACTTTTTATTTTGACATCTCTGCAAGCAGGACGTGGCCTCGACTTTTGTCAGTCATGTAGCGGCAAGGCTTCGCTGTTATTGCCCATGCATGCAAGAACTTGACGGTTCTTTTGGTGACACAGTCGAAATCCCTCGGCACGTCAGTCAGTCAGCCATCTAAACACTCTCTCAGCAGTGCTGTGAGTGCGGGCTGATGGCTGAACTTCTCAAGTGATCCTTCCACTCAGAGATAAGCAGTGTGGAAACTTGCAGAAGGAGCAGGGACATCTGTGGAACAAACTTGGAACGCATAGGGTGACACTCTTCCAAGAAACAAACATTGCCTTGCTTCACTGAGGACCAACACTGTGACCAGACAGGAACACTGACGGCCGGGTCCCCTGCGACTTTGAAGAGCTGGTCTCCCTAAGAGAAGAAGGCATTTTAGAGACACCCAGAGCAGTTTCACCTTTTCCTTTTGTGGATACTCGAGGGAAGTAAGACCGAATACATCTGAAACTATTCTTCTAAGAAATATCAAGTAAACAAAGTGATAAGAAGGCCTTATGTTGTAGATTATGTGAAAGCATTTTATTTTTTAAAATGGTCCAAAATAATTATGAAAGATGATAAAAATAACCAAATGTTAGGGTTAATAAGAGTGAGAAGTGAGAGCAGAATGTATAAGTAACTATAAAAACGGGTTTCTTGCAAAAGCTAGGAATGACTTTGAAAGCTCTTCCTGGGCTGGTAAAAAAGGAGAGTGCGCAACATGTACAAGATCAGGGTAATAAAAAAGGAATAGCAGATAAGGCAAAGGTACAATATCTCAAAGGGACATCTCATACAACTCATTGGCAAGTTTTCAAAATGAAGAATATGGGTTGGCCAACATGTGTAGTAAATATTTTAGACATTGTGAACTGAATGGTATTATGCTGGCATTTAAGTGCCATTTCAAATTCAAACACTTAAAAATTTATAAATCAGATTTTGCTCAGGAACTGTAGAACATGAGGTGTTGGGCCAGGCTTGGCCTGGAGGCCACTGTTCGTTGACTTGATCTGGAAGAAAATAACACTCTTCTAGAAAAATATAGTTTGCCAAAAATGACCTAATAAGAGATGGAAAATTTCAATAGAAAAATTTTTGTGGAAGAATCAAAAAGGTTGTGTAGACTAAAAGGCCAGAATCAGATAATTTCACAAGTTAATATGTTGTGTTCAGATAAAAATTGCTTCTTGGCCTTTTGCCTAAGATTAAGTAGTAGTTGTCTTTAAAACAAAAATAATGCCAGCAAACTATTAAAGATCATAGAAAATGATGAAAATCTTTCCAATTTGTCTAATAAAGCCAATGTAACACTGACATCAACATCAGTTGTCACCCAAATAGCACAAACATGAGGACAACATAGAAACCCGCTGCATCCTCATGGCCAGTGTCACGAGATCTGGAGTCCCTGAGGAGATGCTGTGACCATCTCTGGGTGTGTCTGTGGGCATGTTTCCAGAGAGAACTAACTACAGGAAAGACATGAAGTCAGGTGGGTAGGGAGGTAGGGATGAATCTGGGAGGAGTTGGGGAGAAGAGATAATGGGGTCAAAATACATTGTATGATCTCAGAGAATAAATTAAATATTTTTACAAGATCATGTTAGAAACAGAAGTAGGAAAATGCTCCTTTTGTAATACTAACAAAATTTTAAATATTTAAAAGTATAGAACCTATATGAAGAAATGGAAAAGAATAAATTGACATCTGACGGAGTAGAAAAACTTCAAACTCTGGGTGGGCAGGGCTAATAGTGTAACAAACCATGTCAACCTTAGAATGTTAATGAAATACCTGGAATTCCAGTGCAGAATTCTTGGTGCAGTAACTATGGGATCTTGCATTTCATATGAAGAAACAGGGCTCATGAACAGTCAGAAAATATCAAGAAGCCACACAGCAAAGAGGCGGCTGCTTGGCTAAATATTAAGATACTAAACTCACCATCATAAATCCATGTGTAGAGGCAGAAGATAGCTGTATAGATCAGAGCACAGATGGACTATTCACAAATAGATCCCGTTCTATATAGAGAATTTTGTATATGAAAATGTGTTGTGTGTTTTTTTCAGTAGCAGAAGAATGGTTTATTTAATAATCTGTGAGTACAATGGGCTCTCCATCTGGAAGAAAATTAGCTTTCTCATATTTAGGATAGTTTATAAGACTAAACCCCAAGGAATTAAAAGATGGAGACCTTGTGTTTTGAAGGTCAATTCTGCTACCTAACTCCTCCTAACTCCAGCCTGGCCCAACTCCTCCCAGCATAGTGAAGAGAAAACTGAAGGACAGAGGATAAGGCCAGTCAAGTCAGTGCAACAGAAAGGAAGCTTAGACATGAAGGGTTCAAACCCAGTGAAGACAAGGGGAGTGTCTGCTAAAGCGAGCTAGTGGGAAGGGAGGAGGGGGCAGTGGAAAAGGAGAAAAAGAAGGGAGGGAGGGAGAGAGGGAGAGAGAAGGGAAGGAGAGACAGAGAGGGAGGGAGAGAGACAGAAACACACTGGTGTAATAACAACAAAAGTCAATATATACAACGTAGTTCAATAAGATTATGATTACGACCATGAGATAGCTTAGTTGTTGAAGCTGTTTGATCCTACATGATGGAAGGAGAGAAGCTGCTTCTGTAAATTGTCTTCTGACCTTCGTGTGCGCGCGCGCGTGCACACACACACACACACTCATACTCACACACATACACAATAAATAAATAAACAAGTAAATGCAATGGAAAGCTCACAATGGAGCTGCACCGTGCGCATCACCTAGTGGCGTTTGTGCACGAGCCATCTCTACAGTGTTTGGGTGCTGCACTCACAAAGGCAAATCTACTCGCTGCTAATTCTTTAACGGAATAGCATGTACAATCACATACAGTCCACAAAACACGATAATGCCAATAAAATTCTGTTGTGGCAGTCTGGAGAGAGGGCTCTGCAGTTAATAGCACTGGCTGCTCTTCCAGAGGACCCAGTCTTGATTTCCAGCTCCCACATGGTGGTCAATAACTGCTGTAACTCCAGTCCCTAAGGCTCTAGTGCACCTCTTCTGGACTGTTTTGGAACTGCACACACATGCAGGCAAAACACACATACACACAAAATAAATTTTTAAAGGATCTGCTACTGATTTGTACACTTTTATTTGATACTTCAGTCATCATTTTAGAGGTGTAATGTTGGTAACTGTCACTCACATCTCATGTCATTCAAGTCTCTGATGGCACCAGGGGCCCACCCCAAGAAGTTGGCTACAGAAGCCTTGTTTGTGCAAGTGGAGGTCACTAAAGACGTGTTTCTCAGAATGTAACCCTGTTAAGTGACACGTGATTGCGTGTTTGTCTTCAGCTGGGATCATTTGCT
This sequence comes from Microtus pennsylvanicus, assembly GCF_037038515.1. NCBI lineage: Eukaryota > Metazoa > Chordata > Mammalia > Rodentia > Cricetidae > Microtus > Microtus pennsylvanicus. Next base: position 28,187,727 of record NC_134581.1, read on the forward strand.
ATTACTAAAGACAGGGTGTCTTTCCTACTTGTTTTCATTTGCGCTGGCTTCTGGCCAGCCATTTACTGGTCTTGCAGTTGTCTCTTTGAGGACAGGAAGGCTGATTTCATCTTAGGTACCGAGGAGAAAAAGATCAACTATTGTGTTAGAAAATGGAGCAAAAATGCTGTGTTCTCCTAGATAGACCTAGTTTTTAAAAAATGCTGTGTTCTTGACTCATTAATAAAGACCCATACACACACAGACACACACACAGGTCACTAGAGATAAGTGTGGGGATTGGGTATCACTCCACTATGATCTGTGAAGAGTCTTCAAATAAATTTTGGTGGTTAGTAGTTGTCCTTGAGTTCCTCGAGACTGACTGAGGGAAATCAGGGGTGTCAGGGAGGAGATAAGCAGAGATGCTGACTGAGCAGCCTGACTGAGAAGCCAATGTACTGAGTCTCAGACCTGAGCCTGGCCTGGAGATGGGAGGAACAGCAGATCTGAACAGATCTGGGGTTCTGGGAGAGCAAAGAATCCTGGAAGGGGTGGGAACACTTGAGCTCAGAGCTCAAGGTGATACGGTGATGTGGGAGTGTCATATATCAATCTGTTGATTTCATTGGTTAAGCAATAAAGAAACTGCTTGGCTCATTGGTTAGGAGATAGGTGGGAGGAGTAAACAGAACAAAATGCTGGGAGGAAGAGGAAGTGAAGTCAGACTCCGCAGCTCTCCTCTCCTGAGCAGACGCAAGAGAGACGCCATGCTACCTGCTCCAGGGAAGACACGCACCATGCCCCAGCTCCGACCCAGGATGGACTTAGGCTAGAATCTTCCCGGTAAGCGCACCTAGGGGCGCTACACAGATGATTAGAAATGGGCCAGAGCAGTGTTTAAAAGAATACAGTGTCCGTGTAATTATTTGGGGCATAAGCTAGCCGAGCCAGGCAGGCGGCTGGGGTGTTTGGGGACGCAACCCTGCCGCCGCTCATATTACTACAAATGACGCCCAGACGTGTGGCTAACTAAACCCACTTAAAAAAACCTGAGAAGGCTTAAAAATAAGGGAGAAGCATTTAACACAGATTTTTGCTGTTTGTTGGTGGCGTGCTGTAGAGAGATTTCCTGATTCGGCAACAGCAGCAGAAAAAACGCTGTGTCATTTCAAAGAGTGGCTTCCTGGGGCTGTGCCGCCAGTGCAAACTCTGGCTTTATGTTTGTGTTCCCGCTTGGGATCGGAAGGAGAGTGCTCTGAGACCGTGCGATGACTCAGAGCTCCCCGCCTGCTCCTGGGCAGAAGGCAGAATCAGGCTTAGGCAGGCGGAAGAGCATGGCGGATTCCTGCTGCCATACAGAGACGTGTTTTTAGACTGCACAGTGCTCTGCCTGTCAGATTTGGATGTTACTTGGATGAAAAGAATTTCTGTGCTGCACGCTCAGTCTCAGAATTAAAGTGCTGAGTGCCGCTCCTACCTGGTAGCCCCAAGAGGCTTCCTGACTCAGCTTCAGCTGCAAAACCCTGCAGCTCATTAAGAGGTCCTGCCAGGAAACACTTAAACGGTGTTGACGAAAAGCTGAATGCATGCTTTTTGGTTTTCAGCCGTAGCAGGAAAAAAGCTGTGCCGTTTTAAAATGCCGGCTTTCTGGGCCATCCTGCCAGGGCAAACTCTGACTGTTTGAGGCAGGAGGGCCGGCTACCAAGAGAGGACTTGAGTGTTGTCTGTTGTAGCTCGCTGGCTGGCAGGGACCTTGCAGCCTGTACCTCAGCCATGAGGCTGGAAAGCTAAGGAATGGACTGGATCTAGCTGGCAAAGCCACGCCTTTAGTCCTACTGATATTGCTTGGCAAATTAAAGGCTCTTGTGGTCAGAAAAAGAGAGATATACAGTAAAGAGAGATTCAAAGACAGAGAAAATTTCTGAATGGTTTAAAGTGTGTTAAAAATATATGCAAGCTGAAAGTTGAAGTTCTTAAAGCAAAAAACAAAAAAAGGAAGAGAGTTGTTGTGTGTACACACCTTTAATCCCAACACTTGGGAGGCAGAGGGAGATAGACCTCTGTGACTTCAAGGTGTGGTAGCACACGCCTTTAATCCCAGTGCCTAGAAGGCAGAGACGAACAGATCTCTGTGAGTTCAAGGTGTAGTTGCAAACACCTTTAATCCCAATGCCTGGGAGGCAGAGACAGGCGGATCTCTGAGAGTTCTTAGACAGCCTGGTCTACTGGTCTACAGATGTACACTCAAAAAGCAAAAAGTTAACGTAGGAATGTCACAGCTTAGATTCTTAAGCGCCTAGTGATTTAAAGGCGCAAATCAAAAGTGCTCCTGGATAGTAAAAAATTGCAGATTCACAATAGGACAGATTCAGACCACTAAATGAATCACACTGAATGTACGTTGGCTTGGGAGAGAGAAGAAAAAGAATATAGAGAATAAAGTTAATGGTTTAAAAAAAAAAGGTAAAGTCTTTAAAGAAACAGAATAAAGTAAAGTGATAGAGTAAAAATAAGCCGCGTAAAGATGAAAAATTCACAGAGAGTCTGGATTCTTTGTATTATTGTGTTTTCTTTAAAATTTTTGACTGTGAAGGAGCTAAGTACAGAGAGACATTTCATTAAATGGGCTGCCCAGTGGAACCAGAACGGATATCATGAGGGTATGATTTCAGAATTTGGATCTAAGGATATGATACTTTGGAAAAGAGATTCTTCTTTTGTTTTCACAGAGGATGAGACTCTATGGATTTCTTCTATTCTGATTTGGTATGATGGACCACGTCCCCCTGAAGGTTTGCTGTGAACACCTTCAGAAAATTGCTTCGCTCAACTGCCAACTGAGATGAAACTAGCACACAGGTTATACCATGAAAGACCTAATTAACGACGCCCCCATTCAGCAGGAAGCAGTTTGGAGAGAAAAAACTGCGCCCATGTTCCCAAATATGGTTTATAAATGTTCTTTTACATTTAAAGGGGGATATGATATAGATATGAATAATTTGCATTAGTATAGATTTTGCTTTATTTATAGAGATTTACGGTCAATTTTGTTATATGTATAAATGTTTCTGATGTAACTTTTACTTGATAACTGTTTTGTTATATGTAATTTTGCTATGTTAAGGTTAAAGCCTTCCTTTTTTTTTGTTTAAACAGAAAAAGGGGAAGTGATGTGGGAGTGTCATATATCAATCTGTTGATTTCATTGGTTAAGCAATAAAGAAACTGCTTGGCTCATTGGTTAGGAGATAGGTGGGAGGAGTAAACAGAACAAAACGCTGGGAGGAAGAGGAAGTGAAGTCAGACTCCGCAGCTCTCCTCTCCTGAGCAGACGCAAGAGAGACGCCATGCTACCTGCTCCAGGGAAGACACGCACCATGCCCCAGCTCCGACCCAGGATGGACTTAGGCTAGAATCTTCCCGGTAAGCGCACCTAGGGGCGCTACACAGATGATTAGAAATGGGCCAGAGCAGTGTTTAAAAGAATACAGTGTCCGTGTAATTATTTGGGGCATAAGCTAGCCGAGCCAGGCAGGCGGCTGGGGTGTTTGGGGACGCAACCCTGCCGCCGCTCATATTACTACAATACGGTGCCGCAGTAAGTGGGAGGTGGGACATCTGAAGGCTAATGGTGCTAAAAAAGGGCAGTGGTGGGTGGCTTTCAAGACGCCAGATGACACAGAGAGATACTTAAGGAAACTGTGAGGACAGGGACAGAGTACATCTAGAACCTTCAAGATCACCATCTGGCTACTCTCATAGAACCAGAGAACTACCATCCTGGTTGGTGACAAAGAGGCTCAGCACTGTCACCAGCCATGCTGGTTCACAGAACTTCACAAGTATACCAGGCTGCCCTCAGAATGTGGTGATTTGAATGAGAACGACCACCCATAGGCTCGTGTGTTTGAAAGATTAGGAGGTGTGGCCTTGTTGGAGGAGGCATAGAAGATGACAATTAGTCAAAGTGAGACTCCCTCATTCCTTGGGAAGTAATGAAAATGGCTTTCCCCAAGCCTTTGAGAGTCCAACCACTTTTGGTTGGGCCTACCTGGTCCTGTTCCAGGGGGTGGGATAAGAGGAGTTTATCAAGCTATAGTTCAAGGTATGGTTGTGATTTTGCTCTCGGGGTTGCTTTGCCAGGAGAGGTACCCAACACACACAGGACCTCTGGGGGCTACAGTATGAATGAGTCCTTTACTTGCTATCATCAGACTATTGAGTAAACCGTTAGATTGCGCAGTTGGCACCTGGCATTTGCTGTCATTTGAGCTTTCTTTTCAGTTCATAGTTCTCCACGAAGGCTTGCCACATTGTGAAGCCAGGACCAGCTTTCAGATCTCACACCACGCTATTCGTGTTAGTATGCACCCGAAGCCCACATTAAAATCATATTCTCCCGTAAGGTAGGAAAAGGGGTTTTGTAGGATCCTTTGGAAATAACTGGCCACGGGAAACTTACTTAATTGGCAATTTGCTGTGATTTCTTGGCAATCATCCTGTTTGCTCAGGAGATTTTGCAAGGTGAGCAGAAGCCACAAATAGAGTTCAGATGGAACAAAATTCTTAGGGAAACAAATCAGAACAGTGAGCAGGGCTAAAACGCTGCTACGTGTTGGCAATAAATAGCTGTTAATTTGTATTTCACTAGTTTTTTTTCCATGTCTGGGAGGTGGTGGCTCTATATCCTGGCCTCCAGCATTTTGAAAGTACTCTGAGGACTCACAATGGATCAGCACCGAGGATAGATGGTTGGATGGGTAAATGCCTCTGTGGATTTAGCATGCCCATGACTTATTCTTATCCAGAATGGGTCTGGTTGCCATCTTGAAAGCGCAAGGACATCAGGACACTTGGTTAATTCTTGCCTTTACTCTCTTTATCGCTATTTCTCCTTCTGGAGCCAGCTTCTTTGATTACTACTTTGTTCTCATCCTCAGCAGCCTGTCCAGTCATGTTATGTGCACCAAGGCTGGCCACAGTTCCTGGTTAATAAGACACACCGATCTGTATTACTCAGTTCTCGCAGGGGTATAGGTGAAATCATTTACTATTCCTTACAAAGGGAGGTTTGTGAGTGAGCCGAAGGTACGAAACAGCAGATTAATTCTTCAGGTCAACTCAAAGGCATCTTAACCTTCTTCAGGAATGTGCTCAGGAATAACCCAGAAGTCACAGGGTCTCTTTTCTTATCCTGGCACTGGCCTCCTGTGTCTCTAGTTTAGAGGGAAAATGACAGACTAAGAAGGAAGAGAGAGAGAAGGACTGACATTTGAAGACATGCACCATTAGATCCTTGAGATTACTCAGAAGAGGACTGAGAATAAGGGTCATCTATGGCCTGGGATTCATCAGAAGTGCAAGGATTCAGGCTCCATCCAGACCTGCTCGAAGAGCTACTGCATTTGAACAGCTCCTGGCTGGATGTGTGGGGATTAAAGGCTCAAGGAGCCCTGGACTGGGCAATGAAACCCAGCATGTCCTCTGTTCTGGTGAGGACATCTGGCCCTTCCTGAAGCTGCTCCATACATGGGTGTTTTAAATAGAATTTCATTACATGGCATGCAGGGCTGACGGGAGGGGGGACTTGACAGATTCTAGAATCACTTAGGAGATAAGCCTTTGGGTATGGCCAGGAGGGATTATCTAGATTAGGTTAGCCTCTTGGCATGTCTGTGAGGGATTTTTCTAGCTTAGGTTAGCTTCTGGGCTTGCCTATGGGAGATTATCTAGGGGCTTACAGAGGTGGGAAGACCCACTTTAACGGTGGGTGGCACCATTCCATGAGCCTGGGTCCTGCACTGAATAAAAAGGGAGAAAAAGAGCAGAATCCCAGTGTTTATGGCTCTCTGTAGTCAACACAGCGTGATCAGTAGTGTGGTGCCCCCGCAGCCATGATGTCCTTGACACACATGCGCCTCTCAGCTGTGATCCAAACAAGCCTCTGCTTCTCTAAGTTGCTTTCCATTGGGCATTTGGCCACAGCACAATGACAAACAATTAAAGAAGCACGTGTTTGTTGTATATTTTGTTGCATTTTTACCACTGTGTTCCTCCAGTTAGATTATAAACTTCTTGAGGATAGATGTTCTGTCCATTCACGTCCTTCCATCCCCAACAGTTTGCACTGGGTAGGAAACAGCTTGATTCCCTTATCCAAGGGCAGGGGTCGAACTTTACCTTGGAGATTCCTCTTGGCTCTAAGAGTCTTTGATCCTGTGATAGGCCTTTAAAATCAGAACCGTGAAGTTGAGGATCACCGTGAATGTCACCAAACCAACTAACTTCCTGCCACCTCATCTTGCCCCATGATCTGACCTTTTAGCCGCAGATCAGACATTTCATCAGATGGTTGGCTAACCTAACCTGGGGCACCTTGAGTGGTAGAGAAGTAGCTGTGACTCCATAGCTAGTGGGTAACATTTCTCAGAAGACTCCTGTGTTTGTCGAGATTTGTTGATATACCTGTGAATCGGCATGGTCAAACTGAAGATTGGGTGTCCGAATTACAACAAAACCGTTCTCGTGACACTAAATGTGTATGTGTATGCTGGGCAGATGCTCAGATACTCAGAGTTCTTGCCTTTTGGTGTGAACCCAGCTACACAGCCTTCTTACCTTCAGTGCAGTTGAGTCCTGTGATTTATTTCTGAGCCATAAAGTATGTCACTCTTGTGGTTCCATTACGTTCTGTGTTAAGAGTGAGGCCACTTCTGCATTCTGTTACTTTATCCAGTTTTCCCTGCCCTTATCTCTCTCACCACTTCTGTTGGCTTCATAGCCACAAGTGACAGAGTTTACTAATAGTCCGAAGAAGTTTAGAAGTTATAATCTCACAGCTGAGTTTCCAGACGAGAACCCATTTCTGACAACTTGGACTACAGCTTTCCTGAGGCTCCTACTCAGACGTTTCTGGCTTCTTGACCCACAGAAACTGTGCAAGAAGAAATGTGTAGTTTGTAAGCTGATAAAATTGTTATACAGCATAGAAACCTTATTTACTAAACTTATACACTATATAATAGTCACCAAATTTCTGTAAATTTAGCAATATAGTAAATACTCTCTACTAAACTGAGCTCTTACAGAGATTAGAGATTATTAATGGTTCCTAGGACGTGCTCAAATAAGTTGGTTACTTATTTCAGTTGTTACTGTTCTTTTCTTCTTGTATTTTCTGAGTGTCTTCCTAGCCAATGACATGCGAACACTGTCTACACATTCTGTCTTCATTTCTTCGTGGCTACATATCCTTGGTCAGTCAACCCCCATCTAGTTCTCCACATGATTGAGGAGGCACTTGCCATGGTGACAACGGACAATACCAGCTTCATCCTGTCAGCAGTGTCTTTGGGTCTTAGACGATTTTGCTATCACCGATGACTCGTGATTTGAGACACCGTTTCTCTTTGCTGCCCTTTTCGTTTGCTTGTTTATTACTGCCTCTGGCTGGTATCTCGCCCCCACGGAAGCTCTCCATTCCATAGAACCTGGTCTTGTGTACCTTTCTCTGTACATACTCTTGATTTTGAGATAAGGTCTTATTATATAGACTGGTCCTCCTGCCCCAGGTTCCTGAGCTAGGATAACAGGTGTGCACCATCACAGATCTATACGTAATCTTGTATAGATTATTATGCGACTTTTAAATCAGTGCTGTTAAATAGCAGCCATAGGTTGCTGCCTCCTAAATCCACAGTTCGTTCTAGTGAATTCCTCTGAGCTCCAGACTCACCTGTCCAAGTGTAGGGAATCAGTCTCAAAGTAGGGAATCATTCCTAGCTTCTTATTTCCACACATTCTCCATACCCCACCCACAAACCCGATGTATTCCAGCTTAATACAGCATGTCCAGATCACTTGTTTCCATCTCGATTTACAGCACTCTAGCCCGACTCTCTACAGACAGCCCTTAGGCTATGACGACACCTCTTAGCACACTGTTCTTCGGGACACAGCAGTCATTTAATTTCTTTAATTTTATTTTTGCAACTATTTCTTAAAGACTCAACAGCATCTTTTCATTGTATTTAAAGTAAAATTCAAGTTTTAAGGGTCCCAACATGTTCTAGGTGGGGGTGCTCTCACCATGTTCCTGCCCTTCCCTTTCTTCCTGCCTCTTATTCTAGAGATGATGGCTGCCTTAGCATGATGCAACTCTCAGATTTATCCCCAGTTCTCTAGACCTATGCTGCACTTTTCATAGACAGAATAGTTCACTGAATGTCGATATGCAGAACAATATTTTGTTAACCTTTATGACATCATTGAACCTCAACGCCCATCTTGAAAACAAGTATTTAATTCAGTCGGAATGATGACTGTATGAAGAGCCATGAGCAAGTTTGCCATCCAGAGGCCATGGGAATGCTACAATAGTTACCACTTCCCTTGATTCGAAGGCGTATCTAGATTAAAAAGATACTCAAATAGAGCAGGGGCTACTCCAGAAGGGTTTGCATCTGGACCAAAATTATTGATGACTCCATGCCCTGGATTAATACCATGAGGGCAGGGCCATGTTGTTAAAATGCTGGGGAACGCAGGTCCATCAGTGATGGCATGAACAGTTCCCAGATCAGAGCGACATCTAACAAGGCTCTTTGCTGAGCAGGTTGTTCAACATGAGTGGTCACCATTGGGACTTATAATTTTCTTCTTGCTAATTGGACAAACGCGTGTGCTGTCTGTCACTCTCTACATTTGTTTTCTGCTTCGGTGCACGCTTCAGCAGGCAATAGGGTTCTGCTAGAAGGAAAGCCATGTGTATGTGTGTATGCGTATATGTGTGTATGTTTGTGTGTCGGGGGAGGGTAATGGAGGGAGAGGGAGGGGGAGGGAGGGATGGAGTGGGCTGGGGAGGGAGATACATCCGTTCCTGAGATGACAGGATCCAGTGGGCTGTGTGGAATCCAGGAGGAGAACAGCTCTTCTCATGCGCTGCAGAAGACAGCATCGGCGTCCTCCCCTCAGAAGGACCATTAAGCCCTTATCTGAACACTGAAGAATGTGGGAGATAAAACCAGCTCTCAAACCAGACCCCCTGCCAAGGCAAAGGTTTTCACGGGGTGCGTGCTGTCATGAATCCCTTTGGGTGTCATGTCTAAGACTAGAAGGGGCTGTGTCTGTTTTGGATAGTTTACTGAGGAAAACAAGCTGGTTTCGACAAGATTCCACCTGACCTTCATGTTTAGGCACCTCAGTCCCTGGGCCACCCAGGCAGCTTAGCTCTTTTTCATGTGGCATGGGAACTAGATTAAAGTGCCAGTGCTGGCTGGCTTGTCAGATCTTGGACCGCCTGGCATCAGGCCTCCATGGTGCCTCCTTGCCCCCAACACAGGCAGGCTGTGAATGGTGCCTGTTCTGGGGTGACTTTAATGTTCTTTGCTTCCTTATCCCCCAAATCATTAAGTTTCTTCTTTTATTATTTGCGTTTAAAATCCACATCCTTCCTGGGCATAGAGCAGAAGACAAGAAACGGTTTTCTTTAGTGAAAACAGTCCTTGCTATTGATCATATTAGTTAAGAGTATGCGCTTTGTAGTCAGATAAAAGGATGATAAAACTTGGCTGCTTTGCTGACTGAGCTTTTGCCTTGGGCCAGTTCTTCAAGCCCTGTGCATCTGCTCATTTGAGAAATGAACAGTCGTGGGAGACGTCACTCACTCGGAGCCCAGCCTGCGTGTCACCTGCTGTGCGCCCAGTGACTGGTAACCATGCTGGCATGTCTAGGCATCGACAGGGCTTCAACCACTCTCTTATCCGGCCTTCAGGTTCCATCTCCATCCACCCTCTTGTCCTACAGCTAGGTTTCTGGCCTTGGCCAGGGTATCAGTTTACAAACGTTCCTGCCTCCATCTGGCTCTCTGGGCTTTTGCTTGTCTTCTTGAGACTCTCTTCCCCATCCAGGCTTTCAAATTCACCTGTCTATGGATGCCAGTTTGTGGCTAATGCAAAAACTGAAGTCCCTGTTCTTTGCCCGGCCACACTTTCCCTCCAGGACGATGCTTTTAGCACCACCGCCAGTCTTTTAGTAGGAAAATTTGGCTCAGCGCAGCCCCCTTTCGCTCTGTCTCTCTACCTTCAATGTAAGAGTCTCCTGGACCATCTACTCTTCCATCTCAAGGCCCCATAGTTTCTTTGTGGTATTCCTAATTATCCGCACTGTTTCCATTTCCTGTTTTCCACCCCATCTTTCATTTGTTTCCCCTTAGCTATTCATCTCACTGAAAGCCGCCGAGCTGGATTGACTGCGAGTGGCTTGCTCCAAAGTCGCTGGAACTGTTTGGGGGATAGGTGTGGTCTTGTTGGGGAAGGACTGTCACTGGGGGTGGGCTTTGAGGTTTCATGATTTATGGGATTCCCAGTGCTTTCTCTGCCTGTGGATCAGATGTGAGCTCTCAGCTACTGTTTCATCTCCACGCCTTGCCTGCTGCAATGCTCCCCACCATGATGACCATGACTCATTCCGGAACTGTGAGCCCCCAAATAAATGCTTTCTCCTTTCTGTAAGTTGACCCGGCTATGTTCTTTTGTTATAGCAATAGAAAAATAACTAAGGTAGCTTCTAATGGTTCCCTGTTATCTTAGCATAAAGTCTGTAACAGCCTGGAATGCTCTTTCTGATTTGCCCAGCTCTCTTGCTACCTGGTTTCTCTTTCTGAGCTCACACACCAGCCACAGCGAATGATCTTCCTGGTCAGATGGACTCTAGTTTGTACACTCTTCCCTATGGGATGCACTTGCTCTGTTTTCTTCCTGGATTATTCATTTCTTCAATATTCAGCTCAGTTGACACTTGCAGAAAGCCTTCCCAACTCTACCCTTTGCATTCTAGACCTTTCTAAATCCAAGCTCTGGTCACACTCCATGGGTGAAAGGGATCACAGCTGTTGCTTGAAGGCTACATCACACTAGGCAGCAAGACTGGCAGATGATAGACATGGAGTGTATGTCCCAAAATGGTGAATGGACGAAACAAAGATCGGGAAAAAGATGATAGCAATCATCTCTATGGGAACAAATCTGAGAGAGAGGTCTTCCTGTAAGATATCCAGACATTGTTTTTTGCCCAGGTGATTTTATGGAATGAACTGCCTGGGCTCTATCTCTGCTATCCTCTTATATGGACCATGGCATGGTTCATTGGGTCGTCTAGACTCAAGATACCATTGCCTTTTCTGGTCAGCTCCCCTGGCTCAGAGCAGCTAATGCAGCCTGCCTCCTAGCTTCTGCCTTTCTGAAGCAGGAGAGGCCACCTAGCGGCTTAGGTTGCCTTGTTCTAGGACTAATAGGGAATGCAGGAGAACAACTGCCATGCTGCATGGCATGCTAGCTCTGACTTGTCCCCTCACGGGAACTCTTCAACGATTATGGGCCAGTTTGTGTGGCCGAGGGCCTTTGCAATGGCTAATACCCCTCTTGCACCTCATTTTCTCTTGCTAGCTTCTTGTTCTGAATACCAAAAGAGAAATTTTGACAGAAAATGCCAAGTATATTTGTAGATATAGAGTGATGTTTGAAATCTTGTGGGCTTTACCCCCCCCCCCTTTTAAAACAGACTGTGAAGGCTCCTGGGTTTCTAATTTATGCTGAACACATTTCAGTTTTGAACAGCTCTGATCGACGTACTTCCCAGAGCATTTATCTTGGGCACACAAGGGGAGTTGTACCATATCCTTTACCCAGCCGGGAACATTTTCAGGATTTTGTCTTTTGTTTCTTTAAATGACAGAATTAAAATGACAGAGAGGGAGGTAAAGGCAGCACACAGTGGGAGGATGTGCCTCCTCGGCTGGCTGTTTGGGCATTTGGTTACTGTAGAGCAACAAATAGGTTTCCGAGCTACCTCATGCCCATTGTTTCTGTTAGAGATCTCTTAAGTGCCAAGAAGCATTTGACGCTCTCTAAGTGGGTGAACTTGGTAAGGAAGGGTAACAGAATGGCTCTAGGACATGCAGGTAATGAGCCGAAGTTTGGCCAACAGTCCTTGCTCATGTGGTCACTTCCAGGTGTGGCTGTCCTTATTCATTCTCTCCTTTGCTTCCATCACACTCTATCGCCATTGTCCTCCTTTGCAACTAACCAGGCTTCTCTTTTCCCCTCACAAACACCAGAGATTTGACTTCCCTTGAAGCCAACCTCAGGAGCCTCAGGAGTTTATCAGCTCACCATCCTCGGGTACAAAGGACGGTGAACGGGACGTGTACTCCCTCAGACCACTGCACACATCGTTCCCCAGGTGTCGGCAGCCTGAAGAGGAATTGGAAATCTGATCCAATGCCCCAGGAGTCCCAGCAGCTTCTGTGTAGTTGTTCATACCTTGGCTGCACGTTCAAAAGAAAATTCTTGGACGTAGGCCCCAACCCTGGAGGTTTGTGTTTAAGGCTAAGGCAGAGTTGTTCTAAAAATCTCCTTGGATGATTTTAATGGCCGGGTAGAATAAAGAGCCATTATTCTTGGCTGTGTTGTTGGTTTGGTGTGAAATCACTTGATCCTGAAAGGCATGTTCTGCGACATGGCCAAACCTGTCAGCAATGTCTTCTCACGTGAGCAACATTTATTATCGTCTGCAGATGCTGAGGCAAAGGTGGCTTAGCCTTGGGAACTGTAGACAGAGGTAAAACTCCTCCGAGTAGAGGTCAAGATGCACGTGGCAAAGGAATTGCACAAGGTGAAAGGGATCACGTTAGAGTCAAATGAAGCAACGGGACGGGTAGAATTGGAATGGAATCAGCCTCTGAAGTGGGGGAGATTAAGCCTCTTGAATCTGTTAGAAGTCCTTAGAATGAAGAAGCGGCGGATGAAAGAGACTAGTAGTTATCAATCGGTTAGCCTTTCCACAAGCCTTTGGTAAAGTCAGTTCATAAGAAAGCAACTAAGTAGTCATGTGGGGGTGACGGAACTGCTAGCAGCCACGGACTGATGAGGAAGTGTGACACCTTGCACCAGTAACTACAAGTCATTTTCACTTCAGCAGGCTTTGGTCAGGACTCTTCACAATGAGCTGGTAATGGACGTTGGTTTTGTTTTGTTTTTTTATCTTCTCTTGTTTCTGTCACCCAATTGCACTGACAGGCACTGTCTGAGAAAGAAGCATCTCAAGCTAAAGGGTGGTCTTCCCCGCCTCCGCTCCCTCTTGCCCTTCTGTCTCAACTTAGATTCATCTCTTCCCCCTCACTTGTCCGTGACCAGGCAGTGTGGTCACGTGGCTGTAACCTCAGCTAATCTACTTGAGATAATATAATGTCTTCTGTGGAGTCAAAGAAAATGAGCACGGACACGCTAGGGCCGGCTCTGCTGGCAGATGAGAGATACGATCCTTTATATAACGATAGGCAGACCAGACAATCACTGCAACCTACATTGCTGATGTGTCTCCTCCCACACTTCCAGGGCCTGCTGGTTTGACTTGGGGACCTCCTGAGATGTTTCTTCTCCAGTTTGTTCTAATCCAAGTGCCATGATTTCTTTTTGGCAAACTACTTGTCACCAGCTTGCAGCGCCTGGACTCAGGTGGAAGCTTCTTCTTATTGCCCTCCCCCCATGCTGTAAGCACACCTTAGGTTCAAGGACGAGGCATGCTTTCCAGGCCTGACCAGTTAGCATGGGCTATCCCTTTGGTTCACTGACTAGTATAGCGATGGTCACTGGGCCCAATGTGGCCCAGTGAAATCTAGTATAGGGGTTTTGTTGAAACTGTGGAGAAAAACAAGCTCTTGTCTGGTGTTTAGAGGCTGCCTTCAGAGTACAGTTTCTTGTGAAAGGGAGACAGAACAAGAGAAAGCAAAGACAAGAGATGGATACAATACCGTCTATTTTACATGCCGACTGGACTTTCCTGTGATGCTGGCCAACAAAGCCTTCATTCTGTGTTTCCCCTTAAGCTTGGCAAAGCTGTAACTGTTACTGATCATCTTGTAATGAGAGGTCCCTAGTAGGTGCCTCCCTGGATACTGCAGTGTATGTATGTGTGTATGTGTGTATGTGTGTATGTATGTATGTATGTATGTATATATGTATGTATGTATGTATACCAACCCACTGCAGACATGCTGTTCCATCTTCTTAGGGGTCAGGTCTTGGGCAGCAGTGTATAGTAAGTCCATGTGAAAATGATCCTGTGCCTAGAAGCTGAGGGGTGAGGGACAGGAGGGGTGGGTTAAGGCTTGCTTTTGAATAGCAGTTTTCTGAAGACAATACTTTTCCATCTACAGTTAACTCTCCAGAGTGATTTGGGGGAGCTTAGGTGAAGAAGGAGTTTGGGAACTAGTATCTTCTATGTGCTTGGTATTGTGTCTTAAGCACAATCTGTGTACCTACCTCGAGTCTTACAAAAACCCTAACTATATTATTATTCCTATATTATAGGTCAGAAAACCATAACAGTAGCTATCTATCAAATAGTGTGCTCCAATGCTTCTATAATTCTATTTTAGCCATTATGATCATAATTTATGAGCAGATCATCATCAATATTTCATAGATAATGAAATCAAGGCTCAGAAAAGTTATGTAAATTTATCATGTCCACACAGATAATATGATCAAAAGGCTTCATTGAGGATGGGACCTCAGCCATACAGGATGGTGATTGGTTGGAATAAAATCTAGGTATTCAGATCAGTCAAGCTCTGAAGAGTCTTGGAATGCATTTTACGTACTTGTGATTGGACATTTGTAACATTGGGGGCTACCATTTGTATTCCCAGGTGTTCAGGAAGATGTAGATAGACCTAGGAAGTCAAGCTTGATAGTACGCAGTTCCTAATTTCTAGACTTGTTACAGGATCTGGGGGAGACAACAGGGCTAATGGGGGCCTGAGTCTGCATGCCTGACATGGAAGGGGGTCTCCCAGAGGAGTGCTATCACACATAATATGTACTCTGAGCTCCCCACCTCACACCTGGCACAGTGACCTCCTAAGTTAGGACCTCGGCTCAGGTAATTCGCATAATAAGATTTAAAGTAATTATCTGCCCTAAGCTTTATAAAGACAAGAAAAGGGGGTAATTAAGTATACAGAGTAAAATATAACTCTCACCCACTCTACATATTACAAAATAAAGATACAGGTAGTATCAATATAAAGATACTAAGCATAGTGAACATACCTTCAGCTCCTTCAATACTAGCTCACAAAATGTGGACCTGGCCAGGATCAGGGGTCTTGTTGGGTTCTATCAGTATTTTCTTCTTATATTGCACTGCCTGGGATAGTCCTTGAGTATTGCCTAGTTCTGAGTACTACCTGGGATAGTCCTCGGCCCTCATTATGTCCTCTGGTAGCCTGTGCCTCGTAGTGAATCAGGCCAGCCCATTTCAGACAAGTTCAAGTCTCTGCTCGATAGTACAGTCCGTCAGAATCAGTCTTACGAACAGTCAGTAACATGATCATTCTTGTTTCTATCCCACAATTATGACACTCGTGGCAAGTTGAATAATAGCTCTCAAAGATGCTCACTTCCTAGTTCCTCTTCCATGGGGAGGTCTTCTGTAGATGTGTAGAGGGGGATGAGAGTGGGAATGTGTTAGGCTATCAGGTGGATCCATTGTAATCTAATACTCTTAAACAAGTAGCAACTAGGTAGATAAGAATTGGAGATAAGACATTGACTGATCCAAGGAAGAGTCACAAGTCATAGATTCTGGTAACTCTAGAAGCAGAAAGGGCCAAGACACAGCAACTACCCTCAGAACCCTGCAATGGAACCAGCCCTGCGCTATGTTCAAGCTCTGGACCAGTGCTATTACTCTGATTTCTAGTGCTATCTGGTAATAAATTGTATGTTTGAAGCAACTAAAGTTGCGATTATTTGCAATAGAAGTGAGAAACCAAGATGTGCTCCAGGTCAAGGCTTGGGTTGCCTCAAGGCCTTTTCTTCCAGTGATCCCCTTCTACCACGAAGCACATCGATCATGTGCTTGCAACGGTGTGCAGTGACTTCTTCTGCTATGTGGACGGACTTCCTGAATCCAGTTGTAGATGAGGAAAGAATAATTTTTGGTTTGGGCAAACTTTTAAAGAGCCTGCCCTTTACTTCTAAGGCCCCCTTTCTGCCGCCATCACTGGAGTCTATGCCCAACAACCACAGGCAACAGTTAAATCTGTCCACTTGTCCATTCATTGGGTTTTGTGGTAATAGAAGAGTTTCCCTTGGTTGATAAACTCAAAGTTACACATTTAACTCAGATTTCTATGTTGTTGTGGGAAGGTGGAAGGCCAGCGGATCGGTCCCAGAGAGCCTTGAGGGTGGTGAATTCTCTAGGGACCTGATCTTAGCCAAATGGGAGGGAGGGTGACTTGACTCACGTATGACTAGGACCAATTAATGTCATAAGAGTCTGATGATGATGCTGGAGTTTACACAGCTGTCGTCAGGCACATGTAAGGCTGGCGGACGGTATTTATGTGGCTATTTGGGAAGCCTTTTTCCTGTAGCAGGGAAAGAAAAATTATCCTCATAAGGTTGCTTTGAGCTATGATATCATCTCAAGGGGAAGGAGCAGTATATCAGAGAGTCTATAGGCATTTAGTTAAGAAAGGACAGCTGTTTTCCAAAGAAGGCTCTTGCTAATTTATTGATTTATATTTATGTCGGTATAGCATCTGTACATATGAGTGTATGTTCGCATGTGTGAGTGTATGTGTGTGGAGTTCAAAGGTCAACCTGATGTCACTCATCAAGTACCAGGTACCATCTATCTTGGCTTTTGAGACACAGCCTCTCATTAGCCTGGAGCTAGCTCACTGATTAGACTAGGCTAGCTAGTTGGCCAGTAAACCCTAGGGGTCCTCCTGCTTACTTCCTCTCTCTTAGTACTTGAGTTACAGAGATGTGATCCCACTTTTTGTTTAAAACATGAATTTCAGGATGAAATTCAGGTCCTCATTCTGCACGGCAAGTCTTTTTCTTGAATTAGATAGCTACTCAGCCATTACTCCTGTCAGCTTTTGTTCTTGCTCTTGTAGAACGGAAATGTTTAGTGGAGATCAGTATATGGGATTTATGGGGGTTGGGGCTGCTCTGGGCACCTCAGGGTTGTGGGCTGAGATCACAGCAGCTGGGTTCCTCCTCCTCTGCAGCGGCCCTGAGGAGACCAATGTGCCAGTCTTGCCCTGTGGCAGGCTGGGGTTATCTTGCTGATTCCTGACCTGAGAACTCTCCCTTCAGACCTGTGCTAGGATGGTGATATCACTCCCAGCTCTGTGGCTCCTCTCTTTGTGCCCCATGCCAACCCCTCTGTCTCGCATTCTAAAATCCGTTCTTAAACTGGATACAATGCAATTGATTAGGATTTATTTATCTCAAATTACAATTGCAGTTGAATTTGTTTCTTAGAAATGACGCTCTGGTCCCCTTGATTGGAGTTTTGAGTGTTCCTAGTCCCTTCAGCCACACATCTGCATCTTTTGGGTTATTTTCAGATGGCTTAATTCACATGTCTTGATGGCTTTACTGGTGGTATTTTGCCGGGCAGATGTGCTTCTGAGTGGCTCTGGGTGCCACCGTTAGTGCCATGTTTTCTCCATGTGTGGTGACAGTCTTAGCTCTGAGCAGAAATACCTGCTGTCTTCACAGGACACACACAATACCACACAAAGGAGGGACAGGCAAAACATGCTTTTACGTTTCTTCTCACAATCCTGAAAGGAGAAGGTGTTTTGAGTGGAAATTGGACCAGAAGTGTCAGAAGCAGAGGCAGGAGACCTGGTTCATGAAGAATGCAAATCTCTATCCTCCTTTGTCAATTTAGGTGGGAAAAAAAAGACCCTTCAAGAAAGAGTTCGAACACTGTGGAGTCTGAAGGAGAATAGCCCCCAAAGGCTTTTATGTTTGAATGCTTGGTCCCTAGTTAGCAGAACAGTTCGAGCAGGATTAGGAACTGTGGTCTTGCTGGAGGAGGTGCACCATTGGAGGTGGGCTTTGAGGCTTCAAAAGTCCATTCCAGGGCCAGTGTCTCTTTCTCCTTGCCTGCTGCCTTTGGCTCAGGGTGTAAAGTTCTCAGCTGCTGCTTCAGAGCCATTCCTGTCTGCTTCCTGACATGATGATCATGGACCAACCTTCTAACACCGTAAGCAAGCCCCTAATTAAATGCTGTCTTTTCTAAGAGTTGTCTTGGTCATGGTGTCTCTTCACAGCAACAGAGCAGTGACTAAGACAAATACTCAGAGACAACTTCCCAGGTGACGACACCCAGCTCAGCATCTCTGTCTTCCTGGGGCTGGGCTAACAGCTTTGCTTGGCTTAGCCCCGCACATTTCTTCTCTTTTAACCAACTGCCATTTCAGCTTGTTAGTGGTAACTTGTTTCTTGTGATCGTGTTGAATGAAAGCCATGTCGAAATAACAGTCCTCCCCTGTCCTTCAGGGACTCTGCATTAATGAGAGTGTCTGGTCTTGTTCTTTGCTCACTTTTCTTCTTCATCTGGCTCAGACTGTGAACAACAGTCTTTATCAATTCTTTATCACAAGCCACATGGCCAAAATATTATCCTGCCACCCACAGCATCCACAGTTGTTCAGAGGCCTTCAGGCCCAGCATGCTCCCCCACTGAGGGTTCCTTGCAAGCTCACTCATCTGTGCTATCTGCCTTCAGCACTTGAACTTGACCTGCTGTGCTGTCCTTCAGCAGATCAACTCAGAGTGGGAGATATATAGATGGGCTAATTGCATAGGCGGGAGGGAAGCTTGCCCCTCGGAGCAAGCAAGCTCTCTTGAGGTTAGGGCGCCTGTAAATGCTTGTGAAGTGCTGTCTGGAGAGAATGAGCTGGTAATTGTCCCATTTCCACATGTCCAGTGAGTGTCAGAGGGAGGAGCTGTCATTGTGGTGGTGTGATAGCTAGAGGTCATTTTCATGGGGGGGGGGCAGACGGACTTGCGAGTCTTGCTCCTTTCGAATGGGGATAGGTCACTGTCTTTATGGCTGGACTTGGCCCATCAGTCTGAGAACTCACTTGGCTTGTTGGCACAACCGGCTATCGCAGACTGAAAATTATTAGGAGGATTTTCCCTTCAAATGAATTGTCTCATATACTTTATCCCAGGCTCTCTGTCAGCGGCACTCAGTAAGCCCTGATTTGTGGTAGGCAAGAGAATGGGCTGGGTTTGCTTGTCACTTCTTGGCCTGTTTCTCAAAATGAGAGCAATTCATGAGCTGCCCAGTGGGCATGTGGCATTCTAGTGCCACTTTCATGGAGAAAAGATTCGGCGATATTTCCCATGGCTCAAACAGCAAATCATAATAATTTAGTCCTATTTTGTCCCAGGACAATCTGTAGTCTAAGGTCTATGGTGGGGGCAATCACAGCTGAGCAATGGGGGTGTGGGCTACGGGCGGGCATCTCTATAGAGCTTGCTGTTTTCGCTCTTTAATATCCTTCCCGAGCTTAAGAGGCTTAACTCATAATTATAAGTCATTGGTAATAAAAGGATGGGTCAGGCAGTTCAGGCTGTCGGGGTAGAAGGTGAACCCAAATTTCAGTGTTTTCCTCTCTATATCCACGAGCCCAGAAAGGGGTGAGTGATGCTGTGGAGATTTAGATATACTGGCAGAGAAGTCAATGGTAAATGGATTCCTTATTTACTATTTGGCTATATTTGTAAGTTTCTTCTAAGTCTGTCATAATATTTAGATGTGGCTTTCAAGTACGGCCATTAATAAACCATGTGTTTCTTTCCCTTGGAAGAGAAAAAAACTATCTTAGAAAATTGCCACTTCCAGATATGGGAACTACAGGCATTTTTTTTTTTTTAAATCCCGATGCCTTATCCTCAACATTGGAAGTATGGTATTTCAGTTTGTAGAGACAGAGTCAAGCTGTTCAGGAACTGAACACATTGCTGTGATATGTAGCGTGAGGAACAAAGTTGGAACGATGAGTTATGAAGTGGCTTCTGCTGGCAGTTACTAGTCTCTGCCATGGAGGAAAAAAATCGCTTTCCTCTAAAATCAAACCCTAGTGAGCCCCACCACGCCATACACGTAGAATCCTTGGAAGAGAAAGCGCAAAACAGTCACCGCGCATGTTCTACAAGGCGTGCTAAAATCCAAACCAAACCAACGAAACTGTAAGGACTGCAGTTTATATTAAATGTGTAACATTCGTGTTAGATCAAGATCACACATAAAAGGTTACCTAAAAAGCCAATGGCTGCTACGAAAAGGAAATTCCAGGTCTACAAATCCAGACACAGAGTGTGAGCGTGCACGTACGTGTGAGGGCACAAAGTCCACAAATCCAGACACAGAGTGTGAGCGTGCACGTACGTGTGAGGGCACAAAGTCCACAAATCCAGGCACTGAGTGTGTGTGCACGTACGTGTGAGGGCACAAAGCCCACAAATCTAGACACAGAGTGTGTGCACACGTACGTGTGAGGGCACAAAGTCCTACCCCTCGGTGAGGAGGAGCACCGGCAGTTTCCAGCTGCTGGGAGGAGGGCTGGCTTCCTTTAAGAGTTTATGCAGTACGTGCAGTAGGATCAAAAACCCATTGCCATTCTTGAGTTCTTGAGTTCTCAGCAGTCCTCACTGTCCGCTATGTTCAGCGAGTCCGGTTTTATCCCATGCTTTTTCAGACCCAGGCCAGCTGGCCTTGGTGAGTTCCCGATAGAACATCCCCATTGTCTCAGTGTGTGGGTGCACCCCTCGCGGTCCTGAGTTCCTTGCTCCTGATTTGGACCTTGAGATTTAAGTCCGGTGCTCCAATGTGGGTCTCTGTCTCCTTTCATCGCCTGATGGAGGTTAATATTCAGGAGGATGCCTATATGTTTTTCTTTGGGTCACCTGGCTTTGTGGGAGCCTAAGCAGTTTGGATGCTCACCTTACTAGACCTGGATGGAGGTGGGTGGTCCTTGAACTTCCCACAGGGCAGGGAACCCTGATTGCTCTTCGGGCTGACAAGGGAGGGGGACTTGATCAGGGGAGGGGGAGGGAAATGGGAGGTGGTGGCGGGAGGAGGCAAAAATCTTAAATAAATAAATAAAAATAAATAAATTAAAAAAAAGAATTTATGCAGCCCTTGGTAGACTGATCACAGCCCAGTGGGAGGTCACATATTCAAGTATATATGAGAATTATAAATTGGACTTGAGGGGCATTTAAAAAGAAAATAACAAAAATTTGGGTGTGTGTGAGATCTGGGAGAAACTGGAGGAGGGGGAGAGTGAGATTAAAACACATTTGTATGAACTAATTTAGAGAGAGAGAGAGAGGGAGGGAAGGAAGGGGTGGGGAGAGAGAGAGAGAGAGAGAGAGAGAGAGAGAGAGAGAGAGAGCGCTAGATGGCTCTGTTGGAGGATGGAAAGGGAGTTGGGGAGCCCAGTGACACTGGCTCAAAGGACTCAGTCGCTAGCCGACCTCCAATACCACAGGGTGTCTTATCTCAAGAAACCCTCACTGTTCGTGTGGCTAAGCTTTCGAAATTGTCACGAAGCAATGTCAGACCAATATTCTTTATTATTTGCCTCGAGTTTATTTTCACAAAGTGCCAGAGTGATTCCTTTAGAAGTTAGGTTTGCATTTGCTGACAGCCCCCACGATTGGCTGCCACAGGTTCATATTTCCCTGAGCATGAAATAAGTCTTTGGGACAGGCTGCTGCAACTGCTCTACCCTGACTCCTCCTACCCTGACCTGTAGTCTATGGCTCTCCTTGCTTAGTTTGCTTCCTCGCTGTTCTGGAAAGTTCCAGACAAGCCTGGACACCTCTCCTTACAGATGTATCTCACTCAGCTCAGCGTCTTTTGTCAAGTCTCAAATGCCATCTTCTCACAGAGGCCATACTCTCTATGTAAGCTCTAACTTCCAAGTCATTTCTCAACCCACTTTCTCCTGCTCTTACAGACTGTGGGGCTTTGTGGCTTGATAATATATCATCTAGCAACATCTGCCTCCTGCTTTAGTGCAAGGCTTCCATGGGTAAGGACAATGCCAGATATATTACAGGCTCTCATTAGATAATCACTGAATGGAGAACAGAAAGTGTATTGTGACCATCACGATTCTCTCCGTTAAAGCAATGTGAGGGTAGAAATGCTTATTTTCCTAGCTAAGACCCTTCTGGTCGCCCTAGCAGGATTTTGTCTGTATGACCCTAACACTTCTTCCCTCGTCTGTTCCGTCAGGGATAGAATAAGCATTTTCAAAGCATAAAGTCTTTGCTGCAGCAAGGGTTTCGCAGACTGGAAGATGCCTTTCAGTTTCATCCTATCTCTCCCATCAGCTAAGAGCCGATTTGTATTCTGCGCACATAGATGATACTGTCAGTCTTAGCTGCTTTCCTGTTGCTGGGACTGAAAAAACAAGATGAAACAAACAAACAAAAAACCTGTCAAAAGCAGCCTGACAGAGAAAGGGTTTATTTCGGCTTGGTTCTCAAGGGTAAAGCCCATCATACTGGGACATTCTGTGGGAGGAGCTTGAGGTAGCTGGTTCTATTGCATCTGCTGTCTGGGAGTAGAGAAGGAGGATGCTTGTGTTCAGTTTGCTTTCTTCTACTCTGTAGAGTCCGTGATTCCAACCTAGGCAATACAGCGGGCTGGGGTGGGGGAGGTCTTTTCACAATAATTAACTAAGATAATGCCCAGGGCCTGCCCAGATACTATCAGATGATTTCAGATTTAGTCAAGTTGACGACAATTGAGCCTAAGCAGAACATGGAACCACTGAAAAGTGAAGTACTAACTAGCAAACCTGAGTGATCAGAAAGGGGTTTTGCCTTGAAAACTGTGTTCTAGAATCTAATCTTCTCTTCTCCCTCCTTCCCCTCTTCCTCCTTCTCTCAAATCTCCCCTCTTCTTCTCTCATCTTCTTTTGGCTTTTCAAGATAGGATCTTGCTGTGTGGCTTAAGCTGACCTTAAATTTACTCATGATCTTTCTGCCTCCATCTCTCAGAGCTGGATTTGGTGATACACGCTACCACTTCTGGTGATTTCTCAGAGCTGGGTTTGGTGATACACGCTACCACTTCTGGTGATTTTATTCTTTTTAATTAAACTGATTTAAGAAATACTTGGGTGAAACTATAACTTGACCCATTTTTGCTGCTAGATATTCTTGCTTTGAACTTTGAATGACATTCCTGTGGCTTAGGAGTCTACTTAATTGGGATGAAACTTGTGGATTCTTGTACTAGAAAATATTTTTGATTTGTTTTGGAAGCATTCAAGGGTCTGGTCTCTGTTTTGAATATTTCAATTTCCTGTTCACCTCTATCAAGCCTCCTACGGGGTGAGCCATGCAGAAGTGAGGGGTGAATTGCTAAGAGCATCTCAGAGTCTTCTCCTGAAGGTTTCTCTGTGCGCGTGTCAGCTCTGCAGAGTCACATGCCCCGCCTCTCAAATCAGGACTGATGCAAATTATGGAGTCCCCTTTGCAACCTTTTTTGTGTAGTTGGAAGCTGCTTGTTCGTTTCCCAGCCACTCCCGAAATAGTCACACAGAAACTATATTATTTGCAATACTGCTTGGCCAGTAGCTTAAGTGTATTGCTAGCTAGCTCTTACATCTAGAATTCTCCCATTTCCATTATTTTATATTTTACCCTTCCGTCAAGGTTCCAGCTGGTAGTTTGCGTCTTTCTCTTCTGATGGCTCCATGGCATCTCACCGACTCAGCCTTCTTTCTCCCAGCATTCAGTTTAGTTTTCCCTGCCTACCTCTGTTCTGCCCTGCACAGGCCTAAGACAATCCTTTATTAACCAATGGTATTCACAGCATACAGGGGGAATTCCATATCATCTATGGATGCCATGTTGGATATTTGATGCTTTCATTGTTACTTCCATGTCTGCTTTTATGTCCTAACAAAATACAGTTCAGTGATTGATAAAGGTTTATGAATTCTGATAATATAATTACTAACAACTAAAATGGGTATTTGTATATCCAATTTGGTTTATCAAACCACATTAGTTTGGAAGAGATTCATACTCAGTATAAACATTGACACCCAAACAAGGTGAAATATATTAGAACCAACTTTGCCCTATATTAACTAAAGGGTTAGCTGATGCAAACCACAAATTCACCTTTGTCATATGTGTACATACTTAAAGAATGCAAAAATTTCTGTGAAAATCTCCATCAACACACTTTAAATGGGTAATGTGGTTAAATTGGTAAAGATGTTCTTGCTGCTTGAGCCCTGAAATTTCAAGATTGCCTATAGACACAGAAGACCCGAGTCTGATGAACTGAGAAGTGTCATCTGGGAGCCCTCTAGGAACACAGACCCTCAGGTCCTATCGAGACTTCCTGCCTGATTTTAATAAGATCCTTAGTGTATCCAAGTGCATACTAAAATTTAAGAAGTCCTCTTCCACACGCCCCCTTTTTAATATGATGCCAGGAGAAGGGCTTGCATGTTCACTTCAGAAAGAGCAACAACAGGCCTTTGAGGGAAGGAAATAAACACTTAGAATGGGCAAATCCTGTCAGACCAATAATAATTTCTCTGCTTTTGCATGGTGTGAACTGTGGGGTGAGAGTGGGGACAGTTCTCACTGAAGATGTGAGTGGGAGTGAGCACACTTAGAAGACATACATCCACGGTAGACAGAGGCAGTTGAACCAAATTCAGATGCCGTTTTCAGCCTTCTCTCTGGTATTAATGAAAGGAGACAATTTGAAGCGGTATGTCGCATGACGCTGTTGCTCCGTCATGGGGCCTCAAAGGGAGCAGTTATTTTTCTGTCTTCTTTTGTCCAGGCAGCAGCTGTGGCTCCCTAAAATGATATCCCAAATGTGTTGCATGCCAAGGATTTAGAAGTTGATGATTCACAGGGTTTGTGAATTGGAGTTAACAGCGGAGGCCTGGAATTAGGATGGGAACTTCAGCAGCGTCCTCACCAACCTGTGGTGGCTTTTTACTGGGATGCTCCCCATAGCCCCAGGTCACATGACCACACCTCTGCTATTGTTCTTGCATGCTAACTCCCAGTTGCTCTAGGAAGCCCCTGAAGCTTTTTCTGCAAATGGTGGATGCCTCTCCTTTCTGGAGATTCCTATGAGCTCCTGGTTGCTGTTTTTTTTTTAAGTAGTCTTTATTGTTCTATTTACCAATAAAGACTCGGGAGTCAGATGTTGAAGCGAAAACCTGCTAGCTCAAAGAGACCGAGAAGCAACTGGTTAACCTTTCCTTTTGGCCAGGGTCTCTCCAGCCATTCCAAACAAATAAATCCCTTGAAACTTCAAGTCCGTCCCTCCTGCTTCATGTGTGTCTCTCTATCTTCAATGCTCTCTATGGCTAATTCCTATCAACTAGTTGCTGGCCCTGCTCCCTTGCTCCAAGGTTGATTTTATTAACACAGTCTTGGGTTTCACAGTGTGATTAAATATCCTACAACACCTGGACAATGTGTGCAAAATGTTGTTTGCACACCTGGAGAGCTTTGAAAAATACTCCTGGATTTTGGCTCCAGTCTGGGTTGATTCTGAGGCTCCAGGAGTGGGAACCATGCATTGATAGTTTTAGTAGCTCTCCTGGTTGGTCCAGTGTGCAGGCCTAATGGTGATCCAGGACCATGATGCTTTCCTGTTATGGCTCTACCTAAGTCTGATGCTCCTCTGGGTTACAGAAAGAATGCCACTTCACTTCAGTGCTATACCCAGATCAGAACCCTCTAGAAGTCTGCAGCAATTTTCTTCTTACTGTTCCCTTACAGCAACTAGCAGTTAGTTCAGTAAACCCATATTGTCCCTATTTTCAACCCCGGTGGAACCCTGTGTGACTCTGGTTAGGGTGTGTGACTACTGCCACTTGGGTGCTGTCACTGCCTTCTAGACATGAATTCAGGTTCGGAAGGTGGGGAAATCAGATACACATGTGCTGAGATGGGGAGATGCAATCTTTATCGTTAAGCAAAGGGTTTGCTTTTCCTGCAAGAAGTGCTTTAAGGGATGCATGGCTCCAGAGCTCTTTCTGTATCTCCAGGAGCTTTACATTGTGACTACTGCATAACAAGGCAGCCATGAAGCCAGCGACATAAAACAGTAGTACATATCTACTTTTCTACAGTCTCCGTGGATCAGGAATTGGGGAACAGCTTCACTGGGAACTTTCATAGGTTGTAATCAAAGGTCACCTGCCACGGTCGTCATTTGAAGGAGCATCCCTTCCAAGATGGCTCCCTCATATAGTGAAGAGTTGTGCTGGACATCGGCAAGCAGTCACATTTCCAAGTCACATACACCTCTCCGTGTGACTATCTTTATGTGATACCTGATTTCTCATAGGGTTAAGATCCAAGGCCATCTGCTTTGTGTTTATTAATTATTATCTCCTGTTGGTTATGCAGGTTACTTTAGGAAGCTACAAAGCAAGAACTTGGCAGTAGTCCTTTCTCATCGGACCACCAGCTTGCAAATAATGACATGGAGACTTACTAACTAAAAAAGCTTGGCTTTAGCTTAGGCTTGTTCTTAACTAGCTCTTAGAACTTAAATTAACTCATATTTTAAATCCCCCCCCCCAGGTTCATTACCTCATCTCCACACTGCCCATTCTGCTTCCTAGCTCACCCATTGGCACTGCCCTCTATCATGGTACCTTGTATCTGGTCTGAGTACCATACAACTAACTCATCCTGCTGGGCTGTATCTGTCCAGTGTTCCATCCAATGCTACTGCATGAAGTGTTCTTGATGAATACCATACTATCTTTTCCAGCAGCCTGGCATAGCAAGGCAAGGCCCATGGAGCTATATTTATTATTCTGGGTTCAAAATTTGCTTCTTCTATTATTAAGTTAGACTCTTGTCTCCTTGGACTGTGTACATAGGCAAGGATCTTAAGACGGCGTTTCCAGGGTCCAAGGGATGAAATGAGGTCACATGTGTAGAAAAGCAAGGCTCACACAAAGCCTCATCCATGTTTTTCTCCTTTCTGTCCTGCTGGCATTTTCCCTTTCTTTACTCAGGAGATAGTGCCAGGTACAAGGGAGCCAAAATTTAATTCGGTTTAATTCTGCTTAATCGGCATGTTGTCACGCTTGCCATCTGCTAGATGTGGGTGGAAAACGTGCTTTTAAGAAGGGTTATTTGGTGGTTTCCACTAACTGAGAGTTCCCTTAGACCGGGCGTGGGATAAGTGAGAGGCCAGAATGAGTTTGTATTGCTTTGGGCCTCATTAGGAAGGGGAGCACTTGAGTCTGACCTTGGCATTAAGTCCATGCCAAGCCGCTCCCCAGTAAGGAGAGGAGGGGAGGCCGATCCTGGCATGCATAGAAGCTGACCACTATAGTGTTGTAGTTAGCTTCTCTACCGTGGGCTGGAGGAGATCCCCTTTCTTCCCCAGTCATTGCTACATTTAAGAAGTTAGGGTGACGAGGTGGTGAAGCAAGAGGTTGTGTTTCCAAAGCAATACACTTGCTGGCCACTACTCTTTTTCCTTCTTCCCAGGCATGTTGTCCCATTGAAGGCTCTCACGTTGGCAGTGCCTGACCGTGATTATCAGTAGTCTATTAAAAGGGTTTACTAATTGTTTGTTGAACACAGTGAATGACAGGTTGGTGGAAAATATTTACGAAGCATACGGAACCTTCTACGTTAAATAGCTAAGCTTGTTATACCTCAAAAAGCTCCGCATACCCAGCCTAAGAACTGGGCTGACATGATTAATGGATGTACTTGACTGCTTCTTTGCTGGTCTCCGGTGCTTTAAGGGTTTGCTTCAGGACCAGCTTCATGAACATCAGCTCATCAGCTCTCCTTGAATTACACTGCAGCCAGAGAAGGCTGGGGAGATTGACCAGATCAACACTAAGAGTGTTTTTTAATAGGAAGAGATGCCTGAAGTGGCCCCTTTGGAAACATCTGATTCCTTCAGATGTCTATGCGCCTCATTCAGTTTTGTCGATATTCTTATTGCCAATGTCTTCCTGAATCTAGTCTGAAGGGTAGAAGGGGAAGGTAGTGATATTGTTGTATGACTGTGAGGTTCTCTTAAGCAAGCGTAATATCAGGAGAACAAGTTATCCCTAGGGTACTAGAACCTTTGGGTGGGTGTGGGCACCACTGTCCCCCAGGTAAAACTTTTTCCTCCCCACAAACTTCAGTTCTATTCCTGAGGCCTTCAATGGATGAAATCAGGGCCACCCAGGTTATCTGGAACAATCTTATTTAATGAAAATCAACTATTTATGGACATCAACCATCTATGGAGTACACCTAGCAATTACTAGATTAGTACTTGATTGAATAGTGAGGACTACAACAGAGTCAAACCAGCACATTAAAATGATCATGAACATCCACCCTGTCGCCCGTCCCTCCTTCAATCATTTAGTCTCAACATAAAGACAATAACAATGTCCCAATTCCTTCCATTGTTGCCGGTGTCTTGCATACAGCAGAAACCATGTTGACCCAGAAGAGAATGAAAGTTCTTGTAGCAGTTTTTCTTCTTTTTCATTGACTTCTTGTCACCTAGCACTGTGACATAAAGTTAGCTACCATTAACCTGTCTTATACTGAATGATAGTACTGTGGGAGAAAGAAAACAAAAGTATTAGCTTAAAATGTCTATGATATTACAAAATATAAGAAAGTAAGAAAGAAAGAGTCATGGCCATTGAACCCTGACTTCAGTAGCTTACCATGTTGTAGCTGGTATTTATAGCTGCCTTCTGAGCTCTCCACATTCCTTTTGTCTCAGGAAGAACCGTGCTAGTTATGGTTCTTAAGTCCCCATAGCAACTTGAGATTTCACTCCTGATTAGTTTGGGATATGAACAGATTTTTCCTATTTGAGTTCCTGTAGTTTTCCATTGACTGGCCTTACAGGGTATGGTTAGCCTCAGGCATAGTCTATGGGACTTTCGGTGTTCTGAACTCTTTTGCTTTACTATGCAGTAGTGTTCAGTTCCTTCTTGGAAGGCAGCTTCAGACCACAGTTTCACAGCAACACCCCTCTTTGTCTGTGCTGCAGGTTTCCGAGGACTAGAGTGGCCTACACAAGCAGGATATTCTGGTCTCTGGGTGGGTGGAAGAATCCATCTTTTCTTAGACCTCTAGACCAGAAGAACTTAGGTTTATGAGGGCATTTGTTTTCCTTTCTGTACGAGGGAGAAGTACTGTGTCGGGAAAGTCAAATTAGTGCCCAAACATGTACTCCAGTAAAGGAAAAGGGCTATCTTTCCACAGTGGGAGTGGCCCAGTGGAATCAGTTTGCCCCCAGGTAGCTGCCCGATTGCCCAGTTAAACCAAGCCATGCTGGGGACTCAGTGTTGGTCTCTGCTAGGGGTAGACTGGCACTCAACAGTGGCTGTGGTCAGGCTGGCTTTGGGGAATAAAAGCCCATATTGCTAGGCTCACACATACCCCATGCCTGCCACAGTGAACCCTGTTTATGAGGCCATTGGGTAGACCAGTGGCTGGACAAAGAGACTCCCCGGCACCCACACAATGGGTCATTCTCTTCATTTTTCGCTAACTTATTAAAATCTACTATTGCTGGGATGATTATTATTTAATGAGCATGAAACACAAACACCATGATTCCTTGCACACTCAGAGACATCTTGGCACACTCTTCTTTGTCAGACTTCTTACCTCCCATTTTCTAGTCACACTACTTCAAACTTCAAGCCATCTGGCCAAAACTCTGCCATAGCCCACAACAGCAGAAATCTTTATCTTTGGCTTACTTCTCGTCCAAACAAAGGGGACAACCTCAGGCAGCTGTTTATATGGGTGAGGCTATGGGTGCAGGCGGGGAAGAGAGAAAATAGTGGAAGAGGAAAGGTACACAAATTAAAATGTACCTTTAATGTCTGCCTGGTCATTTCATATGTCACTTTCCTCAGCCTCATGTCTTGGGCTACAAATCACTCTGGTTATATGGCAGCTCAGGTCACATGCCACCTTGATGGTCCATGGGAAGGTGTCAGTCTCTACTAAGGTCCAGCAACAGACTGAATTACTTTTCAACCATAGGTAGCTGTCTACAAAGGGCAGTAGAATTTTGCTTCGAAATCCCAAGGCTTTGAATGGTGACTCATTTGTAGGGACTTTCTAGAGCCAGTATTATCAGATGTGCTGGGTCACGGGGCCCGAGGGTCAGAGAAGTTCGTACTGTCTCTTGGATCAATTACAAAGCCTTCTCTTGTTCAGAGATCCTTTCAAACTCACAACTCTTCAGGTCATCCCTACATGACTTTCCTAGGCCTCTTGTAACAGATCGCCACACACGGATTGCTTAAAAACTTAGACATTTATTCTCGTACAGGTCCAGAGGCCAGGAGTCTGCAATCAAGGTCTTACAGTCTCAGCCTGTAAGCATTGAAGGCAAAATGCCCCCTATGTGTCTCCTCGCTTCTGGCGGTTGTAGCAAGCTATCAGTCTGTGTGTCTCCATTTCCATATAAAGACATTGGTTGTTAAAATCAGGGTGTGCTCTAATCCCCTATGATCCCATCTTAACTTGATTACATCTGCAAAGATCCTATTATGAGGTAAAGCCACATTCATGGGTGCCGTATCTTTGGAGAGGTTTATAACTCTACCGTGGTAAATGAGCTGGATCAGCAGATGAAGAGCACACCCTCTTACCAGTCTACAGTCACTATAGATTGTGCCGTTTGTAGTCTCAGAAGGGGCCGTATGCAACAACTCACCTCCATCTCCAGGAGGATTACTCGAGAAGCCTCACACTATCAGACTGGACAATTTCCCCAAGGTCCAAAGTTCTGGCATTTTTGTCAGGTTTATTTCCAAGCTCTGACAGGCAAATGTCTTACCATTATGTTCTAAATAATAGCTACTGCTTGCTCACTAGGTCCAAATGTCATCAATATAATAGACCAGTGTGATGTCTTGGGAGAAGGGAAAGGCGATCTGGGTCCTCAGGGACTAAACTATGACCAGATTAAAAAAGCTGACCTGCCACTGACACAGGACAGGGAAGTGGCAATGCTGGCTTGGCCACCTGAAAGCGAACTACTTCTAGTGGTTTCTAAGAGTTATCAAGAGCAAAGCATTTGTCAGATCAGTAGGTACTGGGGAAGTGATAATATGCTCAGGCCGGTCACAGCTGGGGAGAGGTAGAGCAGGTGTGTGATACACAGAGAAAGAGATGGTAGAAATCAACAATGTTCTGTGTCCAATTCTCCATTCCACGCAAATGTCAGGCATTGGATTCATAGTCAGGGATGCTCCAGGGGGTGCTTTGCAGGTGCTTAGTCTGTTCAGCTATGTGGGTTAGCATGCCTCAGCTCTCCATCTTGTTTCCTTTTCTTTCTTGTCTGTAGTGCTCCCATGGTACACTTCAACCACTGGGGTTTCTCTTGGAGACAGTCATGCTTTTCCTCACAGAGCATCTAGAGTCTTGCTGCATAGAGAACACACCAGAATCTCTATACAGGCGTTAGAGAAATACAAGAGTCAATGGTACCTGAACATTTCCTCCATGAACCCACAATGCACATCTCATCCCTCAAAACCCACATCTCTAACCTAGAACTTTTACCTACATTTTATCACTGTTATTATTGCTATTGCAACGCTGAGGATCAAAACCACAACCCTGCACATCCTGGAAGAGTGCCATGCCACTATGACATACCCTAGCACCCTACTAAGCTTTAAATCCACTTATACACAACTCCTTAACTCTAGAGGTGCTGCATGGGAGCCTCAGTTCCATCTTGTTCAGAACCAGATCAACTGGCTTTTTTGTGAACTGATTCTTCTTTTTGGTTCCCTCCCAAAGGAAAGAATCATCAGTCATATGTAAGCCTCAGACTGGGCGTCATTTTGGTATCTGAATTCCCTGTCCTTCCACATTCCTGCACTTACGACTGTGTGTAGTTTACGTCTGATTTTTATTTAGACCCTACCTTGTTCTCCACCTTCCTGACACTGTAGTGAATTAAATGAGAAATGTCACTCATGATGTCTGAGGACATTATGAACCGTTTAGGAGGAGGATCTTTGGGGGAGGAAGGACATCACTGAGGATGACTTTGAGAGTGGATAGCCTCACCATACTTCTGATTCAGTCTCTGCCTGTGTTTGTGATTAAAGGTCTGGTCTCTCAACTTCTTCCTCCAGGTACCACATGCCTCACCCACCAATATGGACTCTCCCTCTGGAACCAGAAGTCAAAATAAACCTTTTTCTTCTACAAGTTGGCCACAGTCTTGGTCACAGCAACAGAAAAGTGCCTGATACATCTTCCTTCTCAGCTAGCAAAATAACACCCACACAGACGAACACTAGGCAGTCCACCGTCTCTGTCCTCGGCACTCCATCTCCACCTGGCCCATGTGATTATCTTCCCTGCCTCAACTATATCTATAGTGATATTTTATTTATGTTTATTAAATAATGCTTGCCTAATGATCAGAGGTCAGGCAGTGGTGGCACACACCTTTAATCCCAGGATTTGGGAGACAGAGGCAGAGGGATCTCTGTGAGTTCAAGGCCTCCCTGGATGACACAAGATGGGCGTCATTTGTAGTAATAAGGAAGCGGCGGCGGGGCTGCGTCCCCAACACCCCAGCCGCCTGCTCAGCTAGCTTATGCCCTGAAATAATTACACGGACACTGTATTCATTTAAACACTGCTTTGCTCATTTCTACCTAGCCTCTTCTAAGCTAACTCTCACACCTGGACTAGCCCATTTCTTATCATCTGTATAGCACCGGTCTTACCGGGAAGATTCTAGCCTATGTCCATCCTGGGTCGGAGCTTCATGCGTGCATCTTCCCTGGAGCGGGGAGCATGGCGTCTCTCTGAGGCGTGTGCTCCCGAGAGGAGAGCTGTCGAGTCTGACTTCACTTCCTCTTCCTCTCAGCGTTTTGTTCTGTTTACTCCACCTACCTCTGTTCTAACCAATAAAATGAGCCAAGGCAGTTCCTTTATTAGCCAATGACCTTCCTCCATCAGTGCCTTACCTTTAATCCTAGTACTAGGGAGTCATACACCACTAGAGGGAATATAAAATGGGAGGAGAGAGAGGCTTACTCTGCAGTTACCCAGCCTTGGTAGAGGGAAGACTTCTTTAGTGGCTTGACTGTTTTGCTTTTCTGGTTTTCAGATTGAACCCCATTTATCTGTCTCTGGGTTTTTATTATTTGTGTTACATATTTCTCTGCTCACACAGGCTTGTGGTGCTCCTTAGTTTGTTCCACACCCCCAGAACTGTCTTTTGTTCCTCCGTTTCTCACCTTCAAACACATAGCAACCCATGTGGTAACCATGTGGAGTTACCCCCTCCCACTCTCCCCTTCGCAGCATTCTGGTGACTCCATGCCCCCTCCTCCTCATGGGACAGGGATGAGGAGATCTGGAGAGCCTCTCATCTTTCAAGACCTCCCTCAGAGGAAAGCTTTGAAGGCTCTCTTACTCTGCCCTCCCCTCCCCCATCTTGAAGGCCAGACCACTCTCAGGACAAACCCCCACATGCTTTTTTATGGCTTTCTCTTACTTGGCACAGAATTCAAGCCTATATCACTATACTCAGATTTTCCTAAACTTCTCAAACTAGTTTAACAGAGAAATCGTGATTATAGTACCATTATAAAAAATTAATAACACAAACCCAAAACCTCACTCCATGTAGTTCTTAATCCCAACACCTGTTGGTCTTCTATCATTCCAGACTCTTTTTCACAAAAAAGACTAGGGTATTCAGGTTTCTCTGTTACTGTGCTCAATATCTGAGAACAGTCTAGAAGGAGGAAGGATTTATTTTGACTCATGACTTGTGTGATTTCAGAGTAAGGACGAGCCCTGTTGATGCATCTTGAGGAGACCAAGCATTGAGAGCCAACTGTATGGAAGAGCAAATTTGTTCACTTCCTAGCCACAGGAAGGGAGGAGGGAAGGAGAATATGGATAGAGGGAGAGAGAGAGAGAGAGAAAGAGAGAGAAAACAAGCAAGGATGTACCCTCAGTGACTATTTCTGCT
Organism: Microtus pennsylvanicus; assembly: GCF_037038515.1. NCBI lineage: Eukaryota > Metazoa > Chordata > Mammalia > Rodentia > Cricetidae > Microtus > Microtus pennsylvanicus. The sequence goes on from NC_134581.1 coordinate 28,221,624, forward strand.
AGCTAGTGAGGTCCCACCTCCTAACATTGTTCTCCCTCTCAAAAGAGCACCGCCAGCTGGTTATGATACATGATCAATGCAAGATCCTGTGGGAATATTTCATATTTAAACCCTACTGATGATAGTCTAGAAATAGTTCCATTTGAGTGCATGCAGATGGGCTAATCAGAGCATGTGATTGCTACAGTGGTCCACAGAACTGGACAGTTTAGGTAACCCTTCTGCTATTGACAGGTATCTTGAGATTTCCCCCAACATTTTTGAAGCAACAAACAATGTCACACTAAAGATTGTTTTATATATTTCCTGATGCATAAACATCAATTATTGGTGTTCTATATAGAGTTACCTTAAAGTAGAAATTCTGACTAGAAGGTGCACAACAGTTAATCCTTTCTTAGACACCAGTTTTTTCTTTTAAATTTGGTCATCTTTTAAGCATTTTTCTCATGTATTGGTAAGAGTTATTTGTGCCTGGCGGTGGAGGCACACACCGTTAATCCTAGCATTGGGGAGGCAGAGGAAGGTGGAGCTCATGAGTTCAAGGCCAGCTTGGTTGTTCTACAAAATGAGTTCCAGGGCAACCAGGGCTACACAGAGAAACCCTATCTCAGAAAACCAAAAATATAAAATAAAATAAAATAAAATAAATTTTATATTCTGGAGAATAATCCTCAACCTATACACATAACACACACACACACACACACACACACACACACACACCAAACCACACACACACATATATATTTTTCCCAGTTAGTTTCTTATTTTCAAATTTGGTTTTATTTAACATAGGAAGCTTTTAATTTTAAAGACATATTTGTATTTGTTCTTAGTTTCTGTCTCAGGAAGACAACATGCTCGGTCACTTGCATGTTTTGAAGTATTATTTACTTTTAAATTTCCTGTTGTTCTGCTTTTTATGTTTAGTCATTTCCATCCCTTGGGACTGAGTTTTCCATGCATCGGAGGATATTCTCTTTCTTTCGTTTTCTAAATTAAAAAGCAATTAGTCCACTCATCCCCAACCCAAATTGAAATGCCGTGTTTCCTAAACTAGCCTTCTAAATATACCCGCAGGTCTGTTTCTGGACTTTGCACTGATTTTCTTGGTCTTGCTTGTTTCTGGGTCAGCAGCACATTGTTCTACTTTCAGTCGTCTTTTCCTGTATTTTGCTATCTGATAAGAAACCACTTTTTTTTTTTAAAAAAAATGTGCTAATTATTTGAGAGGAGGGGAGAGTTTCAGTGGCCTTTCATAGTCAAAGAGCTTCGCAGAGTGGCACCGGTGAGTGCTGCGGGTGTGTGTGTGTGTGTGTGTGTGTGTGTGTGTGTGTGTGTGTGTGTGTATGTGTGTGTCATAGGTGCTCAATGCTCGGGGGGCTGCACTTCGCATTCCTCAGGTCTCCCAAAGACAAAGACAGCATTGGAAACGACAGCGCTTCCTGCTTTCCAGTCCATTTCCTAGTGTAGCTTAGCTTTTTGCGTGGATTATTTCACGAGAGTTGAACTATTATTTTATTTTGAATAAATAATATGTCTGCTATTGTAAAATTCAAAAGAGACAAAGGTGAAGGCTTACTCCTTCTCATTCCTAACAGCCAAGTACTTGGCTTCCTCACGGTAGCCCAGCCTGCATTCTGCACTTTGCTGCTCTAGCGCAGTGTCCCAGAACTCAGACTACATCAACACACACGATTCTGCTTTATGAAATGGATGTACTGTGATGTATTAGGACGACAACCAAGTTGTTTTAATAAACGCTTTCAATATGTGTAATTTCTCACATATCCAGAATAAAAAGTGTTTTCGGTATAGTCGAACGGAAAACCTGACATTTGAACAATTTCAATTTTCTTATTTGAAACACTGCTCTGTTGTGTGACCAGACATATGAGGTCTACTTGTATGTAATCCTTTTGTAGAAACTGGCGAGTTGTTCCTCGTCTATGTGCAGGGTCTAAAATTTGATTGTCTATCCTGGAGGCTTATCCTACTGAACCAAAGAGTCTAAATTTTGTTTTAAACATAGAAGTTAAATTAATATATAATATATATAGTATATGGGGTACTTGTATAGTTCAGTGTAATGATGCTTTTGGGGGAGTCTTTTATCTATACATGCATATATACTATGTATATGTGCTTATATATCTATGTATTTACTTAAGTATATATATACTTATATACTATATAAGCCTTCTAAGAATGAATAGGCATTGGGCATTTGTATACAGGTTTGAAATCAGTCCTCTCTGGCTTATTCTATATTTTGTGAAACTTTGTAATATTACCTTTTAGCGTTCTTCAACAGTATTTACTCTTGACAGTTGTGTGTTAAGCTTTATGAAACTATCATTTGTGAACATTCTGCAGAAGGACAGTCTCTGACACAGGAACCTGGACAATACTGTTGAAATGTCAGGACACTACCTGCAGAATAAACAGAATGGACTCTAGAAATGCTTGACCCATGAGCCATTTCTTCTAGACTTCTTAGTTGTTCAACTAAAAAAGGTTCCTGGCACTGATTCCTTTGTACTTTTCACTAGCCCCCCCCCCCGCACACACACACTGCAGGCTCAAATCAGACCAACCAACAAATATTATCTTGGCAATGAGATACAAGAGAGAACAAAGCCTCTGCTGGTTAGGTAATGCTATCTTCAGAGACGAGTGTTCATAGACAAGGGAGGGGGAGTTGTCAGAACCAAAATCATGGTAATGCTTACTGGTAATCTCAACACTTGGGAAGCTGAAGATGCCATAAGTTTGAGACCAGCCTAGACTTCATAATTTTATCTCAAATAAACAAGATGGAGTTCCTTATGCCAGACCTTCCAAAACTAACTAAAGCCAAGAAGCTATGCAGAAATGTTTCTTGTGTACCAGATACAAACTGAACGTGCGCTAACCCTGGTTCCCACTTGTATTCTTCTTATACTCGTTTCAGATGCAGGAGCATTTCACTGAGTTGTTAAAAAAAAAGAATGGTGGATCTCTGTGATTTCAAGCCCAGCTTGAAGGTAGTTCTAGGACAACCGTGTCTGTAAAAAGACCCTGTCTCAAACAAAACAAAACAAAACAAAACAAAACAAAACAAAACAAAACAAAAATAAGCAACAAACAGAAGGAGTGGGGAAATGTAACCAGCCTGCCTGGCAGAAATGAATACATTTTAAAGAGACACTTATGTCCCTCTCTTGGGCGTTTATACTATTAAGACAATGTATATCAAAAAATTAATATTTGCCCAGGAATCTCCTGCTGTGAGAAAAAAAACAAACAGAAGCCCTGGTGATAACTGGAAGAGGAATTTGTCCATCAAAGGGGGAATCTAATCTCTCTTGGAGACAGATTTGTAGCTTGTTGGTCAGTCTTGCTGGAGAGACTCCAGCAGAGACAATGGTGGCCAGGAACACACCTTGGCCAATCAGTCCCTTTAACTGTTCATGGATCCGAGGCTCGGTTCTGCATATTTCTTGCCTTCTGTTTAAATGCTACTCTCATTTTAGTATTCCGAGTTGGACTTGGGGTTTGTTGGGCATCTTTGTACCACTTCCAAAATGTGGCTACATTGAAAATGTCCCTTTATCCTGCTTTCCACTATAAACAACCATTCCACACATGACATTAGTAGTGCAGGGAGGACTTAAAATTTCAGTTTTGATTTATATCATTAGATTGATCTCTAAAAAGTTTTGAGAAAGTTCATGATGATTAAAGATCATAATAACATTTGATACTGGGTTTCAGGCCTGCTCAGACATATCCATGTATTATGGGAAGCACCATAGAGGCTCTGGACAGGGCCATAATAGTGAGTCAAACTCTGTGTGTGTGAATGCGCATGTGTGTGATGTACCCATGTTAAAAAGTTCAAGGAAGAACCAGTCATCTAATTAATGAGAATTCTGGTTCAAGCTCTAATAATGAAGGAAAATATTAGTAGCTTGAATAAAGAACTTGTGCCTTTATTATTCATTAGAAACTGGCAGTAAATAATAGCTTTGCATTTCATAGTTATGAGGCTGCTAATCAAAGCCCAGGGCATTGCTTAAGATCATAATTCATTATCCTTCACAGCGGTAGCATAGCGAGCCTTGCCTTTGTGAATCGCTAACTGGGCACTAGCCTCTGCTAGGGCGGAAGGCTGGTAATCACATCGCAAGATGAGAACATTGTCTCACATATGGGATGGGCTATGATTGGGATCCTACTCTTGGATCCAGCCTTGAAGGGGTTAAATCAGCTCCCTTTAGAGGGCGGGGTTTGCCTCAGGCAAATCCCGGCCAATAAAGAGTGCGCGGAGAGGCGGCTCGGCCCTTTTGTTCCTCGCTACCTGTGCTACGCTGGAACTTTGGTTTAGTAAGTTTAACAATAAACTGGTAAATATTCTTTGATATCTGCATTGCCTTTATTTTGTGCCGGAACATCTGGCGCCTCCCCCGTGGGGCTTTGCCGAGAACCGGCCCCGAACGGAGTCTCTTGCACCCCGGGGTCGCTACGGCGGTCTCTCTGGGCGCGCGCGGAAGAAGTTGAGATTCTCAGCAGTCTCTCTGGGCGCGCGCTGAAACAGCTGAGACTCTGAGCGACTCGATTTTCCCTGCCGCTTGTTAGAGTATCAAGCAGTGAGTTTGATATCCACAGAGCCTTTTTAACAGCGCCTAAAGCTCTGTTCCGAGCCGCCCCGGCCAGATTTCCCGTGCGCAACCGCCCGCGGCGCGCGCGCTGCCTGTGTCTGCTCCCCCTCCCACCACCCCCACCGCCGCCAGCGCTCAGGTCACGTGACAGCGGCCTGAGAGCCCCGGCAAAAAATACTTATCAGCTTGGTGTCTGTTTCAATTTTGTTTTTGAGTCCTTTTATTTCAGATTTAGGACACGTGGATTCAACTGGGCTCTTTCGCCACCACTGGCAGGAACCAGTTATTACAGGTAAGAGAACTTTTTCTTTTCTAAATAATGTCTGACAACGTGACCGCAGCCTATTTCAATAGTTCTTTTGAATGCACCGTTTGGGAGATCTTACAAGAGGTGTCTACCACACCGCATATATGGATATTCCTGGGATTCTTATTTTTCCTTAGCACTATTTGGTTTGATAATAGGAAAATGATCAAATCTCTTAAGGCAGAGGTTGAACGTTTAAAAACAATTGAGAATGACAACAATCTTCTCAAGAATCAGTTTGAAGTTCTCCAGGAAGAAAACAAATCTTTGTTTAACATGACTCGGTTAACTGAGCAAAATCTAAAAAAAGTACAGGTTGATGTTAAGGAGAAATTCATTACTATGGAAGAAGGAACAGCTGAATTGGATCGTAAGTTTCAGCAGTCCCTTTCTGTAGGAACTGAAACGTTAACTGAGAGAATCAAAACTGCTGAATGTGACAATCGAATTTTGTCTAAAGCTTATGACAGATTGGCGGAAAGATTGTCAATACAAGAAGGCACGGTTTATGCCATAAAAATTATGTCCAAAGATGACAAGTTATCTCTACTGGACAAATTTCATACTCTAGAATCCTCAATGAAGGCTTTAGAACATAATTCTGGGCAGGAGATTCAGACATTACAAAAAGCAATGGTGAATAGAATTGAAAAGATTGAGGAATTTCTAAATTCTGAAGAAGAAGAGCAAAGGGTAGAAAGGCAAATTTTAACTACATCTGTGGATAAATCCCTCCGGGACAATTTTCACAAAGCTCTACCTACAGCTCTACATGCCTTTCCTGTAATAACAACAGAAAAGGTGGTTGGTTCCAGAAACCCTAGGGTCATCAAGGAAGATACATGGGAGCCTGTCCGTATGAATGATCTCAAAGAAATTAAACAGGCCATCATGTCTTTTGGGATGCACTCCCCTTTTGTTAAAGAGATGCTAAAATCTTGGGCCACAACAAGCAAAGCAACCCCCTTGGACTGGCTCCAGCTGAGCTCCGCGGTCCTTGAGAGTGGACCGCACTTAAAATGGAAATGCTTATTCAGGCAAGAGGCTAGACTTTTAGAACAGCAGGAAAAGGCGAAGGGAATTGACGTTTCCCTAGATAAAATTCTAGGTGAAGGGCTCTTTTCAGACCCTCAGGAACAAGCTAATTTGGATGAAAACATACTTTCTATGTGTACTACAGCAGCCTTAAGGGCTTGGGACAGAGTACAAGACCCAGGACAGAGAATGGAATCATTTGTCACAGTTAAACAGGGTCAGAGAGAACCCTTTAGTGACTTTTTACAAAGATTAACTAAAGCTGTACAAATGGGGATACCTGACCCAGAAGCAAGACGTATAATAATTGAGTCTTTGGCCTATGAAAATGCTAATGTGGAATGCAAAAGGATCTTGAGGCCTTTAATGTTCAGATCAGCGTCCTTGGAAGAATGGGTCTTGCATACACTAGATGTTGACACATTTGACTATGGCACGGAAGCATGGGTAGAAGAAGCAATTTCCAATGGTAAAAAGAGACACCAGAATACCAAATGTTTTAATTGTGGCAAAATGGGTCATATGAAAAGGAATTGTAAACAACGGGTTTTCAGAAATAATAATAATGCATCTTCTAGAAATAACAGGAATAGAAGGAATCAGCCTTCAGGTTTATGTAGAAGATGTGGGAAGGGCAGACATTGGACGAATGAATGCAGGTCTACAAGAGATAGACAAGGCAACCTGATACAGACGGGAAACGTGAGAGGGGGGGCCTCTCAGGCCCCCATGGCAAACATGGTTCAGACATTCCCAGTTTCTGCAGAGAACATGCCTCGTCAGGACAATTAGAAAGCCACATGCCTACTGTTACAAGCAATAGTAATCAGAAAGATGAGTTACGTGTGTTTTGGCAAACTTCTATAAATGATCAAAGACCTAAGCTGAGAGTGTGTGTAAATGGCATTTTTATTACTGGCCTACTGGACACAGGTGCTGATGTAAGTATCATTACCCCAGAATCTTGGCATCCATATTGGCCTCTTCAGAATGTAAATGTCCAGCTCCTGGGAATTGGAACCCTATCTCGAGTAAGGCAGAGCACGAGATGGGTTGAATGTATAGGGCCTGAGGGACAAATAGGAAAATTAAGGCCTTATGTAGCCAATATTGCAATGAATTTATGGGGTCGTGACCTATTACAACAATGGAATACTCAAATTAACATTCCTGCTACTTCTAGAGCCCATATTTCTGAAAGGAATATTAAAAGTTATTACAAAAGGACAAAACCGGCCATTAGGGCTGTGCAGGAACAAGCAATTGATGTCCCTTCAGAAATACCAACAGCCTTGCCTCTAAAATGGTTGACTGAGAAACCAATATGGACAAAGCAATGGCCTTTAGCTGAGGAAAAGCTACAGGCTTTAGAACAGCTGGTACAAGAGCAACTAGATGCTGGACACATAGAAGAATCTACCAGCCCTTGGAATTCTCCTGTATTTGTGGTTAAGAAAAAATCAGGTAAATGGAGAATGGTGACAGATCTCAGGGCCATCAACAAGGTTATTCAACCTATGGGCCCTCTGCAATCTGGAATTCCGTTGCCCTCTTTATTACCAAAAGGATGGCCTCTCATAGTTATTGATTTGAAGGATTGTTTTTTCACTATACCTTTGCAAAAAGAAGATAGAGAAAAATTTGCCTTCACAGTGCCTACTTATAACAATTCTCAACCTTCGAGGAGGTACCACTGGACCGTCCTCCCCCAGGGTATGTTAAATAGCCCCTCCCTGTGCCAATATTTTGTGAACCAACCATTGCAAATAATACGCAAGAAATTTCCCAAATCTATTGTATACCATTACATGGACGACATATTGTTATCTGATTCAAACATAGATACCTTGAACAGGCTGTTTGAAGAAATACAGATACTGTTACCTAAATGGGGATTGCAAATTGCTCCTGAAAAGATTCAGAAGGGAGATTCTGTTAATTATTTAGGTTATAGAATAGGTTTGCAAAAAATTAAGACACAGAAGGCACAAATTCGGAGGGATCGCTTACGGACTCTTAATGACTTTCAAAGACTGTTAGGAGACATTTCCAGTTTACGACCAACTATTGGGATAACACCTGATCTAATAATTCATTTGAACAAGACCTTGGATGGTGATAAAGATTTAAACAGTCCCAGAGAATTAACAGCTGAAGCAGAAAAGGAACTGACAATGATTGAGGAGAAATTACAACAGGCACATGTGGACAGAGTGAATCCAGAGCTCGATTGTATTCTCGTCATATTACCATCGAAAATTTCTCCTACAGGAATTTTAATGCAGAGAGATGATATTATCTTGGAATGGATCTTTTTACCACATAAACCAAGTAAGAAACTGAAAACTTATGTGGAAAAAGTCTCTGAGTTAATTATAAAAGGCAAGCTGAGACTTCGTCAACTAGCAGGCATAGACCCAGCAGAAATTATAGTGCCTTTCACTGCTGATGAACTAAAGAAATTATGGGAAGATAATGAACCATGGCAAAGAGCTTGTGCTAATTTTTTGGGAGACATTAATAACAACTATCCAAAAAGCAAGCGGCTCAACTTCATAAAGAGAACTTCTTGGATCCTTCCTCGAATAGTCCGTGATGCTCCAATAACTGGAGCCCGTACATTCTATACTGATGCCAATAAATCAGGGAAGGCAGGTTACAAATCAGAAGACTTGGGTAAGGTGGAACAAAGTCCTTATGATTCTGTCCAGAAGGCAGAATTATATGCCATTCTTATGGTACTAAGAGATTTTAAAGAACCTATTAATATAGTTACTGATTCACAATATGCAGAAAGAGTTATTTTACATATTGAAACTGCTGAATTTATACCTGATGATACAGAACTAACCTCATTGTTTATCCAGGTTCAAGATTTGATCAGGAACAGGCTTTGCCCTATGTACATAACACACATCCGATCCCATACGGGTCTGCCAGGTCCTCTAGCACAAGGTAATGCAGAAATTGATCAATTATTGATTGGTAGTGTGCTTCAAGCCTCTGAATTTCATAAAAAACATCATGTTAATAGCAAAGGTTTGAAGAAAGAGTTTTCTATTACATGGCAACAAGCTAAGGAGATTGTGAAGAAATGCCCTACCTGCTCTTTCTATAACCAAACGCCACTGCCAGCAGGAGTTAATCCAAAGGGCACTCATAGAAATGAAATCTGGCAGATGGATGTGTTCCACTTTCCAGAATTTGGCAAATTGAAGTATGTTCATCACACCATCGATACTTATTCAGGCTTTCAGTGGGCAACTGCTTTAAGTTCAGAAAAAGCTGATTCAGTAATCACTCATTTATTAGAAGTCATGGCTATCATGGGTATACCTACACAAATAAAGACAGATAATGGTCCTGCTTATGTCTCTAGGAAGATGAAACGGTTTTTTGATCATTACAATATCAAGCATGTTACAGGTATACCATACAATCCTACAGGTCAAGCAGTCATAGAAAGATCAAATCGAACTATAAAGGATATGTTGCACAAACAGAAAGGGGTGGAAAACACCCCTAGAAATAGGTTACATAATGCTTTGTTAACCTTGAATTTTCTCAACGCTAACGAGAAGGGAACGACGGCTGCAGAAAGACATTGGATAATGGAAAAGTCTGCTGAACTAAATCAACCAGTTTATTTCAAGGATGTACTGACCTCACAATGGAAGCCAGGAGATGTGCTGCGTTGGGGAAGGGGTTTTGCTCTTATCTCCACAGGTGAGGAAAAATTATGGATACCGTCAAAATTAATAAAGGTTCGGTTTGAGGAAGAGAAGTCACTTGGAAAAGATAAATAACAATTCATTCACAAGGATGACCGACATACAGATGGTAAGGTTTACTAATAGGATGGGGGCAGGGTTCTTTTCTTATCTCCACAGGAAAATATTCATCTCCAAAGAATTTGAGGGACCCTGAATATTTAATTACTGATGGATGGAAAATAGATACGACCCATTAAACATCAACAATAAAATTCTATACGTATCGTAAGTATTGGTTTTATATATATTTATGTATATTTATATGTTTTATTGAACACTTCTTTATAAATGTGTAGAGCTGGTTTTGGAGTTGGACTATGGCTCAGTCCTTCTTCAATTCCAAGCCTGTTGATAAGAGATATTTCAAAGTTTCTGTCTCAGGTCAGGAGCCATGAAATGGGACAGAATAAGAATAATTTTATACTTGATAAACTTTCTTTGCCTTCCCTCACATCTGTGTCTTTCTTTATATGTCAGTATAAGTCCTTGTTGTTAATGTTTAAATTTCCCATAACAAGCAACATATTTTCCTACAGTAATTTTTGAAGTTTCCAGGATGAAGATGGGGCCCCACAACATCAACTCAATCTGGTTTTTATGACGTCATGAATTTTTTTTTTTTTTAAGCACTAATTTTGGATCTGTTTTTTGGTACCAATTGCAAGAGACAATTTCATATGATGCACATTTTTGACAACGCTCTGGCCGGACCTTCTCGAAACACACAGAGACTAGTTATAGTTTTCTTAAGTCAAAGGTTAATTTGGGAATTTTACCATCGTTTGCTTTCACAGGGGCCCCTAAGAAGAACGTCGCCCCCATGTCAGCTAGAAGCAATCTAAGAGGACGACGTCCCCTCTCCCAACAGAGTTTGCCCACAGGGTTAGGGACATCTTTTAGTGGTTGGTTTAGGGGTGAGGGGATGGGGAGATATTGTATGGAATTAGGGATATATATATATATAAAAAAAAAAAAAGAGGGGGATTAACTGGGTTGATGGGATGATTGGTATTTGTGACTTACTGTTTTTAGAAAATTATGTTGGTACTGTTTCTTGTATATTGATATATTGAATATTGAATGTGAGTGTTCCTACCTCTATTTTGGTATAAGAGTATGCTTATATTGTATGGATACATCTATCATATCACAATGTACATTTCTACCTCTGGTCCTATTTATGTAATAACATTGTTTACATTTGATAAGTAATGACATTGTTTACAAGTGAAGATCATTGTCTTCATACATTGCACAATTGTTTATTCCCTTAGTTTTCAAATTAGATAGGTATTGAGAATTACATGTTTGTCATATTATTTTTAGGTTAATCAGGTCTTTTAGATACATAGAGATTATTTTCAGTATAGATAGTATAATCTTCAGCTTCTTTGAAGAGCTGTAGAAAATGGCCTTTAATCTAACCTAGAATTCTGTGCCATCGAGACACAATTTACTCCTGGCAACACCACTCTACTCCCGAGAGAACGTTGAGCACCAAAGACACTCCACTGGGAGCTTGTCTTCCTGGCAGAACTGGCCTTTGGGTTAAGAAAAACCCATACCTCAACTACTGACTAAGATATAAACAGGATTGTCTTATCTTGCCAAGACAGGGTAGGATAATCCTAAGAAAGTTCCTTGCATTTGAGAATGGTATGTCAGTTATGTTAGGCCTTAGCCAAAGTTGGTTGACTCAACATTGCAAATGAGATTTTGGGTGATTGCCCAGGCAGTCAGTTGTCTCTGTCATTTGTTGCACATTTTGGATATCTCTTTTTTGTTAAGTAATATTTACTCCCTTCTCAGATCTTTGATGGAGTTGAAGATTATTTAATTGTAGTTACTCTTTAGCAAAACTTTTGCTCCCAATATTGTTTGTTATATTTATCATTTGTTATTATTGTTATAGTTATATTTGGTTTAGTTGTGTCTTATTTAGACAAAAGGGGGAGATGAAGGGGTTAAATCAGCTCCCTTTAGAGGGCGGGGTTTGCCTCAGGCAAATCCCGGCCAATAAAGAGTGCGCGGAGAGGCGGCTCGGCCCTTTTGTTCCTCGCTACCTGTGCTACGCTGGAACTTTGGTTTAGTAAGTTTAACAATAAACTGGTAAATATTCTTTGATATCTGCATTGCCTTTATTTTGTGCCGGAACACAGCCTGGTGGAGGTTATCCCCACTGCCCTTGTCGGCAGTAGTTCATGATGGCACGTTGAAAGAGAGCTTGTCTCTTACCGAGAAACCATGGGGAGGCAGAGACTAGCTTTGTTCTAACTCACTCTTCGTGAGTTGGTGTTGGCTTTAAACTGCTCCCTCCCCTCCATACCTTACTTTATTCCATCTGGTAGGCCAAATTCTTCTTCCTTCCACTTCCTGTTTCCATTACCATTGGAATTTTTGGACGTCTCCCCCATCCCCTTAACACAAACAAATACCAAATTTTCGGCTCTTGCTTCCACTTGACAGGGGGCAGAAATAAGATGAATCCTCATCTTCTGGACCTCTTTCCTTCCTCCTTTAGTGTCTTCTCTATTTTTAAAACTTCATAGATTCTGGTCATTTCTGGTGGGATGAAAGGATGCTGTACCACTTGGCTTGACTCAGTTTCCCTTGTTTGCGACATCTTCCCAAGATTTCTTTATTCCTTCAGTGACTTCTTGCTCCAGTCCCTTTACCTGTTCATGGATCCGAGGGCCCATGCATCTCCCTTATGCTAGCATTTAGTACCTGCTGCACCCATTTCTCTACAGACAAGAGTGTAGAGCTCTCACTTAGCCTGGTCAGAGGAGATGCCTTGAAATGAATCGATAACCAACACGATCATACTCCATAACAAAGTTTTATTAGGATGATGTCAAATTAGAAAACTTCTCTCCTTGCCATATTTACCTGACATGACAAGATTTTCCTTAGCTGAATATAAAAGTTTCCCCCAGTCTCTACTACTTGGGAGCAAGAAAACGGACATGCAGAACAGTATACTTGATATCACAGGTCTAAGGCTTACGGGGTGCTCAGCGAAGCATGCATTATCTTTAAGCTTTGGGCCTGAGAAAGACATCATTCTCCATGTCCCTCAAAAGCAAGGCCATTAGGTCTTGGGCTTCCAAGTCTGAAGCCTGCTCTTTGGAGCTCAACAGCAACACCTGCATTTCAAGAGAAGCTAGGCTTGAGGTATCTTTTGACTTCAAAGGCACAGGTCATGCAGCTGAATTAAAAGCTATTGTGTTGGTCTCTCCAATGAAGATTTGAGCCACACCGACAAGGGGTTGGTCTGGATTGGTGCTTGTCCTTGGTGCCTCAGTGTGGCCTAAATGCCACCAGCCCTATTATTTTTGTCTTTTTGTTATCATCCAGTCACCAATATTGGAATTGGAAGAGGTCAGGGCCCCTGCACAGTCTCCCCCATATGGAAGGGTCATGCTGCAAAATATGACTTGCCAGCATGCAGAGGGAACCTGCTTCAAGAGCCAAGAAGCTCCTCCAGTGCACACAAGGGAGGGAGGCTTATCATCTGAGGAAAACACAGCATGTGGGAAAGAAACCAGCTTTCCCTGGAAAGAGTCCCCTTAGGCTGGCAAGAGGCCCTGTGCTTAACACAGACACACCTGGAGGCAAGCAGCTCTTTGGAGTGGTGGGAAGAACCGTATGGACAGAGTGCCAGCAAGGACAACAGGGCCTCCAACTCATGCAACTACTCTGAGGCCATCGAGAGTGAGCACTGAACACTCACTCGGCTCTGAACATAGCCCTAGAGTCGGTTAGAACAAGTGGAGTCAGGTCCTAAGAGATAAGAATTATCGCTTTTGCGCAGGGGCTCTTTCTTCATGTTATTAATGCTCCATAATTAAGGGAAAAGAATCCAAAATCCACGCAAAGGGCCTAGAGAGCTGTCTGAGGAACAGGAGGAGCCCCCCCCCCAGACACCCCGCACATCTGGATCATCCCAAAGGCCTTACTCTCCTGGCCCTCAATCCAGCAGTAAAAATGGCTGTCAGATAATTAAATGAGGTTACATAATACAGAGGGAAGGTAATGAATTCTCATTTCTGAAGGCACGGGAGGATACATGTGACAAGGTTTTGATTCTGTCCAATTTATGTTCTTAATACTCTTTCTGTCTCTCTCTGTGTCACCTCTTAGGCTGTTGGCATTCCTCGGTGGTCTTGCGTTACTTGTGATCGCATCTGCACTTATCATGCCAATTAGTCCATCTTGGGTTGACCCTGAGTCTGCTCAAGTTTGAGTTCATAGCCTCCCAGGCCCAGGTCTCCCTCATAGATGTTTTCCTTGCCTGGGGTCTGGAGTGAAGGCTTCTGGTCTAGAGCTAGCTTTGTGGCAGGACTGCTGGGGGAGGAGCCTGGCTCCTGGTAATTCATGGCAAGTTCATCTTGGTTTACGATACATTCCACATCATCCTCTTTCAGTTGCTCCTGGTTAGAGAGAGAGAGAGAGAGAGAGAGAGAGAGAGAGAGAGAGAGAGAGAGAGAGAGAGAGAGAGGTCACTTCATGATGAAGACAGAAAACAGGATCCCCATTGTGTAAGCAAATAGATTTTGTGTGTGTTATATACATACATACATACATGCAGGTGGAGGCACAGGTTGACATCAGGTGTTTTTAATGACTTTCCACCCCCCCTCACCCCCCCTCCTCGCCTTTTTCAAGCAACTTTCTCTTCTCTTGCTAAACCTGGGCTCACCCGTCTGGTTAGACTAGCTGGCTAGTGAGCTCTCTAGGGATCTACTCGTCTCTATCTCTTTAGCGCTGGGATTACAGGCGCATGGCTGGTGCTGGGGATCCCCCAGCAGGTCTTCATGTTTGCACAGCCCATACTTTACTGCCTGGAGCCTCTCTCCAGAGCTGGAGACCCCCTTTTTCTTAGAATTAATTTTACTATGGCCCATCTGTGCTTGTTCGTGGCACAGCATTCTTTGCATCCTCATGAAAACTTGCCTTCCTACACAGCCTCAAAGAGTCTCCAAGCCCAAGGTCAGCAGAGGCCCGTGACCCATCTCCTTGGGCTGAGGGGAGAAGAATGGGATTTGGTGGATTTTCTTTACTGGCACCCAGGAAGGTCGGCTAGAATCAAGACAGCCAAATCCTGTGTTCTTAAAAAAGTTCCATCCCTGAAGAGAGGGAGGAACGATAATATGAGCAAAGGGGTCAAGATCATAATTGGGGTACCCATGGAAATAGCTGACCTGAGCTCACTGAACTCCAGACAGACAGAACCTGTAGTGGATCAGACTAGGCCCTCTGAATATGGGTGAGAGTTGTGTGGCTTGGGCAGTCTGTGGGACCAGGATTTATCCCTACTGCTTGAACTGGGTTTTTGGAGCCCATTCTTTTTGGAGGGAAACCTTGCTCAGTCTAGATATGGGGTGGGGGGGCGGTGAGGAGGGCCTTGGTCCTGCCTCAAAGTGATGTGCCAGACTTTGTAGACTCCCCATGGGAAGCCTTACCCTCTCTGAGGAGTGAATGTGTGTGTGGGGGGGGGGGGGAAGGGAGCAGGAGGAGGGGAGTGAGTGGGAACTGGGACAGGCATGTAAAATGAGGAAAGATTGTATTAAAACAAAAAAAAGTCCATGCTGATTTTGAAGGGCACCTCCCTTCCAGCAAAGTGTTGCTGCTGAAGATGTCATATTTCACTTTAAATGGGGTTCCAGGACATTTTTTGAGACAAGTGTCACAAGGCTAGGAATGACTGGTATTGACCCTAGAGGACAGGATAACATCAGTAATAAATAGATCTGACCAGGAATGGTCACCTCAGCCAGAGTGCCCCCTGAAGGGAGTGGCATCTCAACTCATCTTCCATTGACTTGGGAGGATGACAGCAAGTCAGGGCACAGCAAAGGTTGGCTGGGTCAACTTAGGACAGGGTTCCCACCTTTAGCCTACTCTGGGAGCATCTGAGAGCTATTTTAAAACAGACATGTTGTGTGAGGATTGCTTCTATCACACTCCTAGGGGAAGCCCCCAGCTGCTGCGGTTGTGGAGAGAGAGAGCCTCCAGTAAAGGAATGCTGGCTGACGGCTCCTTAGGCCACTTCCAGCTCCCCGACTCTGCTCTTCTTCAGTTGCCTGACACTCGGATTTGCTGGGAATGACTCTAATTGCTTCTCAGTGGGTTTTTATTCTACTCCCCTGAGCTATAAAGCACAGACCTAATATTCAAAACTTCAAAACACAGCAGTTTGTGAAGAAGCATCACTTTTACATTTTCTAAGTTCATTTTATGATTAAAGATATTGGCAAAAAATAAAAAAAATGCCTTTTTAAAAAAGAAGAATAAGCCACCATCAGCAACAACAGAGCAGAGAAGAGAAATACTTCTTGGTGCAGTGATTGTCAAAGAACGCTTCCTCCTCAAGATAGAGAGGAAGAGCCCCGAGGTCTCTAGCTCATCAGTTACTCACCCGGCTTGCCCCACCTGACCGTTCACTCACCCCATAGGCCTGCGGACTGGTGAGCAGCCGGGAGACGGGGCCACACCATGCAGGCAGCGTAGTGGTCAGCGGAGGACCCGAGTGGGTTAAGATGGGCTTCAGATATCTGGGGTGGGGGCTGTTAAGGAAAGCTTGTCAAAAGGAAGTTAGACTTTCATTTCTCTCGCAGCAGAAACCTTTGCCTGTTGCCCAAACAGACAGTTATGTTCACCTTTAAATCTTCTGCTCCCTCATTTAGGAAGCGATTTGGCCTGCAAGAATTGCTGATTTTAATCTTTGCTCTACGCACTGTTGTGGCTCTCCAGACAGTCTTTCAGAGTGCAGAAATGGCGAAGGGGCTGCACACGTTAGAGAGATATGCAAAGATCCCCCTTGGTCCCTCCAGCCACCACACCACGGCCAGTCTGCTTAAAGAATGCATTCAGAAGAACCACCTAGAACAACAACATAAAAAGTGTGTTTCCTAAAAATTGAATGTGAGCAAACATGTGCATGCGTGTGTGCGCGCACACACACACACACACACACAGTAAGAGAGAGAGAGAGAGAGAGAGAGAGAGAGAGAGAGAGAGAGAGAGCAGTCATTTCCACAAAGAAGCAAGAGGTATTTCCACAAAATGCTCAGCTATTTCAGAATTGGGTAGTCAACATGGAATGTTCTCCAAGATTCTTAATTTTCAGTATTCAATACAGTCACTTTATACATCAGCACACTTCTATACAAAATTATGCAAATCAGCTGCTGCTAGGTTTCTTCTATTGTCTAGCACCTGTCTTTCCCATCTCTTCATCCCAAAGTGCTCTAACCAGTTAGAAGGAAAACCTGTTCATCTGAAGCCATTGTGTTTCCCTCCAACCTATCAATAACGATGTCTGTAGGAACCACCCATACCTGGAGAACACCTTTTCCCCTCCTTTTACCTACTTGCTATAGGAACAGAGCGAGGAGCTCTGGTCCTCTCTGACTGCAGATCACTTGACAGTAAAGCATCGATGAAGCTGGGAATCATGGGAACACGGCCTAGGCGTGCCGGAAGGGAAATGGCTGATACGATGTACAAGCCAGTCTGCAGTGCTGCATGTAAAAGGGAAGCTTGCTTCCTGTAAGATGAGCGGCTGGTAAGACCAGCTTAGGGGCAGGGAAGAAATTATTCTTCAGAGACTGCCTTTGCTGTCACATCTTGTAAGCACATACACAAATCTGAAAGCCCTTGATGATATCCTATTAATTTTCATTGGAGTGTTATTTCCTTCATTTTCTGGATGAAGGGATCAAGGCCTAGAGATATAATAATTTTATATAACCTAAAGTCTTCCTTTGGCAACTTTGGTTGTGAGCCTAGCCTTTAATGGCTGAGCCATCCCTCCATGCCCCACCACCAAACCTCTCTGTCTTATTTAGTGTTTTATTGCTGTGAAGAGACACCATGACCATGACAACTCTTATAAAGGAAAACATTCAATTGGGGAGGCTTACAGCTCAGAGGTTTAGTTCATTATTGTCATGGTGGGAAGAATGGTAGCATACAGGCAGACATGGTGCTGGAGAAGGAGCTGAGAGTTCTGCATCTTGTTACACAGGCAACAGAAAGTGAACTAAGACGCTAGACCTTGTTTGAGCTTCTGAAACTTCAAAGCTGGCCCCCAGCAACACAGTTCCTCCAATAAGAACATACCTACTCCAACAAGGTCACACCTCCTGTAATGCCAAGCATTCAAACACATGAGTCTACGGGAGCCATAAACCACCACAAACTCCTTGGGAACTTATCAAGACAGAGTCAGGGATGGCAGGTGATCCACAGACTTCTCTAAAAGCGAACTTTGGAGTCCCTTTGTGCTGGTGAGCGGAGCCCCTCCTGAGCCAGGGCAGGACATGGTGTCCTGCCAGGGTTTACCATACACATGGGCCCTTGAAAATCTGGGGGAAGACTTTTTGCTGGCTAACTGAAGAGCAAGGAACACCGAGCCAACTTGGTTTCGCGAGGCCTAAGTGGTGGTACCTCAACAGTGTCCTAGGGGTGCCACCGTGGTCAAGGCTCTAGGAGTGTGAGAGAGGCCCAGGGAACCTGTACCACGCTTCTCAGCATGCTGAGAAGCAAAATCAACAAAACAGTATTATTTAAGTAAAGCACAAATTTAAAGTTATGTCAAAAACATTCTTTTAATCCTGATGAAGTACCTCTTTAAATTATGAACAATACTTCTAGAGCAAACCCTTAAAGGCTAAATTCTAGGGTTTTTTTGCGGGGGGGGGGGGATATTAGAACCTAAACCAAACAGAAGCATTTAGCTCCTTCTGGACAGGGTTTACAATTATTCAAAGAAGACACGGACAGGAACATCAGCTATACTGAACAACTGATGATCCAGTTATTAACCCATCCAAGTCTCAGACTTACTATAGATATTCACTAAAGTAACATAAACAGAAGAGTTTTATACTTACGCTTGCTATTCAGATGCTACTTTTTATGGTATTTAGGATTAAGCCTAAGGTTTCATTCATGTTGGGAAGAAACCCTACCATTGAGGTAGCTACACCCCTTAGCCTGCTTTTTACCTTTATTTTGAGATGGCGGAAGGGGGCGGGGGTGTCTCAATAAGTTGTCTATGCTTGCCTTGAACTGGTGGTTTTCCTGCCTCAGTCTCTCAAGTACCTGGGATTCTATGCCTTTGCCCACCAGGCCTGGAACATTCGTCTGACTTATAAAATTTGTTTTTGATGTTCTAGTCCTTGTCTAATAGTGCGGATCAATAGTGAGGGTAAACACGGCTGCCACTCCAGGACTGGTGCAGCATCGGGATTTACGGGCTCTGAAGCAGATCTTGTGCCTGGACAGCTGTGTTGATTAAAAACTACCGAGTAGGGGCTAGCAGGAAGGGATGAGGGAGGAAGTGGTGGGGAGCCTCTGCTGGCACACGACTCCTGGCAAGCATGCGATGCCCTCTGACTATTCTGTGGTGGTGTGAACCCCAGAAAGCAGGACCTCTTGAATGATGGGAGATATGAAGCTCCATGCATTGCCACAGAGATGTGGGTGTACTCCCCAACATCTTTGTTTGCCTAGTGATGGCTGTATAGGATGTGCTCTGCCTCTGGTACAGGATGATATTCAAAGGTGGTGTGGGGTGAGGGATAGAAGTAGCTTCTGCATGAGTTCCCGAGAAGAACGAGAAGGCTGATGCATGAGGTTTTTCTGAGGATGGAAGGCCAAGAGAGGTCAAATGAACAACTTGAGCTTGAGACAGCGGAGATCCCAGGAAGAGTGGTGATGACACAAAATAAGAAATTACCTTTGTGCTTCACTCTCTCGCCCACCCCCACCCCACTCCCTCCCTCCCGCTTGTTTGTGATCACACACACCACTAGTGCAAGACAGAGACGAGCACCCACAGAAGCAGAGTAGCGATGTGTGAGAAGACGGAAGGCTTCATTTCCAGGCTGTAGCACCCTTGGGTGCAGGGCTATTCCTTTTATTTGTGGATAGTATTAACCACTCAATAAATGATTGCTAAATAATAAAGACACCAGCTAAGTGAGGGCAGATAAAGGCTCAGGGGAACCCAGCAGACCTGGCCTGAGACTGTGGACTCTTTCCTCACAGCGTTCTGCCCTCTCCTAGAGACAGACTAACTGGACCTGCCTACTAAAATGATGGAGTGGAATCGGGGGAAGCAGTAACTTTCTGGTTCTTCATTGCTAAGCAGTATCGGAAAAGCAGCTGGATCTCCAAGGTTACCTGAATTATTAAAAAGCAAGAAAAATCTTTTGATCTACAAAAAACTCCTCTACAGCAGATTTTGCAGAATGTGTTATTTTTCTCATTAGGGCTCTGGTGTGTGTTTTGGGAGGCAGAGTCCTCAAGGGGCATTTGGCTATGGCTACTTTTGCTTCCCTTGTAAACTGAGAGTGCGGTGAGACAAAATGCTAAGCTCTTGGGGGAGACCAGGGGCTTTTCTCATTTTCAAAGGCACTCGTGGTTTGATTCAGGAATGAGTGGAAGCTGGAACCCAGGCTGAGATTGAACGCACACTCAATAGGAAAGGCCATTAGCAAATGCCTTTCTCCTTTGGCCATAGATACTAGAGCAAAATTCTGTATCCATTTGCACTAACAACTGACGTACCCAGCCGCAGGAAAGCCTCTCACCTCTGTTTTGTGTTGAGGCTTGGGTTACTGGGGATCATCATGCTTTATTCATTTTAAGTTGCTCCAACTAATGGATGTTCACTGGTGTTTGCGCCTTGTCTAAGTGACTTTTCACAGATTGGTGACAAGCAAAGACCCGGCTCATCTTCCCCCTTTAAAGCCCCATTACCCCTTTGTATGGACTCTAGATTTGTTTTCTTTCTCAGAGTCCTGTGTTGGTTGAAAGTCCTTGCTTCAATGTGATGGTAAGTAGAGACAGAGGCTTTAAGGGCTAAGTGGGATGCCATGAGGTCATCAGTGTATATCATGAGGTCATCACGTGTGTCATGAGCTCACCAGTGTGGGTTTCCCATGCTGTGATTAGTGTCCTCAGAAAACTTGACCATGCTGCCATCTACTCTTAAATCTTCAGTTTCCAGACCAGTGAGAACATAAATTTATGTGTTTTGAAACCAACTAGTCTATGGTATTTTGTTATAGAAGTCATAGTGGAATAAGATATCTATATCTCCAGCCCTTGCGTCTGGATTTGAGATCCTTGTAAGCTTGTTTCTTGTCATACAATTTTGTTCTTATGTACCAAACTAGGGAAAGACAGGGACACTGAAGCTGGGTGACAGTGACGTGAGAGGGTGGAACGCTCCTTCCCAGATGCGCCCCTTGCGTCCCCTAAAACTAGCCTCAGAACTCCACTCACCTAGAGAACCTTGTTACACATTCTGAGTGCTGAGATCTCTGGAGATTCGGATTCAGAAGCACTGGAGCTCCAGAAAGGGTGTTGTCATTTAACCAGCTGGCCTGGAACTCACTCTGTGAACCAGGTCAGTTTCAAATTCATGACAGATATTCTTTCTCAGCCTCCCATGTGCTAGGATTACAGGGATGAGCCACCATCTCAGGCTTTATTTATTAATTTTTAGGGACTCTTTTATTATTATTATTATTATTATTTTTTTTTTTAACAAGCAATGCAGTCAACCAAGGATCAGGCAAGTCTGGAACACAGTGGAGTCTCTTTGGGATACATACTGCCACCATTTCCTATAAACCTTACAGGGGAGGGCAATGAGGATACCTTTTTATCCATACAAAGCTCAGGATGAGGGCAAGAAGCAGCCTACTTGGCCCTGAGCCCATGTCTACGCAATGGACTCTGATGGTTGTTTTATCTTTTCTGAGTGACGATACAGACACTTGGCCTGAGACAATGAATTCTTGATGTTAGTCTTGGATTATCAGAACATCAGATCTTGGCTTGTGTGGAAGAAAATTCTGTCCTTTCTGGGAGCACTCACATGAGCCTGTAATGTACTGGCTTGGTAAATGGATGACATGCTTGCCAGGACCCAGTTTTACACAGAAGAAAAGTGCGTGTCTCGAGGTCAGGTCTTTAGGAACACTCTGCCCACTCATTTCTAAGTATTCCCATTTATCTTGTTTTCTCAATAGTAGAGGCGGGTGCTATAGTCCCATTTTATAAATCAATAAGCCTGGGAGCAGACAACTTTCTGAGTTCCAGTCTTTTTAACCCACTATTAACTGCATTTCCTGAGTACTTTAAGCTTCCAGTGCCAGCTTGCCAGCAGAGATAGTGAGGGATGAATGCCAGGGGGGTGAGAAGGGTAAGTGCATGCTGGACTGGATGCCAAATTGACTCTCAGCCCTTAGGTTCCTGCAGAATTCCTGGGTCCTACATGTTCTGGCTCTCGCCCGTCCGAGCCCCGCAGTTCTTTTTGCAGAGCATGCAGGAACAGGGCTAGCAGAGGACACCCAGACTCGCACACCCCCAATTGTTCTTTGATTCCAGTATACACATCACACCCTTTCTGTTTGGTTCTAGGGAAATGCAG
The DNA here is from genome assembly GCF_037038515.1 of Microtus pennsylvanicus. Lineage (NCBI taxonomy): Eukaryota > Metazoa > Chordata > Mammalia > Rodentia > Cricetidae > Microtus > Microtus pennsylvanicus. Next base: position 28,243,839 of record NC_134581.1, read on the forward strand.
CCTAACAAACTGTGTCCTTCCTCTTCCCTCTGGATATGTCAGATTGTATCATCTGATGCTCACTGTCTTGCCTTGATGGTTAAGCATGTAATGGGCCATTGCGCAGAGTTGGCATGTGGGGTTCAGATGGAAGGAAGGGTTCTCCTCCATCGCTCAGCTCCCTGGCTGAAAGAGGAATTCTAGCTGTGCAGTGTGCTTGCAGAGACTGGCTGGCTGGAGCCATGTCTTCACAGCAGCAACTCTGAAGAAAAATCAAAGGACAAAATCTCCCCCCCCCAATCATATGTCACGTTCTGGCTTTAAAACAATAGAAAGGCGGGTGACACTAATTCATTCACAGAATCACATATGCTCTTTTGTTCAACATTTGTGCATTCCATTCAGAGGAAACTGCCCTAGACTGCAGGGCCACAAAGGAAGAAACAAATTCCTGAATAAACACCTTCAAGGGCCCTGGATTGCCTAGAGGAAGCCAGTGCCAGGTTAGCGGAAACCCTTTTAGTCTAGGCCCTGAGCCTGAGTTCTGTCCCTCACATATCCTTCTGGAGAAGGCTGTCCCCTAAAGCCCAAGTGGTGTGCTTCCTCCTCCCAGGAGCCTTCTTTAGACCTGCCCTGCTGAACGGTTTCAGGTCCACAGAGCTTTGACCACCACGTGTATCTGCCTGTCTGAAAGCATTGCCATGTTGCTTCAAAACTGTTTACAACACGATTGCCCACTCTAGACTCTCACCTCCTTGATGGCAAGAACTTTATTATATTTGTTTTTTTTTTCCCTCTAGTGATGAGGATCGAACTCAGGGCCTTGTGTTACCAGGTGAGCACGCTTGATTATATTTTAAAAGGATTTTCATTATAGAGAGGAAGAGGGAATTGGCAAACCTTATAAATCTAACACATAGGTTAATAAATCTTCATAAAACAAGAAACCATGCCCTCTTGGAAACACAACTTGGTCATTCACCTGCAAAACCCCTTGCCCGTGTTGCATCCTCATCCAAGTGTCCCTCTCCTCCCACGGGGACCTGATGTCCTGATTTTTATATGAACAATGTTCTGGAGTTTGCACTATAGTTTTTATCACCCATAAGTACGTTCCTGCACACTACAGTTTCTCTTGCCCTCTATGAAAAGAGTGTACGTCTTCTGATTCCTGGGCTCCTCCCCAACATTTTCAGGTGTTTTTCCAGCCTACCTGCTGATGATCTAGTTGACCTCGGGCAATCCCACAGTCTGCATTGTGTTGACTGGAGCTCATGTGAAAGTCAAACTTTCTTCTGCCCTGGGCACTTCCTGCCTATTTCCAGGTGGATCAGATTCAAGCTCTGTTCCTACCCTTTTGTCGCCCTTGGTGTGGTCCCAGCAGTCACCGACTGACTGACAGGTAAAAAACAGGTCATCTGTATGCGTATTGGGAATTTCAGACTAATGAAATTCTATCTCTAGAGTAGTTTTAATAAGTAGACTATTTAAAGAGGCGTTCATTCATTTGGTGCATTCGGTGGGGCACTTGCCATGGAAGACATGCCCGAGCCATTCCATGTGTCCGCCAGTGTTTAACATAAGGATTCGTTTCCTCAGTGTTTCTAAAAGTGACCATTGTTTTTGGTTAAATATCATTGTAAAGTGCTAAGTTTAAATTTATTTGATTCTAGTCATTATTGCTGATGTTCAAATTGACCCATCTTTGATTGATGAGTCTTTTAAGACACCTCCTGAGTCTTAGTGACAGGATTCCGGTATCGTTTTTCTTTTCTTTCTTTTTTTTTTTTTTGAGACAAGATCTCACTATGTATCCCTGGCTGTCATTCATAGTGATCTGAATTGACCTCAAATTCAGAAGAGATCTGTTTACCTCTATTTCCAGTTTCATTATCTTTGACATCATTCTTATCATCTGTATCACTATTGTCTTCAGATTCATCTTATACATATCTTGACTCATACCTTAGATTAAAGATTTCTCTGAAATTTCCTATTTTCTTTTAGTTAAAAGGTGGTGTTTCAAAACCAGACTCTTGATACTTCTGGATTGCTACATACAGTGGAATAGAAGTAAATGACATCGATCTTCCTGTTTAAGTTAAACAAATAAATAGTTAACATATACATATGACACACACATACACATACCTAAATACATACATACATACTACATACATACATATGCAGTCTGGTTTGGAGCGCTTCATCATATATATCCATGGGGCAAGTACTTTTCTCCTAGCTAATTTTAGGACACTAATTTGATATGGTTGAGTGTGGAGCTGGGGGAGGTTGTGTATAGTCTGCTTTTATCAGCGACCCTTATGTATTTCAGGTTCAGTATCTCCTGCCTTCCTACGGATACTTCCACCTGAAGTACCAGTTTCTAATTATTCAGAACATGATGAAAATAATTAGAATTTTCCATAATTATTCATTTGTTATCTCCCATACTGCACACAGAGCAGACACAGGATATTTCTGTTGCCACCGTAATAATTACCCAAAATGTTAATTTTTTGCATATTCTGTTTTTTTGCATTAACACCTCTTTTGTATTTTAGTTTCCAATTTACAAAACACTATAGTAATGATAGATAGCGGTCCCTTATTTATATTGCCTGAATGTGTGGCTATTAATATTTCCCTAGTCCTAGCTGTTCAAGTGCTGTGCACCAAATGCTCCCCATCCAATCTTCTGTCAATGCGCTCACAAGTCATTTAGATTGAAACGTGTTATTCAATCGATTTCTCAGGAAAGGCTCATGGGATCAATATTCTCTGAGCTCTTGTATATTGATAACATCAGTGCCCATTATATTTTGAAAGTCAATTTTTCTGAAAATAAAATCATTTGACTTACTTTCTTTGAGTATCTTAAATATATCACTCTCTTTCTTTTGACACAAGAAGCTGCTCCTGAACGCATAATGAAAATGTAAATCGTGTTTTTCTCCTCGATGCTCAAAGGGCTTTTCCCTTAGAATTTATTAATATCGCTAACATTTGTCTGATGCTGTCTGTTCCTGGCTGATGGTCGTAGGCATGAGGGATGCTCTACAAGCCGTTCCAAACCTGTTATTTCAGGACCGGTCTCTTGACGTACAATTTGCTTTTTCCTTGCTCTTGTGGCTTGAATACGAAGTGTTGAGCCCAAACTCACGTTGGATGGCTGGGTTGTGACGGTACTACCCTCACGAATGGATTAACAGCCCCTGCATGACTGAAAAGAGTGGCGGAGGAGGAAGTAGGTCAGCCGGGAGCAAGATGTTGAAGGTGTTTCGGGTCTAACATTCTTCTCTTTTTCTTCCTACTTCCTGGCTACCACGTGTAAACGGCCTTCTCTGATGCCTGGGCTCGCTGTTGTGATGTTCACCTTTGGCGAAAGCAGGGCAGCCAGCTAAGCCAGGCGAAAACCTCTGCAACCAGGAGCCAGAAAACCTTTTCCTCCTGTAGGCTGGTTGCCTCGGCTGTTTTGCCACAGCAGAAAAAGGCATGCATGTGTTTTGCCTTCCTTCTCTAGGGGCTCCAGTTTCCCGGATGTTCAATTCTCTTTGTTCACCTTTGATATTTGTCACTTTCTCTCAAATTCTTTTTATAGTCTTATTTTTTTATTTAAATTTTTAGCCTTTTCACCAGCTGTTATTTTTTTCTAAAGGTATTATTCATTTTGTTTATTTGGTTTATATTCTGTGTAATTTAGCCATGATTTTTAAAATGACTTTATTTTTGGAGTTTAAGTTTTTATGATTCTGATTAATGTTCTTTTGTGACTTGTATCATTTGCACATTGCTTTCTAACTTAGCTAATGAGTGATGGTATAGTTCTGATTTACTTTATAGCTGTATTTTTGGGCATTTCCTTGTGTATGTTATTTCTGTTTTATTTTTTTGTAAGAGCTACCTAGGACCTGGCTGCCATTTTTTTTAGTGTTCATTTTTGTTAAATTATGGGTTTTTTTTTTTGAGCTTATGGAAAGACTTTGGTTTCAGGAAGCCATTCCAGTTCCAGGGTCTGTCTTCTGTTTTGTTTAACATAGCATTTAATATGGTGGCTTGTATTCTGAGCTTTGCTGCCTGTTTACTTCCCCCCACCCCGGTCCCCACTAACCTGGACCTCACATATATTTAGATTCCACTCAGTGTAGCTTCTCCCCCTGGCCTGGTGGATCTATCCTGAGAGCTTGCAGTTTCTTGTCTGCTATAGCCTCTTCAACCCCCCTCCCCCCTGCCTTACAGAGACTTCTCCATTTCTCCCTAGAGAGTGGATGCTCTCTACTCCCTGAACATCTTCCATGCTTGTGTTCATGTTTCAAAGGCATCCCAACTTCCCAGAGATGCTGTCTGCTCTTAGGGGCTTCTGCTCCCAGCTTCTCCCAGATACCACTACTCGGTTACTTTTCTTTCCTTCCGTCCAGATGCTTGTGTTTCTACCACTTGTCATCCAGATCTTGTGGGACAGCTTAACCCTGGTTTGGCTGGAAATGTGTCCCTGGATGTCTGGTTTTGTTATCTAACGGTTCCACCCATTTTTATGAAGGTGTTTGTAGAGATTCAAAGACCATAGTGTTAATACTACAGCCGCCCTCCTAGGAGTCCTCCAGAGTGCTCAAGCTGCCTGAGACCTGCCCCTAATTAAACAGTGTCCCTCAGAATTATCAAAATGAACATCCAGGGTCACAGCCAGGTGAGCTGGGAAGTCAGATGATGCCTGCAGCCATGGTTCCCCACCTTCCCCGGCAGAGGATTTATCTCTGAAAGTGTGCCAGCACGTTCATCATCTGTATGCAATTTTATAGGACCTTACAGAGCTCCCAGACGTCTTGAAACTCATCCCCCTTTCCCCCAGAGACTTGAGTTAGGAAACCCAGGAATGATTAAGACCAAGGGCAGATTAAGGACTGATAAAGTAGAATGCTGACAATCTTGTTTGTCCCCGAGGTTGGTTTTAGCTATAGGATCTCCTTATCACGGGCTAAGATAAATCTATTTGGCTCCTTGGATCCAGACAATCCAGGGACAGGGAAAGGGCATCGGTGTTTGTTGGAAAGCTTAAAGGAAAGGTGAGCGTTCTCAGATACCAAAGCACCAGCGTAAGTAGGGCAAATGGACTCAAGATAAACCAGCAGACATACCCGGAATCAGGAGGAAACCCTAGAATTCATCTAATCTATTCTTTGGATCTTTAGAAGAAAGTCTAAACCCAGTCTCTACTATCTGGTCACCTGACTGCATCAGAAGCTCCTGCTGTGTTTGCTAAAATGAAGTCTTCTGGGCCCTTGAAGTTGACCCTCTCATGTCGGTGGACTGAGACCTGTGATAGTGGACCCTGTTCCAGTATATCTCAGCTCTTCTTAGCTCATTAGACCTGCAAACCAGTCTATTTACAAATGAGGTTGCATTTTGAGGTCCCGAGGTGAGGACTTCCACATGTCTTTCTTGGCAAGGGAGGGAGTGTCGGGAAGTGCAATTCAGTCTATAATACCTAACTACTCTGGGGTCCAAGTCTGTTATTTATTTACATTACAGGTTTTTTTTTGGAAGTAAAAGGACACACTAGGCTTGAATCACAACTTTGCTACTGATTATCCATGAATGGCTACATTTTTTGACAACTTTGAACTTTATAAGATGGAAATAACTTACCATAGTGACCTCATAAAGGAAAGGACTAGAAGAGATGAAAAGAGACATAACGTCTAGCACCATTCTGGGCCCATAACCAGCACTCACTCAATAGATAGTAGCTACTATTATTACTTTTCACTGTTTCATTTGAGAAGTTATGAGTATTAGAAATTAAATATTTCAGGAATGGAGAGATGGCTCAGCAGCTAAGAGCACTGGCTGCTCTTCTAACGGACCTGGGTTTGATGCTCTTAGTAACTCACAAAGTAGCTAACGACCCTGTATAATTCTAGTTCCAGGAGCTCCAACACCCTCCTCTGGACTCCTCAGACATTGCATACACATGGTGCAATACATACACACAGACAAATCACCTATACACACAAAATAAAAATAAGTAAATCTTTTAAAAATAAATATATTTCAAACATCTTAAGTCAAGTTACTCCTGTGACATCACCCACACACCCTGCAGAATTCACCATACTTCTTTGGCTGGCTGCTGGATCCCTTTCTAAGATATTGCAGAGTCTCTCCCTTAAGTCCCCAAGAAGATACTGCTCACTGTGTGACAATGACACAGCTTCACAGCACGATATTCCAATCAAGCACTTAGAGGATCAGGGCCCTCCTCACCCGGGAGTGGCTATGTCTTTATAAAAGTGAGGTATCTGCTTAGAAGTGGGGCTTTTACATGGAGCAGCAGGGCTTTAATGACACTTTTGTTCAGCCTTCTCTTGCTGCTGTTTGTTCACAGTTCCTAGCTGTCCTTGAGGCCACCTTCTAAATTTCCCACATGCAATGGTCACTTTTTGTTCTTGGCCATTTAGCAAACTGCTTGGTAAGATATCTGTGCTGAGTCTTTGAATAAGACAAAGCTAACACACACACACACACACACACACACACACACACACACACACACGAGATTGGCAATGCAATGTTGACCATAACTCATTGATTTGATATAGATATACTGAGTTGTTTTTGAGCTGTGGAGAGAAAGCTGTTCAGGAGGAAGGAGGAACTCTGTTTTCTTGGAAAGGGCACAAAGAAGAGCCCTATGTTACTTGTCACATGCTATAATCTCTTGCGAACTTTACCCTTGTGCCGTCTGCAAGTTGGACAGAGAGCTCGAGGGATGCAGCTTTTGTGAGTCATCATCACTCATGCAGAAATGGGAATTTTAATGGTGCAGATGCCCAGGGGTCATTCATGCTGGAAGTAACCTCTCACAACTTGTTGGCTCACCAAGGTGGACGTGGGTGGATTCTTTGTTATTCCTTAGTGTCCTTCCTGGACAGAGCAGACACCTATTCATGTCTTCCCAGGACAAGCCAACAGCATTCCTCCCATTCTCATTTGCTAGTCGGCCCACTGCCAGCTCGATTTCTCTGATGTCCAGTTCCCTTCTCTTTCTGGTACTTGACACAGCTGCATCTGCATCCTTGAGGTAAGTCAGATATATGACCGATGCTGATCCATGTATCATGGTTATAATTTATTTGAGACAGGGTTTCTTTGTGCAGCTCTGGCTGTCCTGAAACTGAACCAGGCTGGCCTCGAAATCACAGAGATCCTCCTGTCTCTGCCTCCTGAGTGTTTAGATTGAATGTGTGCTCTTGCCACTGCCTGGCGCAAGGATTACTTCTATACAGACACATGGGCATCTGTCTATCTGACTCTTTGCTACAGAGGCCAAGGGTGAGAGGGCGTAGCCACTATCAGCGTTCAGATTACCCTGAGTTAATACATGGGAAGGAATTGTGCCTAGAGACTTCATCCACCTCTTCTTTGCCTTAAGCGAGAGAGAAACAAAACTGTTAGATGAGTCACTGAGATTTAGGAACATTTGCTACAGCACAGCATGCCTAAACCAATATGACTACTATGCTTTTACTATGCCTTGTCAGAGATGCTTGGGCTCTCAGAGACATTCACGGTTGGATAGGGATATTTATATACCCATAATGAGAAACACAAAATTTATTAATGTTTCATATGCACTAATCCAGTGCTCTACTGGTGAGTTTATTATTTTTGTGTGTACCTGTGTTTTGACCCACCCATCTCACGAGGCTGGGTGTTGAAAGGAATATTCTACTGGTGGCTTCATGTTCATGATGAAAGAGTTTCAGATCTGAATTTTGGATTTTTAGATTCAGGGTTCAAGATCTATATTGTATTCTTTATTTTATTTTTAAAGTGCTAATTCTGAGCTGTTGAAATGATCTTACAACCCATGATGGATAGTTACATAAAGTCTGCAAACCATTTTATGGGCACATCTGGCCTCTCTGTTGCCCCAGAGTGAAGAACAGTGCTTCCGGGAGGAGGAAGAGCTCCCCCCAGTGCTTTCTTTCCTCAGCCCCTACCAGAATGTCTAGGACTAAGTTCCCTTAGTCAGTGGTCTCACTCTTTCTGTGGGATTCTACTGCTCAAATGTCCAAGCATCCAGATTCAGGCTGGATCTTTGTCTCGTGAACTGCCCGCTGTTAGCACAGGCCCTGTGTGCACTGAGGATTCAGATCCCAGTGCATCCTGCTGACCGCTAAACTGTCCTGCAAAGACACGACCGCTGTCCTGAACTGTCAGAGATGGAGTTGGAGGTCTCCATCATGACTGGGACCCGTAAGGCTACACCTGCAGGGTGATTCCCTACATTTCCTTCTAATCTCATTGGTCACGCTCTTTCACAAGCTTTCCTGAAATGAAGCTCGATCCTTTCTAATGTGCTTCTGTCTCCCTGGGTCTTCACATATGCTGCTCACTCCAGGTGGACACCCTGGCATGTGAGAGTCCTTTACCCATTCAGTCACATGCAGATCGTGTGTCTCTGAACAAAGACCCTTTGATGTTTTCTTTCCCACTCTCTCAGGACCCCTTACTCCCTGTCTTACAGAGATTCCTCATTAAAGCAAGGCACTCTTTCTCCTGACACGCCTTGCTTGAACCAGAGACGTTTTCCTTTTAGCTTTTCATCTTGGGGGTGGGGTCACATGAAATCTCAGCCAAATAAAAGTGTTCTGTGAAGGATAGAAACCTCGGTGCCTATGCAGAGGTCAGAAATGCCACTACTTCAAAAGGCAAGCCTGACTTATGAAGGTGGACGTGAGATGTCCTGCAGAACCCATGTCGCCTCATCTCCATCATAACTTTGCACATAGACTCTTAGGTCTCTCCTTAAAATCTGAGGATGGTGCTTGCCTGCCCAGTGCCTAGTCTCCCTTCCTTACAATAAAAGCCCTAACTTTCCCTACTTTTCCTACTTCTTCAACAGATTAGGTAGCCAACAAAAAGGAAGGAATTGGTGGATAGAGTTTCTAACTAGTTAAATAAAGCATTAATCGTATCGCCTTTCCTTTCTAGTCTAGGACTTGAATGCATCTTCTGGAACTCAGGAGCTATTTTGAGGCCAAGAGTAAACTTAGGATAGACAGAAAGCACACATTGAGACTGGCGCAAAGAAAGAATAATGGGATTGTAATCGTACCAATGACATCACTCGGCTCCATTCCCTGCCTCAGTTTATCTATAGCCTGCTCTCTAACTGATCTAGAGCTTGCTGCTCTAACTGGGCCTGCTTTGTCTGCCTGCTGTCTTTCCCCACACACTCCCACCACCAAGGCAGAACCACTCTGCCCTGTCTAGAGCTCTGATGGGCTGGAATCTCCGAGTCCATGAGCCAAAAGCAAACTCTCCTGGTTTAGGAGGCCTCTGTCAGGTGTTTTGCTACAGTAAGGACAAAGTAACTACACCGAGCCAAAAGCAACCCCGCCTAGAGCAGTTCACCTCAGGCAATGCTTCTTTGTTGCCGTCTCTGTGTCCACTAGAGAACTTTCTCACCAAGGCTCTGTAAACCAGCTTCCCCCCAGGCCGTTCTGATTCCATATATTACATCAAAATTAATGGAGCCCACTTTTCCTCCTGTGAGGTTGCATGCATCTGGAGGGGAGGGACACTGTCGCTCACTCCTCTTCGTGCCCACAAGTGCTTGGTGCCCAGTGACCAGAAACGAATCCTTTCAAGTGACATTTGATGGATCAGATTGAGACTGGAGAGTGATTTGGGTTTGGCATGTGAATTCCCTTAGGATTTTATTTTGGATTTCGCTGGTAAGTAACAAAGTCTTGGGGGTATGGCACTGATGAAGTCCTTTGGAGCCGTTATTGGAAGGAAAGAAAAAAAAAGTGCAGCTGTAGATTTCAGCTACGGATTCCCCAAGGCAGTTCTTATTTGCCGTCAGATTTTCCTGCCATAAAACCGTGTCCCTGGAAAGCCCTGAAGCAGCCTCACCAGGAAGAATGCCTCGCCTGACTGTTCTAGCCTCCTCAAGAGGCTAGGTCTTTCCCATGGGACAGGGGATCAGAGATAACTGGCTCCTCAGACACGGCTGCCCGGCTCCTCTGCAAACCCCAGCCCTGTCCCCTTGGCCCTCCCAAGGCACTCTGGGAGGGTCCTTCATGCTTGAGTTGCAAGATTAAATGAATGTATGTTTGGATAAGATGCTTTTAGGCTCCAGATCAAAGTTTTCACCACTGGGGGGGGGAGGGTCTAGACCCCTTTCAGCACAAATACAAAACCAGCTTTCCCATCTTGGCAGATTATGGCTGCCAAGAGGGCACAGCCTGTATCTGCTGTACCAACAAATTTTCTGGGGAGTAGAGGCCATGGCTACCAGGGAACCAATGTGATGAGAAAAATGGAAAATGCACGTTTTATTAAAACCACCCCAAGTGTTATTTGGCCTGAACAAAATTGATCCTTTGGCTAAATAAAACCACTGGAGAGCAAATTAAACTGTGACTCATAATATGATTAGTCCGTCCTTGTAAAAATAATAAAAATTGTTTTGGTAGGTTTGCCGTGGGTGTTGGAGCGCTCGCTTTAATAAACAGTTCTAGGGCCCTTCCTGGGAAGGTACAGATATGGACGTAAGCCAAAGCAGAGACAGGGACCGCTCTGCTTGCCATGTCGCAGAAGAGATGGAGAAAGCACCTCGCCCGCAGGCAGCCTTCCTCTCTCCAGTCATTTCCATTCACCTCGATTACTTACCATTCCTTTGCAATTGTGAGCAGACTCACAGAGCTGAGTGGAACTGGAAGTCTATTCAGTTTTTAAAGAGGCACAAAGTGGCAGCTGGAGCCCCAAGTGATAATTCTTTTTTTCCTTGTTAATATCCAGCTGCTGCTAGGAGACCTGGGAGAGAAGAGTCACTTAAAGCCAGCTCTAGACATTTCAATGGGAATTAGCTCTGGTCCCAACTTTGAAGCCTGTTTTGGAAATCACCTCAAAAACTGGGAAGTTGAATGGACTGTGACCTTGAGGTGTGGTGCCTCGCTAGTGTTTCAGGAGGATGGTGAACTGCTCCTCACACGCATCTGTCTACTGCTCAGCAGTGGTAAGGAAGAAAGTGTTAGTAGTTTTCCAGGGATGTGATTATACTGTGGATAGTTGAAGCTCAACCTGAGCTTTTGCCAGCAGGAATTTGGTAAAGAAAACTGGATTTTAAAACAGTTCCACCATGCCCAGACCCTCTTGTAACATTTAAGTATGTCTCCAGAAAACCTGCATCCTCCTGGCAGACATCAGTGATGGAAGGGTCTCTGCCATTATTCACGGGTCATCTACCAAAGCCCAAGACTTCCTATTAGCAACATGCATGAAACAGACAGCTGGTTGCTCTGGATCTACACACATTTCTAACGCCTTCCAATTGCTTATCGAATAACCATTTCTGGGTCTGTCCTGTTTGCACAGGGAAGGTGCACACATGCTGAGAGCAGGGATCCTGTCCAGGCTATGGATGTAGACCTGCTATGTCCTTTCCCCAAGTCTATGAATATCACCGAGTTTCTGATCTAAGAATCAAAAGCAGTCAACTCGTGGCTCCCTATCATTTCGGTTCAGAATTGAAACATTCGTGATGCCTACCATCTAATAGACATGAAGTACACTGGAGGCTCCATGCCAAATTTTCCTATGAAACATCTTCTTTAATCTGTTCATCATTATCCTCATCTTAAGGCTGAGGATACCAGAGCACTGGGGGACCAAGAGGCCACTATAGCTATGCAGTCAGGATATGAGAATGCCGGGTAGAACTCCCCAGTGTTGTACTGACATATGTGCCCCCACCCCCCTCCTGCTTCCTTAGCTCAGGCTGAGTCATTGGAGGAGTCTCCTAGGGAAACAGCATTACTATGAGGCGTGGTATCCTTGACACCCAAGGCTATCAACCTAGTAGGTAAAAGGAACCTGAGAACTTTGTGGCACGACTCCGTGGTAGGAGAACCAGAGACTGGAACCACTGGAAAATTTACCGGAAACTTCCATTTGTAAAGATGGAAGTTTTAGTACTTTTGTCGCATTGTGTCCTGGTCCCTGGAGGACAAAGTAGAAAAAGAAACAACTGTGGAAGAGGAAATTCTCCCTCCCCTCATTCCAAGGTTTTATCTAGGAGTTGTGCTTTGAGAATTTGGGAAATTAAACAGCCGAGGAGTTGCTTATAATCCAGTCCCCAAAAGAGGTTGGAATCTCAGGGTTTGTAACACACACACAAGCAACTGATGGGTCCTTTTCTCTTTTAAGCAGATAGAGGGAGGTCAAGGGCATCTCAAAGTTGATGACTTTAGAAGCTGGAAATTCCATATTCCATCTGCCATCTGCTGACTGAATGGTAGCTGTTTTCATTTTCTCCTAATTGAATTTTTTCTGTTGCTGAGCTTAAGGGTGCTTGCCAAGAAGGGCATGTGCATTCCCTGCAGGTAAGCATGGTGGGCAGGTGTGAGGAGCTCTCCATCAGCCTTCCTGGACCTACCTGAGAGCTCTGGCAATGACTTGGCCACGAATGCAGTGCTGATGTGGACGGGGCCTATGACCTTTAGAGCATTTGGAAGAGGACCCCCGAAGCCTGGTCCATTCAGAATCATTGGAATAATCTGACATTCTGAAAGGAGTCCAGGCAGCAGCCAGGCTCTTAGCAAGTCACTGGTGCTTCCTTCCTGGTGACGTCTCTTCCAGCTCTAATCTTTAGTTCAGCTGGGGCTTCACAAAGTGTTCCTGCTCAGGCTAAAGGAGCCACTGTTTTATGTTGTGGAGTGAAGGTCTATCTTTCCCACTGATTTTTTTCCAGGTTAGGGATGCAGTTCTGGAATAACACACATGTGGAAAGCAACCAGAGCGGACAGATCTCAGAGACTCCAAATGACCATCTGAATGGTATCTTCCAGAGTTTTCCAAGACTCAGATAGTGCAGATCGACTCTGAACTCTCTAGGAGAATATTTCTGAATTCCCGAGAGACCGTGAAACAGATGCTAATGTGACTCACATCTGAGACAATAGAGTCCACATCACTAGAAATCTGAGACGTTAGAGTCCACATCACTAGAAATCTGGGAGCAAAAGCTTCCCTTTCCTTGATTTCATGATGCTTTTATGGGCGCAATTTCCCAGGTCCTCCCTTGCCTTGCTCCTTGGATTACTGTGCTGGAGGACACTAGCCGACAAGCAGGGAGGAGGGGGAAATGCCCACTGGTGCCCTTCTGGATGGACAGTGAGCACTGAGTGAGAAGAGATGACAAGGCTGGTAACATTTCCAATTTTGTGTTCAACCTTGGCTCGGTCAGTTCACAGCTGGGACAGGGTTTTCACTTTATGGACACAGACGTGTGTAGTAAAGCATGCTGGGATTTATTCGGTGAGTCAAATAATAGCCTGCCACAGGTGAGCAGGAAAGGTGCTATGATCTAAGGGGAAAATATTTTGTCTTCCCTTGCACTCTGGAGGCTTCTCTTTTATGCCCGCCATTGCTGGCTGCTCCCGGGGTTCTCAAGGCTCTAGAGTTGAAAGAAGAAGGTGGGGTAGACCACCCACAGCTTCCAGGCAGCTCCAGGAATGCTCTCTTTGCTCACCCAATGAAGGAGCTGACTGTAGAGCTGCTGCCTCCGGGTCTGGAAGAATTCCCAATGCTGCTGCTCGTGCAGGCCAGTGCCATCATTTTCTCCTCTTTCCCCCTCGGCATCCCATTCTTTGGCACTAATGGAATAATGGTGAGTTGCTTCTTAGAGTCACCGGCTTGAACACCTCTGCCCTTCAATTAGGAATGACCTACGTGGAGGGGATCAGCCACAGAAAGTGGACTCCAGAAGGCATTTGGAAAACTTAAAACATTTCCCAGAGATAAATGATTTGATTTGTTTTAAACAGACCCCAAGTTACACCAATTGCTTACTCTAAGTAGCTTCATGACAAGGATGGTGTTCTCTGCTAAGTGCTGGTCCTTATCAAAAAGGCTTTTTTTTAGAAAAGGACTCAGGCTTTTGATTGATTTGTTTTTATTCAGAAAAAGTGGAGTGGAGTGAATTTTATATGTTGAGAGCTGGTCATTGCTTCCGCTGCTGACAGCGCTACAATGGGTAAAAATGGAACATTTCCTTCTGAACGGAATTGGAGTGAACTGAGAACTAAGGAGCGTGTGGGAATGGCTTTCAAGTGATTATTTCTGTTTGCTTAAATGCTTGATTATGAGGATTGCTATTCCAGCTATACACAGAGAGCGTGGAGAAGAAGCTAAGCCTGGGCTTCCATTATAACAACAATGAAAAAAAATATATCAAAGGACACATCACACTTTTTAAGACCAAATGCCTGGAGGTTTCTGAAGATTGCCAAGTGAAAAACCAACATAGGACTCAGGATCTGCTTTCAGGGCTCAGGGTTCTTTTTTTTATTAGGCCCTCTTTAAAAGACTCACTCTGGGTCACTACAACACATCAGGAAGGGATGTGTGGATTTTCTCGTTTCGTCTGCAGAGCTCAGGCCTCTGCTCTACAGTGTTAGACCACTCAGGGTGAATAATACATCTTCAGATGCCCTAGGTTCTAGAAATTGGGCTCCAGCTGCCATTGCCCCAGCTGCTTTTAGAGAAGGTGACTTTACGATCGCTATACAGAAAATGCCTCCCACTGCAGTGTGGTTTACTGAGTGGAGCCCCACAGATGGGGTCAGCTCAGAAAACCATTTTTTCCTCTTTAACAAGGATAAAGTAGGACCACCAAAGTGTTTGTGAATTCTAGTATTTTTTTAGATTAAGATCAATGTGAAAAATATTAATATGCCTTGAAGCTCAGAGCCAACAATGGCTGGAGAGCCAACTACAGGGTTTCAAATGTCCTTGACAAACCCAAGAACAATCATGACAAACAAAAGCCCTGCTCTTCTCTGGTCTGAGTAACAAAAATCCTACTGTCCAAACTCCCTAAGTTCACAGGGACCCAGGGATGTTTGGGAGATGACACAGCTGATGAATGGCTTCCCGATCATCCGTCAACTGACTTTAAACCTGAGGCCATTTGATAACTGGTTGTCCCCACCCGAGACCATTTGATAATGGGTCGTCCCCCAGCTGGGCTGTCAGACTGGACTCCAAGGCTCTGTGTTCATGGTGGGTGGGAGGGATGTTTACAGGGTCCTTGTTCATATCGGCTCCCGTCCCACAAAAGAGGAGACTACACGGAGGATCTTGGCATTGGAGGATCAATTCACTGCTTCCTGAACAACAGCAGCAGTGATCCCCAGTACCAGTAACAAGGCTGCCCTGGTACACTTTGACTTGGCTTTTTGTTTCATTCAGTTTCAAGAATGCTTCTCAATCTTTTTTTTTTTCCTCTTGCCCCAAATGTCCCATTGTCTTTACCCATTCAGCACTGAAGCTTTGGAAAAAAGTCAAGGACTCTCAGAGATACAATAAGACATTTTACACTTATTCTGACCAAAACTGAATGTACCATCTCTACTTTTCCCAGACCCATTTTCCCCTCTGTGTGCCACATCTTATCAAAATGGCCACTTCCTCTTTTCATGACCCAACAGAGGCTAACCTACAAGTCTTCCTTCCCTTTTCTCTACTACGTCAAATCAACCATCAGGTTTTGTCTGACCCATCTTCCTAAGGCATTCCTATCATCCTTGTATTCGCATGTCTGTCAGTCCATCTGTCCACTCGTTCATTCCTCCTTCCTCTTTAGCCCATAACTAATTCCTCCACCTGGGTTGTTGGTACCTCTCCTCAGAGTTGTGATGATACCATTACAGGGCTATAGGCTGGGCTGATAAGTGCAGATCTTTGCTCTACTTGTACTACTCAAAGCCAGAGATAGTCTTCTATAAAGCTGATGAGATCATAGGGCTTCCCTGATAACAAGACAAAACAAATCAAAACTAAACAAAACCAAACACTGATGGCTCCACTGGCCCTCAGAAAGAGTCTAACACAGCTGGCTTCTGAGACCGATATCCTCCCATGAAGCTGTATGTTCTGAGCCTGGTTTACGGCCTTTTTTGGACTCTGCCACTGTCCATGGTCACCACCTCCTCAGTTATTCAGAATGTAACTCAAATGTCAGGCTCAAATACTGCAGGGCATGGAAGTCCAGAGGAAGGAGGGACAGAAGAAGCATCTCAGAGATCTGATACAGAGGATGTTAATGCCTGTTTCCCAAAGTAGCTGACTTTCTTATGTGCTCAGTACAGATTTGTAAGGAAGTGTCTAAGGGATAAACACGACAGCAGGACACAACAGTTTGACCATGTGGTCCCAGATTCCAAAGTCCAGCGGAAACTCTGCCTCTGCACTGTCAGTGGGCTCGGATGCCCCATGGCGCTAAATCTTGACTGTTCTCCCTCTGACAAAGCCCTCAGTCATCCCACACGGCACAGAAATGGATGCACCAGATGGCCTTGCTAATGCCACCAACACTCTGAATATCAGGGAGCATCTTGTGAGATGAGGCAGAGGGGCAGATCCCAAAGTGTATTTCAGGTGGACAGGCAACCTGGATAACTAACGGTACAGCACGAAGGAGCTCAGAATCCCACACAAGCCATGTAGAGTCAGACTATTTCTAAGCAAGGAAGGACTAAGTCTAAGGAAGGACTCCGGCTTGCATGAGAGTGGCCCAGGAACAGGAAGGTCAGAGCACTGCCCTGTCTCCGTCCTCACCATCCCAGTGTCTATTCCCGTAGCCTTTCAGCTGTCAGCTTCTGACACCAAAGTGCCACTCTGACTTCACTGTAGTCAGGGACAGTTGCCTCGGGCGCTTCCTGTAGGATAAAACCTTTCTGACCTTCAAGGAAAACTACCAAGTGGCAGAGGACCAGGTAGTAGGGCTTGCTCTGAGCAGGGCCCACTCCACACTCTATTTCTCTAGCCTTCTGTAGAGATGGCCTTGGCTATGGCAGGTAAATTTGAACCTAGAGCTCACTGACCAAAAGGTGAGGCCTGAGGGGTTAGAAGTGCCAGCTTATTGTTTCTTCTGAGAGAGAATTCTCTAAATTGTACATTCCAGAACGGGGTTCCCCTAAAGACTTCAGTGGAAACCCCCACCCCCTCCTTCTTTCTTGTTATGAAGCTCAACCTATCTTGGAACTTACTCTGAGGCCCGGATTGGCCTGGAACCTTCTGGCAATTCTCCTGCCTCACCCTCCCAAAATGTTAGGATAGGGATGTGTCACCACAAGTTCCCTTTCTGACGTCTCTTCTCTAGTTTAAAGTGGGAGAGAAAAGACCTGGGAAATGGCACAGGGCAGTTCTGTCCTGAGCTACTGTGAGCTTAGGTGAGGGCAGCTGGGGGCTTGGCCCATCTCTGCTCTAGGCGGCAAGGCCGGTGCTGAGGAGAGTCCAAACATACTACATTTGTGTCAGAAGACGAGCCAGCCTTCAGGCTCTTCCTGGTTGAACGGCTACCCGACTGGAGCAGACATGAGCCATGTGTGGGACCAGCACAAGGCAGATACAGGGGTGGAAGCCTTACCTTGGGCTTAGACGCTCTTGGAGGGCTGGTATTTGGCTGCCGTGGGATGAAGAGCGATAACGTTCAGCCCCATATTATTTAAAGGAGGTTTTGCCTCCAATTTAGTTCTAGTCCGATTTACCACCAAATGAATCATGAAGCACATTCGGTTTGCAGATAATAACAGCTGTGGACTTATGGTATTATATCCAGTGTTTAAATGAGTGACACAGGAGTCAGAATGTTTAGGGAGTGCGCCTCAGTTTGTACACTTGAGATTTATACATTTGAGACATGAATCTAACTCAGTCTACTTTCCACAGAACCTATAGTCTGCCACTTCTTTGACCACACCAAAGTCCCCTGCTCCCCTGTGTCGGATGTGTAGACCCTGTGGTGAGGAGTATCCCAAAGCTGTAAAGCCACGTGTGTGGACTCCATGACTGTGAAGGTCACTTCTCATCCCTTCTTCTCCATCTCTGGGCAGGGCAATGCTCACAGGGAAGGTCAACTCTGCTGACCTTCCTGTTCCTGGGTCACTCTCAGGCAAGCCAGAGTCCTTCCTTGTCCTGCTCTACATGCAGTGCTGGCCTTACAGATGCCATGGCCTCTCCCACCTCAACATGTCCCTTGTCTAAGATGGGCTCACACCTGATAGACACTATGAAGATAAATTTGTAGCCTCTGAGACATCTTCCAAACTGCAAGACCTTCATGGTTGTGGACCGAGCACACATGTGAGACCTTTCATGACCCTGTGCCTTCAGGGCACTTCCTCTGGTTGAGGCATAGGTTGTCTTAACTGAGCCAGGAGTCTCGTGTCTTAATGTTTTCCCTGCTGGGGGACAAAAGAGAAAGAAAGAAGACCCTAGATTTTTAGCACTAGCTCCCTCCTCTCTTTGGTGGTAGTGGTGTTGAGGGGTAACTTAGAGGATTGGAGGTATTCATCTTTTTCCATCCGTGTTTACAGTGGAATCTTTAAGGACACATTTTCTATACAGTCCTCTCCTCGTGTATCTGTTCACTTATATTGGTTCATAAATAAAATATACAGCTGCCTGGCTGAAATGTATCACCTGCTGCCAAGATTCCTTCTGCAGGTTAATGTTTCCTGCCAGGGGAGCTGCCCTGGTTTGCGGTGACTTTCGATGACCTACTTGTATGCACCAGTCCGAGCCTCACTTGGCAGTGAGCTGTGCATCTGGAGAGATTCCACACCCTCACGCTTTGTTAGCATTTTATCCCCCCTCACCAGACCAATACTATGTACATGGAGGGAGCTGTGCAAACAGTTGACCGGAGTAGATGCTTCTGGAAGGGGCAGGGGATGAAAGGCCAGTTTACATTATTTAGCATTATTGCACTGCTCATTCAGGCCATAATTGACATCTCCCCTCTAACTGCCCTCAGGACTCCCTGCTTCTGCAAGGGAGGACCTTCGAAGTGGAACTCACCTGAGTCTTACTGTGCAGAGGTGAGGTGTGGGAAGGGACCTAACTGACAATTGAGATTGGTGGCTGTGAGTTCCAATATGGACCTGCCAATCACAGCAGCATATCTGAGCCTCATTTGGCCCAGAAAGAATTGAAAATTATTAAATAATTCTTGAGTAATAACCCAGGCACGGGCTGATCTCCAAGTCAGAAGTTGCTTTAGTCCCCATGATCATATCTTAAAGAAAGAATCCTCAATTTTTTTTCTCATACTTTTCGCAAAAGCTCAGTGCTTTGAACATTGTAGCTATTGTAGGGGACATTCATTGTAAATGAAGCATATAACTAGGGCCAGGTATGAAAAACTGGAGGAGAAAAATAACAGACCTCTCTAGTCTTGTTCATGTTTATAGAAGCAACTAGAACAAACCTGATGGGGGATGCCACACAGGCTCCCACAGCTGCTTGGAGGCATGCTCAGCCTCATCACGGGCTTGGAAAGCTGAGAATGATTCTGTTTCTTGTAAACTAAATTACAACAAGTCGGCTAAAAAAAAAATCAATGGACTATTATTTATGTTCCATTTAATCCAGGTGTCTTAATAATGTCTATCTGGCAAAATACAGGATTGATTTTTTTGTTGTTGTTGCTATGGGACTCACTTAGCCTCAAATAAAACTAAGCAAAACTAAGTCCAAATTGCCCACTGTCTCCCAGATGTTGGTGTTTACAGTGGGGAAGAACACACTAAATTCATACACCAGAGACACGAGGAGGAGGAATTTGGGAGCCTAGCTGTCTGTGCTTTGGACTAAGAGAATTCTGATTGTAGGGCAAGGCTCAACATCTTTTCTCTTGTCTTTTGTAAGACTGATTCATGCAGCCCAGTCTAGCCTTGGACTTGCTCTGCAGTCAAGGATGACTTTGAACTCTTAATCTGGTATTTTGATGTGAATTTTCTGTCTTTAAAATGAAGGCACTGGTAGATACTCACTGAGGCCCCCGGGGTGACAGTGGCAGCTGATCACTTAGAATTGTCTGCCTTTCTCCTTTCCCACTCAGTCCCCACAGAAATTCATCGTCTTCTATCCTGGGAGGCAAATGACCTGGAAGCTTCTGCTTCTTTCATTCTTCAAATCTGGAAGCCTCTTTCATTTGTTCTGCCTGCCATGTCCTGTAGGCATGTTGAGGGCTTTCTGGACATAGACGGCAGAACAAGCATCAAAAGCCACAAGAGACACTTGTGCTCGAGAAACTACCATGATGACAATCAAGTCTCTGATCTGAGGCTAGCCCATTAACCCCTTGGAAGCTTATGCTACTCTTGGTTCGGTGGGATGAGGGTTGGTTTGGAGAAAATTAATCTCAGTGGATATTAAACAGCACAAAGACACTCTTTTAAAAACACATTCCCCTACCTCCAAGCCACAGAGGACGCTTTACCTGACAATGAACAACATATAACCTCGCCTACCCACACCCACAGCCACAGTAATTAGTTTTAATTACTAATGACTCACACCGTTTAGCCCTACCTGCCCCCTCTTCCATTCCCTCTCCAGCCAGTTGGCTTTGGCTTGTGCTTTCAGACTGTTTCCAGCGTTCCTGGAATTAGGTGATAACATGAAACTAAACGGATCAAATATGCAGAACTATGTAAAGGCTCTCGCCTTCTCCCCTGCCTCCTGCCCGTGACACCCTTCCCTTCTGAGAAAGAAGGGCCCATGCTTTCTGGCACCAGGCAGCTCTCTATTATTCTATTTCAAGGCCCTGTAGTAGTCAATAATAGGAAATGCCCTGCAGAGTTGAATGATTTCTCGAAATTGATTAACTAATTGTGGTAGGAACTCTGAAATGACAGCTGTGCTCTGAGCATGTTCTTATGTGCATGGCAACAGTTCTGTCAACTGCAGCTGCATCATCAAAGGGTCGACATGGACCTCTGCATGAGAGCAACAGTGCTGCTGTCCTGGAGGAGACAGCAACCGGGCAGCATGTGCCCCTTCTCCCTTCTTGAGGGCCTGGAAAGACCACTCCACTCCTCCCCACTGCATTTGCTTTAGACACAGCATATGAGCGCTACCTAGTTGCATCTGGCCTCCTGTGCCTGGGTTTGTCCAAGCATCATCGTGTCCTCTAGGTGCTTCAGTGCTGTTTTGTCAAAGGTTAGGTAACATCCCTGTATACAGGTACGTCTCACTTTCTCCACTCACTGACTGACAGGTTGGTCTCACATCTTAGCAGCCATGAGGAATCACAAAGATTCTTGGAGGTCTAGCTTTTAGTTGATTGGAAGATGGACTCAGAAGTGGGAGGCTAGATGGTTCTATTTTTTAAGCTTTTGGAAAAGAGTTTTGTCACATAGCCTAAGCTGGCCTCAAACTTACCTCACAGACCAGGCTAGCCTCAAAACTGCAATATTTCTGCCTCAGTTTCCCAAGTCCTGAGGTTACAGGCATGTACTATTGAGGCCTGCTAAATTTTAATTGTTTTAGGCAGTTCCACCACTGTCTTCTGTAACAGCTGCATCAGTCTGTGCTCTCACTCAAGGTCCTATAGCCGCATTCCATTCTCTTCACAGACTCACAACATTTGATTTAACAAAACAAAACAGCACCCATCGCTGCCACCTCAACGAGGGTGACAAGGACCTCATTAGAGTTTACACTTGTGGAGGGAGGTAACTGGAGGAGAGGAGGGAGGAGGAACTGAGGTCAGTATATAAAAAATTAACTAAATAAAACAAATTTTAAAAATAAATAAAGGCAAAAAAGAATTTAGACTTGTCTTTGCCTGCGTATTAGTGTTTCAAGCACCTTTCCGTGTACTAACTGTAAACGTTCACTAAGAGAAATGCCAATTCGAGTCTCCAGCCCTTTTAAAAGCAGGTTATTTTTTGCCACTGAGTAGCAGAAATCACCAGATGCTTTGGATATTGACCATATCGGATCCACTGCTTGCAAACCTTGCTCCCGGTCTGTTGGCTGCCTTTTCCACTCCACTTGCTATGTCCCTGATGGTGAAGAAGCTGTTGGTTGACCTGGCCTTCCTGGTCCGGCTTTGGTCTTTCGTTTGCTTTGTTGGTGTGCTAGCCAAGAAATCGTTGCCTAGACGAATGCCATGGGGACATCTCCCTACTTTTTCCCGTAGGAACGCTCTACTATCAGGTCTGCTGTTTAACTCTGTAAGCTGACTTTTGGGTTGGTGGGACATCAGGTTCCAGCTTCACTGACTGGGATGGAGACATGCGGTTTCTCTAGCACTGTCTCCAGCTTCACTGACTGGGATGGAGACATGCGGTTTCTCTAGCACTGTCTCCAGCTTCACTGACTGGGATGGAGACATGTGATTTCTCTAGCACTGTCTCCAGCTTCACTGACTGGGATGGAGACATGTGATTTCTCTAGCACTGTCTCCAGCTTCACTGACTGGGATGGAGACATGCGGTTTCTCTAGCACTGTCTCCAGCTTCACTGACTGGGATGGAGACATGCGGTTTCTCTAGCACTGTCTCCAGCTTCACTGACTGGGATGGAGACATGCAGTTTCTCTAGCACCATCTCCAGCTTCACTGACTGGGATGGAGACATGCGGTTTCTCTAGCACTGTCTCCAGCTTCACTGACTGGGATGGAGACATGTGATTTCTCTAGCACTGTCTCCAGCTTCACTGACTAGGATGGAGACATGCAGTTTCTCTAGCACCATCTCCAGCTTCACTGACTGGGATGGAGACATGTGATTTCTCTAGCACCGTCTCCAGCTTCACTGACTGGGATGGAGACATGTGATTCTCTAGCACTGTCTCCAGCTTCACTGACTGGGATGGAGACATGTGATTTCTCTAGCACTGTCTCCAGCTTCACTGACTGGGATGGAGACATGCGGTTTCTCTAGCACTGTCTCCAGCTTCACTGACTGGGATGGAGACATGTGATTTCTCTAGCACCGTCTCCAGCTTCACTGACTAGGATGGAGACATGCAGTTTCTCTAGCACCATCTCCAGCTTCACTGACTGGGATGGAGACATGCGGTTTCTCTAGCACCATCTCCAGCTTCACTGACTGGGATGGAGACATGTGATTTCTCTAGCACTGTCTCCAGCTTCACTGACTGGGATGGAGACATGCGGTTTCTCTAGCACTGTCTCCAGCTTCACTGACTGGGATGGATTTCTCTAGCACCGTCTCCAGCTTCACTGACTAGGATGGAGACATGCAGTTTCTCTAGCACCATCTCCAGCTTCACTGACTGGGATGGAGACATGCGGTTTCTCTAGCACTGTCTCCAGCTTCACTGACTGGGATGGAGACATGCGGTTTCTCTAGCACTGTCTCCAGCTTCACTGACTGGGATGGATTTCTCTAGCACTATCTATCAGTTCTGTGAGATTCTCCTGCTGCCACTGTGCTCTTCGTACTCCTGCTGAACATGCATGGATTTACTGCATCAACGTGGGCTGATAACTGAGAGCGTTCTTGCTTAGACCTTTGACTTCAAACATCCATTTTATCTAGTAATATAATCTTTTAATTATTTTATTATAGCTCTGTAATAAAATGATTTTGTTGTTACTTCATAACTGTAATTTTGCTACTGTTATGAATAATAATATAAATATCTGATATGTGACTACCCTGAAAGGGTCATTTGTCCCTGAGGGGGTCAAGACCCACAGATTGAGAACAACTGTTCTATATGGCTTTTAGGATTATCGTTTCTATTTGTTTGAGAAAAATGCCATTAGAATTTTGGTGAGCGTGACAAATGGGTTTGTGTCTCAGCTCAGGTGGAACTGACATACAATATCTTCTCATTAATTTCCAATGTCAGTGATTTTAGTTATCAGTGTGCACATCTCTCACTACCTTGGTCGAGTTTATTTCTGAGTATTTTGCCCTTTTGATGAGATTGTAATGGGTTGTTTTGTTTTTAGCTTCCTTTTAGGATAGTCTGCTGTTAGTGTTTGTCCATTGGTTTATGTTCTATAGCTGAGTCCATTCTTGACGTGAGCCTAGCAGTCATGCACGGTTGTGACAGACAGGCAGAAGAGATGTACTGGAGTTCAAATGGTGGTGAGTAGTCACCCTTGGGCTGCGCACACGTTTGCAGGACTCTTAGGCCTGGGCAATCTCCAACAAAGACACTTACTAAAATTGCCGACCTGCATTTGACAAAGTGTAAAATTCAAATAATGAGTTTAAATAATGAGCAAAGAATGAGTTTTCTTCGTATGAATGAGAAAGGCTGACCGTGAGTTTCATTTTGCCTGGTGAGCTCTGCAAACGACTTTAGTCATTTGGACTACAAGTTGGAAGAGTTTCCCTTGTCTTAATATTCTGTGGAACCTGTGTGTGCCCATCCTCGGGAGGGCTGTGATGACTAGGAGTTTAGAAGTATTTAGAAGAGCTTCTGAGGAAACAGGCAGGGATGAAAGCCTATACTGACCACATAGCCCCTAACGACCCTCCATTCACTAGCTTGCTCTGCCACGGCACTCTGAGTCAGTCATTGCCGTCTTTGTTCTTGTATTTAGGGAACGAGAGTTCTTCCTGGGGAGCAGGGAGATGCATTTCCCTGCACTATTA
Organism: Microtus pennsylvanicus; assembly: GCF_037038515.1. Lineage (NCBI taxonomy): Eukaryota > Metazoa > Chordata > Mammalia > Rodentia > Cricetidae > Microtus > Microtus pennsylvanicus. The sequence goes on from NC_134581.1 coordinate 28,268,265, forward strand.
TCAACCTGCTTCACCTTGTGAGCTTTCATGTCCCAAGATGTAGGTGTGGTCATAGAAAGAGCAAGGCTCAGGGCTGCTTACAGGGCACTGAAATGCCGTACGCGCTGTTGGGAAATATTGTTTTCAGGTGTGTGACTTTTGCTTACACTGATTTTTTTTTTAACTCTGTGAAGCTGTGTTACTGTGCCTGTCTAAAACACCTGATGGTCCTAATAAAAAGATGAACAGCCAGTAGCAAAGAAGGAACAAGGATAGACAGGGATGGCAGGCGGAGAGTATAAATAGAAGAGATCTGAGAGGAGGGAGAACGAAGAGCAAGAGAAGGAGAGGAGGACACCAGCGGCCAGCCACCAGGCTACACAGCAAGCCTCAGAGAAAGGCGTAAAGAAAGGTATACAGAAATAGAGAAAGATAAAAGCCCAGAGACAAAAGGTAGTCGGGATAATTTAAGATAAGGAAAGCTGACAAGAAATGAGCCAAGCTAAGACCAGGCAGGCATTCCTAACTAACAATAAGCCTCTGTGTGTGATTTATTTGGGAGCCGGGTGGTGGGCCCCTCAAAAAAACAAAAGAATAAGACCTCACACTACAACTTGCTGCTTCAGAGCAGGTGCTGCCAGAGAGAAGAGACCCCTAAGCGTTGCAGGGTATGCACGGGTGAGCTACCTCACTCTTCATGACTGGCTCATGCTTGCCCCCAGGAGTGCGTCCACAGCACAGTGCGAGCGCAGACTCCGGAACACAGCACCAAGTGGGTTAGGATGGGCAGCTCTGCCCTAGAGGCTTTGCTTGTTCTAGTCTTTCTAGAATCCGGCTGTTCCACCCTAAGAAGGTTCCTTTTTTTTTTTTCCTGCTGGGGGTATAAGAATGAGGAGCACACATGCTAAAACACAGCTTGAGGCCACCATTGCCACTTTGAGATCTTAAGTCAGTCAACCTGTCTGTAATCTCGGTTTCCTTGTTCGATGTTAAATGAGATGCTAGACATGCCCACTGACCTGTGCTCCAAATGCCCAGCATTGAGCACATGCTCATAATGCCAGTTTTCTTTTCTCTTGGGCGATGCCAACTCTTTATGACCTTAGCAGAAAGTGGGTTAAAATGCAGAAAGAGCATTTAATATTTCATCTGCTAGCCACCAATTACTTTCTCCATCCTAAAGCATCACAGCTTTTTCCCCCCTAAGGAGTAAAGAAGGCCCTAAGCAGATTAAAACAGCATGTAAATTTCAGCTTAGTTTAAAGCTAAGCCCCTTAAGAACCCTCTTTGTGAAGAAGCTGAAGCCTGTGGCAGGCAGGGGCTCCAGCTCCAGAGCTCAGGGCTGGCTTCCAGGCTGGCCCCTGGGGTAGCTTGCTGTAAAAGCCAGTTCGCAGACTGAACAATGTTAGAACTGCCATGAGGCTCTAGGGAGGCCTAGGGGTGGTGATGGAGACCTTACAAGTTCCCTGATGACAAGGTACTTTCAGTGGGAGGATGCTCTGAAGATGGTGGTGGGAAGATGTATGTGGGCAGCTGGGACTTCTAGTTTTCAGGAATTGGGTGACCTTAAGTAGGACCTTAACCCCAGGGGACACCACTTCCTCTCTAGCCAGTGGTGGGTAGAAAAGATGAGTTGGTAAAATTGTCACTTAAGGTGGAATAAGGTAGAACTTGCTAGAAGATATTTCTTCTGTGCCGGGTGCTCAGAATCAGTAACTGGGTACACCTGTAACCCATCCAGATGTTTGACATGTGCATTTGACACACTGACCAAGCAGCTAACGCAAGGGCATTCGCATTCTGCATCCTGGAAACTCTAGGTGTGTCTTCACCTGATTATCTGGGTGATATTTCTACTGTTCACCTAGGGCTGAGTCTCAGCCTGCTTGGCTATGAAATGATCACAGAGCTCATACCCATATCCAGGGTCATGATGAACATCCAATTAGATAATGCAAGGAGAGTCCTCAGAGTGTTATTATTCATTAGCTATTATTATTGTCATTCTGAAATTCTTCAGTTCACTCTGTGCTTATTCTGTATCTAATTGGAGGATGATTATCCTCTGTAGGCCTCTTGAGTGTAAAAACAGGTCCTCTAGAAAGTGCTTCCCAATCTTTAAACGCATTTAAATTATCTGGAGCTATTGTTCAAAGGCAGATCTGGTTCCACGGGTCTGTGGGGCCTGGGATTTTAAGCAGCTCTTGGTCATGGTCCAGGCTCCTGGCCCACAGAACTAAACTGTGAGGAGCAGGACTTTGGGCAGTGGTTCTGAATCAGGTGCATATTAGAATTCCCTGGGTGGGGGCCTTTAACAAGTCCTATTCTTGACCTCCACTAGTTAGACTGCAATGTCTTTGGGACAGGACTGAGTTAATTGCAGCTACCTAGGGGCTTCCAAGTATGCCAAGACATGACCGCCACTCTGAGTTGGCTGCATATGGATTTAAAGTGAATAATTCAGCCTTGTCCACAAAGTTCAGGCCTGAGCATCAGGGGCCTTTAGGTGCTTCCGGAAGCAAGTTTGGGAACCAGTCACCTAAAGCAGTTCTTAGCAGACACAGGGAGACAGCAAATCATCTTGTATTTAAGTAACTAATTTCCCTTCAGATGGACCCTTGGCCCGTAAGAGGTTTGCACTGAAATATAGCCAACTGAGAACTTAAAGCAACAACAACCACTCTACTTTATAGGGAATATACCATTTAACATCTATACTGGGGAGTGTTCTGTTGTCCAAGAGAAAGACACCCTGAGCCCCTAGTCTTTTTCACTACTGACTTCAGCAGGACCTTGGGGAAACTCTTCCCATTTGCATTTCCATATTTTCTCCTTTGCAGAACTTGAATAATCCTGTAAAGTGATCCCAGGGTAGGCACGTGCTCGGATGCAGCTTCAGCACATCCCTGCCTCAGGTCGCCCTAGCTGTTCTAATTTACTGACTGAATGCTGCAGCTAGGTAAAAGTGGACAGTTTGTGAGTCTGGGGGATCAGTTGTGTGTCAAACAGAAGTCCCCTGTCTCCTTTGATGGTGCCAAATGCTTCCTGCTCTTCTCATACAGAGTTTTGGATGAATTCACCGGAAGGTGCAGAGAATCAGCACGAGGCCAGCAATGACTTTAAAAACAAAAGGCTGTGGTGGGGTTAGTCTGCTTCTCAGTTGGGCTTCCAGTGGAAATGTGAGAGTCAACACAAAGGGATTCAGGAGATGGAGCCAGGTGGTGTATCTGGAAACCAGAGCTACCCTGCTGTGGTAGGATGTTCTAGAGGCACACAAGGCAGTGGTTCTTCTACTGGGGAAGGAGGATAAATCACAGAGACACAGAGCACCCAGGCAAGAGAGGAGGATAGACAATGAAGATGTAGAGCAACCCAGCAAGAGAGGAGGATAGACCACGAAGATGTAGAGCAACCCAGCAAGAGAGGAGGATAGACCATGAAGATGTAGAGCAACCCAGCAAGAGAGGAGGATAGACCACGAAGATGCAGAGCCCAGGCAAGAGAGGAGGATAGACCACGAAGATGCAGAGCCCAGGCAAGAGAGGAGGATAGACCATGAAAAGCAGAGCCCAGGCAAGAGAGGAGGATAGACCATGAAGATGAAGAGCCCAGGCAAGAGAGGAGGATAGACCATGAAAAGCAGGGCCCAGGCAAGAGAGGGCCTGGCCCTTGTGTTTTTGACAGGTTCCCCAATCATTCTTCTCCTGACCAAAGTCGAGACTACTGTTTAGGATTAACTGTCCCTTAGTGTTTTCAGGTAGTGTCTTCCTGGACACTCAACTTTATCCAAGGCCAAAAGGCTTCATCCTAGCATAAAACACCGGAAGACTTCATTTTCAGGTGTTGTGACCCTCTCACTTTTGGCATAGCTTGCCAGGATCCCCTTGAAATTTGGTGTGGCAGCGACGAGCTGCGGGGCTTAGATAGGGAGTAGGGAGTGCACAATGGCTTTGCCAAACGGGGGCATACATCCCTGCTTCAGTAGGATGGAGCATGCTGCCCGCATACAGCATGAAGTAACTCAAGGAATGCTTCTCGGGGTCAGTGAGATGGCTCAGCAGGCTAAGGCTCCTGCCGCCAACCTGATGACCCGAGTTCAGTCTCTGGGCCCCATGTGGCAGAAGTAGAGAGCTGAGGTCAGCAACTTGTCCTCTGATCTTCAATAAAATTCAAAAGGACATGCTTGTCAGAGCAATGAGGGGACAATGTAGCAGAGATGAGGCAGTACAGGGGAGTCCAATGACACCAGAAAAAAGGATGGGCAGATGTCAAGGCAGGGAGGGAGGTGAACCTGAGGTGTTGGTGTTGATAAACAGTAGGGAGAATGAAGCACAGGCCTGGGAGAGCCTTGCAGGGGAGAGGCAGGAAGGGCTTGGAGGCCATGAAGCTTGACTGGAGTGGGAAGAGTAGAGGCCCTGAGCCAGACAGGTAAAAGTGAAAAATGGTGGAAGACAATAGGGGTGGGGCTGAGGAGCAGAAGGGGCAGGGCTGAAGGAAGAAGGCAGATGAAAGGGATAAAGAGCCAGGGGCAAAGGGTCAGGGAGGGAGGCTAGAGCCGTCATGAGGGAGGCCATGTTTGTCCAGGGACTTGGGCCTGAGCAGGGCAGAATCATTGTGGGCGAGTGGTCAGGGATCTCATGGTGTCTAGAACTGTAAGTTTTCAAATGGCACAATCCTCCTCGTTCTCAATTATCCTCTGCAAGACAGAAGTCCCTCCCACATGACAAACTCTCCTCTGCTAAGCACCAAACATCCTCTTCTGATAGCACAGACAACTTTTTGGCAGGCTTCCCACCCACCACATCCTGCCCCCACCCCCACGGAGACGCAACTGGACCTCTCGGTATTTCCCTTCTAAATGTGGACCCAAGTCTCCGTCTTGTCCTGCAGCCCCTCACTCTTCCAGGGTCACGGCTAATTCACAAACAGCTTTCCTATAATTTAGGGAAAGGAGCCTGCCTGGGTCCTGGGCAGATGACACAGGGAGGGTGTAGGTAAGAAAACAAAAACAAAAAGCCAATCAAACTGAGCCAGGAAGGAGCTCTCTGTGCTGGGGTGGCGTGTGGGGCAGCCTCCAGAACTCCAGGGATGTTCCTCATAGGAATACCTGAACCCAGTGAGTTATCCAAGTACCAAGGTTTGGGTCAGCACAGACATTCCCTGCTCCAGGCGTGCATTTTGGGGAAAGGCTGGCAGAGGGAGCAGTCTTTCCAGGAAGGGGCTTGAACAGGAGCTGGGGAGTGGAGAGGGTGGCCCTCAGTATTGTGCAGTGCATGTATCCTAGGTTGGTGCTGGGCCAAGGTTGGGATTAGGTGAGAAGAGACAGCAAGGGCCAAGCTTTTGGTTCCAGGCAGAGATAAAAGGGAGTGAAATGTGCCCACGAGAATCATCATTCCAGGAAGGTGAGACTGTTTTTTACTGGGGGAAAGTTAGACCCCAATGAGGCATTTGTAAACGACCTGTTTCTGGTCACGCAAGCAATGGTGGTGGACCCAGAACCTGACCACACTGTGCCATGCTAGACTAGGTGCTTTACCCACACTTCAGTCTGGGTGATTTGCAGGAGTTTCCTCTTTTCTTCCCGCCTGCTAAAGCCAGAAAGGACTAGACATTGCCCTTGTTTAAAGAAAAAGAAAAAAAAAAGGTGGTTCAAGCTCGTCTCTTTCCTCCCAGTCTTCACAGGTTATTATTCAGAAAGCTAAACTTAAAAGCCCCATTGGCTGTTGTTCGGCATGGACTTCAGAAAACATTTATACTGGATGAGGTGGGGGAGGAGGATGAAGAGCCTTGGGATTTTGTGGGAAGTGGTGATTCTGGTTAATTCTTAGTCACCAGCTGGAATGGGGCATGAGTGAGCCAAACCACAGCCAGTGCTTGCCTTTGTCTGCACTTCCAGTTGATTTGTATAAGGCTTGCTCATAACAGAGAAAGGACATTTCCTTAGTGCTTTTCCACTTCTCCTGTCTCTTAGCTAGGGAAGGCTATGTCTAAAGATGGCCCTGGGGAGATCAGACCTGGGAAAACCCACACTGTAGCCATATCCTTTTGGAGCGTTTAATGGCTGAGCTGTCAGGAAGTCCATGACTTGATGGCCCTGTCTAGGACAGGCCTTCGTTAGACTCCAGCAGCAGCAGGGATACTGGAGGAGCTGAGGAGTGGCTCCCAAGGCTGAGACAGCACTGAGAGAGGAGCCAGAGCCCTGACCTTCCCGCAGCTTTCCAGAAAGACACCGGGAGAAGGGGAAACAGATCTCTCTTGGAATGTCCATCTTGGCCCCGAGGTGGTGGGGAACTGGGTTTGAAGTCCTCAGATCTGATAGGAGTCCAGCCAAGTTTGGCTCATCAATGGGACACTCAAGATCTATCTTTGGAGAAGCCAATAAATTATTATATCTCTGCTGGTAAGGGTGCGTCTCCTTGAGTTTCTTTCAAGAGGAGAATGCGAATGACTCTTCCCAGACATGAAGAATCTGTCTCCTATTCTTGAAAAAATAAAAGCTTGAAAGCTGGACTCAACATCCCTCCTTCCTTTAAGGGTCTTGCTATGAGGATGGAAGGCCTAGAGCATCAGGTGGAGTTACAGCCATCATTCCAGAGGTGACCTCTTCTGAAAGCCCAGGGAGGGAATGCTTCTGTTTGCTGGCCTAGCACTTCTTCCTCTTCCTGGTGACTGCTCCCTCTGCATGTATCTTACAACAACTGGCTGATTTGGGTCTATGGAGAACACATATTTTGATATCTGATCCTGAACAAGATATCAGAATTACTACTAATTACTAGTATTATGAAACAGATTCCATTTTAATTAACTCAGAAAACAGTAAGACACAAGAACTCCCTTTCCAATCACCTTGAGAATCCTGAACTCCAACTGCTGTGATATGCTTGGGTAGCTGAGAAAGAGAAGGCAGTGAGTGGATTTCTGGGAAGAATATTAGCCATTTCTTCTGCTGCTTCTCCCCAGCCTCTGGTCGGTGATCCCATCCCCTTCTGACTCTCTCCCAGAGTTACTGTCACTTCAGTAGACTGCTGGTGTGTCATTTCTGCTTACGGAAGCAATATATGTTCTTAGTATTGAGCACTTTATGTCTTTACCTCATTTCTAATTCTTTTTGTTTGTTTGCTTTTTCTCTGTAGCTTTAGAGCCTGTCCTGGAACTACCTCTTGCAAGCAGACCAGGCTGGCCTTGAACTCACAGAGATCTGCTTGTCTCTGCCTCCCAATTTAATCCCTCTATGCTGGGATTAAAGGCGTGCACCACCACCACCCAGCTTGGTTTCTAATTCTTCACAACCACAGAAAGTTAGGAAATAACATTTTCACTAAGAAATAGACCCAGAGAAAGTAGGTACATTTCTTGGAGTTACACAGCTCCTAAGTGGTTAGAAACTGGAACTTGAAGGCTTGAACTGTCTCTGTCTGACCTTAAAGTATAGAAAGTAGAATTTTTGTTCATACAAATTCATGTCAAGTTAGGTCTTTGTGTGTTTATGAAAGGTTGCCAAGGGGAAATACATCGCTAGGCAGAGAATGCCCAGCAAAGAGGCTGTCTACACAAATAGAAATACTAGAGGGTTCAATGGTCTCAAGGAAATCTTTTGGAAAATACGACAAATGCAGTTAGTAGAGGTCATTTCTCTTTAAAGCCCACGATCCAAACCAGCCGCCCATCACCTCATATAAAAAGAAATGACTGAAGATAAGAAACATATCTACCGGCCAGGGTCTGGCTGGCAGCGGGACATAGCCACAGGCCTGTTTCTGCAGTTTCTTTCTTCGTTTGTGATGGAGGGCAATGCTTGCCACTTGTCAGACTTAATGCAGAATAGGACAAAGTAGTGGTGCAAATGCTCCTTTGTGCTGTATTCTAATTGACAACTTAATTGGATTGTGATCATTTGCTTGGTCCTATTGGTATGCATGGCCTGCAAAATCAAAAAATGGATTTTTTTTAAAAATAATATTTTTAAATGAACACAGGCATCATTCTTCTGCTTGTTTGAGGCCAACCTAGATGCTTCTGGGACCAAGACTGTGCACCATGTCATCATGGAGGCAGAGGAGCTGGGGTGGGACCACTATACAGGAAGCCTGGGCCTAACTGACAGAAGGGGACCCAGCTCCCTTCTGCCCTTCTTATAGCATCCCCATGCCTTCTGTCCCTAATGGGATCAAATCCTGGATAGACTGGATAGACTCTAGGCACCTGAACTGCAGCCCTACCAGCTTCCTCCTCAATACCTCCAGCAAGGGCAACACTGTGTCTGTCCCCACAAGCGTGTGAGGGTTCGATGGAACAGTGCTTGCTAAGAAGTCAGGGCTGTGCTGAGCATGCAATGAGCTCCAAAGATCTAGCCATTCCTATAGCTTTTAAGGCATTTTCACCTGCCTGTAAGTTTCATGAAGGCCATGGCAGTGTTCCCTTTGGTGGGCTACCAGGGCCTGGCACAGTGGTAGGTGCCTGGCACAAACTCAGGGAATGCCCATTCAACAAGCATACAACTAAAGCTTGCATATCCCAGGGTTCTGTATCTGTGGATTCAACAAAGCACAGATTTCAAGTATCTGGAAAGAATATGGCAGAGTGCACAAATCCAGACAGCTTTTCCTTGTCATATTAACAATACACTGCAAACAGCTGTCTACAAGGCAGTTCCACGGCATTAGGTTTGTCAGTGCTCTAGAGATGATGTGAGCAGCATAGGGCTATAGCTCAGAAGTAAGACGTTTGTACACATAAGGCTTTAGGTGCCATCTCTAGCATTGCAAAAAAAAAAAAAAGGAAAAGAGTGAAAAAAAACCAACATTCAGAAGGAGGAGGTTCTCAGCAAATACCGCACCATGCTATATAAGGGATTTGAATATCTATGGATCTGGTTATCCTTGGGGAGTGTTGGGAGACTGAGGGACGGTTGACTATAAACCCAGCCCAGGTCACCAGCCTCTTCGGCCTGGGCTACCACCTGCCCTGCCATCCCTGCTTCCATTGTGTCTCAGAACGCATTATTCACCCCGCAGCCAGAGGGATCTAAACCAGGGGAGAGAGCCATGCATTCCTCTGCCCAGAACCCAGCTCTGGAACTTGTCAAAGGCTGCCACCGGCTCCTCTGCTCTCTGCTTTTCCTCAGCCCTGTCTTCCTCTGTTCCAGGCTTTTCTCAGATACGCTTTCATCTTCTGTTCCCTTCCCTCCTCACCCTTCCCTACCACTGCCGCTTTGCCCCATTTATATCCAGACATTTGCCAAATCTAGTGGAACGTGCGTCTTTTTGGGAGGCCCTTCCCATTCTGTCCCATTGTGTTGATGATTTGTTCTCTGCCATGGTGCCACAGTGTGTCCGTTCTCGGTCTTCAGCTGGTGTGGGATCTACAGGGTAAGATAATGGACAGTCCTCCTACTTCTGTATCCAGTGACAGATGGTGCCACAGGGGCAGTAATTACACCACGGGAACTGGCATATGCCATCAAGTAGTCTTTACTTTTCCTCCGGATAGCTGGTTTTTAAACATTCACGAGCGCGCTACTGACTGATTCCATGGATGCCAGCAGTACCTCAGTCTGTCCCACAGAGCCTGGCTCCTATTAGCTCTGGAAATACTGAAAGAGCTGATTAGACATGAGGTGAAGCTTTCCAGTGTGGCCACAGTGAACTGTGCACTCTGTATATCTGTCCTTTGACCTCGACACTCACTCATGGGTTTAATTCTACTTCCCTGATTTCCAAATGATGAAATTCAGGCTTCATAAAGGGACATTATTTGGTCGGGTCACAGAGTGAACAAACTGGGGGGCTCCTGAGGCTGCACACATGTTTTGGTCCATCATGCTACCTGCAGGACTTCACACTGTTGGCAGTCTGGCTCTGGGCTCTGGATATCATCCACAGCAGGCTGGTTCTCAGGCTAACTGAACCCTCTATGATTATTTGTGTGGTCCCCAGCCTTGCAATGATAGTCAGTTAGCTGCCTATGGATGCCTGGATCAGGTTCTTTAGCTTGTTATCTGGGTAAGTCCCATCTTTGGAGGGCATATCTGTGGTCCACCAGGCACAGAGCATGGCATAACAGACAAGGTCTGGAACACTTCTGGAAAGCAATACTTGGATCCCTCAGTAGAATAACCAACTCAGCCTGATGTTCTAGGGACTCTCCTGATTCTAGAACAGACAAAGAATTACTTTATGGTAAACTGGGATATGTCATAACCGTATTTGGCCACATGACCCCAGAGCAAAGAGACTTGGGGTCATCGTTAGCAGGGGATTCCCAAGGGCTCTGAAACCATGCCACCCAGGGAGCTTCCCTCTCAGCTCTGCGCACCTACCCGTGCTTCCCCTTGCTGAGATGTCTGTAGCCAGGCCAAGAACAAACAACTGAATCTTCTCAAGTCTTTGCTAACACATATAAAAAACGGAAATAATGGGGACTCTCTACTTAACTTGTGTGGATCGATACAAAATGAAAATGTTGTTTAAAAACAACAAAGGATTTCAAACCAGTGGTTGGGTGGAATATTAAACCAAGTACTCGGTCCTTCTGAGTGGGGAACCAGTAACTGAACAGGCCTTGTGTCTGTGAACCTGGCCCTGGAGATGATTCGGTCCAAAACCAGGGCTTGGGGATTAAATGGTCCCAAACATTAACTGCACTGAGCCCATCCATGGCCCGGGTAACTGACATGCAGCAATGATTGCTTCCTTGAAGTCCAGCTTTGCTTCCCAAGCTTGTCTGGACTAAATTTTTTCCTTGACACTGTCTGATTTGGGCGATCTTCCAAAAGCCACGCCAGCTGCTTCAGGATCACAAAGGGATTGCAGAACTCTCCAAAAAGCTTACCAGCTCCAAATCTGTCCTGGCCAGTCTGTAACATGTATAAACATGAGCAGGACCTTCAAGATCTCCTGGAAGCCCTTTCTCCCTTCTTGGGCTGGTAGGAATTCTCTTTGGATTTCAAGCTCCATCCCCATAACGAAGTTTCTTCCTTCTGAATATATACACGAAGGGCTCCTAGATTATTTCTAGAATTGCTCCAAAGATCACCCATTTCATACATGAGCAGCTGGAGGCTTATGAAGGTTAAAGGGCTCAGATGACCATATGATGTGATGGGGGATGTGGGACTCTAAACTGGTCCTCCATAGTGTTACGTTATTTTTTTATTGTCTAAGGGAACATCAGGATGCCTCTATCCATGATTGTGCTTTGTAATTATTCTTTCTGGAATAATTTTTCGTAAGAATAAATAGAAAATAAACCAAAAATTAAAACGAAAAACATGACTTGCCATGTGGGCTCTCTATGTGATTTTTCTTTTTTCTTTTTTTTTTTTTTAACATACTATTCCTGTTTTTTCAAAGCATGGATACCCAACACAGAAGGGACTCCCTGGTTTCTCTGTAGTCTGTTTACATTCAACTAGGAGCGTGGAGGGTTTCCAGACCCTTTCTTTCTTGTGTTCTCTGCTGAGTAAATGGATGTTGTGACTTTAAGGAGCCTTTTTTTAACCCTTTGGCTCTCCTGACCTAAGCATTATGTTGACTTTATCTAGTCATTCCCTTCAAAGAGAAGGCTGGAAGGAAAGGAGTGTTGTCAGTCCTGGGTCTGAACCCTGTGAAAACACAGGGCGTTTGTTCACGTGCCTGGTGGCTGAGCGTGTTGAGCTTTCCCCTGGGGTAAAGAGTTAAGGGGAAAACAGTCTCTGGCTCTGGAAACCTTGTTGCTCTTCAAATCGTGCCCACCCTGTGTGCTCCGGTCTTTCTACAGTTGAGCCCTGGCTGTGCAATGGTTCTGACCCATTTTTAAGGCAATTTGTGACTTTATTTTAAAGAAAAAAAATGGAAAGTTTCACTTTCAGCATGAACTGGCCCAGGGCCAAATGCCTAGTCCTTGTTGGGGAGGATGATATTTTGTTTTGTTTTCTCATTTTTTCAGGCTTGCTTTCTTCTGAGCTGTGTGCCACCTTCTCCTACCACAGAAATGTTGATAGCTGAGCTCCAGCTGACCGGAAGGGTCTTCAAAACACTCAGGGTGTCCAGGGCCACATGCCACTTCTCTGTTTTCAAGCTCTGTAATGAAGTTCAAGGGCTCAGATTCTGAGGCACCATGATTAGAAGGCCAGGGTAGGACCATGAGTGAGGTTGTAGACTAGGAACCATTTCTGGTGGGCACTTCCTTCCTTTCCCACAGGGCCGAGGAGTCATCTTTCTAGAAGGCTGCTATGGATTTACAATTGGTATCAAGCCAAAGAGTGCTGAGAGGCTTGGAGAAAAGTGCGGGGGTGGTATGGCTTTTATAAAACAAAACCAGATCATCTAACAAGGTTTTTAAATCCCAATTTAGAATCTAATTGTGCACTGATGTCAGAGTTGGATGCCTTCAGTTTCCTGTTCACTCTCATGATGTAAGGGATGCTCTCCGTATGGACAACTTTTGTGCGCCCACTGAGAAGAGCATTCCTGTGCTAGAGACCCCGAGAATAGCAGGGGTTCTGTGTCCATGTGTGGAAAGGGTGGTGGTGAGAGCTGGGGCATCCAGAAGAACTAGTGCCCTGGGGCTCCCACATACTCGTTTGGCTGTGTGAACACTGACAAGCACAGCTAGTTGTAATGTTCATAAATAGAAAATAATATTTAAGTTGTAGAAAAATCTTCTGGGCCTCTAATCACCCCAAAGCTAAGAATGTCTTTGAATTAAACCGGATTGTTTATCTGGGAGGATGTGGGATGTCCTCAGGCTTCTCCTTTTAGATACCAGGAAATGGATTCTGAGAAAGGTCAAGTATGTTGCCAAAGGTTGGAAAACGGAATAACTGGAAACAGTTTGATTTTCAGGGAGCCTCTTGCCATCCGTCTCAGACCAGATTAAGATGGGCTCCTTGCCTCAGTCGGTAAACTTTTCCTTTTAAATTAATTTTATTTTATGTGTGCTTGTGTTTTATTCTTCATTAATGTCTATGTACCATGTATGTGCCTGGCACCAAATGAGGCCAGAAGAGGACACTGGATCCCCTGGAACTGGAGTCACAGACAGCTGTGAGTTGCCACGTGGATGCAGGGGATTGAACTCTGGTCCTCTGGGAGAGAAGTCAGTGTTTTTAACCAGTGAGCTACTTTTCCAGCCCCCAGGTAGGCTTTTCTTTAAGAACAAGTTCAATCTGGGCCTAGTGGAACAGACTGGTACCACTGTTCTTCTGGAAAATGAGACAAATTCAAGGCCTACTTGAGTTAGAGTAAATTCATGGCTAGCCTGGGCAACCCTGTTTCAAAAAGAGTAGGTAGCTTTGTATATGTGTGGTTTCATAGTACAGCACTTGCCTAGCATATAAGAGATCCCAGGTTTGATCTCCAATGTCCTCAACACTCTGTGAAGAGCAAGTCCACTGTGTACAAATTGGAGCTGTCTGTCCGAGCCGTGAAACCTCTTAGCTGCCAGCATCTTCTCCCATGGGGTAGCGTTTGCTCTTCAGCATGAAGAGAAGGGTGTCTCCGGAAGTAAAGACAGAGAAATGGTCCAGAAAGCAGCAGAAGCATGACTGTAAGTTTGATATTACTATTTTCATTCTATCTGAGCCAGAGACCTCCTATAGCTTGGGAGTGAAATGGCATATTACTCTGGCATGGGGTCAGAAGTGGTCTTCATTAATAAACTAACATGCCTGCTTTCCCTGTTGTAATGTTAAGACCCTCTCCTCAGGCTAGGTGGGAAATCAGAGGCAGACAGACACTTAGATGTCAGACTGCTATGTAGTAGGGAAGGACTGAACAGTTTACTCGCCCTTTTGCACACATATCTCCTGTTTTCCAGGTGTGTGTGTGTGTGTTTATTTGAGAATTTAAGTTTCCTAAGTCCTGAGTCCTGAGATAGTCTTCCCTGGGTACCAGGTAAAAGCAGACTTCCTTCTGGGCAGGCTGGCTACTTCTATTCCCAATAACTACAGCTTTGACCTTGAGAACAAAGGGGCAATAACCGGGAGAATTAGGCCCAAGTACAGTTCCGTCTGAAGCAGGTGAAATGTCAGTCTTACAAATGGAGTTGATGGGGGCAGCTTTCCTAGGGATGGTCATCCGTTGTGCTGGCAGGAGTAGAGACAGGAAATGTGTTGGGATCCTTTTCTCCCTACTCACTGCTCCGGCTGACTTTGCCCTGTGTGTCCGGAACACCAACCCTAAATATTGTAAAAATGATGAGTGAAGATTGCCATTCCATATTTTTATGTGTCTAAGAACATTCTAGACACAGTCTTAGAAAATATTTTGAAAATATATCATACTTCTCTATCCAAAGGAGAAAATTTTTACATGAGTTCTTTTGACAGATAGAAACATTCTGTTTGTCTCCTAGAAGGAGAAACAAAACACTAAGTTCCACTATTCACGGGGGAACAAAGCTTGAATTATGACATTCTGTCTGTTAAGTGATTTCTAAGATACAGGGAATGGAAACATTTCAGGAAAATAATCAGTCGCTCTGCCATGGCGTCAGAGGACAGAGTAAGACCTACGTGTGTCATTTAGTGAACCAGAGTTGCTGGGTGGGAGGTAAAAGCTACCGCCACAGGCTCAAAACAATAGCAAGTTGAAAGGAGCAGGGATAGACTCCGGAGGAAAACCAGACGTGGCTTTCAAACACTGGCCTAACTCGAAAGCTACACCAGCCCTCAGTCAAAGGTCTGTTTGCAGAAGCACGAGCATTTTCATGAACGAGGCTGGTTGTTGCTCAAATCTCCATCCTGACGTCTCTGCCTCTCTTCCAGAATTGAGGAGCAGGTGATCTGCTCGCTGTCACTCGCTGTCAGCATGGCCCCTCCACCCCAGGGAAGCCAGCTGTATCTTCACCCCACCTTTCTGTCTAGCAGATGAAATCTTACCCTGTTTGTACGACTGACTGAGAAGCAATTTTCTCCACCTTCTCCGTGCACCTGACTCCCACAGCTACCCGGAAGGGCATCTTACTCTGTCCCAGGTCCCTCCCATTGCAGTGGTCCATCCTTATCCCGACCTTATCCCCCTTCAGAAGAGACGACACTGTTTTAGATGGTGTCAGACATTTGAGGACTGAAGCTGCCCCCAGACTTTTGTCAGTCACTCAGACCAAGATGGTATCCCTGCCTCATGACAACTCCCTCACCTTGCAGACTCAGGGAGTTCCTCAGTCATCTTTCCACCCTAGAGCACAGGCTCTTCAGACACACACTACTCCTTTCAGACATCTTCCTTCATTTGTTTCCTGCTGGAGAGAACACGGGATGCCAAGAGCTCGCACAAGGCCCAGCACTGTCCCCCCACAGGGGTCCTCCCAGGTAGTGGGCTGCTACTTCAGAGCCTGCTTTCGGCCGTCAGTGGGAGAACAGCATCCTCACTGTTTCTAAAGCTGTTCTCAGCCACAGAGCTCCTCACAGAGGGAGGGCAAATGATGGGGGTGAGTTGTATCCCACAGAGTCAATCTGCTGACAGCCTAACCTCTCTCCATTTTCTCTAGCCACAGGGAAACAGTTTCACAGTGACTTTCACTCAGAAACTGTATGGAGGGCTCTGGTAGTTTAGAGGTTGAAAGCCACATCTGCGGAGACAGGTTTGCTCGTCTCTCACTGACAACACAGTGGCCATGAGGTGCCTTCATACTCTTTGGCCAGAGCATCAACAGTTCCATTTCCCCACTGCATCCTGTTAGAGCTGCGGTCCTCCCCCTTCCTAATGCTGTGACCCTTTAAAACAGCTCCTTGTATTGTGGTGACCCCCAACCATAAAATTATTTTCCTTGCTATGTTATAGCTGTAATTTGCTATTGTTACAAATTATAAATAGTTTTTGGAGACAGAGGTTTACCAACGGGGCCTCGACCCACATGTTGAGAATCACTGTCCAAGAATAGTCTAGGCATTCTTCCTACTTGACAGAGACACCATCATCGTCCCCACGAGCAGTAGAGGAATGAGCATTCTTCTATGGCTTTTAGAGAGAAAACTTGCTAGCATTGCTGGGGAACCATTTTGGCTCTGACACTGGCTTTTCTGACGCCAGACAGAGCTCCATAGAACATGGCAGTAGATAGGGGCACAGTGCACCAAAGCCGACCTATACCCGATAGAGCCGGTCTCCAGAGGAACCAGAGGAACTGGTCAAGCCACCCATTCCTGCTTCTCTGTGGGATGCTGAGTGTAGGCGGGACAGATGAGTTCAGCATCCCCTCACCGAGCTCCTGTTCACCACAGCACCACAGCTTTCTCCTTTAGTTCTCTCTGCTGTGATTTTTTAAAGTTCTCTCCCCCACCGGGCTGGGAGCTCCTTGAGAGCTGCTTTTTCTATTGTACAAACCCAGCAGGCCGCTGTTTGTTGCTCACAGTAATTCTTCAATAAATGTGTTCTGGACCAGTGAGGAGAGAACCGTGGGTGTCTCCCATGGACGCCGGTTTTTGCTGTTAAGGTGGCACACCGTTACATCTCGTTGGATGTCCGCTGAATCCTGGGGTCCTCCCTGCTCATGCACCCCCTTCTGCTGTGATCACCCGTATCCCTCTGCAGAGGGATAATTCCAGAGAAGAGCCTAGAAACCCAGCCCACAGAGCCAGACGAGTGAGCATTCTGAGTGGGTTTGAGAGCAGCAAGAGGATGGTTTGAATTAACATTTTCTAGGGTTTTCGGGGGATTGTGGGCGTGACACACAACAGCTGTTTCCACTTAAAATTGATGAACAAGTATCACTACAATGAACTCAGAATTTAAACCAAAACTCCATGGAAACGAATCTTTTGAGATCATTCCAAAATGGCCCAAAGGAAAGAAATTTCTCCAACTGATGACCCACAGGACCTTTAACCTGGCTTCTCCCCATGGACAAACCCTCCATGGGGCTGTGTCATAGACACGTACCCGAACCCAGTTCCTCCCCGCTGGGCTGCTTGGCATAAGGACTGTAAATTGGCCCCAACAAACCCCTGGCTCTGCCTGCAAAGCAGGAGGTAAAATATCATTTGTGACAGTGGTGGCCCAGGCAGCCTTACAGAGCTGTGGGCAAGAGCCACACTCCAGGAGATTAACCTCGGAACTGCTCCGGGGACTCTGAGAACCAGTCCATCACTGTACTGCTGGGTGAGCAGCTGCTGGCCCCGTGGGCAGGGCTCAGCCCTTCCCCACCTAGGATGTTAAACAGAAAACACTGTTTGGTTTTTTGAATGTTCTCATTAGAGTTAAGAGTCTAATTCGCAGAAACAAATAATCCCCAGGTGTGACACTCAAGGAAATTTCAGAGTGTCCTGTGGTTATTAACGGCGATACAGCGGGGCCGTCTTAGTAGAAAGCCTGATGAGGAGGTAAATCGAATAAAGAAAATCAATTTTCGAGAATAAATGAAATTTAAAATGCTCCAGCTGCAGGCCCCAGCAAAGACAAGGTGTAGTCCATCTTCTGGTCATCTAACTAATGGAAGTCACACTTTATTCCTGTTACATTGGGCACACATTACCAGCTCTGTTCTCTAAATTAGGTCTTTGCAAATATATAGCTGGCTCCTCCTGACAAGGTCAGCGGTGGGGGGCACCTCTGCTGGCAACAGGCTCCATCTGGGTGGACCATGCTGTTCAGCTCCATCTTATAACCTCCGCGTCTCCAGGGCTCATGAGGTTGCCACACGGCACTGCAAAAACAAAGCTCAAAGGTCTCCTGCTTTCCCCTCTGTGGCTTTGGCTGTTCCTGCCAAGTATCCCCACACCCAACAGGGACTGAAAGATGCCACCATGCAATCTTCCTAGTTAAAAATTGGGTGCTAGATCAGGGACCAGGAGCCACAGACAGGTCACAAAGACCCAGGGGTGGCCTGTCCTTTTGTGAAAGAATTTTAATGATACTTTTAGTCTGTACCAACTTCAGGCTTTTGTTATTATTATTATTATTGTTGTTGTTGTTGTTATTATCTCTTTAATGGTAAGGATTCCCACTGGGAAGAGTTAGAAATAGACACTCTGTTTAATGTTGCCCTGGGGTTGTGTTTAAACCTATATTAATGTACAATGGTGCAGAGAACTCCATCCCTTGGCCCTGTTCTCTGTCTGAAGAGAAGAGAAAATTGAGGCTGATCTGTATGGAGAGATGTAGTGGCTTACAAAGAGTCTCAGTGTCCTTGCCTGGGCTCTGTTCACTCTACCAGTTTCTGAGCAGATGGATGGATTATACTTGGCTGAAGCAGTTGGGGCTGATGGTTGTTCAGGATGGATGGAGTTAGAGTACTGGGAGCTAAGACAGGAGGAAGGAAGGCTGTACTGCAGAAGTCACCCAGATAAAACCGTTCCCCAGATCTTTAGCCACCCACTACCGACAAGGCCCCAGAGGTGGCTCTATAGGGAGGGTGGGTTTACCAGTTTTACTTCATGTTATTGACAGATCTATTGTCAACCTTGGGGATCACAACCTGTGTCTCAAGTCAGGTTCAGTCAACCATCCCCAGACAACCAGTTGAAAGAGCCAAAAAAATAGTGAAAGCAGAAAAAGGATTTATTCAATGTGCTCACGTTGAAAAGAGGGAAACAGAGCTCCAGTGAAGCCCCTGCTCTGACCACCCACCGAGTCACGTGAGATCAAAGTCTAAACAGAGGGCAGGGATCTGCACAGCTCAGCAGTCCTGGTTAAGGTGTGGTGCACCCACACTGACCCATTGTTGTCTGGGTTTCAGTCTCATCCTATAAGGGGGTCTGGAAAGGTGCTGGAACTGTGTGAAATCTGTTTCCAGGAGCCTAGTGCCCCTTCCTTTTCTCAGCATGAGATCCCTGGGGGAAATCGCCTTCCTCTGTGGTCCACTGTTTCTGGTAGTCAGATGGAGAGACTCTTTAGAGCATCAGTGTGTCTGTCTGCCAGGGCAGTTACAGATCCGATAGACATTTCTACGTCTAGGACATCAAAGACTTTACCAGCCAATGGGAACAATAACAACTCTCCTTAAGCCACACTCTCTGTTCTCAAATTTGTTTCTATCCCAGTAGGAACAAGGAAAATCAGCAGAGGACTTCAATTTCTGTGCTCAGTGACCTGAGAGACATGGGGTGGGAATCTCTGGAAGTGTCAGGAGTGGTGTTGATAACAAACTTGGTGGCAAGAGGACCTCTGTTATGCTACAGTAGTTTGCAGAAGCACCGGCTGCCATGGTGACCGGAAGACTATGCTGTATGCAGTGAATTGCACAGTGAACATGCATGTAAGGTTGTGTTGACGTTGATGTATCTGAGTTCTATTGACAGAATGCCTTGTTGTACTGGATCATGTATGTATACAGAAGGTACTGTGTCCTGGACATTCAGTAAACCCTGACTCTGACATGAACCCAAAATAGGGCAGTGGGGAAAACTGGAAAAAAGTGGGGGATGATGTTATGGCCAGTGCTAAGAGCAAGGGGGTGAACTTAAAACATTTTCCAAGTACCCTTGCATGTGCTTCTCTCAAGAAGCCACAGAGAGGGGGAGATACCATTACTTTCATCTCTAGGGTGAGTATACGGAGGCAGGGGAGTCAAGTACAGAGCTTGCCCTCTACCAAGGTGCTAAGTAGAAAGCACAGCACTGGCTCTTCCTCCTAGCTTAGCCATATGCCCTTATATGGGCAATGATTTGGAATGCACTCAGCACTCAATAATTGTTAACCACCCCCCCCTCTCTGTCTCTGTGTGTGTGTGTGTGTGTATATGTGTGTGTTTTCCAAGGGAAAAACAGATGACCCCCCTCAAATATCCAACCCAACCCAGACCTCTGCTGACTGAAGGGAAGAGGAAATCAGGCAAGCACTTGCCAGCCTCTTCCTCTAATCAAGCACCAGGCCCACTAGGGGCTAGCCAAGGAAGAGCCTGTTGTGTTTTTCCCTATTGCTGTTGGGATTAAAACACCTCCCTTACCCATGCAGTTCTGAGGCTCCCACTAGCAGGGAGCTGTGAGGTTATTAGGGAGGGCAGTAATGAAATTGAGGGGCAAACCGTCGCAGGGTTTGCCAGATGTGGACCATCTGCCTACTAGACAAGAATCTATTTTCTTCTTTCTTTCTTTCTTTCTTTCTTTCTTTCTTTCTTTCTTTCTTTCTTTCTCTCTCTCTCTCTTTCTTTCTTTCTTTTCCTCCCTCTCTCCCTCTTTCTTTCTTTCTTTCTTTCTTTCTTTCTTTCTTTCTTTCTTTTTTCTTTCTCTCTCTCTTTGAAGCAGAGCCACAGATTTTGTTATTTACTTACGAGGCCTGAAATGTTCACTGTTCTGTTTTCTTCCATCTCCCCCCATCTATCTCTGCAGGTCTCACGACACAGTGACATTTCTAGAAGGTTATTCCAACCAACAACTTGGGGGTGTTGGACATGAAAACTACTTTTCAGTTTTACAACTTCTTACATAATCTACTTTCAATAACTACATCTCAGATTTAAATAACTTCCCAAACCTCTACCTGATATGGGAAGACCACAGAAACTCTACAATAATTGGTCTCAGGGGACTGGCATCATCTCAGACTCAAGTCACCAAAGTCCTCAATGGAGCAGTTGTGGTCACACGAAGCAACCTAGGATCAAGGCTTCCTCGATTGTGACTGTCTCCTTGAGTCCTAGGACCAGGTCCCACCTGCCACACTGCTTTGTTTCCCCCTGGCCAGCAGGAGGGTGGGGCTTGGGGGATGGGTTCATGCCTTTGTCGGGCACTTGGAAAATTCGAGTTCTCTGCCTGCTTGAAAGTCAGTTCCCTTAGAGAGAGGCTGCAACTCTGGGCCGCTCCTGCTTGGATAAGATCTCCCCTCTGTTCTCATCTGTCAGGGGGAAAGGTTTATTTAATTAGCAGGCAAGGTTTTTCTAGAGGCTGCCTCTGCGAACAGGAAAGAGGCAGCAACTCCTGGGCTATTATTGCCATTTGTCTCTTTCCTCACTGACATTTGCCGTCTGTTGCAGAACACAAATCCTACAGGATAGATGGGCCAGTGGTGGGTGGGGGGAACAGCTAGAGGGGTAGGCAACGGGTCACCAAGGGTTTCAGCTGAAATTGAAATTTAAAGCCTCATAAGAAACACGTCAAGATGATCAGGGCAAAGTGGGAGCGGAGAGTGCCGGCCCTTGTCTGTCCTTTTGTGTCTGTCTCTGTCTCTCCTCCATGGTATGGTGTCTACTATGTCAGGACCATCATTTGCTGGGGATCACTTAGGGCTTGGCTAGCTAAATGGCCTTACCAAGGACGAGCTCCTACCTCTCTTCCTCTATTTGGTGTGCTTCTTCTTTCAAAGTCTGCCTCTCTATGCCTTGGTGAGTTGCAGGAGAGTAGGTGACTCAGCTATATAATTCACTGTGGTATGCCAGTTTGGGGGACTGGCCTGGGCATGGGAGCTAGAGGACTTCTGTATGCTAAGGTACCCATGATGGCATACTCCGTGTAGGGCAGAGGATGGGAAATCAGAGGTAAGGCACTTGTCCAGCATGAGCAAAGCCCTGGGTTCAATCCCCAGCACAGTCTGGAAAGGGAGGAAACCATAGGAAGCATTGTGAGGTGAGTGATATATTCCCCAAAATATACACTCTAGCCCCACCCCTGAAACCTGTGACACACTGGAATAGAGTCTCCTGTTACATAGTGAGGACCAGCATTTATTAGAATAGGGTGCCGTTAAATAACCGGTCCCTTTCTAGAGGAAGGGAATGTGTGTACGGAGACAGAAACACAGCCAAGAGACAGGACAGACACTATAAGTAAGCCAAGTAATGCCGAGGATGCCAGTTACCATGACAAGCGAGATGAGGCCAGGAGACATGCCTCCTGGAAGCCACTGGAAGGCCTATGGACCCCTGACACCTTCATCTGCAGCAGGCAACCTTCATGGCTGTGAGGACTAAGCTGTAATTAAAGTCATTCCTAGCCTGGGTACCTTGTTACAGCTACCCTAGAAAACAAATCCCTGATATCACACTGCTTAACCAGAGGCCGGCAGAGAGCAAGGTAGCATGTCCTGTCTCGTCTGTTTGAAGCTCAGTTTACTGTGGG
This sequence comes from Microtus pennsylvanicus, assembly GCF_037038515.1. Lineage (NCBI taxonomy): Eukaryota > Metazoa > Chordata > Mammalia > Rodentia > Cricetidae > Microtus > Microtus pennsylvanicus. The sequence continues at coordinate 28,290,220 of NC_134581.1, forward strand.
CTCGCCTGCAGAGCAAAGCTGCAGACTTTCCATCACAGACTGGCAACTTGCTGGTGATGACTGATGTGGAGAGGCTGGGAGGGCAACGTGTGGAGCCCATCAGGATCTCTCTCCCTGTACCAGGGCATCCCTGATCTTGCTATCTGATCTTCAGCGTGGCCCACCTGAGGTCCTCCATGTATCACACCCTGGACACAGGGGCTTTTCACAGGCTGTCTCTCATGTTGAAGCTGTCAGTTTCACTTTGTCTGGTTTGTGTTCTCTGTTTCCAAGGAGACTTAGGATCTGCTCTGGGCACTGTGGTCTACATGCCAGTTAAGTTTCGGGAGAGTTCTTTTCTCACTTAATGATTATGCAAGTTGTAAGGCCCGAAGAATCAGCCACAGCAGTATAGCCAGGGGGCCTCTAAATAAGGATGATTTGTAAATCCACACGGATGGAAGGCCAGTGGTTCAAGGGTTTCGGTTTGTGCTTTAAGGCAGATTGTACTCTGTGACAGTGACTCTCACCTTGGTCATGCTGGGCTCTTGAGAGTAGGAGGATGTTATTGAGTCTCCCAGAAAGGTCAAGACCCACATGGCGTAGGAAGGATACACTGGGTCCCGGGACCTCTGTTAGGAAGCCTAGCTTTCCCCTGACTGGAACATTTTCTCCACATCCCAGCTTGTCCAAGAAGCAGCTTCCTGTTTTTCCTCTACTAACTTCTCCGTGGAGTGAGGTATGTGGCTAAGCCCAAGCCCTTGGTTAGCAGGGGGACCACAGAGGAATCCTGCTGTTTTGGTCACTCTCGAGTGACTCTTTTTCCTTCGTGAATAGTTATGCTAGTGCTGTGGCTAATTGTATCCATCGGCTTGGTTTGACTCCAGGGATGCCTAGCTATTGTATTCAGTATTCTGGGTATGGCATTGGGGTATCTGTGAAGGTGTTTCTGGGTGACATTAACATTTAAACTAGTAGGTGAGCAAAGCAAATGGCACGCCCCGAAGTAAGTGGGACTCATGCAACTAGCTGCAGATCTGCCTAGAACACAAAGGCTAAGTAAGAATTTGATTCTTCTGCCTGTTCACAGCTAGATACTGGCTTCTTGTCTCTGGCCTTGGGCTTAGACAAGAACTAGCACCATCAACCCTCCAAGGCTCCAGCTGTCTGAGACTTATTTGGGGACTTCTCAGTCTCTAAAACTAATTAATACTTTAGTTAATGCCTAATCATTAGCATCTATTTAGATCTGTTTCTGTTCTCTGTCTGCCTGTCTGTCCATCCATTCATTCATCATCCTTGTGCTGGTTCTGACTTCTTCTTCTTCTTCTTCTTCTTCTTCTTCTTCTTCTTCTTCTTCTTCTTCTTCTTCTTCTTCTTCTTCTTCTTCCTCTTCCTCTTCCTCTTCCTCTTCCTCTTCCCCTCCTCCTCCTCCTCCTCCTCCTCTTCCTCTTCCTATTTCTCCTCCCCCTCCTCCTCTTCCTTTGTTGGACATACACTTCTTACTCACAGACCCTCCATGGTCCAAAGTGTCTCTATATTTGCTTCTTTGAGTCCTAAATTCCAAGGACTACTTCTAAGATATTAACTATTATAAGATAGTATGCCTAGAGATTTGAAGAAGACCTACCAAATTAGAGTGTTGGCATTTTCTTCACGCTGATAATCAAAAGGTTTGCTGTTTCCGACACTTAGTTCCATTTAGAATTTATACAAGCTGTGAGTTTCTGATATTTTTAAAATGATGCTTGGAGTGTGTTTACGCGAATTCTCACTAGCCCATTTACACAAGAAAGTGCTCATGTAACCCTAAGTTATTTAGTTGGCCCTACATTCCTGCCTGCGGTGGGCTGTTACCCTCCCCAATGTATTTGTCAGTGGGGAGAGACTGCTTTTCTTTGCTGTTATTTCCTCTTTCCTCAACTTGGTCGACAGTGCCTGTTCTTGGAGGGGACAGGGTGAGGGCAGGAGGATTGTGCTGGCCTTCCTGAACAAGAGTGGGAGCTGTGTAGGGAGGTATGGGGGCTGCTCCAAGGTGACAGGCTATCCTGGTCTAGCCACAGACATGCCCCAAGTCACACCCCAGGCAGAGGAAGGTCCGGCTGCAGCTGCAACCTGAGCTGCTCACAGTCCCAGCTGGGAAAGGAGTGGGAAAGATTTAGGTTTAGACCAGGCTTGCCTTGATCTGTTAGATGGCTACTCACCATCACCTTCGGCAAATCTCAAGTTTAATTTACTTAAATGGACATTTCAAGTTGAGAACCAGAGGACTTGGCATAGCTTAAATCTGTATTCCTGAACCATGGTCTTTTGGGTAAGGCTCCAAAACAAGGATCTCTTGTATCCTTTCCAGTAAAAGGAAAAGAAACAAAGGGAGACAGACAAACAGACTATAGACAGACAGACATGTTTAAGTCTTCCCTGTGTCCCTAGTCTGCTTCTTATTGTAATGAAGTATCTGAGAAAACAGCTCAAGGTAGGAAGGGTTTATTTGGAATCAAGATCTCAGAAGTGTTAGTACGTGCTGGGTGACTCAGGTTCAGACTTGTTAGTAAATGGTTGGCTGGCACTGTTGTTTCGGGGCTGAGAACATGTAGAGGAGGCTGCTTACCTGCCTGCTAATGGGTGGTGGGAGAGCAGAGAAAGAAAGTGACAAAAAAGAGCAAGGCCAAGCAGAGCCTTCAAAGGTATGCTCCTAGTGACTCGCTTCCCCCAGCAAGGACCCACTCTCCAGTCTCGCTGCCCTCTAGTCGTAGTCTGTTCAGAGTTTGAATCCATGGATGAGTTTAATTATTCAGCTGATAAGAGCCCTCAGGATCTAATTCCCACCAGAAGCATTTTTACTGACATAAGCAGAGGTATGCTTTGCAAATCTAGGTATCCCTCAATCTAGTCAACAGTCAAGTATAGCCATCACACACACATACACCAGCACGTGTGCGCGCATGCACACACACACACACACACATACACCAGCACGTGTGCACGCATGCACACAGACACACACACATACACACACCAGCACGTGTGCGCGCATGCACACAGACACACACAGACACACACACATACACACACACACACACACACCCCACACCCCTCCTGTCAGTAGATGACACCATCATCCACAGGACTGTGTAAGTCAGGACCCTGGGAAAATCAGCCTTGACACCCTCTTTCCTCCAGTCTCTTCCCACACTCAATATATACAAAGTCTTGGATTCTACCCCAAGGCCAGATCTCAAGGCATTACGATTCCTTGATTCCCCACCCAGGTGATTTCTAGCTCTTGTCTACACGAGTGCAACTGCTTCTTTGAAGACTTCACATTCCAGCCATCTCCACAGCACAGAGTCCTCTGAAGAGAAGTAACCTCACTTGATGATCAAACTGCATGCATGCTCATTCCATTTGGAATGAGAGCTCCACTCAGGTGGCTGTGGCCTGTGGAACAGGCTGCCTCGTGCCTCACTGGCTTTCCCTACCTACTGGCCATGCTGCTTTCTGTTTCTTAGACATGCCTAGCTCTTTCCTCCCAGGTCTTTGCACAAGCTGTGCCTTTCGCCTGGAATGTTCTCTGTTCCTGATGCCCCCTGCTCGCCTCGGTTTCAGAAAGTCCTTCTCTCACTACCTCCTTTCACACCGTCCCTTGCTTCTTTTGTTTTCTGTCACATCAAATTATGATCACGTGGTGTAATTATTCCTCTTGTTAATCTGCCCCCCCCACTACATTATCCAGTTGGAAGCTGTATAAAAACAGGGGCTGCATGTGCCAAGTACGGTGCCTGGCACACAGTAGGCACTATGTATTTGTTTATTCAATGAGGTGTGTGTCTTTGTGTACTTAATGGTCACAAGACTCTCTTGTCTTTGTTCATGATTTTACAAATGGAAATAGGGGTCATTTATATGGTGAACATTTTTTCCTCGGTGGTAAGGAGCTCCTTGAATCTGTCAGCACAGTGTACATGTTAAAAGATCATTCCAGCTGAAAAAAGTGTGCACATGGCTCTTGTGGGTCTTCTGAGAGCATGCTTGTGGAGTGGCAATGTTTCCTGTAGAATAGCTTCCGGACCTCACTATAGAGGTGCTTGCAGACAGGACAGAAAGAAGGAAGCCTAAAAGCTTTCCAGGGTATCAATGATAAATCCAAGTGAAGGCTTAGCTTCCTCTCTGAACAGTCATGACCTCCCACATGTAAAGAAAAGCACTTTGAACAACAGGTGTAGGCTGTGATGGGGTCCAGTTGAGCAGTCTGTGAAGGAACTCTCCTCATAAATGTGTGAGAACTGGGGGTGGGGGATCAATTTAGACACAGGGCCAGATGGTGTAAGAGGTACCTTGTGGAACAATATTAACCTCTTCCACCATTCTAACTGAGTTCCTATGGGACAGTGAAGTCCAGGTGGCCCTTGACCCCTGGGAACCATCCCCTGTTCATCACCTGGATTCAGCACCACATAGTGCTGGAAGCCCAGCTCAGTGCGGTCTGCTCGCTCAGAACCTCTAGTCTCCACCTGGAAGTCATTTCTGTCCCTCCCAAGCCCCGCTGGGAACTTCCTGAACATTCTCAATTTCCACTCATGCACACAGACATCTGTGTTTCTTTGGCAGTTAGATGTCTAGTTAGCTGCTCCTCACGAGGTTGACTCAACCCCCAGTGTCCTCGTAGATCTTTCTCGGGGCACTGCTTTCCTTTGCTTGCCTGCCTGCGAGCCTCAGTGTTTATATTCTTCTGTTAATTTTGCCTGAATATGTTCCATTCATGTAAAAGTCAGGCCAAAGGGCATTGGACATGTGACCTGTCACCCGCTGTGGGCCTTAAACTTTCCAATGATGTTGACCTTTGAGAGTAGCGCTTGTTCACAACATATCGCAGAGTCAGAAGACCAGCTTTGGAGAAGCACCCAGTTAACAGGAGCAGCTTCCCAAGTCCAGCAGAGCCAAGCTGCACGCTCTGCTTCCCTGCTTACAGCAAATGCTGCACTTGGCAGAGGGGGACTCCCCTGTCAGGACAACTTATAGAGCCTCTCATTCATTGTCTCTTGAAGGGAGTGGGGGGAGGAGGAGGGGGAAAAGGAGAAGGGAAAATGGGAAAGTTGATTAGGGTGGAGGTATCAGTAAATAAGTTGATTGGGACATAAGGAAGAGAATGAGAGGCCCAGACAGGATGCTGAGTGGTCACTTAGGAGGAAGATGCCCACGTGAAACAGAGATGAAGAGAAACCCGTTTCCTGGTACCATTCAAACCTTACTGACATGAAGTTGGAGACGGGCCAATGAAGCAATCAGACCTAGCTGCTATTGGCAGAGTATGTCGGTACTGTGCCTCCATGCCTAGCAAGGCTCACAGCTGTCCACTGGTAGCCTCACTTGACTCTGTGCCTCCTGTGGCCTCAGGTTCCTGGTGCTGGTGGAGAGGCTGGGCCTCTCTGGTTTAGGGTCTTTCCTCCCCTTCAACTCCTCTTCCTGGCGTCATTATGGTTCTTCTTTTGGTCTGTAAGTTCTCAACTCGGCTAGGGGCTGAGGTGCCCTTGGTGGCAGGACTTAGACCATGTATTTCTTGCCCAGACAAGCACTCAATGCAGGAATTTCTGACGCTCTCTGCTGTGTTCCACTTTGGCTAGTTCTGGGTTTGGACCTGAGGTTTTTGAAGGAGGGTAGTTCTGAGGAAACCCTGAGAAAACCTGGAGGATGCTGGTGGCAAAAGTGGGGTGAAGGACAATTTGGGCTGACCCTGAGCTTCAACCAGGCTTTGATTTGGGTGGAGGATGAGAGCTAGGGGACTAGGACCTCACCCACAAGCGGGATGTGCAAGGTGCAGAGCGCTGGAGGAGGTATGACAGTTAACCTGAGCATGCACTTTAGGACAGGAGGACGACCTCAGGACAGTACTCATCAAAAGCTGGGCAGCGGTGTGCCCACAGGGCATCTGAACTATAGTTTAGGAGCCCTGGGAACATCTTGCTAGCTAACCTTCATCTAAACATAAGCCGTAGAGTGTATGCATGTCTTCTTGAGAGCATCTCTTTATCCAAAAATGTATTATTAACGCACCATGTTTTAGGGCACGCTTGTTGCATTTTCCTGCGTGTCAAACACCTGCTAGATCCTGAACATTATAAAACATTCTCCTCCCATCCTTCCAGTGACATATCCCATTGTCTTGTTTCCACATGCTTAACTACGTGATAGTGAATGTCAATAGTAAATTAACGGCCCTGTTGCATGTCTCAAATATGACTTTTAATTAAGCACATTAACCCAATGTGCCATCGTTTAAACAGCAACTAAAATGGGATTATATGCATTTTAAACTTTTGGATGCCCACAGAACATGAGAAGTACTTTTATAAAGCTTGGATTAATGCATATTTCATTATAATGTAATTTTCTATTAGATATTCCACTTATGCATGGAGCTGAAATAGTTTCCATTCTGCAGTGATGCTAACTTAAATGAATAAATCACCAGGAATAAAAAAAAAAGTTTAACTCTTTTTGCGTACCAGTGTTGTGCTTATACACAGTTCTTTGGGCCAGATTCCCTCTGTGTTTCATGAAGTCCAATGCTGGGGGTTCAAGTGGGTGGAGTGAGAACTCGTGGCTGCAGGATTTCTCTTGCATACATTAACTAATTTGGGATGAATGAGTACTTTTCCTCTACACACCCAGGGCATGGCTGGTTTTGAGGGAGCCCTGAGACTGATCTGCTGGTCGCCTTGACACAGCCAGAGGAGCCTGCACACTTGATGCCTGAAGAGACCCTGGGTGCTAAACGTTTGGTGCTGAACAACAGCTCTGCCCCAGCGCGTCCTACGTGATATTGCTAATAGACGTTTATGATTTTTATAGCTTCCGAGTTATTTTTGCGTCAGTACTAGCATTCAATTATTTCCTGTTGAATAAGAAACAACACAGGCCTAAAGATGGAAAGGAAAGGCTGCTGTGGGGAGAGGTCTCTCCAGATGGCAGCTTTCTTGGCAGATTGTGCTTTATGACTCAGAATCAGCCCAGATTATTGCGGCAGAAGGGTGGCAGTGGGGCCCACAGACATGTCACTTGTCACTCCGCAGGCTCCCCCGAACTCCTACTGTGCGTCAGTACTCACTGGGAAACAGGATGAGTGAGCATTTGTACCTAAGGACTCAACCCCACTCCCTCCCTCCCTCTCTCCCTCCCTCCCTCCCTCCCTCCCTCTCTCCCTCATTCACTCTGTCCCTTCCTCCCTCATTCCCTCCTTCTCTCCCACCCTCCCTTCCTCTCTCCCTCCCTCATTCATTCCCATCCTCCCTCCCTCCTTCTCTCCCTCCCTCCCTCCCTTATTCACTCTGTCCCTTCCTCTCTCATTCCCTCCTTCTCTCTCACCCTTCCTCCCTCCCTCGCTCATTCCCTTCCTCCCTCTCTCCCTCATTCCCTCCTTCTCTCCCACCCTTCCTCCCTCCCTCCCTCACTCATTCCCTCCCTCTCTCCCTCCCTCCTTGCCTCCCTCCCTCACTATCAGTGATGTTCAGCATATTAGGAGGGCTGCACACATGTAAACATAGAGTATGTTACTGCACAGCACAACAGAATCAATTAGAAAGAAGAGAAAACAACCTATGCAACTTAGAAGTGGAGCCAGAGACTAATTGCATTCAGGGCAGTCAGAAATCTTTGGGGGAAAGGTGGCATTCAGCTTGAATACTGGAATAGGAGTCAGGGGTTATTGGGAGGAGGAAAGGGCAGGGCCACTCTAGCAAGGAGCTGGGGGAGTAGGTGAAGGCATGTCACTGGGGCTTCTGCCTGGAAGGAACAATAAGAAACTGAGCTTCTGGCTGAAGGACAAGTAACCTGTGCAAGATCTTTGGTTGTGTTTGTGTGCTGGCTTCACCCCATTTGTCGGGAGGGGCAGACTTTACCCTCTGTTCTTTACCCTCTGTTCTTAAAGGTGGCCTTTCCTGCTACTCTAGAATCTTGCACACTAGGTTTGAGAAGCCACAACCAACTTAGTGGAAGCGGCACACTGGGAAGCCTATCTAACGCTGTCTACTACAGTCAAAGAGCTCTAAGATTTTCAACAGGCCAGTGTCAAGGTCAGATCTGGTAGCTGGGAGAATTCTGGAAGCAGTATCATAGAGAAGAAACTGAGTGGGAAAAATCAGGAATCAGGAAAATTAGAATGGAGTTGCTGGCTTGAGCCACTGATTCTCAGCTTGGGTGAATACTGAGTCTCTTGGGATGTTTTAAAAAAACACTCAACCAGGGCTGCACCTCAGGGTAACTCACCCAGATTTAATCCAAATAAAAATCAAACCAGGTGGTTCTGTGCACTCAAGCATTGCAATCTATTTTTGTGGGTCTCTTTTCATGAAAACACTTATTTATGTAGATACTTAATGGAAATTTTACCTCCTTCAACATAGACTCAAAGATGAAAGAGAAAGAGTTAAAAAAGATGAGCAAGAATTTGCCAATTTTGGGGGTGGGGGATACTGGAAATGAATGCTTTGGTGTGTCTCTAAGTATGTGCCTACTGACTTGCATATAGGTATATGATTTCATTTACTTTTTCACATTCATTCCTTTTTATTCCCAGTAAACAGATGAAATAGCCAAGGCTTGGAGACCGGGAGACATTGAGTTAACTTACTCAAGACCATAAGGCAACTGACGGTGGTTACAACTGCCAACCAAATGCCATATTTTGGGGATGGCTGCTGGGGTTATGTGAGCATTTCTCTAGGGTTAGAGTTGATCATTGTTGCCCATCTAGTGCTGTCACGATGTTTCCTGACTGTCTCAAATCCAATGTGCACACTACACTGTGGTCTTGAGGGACATGTTTTCTGAACTGTGATTCCTGGCCAATGTATATATAAAAAAGTAACCTCAAATCAAAGACGTCACTTTGTCTTTCACAGATGTCTATAAAATTTGATTTGTTTTGTCAGATGTCACTTATCAGCCAAATAACGACTGCTTAATTATCAGAACTGATAAGGAAGGCACTGTTGGTAGCTAGAATATGCCCTGCGCGTGCTGGGTTCTTACTCTTTGGAAAACGCCTCAAGTCTCTACACAAATAGCCACCACCCAAGATGTGCATCTAACTGGTGATCTGGATCCCATTTCTAAGGTCACAGGCTGCTTCCTCACCTGAGCCCACAGCCAGGAAGCTTCACGGCAGGCTAGTGATAAAGGCGCTGGAGTGTGTCCCACCGCCGAGCTCCAAATCTGCCGCCTTTAGTCATCAGATCACCAAATCCTCACAAAGGACTCGAGCAAGGGGCATTTAACGTTATTTGTTATTGTGTGGTCTCCTGACAAAACTCCATGAGTTTCCTTAGCTTCTGCTTCTAAAATTACCATGGGGAAGAGAAGCCAACCCTTCCAGCTGGGCTCCTTCCAAGATTCCACAGTGGGGAGAGGGGGAGAGGACCATAGCAGATGTTATAGGAAGAAAAGAAAGCCAAGGAGACGCAGCATTTCCCTCCCATCTCCTCTCGCTGATTCAACATTGAAAAAAATCATTTGTTATAGCTGCTGAGAGACACATTGCCCTGGATAGGGGAAATCTCTGGGTAAAGAATTTATTTATGTATGCCAATCAGTTGAATTTATTAATCTAATCATCTGAAAATTCTATCTTGATCCTGTCCACGTCCTCAACAGCTGACACGAACAAAGCAGTCACAATCGCAGACGTGACTCTCAGGTGAGGTCCAGGTCCATATCTGCCCAGGACGGATCTTTTACCGTCACCAGCAGGCAGCTGGTGTCAAGATGCAATGGCTGAATTAATAACCTTGGTTATCACATGTCAGGAAACAGCACTAGTAAATGTTGCTGGAAGTTAAGAAGCTGAAATGTAATAGACGGCACCGTAAGAAGCGAGGCAATCCAGGCGCGAGCCACACTGAGAACTGGTTTCTCCCTGAGCCAGTGTGGAATCCCTAGTCTGACAGATTTTGGCTCACGATCCAGTTTGCTCCTTGACTTTCTCTGTGATATCAAGCCTCAGTGTTCTCTTCTACAAAGGGGCTGAACTGTGATCATGTTTGTGTGGATTAAAGCATTCCCTTGTGCGACGGTCACAGATAAAGGACACGGTAACCATGGCTCTGCCAGGAAGAGATGCGAGCCATTTTCTTTAGAAGTTAAAACCTCTTCAGGTCACGACAGCACTGTAACTCACACACTGATTCACAATGGCATCCTTAGATTTATATATTTATATATTATATAAAAAGATTTGCTAGGCCGGGGTGAAGAGCACAAGAGGCTATAAATTTTAGATATCTGCATAAGCAACCTCATGTGTAAAACCACACAAATTTGTAGAATTAAGACAAATTTGCTTACTTGTGCTGCTGATATTCAACAGGGTAACAATGGAAGGCCTAGCCAGGTCAATTCAGTAAGAAAAAAGAAATAAAAGCGATTCATCTTGAAAAGAAGTAATAAAACGATCAACTTTTACATGCTGAAAATCTTAAATAAAAATCCCATGAAAGACTGTTAGACTAACCATTAAAGCAGAAAGTTGCAGCATACAAAACCTACACAAAGGAATTAGTTAATTTTCCATATGTCAACAGTTAAATAAGACAGAAATGAAATTAACAACTCAGTCCCATTAATGAAAGGGTCGAAAAGGATAAAGGCATAAGTAAAAAAACACAGGAAAGGACCAAGACCAGAATGAATGCAGACACCAGTAACTGGAAGACATCTTGCTACCATGTGTCAGGAAAAAGATTTGTGGAAATGAATAAATAAATGTAAAAAGTAAAAAATAAATAACCAGAGCGGACTGGGGGTGGTGGTGGTTCAGAAGTGTGAGGACCAGGGTTCCATCTTGTGTAGATGCCCAGCAGATGAGGTGACCAGCCTGTAATCCCAGCTCTCGCGAAGCAGAGGTGAGATCCCTGGGAAAAAGTGCTGCTCGATTTAAGTGAGAGGTTCTGTTCACATATGAGCAGTCAAAACAGACATGTGACATGAACCTCTCGGGGTGCCACATTCCTTATTTATTTATTTATTTATTTATTTATTTATTTATTTATTTATTCTGTGCATGCCATCCTCCTGGGCGGAGGTCAGAGGAGAGCTTTCGGGAGCTGGTTCTTTTCTTCCTCCACTTGAACCTTGGGATGGAACTCAGGTCATCAGACTTGGCAGCAGATATCTTTCCCCCACTGAGCCACATGACCAGCTGACTGCTCAAATGTCCACACTACAAAGCGATCTATCAAGTTCAGGTAGTGTTCTCACTAAAATTCCAAGGGCACTCTTTAAAAAACAAAACAAAATAAAAAATTCTATTATTTATAAGGAATCAGAAGGACTCCCAAGTAATCAAAACATGGACAATAAAGACAAAAATTGGAGGCTTTCTACTTCCTTATTTCAAGACAGAGCTACAATGATTAAAACTGTATGGGACTGTCATAAAGACAGAAATATAAATCAAGAGAGTAAAAAAACAGAAATATGTATGTCATATATAATCTTGTGTATATGGTCAGATGATTTTCCATGAAGTGCCAGGAACATATAATGGGGAATGGACAGATTCTCCAACAAATGACTTTGGAAAACTGAGATTTTTATGTAAAACAGTGAAGCTGCAACCTTACTTTATTTTATAAAGAAAAACAAACTAAAAATGGGAGAGGGCCTAAAGGAATAAAACTCGTAGAAGAAAACAAGGAGGAAAGGCTTTGTGACACTGGGCTTAGAAATCATATTTTGCTATGACATCAAGAATAATAAAAGGAAAAATAGACCAACTATGGGATATCAAATCATAAAACTTCACAGGACATGAATCACAATATGGAAAAAACGACCTAGAGAATGGGAGAAGATACGTGTAAGCCATCAATAAGAGCTAATATTCAGGGCATATAGAGAGCTCTCACAGACAGACACAGAAAGAAACAATCCAGATGAAACAATAGACAAAGGCTTGGCAAGACGTTAGGTCACGGGAGCAATGCGAGAGGCTGAGGAGCTCAGGAAAAGGTGTTCAGTGCCCTGCTGCTCAGAGAACAGTGGGGTTGAAGCCACAGGGAGCAACCTGATCACAGCCAGGAGGAAGTGTGCTTTAAGAAACCCTCCTCTTGTTGTTCCTTCACCTGAGTGGTTCTCAGCCTTCCTGGGGCTGCTGCCCTCTAATACAGTTCCTCAGGCTGTGGTGACCCCAACCTAAAATTATTTTTGCTGTTACTTCATAACTCTAATTTGGCGACTGCTATGAATTGTAATATGTAAACATCTGGTCTTCAGGGTGTCTGATATGTGACCCCTGTGAAAGGGCTTTTCACCCCTGAAAGGCTCAAGGCCCCTAGGTTGAGAACTTATCATTTACCCCATCTGGCCATTCACAAGCTCCTAGATCAGGTTGGCTCAGCCTGAAGCTGTCAAGGCACCTGCTTCCCAGGGTCAGGATTTTCCTTGGGCTTTCTAGTAGATTTTATAGCAGAATCCCCCTGGCACTCCAGGTCTCCTGGCTCTACCTCCAGACAGCCTGAATCCCAATGTTTATTTGTGAGAGAAGCTGAACTCTAAGCATGAACCCAGGCAATTAACCTTCCTCCTTTGGAAGCTCTGAGAGACCGTTCTGTGATCTAGAGAATGAATCTTGGAAGCTGCAGAACTGAAGGCCACCACAGCCTACGGTGGCCTTGGCCTCTCTCACATCATTCTCTTTCCCAACCTGAGCTTTCTCTGTCAGCACAGGAGCAGCTTTGAAAGCCTGAGGCACCGAGCAACCAGTCGTGGCCCACTAGTGCAAAATCGCACATTTCTGGGTTACCTGTCCTTGAGGGTAAATGAAGAAGAGAGGGGTCCTTGAACACCATTTACGAGACATATTTTTAAACATGAGAGTGATATGTAATAAATTAAAACCCCTCTTAAACATAATTCATTCTGTGTGTGTGTGTTTAGTCTTCACACTTCTTTACCCCACTGGACCACCAGGTTCCCTATCTGGAGACCCAGAGTTTCTAGAAAGAAGAAAACATTCATGTTGGTTGCAATGCCAGTGTTACAGATGTCCCCTGGCTGGGTCTAAGTCCATTTTCAAATCCTTTGTTGTAAGAAAAGCTAGATTCTTCTTTCTGTAATGTTTTCATTTGCAAAGTGAAACTCGTGACACACAGAGAAAGTCATTGAAAACAGTTTGTGCCCAATTTGGTCTTTATGCTATTCTGTGTCAGACTAATAGACAGACAGGGTAGTGCTATATCTAAAAACACCTTTGCGAATCCCAGGGACAGATGAGGGAGTGAGAGAAGAGAGGGCAGGAGACCGAGAAAGAGGAGTAAACAAGATAGTTGCTACTCAGCTCCGTTTAATCGGATATTCTGATTAACTCCTAAACCTAAATCAGATGCACAGATCTTGGGACACATATACACACATCTTAAAATAACTGGTTTAAAATAAAGACATGCCTGGCTGTACCCCATGGCCTCAAGAGGTTTAGACTCAAAGCAGCTACTAGACAGAGAAAAAGTGTCAGAATGGATGGGTAAGTTTTATGCTAAAAACTACCCGAAATACGGGTAGCCTTGTGAGCCACACAGCATTGCCGTGGAGGCACGTGGCTCCCAGTTTAAGTAACTGAAACCAGAGACTTGAAAACACAGCTTGATCAAGTCCCTGAGGTGATATGTGGAAGAGCCAGGGTTCAGATCCTGTTTTTAAGATTCACGTTCTGTGAGCACACAAGTCTGTACACTCTACAGCCTGGAAGAAAAGCTCACAGACTGAGCCTGCCTCAACTTCTGCTCTCTCTGGAGCTTTGTTGGCCAATTATAGACAAGAAGGAGTTGAGAAATCTGGGATCCTTCAGGAGCCATATTCAAATCTTACTGATGCCTCCCCGACAGAGCACCCTGTCAGCTGACAGCCTGAGGCATGGTATTTTGGTTTGCTTATGCTACTATTGATAGTTTTGCCTCTCAGTCAGCGCCAGCAATTACTTGTGAGTCTCCTGGAATTCCACCTTGCCCTGTCTCACAATCTCCTCATTAGCACGCACTCCTGATGTGGACGGTTCTCGGAGAGGGACCCTTCGGCCTCCTCCTCTGCTAGCATGCCTTGTCTAGCATCCTTTTCATGCGTAATTAATCGCAATCTGCAGTTTCCTGTGAAGTGAGGTTGAAGGGAAGGAAGGCTGCTTCCAGCTCGCTCACTCACCTGTAGTAGCTCAGGACTAGGGCTAGGGGTTTCTCTGTTTGGGTTGCAGGCTGCTAACTTCTCACTTGGAGGATGGTAAGCTTTTCCTTTTTTTTCTGTCTCTCTATACCTCTCCCCCCCACACCCCTGCTTCTGCACTGACACCTACGTTGCTTCTTAATGTGAATCGATTGCTCTCCAGATCCTTCTCTAGTGTCCTTGAGGCCTTCCATCACACCGCACTGCCACATCATTTAAAAACGTTCGGCGCCTGGTGAACAGTGGTCAGTGAGCGCAGACTGCTGGGCTGTTCTCTGGAGTTCTCAATGATCGCAGACAGGGTGATAGTTTTCTTCCCTGCTACAAAGCTGTGCCTGGCTGCGTTCACTTCTGGTCCCTGGCTTCGTGTTAACAACTGTTGCTCAATTCGCTGTTTTCTTCTAATTATTAATAGCACTCCGAAGTGACAAATGCTGGGAAAGGATGGTGCTGTCTAAAAGGCGGGCGGCCCTATCCACAGTCATAGCTTCCAAAGGGTGTTAACTGACTTGGTTAAAAAGCAAAGCCTAAAAAGCGAAGCCTTCAGGCTCCAAAACCACAGAGAAACCCTGTCTCGAAAAACCAAAAAAAAAAAAAAAAAAGAAAAGAAAAGAAAAAGAAAAAACAAAAACAAAATAAAAAGCGAAGCCTGTTACAAAGTTGAAATCTCAAAATCACTGAGGATACAAAATGTAAACTTGTTTAAACTGAATCAGCATAAGTGCCTTGGAAATCCATGCTGGAAGTCCCCGGTACTGCTGGGTCCTGCTTAGTCTCCTGTGCACACATCCTTGTGCATTGCAGTAGCTAACAAGGCTATAATTTCATGCTTGACCAGCTTAATACAGCCCTAGGCTCCAGATTCTGTTCACAACCAGGCCAAAGCCACAGAAGTTAAGTGCCAAGCAAATAAATCAGGAAAAGAAGCACTAGCAGTCAAAAGACAATGCCCACTGCCAACCTGAAACACAGCGAGGCTTCCCTTGGAATACCCCAGAGTTTCTGCTATCATTGAACTGAAGCACTCTTTTCATTCCCTGCAGATTAAACATCAAGTAGGGTATTTCTGGAGTGCCTGTCATGGCCAAGTGCAGTGGGCCTGGGGGCTGGAACTTGGAGGAAACAGTCACTAATGGGTACTGGCAATTTCTCAATAGAGAACCAGATGGTACCCTCTTTAGCCAATCTGCAACCAGGGGACTCTTGGAGAGACTCACGGAGGTACCAGTTGGGTCTTTGGTGGATTTCCCACTCTTTCTTTGGGATTCCTGTTGTCAGTGGCATTGACTCCCTACTCTTCCTTGGATGTCACTCACATTAATTTTTCACCCTACTATATTTGCCAGCTCGTATTTCACAACTGACTCCAGAGAGGCCTTCTACTCTGGTCTGTCTGCACTCAGTCAAGCTTCTCCCGAGGCCTTGAAACCACCACCAGGACCCTTTCCTTTGCGCTCAGGTGACAGCACACATGGTTTAGTGTGAGGAATGTAAAGGAGAGAAACTGCTCATGCATCGCGAGCTATCAGGCGCCGTCAGGAACGGTTTTACTCATTTAGCCGTATTTTCCACAGTAAGAATCATCTGAACTTAAGCGCTTTTGCTGGTAACTGAATCATAATTAAAGCTGAAAAGAACCCTTAATTCTAAGAAAATTCTTGACGAAATCCTTAACAAAATTCTGAAGACTGTCTCTCTCATTATCCCTAAGGCTGAATAGTCTGTCCAAATACCTTTTGGCACTTCCAGTAAATATAATAAATTCTTTTCTCTGAGAGTGTCTCAGGGCAGCATTAATTTAGCATGATTGGGAGGCAATTTGCTTTAATTGGGATCCTTCCCACTGTTCTTTGGAGCCTCTGATAGCAGGCTCTTTGGAGCAATGGGTTTAGCTCCTGCGAACCTTGGTCTTGGGCATGCGTACCTGAGATGGGATCCGTTTGGGAGCCTCTGATGCCTGCGGTTGTGGTGTTCAAGAGGATTTTAGAATAATCAACTCAGCAGGCTGAGCTGTAAAGGAGGGAAGGAGACTCACGCCAGGCCATGACGGAATAATGTACATTTCGATGGGTGAAAGGACGGCACTGGAATGATGACAATTTCCTTCCTGTCTATGAATTTAGTTTTAAATACACACTTCGAAAAGGTGACATGATGCTTGCCTTCGCGCTGGATAGGGAGAGCTGTGCAGAACGGTCGCAAAGATGTGGAGAGGGTCAACACTAGACACAATGCTGAGGGTTAAACTCAAAGGATTTCTGAACCTCGCTCGAACACACTCAAGTTTTATTCGTTCACTAAAACTGCACTGACAGGTGAGTGCAGAAGATGATGCTCTGGAGGGATTGAGATCTTTTGCAGTTGTGATTTATTAGAAGAATTAATGTTGTAGACTGTAAATTACCTTGTTTTTCTTCCAGCATTTACTCACATGGGCAAGAACACAGTAGAGCCTGAATACCCAATTTATGGGTTTCCTCTTAACACAAAGAATACAAACTTTTGAACATAAAATAAAGCACAATCCCTTAAAGGAAGCCCTTATAGCTGAAGGGTCTTCAAAGCTGAGCTGCATTGCATCCTGGGAAATCTACCGCTGGAGGAAAGGCAGTGTTATGGGACCACCATGCTGTGGGTGGACCCAGTTCTCCATGCACCTAGGAGGCAGGCAAAGACAGCAGAGGAAGCTGCAGCTCTATGGCACACCCTTAACACTTCTTAACCTTCCGCTGAGCACCTCAGAAGGTGCTGCCTGGATCCCTTTGGAGGACACGTCAGTGGAACAAACACCAGGACTGCTGATCTTACGGCCCAGCAAGTCTGGTTTCTGGGCTAGAAGCTTACAAAGTGCACTGCCGACCCCACCCGGGCTATTATTTGACTGCTTTAGATATCAAACACCACACTCAGTGCCACCGCCCTTGGGACAACAAGATCAGCGTCCACAACTAAACCTCCAGAGACAAAGAGCTGCCCAGAACCAGAGCTTGCAAGATCAACTAAAACAAGTTATCAAAACCAGGCAATGTTTAAAAAAAAACATCAAATATCACCTTATTTCAAAAGACGAAAATGAGCTGCAAGAATTCCTCCTGAGAGATCTATTTTTAATCACTCAGGCTAGCCTGAGCATGGCTGGTATGGCCAAGGCGGGTACGGCAGGCCACACATGCATGTGCAAATACACATGCAAACATCTGTCTGTTCTTGAAAGAATTACTCCCTCTTCCTGTCTCGCCTGTCTGTGGGCAAACTGTCAAAGCAATCCTCAGCTGCCAGGTAATATAGTTCTCAAATGCTAGTAATATAAAAATTACTGTAATAATACAAGTGATGTCGCAGCTGTCCGGGCACCGGCACTTTCGGAGCTCAAATCTGCAACTATCCCATTTTCTAATCTTTATTCTTTTATTCACCAAAATGACCGATACGGGCAGTTCAGACACCCAGCAGAGGAGGTAAAGGTTTTTAACCTTAATAGATTATTGCACTGTGTAGTGTATTCCATAGAGTCAACACGATGAGAAGTTATATTTTTTTTCCTGCTTCACCCCTCTCTATTGTCCAGGAGACTAATTGTGTGTGGTCACATGGACATGTGTGTGACAGGAAACGTTAAATTCTTTTTGAGTCTTTTCCTTTGGGGGCTGGCAGGAGTGGTGGTGGGGGCATTCTCTTAAAAATCCTTTTCCTAAGAAAAGTGTGGGAACAAAGGGCGAGAATAAGTCAATTCTCAGAATAAGGTGTTCTACCAAGATGTAAAGGGTGGTGGTGTGAGTGTGTGTGTGTGGGGGGGGGAGTAATTTTCAACAGCTATGCGAGAGCCGCCGTGAGTGGGAGTCAATCAAATCAATGACACGGCTTCATAATGTGGTGTTGGCTGCAGTACGGAAATACAGAGAAAAAAACTGCAGGAGTCCCTATTATGTCCCTGTGCGATGAATGAGGCCTTCTGCTCGAACCTGGGGTGTTCAGGTGATCTGTCTGCCACTGATTCCACTGGTGTCAAAGGGGATTCGCAGTTACCTAGGAAGGGAAGCACCTTTTTGTTTCAATGCTGAACGCTAAAAATGAGAGAGATTTGTCTTCACCTGAGGGCCCTGCCCATGCTAGGGTTCTATGACCCAGGGGCTCTTGTCTGAGCAGAGATCTGAGCACTTCTCTAACTATCCAAGCACTAGTCCAGATGAACTTACAGGCCGGTGAGTGATCAACGGCCGGCTAGGCTTGGACGTTATGGCTGAAAGAATGACTTAGCCAGCAAGCCCACATAACTCCAGGAATAATTAGCATTCCAGCCTTTGTGCTGGGCACTCTGTAGATGAATGCTTACTTTCAGAAATGACAGCAGGGAGAGGAATCATGTAAATTGACTTCCTTCAAAGGATAGATCCATTTACACTTCACATTGGGATAATTTATGCTGCTTTTCTCTGATGTCATCTGTTGTTCAGGTCACAATTAGTCATGGTCTGTATTAACCGAGGGGTGCTCTGTGTATTGGCAGAGGAAGGCATATTATTTGGAAAAGAGCCTATGAACGCTGGGCTTTCAATAACGGTACAAGAGATTGTTGTTCGCAAAAACACAACATTTACTTCCTGAACAACTGAAACTCTTCATTCTCCTGAGGCTTTGTGGAGGCGGATGTTTTCTTTACTAGTGTACAAACAAACAGACAATGACTAGAAGAGACTAGGACAAAATATTTATTCTAGCTGTGTAGGGCTCTTTGCTAAAGGAAAGGATGGCATTTTTAAAATACATTAGGTGATGTCTCTTTTATTGGCCACACTATGGATCTTTTGACAAACCTGATGTGAATATGCTCATTTACAAGATTCAATGATCAAAATATTCATTTTAAGATTCATTTATAATGTCACCAAGTATAAGGGATATATTAATATCTATGATGGGGAGACAGTAATCCTTCAACGTTGTGACATTCTTGATGCAGGCTGGAGTCCTTTGTGTGTTTCTGTGTAATTTAGTGACTCTGACCTGTAGGAGGTAACAAAAATGGTGCCCACTACCAATGTTCTCTCTGAACAGCAACAGCAACAACAAAAACACAGCATAGTGTTTCCTGGCATCTGATTCTTTCCTTTTTGCAAAACATACCCGGTCCTGAATAGAATTTTATAACTGATATCATTTCCCCACTCTTAATTCTTTCTTGTCTTGGTGCACTGGGCAGGGGTGGAGGGGGGTTGCATTGCTCTTTAAAAGAGAGCCAACCAGACAGTAATATCAGCATTCTGAAGTATTTATCCTGAAGGCAACAGCAAGGGGAAATGACAATTTGAGTCACAGTTGGATGAGAGAAAGTATCCAGAAAACTCTCGGACATCTATTTCAGTATCAGGATGGAGGGAGGAATGGTTGGGGATCGGGCTTGGAGGAGGACTCCCCAGATCCGCTGTGGAAATGATGGCTGCACCTGTGGGGCACGCCAATGCAACCCCAACACCAAGTAAGGGCAGCTAGGACTCAGAGCTTGATGGGGAGATACATGTAGGCTCCATGTTGGTTCCCACGTTGTTTTAATCCCAGAATAGAAAGGAAAAGACAGAGACTTTAATAATAGGAAAGGAATGTCCTAATAGCACCATAGTTAATGATGACATTTAATGGACAAAAAAAAAAGTCAGGTCAGTGAGATGATTTAGTGGATGAAGGCGCTTGCCACCAGGCTTGATAACCTGGGTTCAATTTAAAAACCCAATGCCCAATGGTGGGAGTAGACTCTTGTAAGTTGTTCTCTGACTTCCATAGGTACACATGCTTCAGAACACACGAGCATGCGCGCGCACACGCACACGCACACACACAGAGTAATTTTAAAAAAGAAGTATTTTTTAAAAAGGAAGATGAGCCTGAAAATGCCTGCCCAGAGGAGAGGAAGGAAATGCCCAGACAGCATGGAGCTAAGGAGGGAGTGACTAAGGACACGTCAATAATAAGGCAGTGCCCAAAGATCAACCGTGTCAGCTGCTACTGCAAGACAGGTAAGAACAGCACTGACAATACCTAGCGTTTGGTGCTGGGGTGGCCCTGGGCACTGACGGGCTGCACTGGGAAAGAGGGGGAGCCAGGCAGCAGCTTGAATAGCTAGGAAAAATGAACAGCTCACAAGATCAGTGTTCTGAGGAGTCTGGAAGGGACGGTGACGTGTGAGGGGCTGTGAAGTCACTGCAGGACTTTATTCATGTCACTGTTGTTAAGTGGTCAGGAATTATGCATTTAAAAGTCATTTCGAAGGATGTGGCAGGGAGGTTGACTACACCAGAAAGGAGAAATCCTAGGAATTGACTGTTTTTGATGTTTGACAGGTTGATGGGAACAGTTCCCACCCAATGTGTCTTCCGCATTCTTTGTGAGGAAGGAAGCGAGATCAATTGTTCAGAGCGAGAAGTCAGAGGGCTGGAGATTTGGGGAAAGTAGGGTAGAGTATGAAGTCACTGAAGACAAAACAATGGGAGATGTGCGGTAGGGGGTGCTGGGTGGCGCAGACTGGTTGGAGTTGATGATTAAACATTTAGACAGAAGTCGGAAACCAGTCTTTAAGGTATGAAGCTCTGTAATGCAACCACTCAGATTTAGTTAAGGGCATTACCTCAACTGAGCTGTGCTTGCTTTAGAAGCAAAGGGCGGGAGCTAAGGGCACAGCGGACATAGCAGAATCTGGAGCGTTTGTAGGGCTGTTGTGAAAACAGCAATGTATGGCTCTCACCTGGACAGAGAGGCACCCCAAGAAAGTGTGTGAGCCAGTCTCTGTCAGCTTGAAGAGGGACCTCACTTACCGGTATGCTATCTTTAACACAGCTGTCCCACAGAAGGAGGAAAAGCATGTGTTCCTCTGAAAGCTGCAATTTTTTTTAAAGGCTCTGAAAGTAAAGAATTTCCTTTTGATTAAAACAAAGGAGAAAGAGAACTGGGTCTAATGTTTAACAGTTCTCTCTCCCCATCAGGTTCCTTGGAGGCCCAACTATATAAAAACAAACTTCAGACGAGTCCACGCTAAGGCACGTTCATATGTGAGTGTGATTTCTGACATGCCAGACAAAACTCTCTCAGAATATGAGAAAAGCCACCTCTCCTCTTCATTTGGCTAAGGTAAAAGACGATCCTTGTATGCCAAGAATTGCAGCCCAGGTGAGGAGAAAGTAGAGGAAAAGGATGAATATCAAAATCTTCCTCAAGCAGGAACCGCACCTCATCGTCTGCCATTCTAGTGGAAAGGAAACCGAGCTAACTGCTTGATCGAGGAGGCGGAGAAACAGAAATGTACTCATTCTAGAGTGTCGTTCCCTTATCTCTACTAGGTAGCCTTTTGATAGTATTTTTATAAAAACTTGTAGATAAGATCAAACAGAAAAGTAATGAAACATTTGCTATGTAGAAAGCAGATAGGGAAACAGTAATGAAATAATTTACAGTCAGACTTCACAACATTTTTTAGCCAACTCCCTGATTTTCTACACCAAATGATGAGCGATAGCCAGGGTAACCTTTTCCCCAGGAAGGCAAGCAACCAGGAATTCCAGGTAGGGAAATGGACTTTCCTACTCACCAACCAAACCACAAATAAAAACAAAGAATGGTGGTACACCCCTTCAACCCCAGTCTTTGGGGAGCAGAGAGGTAGGAGGATCCCTGAGGTTGAGGCCAGCCTGGTCTACAGAGTGAGTTCCAGGGCAGCCAGGACTACACAGAGAAACCCTGTCCCAAAACACAAAACACAAAAGCAAACAAAGAAGAAATAATCTAACTGTTCAAATCAACCTGGACTGAAGCATGGACCTGGGGCAGAGGCTGGAATCTTAGCCCGTGCTGTTGTGTGAGTTGAGATGACGATCTAGGTCCCCGCTGCAGGGAACACCAGGCTACTTTCCCCCCTTGAATGTGACCATCCATTTCTATAAGCATGACTTTCTGTGGGTTTCCATGCAGAAGAGGCTCTCTGGCTTCATAAGATGGGAGGGTAGAAAAGGAACCAGTGCATTTTTGTTTTCATTAACAAATGGAACAATTAGAAAGACAAGAAGGGAAGCCAAGATGAAGATGAGTCAAAGGAAGCAGACAACGGGAAGAATGAAAACGAAACAGAAATTCCTCAAAGACAATTCATCCTAAAAACTTTGGCCATTTTTGGTTACATCAGAAATCAGATGGAAGCTATGTCTCTTTGAGGCCCAGTGTTACAAAGCGTAGGACAGGGAAATGGTCCTTCAATATGGGAGTTCTGGCTCTCAAGTTTAGTCTTAGATTTTCTGAGCCTCGGTTTCCCTACCTCTGCTCTCTGGACACCTTAAGGTCCAGCTACAGACCATCCCAACAAAATAACTTCTTTCCAATTCAGCATGGTCTGGAAATGCCAAGTATCCCTCACTGGAGATCAACACTCGGAAGTGAGACCACTTGCTCTCGTCTTGAAGAACTGAGGACCTAGTACTGGGGGGGGGGGGGGGAAGTGGTCTCTTTGGCTACAGGCAGCAGAGTCCTGGGGTGGTGGGCATTCTCCTGCCTCAGCACCAGTCCAACAGTTTCTATGTGATCCTGAAAATAATTTGCAAGCACTTTTATTCAAGTAAATACAGTGTTCATTGTAGGAAAAACCAGGTGTTTCCCAAATAGACTCAAACATACATTCAAAGACCGTGCAATTGGGCCCTGGCAGTCACCAGCAGCAACTTGTGGATCAGGCTTGCGACTCAGGCTCGCTGGCCATGTGAGCCTGTACCAGGCCTCCAAGGACCTGTTTCTTTGTCTGACAGCTAAAAGAAACTCCCTCTCTGTTCTTTTGCCACAGAAGCCACTTCCCTAACCCAATGCAGTCTGCATGCAAGTTTGTGTAAGAACCCTCACTCCGAGAACCCGTGTTTTCACGTGCCCCTCTCCAGGGTTTCATAAGCTTGGCAGTTAGAGCTGCTTTTACAGTTTTTTGCTCCTAAAGGGACAGGACTGGCCAGACCAGTCCTGGCAGAGCTTCTGCTTGGGCAGAGCCAACATGAACCCTTCTATGGAAACATGGAAAGGCTGTGGGGTGGTTAGGGTGAATCCTCTTTTCTTTGACACTCTTTGTTACATGTGCTGTGTACAGTTGTGGGACTCTTACCCAGATCATGCAATGTAGAGGTTATTTTTTTTTTATTAATTTTTAAAAATTTTTATTGAGCTCTACATTTTTCTCTGCTCCCCTCCCTGCCTCTCCCCTCCCCCATCCCCCAAGTTCCCCATACTCCCAGTTTACTCAGGAGATCTTATCTTTTTTCTAGAGGTTATTATTGTCATCATCCATACGTTATAGATCAAGGTCCAGAGAGTTCCAGCAGTTATCCCCACGTTACATAGCTTAGTGACAGCGGTGTGAACTGAGCTGTCAGACTCATGCTGTGCCACCTGGGGCTAATGAGTCTGAACTTGACTTGGTAGGATGTGGCCCAGCCTCGCCTGTTCATGACACGAGTTAGCCTGAGGTGAATTTCGGTGAGGTCTACAGACAGACGACAAGTTGATGAGACCAAATTAGCACAAAATACTGAAATAAATGTTCTGTCTCTCTTTGCACGGGGAGTTAAGTGTGGAGCGTTCCCCTGTAAGCGAGCTGCTCGAAGAGAAAAAGTGAGTTCACTCAGAGGTCTAGAGAATGCCATCTGTGAGGGAAATGGCTTGCTTACCCCCAAGAACTGGCTCTGCATGAACTCCCCAAATACCTGGGTGGGAGGGGGATCCACTTCCTAGTTACCTCTCACCACAGTCTGTCCACCATGACTGCATCATTCCACTTCGGGTCACCAGGGCAGGGCACCTATGGTCACCCGCACCCCTACTTCCTTACCGCCTGACCCTTTATCTCTGTAGACCTGATGTCCTCAATAATGTCACAGCTGATTCTCGGGACCTGGAGCAAGAGTTTTCTAACCCTTGCCCTTTTCCTGTCTATTCCCATTGTAACTGCCATAATTAGCTACCTGGTGACGTCTGAATCAATCCTTCTGAAAGCAGCCAGTGTTACTCCTGTGTCCACACACTACCTGATTCTTCATTGTCTCCCGAATCACAGCCCAGCAAATTCCCCCAGCACTCAAAATCTTTACAAATTTCCTTTCATGTGACTTTTTAGACCGTCTTCTTCTAACAGCTGGTTCTCAACGTGCCAGGCAGCGACTCTGCCCCCAGCACACCTAGCGATTGTTTGCCGTGTTAGTTCTTGCTCACTCCATTTGTATGGTACAGCTATTCTATAGGGCAAATGTGACTCGACCAGTGGATTTAAAAACAGCAGCACAGAGGGGCCCAGGAGCTTAAGGTTCCACACCTAAGAAGTAAGAACCTCAAACTTCCTATCGTCCCCCCCATCCCCATCCAATCTGTTAAATTCTACCTAAGTCCAGCTCGAAGGCATCGATTCTGTACTTTTCCAAAGCCAAGTGATGAGCCACTCCTCTGGTTTCTCAGGGCACGTTGTCTCGCTGACTACTTAAAACAATTGGGGGAAAGTCCTGAGAATTCCTGCACAGGGCATGGTAGGGCACAAGGCCAACAGACATCAAGCTTACAGAATGCGGTACACTCTGATGTATTAAAAACTTCAGCTAGGAGCCCACTAAACTGACTTTGAGACCTACTGCTGAGTCCGGAACTGCGGCTTACAAACCGCGAACTGAAGTCTTCTAACAGGCCCTCAAAATTTTTGAAGTTTGCAACAGATTGGACTCACAAGAAAGACACGTTTAGCAGGGATTTAAGTGCAGTTCCTCCTGGGAACACAAACAGTTCTGACAGGACTGCGTCAGGAAGGAAAGGCCTTGGCCAGCCAGAGGCCATCAGCTTTTTTCGGGAAGGTCAAAGGTGGCCATGTTGCGGTGTAGCATTTTCGAGGAGTGAGATTTGTGGGAACCAAAGATGCAGGGAGGAAAATTTCTTGATCTGATGTGTCTGACAACTGAGAGGAAACTTACATGCTCATCATAATCTTGAATATAGTGGGAAATCAGCTAGAATTTAAAAACAATAAAAACGTAATAAAATCCTTTGTTTCTATTTGCGTAGAGAGGCTCCGGGCCTTCGGGCCTGTAAACCTGCCACTGAATTTAGTATCTTTTCAACTTTATGAAGCACTTGATGCTTGCGAAGTGCTTGTACAATTACCAATTACCATAACGCTCGTCTTCTGAGCGTCGCAGCTTACAGAGGGCCCGAGGATTAGAGGGAAGGAGAAACGTTGGTCAAAACCAGTTCAAGAGCAGGCTTCTGAGCTTATATTGCTGGAGCTGTTTAAGATGTGGGGTGCTTGTTTCTGGAGACCCCTTCATTTCTCAGCACTTTGAGCCTGTGGCATATGCCAGCTCTCATGACAGACACTAGCATGCTACACTTGAAAGTGCCCAGAATGACTCAATGTGCCTGCAATCCAAGCCTAGGCCAGAGTGAGGGATGCAAGGAACAGTTTTTGCAGTTGTTGGGGAAAAGCTGGGAGGAGAACGCAAAGCTGCTCCAGACCATTCCAGTACCAGCTGGTTATTCTACAGGAGAACTCCAGGCATGGGCCTGCAGAGCATCCTGTGTTCCGGCTATGTTTATAGGCAACACGTCAACGAGACCCTGTACACGGCGGGATTTCAAGGAATTTTGAGGAAATAGCTCCAAGGGGTGTCAAAGGCAAGGGTCGCAGGATGTGTCTGCTTCCTTTGGGAGGAAGGTGGCTCCCCTGTGCTTTTTCCCCTGCTTTTGAAAGACGACAGCACCAGCCTCTCTTTCTGGCAACAGGCTGCCCTGGGAGCTGGGCATGGCTGGGAGGCTGGTGACATTGCGGTTTACCAGTCTGAGAACAAAGAGCAACTTTTTCTTTCAAAGTGAATTTTCATCTACACGCTTTCTGTTAGGTTAGCTAAGACCTCTGTTGGAAATCCTGCCATTTCTGATAGTAGATTGCTAGCTAAAGACCAGGTCAGCTGGCTGATGGCTGGGCTTTTAGCTGGAAAGTATTCTGCTTGACTTTGCCCTGAATTCTTACCCTACTGGATCATCATCATTAGAGGAAATCTAAGACTCCATCTCTTTATGAGAGAACACTTTCCTATTTTAACACATTTATGTCTTCGAGGGCAGGCTGAAGACCCAGAAGATCACTCAGAGTAGAATGAGAATTTCACTGCACTAATTTTTACCCAAATAGGAAATCAGTGGCTGTTTGGGAAGCAGCTCTCCAAGGCCATTTTGTTCTCCCTGTCTCATCACTGGACATCTGGCCATTAGCCGTCATCACTGTAACAAGGGCGCTGGGGGACTCTGTGCTTAGCATTCATCTCCCGCTCTCAAGAGGAAAAATGATTTCCTTGCCAGTGACGTGTGTGACCGACAGACTGCACGTGGAGAACACTCGGGTTTTACTTCCTGACAGTTGTGTGCTTGGCCGAACACCTTGCACTTGCTGGTGATTTTTCTGACCAGCCAGAAAGCCTCTCGCACCCTCAGCTTCCTGGTCGACTCTGACGGCCACTCAGTGCCTAAGTCCTCTCCACACATGGATCCCTGACTCTCCAGAGCTGCTTCTCATCGCACGCCTTTTTGACTTCCGCAGCTTCTCCATGTTTCAGCTGTCTGTGGTGCCAGAACGCATCCATTGGAACCTAATCCCCAAGGGGCGACACTGAGAAGTGGAGACTTTTGGAAGTGGTTCAGTTTAGAGTGTTCTGTCCCCGTGACCAGGACCTGATGACTAATTTACTTCTACGGCTTCAGAAGAAGGTTGAAGACGTACTTCCCCCACCCGAGGGAGAAAAGTGCTGAAAGTATTCAGTGTAAGTGTTTGATCAGTGACTGTCATGGGGATGAATAAAAATGCTTCGTTCATTTTTTAGCCACTAAGCCACCAGACAAAATATAAATTAGCAGTAAGAGAGGATTCTTTTCCTCCTCTCCCCTGCCCCATTCTAATACACGGTCTCCCTGGAACTCATACAGAACAGGCTGGGCTTGAACTCACAGAGCTCTGTTTGCCTCTGCCTCCCAGGTGCATGGGGCCCCACATGTAGCTGAGAATTCTTGCTGTGACTGTAACTGTGGACCGCTTAAACGCATTCCTCTCTGGAAATATGCTTGCCCTCTGGAGACTGCCTTTCCTCTCTTTCTTCTGATTCTCTCTGCCTTGCTGGTATTCTTCTATCCATATCTGTCACAAGGCTTACCATCATGCTATTCTCCTTGTTTAGAAGGCTCAGATTTTTGTCTCATCCTTGAATTCCACGTTAGGAGACTAATTCCTCCATGGAAGAACAGTAATTATGACTCTGTCCTAATTCACGTCCTCTGTGAAGCATCAGTGGGCCGTACTGTCCCTTCACACTTACGAGGCGGTGTGACATACACGGAGACACCATCGCCACGTCTACCCTGTGAGGGAGACCTTGATTTGGGGCGCTCTGTGCTGTGTGGCATCTACAATGGCTTTATATACAGACAGGTTCTAAGCAACTTCAGTCCTCCAGAGGGACCAGGCTCCTGCTAGGCGATAATCTGTGCAGGCAGCAGCAGCCCTCTATGCTGATAGCATGTCTCTGGTAGCTCATGAATTTGTAACTTGGAAATACCCTGGATGCCACAGTTGAGGAGTGACTAAGTGACAAACTTTGTAACAGAAGACTCCCCCACCTCCAAGGAGAAAGAAATGCGAAACCAAAATGCAATACTGGCAATACTGAAGCAGTGCGCATTCAATTTTAAAAGTCTCTACGTTGTTTTCTCTGAATATCTTTAGATCAAATGATACAACACTAACCCAGAAATCATCAATACAACATCACATCGTTAATGGCAAAGCAGCACAGTTTCACCTGGAAGGGGCAATTGGGAGGCTTCCTCTATCGAGGGAAGGTACAAGAGGAATAATTATCATCAAAGCCTAGCATTGCTGCCATTGTGGAATCAAAAAAAAATTGCTGCACTTCTTTATCAAGTCCAAATTGCTCTCCATGGCATAATTTCCAGAACAGTAACTATGGAAGGATGAAGCGTAACTCAGGAGAAATTATAAGTGAATCGACTGTGTGTACAGCACAGAGCACAAAATAGTGCAGCCTAGCCCCAAGTCTGGGCTGCCGACTCGGGGTCAGATGAGAACTCTGGTGGCTCACAGCCCAGATGAAGCCTTTTCCTTATGGAGACCGAAGTCGTCCTTACGTACTAAAATACAGCTGCTAAGCTAAACACGATTGCCGGGGTGTCAAAGAGAGGGAGTTGGCCAACTCACAGCGAACAAGTGATAATGAACATTAAATGCACCACACGGCACTTCTTTTAGAACCGTGGCTGTAATGCAGAGTAAAATTAGCAGTTTATTAAGCATCACTCCAAGTGCCCTGAGTGACTCCCTTTAATAATCAAAACAAACCAAATGATTATGTAACTAGTCTTGGGTAGGCCACAACAGCAAATCGCAGTTGATGTAAGCTAAGAGGCAAAGTGATTCACAGCAGAGAATCAATAACTGGCCATGAAAGCAGATCTTCTATATTTGATAAAAGGGACATTTGAGGGTGCTTTTCTTTATTCTAGAAATGCCTTCTTAAAAGGATACCTATAAATCAGAAACCATCAAACAAAACCATATTAGAATAGCAGCTCTGTGGAATTTGTCTACACCATGTATCAGGAGCCTAAAATGGCCTTGACAATCATGCCACAAGTCAAATAAAGAATCAGCGAAGGAATGAGGAATGTCTAAGACAGTGCTGTACCTTGGGAAAATCCTTAAGAGACTGCTTTGGTGTCATAATTTAAAATAATTTGGGAACCTATTTTTCACAAAAGGTGGATCTACGGTTTGATTTTGTGGTTGCGTAAATCTCAATTTTCATTTTGTTTGCTTAAAGAGGAGGTGAAATAAGAAAGCATTCTCATCTAACAGAGATATTATTAAAATATGTTTATGAGAAAAAGAGAAAAAAAACACTTCAGTGGTCTTAACGCTCACATAGAACTAACTCTAGGACTATTGTGGAAAACTCAGTTGCCATCTTTAGAACCTGATTTTCATAATGACAGTGGGAGGCTATGGTGTCTGGGCAGGAATTCAGAGGGTCAAATCTGTACTTACAGTCCATGTCCTGAAGAGCTGTCTCCAACTATGGATTTATGATGTACTTAAGAAAATAGCACTCTTTGAGTGTTTTCAATGTTTTGATTCTGGGATGCTAGTGAGTTGGGTTGCTTTCGGTCGGAGGCTTCTAATAATTGGTCAGCTTTCTCAGGATGCAGACAAAACACAAGGCAGCATGCATTCATTCATTCTATTATGGGAAGAAGGCAGTAAAGATCCACAGTAGACTTGAACATGACGGTCTCTGTTACCCTGTTACAAGTCCTGTGTGTTGCTTCCACCACAATGTCATTAGAACACAGGGCCCAGGAAACTGGCTTTTTCTTGCAGTTAATTTTAATTTCTATTGTCTGGGGACTAAAACTAAGGACTAGGTAAAAGCCATTTCAACAGCGACACCTATGAAGGAAAAGGGTGATTGAAAGCCAACTGGAATGCCCAAGGAACTAGCCCAGGGATGGAGGCAGTGGCAGAATTGCTGCTCCTTGTGGGAGCATGCCTTCTAGCCAGCTTCCTGGGGAAAGCAGAGACAACGCTGTAGTCATTCTTCTATGAGGACACCATTAGGGAGCTACTCAGAGACAGCCTTCAGGAAGCAGACTACTTTTTGCTTGTCTCAAATATGTACAAATCATGGTGCTTCCCTGAAGCTACTTTGGGTCATCTGATTACATTTTGTAAGTGAGAGCTACCAATGGCTGTATGTCTGTAATGTATGTATGTTTGTAATCTGAGCTCCTCTAAACACATCCCCTATCCTCAAGGCTCTTTCTCATTGGTGACTTCAAAAGGATTCGGGGCCAATACTCACTTTAACAAGGCAAACAGCAGAACTTCAAGGTAGGTGCCCACCTACCTTGTTAGCTACAGAAATCTAGCATCTAATGGAGTTGTTTTCAACCTGCCTAATGCCACGACTCTTGAATATGGATCCTCGTGTTGTGATAACTGCCAACCAGAAAAAATATTTTCATTGCTACTTCTTTTCATAGCTGAAATTTTGCTACTATTATGAATCATAATGCAAATATCTGTGTTTTCCATTGGCCTTAGGTGACCCCTGTGAAAGAGTCATTCAACTCCCAAGGGGATAGTGACTGACGGGTTGAGAACTGCTTGCCTACTGTGTCACCTGGTACAGAGTGGACACTCATTAAAGAGTTACCTGCAGATTTTGCTATCTTCTCCGCTTGCTAATGAAAATAAAATGTGCCTCATGCCCAGACTGGTGAAACTTCTAATGAACTACTAAGAAATGATGATATTGCAATACTATGATGACAACTAAGACAATACTAGACACAAACACAGCACTGGTAACGCACAAACGCCAAGGACAGGAGCGCTCAGTAGATGAAGCACATGAACCAAGAGCCTCGGGTCCTCTGATGGGACATTGAATAGATTATGCTGCTGGCTTCAGGTCCAGCAGCAACACTGGATACCTCAGACGAGCCTTTCCCACCTTTGGGCTCAGTGGCTTATTTATGAAGCAGAAGTCCCTGCTCTTCCGGAACACTGTGTAAGGCAGACTCAACCATTCACAAAGCCTATATCACTACTCCAGTAAATGACACAGGGAAGATCTGCACTCATTTGGAACTCAGGTTTCTGCTCATAATATTCACACCTAGGAATCAACGTAAGAGTGACCACATGGGATAGAAAGCATTCCGTCAAGTTTTAGGAGAAGTAATCTTTCTTCCATTATCACCCCCTTTTTCTTTTTCTCTGTTAAGATCAAACTATTGTTTCATTTAAGCTCCCTGAATATGTGGTCCCAAATACTGTTGAGAACAATCCAGATGCTTAGCGTTGTGTCTCTTAGAGTGTAGTCCCAACTACTCATGCCCATGTTCAGGGAGTCTGTTACCCTGGCCAATGGGAACATACAAGAGCCACAGCACTCACACGTCTTCAGTGATCTTTTGTTCTGTGGGCACTTGGTCCGTGCGCTCTGTGAGCTCTCTACCCTTGTGGCTTTCTGAAACTCTACTGCTGAGTCAATTTGCCAACTCATTGTTATCTCTGAGAATTCTTTGCACCACGTAAAATGCTGGCAAGCACACACTAAGTTCTTATGTTAGTTGATATTGGCACAAGGGAAGTGCTCAAGATGATTTGATGCTGCCCTTTTTATTTTGGAAAAGGTCATTTTTATCTTGTGTCATTTGCTTTGGTAGGACTAATATATACACATGCTTAAGGAGAGCAATGATAAATGACGGAATGGAGAGAGACTCTAGGCAGCCGACAAGCCAGCAGGACCATTAGTCATGGAGAAGGCATGCAAGATTCCCGCACCAGCTGTAACACCCGAGTCTAGCCCAATCGTTCTACCGGATGTCTTAAAATATGAATAAGGATGCACCAAATGTATCTTCTTAACCTGTTCATTATGTGAGATTCTTAGTGAGGTTGGGAACCAACATTGGGATAAGCTATATTCAGTCACCCATACAAAGCACACAGGGCCTCTAAGCCAGGGCCAGGCTAGCCACAGTAGTTCAGCCGCAGAGGAGAACCCATGTCTACATGCAATATCTGGGTCATTTGAGTTGATCCTTTAAGAGGTTAGACTTTTAAAAAGTCCTTTCTTGTATGTAGTAGATAATCATCTTTCTTTAACCAGAATCTAAGCCATGACATTTCGGGCTCCTGTGTTATTAATTAAGTCACTAGTAAATTAGGCTTGCAAAATCCTGGTGGTTACACCAGAAAATTAATGGGTGGGGGAGAATGTATTTCTTTCTCCCTGTGTAGGGTAGGGACTAAAGAAGGGAGAACCGACTTGAGGGCAGCTGAGGTAATTGTCAGGTGTGTGGCTGTCTATATCCAGAAGTGAGAAACATAGGCTAGGGGAGAGCATCTATATGGGGCAGCCTAGATGAACACCACTGCCATCTAATCGACCTTGCCCTGCTTGTGGGCTCACTTAGTAACCTTCAGATAATGAATATGCAGTTCTTGCTACATCAATATCTGAAGGGAAGGTGCCTTGGATAGAAAACCTTGCTTTCCGGCTTGTCTGATTCATTCATTCATTCATCATTAATTCATTCAACCAACAAATATTTATTGAGTGTCCCCTCCCTGCCAGACATTATTCTGTGTCTTAAGGACAACCACAGAACAAGAACAGCCCCACATCTCCATTTCCAGAGAGAATATATTCTGGTCAGAGGAGGCAATTAAAAGAAAGCACATAATATACTAGAAAGTACGTCTGTAGGGAAGTTATAAAGCAGAGAAGAACTGAGTGAATGCCCTACAGGAACTTGCTGATTCCAATATAGCGCCAGGAGGGTCTTGCAGGCAAGAGGAATGAGAGAGGGGAAGGGTAGAGGCATTGCAGTCTGAGGAGAGAGCCAGCAAGAAGCTGTCCCTGACACACATAGAGCACACGGAGCCAGAGTTGACTTTAATCTTCTGGATAGGGAAGGCTATTCCACCCCATGGACACATGTTGATACAGACATTTGATGTCTGGTTTACATTTCTGCCTCCTTGGACCTTAGTTAGACTAAATCTATTGCTTTAGAAGACTGAAGTTCTTTTTAAAGTACCTTGCATATTTAACTTTATGCCCCAGAAAAGCTGAAGATATGATTTGTTTTTATGGTGCTAGGGATCGAATGCAGGACCTCACACATTCTGAATGCTCTACTGTTGTAGTATAGCCCAGCCCAAACTTCAAGGATATGACTCAGAAACTTAGCAGCTCCTCCATGGTGGGTATTCTCTTTGTGACCGACTCTGACCCCTAACCCTGATCGCACCAGAATATTGTCAACAGACATTTGCGAGGCAAGTAGTGCACTAGTGAGGAATCAGGCTCGTCCTTGTCTAAAGGGCAGCTCCAAGCACATATTGAGCTAAGGGGTTTGGTGTTATAAGCAGAGTAAGCATCCCTCACAATAAAGTTCATTTGAATATCTCTGTGGCCTTTGGAGGGATCTGGGCTTGAACAGAATTGAATTTTACCAGCTGGAGAATATGAAGCTACTTAGGTAAGTGATCCGGGAGTTTGGCTTTCTGTCACAAGGGTGGTGGTAAGAATCCAAACCAAAAGAGAGGTTCTAAGATTCATGAAGTCAGTACCTGGTAGTACCCAATGGCATTTGTTCCCCACCATCCCCTTATGTCTCAATTTCTTCTTTCTGTTGCATGGTTCAGAATTGCTGCCCACACTGAATTGTGATGAAACTGGCATTAATCATCAGTTTTGGCACTATAGGTTTCTAACAACATGGTTAAACACGAGAGCCCAGGTTGCTGCACTGAGGCCACCCTTGACCCCAATGGTCTCTTTGTGTGTATTCTCTAGCATGCCCAATCTCCTGCAGAGCCTAGAACAGAAGTGTGGGGCTGAGTGGAAAGCCCTCTGTACTGTGCTTGGCCACTGGACATCGTTATTAAATCTTCATTTGTGTAATTCCCCCAACCCCTGTAGTCTTGAGGAAATTTTTCTTAAGAATGTATGTATGAATTACTTGTCATGTAAAAATAAAACAACAAAAAATGTGAGCCCCAGTGGTTTGCTTTATTGCTAATAATGTTGAAATAATAAACCACCCTGGAGTCTGAACATTGGGTATCCACTGCATAGGAATGGGGGTTATCATGACACGATTTCTAAGAGACTACCTCAGTAGTTAGTTAAAGCCTCCTTTTGATGTTACTCTCCAAAGCATTTGTAGATGTGGTTAAATGTACAACCCGTCGATTCGAAGAAAATAAATTACCCAGTGGGCTTCCTGCAATTAGTTGCATAGCCTTGAAAGCAGAACGGAGGAGGCTCTGCAGGATTCTTCCTCAAGACTGCAGCATTAGCAGCTACCCTGGCTTCCAGGCTGAGCGCGTGCCCTTCAAACTGTAGGCTTGTTAGCTTCCATGACTACACAAACCAGTTCTTTGAAATGGGTCTCTACATGCATATATGCATAAATCGATCATTTCCTGCAGCTTCTCTGGAGAACTGTCTAATTCAGGTGTGTCTGAAGGCCCATTTATTTATTTTTGCCAAAAATTCCCCTTTTATGGTGCTAGGACTCAAACCCAAGGCCTTTCATCGTCAGCAGGAGTCCTATCACGGAACTATCTTCTCCATTCTGTCAGGAATTCTTCGTAGAAGGCTGAGGCAAGATGGCGGCAAGTTCAAGGCCTGCCTGGGCTCTTGACTGAGTTCAAGACCAGTATGGGCAACTTAGCAAGATGCTACCTCAAAATAGAAAATTAAAAGTGGGCGTGTGTGTATAGCTCATGTCTAGCATTTGCTAGGCCCTTGGTTTAAACTCTCAGTACTACAAAAACAAGCAACAATTCTTTATGCTGCTTTAAGCGTGGGATGGGATTTTACAGAAATGAAGTCTCATTAGTTCCGCACTGTACAGCCCATTTCTACCAGCATCCTAACATTTCCTCTGGTCAAGGTTAGCTAACCTGACTCCAGTGGGGGACTGTCCCTACTTTGGCAATGACTGGCACAGCCTAACCTATTAGGGTGACAGGGTTATAAGTGGACAGCAGAGTGAATGTAAAATGCCACATTTATAATTTGTCTGAAAATATAGCTATATGATGAGGTCACAGAATTAAAACTGTCCAGGTAAACGTCAGACCGTAACTAGGACACACAACCCCTGATGTCTCTGAGAAAGGGTCCTGGCGCAATGACGGCTGCACTGCAGTGTCTGGAATGAATGCACAGGAGGACACATGGCCGCGCGGAGAGATATTACACAGAGGATAAATCTGCTTTCATTTCTACTAGGCTGTCCTTAATCGTATGGAAATAAACCTTTGGTGGAGAGTGAGATTAAAAACTGTGACATCATCTAAATTTAGAGCCGCTGCTCCAAGCTAAAAATTTGAGTGGGCTCCAAATTTCATTTTCTTGTCTCCTAGCTAATTTTTCTACTTCATCCTTTTTCTTCGTTGGAAAGCTTCCCTCAAAGCACGTTCAGCATTTGGAGGAAGAATATCAAACCCTCTTACCAGGTTTCTGATGTCCTATTTCCTTGCTGTGTGTTTCATTAGGTGTTTTCTTCAGTCAATTCTTACACCTTCCTAGAAATTTGGTTTTATCAGAGGCTGAAATCAATGGCACCTGTTTCTAGAAGAAAAGTCCAGAAGGAGTATAAACCTGCAATAACTCGCCAAGAACAAACTCCCTAGAGACCAGGAAGGCTCCAGGTAGCTAATGAGACCTGAGCAAGAGGCCACTAATGACCAAGCTGCATTGCTTTTTGCAGGGTGGTAGCCTGCACTGCCTACACAAATGCAGAGCTGACAGTGAGGAATCTGGCCACAGACAGCCCAGAGGAGTTTAAGCCAAGCTCAGGTCCAAGCCCCGCCCTCCACAGCACCACGTGAGATGGAGCACTACAGGAATAGATGTTCTCTAATTTTTTACAAGAACATGCTCTTCCTTACCTTCTCTGTGCATCTTCAGTTGGCTTCTCTTCACTTCCTTCTCAACCTTCCTTTCTAATTTCTAGTCCTTCTCTGATCTGTGCTCCTTTCATCCCAGATGTGAATTTACCGTATTTCTTGCCTCCTCGCCCCTCCCGTTATAGCTTCTCCTCCTTCACCTGTTTGCAGAGTTCTAGCAAGCTTGCAAAAAAGATCCTTTCTCTCCTCTTAACTTCCCCTCTCCCTTCGACATGTTGTGGTTTTTAATCGTTGCTTTGGGTTTTAATCCCAGAGACTGGCTTTTTCTCACTGAATGGAGAGGGATTTTGTCACTACAGAAAACCACCGAGGACCCAACACATTCAGCTCACAGCACAATTGTCTGTTTCCTCCCGCGTGGAGCTCTTGACTGGATTAGCCATGGACGGCTTGCTCCTACAGGGCCAAGCACTTCAGCCTGGCGTTTCAGCCCTCGAACTCACGTGACAGGGCATGTCTGAACTGCTGCATTCACACTGATGGCTAGAATGTTTTTAAAAAATTCTTTTCAGAGTTAAAAGCTTACCTAAAGTGTTCCTGAGGGGAAACAAGGAGCAACACTGTTTTACACTATGAGGAACCAGACTTCCGGTCCTCAGCCCATTCATTGCTCCTCCTACCCCATCTTTTTACACAGGACACAAGGGTATATACAGTTCCTGGGAAGTGGGTTTAGCTCAGGCCTGTCCACGCCCATCAGACCAACCAAAGCCTGCAAAGGCCATTGAGACCGTTTGGTGAAGCCCACCTGGAAGTAAGACCTTGTAAGACCTTTATATAGAACAACAAAATAGATAAATTCTTCAGGACCATGCGATTTTGTTATCCGACATTAAATACTTGATCACCACAGAAACATCATGTACATTTTACACAGGGATTTCCTTTGCTTTTCCACGCCTCACAATGGTCTATGTGGTTTTAGGTTTTGAAATCATTCCTTGGTGTAAGCTTGCCCGTGGATCCACTTTACCTTTGTGTGCTCCTCAGGAAGTAGCAGTCCTATTCCTCCGTGATGAGGGTGCAGAGGAATCTGTCCCCAGGAGGACCTGCCAAATTGTCATTAGAAAGGATACTTATGATCGAATCCATACCACATCCTGAAGAGCTGCGCACTCTCCGTCTTCGTCAGGTTCTTACCCAACGAATTTGCTTCCTGGAGAGAGACCACAGACAACGGTACATCTTAAATACATGTCACACCATGACCAATTTAACTACATGACTAATGACACATTGAAAAAAGAAGTCTAGGCATGTTCATTTTAATGGTGAAGGAGTTTTTAAAATTAGCTCAGAGATCTTACTATGTGAATGAGACATTTTTAGTGGTATGATTCAGCATTCTCTTTCTTAATCACTCACTTTTTATTAATTAGCTAAGGAGATATCACTCTTGGACACCAGTGGAAATCTGCTTTCTCATATTGCAGCTGTAGGAATCTTGCAGTCCACTTGAATCAAATCTGGGTGGCATTTATTTATGGATTATCAAGAAATTACTAGAGAAATAACAACCTAATGCTGGTTACGCCAGTTTTCATTCATTGTCTTTTTGATATATCTCTGGTAAAGGCTGTGACTGGGTTCTGCCTTTCTGCTAAGATTAGGAACAGTTCAAAGAGAGATGCTCCTGATGGGAAGCCAATAAAAACTGTAGGGACAGAAGAGAAAGAATGTATTCAACGGCATTGCCTGAGAGCAGAGTATCAGAGGTAGAGAACCAGGAAAGCAACTGGAAAGGTTTGTGCTGAAGATGCTTGTACTGTGGTTAGATGCATCTTTGGGAGCATTTTGATGTCTGAGTGTTCCATTTTGCATATTAAGGAAAGAGAATTTCAATCAGTTTCGATTGTGACTGCTGCTTGCAGTAGGCTTAGTACCAATTTTCTGCTTTGTCTGGGCCCAGAATTTCCACTTCAAACTATACTATGACTTGGCTGATCAGCAAGAAAGTGAGCATTGTTCTGATGTACAATGATGCACAGAAGACCGTGGAAACCCACGCGCTACGCTGAAGTCGGCCTCCTCAAGCCCAGCCTGATTTGATTTCATTGTACATTAACTTGTTTCTTACTCTTCCCAGGCCCCCCCATTGTTGATAATGACGAATAGCTATGCCTTGCTCTGTGAAATGTCTACCAGCAAATGTTACGGCTCCAAGAGATGGGAATACAAAAAAGGCAAGTGTGTCCCACTGTTATTTACCATTTACCCTTTGTCGAGAATGGGGCAGCAGAAAATGGTTTCACACGGAAACTAAACCCAAACTCACTATCCTTCTGTCTTAAGATCTCCAACATCTCAAAATTGAAAGCTTCCTACAGGATACTCCCTGGAATACCACTGTTCCTGGGATAGTGATGGAGATTCCATGACAAGCAATGAGAACAGATAGGCTAGACAGTCCCTTAAAGATTCTCTTAACACCCTAATAGTCCAACGTTATGCTGTGCTTTTTTTAGTTTTTGGTTTTGAGATAGCACCTCACTATGTTGTAGTGCTGGCTGTTCTGGAACTTGCTATATCTATCAGACTTACCCAAACTCATGGAGATCCACCTGCCTCTGCCTCTGCTGGGGTTAAAAACCTTCTAACCTTTTATAATGATTTTGAAAAAAATCTTCAAGAGGGTAACTTTTTCTCACCCACCAACTATAGACCTCATTTTCCATCCCCAATCCTTCCATGAGAGCCTGTTGTCTCTTATGGGCATTATGAGGTCTATGAACGATGAAGTGCCATTGTTGGTATCAAGAGTTAGAATTTCTTCCTCTCTCTCTCTAAAAGGAATGTAGTCATCTGGCTCAGTTTCTCTATGCTTCCTTGTCTTTCTGTAGCCATGTTTACCCAACAACAGCATCAGAGCAATGGTGTCAACGAAGCAGAGTGGGCAAGCTGTTTATGAGCCTCCATTGCCCACAGCATGGCAGGGCTCAGCTGCCAGAGCAAAACTTCTCACAATGGACTGGACTAGTTAAAAAAAAATCTCTGCACAGAATGTGGGGGCTTTCCTTCTCAGTTTCTCCTTTTCTTTTTCCTAGAGAACAAGGACTTTCGGAGTTTTACTCATCCACAGGCATGGGTGATTGCAATAGTTGGTAGCATCTACTAATCACAGAACAGCCACTGAGTAGACTTGACAAAAGTGGGTGCTGGGACCCCTCCCCCGTTTTTAGGAAGAAAGGGTGGGTGCTGAGGTGGTGAGCTTGGGTAGCATGTGGAGGCTCAGCTGCCAGCTTCTGACAGCCCAGCTGAGCACCTTTGAAATAATGACAGCTCCTCGCTATCGAACGCTCGTTAACTTCCAGGCAGCGCGCTAGTCACATTATTCAGTCATTAATTTTTCCAATCATTATTTTTCAATTTTCACCACAATCCATCTAGGTTGGTTGAGTTCTAGCTATTTTGTGCTCAAGGACCTAGAGACACCCAGAGAAGGGAAGATGTGAGTACAAAGTCACATAGTTAGCAAGAAGTGCAGCAATTTGCGCCTAGGACTGAATTGCTAGACTCCAAAGACAGTGTTTCCTCCAAGGGTCTCCTATTTAACTGCGGACAGCACAGCCATTCTCTAACAGGCAGCAAAATTTCATAATTTTCTTTCCCTTTCCCGCCTCTTTTCTTTCATCCTCAGATTCTTTCATAGGTTTACCTCAAACTTGACATCCTCCTGCCTCAATCTAGTGAATGCTAAGATTATAGCACACTCAGTGTAAATTATAGTTTCTTAATTGTAAAATTAATTGAGGAAATCAGACTGTTTGGTCTCTAAGAAAGTAAAACCATTTGGAATGACTATATTTGTACTACTGACCCCTCTAAAATCAGTGGCTGCTTCCTGAACACATGCCAATCAATGTCAGACAACATCCTAAATGATTTTTACACACTGTAGATTCTGATAACAAGTCATGAGAGTGTGTTTTCTCATCACCCCTGTTTTAAAGACTAGGAACCCAAGGTGCGTGGGGAACATGGAGATCTCTAAGCATATTTTAAGTTTGAGTTCTGGGGTATAAACAGGAGGCCAATGAAGGCAAAAGGGGTCTCTGAGCAGGAAGACAAGGACAGACTCTGGGGTGCTCATGGAGAGAAGGAACAGTTACATACAACTTAGATTCCTGGGCACACTTCTCCAGGGTTTTCTAGGCTCCTAGATTTTCTCTTCCCTTGTTCCCCTCTTTCTCCCTCCTTTTCATTTTGCTTCCAAAGGATACAAAAGTGGAACTTAGAAGCTCTCCTGAGAGGATTTAATTCTGGGAAAACATCTACATTTTTTTTTTGGTCAACTGCAGAGTGCCATAGGCAATTAAAAAACAACCTTTATTTTAGCTGAGTGACCGGAGATGGAGGTGCTATCCATCTCA
This sequence comes from Microtus pennsylvanicus, assembly GCF_037038515.1. Lineage (NCBI taxonomy): Eukaryota > Metazoa > Chordata > Mammalia > Rodentia > Cricetidae > Microtus > Microtus pennsylvanicus. Next base: position 28,330,336 of record NC_134581.1, read on the forward strand.
CTTTGTAAAGAAGTAAATGGAGTTATAACTGTACCAAAACAGGGGTGGAATGCGTTTTCCCAGGTGGGAAAATTTCACTGATGACCACGAATTGACTGTTATGCTGCTCCTAGTTAAAGATTTCAATATGTATCTTAAACATCTGTTGGCCCAGATCTGGATCCATTCATTTATTTCTCTGGAGTTATTGATGACTTAATAACTTAGTTATGAAAGGCCATTAATAAATGAGCAGAAATAAATGAGTCAGTCCAGTGTGTGTTACACTTGAGCAGTGGGGGCTAAAGATAAAGGTGCCAAGGGAAGGCCAGCCTTGGCAGTCATGGCGGAGAGGGAAGGCATCTGATAAGGCAGCACAGACAGGAGGCCCTTAGAATGGTCCTGCTGTGCGGAGGACAGGAGGGACATCAGTCTATCTGCATTGTGGAAATAGCGATCCATACATGCTTCAAGGACAGCGGATGGAAGCAGTCATCAGAAGGAGGGTGGACCACAGCTCCATGGTGGTTTTCTTTATCACTAACAACAGTTATTCTCTCTTAAGTTTCTTTATTCCAGAGAAGGGATATGCATTTTAGAACAAGCATAGGATACAACGTATCCTCACCTTTTCTACCCCCAGATGGATTCTTAAATGTTCCCAAGACCAAGGTTTGGACTTTCTTCCATTGAATAACAATGATACACTCACAGACCCAGAGCCTCAGGTTTCCCCAGCTCTGCATGGGAACTGGAAATTCAAGAGTGTTGAATTCTACCTTTTATTTGCGTTGCTACGCCTAAGAAGCAGGATGATGGATGTATATGGAATTTCTGGCTCCTTTATTATCTTCTGTTTCTGGGAACATTTAAAAATGGCCAGGCAATCTGATCTTTTCCCCAGCTCCACTCCACCTCTTCGAACAAGGGACCAGAGTAGAGACTGGGAAATGACCTGACAGGGCACAGCAGGAAGTGGATCGGTTTCTTTCTACTGAGCCCTCATGTGTGGCTCCACGCTGAGAGGAAAAATCATGATGGTCTTCTTTACGTTGGGCTTATTTGGACTGGTGAAGGAAAAGCCAAAGGCTCTAACCAGAAACCTATAAAAAGCCAGACTCAGAAGCAAGGAAGGATTGCTTGCTGAACGGGCTTCTAAGGATAGTACTAAGCAAATGTGGAGGCTTTTCCCAAATACTGTGCAAATGAGGCTTTCCCTGATGGGACACAGATCCATGTGGACTGTTGTTTGTCTCAGATGGGTATGTGAAGAAGTGCTTTCTTTTCTCTTCCTCAATGTTTCATATGCAATACTAATGACAGAAGTTAAGTGAAATGATTAGTAAATGGGTTCTGAAATTATTTCAACAATGATGGGAGGCCTTTTTTGGGTTCCCAAGCTGCTATTTGATGGTCAATAAAGATGGAATTGTTTTTTGGTATTTTGCCTTATTTACCTCTGACCAGAATGGAGAGTCTTATGTGGTGACCTCAAATTTATGCCTTGATTTACTAATTACCAAAAAGAGAACCACATTTTGTGCTCTAAAGTAAAGATTCCAGGATTCTGAGGGGGGCTCATATCATTACTGAAGGGCAAATGGAAAATTTTTGAAGTTACTTTTTAAAAGGTCAGCCATCAATTCTTAGTCCTTACATAGAAACACTTTATGCAAATATTCTCACCTTCCACCTTTCCAAACACATTCTTATATGTTCCAAAGAAGAGGATCAGTAAATGCGTGAGTAAGAAAAAAACATGGGGGAAGATAACAATCAAGAGATGGGCAAAACTCTAATAAGCTGCCTCCCAGGTATCTCAATAGTCCCACGGTTAGCCTGTACTCCCTGGGTTAGTTGCCAAGGAATGAACCTGGTTCATATGACTTGGGCTGGTGATACATGCATCTTCATACAGGAAAGATAAATTGTTTGGCTCAGGGAAATGCGATATTGGTTTTTTAAAATAGTTTCCTACAAATTCTTTTATTCTACTTTCCTTAAGAGAATGGAGCCTAATTCCCCTCAACACTGTGTGCAGCATGTACTTAAAAACGCATATCTAGTGACTAAAATGTACTATACACATGATATGATGCTATGCCGTGCTCGAGATTCGCTCATTAAAAAGACACCAGGACTCTCTCTTTGCTTTCTTTCTTAGACTGCCTGCTCTGAGAAGCTGGCTTCCAAGTGACGACTCTGCAGCAGGCCTGTGGAGTGCTCCATGTGTCACCAGAGTCTTCTACAGCTAGGAAGAACTTGGGGGCTTCTGTCAACATAGATATGGACTCTCTGGATCTATAAAAGTCTTCTAAAAACAATCACTCCAGCTGACACCTTGTCTGGAACCTCATAGGAGACCCTGAGTGGAAACACTCAGTTAAGTTGTTTCCAAATTCTTGACCCATAAAAGCTTTGAACTAATAAGCATGTGTTGTTCTAAGTCATTATGTAGCAGTAGATAGTGAACACTAACTAGTTCACACTCTATTGTGGATTCTAGATACAAAAAGTACTCAGAGGAATTGAAAAATGTAATAAATGATGATGCCTGCATTTGCATAGTTCTCTGAGAAGTATTTTTACCAAATAACTTATTTGTAAGGTAGAAAATTTATCTCCCCTCTTAACAGTCTATCAAAAACTAATCATGGGTCCAAAGTGATCATATTACAAACTGAGGAATGAGGACAAAGACAAAACAAAAAGAAAAGACAAATACATGGATGAACATAAAGATGGGGGGGGGTTCACACCATGTCATTATTCTTGTTCCACAGTACTCTTACCTGAAACCTGACTTACAGCATGGTTTAGTTGGCATGGTAACCCTTTTATATACCTGTATCCACATTCACTCACACACCACAATGGACAATGTATCTTACAAAACAAGATCCCGACTTAAGCAACCCTCAAATATGCTAATGAACCCCCTAAAACACAACCACCAAGATAAAGCTAAAAAAAAAAAAAAAGAGTTGCACATTTTGACTCAGGGCTCCATTATACAGTATCCAGCACCCATCTGAAAGCAAAGTGAAAGAAAGCCATGTTCCTTTGCCTATGCAACGACTTCAAAATCACTTTCAGAATATGCAGTGGTGTGCCATGTGGGGTGCCTGGTATCACAGGCATAATAGGACTCAATGATTGGGTAATAGGCAGCAGAGAACAACAGGATAAGCTGTAGATAAAATAGCAACAAAAATGAAACACCCGAAGTGGCAATCGATAGAAACAGACCTTGAAATAACTCGGGCATTAGAATTAATAGGGAAAGGCTTTAAAACAGCTATAAAGAACATGCTGGAGAATTTAAACTCACCGAGATAATAAGAACAAAACGAAAACCTCTGAAGAAAACTGTGAGCTACAAAAAGAAAGAGGGAAAGAAAAAAGAAAGAAGAGATAAAAGAGAGATTCCAGAACAAAGGTACATAATATCTAGAAAGAAAAATCGACTATATTGGCTTAAGGGCTGACTGGATGCTGCCAATGGTAGTAAGCTTGAAAGAGATAAATTAAAGAATTGAACATGTACACTGTAGTGAAATAGCATTTGAATAATAGGAAAGTGCCTAAATGACATAAGAAAAACATATAAAGTGGCTTAACAATTCTATGATTGCAATGCATGAAGGGAACAAGGAACACAAAAACCAGAATATTTAAGAAGACAACAGTTGAATTTCATAAATTCAATTAAAAGCATCCACATGAAAATCCAAGAAACTCAGTGACTCTGAATTAGGATAAATTTAAAGAACAACAAACCATAGTCAAGCTTCTAAAACCGAAAATAAAAAATGAAATTAAAAAAGATCAAATTATGTTCGGCAAAAAGAAAAATAAACACTTCTAATGTTTCATGAAAAAATAAAGGCTTGAAGGCAAGAGAATACAATTTTCAAAGTATTAAAAGAAACTGAGTCCTATATTCAAAGAACTATCTGAAGTATATGAGGCAGTATTGGCCAATCTATGAAGGAGAAACAGGCACACCTCTAGCTGGGGCAAACTGCATCAGCATCTGGTAAAATGAGTAGATTAAAACAGAATCAGTTCCACACAGCTGACATTCTGTGTGCATGTGTGTGGTGCATATGTGTGAGTATGAGAACATGTGCATGTGGTGTGTACACATGTGTTTATGAAGGGCAGAAATTGATGACTTTTTACTATCTGCCTTATTTTCTGAGACAGGGTCTCTCACTCAACCTGGAGTTCATCGATTCTTCTAGGCTGGCTGCCTGATGACAGCCTGTTACTGCTTCCTCGCACTGGGATTAGAGACATATATCCCTGTGCCTGGCCTTTCGTGTGGGTGGTGGATACCTGAAACCAGACACATGTTTTCTCAGCAAGCACCTTACCATCTGAGACATCACCCTACCCAGCCTTTTATTTTGAGAGAGACTCTCACGCTGTGTAGCCAAGGATAGCTTTGAATTTGTAATCCTTCTGCCACCACGCGTTACGTGTTAGAATACACACATGTACCACTAATTCCAAACATGCACAGTGACATAGGTTGAATCCATGCCTTTAGGCGTGCACTTCAACAACTGACCTACAACTTCTCCTCCAATGATTGACACTTTTGTAATATTATACCAACTATATCCTGCAGTTGCTGGGTATGCCATTTAAACATGTGCTAGAAGACATATCTTTTTCATACAGAATGTTTATCAAGATGGAACCAATCATAATCATAAAATAAAGCCAACCATGTTCAAAAGACTCAAAATTTATCTATTGTAAAACTGAAACTTTTTACTATAGACCAAATGGCAGATGAGTTATGTTAGAAATACCAGTTTCTCAACTCTCTGTGCCACTATCTTTCCAATGAAACCTGGCAGTACTTTCCACCAAAGAAGGGTTGCCTATTTATCTACCTACTTTCTAGGATGTTCTGGAAACTCTCTCCGGTGAATACAATGTAGCAAGCAGTAGCAGAATGTTAAAACTGAGGCTAACCCTAAGAAACAATGCATGCTTTAGCCTCTATTCTTGACAGCGCAATGGTGTGTGCCCAAGGTAGCACACAGCAGTGGGGTTCCTGTTGCACACCTCTTAGAGTTTGAGTGTGTTACCCAGCGTCAGTGTGGTGACAGGTAACAACACAAGCTGGCTCCTGCCTCTTTCTCTTCCACATGCATAGTCTGGAATGTTCCCCGTGGTTATTCCAGCTGTAGCAACATCATTACTACTTATCGCCCAGGCTGTGAAGGTTCCTTCCCCTGGGATTTTGTTCTGTCTGGAATGTTCTTCCATTAGACCTCCACAGGAACAAGAGTTTTAGACAGGCAGCCCTTGCTAATGGAAGAACTAAGGAATAGACACTAATTGGGGGAGGGTGTAGAGCCTACTCCACCATAACTGAAGGTTGACACACCGTGATGAGGACTTCCAAGACAATGGACAAGACTTTCAGCTTATTAAGTATGGGGAGGGATGGACCCCATGTTGAGATAATCAAATAAAGGATGAAGACTAAAGCGAAGTCCTCTGTGCCTTTGAAATGAGGTTCTGCTTATATTCTTGATAGAACAGAGACTTCAGACTGGCTGGGAGGGGGATCACTTCACTGTCAATGGGAAGGGAGGCTGTACACATGCTAGACAAGTGCCCATGGAGGACTGCCAGGGTGCAAAGGCTTTGGCGTTCAGTACTGGCTCAACACGTCACTGGCTGGTTGTCTTAGGGAAGGCTCCTTTTTAAAACTTCCACCATATCTCTTTAAGATAGGGTTATAATAACAGATATCCCGACTAAACTAAAAATTAAAGATGATTTAAATCTTATAAATAAAATGTATATAAAAAAACGCTCCTTAAGTTGTACCTGCCACCTCCCTCTGCTTCCTCATTATTATTCCTGCTTTCTAGAGCATAAAATTAAAGAATCTGCTGGTAAGAGAAATACGTGGATGTAGGCTCTCTAGGTAAAAATGTTAATGGGTAAAAATGTACGCTTTTGGGTGCGTATGACATAGTTAAGTATAATAAACAAAAATTCCAGTGTTAGCCAAAGAAAAACCCAAGGAGTTTGCTTAGGGATATTCATCTTATTTTTTTTTTTATCAAGACAGTTTTAGTTACAATGTAGCCTGAAAAAGTTTCATCTGGGCCATATCAATTTTTGAGCCTAGAGTTCCATTCCTTAAACATTTGTTGTGTATTATGTGCACTTTACCTCCAGTGAGACGGCACAGGCTCAAGGAGTGACGTGAGTACAGGAGAATGTCCACTGCCAAGTGTGGTGGCCATAGAATGACCACTGCCAAGTGTGGTGGCTGTAGAATGACCACTGCCAAGTGTGGTGGCCGTAGGGGAATGTCCACTGCCAAGTGTGGTGGCCATAGAATATCCACGACAACTGTGGTGGCTATAGTGGAATGTCCATTGACAACTGTGGCAGCAGTAGGGGAATGTCCACTGCCAAGTGTGGTGGCCATAGGGGAATGTCCACTGCCAAGTGTGGTGGCCATAGGGGAATGTCCACTGCCAAGTGTGGTGGCCGTAGGGGAATGTCCACTGCCAAGTGTGGTGGCCGTAGGGGAATGTCCACTGCCAAGTGTGGTGGCCATAGGGGAATGTCCACTGCCAAGTGTGGTGGCCATAGGGGAATGTCCACTGCCAAGTGTGGTGGCCATAGGGGAATGTCCACTGCCAAGTGTGGTGGCCATAGGGGAATGTCCACTGCCAAGTGTGGTGGCCATAGGGGAATGTCCACTGCCAAGTGTGGTGGCCATAGGGGAATGTCCACTGCCAAGTGTGGTGGCCATAGGGGAATGTCCACTGCCAAGTGTGGTGGCCATAGGGGAATGTCCACTGCCAAGTGTGGTGGCTGTAGGGGAATGTCCACTGCCAAGTGTGGTGGCCATAGGGGAATGTCCACTGCCAAGTGTGGTGGCCGTAGGGGAATGTCCACTGCCAAGTGTGGTGGCCATAGGGGAATGTCCACTGCCAAGTGTGGTGGCCATAGGGGAATGTCCACTGCCAAGTGTGGTGGCCATAGGGGAATGTCCACTGCCAAGTGTGGTGGCAGTAGAATGACCACTGTCTACTGTGGTAGCTGTAGAATGTCCACTGTCAACTGTGGCAGCAGTAGGGGAATGTCCACTGCCAAGTGTGGTGGCCATAGGGGAATGTCCACTGCCAAGTGTGGTGGCCATAGGGGAATGTCCACTGCCAAGTGTGGTGGCCATAGGGGAATGTCCACTGCCAAGTGTGGTGGCCGTAGGGGAATGTCCACTGCCAAGTGTGGTGGCCATAGGGGAATGTCCACTGCCAAGTGTGGTGGCCGTAGGGGAATGTCCACTGCCAAGTGTGGTGGCCATAGGGGAATGTCCACTGCCAAGTGTGGTGGCCATAGGGGAATGTCCACTGCCAAGTGTGGTGGCCATAGGGGAATGTCCACTGTCTACTGAGGTGGCCATAGGGGAATGTCCACTGTCTACTGTGGTGGCTGTAGAATGTCCACTGCCAAGTGTGGTGGCTGTAGAATGTCCACTGCCAAGTGTGGTGGCTGTAGAATGTCCACTGCCAAGTGTGGTGGCTGTAGAATGACCACTGTCTACTGTGGTAGCCGTAGAATGTCCACTGTCAACTGTGGTGGCTGTAGAATGTCCACTGCCAAGTGTGGTGGCCGTAGGGGAATGTCCACTGCCAAGTGTGGTGGCCATAGAATATCCACGACAACTGTGGTGGCTATAGTGGAATGTCCATTGACAACTGTGGCAGCAGTAGGGGAATGTCCACTGCCAAGTGTGGTGGCCATAGGGGAATGTCCACTGCCAAGTGTGGTGGCCGTAGGGGAATGTCCACTGCCAAGTGTGGTGGCCGTAGGGGAATGTCCACTGCCAAGTGTGGTGGCTGTAGGGGAATGTCCACTGCCAAGTGTGGTGGCTGTAGGGGAATGTCCACTGCCAAGTGTGGTGGCCATAGGGGAATGTCCACTGCCAAGTATGGTGGCCATAGGGGAATGTCCACTGCCAAGTGTGGTGGCCATAGGGGAATGTCCACTGCCAAGTGTGGTGGCCATAGGGGAATGTCCACTGCCAAGTGTGGTGGCCATAGGGGAATGTCCACTGCCAAGTGTGGTGGCCATAGGGGAATGTCCACTGCCAAGTGTGGTGGCCATAGGGGAATGTCCACTGCCAAGTGTGGTGGCCATAGGGGAATGTCCACTGCCAAGTGTGGTGGCCATAGGGGAATGTCCGCTGCCAAGTATGGTGGCCATAGGGGAATGCCCGCTGCCAATTGTGTTGGCTGTAGGTGGAGTTCATTCTTTGGTTCTTATAGTCTTACTAGGAATATTTGAAAATGTAAACAATGGAAAAGTGCATCTAATGTAATGAACCAAATGACCCTACCTTTGCTAATTAGTCTCTCCCTGAGATAAACTTACCTATGCTTCCGCGCTCTGCGCCTCTCTAGAGGACCCAGTAAGAAGTGTCATTTGTGCAGAGGAATAAATTCCTCTGTTGTGCCCCAGCAATTGCAATTTTCAAAGGCATTCAAGGTTATGGCTTTCTGAGACTTGGCAGACGAGTGTTTGTTCACTGAGCTTACGCCCTTCATATTTGACAGACATTTCTTTATTTCTCTGCTTAGCATGAGTCTTTCTGGGGAAGAAATGTTATCCTTTAAATCTCTGCTGCTCAGTTATTGTGGGTGTCCTTCTGCTCTTCTCGGGACCTTTTGCGGCCGGGCTTCCACTGTCTGGAGCCACAGCCGTCTGAACCGAGGTTATACCCACACTGAATGGACAACTAAAACCAGGCTTTCTGGAGAGGAACTACCGGAAGTAAGAGGAAAGTGCAAGCTCATATCAAGAACAACCCTGGAGACATTAGCACTGTGTTAAAAATAGAATTATGCTAGTAATGCTGAAAATGAGCTTTATCATAACAGTTGGCAGAATGGGGCTAGGAGAAATGAAAAACTTCTAAGCTTGAGAAACTATTAAGTGTGTCCATCCCACGCAGAGTAAGAGCAAACTTGCCATCGCATTCAGGTCCTGGTCCCATTCATCACTCCTACCTCATCCTATCCACTTTTGCCTCGTTCTCTCACTTCCAGACACACTGGCCCACATGCTGCCCTGCCTGGGCTCACAGCAGCCCACTGACTCAGAGCCTGCATCCTTGCTATGCTTCGGACTGGACCACTGCCTTCGTCTCCACTTGTCTGACTTCAGCTTTCTAGTAACTGGTCCTTTCGTGGGCCTGTCCTATATAGCCAGTGAGCTCTCCTCCCTTTTCTACCTCCTCACCTGCTTTATTATCTTTCTCTGACCTTACAACCTTTACCTCCTATCTTTTTCCGCTAGATGTCCCTCCCCGGAGCAGAAGTTCTGTGTGGGAGAAGACGTGAAAACAGCAGTGGGGGAGCTCTCCTCACGGGAGCTTAGCATTCATCAGGAGTGGGGTCAATGATTACTGCATGAACACATGCATATCTGGGAAGACGGAATGTTCTGGAACCAAATTACCTAGATTCAAATTCCACCTTTGCCTTCTCTGTGTACAGTTTCCTTGTTTGTAGACGGGATGAACACCTACCTATTCAGGGTTATCTTCGAAACTGGGATAACGATAGAATGTACTCAGAACAGTATTAAAAACCATGGCCGGCATTCAATAGGAAGATTACGACAGAATGATGAACAGGGGAAAAGAAGTCACACCAAGTTCTCGTAAGTGCTAGAAATTTCCATCAAAGGCAAGAGTGGTACTCCAGAGATTTTACCTACGTCACAAAGGCATGTTTCCAAGAACAAGGACACAATTACAAGGAAAACTTTCTAGGGGTCAGGAGAGGGATGCCCTGTTTGTTTTTGATGCTTCTGAGACATAAACAGTATCTTCCTTTCTCAAAACAGCACAGTTGCAAACAGTGTGTACTGAAAGCATCATGGCTGCATTTGGAGTATGCTTTCCAGAGCCTGGTATACTAAGACTGCACCACCATGCATGGCAAAAAAGGGAACTGTGCTTCAAGTTCCCATCCCACAAGTACTCCCCACAGCTCGGAAGGTGGAAATTCCTTTATGAGCAGCCACATTTACTTATACGTGCCCAGTATTGATTCTGAGACTGTACAGTCAGTAACGGTTGTAAGGACTTTAAACAGTTTTAGCTTCTGGTTACGAACTGCTGCTATGATTGGTCAGGGCAGAAATTATCCTCCTTCTTCATCTTGTTAATGTACACATAGTTTAATAAATGCAAAGCAAGTAGGAAGCATAGTCTTGCTAGGAATCAGACTCATGCTTGGGATCAATGGATCCTGATGAAAAGTAAGGCTCTGCCAGGCAAAAGGGGAGCAGAGAGCAACTTGATAAGGTTTGGGAAGTATCAAACACTCGTTGTCCAGGTGAGTGGCAGCTGCATGGATCCTGTGGCCAACTACTTCTGGCTGGAGTCCACTGTTTCTGGTATTTGACATTAAGAGAACAATGACTCCAACCTCTTTCTGGAATGGGTTTTGCTATGTGCTAGCTTTGTTAGCTAAAGATTATGGTGGTGGAGGCGCACACCTTTAATCCCAGCACTCAGAAGGCAGGGCAGGTGAATCTTTTTGAGTTCAAGGCTAGCGTGGTCTACAAAGTGACTTGCAGAACCGACAGGGCTACACAACACAGTAAAATCCTATCACAAACAAACAAACAAACAGAATATGGCGAGAAAGAATGCCCACAAGAAGCTGCCATGAGCTCTCCAGGAAGTGTGTAATTTAAGGTGGGAGTGGCTAAACATGGAGAAAGCCCCCTCTTGTTCTCTGCAGGAAGGTCTGCTGAGACAGGTCGGTGAACAGAGGTGAGCACCCCTGCTTTTGCACCACCAGACACTGCTTTTTGTCCTCCAAACGGAAGGACCTCGTATGTGACTGATTATTTCCTTTTCCTACCCTCTGGGTGACAGAAAATTCATTTGTACGTGGAGCACAGCAAGGATGTAGGCCCTGCAACCTACTTCCTCGGCTCCTTTTGATCTCTGTCTGTTTCTGCCCTGATTATTCCTCATTCTGCTGAAATTTAACACGCATAATTATTTAATTATATGCAGTAGTCTTAACTGTCTAAAATCTTTTACAAGATGAGATTGGTTTATTTTAACGGTGTGTGTGCACGTGTGTATGTATGTGTGTATGTGTATGTGCGTGTGTGTTAGGCACGTATGTGTATGGGCATGCTTGCTTATATTCCGTGCATGCGGAGGCCAGAGGTTGATGATGGGCATTTTTCTCTGTTGTTTTTTGGTCTTATTTGTTTTGAGCCAGAAGCTCTCGTTGAACCTAGAGCTCACTGTTTTAGCTAGGCTAGTCGGCCAAAGAACCCCAGAACTGGCCTGTTCCCACCCCTTCCCAGCCCTGGGATTACAGCTGTGCACTCCCATGCCCAGCTTCTCTATGGGTGCTGGGGATCTGAACCCAGGGCCTTGTGCTTATGCAGCAAGCACTTCACCCTCCGAGTCATCGCTGCAACCCCCAGTTTGTGATTTCCGCACAGCCCGCTGAAGTAAACATCATTATCATTCACTTTGTACAGTCCAGGAAGCTGAAACTCCAAGATGTAAAAGCTTTTCCAAGACCCAAATGTCACCTAATGTTCTCTTTCTATGGAGCACAATCCTATTTCTGAAACAACTAAAAAATCCCTTTCATTATGGTAATATCTCCAGGTAAGAGTCATTGCTGAATTAACAATGTTGAACTTTATTTTAAAGTGTTGTATGAATAAGCTAAAATATGTATAAATTTTAAAAAGGAGTTAGGCTAGTAGGGAATTTTCTTTTTACCAATAATTATATGTGATTATAAAAATTTTAGGCCATTAGAGGAAGACAAAGAATTTTCTTTGATGAATTTTCTTATTCTGTCTTGTGAAGAAAAAGTTACATGAAAAGGATAGAATTTAGATAAAGGTTTTGCTTGAAGGTCGGAGACTAGATTATTTGACCTCTGGTAGATGAAAATGCTTTTGAAAACTCAGCCACAGCCAGACCTTCCTCACTGCTCATTACAGAGCCCATGATGGCTTTGATTCCGCCTCGCAGGTCATCACGCTGGCCCTCATCCCAGTACTCCAGGCAGCCATGCCGAGCTCTAGCCCATGCTGAGGTTGTTTCCGGGGCAATGGTCTGTGAAAAGAGCACCATACGGCCCTGGGACACACATGCCAGCCGAGTTCAAAGTACACAGGAGTCATGTTTATCATGACTTCATGCTTCAGCCTTCTCTGCAGAACACGGGCTCTTCTTTCTTTCCATGTCTGACCCAGGGAAGTGGCCAACTGCCCAGGAATGGCAGCCAGCTGTGCTACATTGATGTTAGGAGAGGGGACCCACGAAATCAAAGCAGGGACTGTCCTCAAATCCAAACATGATCAAAACACAGTTTACCAAGCAAAGCCATATATTTATCACATGATCCTGATCATGTCTGCAGACTTGTAATTGCAGCAAATGTGGGAAATCTCTACACATAGCTCTTCTGTTCTAAGGTGCGGGATCAAGCTAGAAATCGCTAAGGCAATATCACTGTTAGGTTTTTCTCACCCACAAGCCCCTCCGCGGGGGCAAATAATCACCAACTGACAGATCCTACCTTGATGGCAGATTCAAAGCTAGGGTTTTGAGAATAATTTTCTTCTACTCAGGGGATTAGCACATTGTTCTGAGTAATTTTCTCCAAGGCATTTTGGATCTTTGTAGAGAATGGTTGTTCGGTTAGGTCAGTAATGGATCACCTCAATTGTTTCTCTGTCTCTTGCCTCTTTCAGTATTTCTGAACACCCAGATCTGATGAATGAGAAGCCACTGGGGAGGAACAGGTTCATCTGTTGTGTGCTGAAGAAGCATTGAGTGAGTTAGCTGAGCTCTGAGGAGCTAGCTGCTGGGCATGATGTGAACCAGGAGGCCTGTGTTCAGGATTCCTGACGTCACAAGCGGCTGTAGTGAATTGGTTCTGAGCATTCATAGGTGAAACATAACCAACACCCTGAAGCCCTATGCACGACTAGCAGAGGCAGCTCCTTTTAGAAATAGCTACCCTGGCTATGTGCTCCATAAGCGTGCACCAGTCTATAAACCAGACAGTGTTTTATGTACTGATTTATCCAACTTGCCTGTTGTGAGGAGGGCTCTTCCTTCAGACTGTCATCCGTGTCCACACCAACTCTGTTCAAAAACAAAAAGACAAAGAGAACAGAAGCATAAGTGTCCGCTGCTCAGGAGATGAGATCTGGACTGTCAATCAAATCATCAGCTGACCTAAACACACCAATGTGAACAAAGGTTTGTCAGAAAACCACACGGCCTCCTCAGAAGCAAAACCCACAATCAGCTGATCATGGTGAGACCCTCCACACTTGGCCTCGGCACAGGTGAAGAAAGTGGACACCAACAGCAATTCACTGCTACTGACTTTCCAGTTGGGAGTCAGGCCCTGAAAACGTGGGATAGGAGGCCCCATAAGAAAGACAGGATTTGAGGAGCAAACTCTCCCATAATCATGGTCCCCAGCCTGGAACAGGGTTCTCTAATGCAGAGAAAATCAAGTTTTGTCTAGAGTCATGTGGGCAGTCCACAGAGAGGGTCTAAGTTCTGGGGCCTAAAACTTACACAGCTTGGCCAGGGGGATATTCTTTAATAAAAATAATAGAAAACACAACTATGGAATGTTCTAAAGAGAGTCTTTAGAAAAAAGAAATCACAAAATTTTTGTGAAGCTAGTAAATGCAACTAATATATAACAATAGCAACAATAGAAAATCCTATAATGTTTTAATTAAGCACATACCTCTAAAATCCCCCTTTCCTCTGTAAAATTTGTTTGCATGCTTTGATGTTTCCTCTATCTAATAATGATCTTATATTAGTAAGGATGGAAAGAAAAGGGACCCTTCCCCAGCTATACCAAAATTCTTGATAGCCAGGAGGAACTAAGGCATGCTTCCTTTCCCAGACTGGCTTGCTCCTTGCAGCACTGTTATGCTAATCCGCCAAATGCAAGATTCCTGATAAATTTCACTTCACGCAATTTCCATAAATAATGTGCAATGTACTGATCGCTACGCGTGCCTCCTTCCTGAATACATTGCGAAATTTCCATTTTGACAGGCATCCACGAGAACTGAGTTTTCATTTTCTAGAATTGCTTCTGGCTCTGTGTATCTCATACCTTGTTTTCCCTCCCCTCCCCCAGTACCCGCAGGCCTTGACTGCTAGGCGCCAAAGGCTCTGTTCACATTCAATAAATACAGTCTTTATGCTCAGTTTCTGTCCGCTGTTCCTACCCCAGGTCGACCAGCAGTGACCTGCGTACACAGAAGACTTGTACACACAGAAGCCACTGTGGCTAGGAGAGATATAGCCCACTATCTCAGGGGCTCCTGGGTTGGGTTCCCCAAATGCCAAAGCCTTCTGATCTGAAAAGAATGAGGGCAAGTGGGGAGCCGTAGTAGCAGCAGCAGCAGACAGAAACAGCAGTTCAGTCTGTGTTTAAAACATTCTCCTTTCCCAAATCTTACAGAAACACAGACCCTGGGAACACAGTGCCGGGGTTCTTCCCAGGGTCCTGGAAGAGCCAGAGCAAGCAAGGGGCTCTGCTGATTGCATTTCCTCTCCCATAGAGTGAGCCCCTTGGGTTGGGGGTGGGCTGCGAGTGTGGGAGGAAGTGCTTATGTCAGGCTCCCGCAGAGCCCCCTGTGAAGGCTGCCTGCCTTTAGCAGACTTTTAGTCTTTGCTTCAGCCTCTACCTCTCTCAAATATCTCCCCAGTCATCCTCCAGGCTTCTGGCTGGGAGTGATGGCAGAGGTAGAAATCCTCCCCAGAGCAGGGAGCTGGTCAAAGGACCACAGGCACAGTGAAGACGAGGAGGCCTGCTTAAAATAGCCAGTGCCTACAAACCAGAAGCTCTTGGGCACTGGGAGCCCCTCTGCTTGAGCAACCAAAAGGAACAGCTCTTTATTGTCTCAATCTGTGGCACTCAAGCTGGTTCCATAGGGCTCCGAGCGGACTAACATTTGATTCTCCCCAGCAGAGCAGGCAAAGGTGTTTTAACAATTTCATTTATGGAGAAAGGGGCACGCAGAGGTGGGGGGAGAGGAAGGGTGGAAAAGGTAAGAGGGAGAAAGGGAGGACAGAAGAAAGGAAGTGGGGGAGGGCTGAGAGAGTAGAAGATAATCGAGACACCCTCCCCTCAAGTCCAGTTCAGGCAGTGACCACGGGGTGTGACCACAGGAGTTCCAGGTGTGGAGGTCCCAGCTGCCCTTTCCCTGGGACTTGGATACCGCGATGGATTGGTGGAGCTGAGCCTTTCTACTCATGCAGGGAGTTCCTTTGAGGCCTCATTTCAACAGCATCAGTCCCGCCCCAGCACCCCCCTCCACTCCCCTTCTCCCCTTTGCCCCACCTCCAACCCCGTCCTACTGCTGGCCCCCCCGGGTGGGCTGCGAATTGGACTGAAATCCCCGAGCATCGATTGGTGTGCCACTTTGGGGGGCCTTTTTTCTAGTGCTTTGCTTCAAACACTGGAGAGAAGAGAATTGAAATTTCCTAAGAAACCCAGCTCTTAAAGAGGCAGGACTGAGGTTTCTCACCAAAATTTCAGCATTTGTCCCCAGCAGCAATCAAAGCAGACACTTCTAATCCCCATTATTCAGGCAGCCAGATGGAACTGAGGAAGGACGGCAGGCGATTAAGGGCTCTCTGGCTTCCTGTGGGCACCGCCCTCAGAGACACCGCCCCTCCCCACCTCAGTCCATTTCCCTGCAGGAGGAGATCTGTTTCTGGCCAGGCTGCTGCGGGTCTTGGCCTGAAGCAGGGTGGGATCTGAAGTGCTGAGGGGAGGGAGGCAGCTTGGGTGAACACCAGGGGAGCAAACAGAAATGGCCCCACATGTATTTAGTTTGGAAGGTTTAAGGAAAATAAAATTTAGAAAAAAATATGGTAGTCAAATGCCATGAAGGGACAACATGAGAAACACCGTTCACTTGAGACGTAGGATTAAAAAAAAAAATCTTGCTAAAATATGTTGCTTGGCTTGGCTTCCTGCCTTCTTAAACACGGGGTCCTAGGGTGTTCTCGACTTAACTAGGGGGGGCTCAGCATCACCTTTGGTCCCATAAAACCTAATGCTTGCTACTTTAAAATGATTTCTGAGAGGTGTGTGAACCTCTTTATGACCACATTAAATGTTCCCTGAATACTATTATTTTTTTAATCTGCCAATTAGACTCCCTTGATTTCCTGGCTGCAACACTAACGTGTTAGCATATTTTCTCTGTGTCATGTCATCCACCACGGCACCACTTTTTATTTCGTGGGACTAGTGGCCTGATGATTAAATTGGACACATGTTTAGTTTTACTTTTATTATATACTAACAAATTTCAAACACTGTAGAAGGGTTTACGGAAACACTTCTTTCCTCAGCTCATACGCCCTCCGTTTTAACCCCCATATTTCCTCTAAGGGTGGTTGTCTGTGTTTTTCTTGATCGCTGGATGTAATAGTGGCTATTGATGTGCGTGGCACACTCACACAGCATCCCCAGGGCTATGCAAACGTTCCAGCTATGTCTGTATCACCCGCTCTTCTATTCAAGGCAGCAAACCAGAATGTGAAAGAGACATACTTTCGGGATAACCTTGCTTCCACGCTTTTATGCATTAAAGATCACCTGTTCCCTGTGGGTTTGGGAGCGATTGTAGAAACAAGACATGATGTCACCCCGGCTTGTGATGTTACCTGTGTACATAGCAGCTCCCCAAGTGAGACCAAGGGTGAATGAGACCAAGTCCAACCTGCTCAAGTGGAGCTGAAGACTCCTCTCCCACTGCCAGGTTTCCCCCCTGCCATTCTGACCTAGTGCCTCACGTCTGTTTGTTAACCGGACTTCATTCCTAGGCCAGTACCTAACCTTGTCTCTGAGTTCTGTGTTCTGCTTCACCCAAGCCTTTCTCACGACCTGACTTCTTTTCTCCAGTCTCCAGGGTTGTTGTCTGGGCCACACTGGCTGCCACTGGGCATCTGTGACGTCCTGTCTTCTTTCTTGAGCTTTCAAACATTGTTCTTCTTTTCCTGTCATTTTTAATGGCTCCCCTGCCCTGAGGCCTTCATAGGTCTCAGATCTCCTCTCCTAAAAATTTCACCCTCCTTGGGAAGAACTCCTCCAACTGTAATTCCTGTGAGCATCCGAGATTACCTTGCTTTATATATGGTGACCCTGGCTTACCCCCTGTTTGTCTGTGTGGCTACACCGAGGCCGCTTGCAGGGCAAGCTCGTGTTCTATAGTGTTTGCCAGCTCTCACTGGAGCCCACTCCAGGGCTACTTACTCGTCAGCTGCTGAAGTATCAATGAAACTCAGTTCTTAAGAGGAATGGTCTGAAGCCAGACTGCCCAGGCTGGGAAGCATGGATCTTCCTCTCAACCTGTACGGCCTGGACCACGCACAGGGCGGCTATTCAGTTTCTTCTCTAGTACAAAGGGAGTGATACTACAATACGATTTCATGGAGTGAACCAAGGACATGGAAAGCTCTTAATGCTATCAGCTACTGTTGCGCTTAGTTTTTATTAGTACCAGTAGCTTCCGTCAGCAGCCCCAGAGTTCAGACTTGCTATGTTTGTTGCTTACCAGTGTCTCTAGACAAACCTTTAGGTTCTGCAATGAGGTATCCCACAATTAGAGCAACAGCCACATGACAATGCACAGTGGGATGCCAGGGCATCAATTCTATCCACGTTTATATATGTATGTATATGTATATGTATGTGTGCATAACTCATGGATGGAGTAGGAGAAAAGGAGGATAGTTAAAGAGCAAAGGGAAGGAAAAAGGAAGAGCCAATCAGGAAGAAAACAAAGGAAGGTGAAATGGAAACACTAGGGGAATAACTACATCATAAAGAAAAGATGCAGGAGGCAGGTAAAGAGCCAGGGCACAGGTAACCTTCCAAAAAGGAGGCCAAGAATGGATGTGCACACATCACAGAAGGTCAAGGCTTTATCTGAAAATAGACAAAGAGCCAGTAAAGGATTAAAAAATCAACTAGAAAGTATGGTTAAAATTTTATATGACATTTTGCATTCTTGATGTGCCTTTTAATTTGAAGCAAGTGGAGTGCTGCCTCTGTGGTATTCAAATGGAAATGAAAGTGAGTTCTGCACATATTCCCAGCTGTGCCCTCCAACATCTCACTCTGGGTTCCTCATTTACAGTGAGCATCCAGCTCCATTTTCAGAGCAAAATGCATCTCTTGTGGACCATAATGCAGCCTCCATTCTTGGGTGGATTTTATTAGACATAATAAAAATCTCTGGATGCTCCTATACCCAACCGTAGCCAAATGAATGCTTCAAAGTTGGGTTTTTCTTAGCAGGAAAGCAATGGACATGACTAACAAAAGGTTCACTTTTCCCATTAAAACTAACAATTCCTTGCTGATCCTTATCACTCAGCAGTTCTGGAGAGTCAGTGAAATAGTACTAGGCCTTAGTTTCATTATGTGGCTTCCAATGGTCCTAGGAAGGCTTTTGATTCTTTTGAGCCTCCAGCGGATGGGCTGCGTAGTGAAGGAGAAGAACCCATTTCCTCTAAGAACGGCATTTGATGGCACAGCGTGA
Source organism: Microtus pennsylvanicus (assembly GCF_037038515.1). Classification (NCBI taxonomy): domain Eukaryota; kingdom Metazoa; phylum Chordata; class Mammalia; order Rodentia; family Cricetidae; genus Microtus; species Microtus pennsylvanicus. Next base: position 28,348,966 of record NC_134581.1, read on the forward strand.
AAAAGGACTTTTTCAGTAAGAGAAGAGTGACTTGATCCTGAACACATAAATACAGCTTGACAGGGGAGCAGTGCGAAAGACACCTGCTAATGCTCAGGGACTCCACGGGGATTATCGTATGCCAGTGTACCCCACTGTTCCTCCCCACATCCTTTGATTAAATGTTATTATAGTATGTACGATCAAAATTAATCCAGTCTAAAGACTAAAATACTGTAACCTCTTTCGGAGAAACAAGAAAGTAAACCAAATTTAAGTGGAAGAAGGCGCCGTGACCCTTTTCCCTTTTTAATTTCAGTATGACATAATAACAGACTTTGGACCATGGGTCTCAAATCTGACCTCTCTCATTTACTCCACCGGCATCTTTGAAAGTTTTCAAGTTTCACCTATTAGTACGGGGTGCATGTATGCGTGGGAGAGTGTACCACTGTAGTGGCAAGCGGGCTAGCTTTACCCGAAATAATTACAGAGAAACTGTATTTTTTAAACACTGCTTGTATTTTTTTAAAAACTGTATTTTTTTAAACATTAGCTCTAGCCTCTTACTGGCTAATTTTCACATCTTGATTAACCCATTTTTAATAATCTGTGTAGCACCACGAGGTGGTGGCTTACCAGGAAAGATCTTAACCTGCATCTGTCTCCTGTAGTAATAGGGGGCGGCGGGGCTGTGTCCCCGCCACCAGGCCGCCTGGCTCTGCCCGGCTAGCTTATGCCCCGAAATATTTACACGGACACTGTATTCATTTAAACACTGCTCTGGCCCATTCCTATCTAGCCTATTCTAGGCTAATTCTCACATATTAATTTAGCCCATTTCTAATCATCTGTGTAGCGCCCCTAGGTGCGCTTACCGGGAAGATTCTAGCCTAAGTCCATCCTGGGTCGGAGCTGGGGCATGGTGTGCATCTTCCCTGGAACAGGTAGCATGGCGTCTCTCCTGAGGCGTCTGCTCTGGAGAGGAGAGCTGTCGAGTCTGACCTCACTTCCTCTTCCTCCCAGCGTTCTGTTCTGTTTACTCCACCCACCTAAGGGTGGGCCTATCCAATGGGCCTAGCAGTTTCTTTATTGCTTAGCTAATGAAATCAACAGATTGATATGACACTCCCACATCACTTCCCCCCCTTTAAATGTGGGTGGGAGAATCATGGAGACTGCCTGACTCGGCTTCTTTCTCCCAGAATTTTGTTCTGTTTTCTCTGCCTACCTAATTTTCTATCCTATCAAAGGGCCAAGGCAGTTTCTTTATTAACCAATAGACAGATGAACCTCCTCCATCAGTACCACAACATGTAGAGGTCAGAGGACAACTTTGGGGAGCTCTTCTCTCTTTCCAACTTAGCGTGGATTTTCAGAATCAAATCCAGGCCAACAGGCTAGTGTGGCAAGTGCCTTCACTCATAAAGCCACCTCCCTGGTCCCTCCAACATTTGCGTAACTTCTTTAAACCTTAATTTTCTCAACTGCAAATGGCAATAAGCATGGGTCCATTTTACAGGTCATTATACGTATTCTAGATTGCTTTCTGTTGCTGTGATAAATAAACACCATGGCTGAAAGCAGCCTGGGGAGGAAAGGGTTTATGTGGATTATACTTTCCAGATTACAGTCCCTCACTGAGGACAGCCGAAAGTAAGAACTCAAAGCAGGAACTTGGGGCAGAAACCATGGAGGAAGTCTGCTTGCTCGCTTGTTCTCTTTAGATCATGCTCAGTCTGCTTTCTTCTACAACCCAGAATCACCTACCTAGAGTTGGCACTGCCCATAGTGGGCCCACCCTTCCGGCATAATCAAGACAATTCCCAAAACACACGGTCATAGGTCAGTTTGATCGCGGTGTTTCTTCAATTGGGGCTCCCTCTTTCCATTCGACTCTTGGTTGTGCCAAGTTCACAATAAAAACTAAGTAGTTCAACAAGGAAGAAATCAGATATATATATATATATATAATACAAAACATTGGCTGCCATCCAAGAAATAGCCATAGAATATTAGTTAATGTCATTCTTATTAGGGAGTAATTGATATACTTTAAATCAAGGTTAAAACCAAGGGTGAATTTTCTATAAATGATCGATGCTAAGATACAAAGGACATTAACAGGACTTCTGCCATCCACACAGAACTACAGTGAGGAGTAAGGATCATCACACAGGGCAATGGGAACACACCAGTAAAGAACCTGACAGAGCGGCTGCAGGAGAGCTAAGTGTGCTTCTTAGAGGAGCTGGGTACTGAAAACTGAGAATGAGCTTGTGGCAAAAGAAGAGGAGCCTGAGGGAGGGGACTTCTGAGCACAAGCACAGCAGTATAAAGAAGGCGGGAAAGTGGTGAATAGCTTGATTGCAGGCAGGGTTGCTTCTTTGACACTACAAAGTGTCTGGAGGCTGAATTCTAAAGACTCTCGAGTGCTATGCTTAGGATGGACTATTAGAAAGATCCCTGGAGTTATGTGTTATGAGTCCAGCAAGACTCCTGGAAGTGCAGGTCATTTACTGAACAGCATCAGTGGTTTAGCCGAGAATTCATTAGGATGTAATTTAGGACACAGTTGAAGAGGCGATCTATCTCAGAGGTGTGGCTATGCACGGTGGGATGCTGAAGGAGCTCATGACAGGCTCACGTGGAGATGTCTCTGAACTTCTACTTAGGACACATGAAAGGGTTTCTTCCCTCCGATATTAAAGAGGGGGGTGTATAGGTCAGACTCTCCCCAAATGACGTCCAATTGGGAAGTGAAATTGAAACTCAGGGTCATAAGGTCAGAGCGCTTCTGCCGCAATAGAACATGGCAAATCTCCAGATTACCAACTCGGGAGAAATGAACTCTTCACCTCCAGCTTTCTGCTCTTTGTCTGAAAGAGATGTTCGGACCGTTAAGTAAAGCACAAGGAATAAAGAGCTCATGGCTTCTTCAAACACAAGACCGTAGACTGGAAATGTTCACTGTGTGGCAAGTTCAGTATTTGAAGACAGTTTGGCCATCTAACTTAAGGACTGTGAGAGTCTGTAAGGAAAGAGGCTCAGAAGATTGGTGGTTAGGCAACCTTGGAGGTGAGCAAACATTTTATGGGAAGACATACAATGAACATGAAACATTCACTACACAGATCAGGGCCATGTTTCAACCACATGTCAGTCTGGCTTGAATTCAGGAAAAGCAATAGTTCCCATCCACTGTGAAGCAAAAGATGATGGATCGTAACAGCAATGTTGGTTCAGTGAGGGCCTTGGTCAGTCACTGGGAAGATGGCAGGACACTTCTACTCATCGTTTCGGAGCACGAGTGTGGACTCCATGATGGCTCTCCTTCTGCATGTGGGGCATGAGGAAATATGCAAATGAAGTTGAAGATGCAGGAGGTTCCACAGTGTGCCATGAAAGATGCGCAGTGACTGTGGTCCTCGCCCCCAGAGTGCACAAGCCTGAGGATGCTTCTTAGAGCAGAACTGCCTTCTTGGCATGGACCCATCTATAGAAACCCTTTGTTCTAGGTTACACTTCCCAAATCTTTGGACCTGACCTGTAATCAAACTGAACATGACCGGACCAAGGGATTATTCTGGCATTCCTGCCTTGCTGTCCTGAGCTGCCCACACGAATCTGCTTCTTCCAGAAGATTCTGGAATGGATTCCATAAAACACTGTCAAGATGAGCAGGCGAAGGGAGTCTGGTCTGTTAGACTCTGCTGCTAGAGTTTACCGGAGATGCTCCAGGGCCATTATCAAGAGGCATGCATCATTTTCACCACAATCCTGAAGACTACCTCATCGGAGGGCTTCTTTGCCTGACTCCAGACAAGGAGCTGGTATTCGGTTGCTTTCTCAGCAATGCTAGAGATACCAATGGCGTCTGTCCCTGGTGGTTTTGTGAGTATGACCTACATGGGGCCCAGCAAAGGCCTACTGAAGAAGTGCCTGGAAGCCGGAGTTGTCCTTGTGCTGACTGTCGATGGCACTGTCATTGTACCCATGCATTCTGGTTTGAAATCTCTGACCGAACAGTTGTGGGTCACCCATCTCACCTGGCCCTAAAGCAGGTTTTCTTTGCGACTTCTGATGCCACTGGAGGTTTGTGAACAATAGAGCTTGCGGGTATGAGGACTGAGAAAAGGAGGTGTGTTCTGCCTGCACAGCTGCACCATGTGTCAAGGGTTTAACCCCATCTGTCAATTTGGGAATACCGTTGAGAGATGTATGAGATGCTAAAAATATTATGGCCTCTGAAAATTACACTTCCGTAAACAAGCGCATGCCGCAGACAGAAATACATCCCGTGCTTCACATTGAGCAAAACTTCCTTTAAGTTCCGGGTATTTAGTTCTTCCAAGAGGTAAGCTAATTTCAAACAACAGCGAAGATCCGATAGAAACTGGATTAAGAATGATTATGCAGACTAATTTATTTTGACCTAAGCCACAAGTGCACTGACACCCTTTGGTGGGAAGACAGATGCTGAAGCTTAGCCAGGCAGCTGGCCTTTCTTTCCTAAGGTTTCTCTGTGGGTGCCCTGCCTGAGCAATTAGGGATTTATCAGAGCCAAATGCACATCCCCAGAAAAACCATGCTTTCAAGTGGATTAGCTTGTTTAAAGTCTAGTGTGTTACCAGGTGGGGTGTCTTCTCAAAGTCAGGCTGAACATGTTATATGGGAAAAGACATTTTACTGCTGAATATAAAGTAGTCAAAGGAGCATGCTTTATGTGTTGGTATGAAATAGAAAGTGGTTGAAAATAAATCCTAGACTGCGTTTGGGGGGGGGGGAAGTGGAGTTCCTAATACCTGGAGACTACGTGGCTATCTCACAGTTAAGCAAAGAAATAGATGGCAATTCGGGAGGACATCTTTCCCTCCCCCCCGAGCCACGCCTCACTGCAGTGAACAGCAGAGAGAACTGTGGCCGAGTCCTGGCTCTCCAGCAGGACCATGTTTGGGGCACAGCGTGGGTCTGGAGAGAGCTGAGCGTATCTTTGTGATGCTGCTCTTGGGTGTTTTCCAGCTGCCCTGGAAGCCAGGGAAGGAGCTAGAATGGCTACATACTCTTCCAGTACAAGGACCGCAGCTGTATGAAAATCGCCTGCAGAAATCGGGGGGACTTTGACAAAGGGGTCATAAAGGTGAAACAAGTACTTAGAGGATATAAAGGTCCTCTTAGCACAATCTAAGAAAAAGCTGCTCCAATTAAAGCTAATGACATCCAGGAGTTATTTTTGTCCAATAATGCCTTAGAAAGAATCCTTAGAGGTAAGCAACAATGCTTTCAAGATTGATGGATGTTTAAGTACAATAAACACATAAAAGGTAAAATCATCCCATACAGAAGGTAAAATTCTTGTGATCTGTTTGATACACTCCATCCCAAATCAGATTTCCTATTTGTGGGTTAGGTTTTGAGAAAGTGCTATCTCCAACAAATCATGACCCTCTCTCAGAGCTAATGCCTTGCCTTCCTTAACATGGAATGAGGTTTTCTTTGGCTCTTGGGAAATTAGGCTTAAAAGGCAAGGGCTAGGCAGAGGTAATTCTTGGGCTTGTAGGCACAGAGGTAAAAGTGATTGAGTCAGAAGAACGTGAAAACAAAATCTCAAGGGAACTACAGTTATTGGTAGATGCTCCCACAGAGCACTGGAGTAAGAGAGGCAGAGGATAAAACATGAAGTCAGAGACACAATACTAAATAACATGAAAAATCTCAAATAGGTGATATTCATGCATTATATGCAGTATATGAATCTGGGGAAGAAAACACGAAGTTATTGTAACACCATGTATTTTAGTCATTAAAAACAAAAAAGGGAAGGGCTTGTAAGTAATTACTTTAAGTTCGTCATTACAACACATTTGCAGCTGGGCTCTATGGTAATTTCGTGCCAGTATGTCTATAGTTACTGGTCACCCATCACCAGCATCCTGCAGATGCTACAACGTTATGAACCATGTGGGCCTAAAACAAAAAATAGCCAAAGAAGATTGCTTCACCAACACTAATAAATCATTGAAATTGAAATTAAAATGACTTTGAGATGAATAATAGCTGCCGAGACCAGTATTTAAGTCCATAATTAGAAGTAGATTGTGATCTATAATCTCAGCAAGTAAAAACTTATTTTCCTTTGAGCTGCTTAACACTTTATAAGACCACATGGTGTTATTAATAATTAACACTCAGATTTATGACATATATATATATACATACACATTCATAACACACACATTCTTTAAATGAAAAAGGTTTTTCTGTAGCCCTAGAAGAATTAAGTCATAAACAGTTTTAATATATAACCTTACTTTTTGTTAAAACTGAATAAATCTCTTGATTTTACAAAGGAAATTGACAGGAAGAGATAATGGATAAGTTAGGAAGCTGTTACTGCCATGACTCATCAAAAGACAAGAAAATAATTTCCATCTCTTGCTGAGTATGATTAAAGTAAATCACTAGGGAAAAAAAGTAAATTGACAGAAGAACAATATTTTCCTCTGGTTTAAACCAACTGCTGTTAAGCATGGTATCGTGTATGTACTCACTGGCCTGACTTTGCTAAAGTGAAATTAAATGCTCAAAAGCAAGACGTTGAGGAATGCATGCTCAGTGCTAGCGTAACATTGAAAAATGCACTTTGATATTAGAATTAATGGATTAAAATAAGGAAAGTGAATCAAGAACTGATGAGAAGGCTATTAGGGAGCTGTGTTAGAACAGACAAAGAAAAGAAAAGATGAGAGAGGAGGAAGGTGCTGTATCACAGGCTTGCACATTATCACCATGACCACAGAAAACGCACAGCGTGGGGACAGCATCAGCATCAATTTGGCAGGAAATGAAATAATGAGAGTTAAGTAGATGCTCATGGATAATGCATCGTTCAGGCTTTCTCGGCCGGTGACTCTAGAAGATCATGGTGACAGCTTAAACAACTGGTGCATGCGAACTGATGTTTTAACTCACATACTCTACATCCTGAAGGTAAATACCTATGTGTTGGGAGCCATGCAGCCTAGTCTTGGATCAGCACACAACTACCTGTCCAGTGGGTTTCCTCAGGACAAGGCATTCGTGGAAATGGACTCTCACTTGGCAAGGACCAGTAGTCCATGGGACAGTGTAAGAATTTGCAAAATTCGTGCAGCTTGCAGGCCCTTTTCTCTCTCATTATATTGGTGATTCTTTGGGCGGTTTTAATTTTACTTTGTCAGTCACACATGCAACAGCTGTAATTTTCCCTGGAGATTCTGTTCCTTTTCAAATATGTTCCCCAAAGATTCAACAGGGGGCTAACGCTTCTCAGATCTCTTATCTGGAATTCCCAACTACAACTCCCAAACCTGGGAACTTTTCTGACTCAATGAGATAGTTATCTACATATGAGAAAACAACACTTGGAACATTAACTATGTCTCACAGTTCTAGAGAGGAGAACAGGGCATGCATATACAGACTAGGGAGAAAGCCTCAGGAGTACACATAGTGCCAACTATTGAGAGTAAATGCCCCGGACACCAAACACAGAATCATGCTTTGGTATGCTCCAGGAGGAGAAAATTTAAAACAAAGTGTGGGATGGATAGAGCCAGGTTTGTCATACATAGGAGCTTCTATTGGTAAAAGCATAGAGGAATGGGAAAGAGCGCCTTATCAGAGTCTGTCTTCTACAGAGAGATTAAGACGTGGGACCCTCTTGTAGAAAAAGGAACTGAATAAAAGCGTAACTGTATACAGACATGAAAGAATTGTCTGGGTTTGAATATTGTTGTCTTCAAAGCATTGTGCTCATGTCTATTACTTTTTAACTTTATAACCACAAGTAGCTGCCAGCTGTCGTAAGTGTTGCAAGAGCAGGATGCATCTGGTTCGATATTTAGTCAAGTCTGCAAAAATGCTGAGCTCTATGTCTAGAATAAGGTTGTGTAAGGGGCGGGAAGATATATTTGGGGAAGTATAAAGGGGGAACAATGGGGGCTTTCATAATGATCATGATGTATTCCTTAAATTGCAATGTATTTCTTAAGGTCAAAAATAGAAGCCAATAATAAAGCTGTTCATGTAACTCTGGTAAGAAAAAACTCTGTTTAAGTAGAAATAAAGACGGCCTGAACTATTCGGGGCCACTTGAGTGCAATCCACTTGGTGGTCAGAATCTTTGCTTGCGTCGGTGCCCCTTCCTTGTCTCAGGACCTGAACCCGAGCTGAGGCTGGACCCTGGCACCTATGAGAGCGAGACAATTTCTTCCTTCTTCCATGTATCCATTCATAGAACATTGGTGGGAAATAGATCGAGATCACTGTTGTTTTGCTAACTATTTTGGGAAATATGAATTTTTTAGTGTATCTTTAAAGTAATTATGCTGGTTTGCACTAAACCTAAGATGACATCAATCACAAGGCATGCTGTTATTTTATGTACTTCCAAGAAAAAATGACTGCAGCTTGTATTTGGTACTCCATTCATTGTATGACAAACGTTTGCTTCAGAAATGTCAAATGTGAACATGTAAGTTTAGAATCAGTGACCTATACTTATAACATATTCCAAATTCAGGGGTTACCAGCAATGCTTGCTTGTAAACATACTAGCCCTGTTTATTTCATGTATGATTACTATACTTACAGGTTATTGAGGGGGAAAGTCAAAAGAGATAACTTTATCAAACTATTCAGTGTATGATCCAGGTTGAGGTAATTCATTTCCTTTCTTAATTCCTATTGGAAGTAATCCCCAAGTCACTCAGTAAGTAAGCCAGGCTCATACTGAGGTGAGTGAGATGTCCCTGGGGTCACGCAGGTGCTGAGTGAGCATCTGCACACCCCTGAGAAGGATATCTCTGTGTGCATCTCTGGGATCCCGCTGTCTTACTCTGTCATGACCTTGGGTGAAATAACCTTACTCCCATTTTCACACATCCACTATTGGGCCCTCGGGAACTCTTTTGACTTTTCCCATCTTCTTCTTTGCACCGATTCTTGCTCCTTAGACTTTAGAGCCTGTCGGATGTGGACAGCATCAATTGAGTTCTCTTACCCTCTGACTTTAGATTGGTCTGGCCAATAGCAAGCACTGACTCTTAGGACCCCGGAAAGGGAGAGGAAGTAAAGATTTGGTGTTTATGCAAGGCCCACTTCTTGCTGGGTCACCAGGGTTGTCACCAAACCTCACTCAAGTAGATCAAAAGAGACAATAAAGATCAGGTAGATATTAATGAATGGAAATGAAAGGAAAAAAAGCAACACAAAAATCAATAAGATAAAAGGTTGATGCTTTGAAAAGATAAACAAGAGTGGTAAACTTTTAGCCAAATGGCCAAAAGAGAGAGGGAGAGAGAGAAGACAGTCAGATTAATAAAATTAGAAATGAAACAGGAGACACGGCAGCAGATATCTGTGCAATATAGAGGATCATTCAAATACACATCGAAAATTTATGTTGCAACACAATGAAAAATTTAAAACTGAGTCAATTTCCAGACACACATGACCCACCAAGCTTAAACCTAGAGGAGAGAAACAACTTAAAAGGAATACAGCAAGCAATCAAAGAAGTAGTGGAAATCTCTCAACGAAAAATACTGTCTATAACCAAATGGATACACTGCTGAATTCTACCAGTCCTTCAAATAAATATTAACTCTACTGCTTCTGAAATTATTCCATGAATTAGAAAGGGGAGGAATGCTATCAATCTCATTTTACAAAGCCATTAGGACCCTGATACCAAACTAGAAAAACAGTTTTAAAAAATGAAAAGTATGAGTCAATCCCATGATGAACAGCATTACAAAAATTTTAAATAAAATATTTGAAAATTGATTTCAAGAATACCTTTAAAAGGGGACTGGAGAGATGGCTCAGCTGTTATGAGCACTGACTGCTCTTCCATAGGATCCACATTCAATACTTAGTACCCACTTGGTTGCTTACAACTGTCTGTAACTCTGTCCTAGGGGATCCGTCATTCTCTTTTGGCCTCTGTCATATGAGGCACACATGTGGTGCACAGATATTTGCATGCAAAATATCCATATATATATATATATATATATATAAATAAAAAATACGAAGTTCATTCATTATTACTAAATTGGCTTACTTTCAGGGATACAAGAATGCTTCAACATATGCAGATCAATAAATATACCACATAAATATATGGACAGAAATTACATGGTCACCTCAATAGTTGTAATAAAGTTGTTTTCTTTGGTGACATGTGACATCTCATTCCTGAAGAAACCAGGAAGGCAGCCTGAGGAGCTTACTTAATGCTCTTGCAGAAGGCCTGGATTGAGTTTTTAGCACCACATGGAGGCTCACAGTCATCCATAACTCCAGTTGCAGGTCGTCTAACACTCTCTTCTGACTGCAATAGACACTAGGCACCCATGTGGTACATACACATATAATGCAGGCAAAATATTCATACAGCTGTTATGGAATATTCCTTTACACTGTGTGAAGATATATCATTGTGATTGGTTTAATAAAGAGCTGCATGGCCAATAGCTAGGCAGGAAGAGGTTGGGGGGACTTCTGGGGACAGAGAAAGGGGAAAAGGTAGAGTTGCCACCCAGAAGCAGAGGAAGCAGGGCATGTAGGAGGAGAGGTAAAAGCCACAAGCCATGTGGCAGCACATAGATTAAAAGAATTCAATTAATTTAAGTTATAAGAGCTAGTTAGAAACAAAGCCTAAGCTAAGGACAAGTTTTCACAATTAATAAGAAGTCTCCACGTGGTTATTGGGGAACTGAGAGGCGGGACAGAGATTTAGATTATTTATTTTATGTGTATGTCTTTGTTACATACACATAAAATAAATAATCTAATTTTTTTTTTACAAAAAATTAAGAAGAATATACCTTACCACAGTAAAGGCTATGTAACCCAATCCAATAACAACAATAAACTAAATGAGGCAAAGCAGAAAAGTGTGTTCTCTAAATTCGGAAATGAGATGAAGATGTTTGCTCTCCGCTCTTTCTCAACACAGTCCTTGAAGTCTTAGCTAGAGCAATGAGACAAGACAACGAAAAAAAAAAGGATAAAAGTAGGATGGAAAAAGTTAAGTTATCCCATTTTGAGTCAATACGAGCCCATACACAGGAGACACTGAAGACTGGACCAAAAACCTCTTTAATATGAGTAACCCTTTCAGCAAAACAACAGGACACACAATCGTTAGGGCTTTCCTGTCTAACAAAAACAAACATGCCAAGAAAAAAGTCAGGAAAACACCCACACTCAAGATAAACAAAAGACATAGGGATGAATCTAACGAAGGGGGTGACAGACTTCTACAATAACACTCTCAAGACACCAATGGAGGAAACCGAAGAGGACACTGGAGGGCTGAAGAGACGTCTCAGAGTGCAAAGAAAGGCACTTTTTGCTTAGGCTGACCACCCAAACTCTATTTTCAGGACTAGAACTCACATAAAAGTGAAGGAGAAGAACCAACTCCACAGAGCCATCCTCTGGCTTCCACACACACAGAAATAATAAACAAACATAGAAAGACTTCATATACTCAGGGGTTGGCAGAAACAACATGAAGAAAATGGCTGTATTGCTGAAAGCAATCTACACATTCAATGCAATGCAGTGACATTCCTCCCAGAACTAGATATGCATAGGGAAGTCCAATGACACTGCATAACCAAGGCACTCCTGAACAAAAGGAGTAGTGTTGGAGGCCTCACAAGGCTGGGTCCATGCTGTGTTATCGTCACAGTCACAGAAGCAGCATGGTACTGGCATAAAAACAGACACGCAAATCAGTGAAATCGAATAGAGGACTAAGACTCAAACCCACACAGCTACAACCATCTGAGTTTTAATAAAGGTTTCCAAACATACAGTGGAGAAAACACAGGCTGTTTACCAAATGGGGTTGGGGAAACTGGACAGCCACACGCAGATGAATGAAGCTGGATTCCCATAGTTTGCCCTGTACTGAAAAACTTAAATGCATCAAAGGCCTTAATGTAAGACTAGAAACTCTGAAACGGCTGGAGGAAAACATTTACATAGGCATAGGCAAGGGCTTTCTACAAAGGACACCAATAGCCCAGGAAGCAATCGTAAACACTGGCAAGTGGGCTTACATGAAACTAAATGGCTTCTGTATAGCAAAGGAAGTGAGTGATGGAGCATTCTACACAATGGAAGTCCTTCTTTGCTAGCTACATAACCAACAGAGAATTAACATTTAGAATATATAAAGAACACAAAAACTAAATAGTAAAAAAGGTCAAACAGCCCAGTCAATACATGGACTAACGCATGGATAGTTCTCCAAATATGTACATATGGTCAATAAATACAGGGAAAGAAAGTTCAGTATCCTTTGGCATCAGAAAAACACAAAATAAACAACACAGAAATCCCATATCAGTCCCATAAGAATGGCTGTCATTTAAACAAACAACAAATAGAAATGGGGCCCATGAGATGGCTTAGTGAGGGTCCCAGTCTGCTCCCTGTTGATGCGATAAAACGCTGACTCAGCCCAAATTGGGGTGGGAAGGGTTTGTTTAGTTTACAGGTTACAATTCATACTTGAGGGATCCAAGGCAGGAGCTGAAGCAGGAACTAAGGCAGGAGCTAAAGCACAGATCACAGAACACTGCTCACTGGCTTGATTCCGGACTCACATTCTTATATAGACGATCCAGGCCGATCAGGGATGGTACTCAGTCTACAGTGGACTGGGCCCTCCTGCACAAATTATCAGCCTAGAAAGTGTCTGATAGACATGACCATAGGTTGATCAGATCAAGGCAATTCTGCACCTGAGGTTTCCTCTTCCCAGGTGTATAAAGTTGACAAGCAAGATTAGCCACTCATGGTGATAGGAGAGAATGGACTCCTGAAATGCCCCACGTGAGTACATTGGCAAGGTCATGCCTGTACTCCCTCACACATCACACACACAAGCACACACACACACTAATAATAATTAGAAAAACTATTTATTAAAATTTTAATAAAAGAAACAAAAACAAATGCTTTTGAGGACGTGGAGGAGGGTAGGAATGTGATGTAGTCTAGTCATTTTGGAAAACATAATGAAGGTTTTCCCCCCAAACAATAAAAAAGTATAACTATCACATGACCTAGCTATTACCACTTTTTGGTAAAGGGCCTCTAAATTAATATACACCATGGATATTTGCACATCCATACTTTTTATTTTTAGCACTATTCACAATAGCTAAGCTATAGAATCAGCCTTTGTGCCTACCAATATATAAAGATGATGTGAGATAAACACACAATGAAGCTTTGTTTCATCATACATAAGAATGAAATGTTGTTTCTTGGAAAACAGATGCAACTGGAAATTATATGAAACAAAATAAGACAGATTCAGAAAGATAAACATTCCACATTTCCTCTCGGTTTTGAATGCTAGGTTTTCCACAGATGCATGAGCACACATGCTACATGTATGAATTACATGAAAACTGAAGTGAAAATATCTAAGGAAAGGAACTAGACTGTAAGGAGGGGCAGACGGGAGGGCATGGGAATGAATACAGTCACATCACATGATAAATTTGAATAAAAATGCCTTCATAAAGCCATCAATGTGTATAGCGAAATACGCTACTATATTTTTTATAATACTCTGAAATTTCATCATACCTTAAGATCAGTCTCTAGAGATGAAACCATTATGTTATCATTTCACCAGCTAAATGCCTTCCTTTCTAGGAGAGGGTCTGCCAAACTCCTCACGGAGGATTTTTTTTTTTACAAGATTTGGTCAATTGATGTTTTTATAAGCTTAGTTTTATCTTAAGTTATAATTTCTATGAAGTCACGAGTTGATATACTAGCTATATTTTTACTCCCTCTTTCTCAGTGTCCATTATGGTTAATTTTAGTTCCATTTCCTTTGAGTAGTTCTATTTGCCATTTTTAATACTCTATGACTTAAAATTTCATCTTATTAATCTTCCAGTACAAAGAAAAATTTCACTTGTTAAAAACCAATGTTGTTTTTGCCTTATAATTATCGCATAAGTCTACTGAATTCTTTTTAAAAGGTAAGATATACAATAAAATCTGAGTGATCTTTCTTAAACCTTAAAAAAACTTTTCATCATTCTGGGGATCATTATATTATTATCTATTATTTTCATTTTTATCTTAATAATTTTATAAAAAAGACCAAATTATTACAAAAACCACAAAGGCAAGCTACAATAGTGAAGTGAGTCATCATTATTTTACCATTCTTTGGTTTTATTTTTATGTTGCCAATTTTATTTTATCACCTGTCAGAAGGCACAAAAGAGACAGGAAATACTCTCTTTACAGTCTGTGTTTAGTTTCCTTTGAACACAATTGAAAATTCAGAATTTTTCATTCCGCACTCATTATGGCAAAAAGAATACAATTTACAAAGTCAGAGAGTTCAGCGTTATTAGATAAAATTGGGAAGGCAGATGCAAAGAGTCAGCAGGCATCTCCACTGCAAGGCTGGTGGTCGAACTGACTGTGTAGGATTCACATTTTAGGTCATTCCTCTACAGATAATGACCTCCTAGATGGATTTTAAACTTGAGAATCCACAGTGAACAATGCCATTCTAAAGCAGAACTGAAATGTGGCCTTCTTTTAGTCATTCTGCAAGAATAATTTTATCATATAATAAATAGTATAAAGTAAGAATTTGGACCATCCCATCCTTATAAAAGGCTACATCACTATATCTTCCTTTTTTTTTTAACGCTGTTTTTGAGTTAAAACGATTTAGTGTGATTTTTAAATGAGTAAATGTTGAATCAGGTAAGTACGCTGAGATGATAAAGATTATGGGAAGAAAAATAACTGAATGGACTCAGTAATTGTTGATTATGCATCTAAAATTGAAAGTGGTTTGTACTCTGGATCTATTAATAGGGCCTATTTCTTTCACTTTAAGTTACAAGTTATCTAAAATTCCAGAAACTTTAAAGTTTTCATCCTAATGATAAAAGTATGTGAAGAATAGTCAAAAGTAAGGAACAGCTATAATCGCTTAATTGATATATTTCAAATCTAGAATAAGTATTTTCAAAATTAAAGTATCCCAGCTTCACGCATGATACCAATAAAGCAGTTGACTAATCTCTGGGATATTCCCCATTTTAGATCTACATGGCAGCTGGCTATCATCTCAGTGAAACAGAATTCAAAGTGCATTTGATGTTTTTCAAAAGCTGATCTTCACTTCTGAACATTATTCACAAAAATTCTCTTAAAATATAAAAATAACGATGCACTGGAACTAAATGGTGATTTTTTTGTTATATTGATGTTAAAAATAATATATACCTATAACTCAGCACATCTGAAAACACTCTCAAGCATAGAGTGTTACCCTGTAGACAGGTGTACTGAGACACTCTAGAGTTCACTGTGTTACCCTGTACAGGTGTACTGAACACACTCTAGAGTTCACCGTGTTACCCTGTAGACAGGTGTACTGAACATACTCTAGAGTTCACTGTGTTACCCTGTAGACAGGTGTACTGAACACACTCTAGAGTTCACCGTGTTACCCTGTAGACAGGTGTACTGAACATACTCTAGAGTTCACCGTGTTACCCTGTAGACAGGTGTACTGAACATACTCTAGAGTTCACCGTGTTACCCTGTAGACAGGTGTACTGAACACACTCTAGAGTTCACCGTGTTACCCTGTACAGGTGTACTGAACACACTCTAGAGTTCACTGTGTTACCCTGTAGACAGGTGTACTGAACACACTCTAGAGTTCACCGTGTTACCCTGTACAGGTGTACTGAACACACTCTAGAGTTCACCGTGTTACCCTGTACAGGTGTACTGAACACACTCTAGAGTTCACTGTGTTACCCTGTACAGGTGTACTGAACACACTCTAGAGTTCACTGTGTTACCCTGTAGACAGGTGTACTGAACACACTCTAGAGTTCACTGTGTTACCCTGTACAGGTGTACTGAACACACTCTAGAGTTCACTGTGTTACCCTGTAGACAGGTGTACTGAACACACTCTAGAGTTCACTGTGTTACCCTGTAGACAGGTGTACTGAACACACTCTAGAGTTCACTGTGTTACCCTGTAGACAGGTGTACTGAACACACTCTAGAGTTCACCGTGTTACCCTGTACAGGTGTACTGAACACACTCTAGAGTTCACTGTGTTACCCTGTACAGGTGTACTGAACACACTCTAGAGTTCACTGTGTTACCCTGTAGACAGGTGTACTGAACACACTCTAGAGTTCACTGTGTTACCCTGTACAGGTGTACTGAACACACTCTAGAGTTCACTGTGTTACCCTGTAGACAGGTGTACTGAACACACTCTAGAGTTCACTGTGTTACCCTGTAGACAGGTGTACTGAACACACTCTAGAGTTCACTGTGTTACCCTGTAGACAGGTGTACTGAACACACTCTAGAGTTCACTGTGTTACCCTGTAGACAGGTGTACTGAACACACTCTAGAGTTCACTGTGTTACCCTGTACAGGTGTACTGAACACACTCTAGAGTTCACTGTGTTACCCTGTAGACAGGTGTACTGAACACACTCTAGAGTTCACTGTGTTACCCTGTACAGGTGTACTGAACACACTCTAGAGTTCACTGTGTTACCCTGTAGACAGGTGTACTGAACACACTCTAGAGTTCACTGTGTTACCCTGTAGACAGGTGTACTGAACACACTCTAGAGTTCACCGTGTTACCCTGTAGACAGGTGTACTGAACACACTCTAGAGTTCACCGTGTTACCCTGTACAGGTGTACTGAACACACTCTAGAGTTCACCGTGTTACCCTGTACAGGTGTACTGAACACACTCTAGAGTTCACTGTGTTACCCTGTACAGGTGTACTGAACACACTCTAGAGTTCACTGTGTTACCCTGTAGACAGGTGTACTGAACACACTCTAGAGTTCACTGTGTTACCCTGTACAGGTGTACTGAACACACTCTAGAGTTCACTGTGTTACCCTGTAGACAGGTGTACTGAACACACTCTAGAGTTCACTGTGTTACCCTGTAGACAGGTGTACTGAACACACTCTAGAGTTCACTGTGTTACCCTGTAGACAGGTGTACTGAACACACTCTAGAGTTCACCGTGTTACCCTGTACAGGTGTACTGAACACACTCTAGAGTTCACTGTGTTACCCTGTACAGGTGTACTGAACACACTCTAGAGTTCACTGTGTTACCCTGTAGACAGGTGTACTGAACACACTCTAGAGTTCACTGTGTTACCCTGTACAGGTGTACTGAACACACTCTAGAGTTCACTGTGTTACCCTGTAGACAGGTGTACTGAACACACTCTAGAGTTCACTGTGTTACCCTGTAGACAGGTGTACTGAACACACTCTAGAGTTCACTGTGTTACCCTGTAGACAGGTGTACTGAACACACTCTAGAGTTCACTGTGTTACCCTGTAGACAGGTGTACTGAACACACTCTAGAGTTCACTGTGTTACCCTGTACAGGTGTACTGAACACACTCTAGAGTTCACTGTGTTACCCTGTAGACAGGTGTACTGAACACACTCTAGAGTTCACTGTGTTACCCTGTACAGGTGTACTGAACACACTCTAGAGTTCACTGTGTTACCCTGTAGACAGGTGTACTGAACACACTCTAGAGTTCACCGTGTTACCCTGTAGACAGGTGTACTGAACATACTCTAGAGTTCACTGTGTTACCCTGTAGACAGGTGTACTGAACATACTCTAGAGTTCACTGTGTTACCCTGTAGACAGGTGTACTGAACACACTCTAGAGTTCACTGTGTTACCCTGTACAGGTGTACTGAACACACTCTAGAGTTCACTGTGTTACCCTGTAGACAGGTGTACTGAACACACTCTAGAGTTTACTGTGTTACCCTGTAGACAGGTGTACTGAACATACTCTAGAGTTCACCGTGTTACCCTGTACAGGTGTACTGAACACACTCTAGAGTTCACCGTGTTACCCTGTACAGGTGTACTGAACACACTCTAGAGTTCACTGTGTTACCCTGTAGACGGGTGTACTGAACACACTCTAGAGTTCACTGTGTTACCCTGTAGACAGGTGTACTGAACACACTCTAGAGTTCACCGTGTTACCCTGTAGACAGGTGTACTGAATACACTCTAGAGTTCAATGTGTTACCCTGTAGACAGGTGTACTGAACACACTCTAGAGTTTACTGTGTTACCCTGTAGACAGGTGTACTGAACACACTCTAGAGTTCACCGTGTTACCCTGTAGACAGGTGTACTGAACACACTCTAGAGTTCACTGTGTTACCCTGTAGACGGGTGTACTGAACACACTCTAGAGTTTACTGTGTTACCCTGTAGACAGGTGTACTGAACACACTCTAGAGTTCACTGTGTTACCCTGTAGACAGGTGTACTGAACACACTCTAGAGTTCACTGTGTTACCCTGTAGACAGGTGTACTGAACACACTCTAGAGTTCACTGTGTTACCCTGTAGACAGGTGTACTGAACACACTCTAGAGTTCACTGTGTTACCCTGTAGACAGGTGTACTGAACACACTCTAGAGTTCACTGTGTTACCCTGTAGACAGGTGTACTGAACACACTCTAGAGTTCACTGTGTTATCCTGTAGACAGGTGTACTGAACACACTCTAGAGTTCACTGTGTTACCCTGTAGACAGGTGTACTGAACACACTCTAGAGTTCACCGTGTTACCCTGTACAGGTGTACTGAACACACTCTAGAGTTCACCGTGTTACCCTGTAGACAGGTGTACTGAACACGCTCTAGAGTTTACTGTGTTATCCTGTAGACAGGTGTACTGAACACACTCTAGAGTTCACTGTGTTATCCTGTAGACAGGTGTACTGAACACACTCTAGAGTTTACTGTGTTACCCTGTACAGGTGTACTGAACACACTCTAGAGTTCACTGTGTTATCCTGTAGACAGGTGTACTGAACACACTCTAGAGTTTACTGTGTTACCCTGTAGACAGGTGTACTGAACACACTCTAGAGTTCACTGTGTTACCCTGTACAGGTGTACTGAACACACTCTAGAGTTCACCGTGTTACCCTGTAGACAGGTGTACTGAACACACTCTAGAGTTCACCGTGTTACCCTGTACAGGTGTACTGAACACACTCTAGAGTTCACCGTGTTACCCTGTAGACAGGTGTACTGAACACACTCTAGAGTTCACTGTGTTACCCTGTAGACAGGTGTACTGAACACACTCTAGAGTTCACTGTGTTACCCTGTAGACAGGTGTACTGAACACACTCTAGAGTTCACTGTGTTACCCTGTAGACAGATCTGTGGTGAATGTCTTGGGTGGCTTTGGAACCAGGGTCACTTCCATTTGAATTTTGGCCCAATGCCTTTTAGTTGTGTGACAGTGACAGAAGCCTTGGCTTTCAGGAATCCCACTTTCTGCATCTATAAAGGAGAGAAATAGAACTTATAGGGGCTAGTAATAGAGACTGCCTAGAGGCTAGTAATAGAGACTGCCTCATGTGCCCTGAAGCAGCTACAGCAACGTGACCAGAAGCAACAGTGCAGTGCTCAGGGAGTTTGCTTCTTCCCTTCCCCTCAGCAGTGGTGCTGTTTGGGTGACACATAACCAGACTGATTAGTGGACCAGTAGACCCGGCTCCAGACAGTCACCAACAGAGGATAGGAGTCATGCGCATGAGTGTGTGAATGTGGAAGGCATGCAATTAAGTACAGCAAATCTTAGAGGAAAAAATCATGGATGGTACTGATACATGGACGGAAAGAAAGAGTGCCTGGTTAGATACTAGCTTTGATTATGTTTTGTGTGTGTGTTGTTTAGTTTTGAGATAGGGACTCACTTTGTGGCTTGGGCTGAACTGGAACTCCTTATGGAGTTCAAGATGGCCTTGAACTCGAAGGGGTCATCTGAATCTAGCCTTCCTGGTGCCAGGATTATTGATAGACTTTTCTCAACAATGAGTACAAACTGACAAAGATTAGACAACTGCTATTTGGGGTGTTTGGTGCTTTAGTTATCTGTTGAAAACTTGGGCTTTTTTGAAAGACACACGTTATCTGATTAATTCTTGGTTTTTCTCTTTTGACAACTTCATCGCCTGAAGAAAACTGAAAGCCACAATAGGGAATGCTTTTCTGCTCTCAATGCCGAGCAAAAATACAGAGCAGCAATGACAAAGAAGGAATGGCTACCTTAGGGGACATTCACCTTATCTTGGACTTTATTAATGAGGAAAGGAAGTGGTAAACTCACACAGGTACACCTTCTGGATTGGAGAAAGGCATACTGTAAACAGTCAGGGAAAACACAGCAAAACTATCCGGTGGGCATAAGGCCTCTCTGCACCTCTCTTGGAGAAGAATTAGGTAATACGTAGAAGTCATATAGTGACATAAAAAAAATCTAGCACTGGGAATGCTTTGATGAAATGTTCTAACTTAAGTTTAAAATAAAGCCCAAGTTACAAGTATCAACACGCTTACTGTAGATTACTACTTGATGTCTCCAGCCAAGCAGAAATGACTGAGCTTGCTCTGTCTTCCCTTGGTGAGGTCAGAATCCCCTTTTCTAGAGTGATTTCTGTACTTCTCTGGAACTAGGCCATAAATTTAAGTATTTCCTTTCCAGTCATCCTCTGTCAATGTTCATTGCTATTTGTAATAACCTTTTTGAGCAAGACACATTTGCCTATTATTCTTATTGTGGCTATATACACTTTCTCACAAAATATTATTGATACCAAAGAAATAGGAAGAGATAGTCTTTATCACTGTCAAAAATTCTATAACCTAAGTGATTTTTTTTACAGAGGCCTAGAGTCTTGGGGTGCAGGATCAAGGTGGTAACAGGGTATTGGGGGAGGCCTACTCTTTGATCCCAGAAGGGACCTTAGTGCTGCCTCCCCCCAGAGGAGACAGATGTTGTGGCCTCACGTGAAAGAAGGACAAAAGGATCAGTTTGCTCTCCAATGCCTTGTTTGTAAATAAATGATAGATCCACCCAGGAAGTTGAAATTTTCATGACTTCATCACCTAAAAGCCCCACCATTCCAGTACTGAATTGGGATTAAGTTTCAATGTAAAACTGAGAGGGGACACAAACACACAAAAGCATGGCTAATATGTTCTAGATGTGGGAAAATACCAAGTTTTTTAAAAAGGGTTTCATAAGTATTGCTCCAAACAACATAACCCCACAAGTGTTGAACTCCTGGGTAGACAGAACACCAGACACCAAAAATAAAATGTGTGCTACAGGAAGGAAGCATAAGGTATGAGTCAAAGAATCATGCATTTAGGTCATTCTTGTGCCACATGACCACTGGTAATACTCTTGTATGTTTTTCCTGCAAGCCAAGTACAACTGCCTCTTCTAGGCACTCAAGGAACCTAAAGGGCAACTCCCCCCCCCCCCGCCCTTGCTCTCACTCTCGCGCTCTCTCTCCCCTCTCCCCCCATAGCCCTGGTTGTCCTGGATCTCTCAGAGATTCACCTGCCACTGCCTTCCAAGTACTGGGATTAAAGGTATGTGCCACCACATCAGGCTACCTCTTCATTTTTCACTAGAGCCCATGGCTTTCTTCTATATTCAAGAATGATAAATCGAGACTAGAAAATAGTCATTATGTTCAGAGAGTGTTATTCTGGATACTGCTCAAAATTTTTCCATTGAAAAATGATGGTTGGAACAGGCAAGGCGTTTTCTAATTTAAGATCAAGGCCAACAGAAGCAGAAGGCTTCTTGAACTGTCACATGTAACTATCACAAGAGGCTCTTGTTAGAATAAATATTTTGAATCAGTAGGTATATTAGTCAGTTTGGGCTGCCAAAAAATACCATTGTAGCATGAATAATAAAACCTAGAGACAGATACTGGGGTTCAACCTGAAGATCAGAAAAGCAAAGCAGCCAACCACTAGATAGACCATTTACCTCTACCAATGCTCAGACCAAAGTGGCAATCCTCAGACTGCCAAACCCCACACTTCACTGAGTTCTTATCTCTTCCCCTGTATATTCCTCACTTTGCCCAGTCATATCGCTTCTGTCTCCACCTCCCTAGCGCTGGGATTAAAGGTGTGTAATCCCAAGTTGCTGGTATCACCTTTGTGTGAGCTTTGTTTCTCTTTTACACAGATTCAATCTTGTGTAGCCCACAGTGGCCTTGAACTCACAGAGATCTGTCTGCCTCTGTCTTCCGAGTCCTGGGGTTAAAGGTGTGTGCCACCTCTCCCTAGCCTGTTTGGCTGACTAGTATGCTGCTTTGCCTTCTGATCTTCAGGCAAGCTTTATTTATTAAAACACAAATAATATACCACTATGTACCATAGAGTACCAGATGGCTTATGCAACATAAAGCTGCCATCAGAATTCTAGGGTCTAGAAAGTCCAAGGGCAAGAGAATGGCCAGCTCAGTTTCTGATTAAGCCTCTATGCCGCTTTCTTTTTGTGTGCTCAGATGCCTTTTCCTTCATAATTATTTCCAGAAATTAAGAGTTCTGTGATGCTTCTTATAAGGAGAGTGATCCTACCGGAGCAGAGCTGCATTCTTATTTCCCTCACTTAACCTTCACATCCTGCTTACAGGCCTCAGGAAGTCCTGCTCTCCACTGATACTGATGACAATAGCAATACCGCAGCGTAAAGACATGTAAGGTTTAAGTGAGGACAGGAGTGGAAGAATGAGGGGACCAAGGAGTGTTTGTACGTCTAGCCCAAACAAAGGTATGAAAAGCCAGATGAAAGCGGATTGTCTTTTAAGCTAATTAAAAATATAATTGAAAAAGATTTTGAAGGAGGTACCTTGAAAGTGTGGCTAATGCCACTCCCAGAAGCTATAGGTTATTAAACAAAAATCCCAGTGCCACGTGTGGGATCCCTCTTTATGAGTTCTTGGTTAGGGAGGCCATGCAGACTCCCAAATAATATAGGTTATAGCAATTGTTCTTGGCTGCCCACAAGAACTAGATGTTAAGACCCCATTCCTGAAGACATCACAGACTTGGGTTGAGGGACCCAGAGGAAGCCAGAATTGAGCTGGAAGATCCTTCCCAGCTGTCTAGAGCTTTAGTTGTACAATGCAGGCTGCTGGAGGAGAAGAGCCATCAATCATCTTATACTCAGTATAAGCATCATGAGCTCCACTACCAACCTGCCAGGACAGCTGCAGTCACTGGTGAAAGGGTGACAGGACATTGTGGGGGCTATCAGCCACTTTGGGGTTGGACTGTAGGTTCACTCTACAGGAGAGAATTTAGACCTGGCTAAAAAAACCTAGTGAAGTCCGTGGCTCAGTCATTAGAGAGGCTCTACAGCGGTGGTTCTCAACCAGTGGCTCGCGACCCATCTGGGCTTGCATATCAATATCCCACATTCCGATATTTACGTTTCAATTCATAACAGTAGCAAAATTAAAGCTACGAAGTAGCAACAAAATACCCTTATGGTTGGAGATCACTATACCACGAGCAACTGTATTAAAGAATTGGGGCATTAGGAAGGTTGAGAACCACCGCTCTAGAGAAACCTACGACAGTTACTTGGCTAAATGGACACGATATCAAACCACCTTCCAAACATGTTCTAGTCATAGATTAGTGCTTCTCTCAGAATTGGTCAGAGAAGCTTCTCACTATGAGCAGTGGTTAATGTAAGGGTTTATAAATGGTAAGAGGCTAGGAATAAATGACCCGAGTGCTCAGTACAAGCACAATGGCAATATTATCTCCCCCAAAATCAGGAACACACGGAAGAGATGGAAAGAGAGCAAGCGGCAGGGAATGGGGCGGGGGGCTATGAAACGCTAGCTTCTGAACACGACAGTCACTGCACCCATGAACTCACAGCAGGTGTGGCTGCTTATACAAGACCCGCCCAAGACTGTATGCATCAACATTTCATCATGGACGAGAGAACTCTCTGAGGAACTACGGGCGCTTAATGGTTGCGGGGGGTGGGGGGATCGTTCTTCAGTGGTCTAGTTGCTGCTAAGCTGGCCTTACTCAAGTAGATATGAGACCCTCCCCATCCACCATAATCATGCAGGCAATTCTAGTTAAATGCAGAAGGACACACACACACACACACACACACACACACACACACACACACGAACAAGACACAGCTATGGAAGAAAACTTGTTGGGAAGAAGAAAGGGTTCAGAGGTAGTGGAGGGAGATGAGGGAGGAAAATGGGGGCTTTGATCAAAGTATGTTATTTCCATACATGAAGCTGTGAACAAATAGTTTCTGTTTTAAAGTAAAAACAACAACAACAACAAGAAGAAGCATAACCTGGAAGCCAGTTCTTTAAGAAACTGCCTCGTGTGCCTTTACTTGGAGCATACTGTTCAGATATTTGGGTCTTTTCCAAGTCATGTGATATTCCCTAGATCAAATGTTCCACACTTCTTTACCTGAAGGTCAAGTCTTGAGACCCCTTCTTTGGAACATTATTAAAAGTTCATCAGCTAACGCCAAAAGACAAGACAGCAGTGCCACAGAGGAGAATGATGTTAGTGCATAGACAGGAGAGAAAAGCCTCACCTGTTTAAATTCTCAAAGTGGTACTTTCAATAGATCTATAAAGAGAAATACAGCTAATAAAAAAAAAAAGACGATGACCCAGGCCATTATGCTGTCATTTTATTTGGTTTGCTAATGAGAATCGCCAGCCAGGAGAAATAGGGGTTGACTTTATAAAAGATCTGAATAGAAAAGAACTCCTGCCTTGATACAGTTTGACAGTTTCCTGCAAAGGAGGCTTGTTACTTCTGGGCTCAGGGACACCAGTTTTCTCCAGTGATTATGTCACCAGCTCTCAGAATTGCTTTGGATGCCTAGGTCTTTATTTTCTTTGAGCATGCATCGAGCTCCTTCAGATGTGAGGTCAGGCCACAGAGGCTGCATTCAATTACCTCCAAGAGTATTAACTCAAAGCGAATTTCCAGGCTTCATTTGTTAGGTGGTGGATGGCCTGTGTTTCTTTTGACTGAACAATGGCAGCCTTAAATTTAGATACCTGATCTCCCATGGATTGAATCTGGAGGCTCCTTTCTGGCAGATGGCAGCATGCTCAGATATGGGAGACAGGATAGGAAGGACCAACCTGAGAACTCTATGGGGTAACAATAGACTCATGGGTGTCTAGAACACTATCAGCATCTGAGGTCTTCATCTCACAGCCTTGAGCAGTTCGCCATAAAGGCTGATTTCAAATCGGGTACCAGTGATGGCCATGCTCAGTTTAGCCATCATCCTATCCTACTGTGGTAGAGGAACCAGCAGGTCCACTCTGCAAAGCTATCTTCTGAAAAACCAAGATGGCTTGAGCAGAGGTGCGGGTTGGGAGACATCCTCTTAGCATGCTCTCGGACTGGCTTTTTCTTTTCTGTCTCTTACTACTGGCTTGCTGCTTCTCCTGGAAGCTGCACAGCAATGCCTTTGATAGAGGGCAGAATATGCATTCCTGGATTTGTCTAAAGGAGTTATCTTGATAATAAGGATCTTGACCAGCAGCTCTGATTTTTTCAGATCTGAGTTTCTCAGTGCTGTGCTGCTAGAATTCTTGGCTGCAGGAGCAGGAGGAGGGTAGGGACAAAGAAAACATAGATTGCACTAGATTCTCAAGCTGTATTTAATAGTCATTGAGCTACAACTGAGACTGTGTTTAAATGCTCAGGGACAAATCTCTTGAGAAGTCTGCTAGTTTTCTAAGTAGGGCATTTGAGCAGAAAAATGAAGAGGAAATGCTGACCCCTTGGTCTCTACCCACTCACCCCAGTCCCAATCTCTGAGGGTGACAGTCCCTCTGAGATGCAGTGGAGGAGAGGGATGGAGAAGCTGGGCCTTGTGTCTTACTCTAGAGCTGTCACTGGGCTCTTCTGGGAGCAGTCTATATTAAACCTATACATTTTTAATGTCATCCCGAGATGCCATCTATTACCCTGGGCTAGCACAAGAAATCTAGGTGAGCGGGGCACATCCAGAACTACAGTGCTCCATACTGAGTTTCACAGGTGACTGTGTCTTCATTTGCTATCTTAAAATTAAATCCATTTCCTGTATAGTTTGGATCAGGAATCGCCCCAAAGGGCATGTGTTAAAGGCTTGGGCCTCAGAGATGTTGGGAAGTGAAGAGATCTGGCCCAACAAGAGATCTTTAGGTCATTGAGGTACCTTCAACCTCAATACCTGTGGAAGTCCTGGTTCTTTCTCTTTCTCATCTTTAACTTCCCATGATGTTGTTCTACCACGTGTTCCCACCGCATTGCTGCCACAGGCCCAGCACAATACACCCAGCTGTTACAGATTGCTAATTCTGAAGCCATGAGCCCAAACAGCCCCCTTCTCAGGCATTACTAGCGTGATAGAAAACTAATACTCTGCCTATCTTTGAAGTCTAAACACCTCACCAAAGTTCTTCCAAAAAGTTAGTTTTCACTAATTCATCCTAAGATTCCCTGAGTCTTTTTTTAAAACAAAAAGGAAAGAAAGAAAAAGAAAACAAACTATCTTTTTTTTTCATTTTACATACTAATCCCAGTTTCCACTTACTCCCCTCCTCCCATCCCCTCCACCTATTCCCCACCCAACCCCCCATCCACTCCTCAGAGAGGGTAAGGCACATTGCTTTGGGGAAGGTTCAAGGCCCTCCCTACTATATCTAGGCTGAGCAAGGTATTCATCCAAAGAGAATAGGTTCCAAAAAAGCTAGTACAAACAGTAGAGATAAATCTTGGTTCCACTGCCAGTGGTCCTGCTGTCTGCACCAGTCATACAACTGTTACCCACATTCAGGGGGTCTTGTTTGGACCTATGCTGTTTCCTTCCCTGTCCAGCTGGAGTTGGTGAGCTTCCATTAGCTCAGGTAGACTGCTTCAGTGGGTGTCCCCATCATGGTCTTGATCTCTTTGCTCATATTCTCACTCCTCCCACTCTTTAACTAGACTTTGAGAGCTCAGGCCAGTGCTCCGATGCAGGTCTCTGCCTCTGTTTCCATCAGTTGCTGGATGAAGGTTCTATGGTGATATTTAAGATATTCATCAGTCTGACTATAGGGCAAGGCCAGTTTAGGCACCTTCTCCTCTATTGCTTAGGGTCTTAATTAGGATCATTCTTGTGGATTCCTGGGAATTTCTCTAGTGCCATGTTTCTTGCTAGCCCCATAATGGCTCCCTTAATCAAAATATCTCTTTCCTTGCTCTCATCTCTGTCCTTTCTCCATTTTGACTATCCTCTTCCCTCAAGTTTTCCTCCCCCCTTCCGTTTTCCCCTCATCTTCCCCTTCTACCCTCCCTACTCTCCCTACTCCCATGGTGCCAATTTTGTCAGGCAATCTTGTCTATTTCCCCTTTCTAGGTGGATCTATGTATGTTTTTCTTAGGGTTAATGCAATCTCCATCAAAATCCCAACACAATTTTTCACAGACCTTGAAAGAACAATAATCAGCTTCACATGGGAAAAACAAAACACACAGGATAGCCAAAACAATCCTATACAATAAAGGAACTTCTGGAGGCATCACCATCCCTGACATCAAGCTCTACTGTAGAGCTATAGTAATAACAACAACTTGGTATTGGCATAAAAACAGAGAAGTTGACCAATGGAATCAAATCAAAGACCTGGATATCAATCCACACAACTATGAACACCTGATTTCCTGACAAAGAAGCTAAAATTATACAATGGTAAAAAGAAAGCATCTTCAACAAATGGTGCTGGCATAACTGGATGTCAACATGTAGAAGAATGAAAATAGATCCATATCTATCCCCATGCATAAAACTCAAGTTCAAATGAATTAAAGACCTTAATATAAATCTGACCACACTGAACCCGATAGAAGAGAAAGTGGGAAGTAGTATTCAATGCATGGGAACAAGAGACCACTTCTTAAATATAGCACTAGGAGAGCAACAATAAACAAATGGGACCTTCTGAAACTGAGAAGCTTCAGTAAAGCAAAGGACATGGTCAATAAGACAAAAAAGTGATGGAGGTGGGTCTTGTATCTTATCTGTTGCTGTCATTGATTAACTAATAAAGAAAACTGCTTGGCCTGATAGGACAGAAAATTAGGTAGGCAGAGTAAACAGAACAGAATGCTGGGAGAAAGAAGCCGAGTCAGGCAGTCGCCATGATTCCCCTCTCTGACACAGACGCAGGTTAAGAATCTCCCTGGTAAGCTACCACTTTGTGGTGCTACACAGATTAATAGAAATGGGTTAGATCAATATGTAAGAGCTAGCCAATAAGGGCCAGGCAGTGTATAAAAGAATACAGTTTCCATGTAATTATTTCGGGGCATAAGCAAGCCAGGCGGCCGGGAGCTGGGGCGGCAGGGAAGCAGCCCCTCGCTCCTCCATACAACAAAAAAGTAGTCTACTGAATGGGAAAAGATCTTTTCCAACCCCACATCAGACAGAGGATTGATCTCCAAAATATATAAAGAAACTAGACATCAAAATTCCAAATAACCCAATTTAAAAATGGGATATAGAACTAAACAGAGAATTCTCAATAGAAGAATATCAAATGGCCGAAAGATACTTATGGAAATGTTCAACATCCATAGCCATCAGGGAAATGAAAATCAAAACAACTCTGAGATACCATCTTATACTAGTCAGAGTGGCTAAGATCAAAAACACCAATGACAGCTTATGCTGGAGAGGATGTGGAGTAAGGGGAACACTCATCCATTGCTGGTGGGAATGCAAATTTGTACAGTCACTTTGGAAATCAGTATGGCGGTTTCTTAGAAAACTGGGAATCAACATACCTCAGGATCCAACAATACCACTCTTGGGCATATACTCAAAGGATGCTTAATCATATTACAAGGACATTTGTTCAACTATGTTCATAGCAGCATCATTTGTAATAGCCAGAACCTGGAAACAACCTAGATGCCCCTCAACTAAAGAATAGATAAAGAAAATGTGGCACAATTACACATTAGAGTATTACTCAGCCATTAAAAAACAATGACATCTTGAAATTTGCATGCAAATGAATGGAACTAGAAAAAAAAGTCCTGAGTGAGGTGACCCAGACCCAGAAAGATGAACATGGTATGCACTCACTCATAAGTGGATACTAGCTGTAAAGCAAAGGATATTGAGCCTATAGTTCATGATCCCAGAGAAGCTAAGTAACAAGATCCTTTGGCTCTTGAAGATATCAAATATTCCTCAGCTTAGGGAACATTCGCAGAACTTTGTTTCATTGTCTGCTTACCACTCTTGGTGTGTTCTTACTTCTTGTTTTCCAGCTTGACCGATGTGGATACAGTTGTTCTTTGAATTTATCTCTAATTCCTTTTCTCTTAGCATACAATTTCCATTTGAGGGTGATTTCTTTCTGTCTTCAGAAACTCAGTCTCTTAGAACATGAAATCTATTCTCAGCAGTTAATATTCTTTTTTTTTAATTTGTCTTCTGAATTTTAAAAATTCAGTCTTTGTTCCAGAAAGCCTTTGCTGTACTCTAATTATATCTCTTTTTAATTACTTTTATTAATGTCTTCTTTCTCTTTCCATTAGTTCAACTATAAATGAAGTTGCCAGCTCTTGTTGCTCAGCCTGGTATTTCTTCTGGTTTCAGAGTCCCTTTGAATCATTGTAATTTTCCACTCTCTAATCAATTTTGTGTGCTTCCTTAATGCCTGTCCTGCTCAGTCAGCTGGAGTATTTGATTAGACAGAGCAGAGGTAGGTAGCATGTGAATAGCTCATGTCTCTGGCCTTCTGCTGGTGGTGCTGACGAAGCCCCCTTTTCAACGGAGTGAACTGGAACTGCCATGACTCATGAAAAAAACCCACATTTTTGCCCAAGAGGTCAGTAGCTGGTATGACTTAATGACTTCGTCCATTTCAGAGAAGAATCCTTTTCTAAGGAGGGAGGTGGATGGGTTCTTTCAGACCCATGAAGGAGGAGACTTCTACTCCAAGGAGGAGTGCTCCTCCTCCATGGACTGGAAAGTGTTGCTGGTTACCATGGAACCTAAATCCCCTCCCCCAGTCCTGTCCCTAGGGGTCCTTTGAAATCTGCCCCCAATCTCATTTCTGTGGATTTAAGTGACAAGCCTGAAAGGACAAGCACTTCTCTTGGAAAGACACCTTAAAGTTCTGAGGCATCCTCAGTGGTTCCCCATTTTTTAAGGTCTCAGCACCCTTAGTGATTCCCTGTTCCCCAAGGTCAAGCCTGAAAGGACAAGCACTTCTCTTGGAAAGACACCTTAAAGTTCTGAGGCATCCTCAGTGGTTCCCTATTTTTTAAGGTCTCAGCACCCTTAGTGATTCCCTGTTCCCCAAGGTCAGGCTCATTCACTAGAGCAAGCTCTATCCGCTATGCGTTTCCCACCCTGGAGTCTTCCCTTTCTCCAATGCCCTGCTGTGCCTTCCCCACCCTCTGTGGCTATGGACATATTCCCTTCAAGTGGAAGGCTCTTCCTTATTGTGCAATTAAGATATCATCATTGTTCAGAAGTCCAGGAAGCCACAACTGGACCTTTTTCCTTTCTCCTTTCTCACCTCCCACTTCACTGGTGGCACGGAACACGATATCCTCTACCTCCGTCACCTCACTTCTTTCCACAATGTCTCCCATGAAGTTGACCCCAACTCTTGATGGCATTGCACCAATACTGGAAATCAACGACATCAACCATTGTTGGACCAGTCCTGTGCTTTTCTTACTACACATGGGAGGCAAGGCCACGGAGCTTCAGCTGGTCTTTCATCCAAAGGACTGATATCCTTGGCACCCAAGCATTCATGAACTCTCACCACAGGCAGATCTTCCTGACATTTTTTCCCATCCCATGAGCAACTGGGTTGGGACAGCTAGAGCTTCAGTTAGCCCCAGCAGTTGAGCTGATGTGAAGGATGCTCCCCATTGCCTGGGATTCAGAGGATTCAGGAGCAGGAACCTGGCCAGGTGGCTAACAGAAGAGATAAACCGTGAGGACATCTGTGTGGGCACTTTCTGAAGTCTGGAACGGTGCACTGTGCTGAAAGGTTCAATTCTACGGAGGCTTTGATGGATTTGCTACAGTCTTTGTCATGGTGACCAAATATCCAACAGAAATACTATTTTGGAATGAGGGATTATTTTAGCTCCTGGCTCATGAAATACAGTCCATCACAGAAAGGAAGACACGCCAACTGGACTGCTAGGTGTGTGGTGGTCAGACTATGTGACACACTTTTTCAAAGCATGGATCAGGGAGCAGGGAGCATAGGCGTGGAAGTGGTACAAAGCTGACTCTGCCTTGCGACCCACTTCTGGTGACTATCTCACTGTCTTTGCCTTCTGCACTAATGCTTCGAAATTGGCTCAAATCATTTTGCAAACTAGTACCAAATTCTCCAACACATAGGCTTGTGGAGGACATTTCCCATTAAGCCATAGCACTCAAGGACAGGTGCTGTGCTTTCAAGGGTGGCTCATTGCAGTGGTGTGGCTCGTACTACTGAATGCAGACCCCTTGCTTTACAGATGGACTCAGGTGACACAGGCTGTGGGTGGACGGCAGAACCTAAGCT
The DNA here is from genome assembly GCF_037038515.1 of Microtus pennsylvanicus. NCBI lineage: Eukaryota > Metazoa > Chordata > Mammalia > Rodentia > Cricetidae > Microtus > Microtus pennsylvanicus. Next base: position 28,380,541 of record NC_134581.1, read on the forward strand.
GAGGGGGATAAACAGAGGTCCACACTCCCACCTGCTGCCATATGTCTGCAGGCCCCGGGAATGAGTGAAGAAAAGCCTCTGATTACACCCACCCCTGCCCCAGCCCCAGTGGCTAGCTAGCATCTTTAGGCTTGGGGGCCTTATGGAGCCATTTTCCTGGTCTTGTTCTGGAAGTCATATTGAAAATACTAATTAATACAAAGACAGATAATATGTTGTGTTTCCCCCATGTGTGTGTGTGCTTCTTGTAAAGGTGTGTCAGTGTGTTTCAAGTAGCCTTTCCTGGGTGAAAAGAATACTAACTCTCTCCTTGGTGCAAGGCCTGTTGCCCTCTTTAAGAAACCCCCTAAGTGCTCTATATCTCTAAATGAGCCATTTAAAAGCAAGGGCCAATGTCTTGCCCAGGGCCAGACGTGGAGCAGGCACTTAAAAAATGTGTGGAAAATGGAAGAGCCAGTATTTAGTGGAAAAGCAAGATTCATCCTGAACTCTTTTTTTTTCTTTAGCCTCGGTATCATTTGTTTTCTCAATTACACCACAGTTTCTCTTCTTCCCTCTTACAATCCCCTCAGCACTGTGTGTGCATATGTGTTGGTATGTGTGCTTTTATATCTGTGTATGTATGCAGTTTGCATATAAGTATATGAACATTCATCTGGAATACTTGTGTGTGTGCACATGAGTGTATACCTATGTACCTATGAGAACATACCCCAGGCTGCTCAATACTATTTCTTCACAGAAGGTACACTGAGCAGAGCCATCTTGCTTGATTCTATTGCCGGAGTCTTGCAGTCTGACTGGAGGAGAGCCGGTTAGGTAGGGTAAAGAGGGGTGATTGTTTAGTGGAGTGACATAGGAGAGCCTGCTGGGATGCTGACATAGGCTACAGTCTCATCTGAATAGAAATGATGCTGGTGCAGGAAGGAAGGGAGGGAAAGCAGAGGGATGGGAGCTGTGGAGGAGGGAGTGCAGTCAGGATCTGGAGTTCAGGCTCCAGAGGAAGGGGGGTGAGCCTTCTACTAGGGCAGGAAGCTTTTCCCAAGCTGTAGCAACAGACTAGAATACCCATTGCAATGGTCTCAACTCCAAGTTGAAGCCCTAGTATGACTTCATTTGAAACAGGATGTTTAGAGGGTAATTTTGGCAAATGAGGCCAGATTGGAGGTGTGCTAATCTAACAGGAGTGGTGTCATTATAAGAGGAAGGAGAGAGAAAGCTCAGAGAGATGGGAAGGCCATGGGAAGATACAGAGGAGATGCCTGTCTGGCCCACCCAGGAGTAAAATCTTGTCTCCCCACTCTTTTGAATTGTTATATGGAAGTGGTCCATGCTCAGGATCACCCTGGCTATGAAGCTTGTTATGGCAGCTCCAGCTGACTGAAACCTGACTCTCAATCCATCTCCCCATATGGTCAGAACAGCCTCCAAGATCCCAAGAGCCTCTGGATCTGGAGAAACTGTCTTATTAGATCCAGTGTCACAGATGCTGGGCAATGGATGGACCATCAGAGGAGGGATGCCAGTGTTCTGGGCTCTCAGTTTTGGAGTACTGAGCCCTGTCCTGAGCACTGGAGAGCATCCTTTTCTCATTCATTCCCTTCAAGAAAAAGCAGGCTGAGAAGAGGGTCTCTTTCGAGCAATGAAGATTTTTATGAAAACCAGGCTTTATGGACTTCTATTTTCACAGCTGCTTTCTAGTCTTCCTGGTGAGGCTTGCAGGGGGAAAGAGCTCAGCCTCTGGAGTGGAGGCATGATCCATCCCCTCCTAGTACTGTGGCCCATAGCTAACAATTTATGCTATCTTCATCTTAGTGTTCTTGCCTGTAATGTGGGGCTAATCCCATTATCAACTCATAAGCATGTTGTAGAGAATCAAGAAAAACAATACACATTTTATAAAAAGTCCTTAGTGCATGAGAAACAGAATTGACTCAAGCTTATCAGCTGGATACTCTGGGACAGAGGGAAGGACACTGGTGTGGGAGGTCCTTCTGTCTATGTGTTGTTTTTATTGGTTAATAAATAAAGAACTGCTTTGGGCCTATGGCAGGGAATAACAGAACTAGGTGGGGAAAGCTAGGCTGTATGCTGAGAGAAAGAAGGGTGGAGTCAGAGAGACACCATGGAGTCACTGCCAGAGCCAGACATGTTGAAACTTTGCCCTTTAAGCCACTGTCACGTGGTAATACACAGATTAAAGGAGATGGGTTAAATTAAGATGTGAGAGTTAGCCAATAAGAAGCTAGAGCTAATGGGCCAAGCAGTGATTTAAATAATACAGTTTCTGTGTGATTACTTCGTGACTAAGTGGCTGAGAACCAACAAGCAGCCTGTTGCTACAAATTGGTACCCAATGTGGGGCATGGACCCAAGATCCTGAGATTAAGAGTCTCATGCTCTACTGACTGAGCTAGCCAGGTGGCTGGGAACCAACAAGTGGCCCTTATTCCAACAGAACATGTAGACTGGGATACCTATTTCTAAAGGATATTGCTTCTTGGCTATTGGGAGAAAGAGAAAGGAGCATGTTTAATTGGGTGGCAGGCCTAGTGAGGGCTCATATCTGAAGGGTGCTTGGTTTTAGCTGGTGGGGGAAGGTGGGGAAGACATCCAAGGTTTGTGAAGGATGGACAAGGGATAATTTAGATGTCTAAGAGGGAAAATGAGCCTTCTAGAGAAATGTAGAAAGCCTGCTATGTAACCTGCAGCCAATTTAAATCTTGAGACAATGAGTGTAAAGTGTAAATAAGTTTGATAGTGTGAACTTCTCCCAACCTCCAGCGGCCTAAGAGTGGCAGGGGGAAGACTCGGAGCAGCTTCTTCTGATAACCCGTATTTACGGACTGTGCACACGGAGCCCCCAAGTCTGCTTTCACACCCAGTGACCGTGCTGATTTTCTCATTACACACTATGTTAACAATGAAGGGAAATATATTTGAGTTCTCACCTTGTGGCAGCTTCATTTTCATTTCTGGGTCCGTTCCCTTGGGACTACATGTGTAAATTGCCAGTTTATGATAATTTAATTTGTGGAATGCTTTGGACAAAGAACACATTTTCTTCATTTATGTAGTTGTGGGCACATTATTTTCTTTTCATTGCCCCATTGGGCTCTCCCTATTTGACAATAAGAGTGGAGGGTAACACCATACTTGCTGAGTACCTACTGTGTGCCAGGCAATATTGAAGGCAATCCACATATATGACTAAATCAATTTTTCACAGCCACCACATCTTATAGATAAGGGATAGCTTAAATGGCTGCTGATGGTCACAGAGGAAGTAAGAACCAGAATGAGGCTTCACCAGGCAGTCTTTCTCTGAAGTACATGCTTGGTACCCATACATTTCTCTAATGTACTTAAAATTTTCGGTTGATTTAAACTATTTGCTATGAAAATGTATAATATATCTCACTGAGCTCTTAACTATGACTTCTCTCTCCCCTTTCAACCCCTTCCACACATCACTAAGGATGGATTACAAGTATCACACATCTGCCCCTCTAGGTAACAAGTACATTTGTATGGATGCCCTAACCTGTTTTAGGAAAGACAAAGATGACACATTTTCCTTGCCTCCAAAGAACTCGAATTTTAGCTGGGGATTCTGATCACTCAACAGGCAAAGTATTGGCCCATCCCACATGCACAAGGTTCCAGAAGAAATAAGCTACGTACAGAGAAGTGTTAGGTCTATAGTGCTGGATTTACATCCGCCTCTGTAGGAGTCCTTTTAGTTCCTAAGCAGATGCCAGCTCATCCAGCTGGGCTGGAGAAATACTATGGCAACAAGATGCCAAGGACTCTGGTTATTGTGCTTTCTAACTTCATGAAAAGGGGAGTGTGGAATGCTAGGAAGGAGGCGGGGCATCTCCAGAGCTCATTTGCAGCAAGCTTAATTGGTTTCTTTGTTCAAATGGACCTGTCTAGAATTCCTCTAATATTCTAATATAGTGGTGGGGTACATCCTACGTGATTCTCGGGACACAGTGAGAACTTACCGGAAAGGGGACCGGCACTGGAACTGCCCACTCTGGGCTCAGTCTGCACCTGGCCACAGACTGGCTGCAGGGCCTTGAGGAAGTTATTCATTTAAACTTTCTAGGCTTCCAGTTTCTGATTTGTGACATGGACAGAGCATTGCCTTTCTTGAAGGCATCTAGGAAGGATTAGTAAAGAGTTTGGAAAGTTCTTGGTGTAACAGAGGTACAGCCAATCAAAGTCATCCTCAGTTCCAGTTACACAGTTAAACGTGACGATGGAAACTCAATGGCAGAATGTCCTTAAGTGGAATCATTATAGCTGGAGCAATCTTCGCTCCTCCTGCTTCTGCTTTGCCTTGGGGATGCTGAGAAAGGGTGAAAAGCCTATAAAAATGCAACTCAGGACGTCCAGATGCTGTTTTCAGCACTTGGAAAAAAACTCATATTATCATTTTAACTTTTGTTGGGTTTTCTATTGCCCTGCCTCAGTGGGATAGTGGATCTTATGGTTATGACTTCACATTGTAGTAAGAGGAGTGGGGATGCAGATTTGGGGGATTCATATTTGAATTCTGTGTCTGGTTCTCCTTGCCAGACACTGTACAGAGCAACGGTTCGGTATACATTTACATATCACAATCACTCTGGTAGTTTACAGGGGTAGACCGGGAGGAGCATCATCCACATTTTAAAGATCACGAAGCAAGACTCAGAGCCGCTGAATCATTTGCTCAAGGTTGCACAGCAAGTGAGAGTCTAGCAGCTGGCCCTGGCCCTGGTCCTGTGCTCTGCCTGTTAACCTGCCTGGCCTCCCGAAACATACTGATGTGGGGTTCCCCTCTGTATGCTATGAATATGTTTTATTACCATTGGTTAATAAAAAAAGCTGCTTTGGCCTATGGCAGGGCATAATATAGCTAGGCGGGAAAACTACACTGAGTGCAGGGAGAAAGAAGGCAAAGTCAGGCAGACGCCATGTAGTCACCCAAGAAGCAAGACGTGAGGTAACAAACCACAGTCTTGTGACAAAATATAAAATAATAGAAATGGGTTAATTTAAGATGTAAGAAATAGCTAGGAATACACCTGAGTCGTTGGCCAAACAGTATTGTAATTAATATAGTTTTTGTGTGATTTTTCACGTCTGGGTGGCTGGGAAATGAAAGCACAGTCTTTAATTAGAACATTCTATGGCCATAACCAGTTTAGAGATAAAGAATGCTGAACCCAGAGAGATTTCAGCTTTCCGTGCCCTCTTATAGCTACAGAAGAGTAGAGCATGAGCAAGCCCATTTTCTCAAAGTTGAATTCAGCTTCCTCCCTTTTTTTTTCCTGCCTGGAATACCACATTAAGAAAACAGACTGTTGGTTTTGTACTATCAGAGAAGGGTGTTCCAAATATGGAAATGGAAAAAAACTAGAAAGGAAGTACAGGTATAAACAGGATAAACATGCATCTTCATGCAAATTATTTTCCTTATGCGTACGTGTGCCTGTGTGCACATGCACACACACAGACACACCACACTTCCTATTCCTACCTGACCCTGAATCAGCAGCGATTACACTCAAACACAGACCTTGGCTACTAAGTAGAATTCTCCATGCGAATGAAACAGGGATCCTTGAAAAAACAGTTAATTCCAGGGCCACAGAAAGGAAAGTACAAGATGAGCCCGAAAAATCACACTGTTCCAATTAGTTTTTTATTAAATGCTCTGAGAGCACCAGTGAAGACAGAGCAGACAGGCTGAGGAGGCTCCTGATGGCCAAACTGAAGACAGTTTGAACATCAAAATAAATAATAACAGTAATATTCTCCAATCCACAGGATAAACCCATGAAGTCCATGCTGACATTAAAAAAAATGAACAGTTTCAAAGGACCTTTCTCAGAACACTATCTATGGGGGTAGGGGGTAAATGGGCGACATCAGAGCAGAGAAGTTGGAGTGATGCCTCCTTAACTAAGAGATCAAAGTGATGATGCCAATAATGGGAGACATCTCAATCACTGCCCCCGATGGTGCACATGCCAACTCAAACTCACTTCCAGAATGCGCCAGCGAATAATGATGCAAAAACTGCATCTAATCACAAGGCAGTACTACCCACACCCAAATGGAGACCCATGTACATTCCTGGCCATCCCTGCAAATTCTAAATGACATGGTGAGTGACCCGGGAGAACGGGGAGTAATCTGGATGTTCGTGTAGTATTTCCACAGCACAATTCTCACTCAGCAGACTCTTACGTACTGAAAACAGCTAGAGGATGAGTTGAACGACTTTCAATGGCCGAGGAAGAAAAAGGGTTGCATATGGATTGCGCTTGTTGTTCTTCAAAAGTTTGATGACAAAAAGGTAACGTCCCCAGCAGTAAGAACCTCGAACCGAGAAGAGGCACTGCATGTGGAGGGCTTAGGAAAGTGGGCAAAACCACAGGCTTTGGCTTGAATCCCAGCTTTGCCACTTAGCAACTATGTGGATCTAGCCAGACTATTTGTGTCTTACTTCCTGGTCTGTAAAATGGGATTAACCATGGCAGCTTAGGGGCTGTGTAGACTTAAGTGAGCTGGCAGCTTGCAGGGTTTAATATCAAGCATTCTGCAATGACTTTTTGGAACTGTGTTCTGCCTTTCTCCCTGAGAACATTCAATGAATCCACTTTCCCTCACAGAATGTGCCTGGCAAGACCACTGGTACCCTTACTGTATGGTCCATCCTATTATTCAGGCAGATGTTTGTATGTTTTATAAACAGAAGTCAAATAACAGATATATTTATATCTTCAGATGAAATTTTCTGGTGGTATACATTTGAGATGCAATCCTCAAGGTCTGAAAATTTTAAAATTTTATTTTGACTATGCATAATCATTCTATCAGGTGAAAGTACTGTGTTTGGAATAATTCAAAGATTGGACTGAAGAGAAAATGATTATCTCATTGACAAGATGTCTCTTAGGCTGTTTTAAAATATGCAAGCCTGGCCTGCTACGAAAGATTAAAGGGTATCTGACACCAAGTGTGGCTAATTCAATTAAAAGTGGAGCTGTTTAAAGAGTATGCCAAGCAATGTTCTAGTGGGGAGGGAATCCAGATCTACTTTGATCTTGATTCTTTGGAATTATGCCTTTTCCATCCTTGTATCCTTGATATCAGCTGCAACAACCCAATATTAAGAGCTGCATGTGGTTGGGGGATGGGGCATAAGGCTAATACTTTACAAAGCATCTTTTGTTGAGCACTTTTCTTTTTGTTAGTTCATCTTCACTGATTAAATTGTCTCAAGAACTCTGTGTACTTTTCCAGTTAGGTTCAGCCGACATGAGAGCAGATGGCCTTTGACAAGGCTCCTTCACATCATCATGAGACAGTCCCTTGCAATGTTACTTTAAAACACTTTATTTGGTTCATAATGACCATTGCTAACAGGACAAAATGGGCTCCCTCACCATTTATAGGAGGAAATACTCTAGCTGGATTCAACTCTGACTTTGTTCCAAGGGGATATTCCACTTGAATATGCCTTGTTCCAAACAAAGAGACATTGGCTTTTTTTCCCTCTCAAAACACAGAATTTTTGATGCACCTTCAAGATTCCATTTATATCAGTGACATAATGGTGTCAGGCTCTTTGAAGGAAGAGGAAAGAGCAGACAGCAACTGGTATTATATCGTTAAGTACCCAAGAATCAATTACATCCTTGCTGAGACAAGAGGCAATTTTCCCATTTAAACTTCACAGATGTAACGACTGGCAAATTATTGTTGGGTTGTTGCTTCTTTTATTATAATTAACAATTAAAAAACACGTTATAATGTAATTATCTGTTTACTATCTCTTACTGGCTCAGGTTGTAGCAATGACTTTATCTTCAATAAAGTATTTTAATCAACTCTTCTATATTCACTCATTAGTGTGAAACTGTTTTGGCCCTCACAATTAAAGCAATGAAAATTTCATGTTGATCCAGTTATGGAAGGAATCTCTTATGGGAATATATTAGTTCCCTTTCTTAAAATAAGCTCCGAGTCCATCGATTCTCCATTTTCTTGCCCTATTTCTCTCCTGTTTGCCCTGCTCATTTCTGAGTAATGTTTTCACCTCAATGAGCTCTGTGCTTACTATGACCCAGGTACTGTCTGCTTGATGAACTGTATATGACAACTGCTATTAGACCTTCTAAGATTATTTCATCTTTCTCTATATCTATCTATCTATCTATCTATCTATCTATCTATCTATCTATCTATCTCAGTTTCTACTATATCCTTTCTGACAGTAGGCACACCATGAGGCTATATGATTAGGCTATGACCATGGAACACAGGTTGCCAATTCATGAGGATCTACTAGTGATGATGGATGGATGGATAGATAGATAGATAGATAGATAGATAGATAGATAGATAGATGATTAATAGTTAGGCAGATGGTTGAGTTACTATAAGATATATAAAATGATTCTGAGATTTTCCTATGCTTTAGGCATCTTTTATAGTGGAGTAAATGATCTGTACTAATTATAATTATAAAGTAACCCGCTTATTAATTGTACCTTATGTTTCAATAAAATTAGATGTGAAGCAACTTGAAAAACTTTGGACAAAAAGGGGGACAAAAGGATGAGGGACCCAACTCTATTATGAAAAAATGATGGTCTCAGAATATCTGAAACAGGACTTAGGCATCCAATTAATCTTGGCTCTATACTTAAAGTGGCAGAAAGCCACATGTGTGAGAGAAGTATGCCCTGGTTCTGATGTTTCATCTTTTAGATTTGTTCCCCATTAGCTTAGGGCACTATATATATATTTCTCTTGGGGTCTGCATCTTGGGGCTCTCTCACTATTGTCTCTCAGCTGGCTGTAAACACAGTTCTTAGAAGCTACTACACATAAATGCTCAAAAAACTTGGCCTTTCAAGAGAGAGTAGAGGAGAGGGTGAAAAAAACTTGAAAGAACATTAGATGTGCTTCCTGTTATCACTAATAAAACATTCAAAGCAGGGTCACCCACACATTAGTAACGGAGTCAAACAGTATACGCAGTGGTGTTTAGAAGAAGGTCTCCCGGGAGTCTACAGTGACTGTCTGACAGGAGGAGGAGAGGAGGAAGAAGCAGGACAGATAAAGGGCGAAGGCCCAGTGAGCCCACCTCCAAGAGGAAGAGTGGAAGGAGTCCACTCCTGCCATCTTTCTAACCACCATGTGGACAGCTTATCTGTGTAAGTGTCTGTTGAGTGCCAGCTGCATGTCAGAACTGTGCTGGAAGCCGCAGAAAGAAGAGCTCTCCGTTATCTTGAAAACCATCAGCTCGTTGGGAGCAGAGATATGTCTGCATAGAGCAAAAGCGTAGGGAGGACCTGGGGGGGGCACTGGTTATTTTGCAAAGAGGAAGCTGTAACCCCAAATGCATTGATTCTCTGAGAAGCGAGTGACAGAACTAGACACACGAATCAGATAATCTGGAGCCCTGCCTGTGCCACTCTTTAGTCCGAGTCCCAGGAGCTTGGCAGCTATTAAAATAAAAACACACTTGGAAGACAGGTCATTTTCAGTCATTTGTGCTTCAGGGTTAATGACTTCACCTGAACCTTTATGTGAACAGATTTGGAAACAGCAAAGATAGAAGGACATTAGGAACCTGGGATTCAAGAATGCAGGCTATATCTAAAGAATCCATCCCGGTCAACTCGCAGTATGGTTTATTGATGCACAGCCATATGTTCCTCCCAACACATGGGTCTTGGGGACTCCTGACTCAGACCATTGGTACTAAGTTGGGCTCATTCACAGGCATCTTCTCTCCATGGATACGTGGATGCCATGTATCAGAATAGTGTATGGACTCCTGGTGAATCAAAGATGCTCACAGACTGAGAGAAAAAGCAGAGCCTAGAAGCCTTTTCCATGTGAGCCATGCGGAAGAGGCAGGACAATGACACAGAGGTGAGGAGAGCTCTCCCAGGCATCACTCTTTGCTCCAAGCTCAGCTCTAAAGGAGTCAAGGAGGCCAGCAGAGCCTCATTCTGCCTTCTGGGGCAGCACTGTCTTCGCTTGCAGTCAGTGGACCATGAGCTTGTATATGTAGTTTGGGTTACTGGCCCACCAGAGCCACCCCTGTGCTGAACCCCTTCTAAGCAAGGATGGTCACGTGCCCAGCTGGGCCAGACACGCATAAGCAGACATATGTTGGGTCGGAGCTTTGAGTAGATTTTGTTTCCTGGCTAGAAAAATGGGGCGATTCACCAAACACTCTTTTGCTTCCTTCCCTTCCAATCTTCTTTCCTCCCTTGCTTGCTTCTTCCCCTCTTTCTTTGTCACCCTCCATCTCCTGCTTTTTCTGAATCTACATGTGGTAGTCCTCCTAGGACCAGGACAAGCAACCGTGGGTACCAGAAAAAGTTCAAGCAAACACCTTTATTGCTCATCTTTTTATATCAGTTCTGGGATGTTGAGTCCAGATTTCATAATACAGAAGACAAGACACATTTGCTGGGCCATGTACTGGGCTATTTCCTAGTTTCATATCAAACAGTAGCCCCGAGATTCCAGGCTCCTACCATCTGGTGCCTCCAGTGCATCCGATCTCACCCGTTTCCCTCCTCTAAACCACTGCTCTGAGGGACACAGGTCACAACTCTGGGCGAGCCTTCCTGGAAGATCTAGTCCCACACTTTGCCTTGGGCTCCAGTGTTTTCTGTGCTGAGACAGCACTCAAAGTGTGGCTAGTATCTGGATTTGCCTGGATTGATGCCATGGCTTCCTGGCCTCCACCTTAGCCTCTCTGCAGGATGCAGCACAGATATCTTTATAACACCAGCTAGCTCACATCCCTCTTCTTCAGAGAGCTGTTTGATGCCTCCAGCCCAACACAGCTTTTCTCCAGTTAAGGGTCCTGTCTTAATGTCTCATCAGACCCTAGGAAGCTCCACCCCCTTTCTTTCTCCATTAGCTAAGCCACTCTCCTCCTCACTAAGGCTCCAGCAACAGGGCTGGACTTTTCAGAGACACTACTGCCCATAAGTTTGGTGCAAACATGTTCTTCAGCTGGCATGCCCTTCCTTCTTCCTTTTCTAGTCTTTTCCAAGAGACACCTTACCATTGAGGCATCCCTCGGTCACCGTACTTCAGGTCACATTCCAACCTCACAGTCCTAACCCTCTATCTCCCCGCGCCCGCTCTTCTACTTCTCTTATCTAATATATAATTTGCATAGTTATCATGTTATTTTCTTATGATTTATCTCCTCTTGTTATAGTAAAAACTCCCAGAGGACAAGCTTTTGTACCCCTCCCCTCCCCCTTTTCTCCTCTCCTTTCTTCACTTCCTGTATTGCCTTTCTTATTGTTACATGAGTTATTTCAAATACTCGACACACATATACCTGTATCCTTTATCTATGTGGGTTGTTTCATGTGAGGCTAACTTGGTCCTGAGCACCTGCTCTGTGGGAATCCTCTCAATAGTGGAGGTATGCACTGGGACCTGGGCCTTAGAAGATCACTAGTTGGGTTTGTTGTCTCTTCATCCAGCAGGCCAGATGGGACTGAGTAAATGGTAACTCATCAAATATAGGAAGAAGGACTAAAAATGTGACTTCTAGAGGGCTTTCTCATTATGATTATACTCCCAATTTATACCAAAAATAAAATAAAAATAAAAAAAGGTAACCAGGTGGCTCCAGACTGGAGTGGTTCCTTATTTATAAAGAAAGATGTTTTAGTAATTCTTCTGAGTTTTTCTCCAAGAATGATGGCTGCCTGGATGATCATGTCTGAATGTTATCCCACCACTGATGTCACTTCCCTTCCTTGGGTTCAGGACTTTCTCTGATGAGATCAACACCATCCCCTAGATCTGGGATTGAGGTTAGAGCCCGGCTAGTGGTGTACCTTTCTCTGCTTTGACCTTAACAATGAGAAAGAGGTTAACTCAGATGATGAGAAACTATTTAAATAGCGCCTTTGGCTCGATCTTCCTTCTAAAGCAAATCTATCTGGGCTCCATCATAGGAATCTATCTCGATGGTTGGCTCCTGTCTTTATAGAGAGTGGACCATTCACGTAACGATTTTATAGATTTCTTTCTTTTTACTTCAAGTTCCCACCAACAAGAGCCCCTCTTCACGCCGAAGCTGTGCTTTTCGATGATCCCTTGGTTCTTTTAGAGGGTTATCCCTCTAGACAACAGGGATGCGTATTTACTGTTATTTAGTAATATCTCTGTGCACAAATTTGCATTGTGTGTTTTGATGGCTTATCTCGCTGATGGAAAAGTACTTTATAACCCAGAGGCATTTCAGCAGATCAAGGAGATTCATTACCCTGGCGGTTTTTCATTTTCAGATAGAAATGAGTAGAAATTATCCAATTTCTCTTTTTATAATAACGTCCAATACATTTAGTGTCCAATTTCACACTGGCCCTTGATTTATCACAGTTGCCAGATGAACTGATGTCTGCTGACAACACGAAAGCGGGATGTCTCCTAACCCTTTAAGCACCAGGTACCAAGAGTAGAGAATAACACAGGAAGTTTCGCTCTGAAACACACCCCAGAAAACAATTAATTTATATCCTGCTTATTTGTTTCTTTCGCTTGTCCTGTCCTGTTCCAAATCTTGAGAGCATCTACATATTCTTGGAATTGGAATGGGTCTCTCTGAAAATTTTACTAAGAGCAACTAGCAAGTAGAGAGGTTGTTTTAACCCTTCAGCTTCAGTGGCCCCGAAGTTCCAATGGCTTGCATCTTCTGGACCTTTGCATGACCGCTTTTCAGAGAGTGTCGTCTCACTTCCTCTCTTCATCACTAGGGGGCGATGTGCTGCAGAAGGACTCGGGGTCAGGACCTAGCCACCATAGTTTATTGCCTGTCTGGCTTTGAATAAGTAACTGTCTCCCACGACCTGTTTTTTGATCTTTCAAGTGGATCCAATAAGAAGATAATAAATAATAAGGCAGCTTTCACCATGAAACCTCCCACATACTTAATTTCACTTAATTAAAGTGATATTTCAAGGTCACACCAGGGCCTCGTACCTATCTCAAGGTGGCTCTCCTGGAGAATCAAGACAGATGCTACAATGATAAAGCAGACACAGTTCCGACTCTGCAGATAGATTGAGGGTCGGTGGGCGACGGGTGAGGGGCTGAATTTTAAGAAAGAAGAACAGGAGGGAGGGCAGAGCTGAAAAGGAGAGCAAAGCTTTGGAGGCTATCCCGGAAGACCCTTGCTTAGCTTTCACTAGATTGGAATCTCCTGTAATTCCTGAGAGCTGATGAACTCATGGACGAACATCCTGTCACTTTTCTTTCTTGTCATCTCATCGTGCTATGACCACGAGGTCCCCTATGGGCATCTCCTCCAAGTTCTCCCAGGGCTGGTGGGAGGCCCTTCCTGCTGTCTAGTGCTATACTAGAAGGGGCTGACAGACAGGAAGTCTAAGCACAGGAAAGAGCAGAGCAGCTGGAAACCAAGGAAAATAGGAGCGGGCTGGACTGAGGAGTCTTGCTGCTGGCAGGGTTGGCCCACAGCCCCTGCCCAGGCATACCTCCTCACCCTCCTAACTACTAATGAGCTGGTCCCTCACCTAAGAAACATTATTATGAGTGTGTTTAGCAGTAGAATGAGCCTGGCTGGTCACCACTGCCCACACAGCAACTTTAGACTGCTGGGGTGAAGGGAACGTAACTGAGTGGCCGTGCACTTGAATAGCATATACAGTCCAAGGCCCAATAAGCGTGGCAAACAGATAAACAAGCAAACAAAGAAACCAAGCCCTGTGACCACTGGAGTGAATGGTGCATGGTAATAAAGCAACTTCAGGTCTTCGGATAGAAAGTGCTATAAATTCAAAACAGCTCCCACCAGCTCTACTCAGTCCCCCAGGAGCTGAGAGGTGAGTTACTGTCATCTCCAGTGCGTCTTTTCCAGCTTGGTCCAGTAAGTTGTCAAAGGCAGAGTGAAGAAGGCAAGGGAATGGTCCCTTTGTAGACCACTGCAGTGTAGAAGGAGGTGGGGCTACGGGAGGCCAGGGTTCTTCATATAACGCTGCACAACAAAACATTTCCTCTCTGTGTACTGTAATTTGTGGCCAATTAGGTGTAAATGCATTCTGGCTGAGCAGCTTCCATCCAGAGGTCAGCAGCTGTGCTTTCTAGTGGACTATATTCTAATCACAGGAGCATGAGCATCCTGGGAAGAATAACACGTTTGCATGGGTCTACCTTCATGCCTCCTTCTTCCAGAGCGGGCAGGGTACTAAATCTCCCTGGTGAGACTCTCACTATTGATATATCATGTTTGTTTGGTTAAAAACTCAATTCTGCCTGCTTCTGCCACTCCTGAGCCACACGTCAGCAGCACTCCCAACTTCCTCCCTAGTCCCCTGGACACAGTGACTTCTCCGTAGCAATAGTGGGAATGGATCCCAGACTATTGGGGTTGGAAGGGACACTAAAGAGTCCAGAGGTGACACGCACGGTCCTGTGGCAAGTCACGTTGTCCCGATTCCAGTCCTATGTTCCCTCTTTCCCTTTCAGTTCCCCCTTCCCTCAAACTGAAGCGGGTTACGTCTAGACCTATCTCATTCTTGGCCAGACATGCTCGGATTCCAAGAGAGCCATCAGTAGACCCAGGGTGGCAGGGGGAGGCAGGGGACACCGGCAAGGGCCTGTCATAGTTTGCTCTGTCAGAAGATGAAGACATGCTGCGTCTCTTGAAGCTCGGTGGCATTGTATCATCTAGGGATCTGAGATTTTAACCCAGAAAGCATCTGCTATCTGCTAGAAGAACAGTTGAGGCCCGAGGCAGCTTAGCAGGCAGGAAAGTAGGGCACGTTGAATTCTATACCCTGTGGGAGAGCTGCGGTCGGATGACAGGAACAGGCTGTGACCTCCCTGTTAGGGTCTTGGGGAAAAAATTGACTCCTGACCTCAGTCACCAAACTGGAGGTGGAAACAATGAAAGGGTTTTACTCACTAGAAAGACCTATTTTGTTCACTGAAGAAAAATCGCTCTAATGGGTGTTCATAAAATAATTCCTATTGAGCAAGACTATAAACTTAGCAGCATGTACCGTTCAGAAGACAGAAGAGCCAGGTGGACTGGGAAACACATTGCCTTTAAGTTAAATGACTGGGCTCTCTCTTACGGTCACTAGGAAATTATAGAGGGGAGCTGTTAGCTTGGCATTTCCTTTTTCAATAGTAAATCAATGGATCCTTCATTTTGACTAAATTGTTTTCCTGCCCTCCAGGGAAAATATGACACAAGCCTCATGCAGATACGGAAGGGAAAGGCCAGGCGGGGACAAAACATTTAATTAAATCCCCTTTTATAAAGCAGCCTCCCCTCAGCTTGACAAATGGATGAAGCAAAATGTGCTTATGCAGGCGAAACAATTAAGCAGGTCCATCACAGTTTACAAGCAGCTTGGCTTGAGGGGAGCTGGTGATCCATCCTGCGCCTGTCACGTGTGTGCTGGGGAGGTGACAGGAGCCAGGAGCCCAGCCTCCTCAGCGTGGCGGCCTGGGTTCTTCACTCCCTTCATGGAGCTAGGGTTAGTGCTGGGGTTGGAAGCACCTGAGGTACTGTGTTTTCAGGACAGCACGGAGAGTTATTTAGAATACCCCTTGGGCTGTATGTGTGTGCACACACTTGTGTGAGTTTGCATGGGATGGTGGGGGTGATATGGAAAAACAGTGTTGGAGGACGTCTGCTTTAGTCTGGTCCAGTCATTCCCAAACCTTTGCCAGGTACAGGGGAGTCTGAGGAGTTCCTGTTGAAGATGTTAGAAACAAATTTCCAGTCCCTCTCTGGAGAGTGCCATCAAGGCACATGGTTCTTGAGCAGAGACTGGTCTCCAGTTTCCAGCCACTGGTCTGAGGCACCTCAGCCCCCGGGACCAGACCATACCCAGTTCAGGAAGGTAACTGTTTAAGAGGACTCAGGGACTCACTTGATGGGTAAAGGTCACGTTATTGGCTAAACTCAGTTTCTTAGGTTTGAGAGCCCAGAGCTATTGCTATTATACCCATGACCTTCTGTGTCCTTACTGAGGTCTGTTCATCTGTAAATTAATCATTTATTCAATTCTTTTCTTGTTCAACATTGAACTCGCAAGTTTATATAGGCTGCTTTATGTCCAGCTGCAGATGTGTGGGCCCAGGGTATATGAACAGCACCTGTGCCCTGGAGAAACAGCAGTGCAGCGCATACGACAGCCTTCCGAATGCAGGACAGTCATGGGCATTGCCCACATGCCAGGCATCACTCAGCCTTTCCGGTGGGCCAACCCTGGGAGTCCTCCAAAAGAGCCCTGTGCAGTAGGTACGGTCAATCTCACTCCAAAGGTGACAGAGTAGAGGTAAAGAGGGGTAAAGAAATTCCCCTTGGGATGCCCAGCAGCTAAGAAAGGAAGAAGACCGAGAACTAGAATCTGCATTAGCCCATCGTCTAAGATACGAGCTTGTACCACCTCGGGCTCAGTTTGCTGTGCATTCAGAGTCTAATGCGGGGAAAGGAGAATGGCTTAGTCCCTGATGAAAAAAGTTCATCTAAGCATGAGACAGGTGGGATAAGGGAAACGGAACAAGACACCCTCTGAGCCACAGAGACTTTGGAAATAAGGGCCTGGAGGCTGTCGTCATACCTGATGTGGGGAGTCATGAGGGCTTCATGTGTGTGTGTCTTATCCTCCTACTTAGGTTAAACTCTTTGAGGACATTCTGTTCTTCTCTGTTTCTATTTCCCACCTTCTCCTTAGCATTCCCTACAACGCTTGCTTTCTGTATGAAGACAGAGGATGGGACAGAAATCACAGAGACTTGAGAGGCTGATGCATCTATTTAGGGCTTTGCTAGGTGGGATTCAAGACAAGATGTTTAGCCCCTGAGGACAAAGTAGGAGCCACTCACCCTGGGTGGGGGCAGGTCATTAGAACTCTGACATCTGACTTTGGCCTTAAACCTTAACAGAAAGAAGGCATTTCAGGGGCTACCCTGGCACCACATTCAGCTTGCCTCTGGTGTGATGGGGTTTTTGGACTAGCTGAATTAGCTGGCCCTAGATGCATTGTCCTCATGCATATCAGCTACCATCAAAGTATGCTCATGGCTGGAAAGGGCCATTGAGGCAGAGTGACTTTATAAGGAAGAGGGGAATCCCACTGATGGAAGTCGAGAAGGTGCTCGCTTCCCCCTGCCGTTTTCTTCTGCAGCAGAGACACCATTTAAAGACTTTGCGAGTGCTGAAAAAATGGCAATTTCAAAGCGTTTCCTGGAGGAAACCAGGAAGTCTTTCAATGGTAGGCTAATAAAATCTTTAGTTGCCCTATGCTCATGCCACGAGAATTGCCAGAGGTTTCTTTTCCACTCATTCTTGGCAGAGTGGGGAACGCACCTCATCAGGTGTGTGAAACTATTTAGGAAAAGAGCAGTGGGAACGTGGAAGGGCGAGCTGAGGGCCTCAGCCGGCCTTAGTTTCCCAGCAGAGCTTGCACTGAGCCCGGTGATCTGCTCTTTGATGGGAAATCCCAGAATGATCACAGCTTCATGGTTAGAAAGAGCATTGTGCCCCCAAAGGATTTTCACTAGCAAAAATGGAGTCTTTAAATACATTCGAGCAGAAGAGGCTTTGAAATGAGCCTCGCTGACTTAGGGGGCTACTCCTCCTGAGCACTTGGCAGAGAATTATGTATGGGTTTATAGGAACTGTTCTAGAGAATTCTCTTTTGAATTTAGGACTTGACTTGGGGCAACTCCATTCTGTGGCATCAGGAAGTTTCTCTTTTTGAGCAGGCTCACCCCTCACCAGGACATGGCTGTGTTGACATATCCTTGCTAGCTAGGTCTTTTTCATATCTACATTTTCCCTTCCTCTTACCGACACCCAGCTGCCCCTACTTTCTGTGTCCCCAGTGATGGTAAACACTTACCTGGTAACCAGTGAGTGAGTATCAGTAACTTGGAAGAATTGGAACCACACTCAGTTCTCCCCCTAACCCGGAACCTCTCTCAGTTCTCCCCCTAACCCGGAACCTCTCTCAGTCCTCACCCTAACCCCGTACGCTGTATTTTGTGGTAGAACACGCTGAGCGTTGTCTTGTTCCCAGGCTATGCGGAAATGGGTGTGCAGATATGCTAGGGAACGTGGGAAATGAACACCACTCCTGAGATTCTCATAGGAAACTTCAGACAGACCATTTTAAAACCAAATGGACATCCCTTCACTGTCAGATACCTTTGCACACGTCCACAGCCTCTTTATAGCCTGCCATCCTTCCTCTGCCTTGAGGAACCCGAGGGTCAGTCACGGGTGTCTTGTCATGAAAAGGTGTGCATATCCTGTGTTGATAAGGATAACCCAAGACTGGGATTGCCAGTTGTCATCTGAGAGCCAATGTCTGCCATGCAGCTATGTTCAAGTACTGAGTGCAGGCCCTGGTGGCCTGTGGTTTCCACCTTTTTGAGGTCTGCTTTTCTGTAGCCTTTCCGTTTCTCTTTCTCAGCCCTACAGTTGTAGTGTGGTCATAGATGGAGCAATCTTTAAAATATCATCTAAACAATCGGGCATTTGCACATCTTCCCCACAATGCACCTCACCATCACTCAGATCACTTGCTCCACCCAAATCTTCCATCTCATGACAACCCAGTGGCTGCCCTGGCTGACCAGCTCCTGTGTAATGGGCCCTCGCTGCTCCCTCCTGCAGCCCATGCCTTCCCTCTTCAGTGGCACCCTTTCATCACTCCTAGAAGAGAGTCTTTGCTCTCCGGATTTTACGGTTAAACTCTTCCTTATGGAGAAGGTTTCTGATCAAAGTCACTTTTCCCAGGAAGGTTGTCCTTCCTGAAATAGATAACTGTTTCCATTGTTGCCTTACCCTTCCAACACTTACCAAAGATCATCATATAAAATCATAAATCTTAATTGGTTCTTGTCTATATCACATTGAGCATCATGCAGTCTCTAGGAAATAGGTCTTTGTTCTCTGTCCTCATAGCATAGAGAAATGTCTAGAAGCAGCAGGAAGTGAACGTTTCTGAATGAGCGACCTGCAGAGAGTCTCACGTTAGCCCCATTTTACAGAAGAAAAAATAGAGGCTCAGATGACTCACTTGGAAAATGGTGGGACTGGGATGGAAGCAGAGTTCTAATTCCAGGAAAGACACACTTTAGCCCCTCTAGTTAATTGCTTGTTTTTGACAGGCTCTTTATAGGGAGCCCCAAAACAAGTGGGGCGTCAGTCTAATAGATTGACTCAAACAGGGCATAGGTACTTGTAGTTGAGAATGTTTAGTACCTAGATAAGGTGGAGAAGGGAACATTTATCTCCCTATGAATCTAGATGGGATAGGGGACTTTTGAAGCTAGAAGGACAAGGTCAGCACATGTGAAGGCACTGGGGTGTGACATGCTTTGGGTGTGGAGCACTTAAAATAGTTGGCTGTCTGTCTGGAGCGGGAGAGGAAAGTCTGGCCAGAATGGACGTATAGTGACACTGGTATACTAAGGTGGGCTTCCTAAGACAGGGCTTTGTGCTGCTGACAGTGATGTCTTCCATGAATGAGTACAGTGTGCCCTGCTGGTGGCTTCCCAAGCTCTCTCAAGCTAGAAAACCCGACAACCACAGTCCTGCTGTTCCCTGCACTGCTTGATCCCCACATGATTCTGTTTAAAGCTACAGGTTACACTAGAATGACAAGTGGCACCCGTGAGGCTAAGAATTATAAGGTCTTACTTAAAGCACATGAGAGGACAAGAGAGGACACAATGCTGTGTAAGGAGACCGTCAAGCTGACGGGGCTGGGGGTGGGGTGGGAATGGGAGATGCTTGACAAGGGTTTTCCTACTCAGCTGGAAGAATGTTCTCCGAGGTCATGGTCCTTTGATTGTTTCCAGTACTTAAGCATGATCAACGGCCATTTAAGCCATGTAATGTACAACGAGAACTCCAGTTACAGCCTCTGGGAAAGAAAGAGGCTTTTGAGTCCTCTGAAATGCTTGCTGGCTGAAGAGACACATTAAGACGGGCTGTAAAACAAACCATTCTCCAGGTGAGCAGAGCGTAGCCTGGGCTGGGAAGGGGAGGTTGACCTGGTCCCTGTCACCACAAGTTTGCTAATTATGATCCCTTAAAGCCTCTACCAAGATTCTTCTCTGTGCACGTGTGCCTGCTAGTCTAATGAGGTGAATGGTCTTTTTTGAAAGGTTTACGGCATTCTAGTATTTCAAGATATAATCTGTGCTGTTTCTACAGTCACTGCTTTGCTTTGTTGTGTTTCTATCCGTTTTAATCACTGTGGTAATGTGCTGCCTGCACCTGGAGGTGCTGCCCTGAAAGGCTATACTTTAAGATACAAACAACTGGATAAAGGAATAAATCCACAGATGACGGGCAGCTCATGGGAGTAAAGTCAGTGTCTAAAGGAGTTTCTTTTTTTCATCTTGGGATTGAGTGTGAGTGTGCAATGGTCTCTTCCAAGGCTATCCACAGAAATGTGATGTCCAAGGTCACCCACTGAGCAGGAGCAGAGCTGAGAATGCAAGGCAATAGTCCCAAAGGGTCTCTTAGTTCTGCGTAACTAGAATCCATGCTACCATGTTTAAATTCAATCTCACAGTCCCCACAAATCTAAAAGGAACAGCGACAATGAAGGTGAAAGTGTACATTTTCTAACTTAACTCTGGTAGCAATTGAATTCTAGTTCTTTTGGCCAGGAAACAAATTCCATAGGCTCAGTTCCTAACCTGAGTCATATTATACCAGCCATATACTCAGTGGCAGTCCTTGGCTTAATAAAATAGGAAATGAACCATTGACTCAGAGTTCCCTGACTTCCACTGGGAATTGCAATGACTTAAGCCACCTCAACACCCCACAGCCACATCACACAAGTTTCCGTATCTAAGCACAAGCAAGGTCAAAACAAAAGATGACATTTCATAAAAGAGTTGCAGCTACGTCTTGATGTTTTAACTGACTTCCTAAAAACACTTAGAATCAGCGCCAACTGTTTTCATGTAAAATGAAAAAGGAAATCAAACTCAACACTCTTGCAGCAAAATTCTTTAGTACTGAATTTGGCCAGATGCCTACGTTTTCTCTGTGTAAACAGGGTCAAGAGTGAGGTCAGCCAATTGGAAAGCAAGGTCCTGGCATCCTATTTTTCTTGAGCTCAAAGATGGCAATGAAGTTGCCAGGTTTCCACAAAATTGTGATGCAAATGTGGGGCCTAATGCCGTGGTTTGAGTGTGAAAGTCCCCAAGGCTCAAGTTTTGAAAGCCTGGTCTACAGAAGCCTGGCTGGAAGAAGTAGATGTGGGATGGGAGCGTGTCCCCTGTAAAGGCTGTCCTGTACCCCGTCCCTGGCTTTCTTTCTCTGCCTGTGGTCATCACTGAGGTGAAGAAGTTCTTTTGATAAATGCCCCCGCTGCAGTGATATCTTGTCCAGTCACATTGAGGGCAAATGTCCCCATTGCAGTGATATCCTGTCCAATCACATTGAGAGCAGATGCCCCTACTGCAGTGATATCTTGCCCAGTCACATTGAGGGCAAATGCCCCCACTGCAGTGATATCTTGTCCAGTCTCATTGAGGGCAAATGTCCCCACTGCAGTGGTGTCCTGTCCAATCACATTGAGGGCAAATGTCTCCACTGCAGTGGTGTCCTGTCCAATCACATTGAGAGCAGATGCCCCTACTGCAGTGATATCTTGTCCAGTCTCATTGAGGGCAAATGTCCCCACTGCAGTGGTGTCCTGTCCAATCACATTGAGGCCAAGTAGCTATGGAGTGAAAAATTGTCTGGAATCGGGAGCATAATAAATGTTCCTCCCTTTGATTTATCTGTATCAGGAGATTGGGTGTAGCTATGAGAAAAGTATCTAAGCTGGATAACCTAGGTGAGCTGGGCAGTGGTGGCACACACCTTTAATCCCAGCACTCAGAAGGCAAAGGCAGGCAGATCTCAGTGAGTTTGAAGGCAGCCTGGTCTACAAAATGAATTCCAGGATAGGCTCCAAAGCTACAGAGAAACCCTGTCTAGAAAAAAAAGAAAGAAAGAAAAGTAAAGTATCTGATGTGACATGTCCAGGACTCAGTGCTGGAGCCTAGAGCATTTGGAACAGACAGAAAACAATTTGAGAGGTTGGGGGAGATGGCTAAGTCAACAAAGTATTTGCTTTGCAAACATGAGGACCCAGGTACAGTGGTACCTTTCTGTGTCCTCAGGCTTGGTGATGGGGTGGGGTTGAAGACAGGGTTTTGATCCCTGGGTTTTGCTGGCCAGTCAGTATAACCAAAAGGTGAGCTCAAGGCTAGTGAGAGAGATGCAGTCTCAAAATATGAGGTGAACAGCACTGATAAAGATGCCCGATGACCTCTGGGCCCTGCATGCACATGCATGTATACGTATACAAACAAACACACACACACACACACACACACACGGGGGGGGGGGGGAGACTGCAGATTCTCTCTAGGGAGCTGGTTCCTGGGAGGACTTGTTATTTGCTGGTAGTTCTTTTAAAAAGTCCTCCTGTTACTTCTCAGAAATAGTCTCAATTCATGCACAGTGAGTCCTGTGCACCAGGTTGGGTCTGTCACAAAAAGAGCTTTTCTTTTTCCCTTCCTGATCTTTTCTGCCCCACTCCTATCTCTGTCTTGGCTTTGCCAAGTTTAGGGAATGTTGGGAAAATGTATCTCAGCCATTGAGAGAAGATGGGACTGGCACACAAGCAAAACCATGGGCCTTCGATGGAGCAGGGCCAGTCTGATCACTGGAGTTTGATGGAAGTTGGAATTGAAGGGTGCTGATGCAGGGAGCAAGGTAGATTTGGTGAGAGACTTGTAAAATCGTTTATTGATGGCTTCTGCTCCAGTGAACTGGAAAGATCATCAGTTTAAAAAAAGTAAGCTGAGAAAGAAGAGATGGGGGCTCGAGGAGAGTGGAGGGGAGCCAGCTAAGCAGTGCGAAAGAGAATGGGCTTGGGAGCTTCAGGATGATTGATGGGCCCAGTGCCTACTGTATGCCAGGGGCTGTGCTAGGAGCTGGGAGGCAGACTCTCTCTCCCCCTCAGAAGTCCCACAGTCTACAGTGGAGAACTACCATTCGGATATAGAAGAGGAGTACTTTCTGGGTCTGGGATTTATCAGGAAGAGAAGTTTGAGGACATCGGTGGCTAGAGGCCAATCAGAGAAAGGTTCTCAGAGGAGCTGACTAATGTCTTTTGGACATAAAGAGGAAATAGTGACCACCCAGTAATGAAAGTAGGAAGGCTGGCTGCCTTGATAAAGAGAAAAAGTCCTGTGTGGGATTATGTGACATACTGCGGAAGAAATGAAAGAATATCAGTTTACTGAAATGTAGGGTATGTGTGCATATATACACACACGGTCATAATGTGTACAAGCTTACATGCATGGATGGATGTTTGACAGGAATCCCAGAAATATGTCTGCTGAATGTCATGACTAGCACATCCGGCCTTCCTATTTCCATGCAATGTTCGTCACACACTTGAAACTACCTCCATTCCCTGGATCCCAGACTGCAAACACACTTGCAGAAAGCCTACCTACCTTGTGTTCTCTGTTTCTTATAACATATACTGAAAGCAGACGGATACACTGAATACCCAGTAAGAAGCAGACAGGAGATATAAACACAGGCCACAGTTTCATTTCATCTTGGTCCCTGACCAGACTATATACTCTGAGGATTTGGCTCAGTGAGCTATTAAAAACAGATTAAGAAATGTTTGTATCAAGGATTCAAAGCAGAGATATTAAGTAAAACAAATAAATAGAAAAAGGAACCTCTGCCATAGCTTTATAAAATGTGTTTACTCCCATAGTCTTTGGTGTTTTAGTTTATTTTGCTTTGCCATCAACCGAGAAATTCTTGCTGAAAAGCACTGCCTCAAAATCAATTTACCTCAGAAAAGAAAAGAAAACAAAACAAAAAACCAAAAAACCCACCCTGTTTGCCAACCATGAACACATATACTAGAGTGGTGGTTTGAATGAAAATGGCCCCATAGGCTCACAGGGAGTGGCACTTTTAGAAGCTCTGGCCTTGTTGGACTAGTGTGGCCTTGTTAGAGGAAGTATGGCAGTGGGGCTGGACTTTGAAGTTTCAGAATCTCAAGCCAGCTCTCATGTCACTCTATATTTCTGCTGCATGTCCATCCAGACGTAGAACTCTTGGCTACTTCTCCAGTACCATGTCTGCCTGAATGCCGCCATGCTCTGAACTGTAAGCCACCCCAATTAAACGTTTCCCTGTGTAAGAGTTGCTGTGGTCATAGTGTCCCTTTGCAGCAATAAAACCCTAACTAAGACACACAGCCGGGTAAACTGTGGCTAGCAAATGCTTTATGTGACTTCTGTTTAGAGTGGGATAAAGTTAGCAGCTGTTGATGGTGATTGGGAGCTTCCGAGTCACTGCTTTCTAAGACCCAGAGAAAACAGCCCCACTGAAGCCCCCGATGTTAGAGCATTTGGGAAAAGAAACTACTGGCTTCCTGCTATCTCATTTCAGGGACAGAATATCCTTGTCTGTGTGCATTGCAGAAGAAACTGGGAAGCTGCCTGTAGTCCCTCTCTTGGGCTCAACTTAAGAAGGGGTGCTGTCGCAGGGCAGGCCTTGAAGACTAAAGCTAGGGGTATAATGTCAGTCCCACAAAGTCACAGGCTTTTTTCTCTGAGTCTATGCTTTATCTGTTGCCTGTCACAGTATGGTTGAGGGCTTTAGTTACTTTCCCCATTGCTGCCACAGAACACCTGACCAAAGCAATGGAAGGAAGGATGGGTTTAATTCATTCAGCCTGTAGCTTGAGAGGAAGTCCATCATGGAGGGAAGGCGTGGCGGCAGGAGCGTGAAGCCCATGTCCATATTGCGTCCATAGTCAGGGAGCAGGGGAGGTACTGCCACTACTTAGCTCTCACTTTTCCTTCACTCAGGATCCTGGCCCATGAAACGGCCCTGCCCTTGCCTAGGGCAGCTCTTCCTACCACAGTTACTCTAATGACAAAATTCCTCACAGATATGCTGTCTCGGTTATTTTTCTATCGCTACACTAAAGCTCTAAAAGAAACGTGGGAGGAAAGGGCTTATCTTACAACTCCCAGGTTATGCTCTATCGCTGAGAGAAGTCAAGGTAAGAACTCTGGGCAAGAATGGGGAAGCAGGAACTGAAGCAGCAGCCAGAGAGGAGTGCTGTTTACTGTCTTGCTCCTCCTGGCTTGCTCAGTCTGCTTTCTCATGGACCACCTGCCCAGGGATGGCACAACCCACCTTGGGTTCGGCCCTTCCTAATCAATCTTAATTAAGATTATGCCTAACAGACTTGCTTTTGGGCAATATGATAGAGGCGTTTTCTCAGTTGAGAGTCTCTCTTCTTTAATGATTCTGGTTTGTGTCAAGTTAATATACAGCTAACCAACACACCTACCCAGTGGCCTCTCTCTTAGGTGATTCTAGATGCCATTAAGGTGACGTCACCATTAACCACCACAGTGTGAATGGAGATGGCAGAAGATGAGGGTGAAAACTGGGCATTTGTGATGTAACACTCTATCTGGAGGGGATAAATATCCTGTAAGATGGGCCAGGCTGGAGATGCCAGGCATGGGATGCAATGACTGGTCACAGGGCCTGGGAATGAAGCAGTAAGGCCAGGAGAAGATGTCACAGGTCTGTATCATAAATGTGGCACTTTCCACTTGTCAGCTGTAGCTTTGGTAAAAGGTGATAAATAATCAGAGGGGTCCTAAGGGGATGATGGGGAAATCTAAAAAATGCACCTGTCTAGTAGAAGACACTAAATCTGTAGGAGTCTGGAACTCATCAGAGACTCAAGTGCTAGCAAATGCAACATGGTCAGCATAGAACCCATCAAGATACTCTGTTGCATGAGGAAAACCGGAATCTTCCTGCAGAACACCAAGAAATGAGCTCCTGGAACCAGGACAAAGCTTTAAATTCCTGTTATGCACCCTCAAGAACATGCATTGATGAGGAAGTCCCCTCTGTGTGTTGTGATTGTCATTAATGAATAAAGAAACTGCTTTGGACCTATAGCAGGGCAGAACTTAGCTAGACAGGGAAGATGGAACTGAATGCTGGGAGAAAGAAGGACAGAGTCAAGAGAAGCCATGGAGCTGCCAGAGTCAGACATGCCTAATATTGGCTGGTAGGCCACAACCTCATGGTGATATACAAATGAATAGAAATGGGTTAAATTAAGATATAAGAGTTAACCAATAAAAAGATAGAGCTAATGGGCCAAGCAGTGATTTAATTAATACATTTTCTGTGTGATTATTTTGGGGCTAAGCTTGTTGGCCGGGACCAACAAGTGGGCTTCCTCCCAACAACGCACTAATCTTGGACCAGTATAAACAGGTTGGAAGGGCTGGAGAGGCGCCTGCATAGCTAAGAGGACCTGCTGCTTTCAGAACCCACAGGCTAGCTCAAAACCATCTGTAATTCCAGATCTAGGGGTCCTACATCCTGTCTGGTCTGCTCAGGCACTGGGCATGCATGTGTTGCACAGATATACATACAGGGAAAATACTAATGCACATAAAAATATTTTTAAATGTTAAAAAGGCTTTTCTTGTTAATAGAAACATTGAAAGCAATTAATTTTTAGCAAAACGTACTAAAATTTTAACCATAATTACCTTCATGTGAAATGAACCAGGCAAATACAATTTTTAAATAATATTTTATTTCTAATTTTAGGTAATAAACATTATTTTAGTGTGTACAAAAAATTAACCACTTGATCAAATGCCTGGTATTGACTAATAAAACACAGAATTAAGTTTAGTGTTTTGAATAATAATCTTCAACTCTTTGAGAATCCTATTAAAATGACAAAAGTACTGAATAAAATAGTAGGCTCATGATGAGGGGGAGTTAAAAGGAGAGAAAAGTGGGATTATTTTGATGGCTATGCTAGAATAAGCTGTAACCCACAAGACACAAGGGCAGCAGGCAGAGCAGCCTGAGGGGACAGTAGAAAGCCATGAGCAGTCTGTGGCAGCCACGAGAGTAGCCCACCAGACCCTCCCTGGCACCGCGCTGTGCTCTTGGCACAGAACATGGTTTGTCTGCCCGAGACTCATGCTAACAGGTTACATCTGGGAGGAGAGGGAGGAAAAAGGCTTGAGGTGACAGTGGAGACCCTGATGTCCAGACTAGACTCTGCTGAAAATAAAGGTAACCAGTACCGCTGACAGAGGACAAATGCCAGAGACGGTTACCGTCTCCAAAATGGGTGCAGCTTCATTACTGACTGTATGCTATACAGTGATCCCAGCTCTGAAGAGAGTTGAAAGAAGAAAACAAAGAAAGAAAAAGAAAAAAACATTCTTGGAAACATTCCTCTGGCGTTTTCCCAAACCAGATAGCTGCCCTGAGTACAATGAAACTGTCATTAAGCCATATTTTGCCTTTAATAGGCAGTTCTCCGTCTAAAGCAATTTCCTCAATGGGATGCTAAGTGTAAACCTGAGCACTATTTTTAATAACTCCAGTTAGAATCCCATATTTTGGTTATGCAATTGATCTTTGGGGTAGACATGAAATGGGCATTTTAATGCAATTCCTTGGATTTTACTCTGTAATTTTTCTTAAGCGGTTTCATTTAGATTTAAAATGTGCATTACCAGGTAAAAGGTTATAACAGATGAAAAAAAGAAGACTTAATTTTCTGATGAGAAACTAAAGATTCCAGGGAATTGAATGATGTTGATGAAAGTGCTGCAATCTATCCAAGTCGGGGTCTATGCACTGCTACTGAGCCAAAATGAACGAGAGAAGAGGAGCCCCCGCTGCCTGGGGCTGAGAACTACACCATGTTCCCATTGCTCAGGCACCTCATTGTTCCACACTGTCAGGGCTGGAGATGAACACGGGGCAGAGGCATTAGCACAGAAGGAAGATGGGACCATTGTGTTTATTTCTGGGTGAAGGCAGGGCTGATATCTATCACAAAATGACATGTCTCACAAACAGCAACCAGACGCACATCTTACTAATGTGTGGCACATTATAATAACAAATATTATAGAAAAAGACCGGGACTACAAAAATTATAATGGGAAATTTGATGTACACCTTTTATAATCTGCCCAATTTTGGAAAAACAGATCTATTGATGTGGGGAAGCTGAATGAGTTGTAGCTAACCCAATACATGCATACAGATCATTATTCCTTAAAGCATCAAATACACACTTTCTTCATGCATTGAAAACATGTACCCACTTGTTCTTGGTTACAAAGAAAATGTCATATTTTTAAAGGGAAAATTATGGTGGTGTCACTCAACGTTAGAGCCCTTGCCTAACATGCCCAAGGTCCTGGACTCAATCCCCATCACCGAGAAAAAGCAATTAAGTTTGTCAGGCATGACGCTGCATCCCTGTAACCTCAGCTGACAGATCAGGAGTTCAAGGACAGCCTGGATTACATGAAACTGTCTCCCAAACAAAACAACAAAATCCAAAACATTGAAAAAGTTATTAAAAAGGTAATCATTTGGCAAGAAAGAAACTCTCTCTCTAGGAATCATATGTCAAGGGCTGGAGAGACAGTTCGGTAGGGAACATGGCACTCTATATGCAGGAGAACCTGAGGTTATAGCCCAGAACCTGTGATCAAAAGCCAGGAGTTGTGGCAGATTCTTATAACCCCAGAGCTGGGGAGGAAGAAGCAGGCAGATCCCAGGGGTTCACTGACCAGGTAATGCTGGATGAGCTACTGCCGAATGAAAGACTCAGTCAAAACAAAAATGGCAGAAGATGCTTGAGGGAGAATTCCTGAGGTTGTCTTCCAGTCTCCACACATATGCACATGTGCACACATATAAAAGAATTAGATATCTAGAGCAAATTAAACCGAGTCATCTCAAATATAATAGTTGAATTGAACAAGCTTTGCCAGTGGTGATGCTTAGCTGGGGAGAACAGGATTGTTGGAAAGAAGGTATTTATATGGTACTCAATTATTGCCCAACAGATTGAAAGTAAATTATAGAGTAAAAAATTGTACCTTTGTAACAGGTGTTACTACTGTCCCAAGGGAATGAACTGAGCATCACGACAGTGGACACCCGGATGAAGCATGCGGGGCAAGGCCCCCAAATGCACAGACAAAGCAAGCTATGCACATTATTACACACACAACACCACCAGTGGGCATTCTTGCAAGAAAAAACATACTCAACCTGAATTTTAAGGCTTGACCTAATTTCTAGTTTATAAGAAATACAATACAGGAAAGAATATATTAATTGACACTACAAAAAAAACAAGCCCAGAATGTGGACAAGCATATAAAACAACTGACCTGGTTTCTTCTATAAAAATCAATATGACGGAAAAAAAAGAGTAAGGTCCCAATACAATATATTACCTTGATTAAATCCTGAATTTAAAAACACCTATCAAGCAGTTTCTGCAATAACAAGGAACATTTGAACATCTACTGAAAATAATGCTGTCGTAATGTCTTTTTAGATGTGTGTTTTGGATACTTAATAGAATGTCTTTATCCTTTAGCATTAGGTAAGAAGAATATGTCTGTCCCAATATTCAAACAGAACAGGGAAAAATAGAAAAATAAATATAAAGCATGTAGAAGACAGTCTGTAGCTAAGTGGTGAGTGCTTGCGTAAGATATGTAAAACCCTGGGCTCCATCCCAGTACTACAAAGAGATCCTTTACACAGAGGTATAGTTAGTGTATGTGCACTAACTGTGTGTGTGTGTGTCTGTGGCATATCACGTGTCATAGAGACACTGGAAAGGTGATTAAATACCTGCCTGTGAAATGACTTAGCGTGCTTATGCTCAGTAAGTCTACTTCATTGTTGCTGTCTCCTGAACTCCAGTTCTCTTTTTTCCTGCTTGCTTTCTCAGTTGTTGAGAGTGCTATGAAGTCCTCAGTTCTAAGTGTGGGTTTGTCCATCTCTCTTTTGGGATCTGCCAGACTTGGTGCGTCTTGGAAAGCAATGTGTGCTCATTCTCTGTCGCCATACAATCTGGATAAACTGATCCTTTCATCGTTATATAAGTTCTTCTTTTTTTTAACCTGAGAAATTTTCTTGCTCAGACAATTTTTACGTGCAAGGCCTCATTGGGGGTTTGCATGGCGAAGTTTTTCTAATTACCTTATGTTTAACTAACTGTA
This sequence comes from Microtus pennsylvanicus, assembly GCF_037038515.1. Lineage (NCBI taxonomy): Eukaryota > Metazoa > Chordata > Mammalia > Rodentia > Cricetidae > Microtus > Microtus pennsylvanicus. Next base: position 28,410,748 of record NC_134581.1, read on the forward strand.
TCACACTTACATCATTAGTCAAGTATGTGTCTTATGGGCAACACATAGTTGATTCTTAGTTTTTATTCGTTGTGACTATTAATTTTATTTAATTGATACAATAATTGATGTATCTGGATGGTGTTGTAAGTTCTTCTATATATGTGTTGCTTTTATTGGTTTATGAATAAAGAAGCTGCTTGGGCCTGTGATGGTACAGAGTAGAGCTAGGTGGGAATTTCAAGCAGAGATAGAGGAGAAAAGAAGGTGGAGTCAGAGAGATGTCATGTAGCCACCAAAGAAGTAGGATGCCCGCCTGCAAGAACCATACCAGTAAACCATGAGCCTTGTGGTAAAATATAAAATAATAGAAACGGGTTAATTTAAGATGTAAGAGCTAGCCAGAAATATGCTTAAGCTATTGACCAAATAGTATTGCAATTAACATAGTTTCTGTGTGATTATTCCAGGTCTGGGAAGCTGAGAAACGAATGAATGGGTGTAGATAAATTATCTTACCACTTGACTTTTGATTGGAATATTCTTCTTCTATCCTGTTGCTTTCTGAGGGGAGGTGCTGTTGAATTTATTTTGTATTCCATTGTAGTATTAGTTCAAATTTGAAATATACTCTGATTATTTACATAGTTTTGTAATCAGAATAGAAATTAGAATATAAACATGTAATTCTTCATAATCTATTTTAAATGGAATTTTTATCACTTTAAGTAGATCTTAGAAAACTTACTATTTTCTAGACCTTTATACCTATCCACCCTCTCTTTTGAAAATCTGTAATGTTAATTTTTTTCTTTCAGCAATACGTAGGGTTTTTAAGATACCAAAGAAAAAAAAGTCCACATATTATACTGTACTAATGCCTGCTGTTTCTACATCCATCATATCTGCGTTCTTTCCCTTTCCTCCACGATTGGTTCTCTGTCCTCTGAAGGAATTCCTTTTGTGTGTTTATCCAGAATGGGTCTGCTGGTGAACACACACTTTCATTGTTGTTAGAAGGGAAGATCTTAATAACCTTCAAGTTTACCAAGTTCTTCATCTCCCATCTTTTATTTTGCCATTAAGCCAATCCAGTAGATAGTTCACTTTAAGCATTGCTTTTAGGTTCTGAAAGCTTCATTTATTTCCACTTCGCATCTTTATTTTTCTGTTGGTTAAATTTTAGTTTATTTCTGTTGGGTTTGCTATTACTTTTTTGTATGTATGTGTATATGTTTATGTATGTGTATGCATATGTGTATATGTGTGTGCATGTGTGTATCCGTATATATATATATATATATATGTATATGTCTGTGCATATGTATATACTTGTATATGTGTGTGTTTGATTTTACTTCTTGATGCATGGTCATAAAAGCCTTATTTGTGTCATCTTTAGGTTGGCATCTATTGCATTTTTATTTGTGATATATAATTTTATACTTAGTGATTATGGGCTTATCTTGGAGAATTTGAATATTATGTGAAATGATTCGATCAGATTATCTTGTGAAATATTTATTATTTTTTCTATGTCAGGAGCCAATTTCCTCCTAAAATCATTACAGGAACCATCACCCTGGGGAGTCTGCAGAGAACCCCACACCCCTAATTGTGTTAAGAATGGTTCTATTGACAGAGCCTACCCCACACCCAAATTGGCTGTTAATGAGAGCTATCTGTTAGCGGAACCCACCCCACATTCCAAACTATCTAGGGAGCTAGGTGAGCCAGGCCTACTGTGACTTGACCGAAGATAACCTCCTGCCTACGTGACCAACGAGGACCATGTGACCAACGTGAACCACGCGGCAAGAGCCCAGAACCCTGTGCCCATCCCCCCAACTCCTTACCCTATAAAAGGTTGTATCTCGTCCCTAATAAACGGAGGCTCTGACAAACTTTGCATGGCCTTCTTCCTGTCTCCTAGCCCATATCTTCCAGGTAGTGCCTCTCCGTGACCCTGGAATAACTGAACTGCCAGGCGGGCTACTAACCCTAGACTAAGTGGCCCGCCAAGGCAATCGACATTTCTAGGTAGAGGGCACCAGCTCTCACCTGTCTTGTGTTGCCTGTGGTTCCAATCATCAGTTTAGTTTCAAAGCTTTTGCAGTACTATTCATGTCTTACATGTGTGCCGCCCACTGTTCCTTCTGACTTGGGCTCTACTATGTAGCTTGTCTCTTGGTGCTGTAGTGTGATATTTAGGGTTAGCTAAATACACACAGCTCGAGAAAAAGCCCGCAGTTAATGGTAACTTCACAGAGCCACCTGCTTGAGCCTCTTCCGGCACAGTTATCTTCTCATGCTACAAGATTCCTCAAAGCCTTTCACCCGCTCCTGAAGAATTAAAGTCTTCAGGTCTCCTGAAATGCTGGGCATTTCCCATGCCTTCTCCACAACATTGCACCTGCTCTCCAGCATCGTTGGTGAGAGGAGCAGGAGAGAAGTTGCAATGGGACTATTCTCCACAGTTCCTTTTGGGGGAATTTCAAGTATCTTTTCATTTGTTAGTGCCATAGTCACCTGCTGCCTCATGCTTGTCTAAGATCAGGGATTAAAACAAAACAAAACAAAACAAAAAAACAACAACAAAAAAGAACTACAAACCTAGGGACTCTTCCCATGCCTGCCTTTCTCCCTCTTTTCCTCCCTCCTCCTTTCCTTCCTTCCCTACTCTTTTGGCCTACAGTTTTGTGACTTGCCTTTTCTTTAAACCAGAAGCAAAGAATTTCCCTCATGGTTCTTTTTCTTTTCCTTGATGCACAAATTCATTCACTGAACTGCTGTAGGGCCCAAGACAAGAGACTCAAGAATACAGAGGAGGGAAAGGGAACCTCCCTGCTGGCCTGAGAATTGGTTTACTCCCTGAACTGTTACCTTTTGCTTTTACTTTTCTTTCTCTTTTTGTTATTAATTTTTAAAGTTAGGTTATAAAGTAATAGGTTTCATTATATTATTTTCATATACCTGTGAAATATTTTGTTTTTATTCACTCCTCCTTCCTACTGCCCTCCTTTGTCCCCTTCTGGCCTCCTGTTGCCGGGCTCCCTCCTGCTGCCTCCTACTTAAAGTATTTCACTCCCACCTTGTTTCCCTTTCTTTCCCTTCCCTCTCATGATCCTTCTTTCATCACACACACACACACACACACACACACACCAAGAATTTGCAGATGAGATAAAATGTGGGGTTTGTTCTAATTCTGATTTATTTTGCTTAACATAACAAACCCAGTTCCATCCGTTCTCCTGCAAATGCCATGATTTCATTCTTCCTTATGGCAGAATAAAATGTCACCCTGTCGTGTATAACATGTTCTTCTCTATCTGTTCATCTGCTAATGGGCTTCTAGGCTGGACCTACCATTTGCTTTTAGAGTCTTCCATAATTGCTACTTGTACTGGGTCAAGGGCTTTGAGTTGCATTTACCGAGAGACAGGGGGGTGGGCACAGATGCTCTATTTTAGCCAGGACTGGGAGTTTTCCAGTCACCCTTGAATAACAAGTTCCACAAACTGCAGTTAAATCATTTTTGTCAGACTTCATATTTCACGTAAATCTTTGTCTTTTACTTTAAAAAAGGCAACTGTTTTGGCTGGTGCTTTCTAACAGTCAGACACATTGCCTTCCACAGAGTGGAGTGTGGTTGTTTGGTAAACTTACCACACACACATGGGTGAAGCTCACTGATGCTGACATTCAGAGAAAATAAGTAAGAACAGGGCTAGTGGAGTGTGTGACTGGAGGCTATGGCGCTTAAGAATGCAGCTCTGAAACTGGGGAGATTCTGTGTCTGTAAGCACAGCACAGTAAAGCACCAGTTGGTGCTGGGAACATAGGAGCAGCTAACTCATATCACTGGTTACAAACATGCCGTTCCTATAGGTCCGCGGTAGATTGCTATAGTTGGCCCACATCTATAATTAATATGTCAAATTAGATTGATGTTAGCAATAAATACCTAGATTTAGACATCATTATAGAAGAATCTATAGAAAGTAGAAAATAATTTCCAAAAGGGCACAGTGGGTGAGAAACAGAAAGTAGAATTCTATTTCAGGGAGTGAACTGGTTGCCCATGTTTCACGAGGCAAAGTATTTCTCAGGTCTGTTGATTGAGATAACTTGATATAAAATGTGTAAGCTGGTTTAAAATCAATATAAGACATAAACATAAAATATAAATTGATAAAATGGCACAAGTCAGATATTTGAAAAATGCATAAGCAAGGTTTACTATGTGAAGATGGAAATAGGAGCGTATCTAGGAAGACTCTGTTTGAGCTGCTGGACGATTGTAATGGTTTCCGTGAGATTTAAATGAAGTCTATCCTTTTGAATGCATAAGTAGGAGAGTTGTCTCTTAAATTGATGAATATAGTTACAGTACAAAATGAACTAAACTCTCCAGAGACTATTTCTTTCTATTTTCCATGAAAACAAGCTTCCACAAATGAAGCCAATTAATAACACTGTATTTGTGATTATCACAATAAGCAATAAGTATGTGGCTAAGAAAAGGTGCAGAGATATCCTTTGGGTTTACAGAGTATTGGGCATCTGTTGTATGTTTTCATTTCTTGTATGCTTAATACCCAATGCTCCTAAATTCTAAAGCAGTATTATTGCTATCACTCTCATTTTATGGTTAAGAAAACTGAGGAAGTGAGAGGCCGAATTTGGAGCTTTTAGCCCATACTTCTAAGAGATAGAGTCAGGGAACGACTAATTTTCAAACTCTGTTTGCTGTGCACGCATGTATGTGTGCATCACACACATGCGCTATTGTTAAGTGCTGCGGGAACTTCCTCCGCTCCTTCAGCCAATAGCCACTGAGATACCAGTCCATTGGGGCATGGTCTCTCTCTCTTTAAAAAAGCAGCGACTGCTCTCCACTCGCTTTCTTGCTTTCTGCTCTGCTTCGGGCTCCTAGACTCCTTTCTTGATTGCACAGAGGGATTAATCATAATTCCAAACTGGTGTGGGATTGTTTGTGACTTACGCCTTCATCTGGAAGCCCATTCCCCCCAGTCCAGCCCAGACCACCGAAGAGACAACATGTGACTTACCCGGCTGAGAAAGGTACCAAGCCATGAGGCTAGCATAGATAAGAATAATGGGTTAATATAAATTACCAGAGCTAATAAGAAGACTGAGCTAATGGGCCAATCAGTTTTATAACCTATGGAAATCTCTGTGTGATTTTCTTTGGGACTTGCCAGTTGTGGGGTACCAGGTGGGACAGAAACCCCAACAAGCCAGCCCTCATGTTACATACAGTTAAGCATGCTTAGGAACTTTGGTGCTTGGGAGGAAACCAAATAGATAAATAGTAGGAGCACTTATTATAAGCATCCCTTCACTAAATTATTGGTGTTTCCTCACTTCAGTAATACAGGAAACTTTGTGTGTAAGCACTTGTACTTAAACCTGCTACTGTTTATATATAAAATATATGTATATATATCATCCATATATAACATATATATGATATATATATATATACACACATATATCTGGACAGAACTCTCCTTATCTCTGTGTACATTCCAGTGATAACTATTATAGAACTTAGCCAGTGGGCAAAAGTAATAAAGAAAGCATTTTGCATGGCTCTGGGCCAAAACCCAAGAATCAGTTTTAAATATACAACCAAAATACCAAACACCAGAGGAGTCAAGCTATTTAACAGGCATTTCCCTGTAACGGACACAAGTTGGTGCACACAACTTTGTTTCCTAGATTTGAAGAGAGAGTATGGGATGTCTTGGCTTGAATGGGGGAGGGATAATACATTCCTGTAATTCCTTTAATTCTAGGTTGTAGCTGAGGAAGTCAGATTTCCTCCAGGTCAGGCCTGGCTTTGTTGAACTTTAATTGTTGCAAGTCACTGAGAAAGACTGCATGGAGAATCTCTGTTCCAAAAGTGTGCCTGCCCAGTCCTTCCTGGAGCAGAGAATTCCCGCAGGCATTCAGATGAGCTCCCTTCTGCAGGTGGGAGCAGAATGCATTATCTCGGGGCATGGGCTTTCTGTTCAAGGTGTTGGGCTCACAGTTTTCTCAGTCTCGCCATGATGCCACATTGCCAGGGTTTACCCATGCTGAAGGGTAGCTCCAATCATCCCCCCAATGCTAGAGTTTAGAGACACAAAGAGAGAGGTTCTATGCCTAGATTTTATGATCTAATATCGAACACAAAATAGCTCATTACTCAGTCAAAGATGGCTACGATTAGACGTTACCATCATTCTGCCCAGGGTGCTTTGCAGTGTCGTCTGGATGGCAAGTTCTGTGCTACATCTGTAGAAGAAGCTGTGATTCCAGCTGTGATTGAGAAGGCAGGTCCTACATCTGTAACTGGGGAATGTGGCAAAGGCTCACCCTGTGGCCTGGGCCCATTCTTGTACCGTTTGCTGAAAGTCGGCCAGCTCCACACCGTGCCCAACCCTGAACCATGAAAGGCATTACCACCCCAGTTAGTCAAGTAGTACCACTTCCACAGGGCTGGGCCTCTGGACTTTGGTGCTCTTTTGTAAGCACTTGTGAACTTTTAATTGATGTTCCTGTTTACTCGTCTCTGGGCTGGGGGGTGGGGGTATAGGGGGTGGGTTGGGAGTGGGGGTGAAGAGGGTCTTCACAAACTGTGTGGTCATGTACCTCATAGGAGGTTTGAAAACCTGAACTCTAACCAAGGAGAAACTCTTCTTTTCTTTTAGCATCCAAAATAACATGGGAGGAATCCTTTTCCTTTAATATTTAAAAAGAAGCAAATACCCGATTTATTTGAAATTGCTTCCTTAAATATATTTTACTATCAACTTTAAAAGAAATTAAGTTGCTTTAAAAAGTCAAGAACTTCGCCCTGTGGCTAGGACCAGGCTTAAGAGCGAGCTTGCCTCAGAGGTGGAAATCTCTATTTGTGTCTCCAAGACATGACCATTGCTGTTTGAGTCATGTCTATCAAAGAGAAACGGATGGTATTGTTACTCATCGTCACCAACAAAAGCATTTTCCTTTCTCTCCTCCTGTGGATAGTTGTAACTGAATGAAAAGTTCTATCAGAATTGAAAAAGAAAACCTAATTCAAGGGCTTTCCAAATAATTTAAGAGAAGAAAATGTAAAGCTCAAGAAGAGAAGGGCTTGTAAAATACGTAAACAAATCATATTCTAGTGAGGCCGTGGGGCTCGTGTGAGAGCATGCTGGCCTCCTGTCCCTCAGCTTTCGCCACCGGTGTTCTATCCAAGTTGCAGCTTGCCTGCTGTTGTTCTGTGAACAACATGCACACTGGTGAACGGGGCATTGCACAGGGAAGAAGCAGGCCCTGCTAACAGTGCAGTGGATGGGCCGTTGTGAGTTTGAAAGCCGAGATAGATGTGATGGCTTCTTTAACAATGTCAGAAACCAGTAAAGGAGAGTAAAGCCTATGACAAGATCACTATGACATAGTGGAACCCAACCAACATCACAGATCCATGCTTTTGCGTATATACTCCTTTACCATCCTGGCTTTTAAATGTTCTTCTTGCCTTGAATTCCATCTACCAGAGCTAACTTTCTGAATATCTTCCTATATATATCCTCTAATGTTCTCCTTTTGATTTCATCGGATGGGTCCCTGGGGTTTCTGTCCTGATTTCAGGTTTTCAGCTGAGAACACTACCCTTTCCACGTGTCTGAATCCCGTTATTCCCTTTCCCGACATTCGTCGTGGTCCTATCCATGCTCCTCCTCATTCTGTCTGGGTAGTTGACTCACCTGGGCCTTCTCTTTTGGAATCTTCCCCAACTGGGGCAGCTCCATAAGGTGACCCCACACTGTGATCTTAGCAGGGAGAATGACATTGACTTAGGTTGGCCTTCAAGCCCCTCATCCTGGACGCCATGTTTGACATCATCCCCTTCCTTTATCAACCTTGTCACCCGAAGAACTGCTCAAGCCCCTCATCCTGAATGCCATGTTTGACATCATCCCCTTCCTTTATCAACCTTGTCACCTGAAGAACTGCTCAAGCCCCTCATCCTGAATGCCATGTTTGACATCATCCCCTTCCTTTATCAACCTTGTCACCCGAAGAACTGCTTGCGCCAGTCTAAGGATCCACTGTTATCACTGTCTTATCTCTTTCTTCCCACGAACTGGGCATCAGAGGCTATGTGAGTTACGACACCCGTGGGCAGTCAGCTGAGGCCACTGGAAAGACTGGGGAAGAGCTGGCTAACCGAAATATGTTACCAGTTTGGGGACAACTTGAGAATAGTTCCTTACTCATAGAAATCATAGAAAACAAATTATGTTTGATTGCTTTAAGGAAACTTTGATATCTCTTCCTTATGTCCTCCATAAAATATTTTGATAGTGTATTTGGGGCTTCAGTAGGAATTCCCTTTCTTGAAGCTCTGTCGTCTATGCCTTCATTTTTCCATGCAGGGATCCAAACTACTGAATTTTATTTTCCAGAAATCTGAACACACATTGTCTCTCTAATGATTTGCAGGGGATCTGGCACTTGAGAGTTTAATGCAATGTGTGCACTCATCCATAGGAGCCTTCAGGTACCCACCACTGTGAAAGAAATTGCGGGCCACGTTTATATGGCTAGAAAATAATTCAACAAGCATTTCCAAATGCTCTCTGTTCACCTTTAGTCAGAGCGCTTTTGTGTATTTAGTAATGTTCACAGTCGTTCACAGGGTTTTTCCCCTGAAATTTTGTTTAATATGCAGCCACTTGGCCTGGTTTACACATAAACTTTCTTATGCTAAATGTCTGGGGCTTGTTTCTGCTTTTTTTCTTTGCCAAATGGGAAAACTTCTTGCAAATGCATAACAAAAGCATTTGTATTTATTATTAAATTCATTTAAGTTTTCATAAATTATTTTCATTTTTATCATAATCAATGTGCCATACAAAGGTGCCAAAATCGCAGTCCCTGTTAATATGAGTCTTCTTGGAAACTCTTTGTAGTTAGAAGGAGTGTTTCCTATCAGATATGGTAGGTAGGAGTTCATCATAGAGCATAGGTAGGAACTGGGGAGGGTCATGATGACGTGGGGATGTGAGAAATGAAATGTTTGCTTAATCCCTTACCTTCTGGGAAATGAGAATGAGGACCTGGGTCACAGAAAGATTTAAACAAAGACAAGAACACTTTAGGACAGATTTATCCATTTTCCAGACCAGCATTGCCTATCTACTTTTATCCAATTGTCTGCTACCCCTACAATCCAGACTTGTAGCAGCGGGCTGCAGGCACGGCTTAGGAAAGGGTTTCTGATGGGACCTTGGCTTTCTCTTCTGTGAGACAGTGTATAGTTTGTCTCCAGCATCCCCCTTGAGAAACACATGGCTCTCTCACCAAATACATGTTCAGTAATTCAGAAAATTCTCCTGTCTTAAGTGCTAGTGCCAGGAGGAGTTAAAAACAAAGCAAATCTGCCTTCTTGTTGGTTTTGCTGCATTTCCTTTATCAGTCTTCCTAGACTGCGGGTATCTTGAGGATAAGTGTGTATAGTCAGATGGAGGAAATCACAGGTGAAAAAATCTATTTGTAGGACAGCTTGGAAACAGGCATCATTCCAAGACTGTTGAAAAAAGCAGCTCAGTAGATGGTAGGTCATATCGCTTTCCTGGCTAGTGAAGGTCACCAGGACTCTGGGGACAGTTGAGGTACAGATCTACCATTGCACTCCCAACCGAGTAAGCTTTATGAGAAATCAAACCGGCCAGCCACGCTTCTCAGTGATTTGCTCCTTTTAGTAGGGTCACTTACCGGATCTGAAGCCACGTCAGCATGGGGGTGGTTCCTCCTCCAAACACCCAGACAGTGAAGAACACGAGGAGCAGTGTGGTGGTGAACATCATCTGTTTGGGTTGAGATTCTGTGTTGCGGATGGCCAGGGCGAAGGCGATGGCGCCCCGCAAGCCTTACAGAGAAACCGAGAGGAGAAAATTAGTATCAAGACTCATGCTCTTTTCACTATATTTAGCTTCACAATTTGCTAACATAATTTCTTTATTAATTAAAATTTTTATTCAGAGATGATTATAGATTCACATGGAGTTCTGAGAAAAAAAATATACAGAAATACTTTTCCTTAAGTCTCTGCCAGTGATAGCATCTTGTGATGAAACAGCGTGGTATCTTAGCCAGAACACTGACGTCTGTCTACACAGTGAAGACACAGAACATATCTTCCCATCAACTTAGGAGTCTCACTTGCTGTTCTTTTTATAATCTCACCCGCTGTCACACACACACACACACACACACACACACACACACACACACACACACACACACATTCCTTAATCGTGGTTACCAGTAAGTCTGCTCTCAATTCTTTGTCGGTTTACGGTTGTTTTACATCAAAGATGGAATCATTCTGTCACTGTCTGTCCAGTAGAACTCTCCAGGTATTCGCGCTGTTGATTGGACCAGAGGTCTGTTTCCATCCTTGAACCTTCATCCATGGTACGGACGTTTCACGGGTGCTTTGTCTAGTCACCTGCTTGTTAAAGAACATCTATACTTTCCCTAGTTACTAGAGATTAAATGAAGACTGTTCTAGTTGGCATCCAGGTTTGTGTGTGATACATTTTCCTTTCTCGGAGATAATGCTCCAGATTATAGTCAGAGTGGTGTGGTATCTGCTTGCTTCATGTATACAGAAATTGCCATTTTTGCATTCTGACCAGCAACATAAAATCATCTTAATTTCCATCATTTTTGACATATTTGGTGGTGTCATTTTTTTTTTTAGTATAAACTGTTGTGATAGGTAGGGAATGGTAATTTATTATGATTTGAATTTTTTTCTCTGCGTGGCCAAAAGCATTGAATATTTTAATTAGTTACTTTGTTGCCTGTGTACTTCGCTACATGAAATAGCTCTTATGTTTTTTTTCTATTTTTAATTGCATTGCTGGAATTTCTAATTGCTGTGTGCTAAGTTCTTTATACATGGTCCATAACAGGCCTTTGTTAGATGCAATGTTTTGAAAATATTGCCTCCACTCTCTTCCTGTCCTCCATTATGTCGCAAGAACAGGGTGAAAAGAAGAACCCTATGTGGGAATGTCTCATCCGCAAGCTCTGCCTCAACATCTGTGCTGGGGAAAGCGGAGACAGACTAACCCGGGCAGCCAAGGTGTTGGAGCAGCTCACAAGCCTGACTTTTCTAAAGCTAGGTACACCATCAGGTCCTCTGGCATCAGGATAAAGGAGAAGATTGCTGTTCACTGTACTGTCCATGGAATCAAGGCAGAAGAAATTCTGGAGAGGTCTGAAGGTGCGGGAGTATGAGTTACAGAAAATAACTTCTCAGATACTGGAAACTTTGGCTTTGAGATTCAAGAACACATTGACCTGGGCATCAAATATGACCCAAGCATTGGGATCCACCGCCTGGACTTTTGCATGGCGCTGGGTAGGCCAGGTTTCAGCATCGCAGACAAGAAGTATAGGATAGGCTGCACTGGGGTCAAACACATAATCAGCAAAGAGGAAGCCATGCGCTGGTTCCAGCAGAAGTATGATGGGATCATCCTTTCTCGCAAATAAATTTTATCCAAAAGGCTAATAAATTTTTTTTCTCAGAAATGCCAAAAAAAAAGAAAGAAAAAGAAAAAAAAAGAAAATCTTGCCTTCTACTCCATAGCTTCTTTTTCTCATCTTTGAGTTTTTGTAGGACATTTTTTTCCTAGGTTTGATGAAGTGAAACTTGTCAATTTTCAAATAAATTGTACTTTTGAAGTCAATTCTAAGGATCTGCATAAAACTAGTCCCCAAATACTTTTTTCTATAAGTTTAATATTTAAGTTCACAACCATCTGGGGGCAGTCTTCACATCGAGAGGCAGGCTTGGGCTGTGCTTATCTTTTCCTGGTGACATCTACTATTCTCATTTTCTAACCTCTGTCCAGAATCAGCTGCTTGTATTGTGAGTCTGTTTCTGAGTTCTCCATTTATCCTGTTTATCTGTGCCCATTCTTGTAGCATGTACCCTGAGTGCTGTTAAGTACATAGTGGGCCTATAACAATTCTTTCTGACTTTTTGTTTTCAAAACCATAGTTTTCTGGTTTTCTTGCTTTCTTGGAAAGCTTTAGATTTATACTGTATTTATCTACAAAATAAAACCTTCCTTGGTGAACACTTTCTTTCCTAAATTGTGTCAGATAACAAGGAAAACCAGGACTCCTGAAAATGAATAACCAATTAGCCGACACCTCACACATCCTGGAGCGATCGCCGACTTTCACAAACTCTGGGACCGAAACTCATCTATCAGAACCGCTTTTTCTTTGTTTTACTTTTTGTTCTATGGTGAAAAAAATGCTAATTGTACATTTATGAATCTGTATAAGCACAAGAGGTATTACAAAATGAAAGGCCAGACGTCAAAGTGGGGTGATAGTAATAAAAACAGAAATGCAGACTTCGATGGGGAGAAAACACAGTACGAGTAGCCAAGAAGGCAAAGCAGGGGGCTCGGGGTGACCTGAGACTGCTGAGCACTGTGGCAGAAATAACACTGCCGAGCAGGAAGAGAAAGGTTTATCACGGCAGCAAGCAGGAGTTAAAGAGGTGGTGACTCAGCTGTTTTTATAGGAAGGTTTAAAGCAGGGATATAGAATTTCTTTGGTCCAGTTTCTGTATTTTCTGTAGTCTATTCTGTTACTTCTCCAAGGTAGAGGTGAACAAATACCCTTTTTCCCAGAAATATGGCATCAGCGACAGACCAGAAAAATAATCCCATCCAAGACCAGCTTGGTGAACCAGTGAGTTTAACTAGAATTGCTTCCAGACACATGGGGGACCCCTCAACAGTTACATTACTGAAAAGGGGGTGTATGGATGGAGTTTCCCCCTTAGCTCACATTCTCCCTCCTGTGCGCTCCGGCACTCCAGAGCTGTGCAGTTGAGGGGGGACTGCTTGCAGCTGCCTGTGGGTAGGAGCAAGCAGCTGGCATCATAGGGGAGGGTCTAGTGACCTTCCTCACGGTTCCCTTTCTAGGAGGCACTGGAAATGGGTCTGATCTTGTGAGGATGTCATAGAAGTAATCACAGGTGCCTTAGTATCAAGACGGAAACGGCTGTGGTTGTGCCAAAGGACAGATAGCATTTTATAACAGTGTTGGGATTTCAAATTGTTATTTTACATTTCAAATGATTGAAAAAATAACAGATACTGGGTAGGATGAGGAACCTTATAGTCATCCCAGCCCCCCAGACCTTAGATTATAATGCTTCTGTCTTTGTTCTGTCCGTGCTGAGAACATCCAAGAGACAAGTGGTGTGAAAGGAGAGACAGAGGACAAGGCCAGAGAGATTGAACACATTTTGCCTGAAACAAAAAAAAAAGCCTCGAAAAGAGAGCGGAACATGCGCTCTGATTATAAAATACCTCCAAGGGACAATGTAATGGAGGAAGAAAATTATTCTGAATCTCCATGTAGACAAGGAAATGGCCTGAAGAGAGGGACGATAACGTTTGAAGTAGACATTAATAAAAGCGTTCCTTTACATCGGAAGTTCTGAACGCTCAGCACCCCCACCACAGGTGTTCATGCTCTCAGACTCAGGTAGAGAAGCCGGGAGAGCAGCAAGAAGCCCCGGCGCCGGGACAATTTGAATAATGCTCTCTCCAGGATACACAAACAGCATCATTAGTGAATGAGAATGCAAGGAGACAGACTCCTATTATCCGAGGACAGGATTTATGGGTCAAGGTTGTTTAATCACGGTGCAAACCTGGAGACAGAAAGCGATCCTTTCATTTTCTCTTCTCTTCCAACTCATATTGCTCGAGATGTCGGCGAGGCGGCACTGCCCACATGAGGTGGCAGTCGAGGTGTGAGACATTAAACAATGATTAATATTTGTTATTTGTTTCTTGCTATAAATCCTTGCCGTTCTTTGGAGTTTTTATAAGAAATAGTAGAAAAGAGACTACAAATGTAACCATTCTGTATCTTGCCTTCTGCTAACTCATCCGTATTAGATGCCATGGACAAGGTAGAAAGCATCCACTACCCCTCCTAAACATGTTTAATAATGCATGGTTATTCCGCCAAACTAGCGTCACTACGTCCTTAATCAGATTCTAGGTAAGCAGTCCTTAGTTCAAACATGTACTCAAAATAGTGGCAGGTTTGATGTGTAACCCTGGCACGCAGGAGGCTACAGCAAGAGGATATCAACTTTGAAGCCAGTATGGATTGCAACAGTAAAACCCTATGTCAAAACGAAAAACCGAAACCAACCAAATAAAAAATATTTTCCCCAAACCCAACAACAACAACAACAAAATAAAATGAAACAAAGTCCCTCCATTCCCTCCAGATCTTCCAACACTCTCCAGTACACATATACGGAAACATATCTGTCAATCTATATGAAACTTTAATATATGGAATCATATTAAAGCCTATATTCACAGGCTAAGCAATGTAAAGATTTCTGCGGGTGGAGGAGGGACCAGAGAAGCATGACAATGACCTTGTGGCAGGTTGGGAAATGTTTATTATGTCCAAGCTCTAAGACACCGTGAAAGGATGGCTCTGAATGGATGGGCACCTGACAAACTTTAGAGCTGAGGGCATTTGGAGGAGAGACCATCTGTACCTTGCCCTGGTCACACTCGGCCTGCATGGCACTTGCCCCTAGTGAGATGCGAGGGGTTGGGGTGCTGAGCTTGCTGAGTGGATCAAGTGAAGCTGACTCAGAACTTCCGAGAAGCTGAAGCGCTGTTCTGTCCTGCTTGCCCCTCGAGAGTCTAGAAGGTCTCACACATCTAGAGCCTGGGCAAATGTCTAATCAATGGCTGTTCATTGCTTTGATTAATGCACATATATTGATTTCCTCCTATACGGAGTTCTGTGCATACTGACCCCATCTTCTTAACACCATGGATTTAGGCCATGGAGGATTTTAGAATTAAAACAAAAAGTCATTCAGGCTACTGGAAAAAAACTATCAGGCTACTGGAAAATTACCAAGATGTAAAAAAATTGATACTGATCTTGGGGTTTTTCATTGTAGCCAAACACTGCCTTCAAAGAGCATACACAGCTTTGCTGGGGGTCATAGGAAATTCAGAGCACAACAAAGCTTGGATTTGATTTGATTTTCTGAGTACTCGGACCCCTTGGTTCACCTTTCTTTCTTTCTTTTTTTTTTTTTTTTGGTTTTTCGAGACAGGGTTTCTCTGTGGCTTTGGAGCCTGTCCTGGAACTAGCTCTTGTAGACCAGGCTGGCCTCGAACTCACAGAGATCCGCCTGCCTCTGCCTCCCGAGTGCTGGGATTAAAGGCGTGCGCCACCGTCGCCCGGCTTGGTTCACCTTTCTTCTCTTAGTTTTGGTCAGCTAGTCAAAGGAATTCTGTCCTTCTGGGAACTGGTAGACTATAGAATTTTGCTTTAAAAAGATTGACTTTGTGAGGATTTTGACACATTTTATATGCCCACTTGGAAAGTTATCATCATCTTGGGGAATAAAGGAAATACCTGCAATTAAATGTAGTTTCACTTAAAATTGGCCTCGAAGGGCTTCTTATGTTAATTATATTGATGTTCTGCTCATAACAATAGAACACTATTGAGCCAGGGAAAGATTTCCAGCAAGGACCCCTGCTGCAAAAAATGTGCACTTTCCTGTTTATCTTTAAAAAGCAAACGTGAAGCATTTAATCAATTACACAGTTGCAAAGGTGCTACAAATGGGCACAGGTCAGATATATATAGCTGCATTTAAACCACGGCAATATAAATAGCTCTGCAGATATTCTTATTTAAGGTGCAAAGCGGTAATGCAACACGGTAAATATCTCCTGAGCACCCATTATGTGCCTAGCTTTAGCCAAAACAGAGTGGGAGTGAGTAAGGAAGGTTCAGTTTCCCTAAGGCCCTGAGTCCTACAAACACCTTACAAGGTGGAGCAGGAGGGAGGAGGGGAAATAACATTAAAGATGAAAAGTGGGATCTTGGGGGTGGGGTGGGAAGGGGGTAAGGGGAGATGGGGAGAGAAAAGATAGAAGGGAAGGAGGGGGGACTTGGGGAAACAGGAGGATCGGGATAAAGGAAGGTTGGATAGGGGAGCACGGAACCACAATTCTTAGTTAAGGGACCCACTTTAGGGTGGGCAGGAGAATTGACCCTAGAGGGGCTCCCAGGTGCCCAAGCTGAGGTCCCCAGTTAGTTCCTTGGGCAGCTGAGGATAGGGAACCTGAAATGACCCCATCCTAGCGCAATACTGACGAATATCTTGCATATCATCCTAGAACTTTCATCTGGCGATGGATGGAGATAGAGACAGAGACCCACACTGGAGCAATGGACTGAGCTCCCAAGGTCCCAATGAGGAGCAGAAGGAGGGAGAACATGAGCAAAGAAGTCGGGACCACGAGGGGTGCACCCACCCACTGAGACAGTGGAGCTGATCTACTGGGAGCTCACCAAGGCCAGCTGGACTATTACCAAAAAAAGCATGGGATAAAACTGAACTCTCTGATCATGACGAACAATGAGGGCTGATGAGACGCCAAGGACAATGGCATGCAGTTTTGATCCTACGCAATCTGCTGGCTTGGTGGGAGCCTAGCCAGTTTGGATGTTCACCTTCCTAGATATGGACGGAGGGGGGAGGACCTAGGACTTACCACAGGGCAGGGAACCCTGACTGCTCTTTGGACTGGAGAGGGAGGGGGAGACGAGTGGGGGGAAGGGGAGAGGGGTGGGAGGAGGGGGAGAAGAGTGGGAGGAGGGGGAGAAGAGTGGGAGGAGGGGGAGGGAAAGGGGAGGCTGGGAGGAGGTAAAGAAAAAATAATAAAAAATTAAAAAAAAAACCTAAAAAAAATGTTCAATTTAGAGCATTATCTCTATATAAATGAAAAAATTCAAGTCTGTAATTTCTTTAACAACATGACTATTAAATTTCTATGCAATCCAAAAAAAAAAACAATAGTATACACACACACACACACACACACACACACACACACACACACACACACACGTTGGGGGAGAGATTAACACAGATATACATGTATATAGTTTTAAACATAGTTACTTTATTTTTACTTCATGTATGTGGATTTTTGCCCATATGTATGTCTGTGTACCGCACGCATGGCTGGCACCTGTGGAGGCCAGAAGAGGGCATCAAACAACCCGGAACTAGATTTACAGATGGTTGTGGGCCTCCATGTGGGTGCTGGGAATTGACCCTAGGTCCTCTGGAAGAGCAGCTAGTGTTAATAACTATAGAGATATCTCTCCAGTCCCTACATACATATAGTTTTAATGCAGTTAAAATGGTGGATATGTTCCCCCAAGGAACTATAGGTTAGCCCGGTAAGGAACACATACCTGCACGTTGTTGTTCAGAGGGGTTCAAGAGACTCCCCCAAACAACATAGACTATCAAAATTGTTCTCAATTACTTCCTGGAACAGGGAGGCAATACCCCGGTGCTGAGGACGCCACATTTCACTCACAGGATTTGGAAAGACCATCCTAGTATTGACCTGGAGGTTTTGTCCCCGGGGGCCAGCCTTCATAGTGTTGAAAGGTGCCATGCAAGCTACCAAGGGAAAAAAATGTCAACAATCCTACCCAGCTAGAAAGCTTGAGAATCATAACAACAGAAGCAGCAAGAGCTCAGTGGTGCTTGTATCTTGAGGGAACCAACAGCTATCTGATTTGACCTAAAGCCCAGTGACTTCTAGGGAATTTGTGCCTGGTACCATAAACCCAGCCAAGAACCTATGGGTGGAGAAGTCAAAAGGCCTAGGGGAGAGCCTACTAAAGGAATCTGGTACTGAAGTATTAAAGCCTTCTAAATGCTTCTAAATGCTCATCCTTATACCCACAGATAGGTGCAGCTTTCTCATCTCTTTGAGGAAGCTTCTTTTTACACCAGACAGAGACAAAATGTAGAGTGACCATGGGTGCTCAGAACCAAAGGGTACATTGGTAACTCCACCCCTAAATCTGAGGGAGCATCTCGGAGGAAGAGACAAAAAGATTGTAAGAGCCCGGGAACCCAGGTGACTGTTATGCAATCGTATCTTTGGGATATGATAGAAGTGCTGCTTCTATGAACTCTCAGGGATATGGCTGCCTATGAAGATCTCGCCGAGTTCACACGCCAACATGATGGAGGAGACTTTCACAAGGGCCCATCTCTAGATGGTGAGCTACAGGCAGTCAGTGGGGATGAGGGAATAAAAAAGGCTTTTTTTCTTTTTCTTTGGGGATGATACCCCAATCCTAAGGGGTCAGCCCCAAGCACATGCACCCAAGATCAATAATAATTGGACTCAGTAGTTTGTGCGCGTGCGTGTGTGTGTGTGTCTGTGTGTGTGTGTGTGATTATAGAAGAAGCCAGAAGAAGGCATTAGATCCCTTGGAACTGGAGTTACAGACAGCTGTGAGCTGCCATGTGGGTGCCATGAATCAAACCCAGGTCCTCTGGAAGAGCAGACAGTGCTATTAACAACTGCACTCTCTCCAGCCCCTGTTAACCCATTTCTAAACGCACATTTTAAGATTGACTTGTGGTCTTAAACCAGAGTGCACATCAAAATCTTGTGGAACTTAAAATCTTTGTGTCAGGGACCTAATAGAGATTTAGATTCTGTAGCAATGAATCAGGTGATAGCTCAGGGCACTGGTCATGGTGGCCCAAGGCCATCACATCAACTTTGTATCAGCTGAAAGTCTACTTTACGCTTCATGAACTCCACGTTCTCTGCCATGTCTTTCAGAGAAGTCCCCGCAAATCCTAGTTTATGAGGTTGTAACTCAGATTAACACATAGCTTCCCATAGTCCACAGGAGCCTGTCCATCAAAACCCCACTCTATCTTCCTTTGTCTGCTCTCACCGAGAGACTCGGAAAGCAAAGCAACATTCAGTGCTCTTTATGCTAGGAGCCCACTCCGCCTCTTGCTTCACTTGCAGAATTCTGCATTTTCTTTGGGCTTCTCCAGTGTCTGACCATTTGAACTGTTTCTGCCCACCCCTCACTCTCATGGGTTCTTGGAATCCTCTGGTCACATTGTTCTCTCTTTGAAATCCTATATAACACACTGATCATACCATTTGAATTACTAAATTGTAATCGCAAGGAATCAATATTTAATGGAACATGTTCTTTTTCTCCCAACTTCTAATCTCTCAAAAGGTTAGAATTACATCTTTTTAAAGCACTTCCCAGATTTCCCACAGTAACATGGGTGTGACACTCAGCAATGCTCTTAAAGTGAACAACTGCATTGATTTCTAACTTCCAGATAAGATATGACAATATAAATGTGTGATTAGTTAATTCTTCAATTCCTTCAGCATTCAGAGTTGAGTGGCAAATGAGAGCAAGCTCTTGACTTAAAGGTGCATCCAGGTTAGTTACATAGGGTGCTGGGAAGAAAACCATAGCAGGTAGGAGGAAAGCCTGTGTATACATGAGGGGTTCAGTGTTAGGATGCTTAGGGAAGCCTCGCAGGCTAGTGATGCTTGAGCAGAGACTCCCATAGAAGGATAAGCCTGGTTGGCACCTGCTCACCTTTGGGAAACTTGAGCAAAGCTCAAAGGAGGGGAGCTGCAAGTCAGGGTGGCTGGAGTAAGATGAAGAGATTTGGACTGGGAGACTGTGGACGGATGAGATGCCATAGAGGTCACAGAGCCAGGTAATAATGGTGAGAAACTTTAGGAAGGGCTTATGCAAGAAAGTGATTTCATCTGTTCATCATCTGTTCAGTGGTTAGAAGAGGACCCCTGGCTGCTGTGTGGAAGCCATATTTCTAGGCTGAAAGCAGGAGCCAGTGGGCCCGTGAGCCAGGCAGCAGGTAAGGATGATCACTGGGGTGGGAGTGTGGTATGTCCTGGCACATCAAAGCCTTAGTCTTTATTGGTGAATCAGACGAGGCTGTGTGTGTGTGTGTGTGTGTGTGTGTGTGTGTGTGTGTGTGTGTGTGTGTAGGGGTCAAATGAGGGTGTGGGAGGGTCAGGGTCAGATGAGGGTGTGTGTGTGAGAGAGAGAGACAGAGAGAGAGAGAGAGAGAGAGAGAGAGAGAGAGAGAGAGAGAAGAAGAAGAAGAAGAAGAAGAAGAAGAAGAAGAAGAAGAAGAAGAAGAAGAAGAAGGAGGAGGAAGAGGAGGGAGGAGGAGGAGGAGGAGGAGGAGAAGGACATTTGTGTGTGGGGAGGGGGGGAGAGGGAAGCCAGAAATACACTGTGTCCTGAGCACTCAGAATGATATAAGGAGTGTGTCTGGTGATGAGGTCAGGGGTGTCTGGGGGGGGGGGTGAGCAAGGTTTGGATTATAGCTACATTTATATGAGAGGTCAATTAGTTTCCCCAGTAGAGAGGCTGAGCAGGCAAATGCTTAGATGAAAGAATCCATAATTCAAAGGTGGTTAGCATCCTCTAAACAGAGAGTAGGAGGAGGAGGGGGTACTTTGGGATTTGAAAAGTACGGGAAGGTAAAGTTTATTGCAAACCGTGTTGGTGTTTGCTTCTTGGCCTTTGTGCTCCCTGTCCCTTCAGCTGGCCTCTGCTTCCGTGCTCCCACGCTACTCCTCCCTGCTACACTGCCCCTCCATGGCAGTCCCTGGGCTGCTCCCTGGGGCTGCTCATCTCAGGTCAGGCCTGCCAGACCCCACGAGCACAGTACCTCCACCTTCACCCAGCACTTTGCATGTGTGTTTTCATTGTACCCTTGTCGTCTGGAGTGTATGTATTTTTCATCTTTCTTGACTAGAAAGTCAGTTGGGGAAGGGCAGCCCCAGTCTGTGGCATTTGCTGTGACATCCCCTGGTGCTGCAATGGCTTCTCTCTCAGGGTAAGCACTCCCGGAGCCTGCCAGGTGATGAATACTGGAATGAATGGAGGAAGGAAAGGTCATTTTTGCATTTGAAAGTGTTACTGGAATCCAAAAGGAAATGAGCAGGAGATGGACTGGGGTGCAGAACTGTTCCCGAGAAACCTATCTGTCCTTTGAAAGAATTGTCCTTTACGGGAGTCTTTCAGCTCCCTCTCTTTTCCATTTGGAATAAAAACCAGTCTAAGCCTCCCCACCCCCTCACTTCAACTGCTGTGAGGGGGTTGATTTCAAAGATCTAGCACATTCTTATTATTAGTCTGGTAAATCAAAGCCTGGGACAGGTCTACAATTGAATTATGTATAGCTTTTACACTTGCTAAAGTCTTATGACCTTGCACAGGGTAACTACTTTCAGCAAAAATGTCAGTCTGGTTTCAAAATACGCTTTCCGGAATCGTGCAACCTTGCTACGTGGTTCCATTTTCAATTCAACATCATTTTATCACAGGGAAGAGAAGCCAACAGATTGTTTGCAGAGGAAAAATTGTCCACATTCAGAAATAAATTGAGTCCTTCTAGAAAGCAAGCTTGTGTTAGACAAGTAGAACTTTCTTTCCTTCATCTCCCCATGAACTTGCATTACTAAAACTCAAGGCTGCAGAGGAGGAAAGAAATGCAATAGCAATATATTTTTATCTGGAATGAAGTTTGTTTTTAGAAGCCCTGGGCAGCAGGAAGGGTAATTGGGGATGGGATTAACTCTGCCACAGCTCTGAAGTCAACACGCAGAGCCGCCTCTGGCTTTAGAAGTTGGTTTTTCTATAGTAAAGACGGATGTGCTAGCATACCGTGGGCTGATCCTCACTGCCAGCTCCATCTCCGACAGCGGGCATCCAAAGAGAGTCGACATCCTCTGAGACACACTCAACTCCTGGCCAGGCTGTGCTCAAGAGAACTCAAAACTTTCCATGTAGAGCAGAAGCTCTCAACTGGGGCAATCTTCCCCCAGTACATATTTGGCAAGGTCCAGAAACATTTGTGGGTGTCCTGGGGCTGGGAAGCGGGGTGTTGGGCTGTGCAGTGGGGTTTGGGAGCTAGTGAGACTTTGCCGTCATCCTCAGGGCAGAGGCCAGCGATTCTGCAGATTCACAATGCACACAATAGCTATCATAGTAAATAGTGGGACTTAAATGTCAAGAATCTTTAGAGTTGATAAACCTCACTTTATATTTGAGATATTTTACATTATAATATTATTGTAACACTGATGTAAACAATAACAACAATTCTCTAGAGGCTGCTTTAGCAAAGATGGCTACTTGTCATAGAACCTACTTGAATATGGTTCTAGATTCTGCAGAATATGGTCCCAGAATTTCTTCAACTTCTAAAGAGCCTTATTTATTAGGCTTGTGGTAGACACAACACTTCCTTTCTTCTTTCTTTTTTTTCTCCCCCTGAGATAGGGTCTCACTGTGTAGACTTGGCTGTTTTGGAATTCACTATGTATGTATGTATGTATGTATGTATTTATATATATATGTATGTATGTATGTATGTATGTATGTATGGCATTGAATTTGCACTTGTCTCTGCCTCCAGTGTTCTGGGATTGAAGCCATGCACCAATATGCCTGACTGAGATTTCATTTCTAAAGAGTTGACAGTCGACATTGATCTTGCTATTCTAGACAATGATAATGTAGCTTGACTCATTATTACAGTTTGCTTTTCCATTTTTGAGGCAAAACACGGACCAAAAGCAACTTGGAGAGGAAAGGGTTTATTTCCATCTTAAACTTTTATAGTTCCTCACCAAGGGAAGCTAAGGATAAGAGGTAAGAGAAGCTCAAGGTAAGAACCTGGAGGCAAGAACAGAAACAGAGGCCACCAAAAAAATGCTGCTTGCCAGTTTCTCATTCTTGTTCAACCCAGCATCACCTGCTGAGGATAGTGTGGAGGCCCAAAAATGTGAGCCTATTCTACCTTGTCTGAAGGTCAGAGAGTTTGAGGTTGCTCAAAGTTGTTAACAACAACTGTGGCTACTACACACCCTGACCTAGGGTATGATTACTTGGTGTTTGGGACATTAAGATGGCGCATACAGGTAGGTCTACTCTGCCCTGACCAAAGGTCAGAAAATTCTAGCATGCTTCTGCTCCTTCTTTAGAATTAGGAGGCCCGACCTAGGGAGTGGCTGCCTTCAGGATACTCAGTCTAGGCTGGGTTCACTGTCTAAACAAAAGAATGCTTTTCTCAAGAATTAATGACTTGATGTCCCAAGTATTGAAGCAAATAACTGTTCTAGTTGACCTTTGTATCATGTTAAAGCAGTCTTTTTGCTTTTTCCCTCCTTTTTGTATTGGGATTTAAAACTGTATGGAAAATTAGCCATGGGGCAAACTCAGAACTCAGTATGCAGGAGACTGAGTGGCCCTCATGATACTATCCTATGTCTCTGTGGTTCTTTCTTATCTCTGTTCCTCCTACCTAACATTTCTAATCCCCACACCCCTACCCCGAAACATATGAACCCACCTGGCTAGGACACAACAGAAGTCACCCCAAAAAGGTGACTCCCAACAGTGTAGCACTGTCCATAGTGGGCGTGGCCCTTTCATATCAATCATTAATCAAGAAAATATTCCACAGACCAACCTGATGTAGGCAGTCCCTCAATTCCATCTGATTTCCACTTGTATCAAGGTGACAAGAACTAACCAGGACACTTGGTCTCTCCAATCAAAACCTTCATTTCATCTGGCAGCTGGAATGAGCATCCCATCAGGAAGGGTGCTGTTGTAAGGAATGTATTGAAGGGCAATACCCCTTCTTCCCAAGAGGAATACATTTTAAAGTATTCAGAGGTATACTGGTTCATGCATGCAATTAAGGCACTCTGGAAGCTGAGGCAGGAGGATTACTATTAGTCTGGGGACAGTTTGGACTACAAAGGAAGTTCCTAGACTACCCTAGGATACATACAGCATAAGTCTTGTCAAAAGAGAAATAAAGAAAGAAAGAGAAAGAAAGAAAGAAAGAAAAGGAAAACACCTAAACCAACAAACCTTATGCTTTTATGTTTGCCCATGGGATTGAAAAGTGTACAAGGGTGGCTGCTGTAATGACCCAGGTGACCATTTTGCTAATGACAGCAAAGACTGAGTCAGAGCAGCTGCCAGGGTACTCTTCTTTCTCTCAGCAGGAATCACGAGTCCTCTAAAGCTCCAGACTTTGGAACAGATTCCTTTGGGACTTAGGGAGATAGCATGAGAAGTCTTGCTTATTACAGAAATTCAGTCAGTGTCTGAAACACAGGCTGACCAGTGATTGAACTTTCTCGATATATCAGAGCTAATGCTGCACAATGTTGAGTTCCTAAACTGCCCTATGGGTGTTCAGTACAAGGCATTAGTAAATGCAACTGCTTCTTGCTCATTTACACATATAACTTATTTGAATCAATTCTATTAGTTTCTTTCGAGCTCTATCTATAGAACCCGAGGCAGACATTACAAGGGATTTGTGCTGGCACAACGAGACTAATTTTTGAAATTGTTTTGCTGATGTTAATAGTTTTCTATGGTTTTGTCTACGCTATGCCCCAAACCAGCAAACAATTAGTAAATAAATTCAGGCAGAAAACAGGATAGAATTACATGGCCTATTTGTTTGCCTCAGTGGAAGACTGATTTGGTTAGAACTATCAATAAAATATTTGTTCATTGTGGACATATTGAAAACCCCAAATGCCCATGTAGAACTGAGTGTCTAAATTGTTCATGGTCCTGTGTCCTTATAAGATTGTATTCCTGGAACATGGGGAGTAGTGACATTCTGGGTTATCACCTTTCATTATTGAGTGTGTTGGGGTCTCACATGCTTTCGTTGGTTTTACCATCTCAAAAGATAAATGAGTCTGGTCATTTCAAGATACTGTCACTTTCTCACCCCCCGTAAATGCCAAAAAAGGATCTCTATTTTACATGGGTCAACTTGCGGGGGAAGAGGAACACCATATTTTTTCATATACAGACTGGCACTTTGAGTTTTCACATTTTGGTTGGTGTAGTGATCCAGGATAAAAGCCTGCACATGGAATATAAAATTGTCCTGACCTGAAGGGACAGAACAAAGCAGGGGACAGATCTGTAGCTTGCACTTAGCTTCTGCCCCAGAGTGTGTCCTCCACAGGGATTAACAGTCAGCTTTTCTTTAGAATGAAGACCTCCATCTGTGACAGGCTGCTGTTACGAGAGCAGCAGGCAGTTTGATGGCATACTCCTCCTGTGAGGGCTGGATTGTCATCTATGATGTCGAAGGGAAGCAAAAGACGCTCTCCCTCTATGTGTTTCCAAGTGAGCAGTTTCTGGACAGGAGGGCTGAATTTTAAAGTACCCTTGAAAACTTTTATTTATTTTTATTTATGTCTATGTGTGTGTGCCTGGTTATCTTTATGTGCACCCACATGTGTGTAATACCTATAGCAGCCAGAAGAGGGCACTGGCTCTGCTGGAACTGGAGTTAACAATCAGCTTAAATGGTTCGTTTAATGTACACTTCCACTTTAAATTATCCATTCTATCTTGTATTATTTCCAGGAGATATTACAAAATTGCCTTGCCAGCTCACACCAGCCTTGCCCATTTCCATAGGTGGGAGAGAAGCAACAATAATTTCAAAGCAAGAGATTAACAAATGAAACCTACTATTATCTAGCCTGAAAGTTGGTAATAGTAACATGCCTTCAAAAGTAACGTGTGATTTTGAAAATACTTTTCAAATCTTTGCTTGCTCTATGCTGGGGGAATGTGTTTGCTTTCTTATTAAAAGCCCTGAGGTTATTTGAATCAAAACTGAAGTTAAACTCAATTTATACTTAGGAAGATAGTGTTCTCAAATGTGTGTTCTGGCTTACCTAAAACTCGGAAGTCGGCACCTGTAACAAGGGTTTGCCTTTCCTTTCTCTTGCTTGCGGGATGGCCCAACCATGCCATACCCTCCGCGCATTCACTCTCCGACCTACCTCTCTGCAGCCTTCTCACCTTAAATCCAGGGCTCTCCCCATCCTGTGCTCCCTCTCCTCCCTGTCCTCAGCCTATCTTGTGAGCTAATTAGTTCGATAGTAGGCCACTAACCAACTAATGGGGCACAGAGATGGGACTTTTCTCCACTAGAGGATAAGAATGCCGAAGCCCCCTCTTTCTCAGGTGGTAAACCCCGTGGCCTGGGGCAGGCATTAGTGAGTGGTGATGACAATAGGTCTTCAGAGGGCTTTAAGTGGACAGGATTAATCAGCTTATGAAGGAAACGAAGCACAAAAATGCTCTAACCACTGTGTCAAGCAATCACAGAGAAAGGCATCTGGGTAATGGATGGGCTTGCACAGCCCTGTTGTGGCAGAGCAGACGGGCATCCCAGAGCCACACGGATCACAGAGCCCATTAGCTCCTCGCGGTTTCACCCACTGAGAAAGGGTGGTGTGGTTGCAGTGAATACGGAGTAGCTGAGACACAGTTGAGGGTGGTGGCCAGCCCCATCCCTTTGTTTGTCTGATTAGGAAGTCAGAACATTAGCATTCTTCACTCAGCTCCAGAGTACATTTATAGCTAGAATGACTTGCTCTTGCGTTTTTAAGCAGCAAGTCAGATTTTGCTACTTGGTACACCACAGTCTTTCATAAATAGGAACTATGGTTCTGTCAAAGTACAAAGAATACAGGCTTTGAAGTGGACTCTGCCCTTGGTGATTCGTGAGTTCTAACCCATAGCTTCCTAGACTGCCAAGTAGGAAAATAAAAGTTCTTAGCCTAGGTGGTTAGTATTGAAAACCAAACTAGCTATCCAGTTGCCTTGAGGCTGGAAAGGTGGCTCAGCTGTTATGAGCTCTTGCTGCTCTTAAAGAGGACCTGGGTTGGAGTCTACCAAGTATATGTAGCAGGATAATCAGTTTTCTCATGGAGTGTTCTGGGGCTGAGTTATAAAGTCCTTACAAAACTCCCAACCTAGAAGAGGATACGGATAGACAGACTGACAACCATGGTAGAATATAACCTTCTAGGAAGGGATAGCATGAGGGGCCATAGGAACAGATAAGAAGGATATCAACTCAGACTTGAGGTGTCACAAAGCTTTCTAATAAGAAAGGTCTAAGCTGAGGTCTGAAGAATCAATAGAATTATTAAGAAGTAAAGGTGGGTTCGAAGAAAGTGATTAGCCTGAATGGATTGGAAGGCATTCAGTCACTAGATAAACAGCGCTATGCTGATCAGTTGACAGATGGAGGCACCTAGAAGTGGCTAGCAAAAATGTCCAGTCTTTTGGCATCGTCACATGACATCATCTTCTACAAATGTGTTCAGATGCATTCACAACCATTCTAGAATGCATGTGGTCCACAGACCACACTGGCTGGAGAAGCCTGCAAACAGAATTCTGTGACACACTCAGAACTGAAGCCACTAACTGTAATAACTTTTGGGAACATTCTTCTTACAACTGAGGGGAAACAATAAATATTGATGAAAAATTGACTTTCAAGTTTTTCCTCAATATCTTTCTCCTCTTCTTGTGGTGCTGGCAGCTATTGGAACATGAACATGAGCCAGCAGATGTTGGAATGGATAGGGAACACAATCGGGAAAGTCTGGTGGACTTGGCTTTGTTGTTTGGGTGATTGTTGTGCAATGAGCTGAGGGATGCATTTTCATATAAATCTGCATTGTAGTCATGTTCCCCTAGTTAAAACTTGTCTTGGTTTTTGTGAAAGGCCACATCATGGCTCTATGTCTTCTTCCAAGTGCAGCAAAAGGGGATAAATTCAGGGGAAGGTGCCTTTGCCACACCCTCTGCCTTCTGCCACCACACTTTCTCGTCTCCCAGCCAGATAAGCAGAGAATCTCTGCATGGTAGCTCCTCCGCCCGGGGAGTCTACAGTTCCCAAATCAGTGGTTTCAAGAAGGCTGCCAGGGCTCAATTAGGCTTGGCATTTCCCCTCCTTCTATCAGCTCCTGGCTCTTATTTAGTTTTGAATTAAATAAAAATTGCAGCACATGGATTTGAATTAAAACAAGAAGACTGATCTTTGTAATATGCACCACATCAATAGGGAAGCTAATTTGTGCGAAACACATCTCCTCCTTTAATTTAAACCACAGAGAGCAGCTTCTTTGCTTTCAATGGAGCTGAGGGCTGGGGCGGGGCTATTCACTGGAGCACTACCAGGACTGTGCTTGGGATCAGTAGGTAGGAGTGGTTTCAAG
The DNA here is from genome assembly GCF_037038515.1 of Microtus pennsylvanicus. Taxonomy (NCBI): domain Eukaryota; kingdom Metazoa; phylum Chordata; class Mammalia; order Rodentia; family Cricetidae; genus Microtus; species Microtus pennsylvanicus. The sequence continues at coordinate 28,438,815 of NC_134581.1, forward strand.
GGAGCTTAGCATTTCTGCTTAAGCCCTCTGTCCTGGATGTCACAGGTCATACCAGAGCAGTTACAGCTTCCTGGCCTTCAGTTTAAAGAAAGTCTTAAATCTGTCTCAGGATTAACTTCTTTGATTATCTCTTTAACAGCATCTAAACTACCAACAGAACGGTCATCACTCAAAACTCCTTAAGACAGAGAAGTGGGGTCCAGATTCCTCTCCTGGAGACCACGATCCAAGCACCACTGTTCCATGGCTGTGTGTATAGACACTACTAGTCTATATTGAAGAAATTGTATGTGGGCTTGTTAGGTGAGAAATTCAGTCTGTTGTTTTGTTAGTCTAATTCCTTTGGAGGCAAGGGATGGAGGCATGGGGGTAGGGCAAGGTCTCTGAATCATCCACGAACTACGAGGGCTTTACTCAGAAATATTTGGTCATCTCCGTGTTTTTCCTGCACATATATCTGTACACCACATGTTTGCCCAGTGTCCGTGGAGGCCAGAAGAAGTCTTCAGGTCCCTTGAATCTGGAGTTAGCGGCAGTTGTAAGTCACCATATGGGTGCTGGGACTCGAACCCATGTCCTCCAGAAGAGCAGCTAGAGCTCTTAACCACAAACTCATCTCTCTAGTGTAGGGATAAGTCCCACCCCTTAGGGGGCATGTTCGCCTCGGGCTAATGTCTGCCTATAAATTTGGCGAGCATGCCCCGAGCTGTCTCTTCTACTTCCTGGTCTCCGCGGGAGCAGTGGTTCTGTAATTCTATTTCTACATTAAAACTATATATATTTTTACAAACTGTCTGCATTCATTTACGCCGCTACACTCTAGCCCCATATTTCTTGGTCCATCCATATTTGTAGGTCAGTTCAGCCAGGTTTTAAGGAGCCTGAAGCCTATATACATGGCTCTCTCGAATGAGAATAAATAGAAACCACATGAGTATGTCTACACAACTCAGTATGCTCTGTTAGGATTTTCTTCCCAGGATCTGAACTACGGTACAAAGAGGAAAGTAAAACTTAAGTCCACAAAGTTCACAAAGAATTTACCTCTGCTTTAAACATTTCCCCCTCCTGCCGAATGTCAAAAGGTGTGCAAATTGTGAGGGTGGATAAATAAGAGATTTATCAAATGGTAGGCACCATCGACCGAAGCAGAAAGCTAAGGTTTCTATGTGATTGACATTTGAGTCTGAAGTGTATTGGACTTAGTGGACTAAGCCAGGCCAAATCTCTCTCACAAAGGCACCTTTGTCTTTGTTTACCTGAATTCCCACCTTAGAGCCTGCACTGGTGGAAAAATATGCGCTGCAGGAATATCTGGGTAACTGATAGAAAAATGATTTTATGACTCAGGCCAGGAAGCAGGTAGGCTAATTTCAGATCTTTACCTTTGCCTCCTCTCCTCCAAATCCAATACCCCCATTCTCATCCCAGCTTGGTAGCAGACCCTGCATCCTCTCTTTCCTTTCTGCCCCATCTCCAACTGATCACATGACCTTCTCCTCCAACCTTCCTCCCTGCCACTCATCCCATTATCCCAGCCCCCAACATCAGCAGGCATTCCTTTGGAATTCACAGACCCTCAGCCAGTCAGGGAAGCACGTGAGCTAACTACAGACCATCACCTCTCTCTCCCCTGCGCTCAGTGGGATGCTCCAGTCTAAACCCCAACTTTGTAGCAGGAAGCCTGCCATAGTATCTTCCTCCCCTTCTCTGGCCATATCTCTAACAGATCACAGAGATCATCTCCTCCAGCCTTCTTCCCCACTCTTCTATTATCCTAGCTCACAATTCCAGCAGGCATTCCCTGGGAACCTGCCAGCCAAGCCTGCCAGAGAAGAAAGTAGGCCAGCCAGCCAAGCAGGAAGGCTAGCTTCACATCTTCACCCTCACCCCTCTACTCCAAATCTACCCCCAGTCTCATCCCAGCTCTGTAGCAGGCTGCCTGGCTCTTACTCTCTGCCCCCAGCCTCGGGGGATTAGGCAGATCTTGGTGGAATGGCCTGCTTACCTCCAGGAGTGTGCCCTTCCCAATTCTCCCATTCCTAACTCATCCCCATTCCTAAGTGTCTGCTCCGGATACCTAGGAACACATTTACCTGGAACTCCCAGTGGCCACACCTATCAGGATCCCAGGAGAATTTTCTATGAGGCAACACACAGCCACTATATCCTCCTAAGAACCAGAGAGTGCAAGAGAAACCAGAAAAAGCAAACAAACAAAACAATAACAGCAGCAACAACAATAACCCATCAGATATCATCACCTAGAATTATAATTCCCCCAGACCCAGATGCCTAGATGTCAGCATAAAAACCACCAATAAACAGCCAGAATCACTTGTCTCCACTTGAGCCCAGCAACTCTACCACATCAGGGCTTTAATATTCTAACAAAGTTGAAATGAGAAAAAGAGCTTAAAACAGCCAAATGAAGACAATAGAGATGCCTAAAGAGGAAATGAATAAATCCCTTAAAGAAATCAGTGACAACATCAACATATATTTTCAATAAAAGAAAAAAATGGTTTTACATTCCCATTTTAGAAAAGCATTATTGGTTTTCTTCACAAAGGTCTTCTTATAAAATGTTAGTTAGGCAAAGAAAGGTTCCATCTAAATCTATTTGATAAACATGGGTAACTAGATTCTGTCAGGGGACCACTGATGACATGCCTCACCGGAGGGCCCCAGACACTTCAGGCATCTTTAACATTTAGTCTCTATTTGAAGCAAGCATCTTCTAAGGTGGCTGCATTTTCCTCCTGGTGTCAGCTGGTATCAGTCTCATTTACTCAGGAATGTGAGTATGTTGTTTACTTCTCTCTGCAAACCCCTTCCTTTGGCTCCAGTGATATTATACTGACCTTTAGAATTCTTTGTGTTCAGGGCCTTGAGATGTATCTTAGTCAGGAAAGTGCTTGCTTTGCAAGCATGAAGAACTGAGTTTGATTCCAAGAAACAACTTCAAAAAATGACAGATATGATGACATGATTATATCTGTCCTAACTTTGGAGATGCAGAGACTAGAAGATCTCTGGGGTTCACCCAAGAGTCGGCCTCACCCACTTGGCTAGTTTCAGGCCAATGAGAGGCCCTGTCTCATATGAGGTGGATGACACCCGAGGAGTAACATCTGGGGTTGTCTGCTCTCTCTCACACACATGTATACACACACACACACACACACACACACACACACACACACACACACACACACGTTTTCTGGCAAATAGGAACCTCTGAACTTTAAGTTCTGAGTGAGCTATAGCTGTCAGAATCCACACAGGAAATCAAAGGTGAGTGTGTAGTATTTTCTTTAGAGAAATGTCACCTTGTGTGTGGTACTCACCAGTGGAGACATCGTGAAGCCTCAACCTGTCACTTGGAGGAGCAAACCACTGAGCAGCGTTCCTCCATAGTCTCTGCATCAGTTCTTGTCTCCAGGCCTTGGGTTCTAGTTGTGGCTTCCCTCAGTGATGAGCTATCCCTGGGACATGTAAGTCAAATGAACCCTTTCCTCCCCATGTTGTTTTTGGTCATTGTTTCTATCATAGCAACTGAAGCACATTAGAATAGTATAGTAACTGATGTGGGATTTCTTTCTGTATGCTATGAATATGTTTTATTACCATTGGTTAATAAAGAAGCTAATTTGGCCTATAGGAGGGTAGAATATAGCCAGACTGGAAGAGCTAAAGAGAGAGTAGGCAGAGTCAGGGAGATGCCATGTAGTTACCAAAGAAGAAAGATAATCAAAATTTTTACTGGTAAACCACAGCCTTGTGGTGATACACAGATTAATAGAAATGGGCTAATTCAAAATGAAAGAGCTAGCTAGAAATATGCCTGAGTCATTGGCCAAGCAGAGTTGTAATTAATACAGTTTATGTGTGATTATTTGGGTCTGAGTTGCCAGGAAATGAACGAACAGTCTCCAATTACATAATGGTGCCAATATGAGGCAACTATGTCCACATAAAACCTGAGCGAGCTTGGAAAGGAATTCTAGACATAAAAGAATAAAGTTAATCATGGCTTCTTGGTAGCATTTTCTTGGGTGGGCTCTGTTTGCTAGAGGTAAAAAGAGAAGCGATTCCATTAAGAGAAGGATTCCTGACTCAGCATTAGGGGCAAAAACTGAGTGGTTCCTTTAAATGCTGGCTTCCTGCTTCACCAGCTCAAATGATTCTGGCTCTTTTGAGGAAGTCTGGCTATGGAACATTTAAATGGGGTCTGTCTGTGAGCAGAGTGCTACAATTTTCTTAATGATGATGTAGACCCACTACATCCCTGGAGCTAGGATGGTGAGCATGGCTCACAGAGGAGGTGAACATGCCTCCACCATGTTGGACTAGGTGGAGCAAACAGACAGGGTCACAGAGTTGGTCCCAGCCATACCTGCTTAGCATTAAAAAAAAAAGTGCTCCTGGTCAGAAAATGATTACAGATGCATAATAAAGACAGATTCAGATAAAAAAAAGACCTCTGAATGGGTTACAGTGTTGGATAAATATACTAGGCCTGGGAGAAATAAGAAAAAAGTATAGACAGTTATAAAAAGAAATAGGTTGAAAAACTAAAACAAAGTCTTTTTAAAGAGACAGTAAAAGTCGGTCATAGAGTATAGGAGAAAAGAAAATTAAGTCACATTAAGATGAAATATACACAGAGTCTAGATTATGTATATTATTGTGTTTTTGAATTTTTTTAAATATTTATTTATTTATTATGTATACAATATTTTATCTGTGTGTATGCCTGCAGGCCAGAAGAGGGCATCAGACCTCATTCCAGATGGTTGTGAGCCACCATGTGGTTGCCGGGAATTGAACTCTGGACCTTTGGAAGAGCAGCTAATGCTCTTAACCATTGAGCCATCTCTCCAGCCCATGTTTTTGAATTTTTTGACTGCAGAGAGACATTTGATTCTGGGGGAGGGCTGCTAAAGTAAACCAACATATATATCTTAACTTCAAAATTTGAATCTAAGGATATGTTACTTTGGAAAAGAGGTTCTGCTTTTGTTTCCACAAAGAATGGGAACCTGTGAATTCCTTCCAGACAAATGTGGTTTGATGGAACAAGACCCCATGAAAGTTCTCCATGAACCCTAAAAATACTTCACCCAACAAAAAACAGGAAGCAGTTTGGACAGGAAACAGTTTGGAGAAAACTACACCCAAATTCCTAAAATGATTATTTATAAATGTTTGTTTTCATTTAAAAGGGGTTGGGTATAAATCGTTAATGGTCATAGTCAATCTCTTTAAAAAAATAAAGGCGATATAATATGAGATGAATACTTTGCATTAGTATGAATCTTGGTTTATTGATACAAATTTAAGGTCAATTTTGTTGTATGTATTTCCATTCTTGCTTAATATCTGTTTACACAGCTCATTAAAATGTACTGTAAAATTAAAAATCACAGGTTAATAGGTAGCCATTTATAATAGTCAAACTTGTAGCCATATTAATTAAGTTTTCTAGGTATATAGAGATATATTTCAGTTAGATAATCTTTAACACTTCAAAGACCTACAAAATATGGCATTTAAAATGTTTTAAGAACTTAGACTTTCCTCAACAGTGAGACATGTCTGCTTTTGGAAGCACCAATTACTTCAGAGAGGTTGATGGGCATTAAAGAAACCCATTATGAATTTGCCTTCAATGTGACAAGTTTAGCCATTTGGGTAAGAAACTGCTCTTGCCTGGTCTGCTTGATAGTATCCTGTATGAACTGGACATGCAGGGCCTACAGAAAAGTGACTGCTGAACATTCTTAAAGATGGGATGGTCCTTCAGGCTTCCTGCCTCACAGAAGAAACTGACAGACGTTCTGCAGGGTACAGAAGAAAGTGACTGACAAACTACTAAGATAGGTGAAACAGCCTTTCAAGTTTCCTGCTTTATGGGAAAGTCTGCTGGATACTATGGGCCTGTAGGCTGAAAATGGATGCCCCAAGTTTATAGAAGAACTTTGGGTGCCTGTCCAGGCATCAAGATGTCTCTGTCAATTCTAGAACTTCGGAAGTTGCTTAAAATGCACTTCCTGTTTACTTAGGTAATATTATATCCTTCTGGGGTCTTTGAAGACTTGAAGACATAGTTATAGTTTTCCTCAGTTATGATAAAAGATAAATTAGATATGAAACTTTAGACTCACAAAGATTAAATAGATGATAGTATATTTTCTTTAATTTTGCCAGATATAAAGAAGCTAAACATTGTAACTGTAATTATTGCTTGAACTTGTTTTGTTATATGTAATTTTACTATGTTAAAGTTAAAACCTTCAATTTTGTTTAAACAGGAAAGGGGAGATGATGTGGGATTCCCTTCTGAATGCTGTGAATATGTTTTATTACCATTGGTTAATAAAGAAGCTGCTTCAGCCAATAGCAGGGCATAATATAGCTAGGCTGGAATAGATGTAGAAAGAGAGTAGACAGAGTCAGGGAGATACCATATAGCTGCCAAAGGAGAAAGATGCTCCGAACCACTAGGCCACAACCTCATGGCAATACAGATTAATAAAAATGGGTTAATTCAAGATACAAGAGCTAGCTAGAAATATGCCGGAGGAGTTACTGGCCAAGCAGTGTTGTAATTATAGTTTCGAGTCTGGGCTATTGGGAAATCAATGAGCAGTCTCTGATTACAAGTAATAGCTGTCTATCAAAGGGCAGTCTGACGTATGAGATTTTGAAGCTCCTTATAAACAATTGGAAGGAACCAATAGGCTGATGTCATGGGCTTGGACTCTGACAGCTGATTGCTGGTCCTCATCACAAGGGTACAAACAGAGAGGACAACAGCCATTGCTGTAGCACTTCTGTTCAGCATGGCAAATTCCTCACCTTTTAGTTAAAATGAGTTCCTGGACATTTAAAGGACGAGAGTTCTTTTATGTTCCTTCTTTCATTTTCCTCTTGTTCTACATTCAGGAGTCATATATTAAAGACTAGTACATTTAAAAAAATAACTTCATATTGAAGTGAAATTAGAAAGTATTTGTGCAAGCTCAGAGAAAGCCAAAAGCTTGGAAGGACCTGAGATGCTTATAGCTCAGGTTGGTCTTTTACAGAAAAACAGCCTACTCAAGCTAAAATATATAACTATAAAATTAAATTTAATTTAATCTAAAAACAAATATAAATGACAACAACAAAAGAAAGCAAGCCCAAGGCAGGGTGCATGTATATTTTCTGAATTTACAAAATATTAGATTAAAATGTTTAATGTTTAACTACCACAAAAAGAAGTCTATTCTCAGCTTTTCCAGCTATTTGCAAGAAAAAAACAATAGAAAAAGACCCAGCAGAAGGTTATATCGGTAGTGACAGAAACAACTCCTTTTAAAAGGCTCTGAAGCAAAGGAAGATATGGAAAGAGTTACTTTACTGTTGATGTAATAAAATACCATGGCCAAGATGACATAAGGAAGAAAGCTTATTCTTACAGTTCAGAAGGATGAGAGTCCAGCATGGGGGGAAAGAATGATAGCAAACAGACACAGAGGCAGGAACAGGAAGCAGAAGCCTTGTATCTCAAACCAGAGAGATCAAATTGGAAGCAGGGTGAGGCTATACAACCTCTAAGCCCTTTCCCAGTGACATGTTTCCCACAGCATGCTGCACCACCTAAACCTCCCCAAACAGCGTAACTTGGAAGCCAAGTTCTGAAATACAGAACCTGTGGAGGACATTACTTTTTCAAAACACCGCACTGTATGTATAAACAGACTGTAGATATTAAGCAGGAGGAAAACCTAGAGGATCCAGAAACCTTCTGGAACTGGGAAGCAGAATTACTCAAATATAAATCCACTAGAGCAATTCCGAGGCATATTTGAGCATGTAGAAGAAGATCATTGATTAGGTAAGAAGATCAAGAAAAAGGGTGGGAAAAGATAGGAAAATGCTGAGAGCCTAAGGAGACACATTATGACAAAAGAGAAAGGCCATGGAGCACACTCAAAGAAATAATGGATTGGAGGAAGCTTCCCCTTTGTGTTTGATAAAAGGCATAGATATAAATATCTGAGAAATCCAATGAACTTCAATGAAGGCGAACCCAAACAGATAAACATTGAAAAGACATTATATTTAGTTATCGAAAGACAAACACACACACAAAGGAAGGGTTCATATAAGCAGGACTCTGTGACTTACCATATGCAGAGTCTTTGGTGAGATGGTCAGCAGACTACTCAGTGGAAAGTTCGGAGGCTGAAAGCCTGAAGAGATGCTCAGTGGTTAAGAGCCCTTGCTATTCTTCCAGAGGACCCCATTTCAGTTACCAGCATCCATATCAGATGACTCATAATTGACTGTAAATCTAGGGCTAGGGGATCCAATACCCTTTCCTGACCCCTTTGAGTATTTGTGCACACATGGCATATTCTTGCACAAGCATACAAGCAACCAACAAATTAAAGATGGCATCTGAAGAAGATGTAGAAAATTATGAGATGGCTGAGAATAAAAATATGTAGCAAAATCTTCAAGATACAATGAGATTAAGGTAGAAGTGTGTAGCTATTATCCCATTAACACAAGAAAGATCTTGTGCCAACAACCCAACAAACAAAGCTTGTGATTCAAAGAATGAGGAAAAAAGCCTGAAGCTACCAGATAGAAGGAAATAATAAAGTTTGGAGCAGAGATAAGTGAAGTGAGGATAGAGACACTACAGGGAAAATAAATGTACTCATAAGTTGGTTCCTGGAAAAGGTCAACAAAATGAACAATCCTTAAGCTAGATATATTAAAAAATGAAAGAAAATTCAAATTGCTAAAATCAAAACTAAAGATGGGGACTTACCATCCATTGTAGAAATTAAGAATTGTAAGCAAACTGAATGTGGAATGCTCAGTAAAGATGAACAGAAAATCTGAACAGTCCCATAACTGCTAGAAGATGGAACCGATAATATGTTCCTAGTGAAAAAGAACATTGCAAACCCTGGTGGCTTCCTGAGTAAATTCTTCCGAGTGTTAAAAAACAAAACAAAACAAACTGACACTTATCCTGCAAAACTCCTCTAAAGAAATGAGAGGAATGGACAACACTCTAGCTCATCCTGAAAGGTCAGCACCACCCTCACTCCAAAGCCACGCAGAGACACTTCAAGAAAACTAGTGAGCTGACATCCCTGATGACTACCGAAAGAAGAAACCTTAAATCAAAGTCAACACTACGTTAAAAGAATTCTTCATCATACCCAAGTGAGATTTATTCTTAGGGCAGAAAGATGGCTCAGCACTGCAAAGAGCAGCAAACTGGATCAACAGAATGAAGGGGACAAATCACATGCGCGCACGCGCGCGCGCACACACACACACACACACACACACACACACACACACACACACCATCCCGTCCCACACAAACTTTCAATCATCTCAATAGTGTGGTGCAGGCAAAAGACAAACATATGGGATAGAAGAGAGAATCTGACAATAAGATCTCACATGTGTGGTCAAATTATTTTTGACAAAGCTGCCAAGATCAGTCAAAACCACAAGTGTGGTTTTGAATAAATGAAATGGAAAGCTGGTATCCAGGTGCAAAAGAATGATGTTCTGCTCCCAAATTACACATGTACATATGTACCAATAACTAGGCAAAGCCTAAAACAATAACATTCTTTGGAGAATACAGATTACAATTTTTGTGATATCAGATTTGGCAATGGTGTCTGTGTTAGGACACCAAATGGACAGATGATAAAATTAAATGACAGACTAACTAGACTTCATGAAAGCTTTTAAATATGTTGTGTATCAAAAGACAAATTAAGCACAACATAATAGAAATAAATTGAATGGAAGAGAACGTTTGCAAATCATCTATCTCATAAAGGGTCAATATCTAGGAATCAGAATTGTTGAAAGTCATTGACCAAAATGTTGAAGGAGCGGCAGGGCTGTGTTCCGGCCGTCCTGGCTCCCACATGGCTAGCTTTATCCAAAATAATTACACGGGAACTGTATTCTTTTAAACATTGCTTGGCCCATTATATCTAGCCTCTTCGTGGCTAACTCTCGCACCTGGACTAGCCCATTTCTAATAATATGTGTAGTACCCCAAGGTGCGCTTACCGGGAAGATTCTAGCCTATGTCCATCCTGAAAGACAAAGTAAGCAAGTGTTGGTGATGGTACAGAGAGATTGGGACTCTTGGGCACCATTGGTGGGACTATGAAATTCTACAGTTGCTATGGAAGATGGTATGGCAGTTCCCCAAATAATTAGCAGGTAGGATTACCACTTGATTCTGCAATTCTACCTCTGGATATATATTTAAAATTGTCAGCAAGGTTTCTAAAGCTATTTGTGTACCCATGTTCATAGCAGGATTTTTTTTTGTACTATCTAAGAAAAAGAAACCCAAGAGTAATAGATGATTGGGTAAGCAATATATGATATTTATACACATACATAAGGGACTATCATTCAACTTTAAAGGGAAGGAGATTCTATATTATTCTGCAGCATTGACAAACATTGAGGACACTATGTCGAGGCAATCACAAAAGACAAAATAGCACAATTGTGCATAAATGAGGAACCCACGGTAGTCAAAATCATAGAAGCCAAAAGGAATATGGTAGTTTCTGCAGGCTGGAGGGGATGGGAGCTAATGTTTAATGCATACAGTTTCCATTTTACAAGATGTAAAGAGTGTGACTATGGGTGGTGATCATCACACAGTTTAGGAATGCGTCTAATAACTGTGCACTAAGATTATGAAGTTTATGTTGTGTGAATTCACAATAAAAATTAGAGGGAAATGAAACAAAATAGCAACCAAGAAATAAAGGCCATTAATCCCTGCCTGTCTTGCCCCAGTTTCAAAGGCTCTGGGAAGGCAAAATGAGATTTCTGACTTGTGATATCATTAGGCCCCATCACACAGGTATGTAACATTGTTTGAAATGAGGGCAGTTGTTTAATGGAAACTTCAGCGCTTTTCCTTGTGTACCAAGCAATACTATGAATATTAGTCACTTTGAAAAAATATTATTAAAAACATGTAGAAGTAACGTAATCTCTGTGTTGCTTAGATTTATTCCAGTCAGTGCTTGACAGGTGACATAGATGCTGACAGCCTGCAGCATTCTCTGGACATCAGGGTCACATATAGTTAGTGCCTTGAAGATTAGACTTGCAAGTATTTTCAGTGATGGTAATACATTTACCAGCATCCCCATGAATTAAACCAAGCATTTCAACCCCTCAGGGTTAGGGAGTCACACACACACACACACACACACACACACACACACACACACACACACCGTTTAAGTAGACATGCTATGGATAAACAGTGCTTTCCCCAGAAGCTCTAGGTTATTAAACAACCCCTCTATGATGAGTTGTTGGTCAAGGAGGCCTCAGAAGCCCCCCAAACAATATAGACTATTGTTTGGTTAGGAGTTCTTGTTTTCTCACCATAACTAGGCAGTAAGACTCTATTGCTGAAGATTCTACAGGCTTGGGTTATAGGACACAGAGAAGTCAAATGGAGTCGATCTTGGAGACCCCTCTCTGCTGGCCATTCCACCCTGTCAGGATGCTTTTTTTCTGTGGGAGAAAGCCAGCAGCAATCCTACCCAGCTGTGGACCCCATGACCTACAGTAACAAGCTGACAATGCTCAACAGGGCAATGGTGGCAGGACTAGTATGAAATAACCAACCACTTTATGATTGGATTTGCAGCCCAATGCACAGGAAGGAACTCATGCCTGATGCTGCAAACTTTTAGAACGCCGATGGCTGCAACAGTCATGGACTCTAGTGGGGAACCTATTACTGTTGTTCTGCTCAATGGACAGACATAGCACCAACTACCTTCTAACTACTTACATTTATATCCAGCCATTAGTGCTGCTCTCAGCCTTTGTCAGAGAAGCTTCTGTTGACAGTGAATTGCACAGACTCACAACTGCCTAGAGTGCTGGGAATAACTGACAGTGGAGTACATGGTCCTAAGCGGAACACCTAAGCCAGTTCCTCCATGCTCAGAGAAGCCCGCAGAAGAGAAAGCAGGAAGAACGTAAGAGTCAGAGGATGGGGAAGAGTGTTGTGTCTCTTCTGGGCCTGACTTGGTTGTTGGACACATGAACTCATCTTGGCTGTAGTTAACTGCACAAGATCCGCATAAGACCGGGTCCATCGCTGTTTTACCAATATGGGTTCCTTAGATCCGGTGCCAAGGGCTCATTAGATCTTACCTACCCCCCACTGAGGGACTGTGGACCATTAATGACTGTTGGGAGTGTTAATCCACAGATAAACTGCCCAGATTCAGTAAATTACCCTTTGCTTAAACTCATGCAAGCAGCCACTATCAAGCTTCCTGTGCCATTAAAAACTTAGTAAAATAGACACAAAAGTCATAGGGGGATTTGTTAGAAAGAAAAAGGATTTTAGTGGAGAGGAAATAGAATGACAGAGGGTAATTAATGGGAGGAAAAAATGACCAAAAACTTACATATTCATGCGTGAACATCAAAGAAAGGGTTAAAAAAATCATAAAGACACCATCAGATTGTAGACCTTTTATGAATCCATATCTGCATATACCACATTGTTGGCCTCTACTAAGGTTGCTTTGTTTGTTTATTTTTCTGCAGCTCCAATCACATAACACTTCGCACTCCAGTGCTGGCTTTCAAATTTCAAGTGAATAAGGTTACCTTTACTTTCACATAAGAGAAGTCAGTACACCGTCAAGGGTCAATGTTGCCCTAAGTCACCGACCACTGTCAATGTGACACCTCACCTTCTTTATGACACTCACCATTGCATGTCTAGAAGTGTTAGAAATCCCTGTCAGAGGCCCTAGGAAGGATAAGCTGTACCTGTGGCTCTCCACGTGCCATATTTGATAAGACAACTTGTTCCAAACCTGGGAGCTGCAGCAGGTGCTGTGGACTAGGACAGCACAGAATCAAGGAGGGAACAAACCTTCTACAGCCAGCACCACTTTAAGGAATGTGAATTTGTGGACTGGAAAGAAGGTTTGGTGGTTAAGAACACTTCTAGAGGATGTGGGTGAAACTCCCAGCACCCCTATGGCAGTTTATCACCAACTATAACTCCAGTTCCATGCTGTGGGAATTCCTACAGCCAGTAGCCTTTAAGTTACCCACCCACTTGGACGTGGCCTCTTATACTATATATGCCAATGTAAAGCGCCGATCCAGCCTCTCTTCCGGCAGTGTGATTCAGTCCCTGTTCCCCGTTTGTGCAGAGGGATTGTGATCTGTGAGTCCACCCCTAAATAAATAACCCTTTATTATACTTAATTCTGAACTAGCATGGGATTTCTTTTTAGCATCCTTCTTCAGTTCCAGGGGATGGCCTCCCTAGGCACTAATCACATATTTGGTGCACAGACACACATGCAGGCAAGACAAAACGCCACACACATAATAAAATAACTTTTAAAATGTGAATTTCTGGGCTGGAGAGATGGCTCAGCCATTAAAGGCTAGGCTCATAACCAAAAATATAAAATGTGAATTTCCAAAACACTTTGTTGGCATGGAGGTGAAGTCTGGATTGTAAATGTTTTTGTCTTTGGCCTAAGTACTTAAGTTGCTAGAGATCCTATGCACAAAACAGCTTAATATTAGCTTCCTAGGACTGACGATCTATAAGCAGCAAACAACGCATATCAATAAATATTGGTTTCTCTAACTTTTTTCATATTTGCCTATGTGCCCCAACTCTCTTGGCACTATTCTGATGGCACACATTTTCCATTTTAATGTCATGTACCTGCCAATGGCCTCCTCTAAATGCATTGTTGGTGTACACACACACACACACACACACACACACACACACACACGTGACAGAGAGTCTTTGAATTCTGCCTCCAATTAGGGAAAGATAAATAGAAAACATTGTAATCCCTTAGAGTAGTTCAGTAGTCTGAAACTCACTTGCTATATTTTCTTCAAGAAAAGATCCTCTGTGCACATCTTAGCAATGAGAACATTGCACTACCTGGGAGAGGAGACTCGTGTTTCCACCACACAGAGCCTGGATCCACACTTGGGCACCTACAGGTACTTAATTAACATGTTTTTCAACCAATGACTGAGCCCACATGGATCTGATTATCTCTGTGATAACCACGAGAAATTTCTGGAGCCCTGCATGGATGGTAAAGGCGCAGGGAGGGGGATGGTACCATTCAATACTATATACTGGAACGGAGAAGATAGTAATCAAATTCCTCAATATGGAAACTGCTCTGATAGCTCAGAGGAAAGTACCATGCTCATCTGAGGCTCACTGCTGCTCAGATACTCAAGGTCACAGCAGTGAATTCCCTTTAACTTCCCTTCTCATTGGGAGTGGGCGCTCCCTGTTGCTCAGCCCTGAGGGATGAGCATGGTGCTGGGTCCAAGGGTAAAGATAACTCAGGTTTTCCATACGTTCTCTGGGTCCCCCATGGCGTCCTGTGCTCTGCACAGGTGGGAGGGCGGCGGCATGAATGAGCAATGACCCCACATACCTGAAAACATCATCATGTGTTGGAAGTTCCAGGGGATCTTCTGTTTCCTGCCCAGATTCAGGAGGAACGAGAGGGGATAAATGTTGCAGGCTCTGGCAACAAAAATCGCTAGCTGGTTGGGATGCGTTGAGGAAAACATAGCCGCAGAGGGGCAGACTGAAGGAGCTCAGATATCATGTCCATATGTTTTTCTAGGATATGACCCAGAAAACAAGGATAAACATGACAACTCATCTATGTCTAACTCGCTCACCGAATTCATCGTTCAATGTCAGTTCCTTCCCAGGATGACATAAAACTCTGTCTTTCTTTGAACATATGCTTGGCTGAAAGTTGGTACTGGAATGCCATTTCAATCACTACATTTTCCCATCACGTTCATGTTGCCGGTGACTGACTCTATCTTCAGTTCTGCCGGAAGCTGTGAAGTAGCAACGCCTGGCACCGTGGCGTTATCTTCTCCATGAGCACTTTGGAAGAAATAAATATATTTCCGATGGTTTCTGTCTCACTTCCCATCAGTCCATGTGCCTGTTTCTAGCAGGCTTGCTTACCTTTTTGATTTAATTTTGAGAGGAGCTGACTGTCAACATATATACTTCAACTGCTACTTCAGGAGCTACTTCCCTAAAGGCACAGTCTCAGAAGTGAGCATCTACTGAGAAGCTCAGCCGTAAGCCTCCCTTCTTTGCCATTGTCTCCTTCTTTGGTGGTCTGTCTGCTCTAGCTTGTCCTCTGCAGGATGAAGCTATCTGGGGTGAGGTAGCTCTCTTCCTTATAAGATCTAGGTTTCAGATAAAATTTGAGAGCTCAGCAGAATCCCAGTGGTAAGAAATTAACACCAAATTCAGGTGAACAGTGGGGACAGGGAGATGGCAAGTTCTCCAGAAGTTAAGACCATCTGCCTGTGACAGAGGGAGGCATCATCCCATTTTCCAAGGCATAGGACAAGAGCTGCAGGTTTTTCTTAGGGACGTTTGTAGTTGCTCAGTGTCCCTTTGATCAGATACTTGCTTCCTTGGGGGTTACCTCCTATTCCAGCCCTACAGAAGAACACCCTCTATATTAAAAGTGGGGTCTAGATTTTGTCTATTCTCCTAGGGAGTAAATGATCTCTCTCTCTCTCTCTCTCTCTCTCTCTCTCTCTCTCTCTCTGTGTGTGTGTGTGTGTGTGTGTGTACATGTGCATGTGTGTGTGCATGCATGTAACTTCCTGATTAGACTAGGCTGACTGGCCAGCAAGTCCTAGAGATCTGCAAGTGTCTGCCTCTCCAGAACTGGGATTACAAGTGTGTACCATCGTGGCCGGATATTTTGTAGGTTCTGGGAACTGAATTGTGGTCCTTGTGCTTGTAAGGCAAACACTACTGGCTGAGCTAACTTCTCAGCCCCAGAAGGTGTTAACTGATGGAGAGAAACTTACATGAGCATAATGCTTCTGATGCTGGAAGTGCAATGGTCATGTTGACTTCTATGATGGTTTCAAAGTCCTACCAGGAAAAAGGTTTAGCCATTTCTCTATTTTCCTTCTCTTCAAAGGATACAAAGGCGCCGAGGATAAAAAGCGCGTTGAAAATGTGATTCTGGAACGTGAACAGAGCCAGGCCCATGTAGCAGAAGATGACGTTCTCAGCCAGGAAGTTCATAAATTCAAACAGCTGGAAACAAAACAGAGACCAAAACCCAGTGGTTAGGACTCAGATTTGTGTACAGCGTATTTATTGTAACTTTCATGACTGACTGGGCAATCCTCCTTCCTGTGGCAAATCACCACTTTGGCCTTGAGCTCCTGCTATCAGGTCTGTTGACGTCCTTGGTTCTCTGCCCAGTGATGCACGCCACAGCCAAGCCAGTGTCCTATTATTTCAACCTGTCAGGCTTCCAGAGAAACCTCAGGTGGGGTGGTATTAACAGCACCATTCCTACTAGGATGACAAAATATTTCCTGTTAAGGAAGTGAAAGTTGAGTGGCCCTCTCCAGCAATGCTATAGTAAGAATGCTAAGATTGTTTAGCCTGTCCATACCTCAACAAGTAGATACGCTTGAGTTCCAAGGCCCTGGTTAAATGAATGGGGAAAAAAAAGTAGCTTAAACTAAATTGGCCTCTTCAGGCAGGCAGGAGAGACAAACGTAGAAAACTTGGAATGAGGACGAACATCAATTATATTTTAACATTAGAGTGATCAGTTTATTTCAAACCCTAGACAATGAGACTCATTAAATTGACTGATGTAGGTATATCCATTAAATGTCTACAGTTTCTAGCTAGTAAAGGGGATGATTAATCCCAGGAATCAGCTTCTGCAGCAAGAACACAATAGATACATCAAATCAGCCGGAAGAATGGAGTAATAACATGCTATGCTGAGGGGCTCTCCCCAGAGTTATTCTTAGACCATTAACTAAACAATTTAAGTTGAACATAAAAAGCGTTTTCTAACTTCCATACTAAAAGTAAAAGGGAAATGTGTCCAGGGGCTATCCCAAAGTCTGATCTGGCAGAGACTTTATTTTATGATCCAGTCTTTCCATTTGGAAGTTTCTGAAACTTCATTCCCGGACCTCCATAAATCACGTTAGGTAAATGTCTCTGGAGGCAGCGCTCCCGACTTGGCGAGGACTCATTATTTTTTCATGTAATGTATTTACAGCCTCACAAATAATGCCCAGTACCTGCTCCCTGACAGCTGACAGAAAGGGAAGCGGGATCTTGTCAGAAACATTATTTAAACCCAGTAATAGAAAGGAAGGATTAAAAAAGACACCGCTCCTTCGGAACAAGATGGTCTTTCTGCAGTGGCAGCGTCATCAATTTCCGTGAGCACTCCGCTCCCATTCTCGGGCAGCTAATGTAAACAAATACTGTCACTCAAATAACTATTGCAAAAGGAGAATGCAGGCTTGGGGAGCACGGAAGACGGAGAGCCTTTTGCTACCTCATTATGCCTTTATTTTTCCCCAAAGCAAGACCTGATCATCATTTCCATCACCGTGAGCTGCCCTAACGAAGATGTAGTCTGCCTGGATTAAACAACAGGACTTTGTTTCCCATAATTCTAGAGGTTAAGATGTACAAGGTGGAAGTGACAGCTGATCTGTTACTGCCGAAAGTCCCCTTTCTCAGAAGAGTCCACTTTCTTCTGTCTATTACTAGAACACCAATTAAAATTATGAGGAAACTACCATTAGGACCTTACTACTTCCCGAGTCTTTACCGCCAAGTAACATCCCACTGGTTTGATATCTAAATTTGGGGGGAGAAGGGAGCAATTATGCCCAGTTCTTAGCAGCACTCTACGTTTTAACACTGATAAGCAAATGTCAGGACAAAGTTAAAAATGTCTTTTGTGTACCTACTCCAAGTGTATTTCATCCTTGAGAGGACATTTTGTTGATGTGGTTTCCCTCTGTGTGCTGTAATTACTATTAATGAATAAAGAAACTGCTTTGGACCTATAGCAGGGCAGAACTTAGACAGGCAGGGCAAAACTAAGCTAAATGTTGGGAGAAAGAAGGGCGGAGTCAGAGAGAAGCCATGTAGTTCCACTGGCTTACCCTATAAGTCACAGCCATGTGGTGATACACAGATTAATGGAGATGGGTTAAATTCATATGTAAGAGTTAGCCAATAAGAAGCTAGAGCTGATGGGACAAGCAGTGATTTAATTAATCTGGTTTCTATGTGATTATTTCAGGACTAAGCGGCTGGAAACAGCTAGCACCCTCCTTAATATATTTTGTTACCAGGAATATATTCAGCCTCTTCTGTGTATTCCTACTACTTCCCCTCTAGAGTGTACTGCATTTTTCCGTAGCCTTTATCTCCTCTGGAGCCTCTCTAGCTTGCATATGGAGCCCAGAATTCCGGACCAAATAACTCATTCCCATGCATTTCTCTGCACCTCACATTTGCCTCAAAATGGGTCTGGTATATTTGGAGCCAAAGCAATTCAACAGGGCTTTTGAGGAGCATCGAGATGACAACACCCACCTCCCCACTGGATGAGGAGTCACAAGGATGCTGGCAGAAGCCACCCACGGCCATCTGTGATCACAGGGAAATGGCTAAGAGGGAAGCGGAACCTTAGCCATTCTATTTGAGCTCCTTTTCCCAACTTCTCCCATAGCAAAATCAAGGTCCTTTCTGTTCTAAAAGGGATGGGGTCAATTTTTCTGACCCTTTTAAAGATAATAAGAAAGTTTATTATTCTTGCCTGCTGTCACTCATCTTAGAGAAAGGGGCTTTGGGACACAGCAGTTCTTTTAGTGGACTATGACAGGAGCTATTACTGTTCATTTTACTCTGGGTCTGTGGTTTTAAGTGTTCTCTCTTGACAGATTTCCTTGCGTTTGATAATGCTGAATTTTAGTTTGATTTAGCCACTCAGCGTACTGAAACTTACTACTGTACATTATCAGGACCTGTGTGCATCCACAGGCACAAAACTTCCACTTTGCAGTTAAGTTCATTCTGGGATCTGTTTCTTTGTTCCTACTGTGGCATGTTCTGTCGACTCCCATGGTCTTTTTAAGTAACATTGATCCATAACGGGTCACAGTGTTCCATAGAACTGGCCTGGTCCCATGCTCTAAGTTATTCAGAATTTTCTTGATTTTACATATGTTAAAATAATTTTATTGATTCTTAATTACACAGAAAATAATATATGACATGTAAATCATATGTCAACAATTTAAAGTTTGCAAGAGGATTGCTAGCACCCAAGGCCTGTCTAATCCTCCTTCCATGTCTCACACACACACTTACTCATAATTAGAACTTACACTACCAGTTGTCTTTTTCTGCTTTTCGGTTTCCTATGAACAAAATTAGACAATATGTCCACTTTTTCATCTACTATTCCATAGAATATTTGTGAGATTCTTCATTTTTTGTACAGCAGTTAATTTTTTTAATTATGTTAATATTTCATAATCTGCTTATTAATACTAGTGTAAACATTTGTGCTGTTTCAGTTTGGAGCAATGGTGAGATTCTCTCTTAAGTGTTTCCCTTTCCGGAGAATTCCTAGGATGGGGTGCCATGCGGACTGCTAGAATGGTAGTACCGCCCCCATCAGTGGTTCCGATTGCTTCATATTCCTGCCAATACTTAGATTCTTTTTCTTTGTAGTTTTTTTGAACTCATATTTTTTTTCTTCTTGATATTTGAATTTAGAAACCATCTTGTCAATGTGAACAACTTGACATGAGACAGGATAGAATAGGGAGGTCTGTCTAGTCATGCCGAAACAGCCAAACAGCCCAGAGTTTATTTCAGAACTTGTTTATATACAGAAGCAGAATAAAGCACAGCACAGACGGTCAGTCAGTATCTAATCAGAACTATTCTTGTTCTTGAGAGAGCCACCTCTTAACTAACACACGCTTGTTGCTCCGGGGCAGCCTTACTTTCTGTCTTGATGTTCCTGAGGTTTGTCATCAGCAGTATACTGTCTGCTAGACAGAGTGTTCTTTTCAAAAATCTCTCACAGACCTCAAAGCAGAGCAGACAAGCTTAAACTCAAATGACTTCTTTAAGTCAAAAATGACTCCAGATGGAAACTGAGTCACATGTCTGTTCCCACACTTCATAACTTATGCATGAATATTTTGGACATCTTTGCCTACACTTACTACTATTTTGTGATTTGTTGCTATTGTAAACAGCAAAAACATATCTAAGTTTACTTTCTGATTGTTTATTGCTAGATTTATATATATACACACATATATATTTGATTTTTAAATGGATCTTTTATTTGGTCTTTATTAAATTTATGTCTACTTGTGTGAATGATCTGCATTCCTATATTTATGGGCCATATAATTATTTGTAATATTGTTAATATTAGTGTACTTAGAATTATGAATTTCCTCCAATATAGGTTATTTTCTTTCTTTCTTTCTTTTTTTTTTTTTTTTTTGATTTTTCGAGACAGGGTTTCTCCGTAGCTTTTGGTTCCTGTCCTGGAACTAGCTCTTGTAGACCAGGCTGGCCTAGAACTCACAGAGATCCGCCTGCCTCTGCCTCCCGAGTACTGGGATTAAAGGTGTGCGCCACCACCGCCCGGCTAATATAGGTTATTTTCAACTTCATTCTTGATAAATATTTTCTGTTCCTGACATAATTGACGAGTATTAAGTTGTGCCTCCAGCTTTGATGATTACTCTGTATTGTATTTATCTGCCAATGCACTCACTTCTCCCATCTTTAGCATTATTTACTTATGACATTCTTTATTTTAATTTGTCTTTATTTAGTATCTTGGCCTTTCAAGTCCTGGCAATCCTGGAAGCCTGTCAATTTTTCCAGATGGGTAATGTTTGAATGTTACCCAGTTTTCTGAGAGCGAGCTCTCCTGACTAGCCAGCCATAGCTCTTCTTAGCCACAGCTAATTTCGCATATATGTTTTTCAAGGTAAAAAAGAATCATTTTTGTCAGTAGCTCCTGCCAATTTTCTTACATTTTATTTTGAATTACAATAAAATGCATGCCAGCCTGAGGAGAAATTACTGTTTTATAATTAGGGGATAGGTGTAAATTCCTGTGAAGAGGTGTGCCTGCAAAGACGTAGAGACTGAATGTAACTTCAGCAATGGGATGCTGAAGCGCCAGACTCTAGTTACAATTTATCGTGGGTGTCTTCAGCCCCATGAATAACCATTCCTTGCTCACCCTTGTGTTGGACCTAACAGTCTGTGACTAACAGAGAAAAGCCTTTTAGAATGAGTTAATTTAACAAACCATAGTTCACCACCCAAAGAGTCATCACACAGCATCTGAGGTTTACGGTCAAGACTTTTGCTTTACTGAAACTGCCTACCGATGTGTCTAAAAAGTACCTCATTTCATGCCTTTCTTTGTTCTGTTCTAAAACTTCACGCAAACTACTCCCATCTGTGTTCCTGGTCACTCCTAATTGACTCTAGAATAAACCCTCTCTTACCTTTTTTGAGGTGAGAGTTGTATTTCTATGTTGAGACAAAATTTTTATTTTGACACGGAATAGATGACAGTACAAATTGGGTGATATGGAGGAAAAAATAACAAAATGTAAGAAATAAAATGCTTGCTTCCTTTAGCCTTGCGTCACTGTCAGCCGCTCACTTTTGTATCTGCAGGCATTCTCATCTGTCAGTTTCTAGTATTCATCATTCTCAATTTCTTCAGAGTGATTTTACAATGCAGGGGACGTCAATGATAACAAAATGATTCCTAACTTGCTTGCTATTCTCAAACACACTCTGGATGAACCAGCAACTTATATTAAAACAGGCAAACCCAACTGTGAGTTATGCAGTAAGTCATCCATGATTTTGTATGTAATTCTCAATCAGGAGATAATATAAGAATTATTTATATTAGCAACAGCTTATAAAAAACATAAGAAACATAAAAAACCTGCAAAAGTAAGAGAGAGACTGAGAGACTTCGTGGGCGAGAGAAATGAGTAGAAGAGGGGGAGAGTGTGAGAGAGGGTAATAGGGTGAAAATTATTAAAATTCTCTCTGTGTACACATGAAACTCTTAAATAAATGAATAAATAAAATGGTTAACTAATAGCACACTCATATAATGGTATATATGTCAGGGAGTTTTGCTAGGCAATGAAAGAAGAATGAAAGCAATCTAAAATGTGCCTGTGTGAATCCATCTGAATGCATTCATAAGCACGCATGCACATAGCTTATTGTATGGAGAGATACCTTAATTTTTCTTTCCCTTGGAACTATTGCTTTCATAGTTTGAAACATTAAATGAAAGATTAGAACCGACATCATGAAGTAAAATAAAAATCCTTCCAAGCATTTGCTTCTTTTAGCCTTGTGTCAGCGGCTAACCCACGCCTCTGTATTCCAGAAAGCTCCCAGGCACCCTAGCCCTGTCCTAGTCTACTTTCTTTAAAAGCTGCTTTCCAGCATAGAGAAAGACGATAGCAGCACAACAGCACTTACTCTCCTGTAGAGCATCTGCTTCAGTGGTCTCTCCCTTTACCTAAGCCCAGATACACGGTCCACACGTGGAACATGGGATTAATCTGAACACATCTTGTATAGATAACCTCAATGATATTTGTTTTATATAGACAACTCAATAGTGTTACACAAGCCTCTTTTTATACAACTGAATTTGAAGGTGCTAAAGATCCTTCATGGTGGCACACTATCCCTCTGTGTCTTTCCTCCTCCTAAATTTGGCTTCATAGTACTTGCTCCCAGCCACCTGATTATTTTCAGATCTCTTCACTTACAAACAATGTTGCCCCGAGCATCTTTGCCCAGGCTTCTCTCCCTAGTGAGTGATTACTCCTCAGGTAGATTTCCTGACACAGGCCTCTCTGGCAGTGGAGACACATTCATTTTCCGTTTTGAGCATCCCACCAGCCTGCCCTTCAGAAAAAAATGAGCCAATTTGCATCTCTGCTCATGCTGCAGCGGGTACCCTCTCCTCCACACTCCTGCCAACATTCATTTTTATCAATTTTTAAAGACCTTTGACAATCTGATAGATTCACTTATTTTAAATTGTGATGGTTGTTAGCATTTTAAAAAGGTTCCTTTAATAGCAAGGCAGCCGTAGTGATTAGCACTCCTCTGTCTGGCTCTAGCCAGTAACATCACGGGCTGAATGAGCGGGCGTTGTAATTATTTCCTTCTTGAGGCACTTAATGAAAATCTGGGGGCGAATTCAATTTGGTTTCACATGCAAAACCTCCTAAAGATGTTTCAAAAGGGACTCCAGAGCAAGTCCTTCTTCCGACAAATCCAATTTGACTATTAAAACTTCATTGTCTGAGTCAGGCCTCAGGTAGTCAATCTCTGAGGAAATGAATTACTGGCCAATTTAGGCAAAAATTAATGAACAGATAAAAATTAAAAACAAAGCTTCATCCCAAAGGCAGCAATAGTAACAACAGCAACAAACCTCAAACTAGCCAACTCATAAATCACTGTGAAGAATCTCTAATCTATGTCCTTCTCACTCAGGGTCAGGGAAAACTTGACCCAACTTTTTATTTATCAGCATAATAAATAATATTTATTTTGTTTGCATGTGTTTACAGTATGCAAATTTTTGGAGGTGACCCAGGTTAAAAGAAATGTGTGCTTAGCAGAGCTGTTTTTCAGGGGAGAAAAAGCAAGCTAATAGTGTCAATGAGAGCAGGAAAGATTCAAACTGCTAAGCGGACATGCTGTTTAAATATTCTGGAAGCGCATGGTAGCCGTTCACGTGTCCATCAAGCAACCACTTTGCTCAGCAAACCCTGTTCTGCAAACACTCACTAGATTGACACTGCAGATCGGCATGAGTTCCTTACCAAGAACCTAAGAAGCCACCTGTTTTATGAAATGCGTTAATCACTAATTCTCACAGATGTTTTCCTGTTTGCTAGGATAAAATCACACTACCGTGAGTCACGTGAAGAAATTTTACATAGCTCAGTGTGACCTCATTAACAGATATTAATTTAAATTCACAAACATTTAAATATTCATTAAAACTTAGAAATATTAAATATAAACTTAAGTTCACATGACTTCTTTAACATCACTCAGGCCGAGGACAGTATAGTGCATCTGGTGGTTTCCATGTACTTGGAGAAAGGCACTGAAATTCATTCTGGATTGAATATGGATAGACTGGATGCTCTAGCTGGCTGTCTGTTGCTGTGATAAAACACTGACCAAGACCAGCCAGGGGAGGAAAGGACTCATTTGGCTTCTTCATCCCCTTTCCAGTCCATCTTTGGGATGGACTGGGCAGGAGCTCAAGCAGAGACAGAAACCAACTGTTGAGGAAAGCTGCTTACTGTCCATGCTCAGTTCACATATTTTATACAGCCCAGGCCCACCTGCCCAGAATGGCACCATCAACAGTGGGCTGGGCCCTCCTAGGTTAATCATTAATCAACAAACAGTCCCCATGGGTTAGTCTGATGGAGGCAATTCCTCAGTTGAGGTTCCTTCTTCCTAGGCATCTCTGGTTTGTATAAAATTTACAAAAACAAAACAAAACAAAACAAAAAACCCAACCAACCAAATATACAACAACCAAAGCCAACTAGCATATCAGGACTTGACATAATCTGTAGAATGAATTGCAGTAGAAATGAAATAAAGACTAAAAATGTTATTTTCTCTAGAAATTTATTCCAGAGTTAATGCATTTTTTTTAAAAAACAAATGTTTAGGAATTTTGTCCTTTTCTTTTTATTGGGATCTCTTCCTTTGTTGCTGGCTTTCTTTCTAGGTGTGTGCTGGTATATATGTATGGTTTTGTGTGTGTGTAAGAGAGTGTGAGTGTGTGTGTGTGTGTGTGTGTGTGTGTGTGTGTGTGTGTGTGTGTGAAGGCAAAGAATCAACTTTGGATGTTGCTTCTTGGGCGCCAACTACCTTGCTTTTGGAGGCAGGTCCTTTCACTGGGACTTTAGCCAATTAGGAGAGGTTGCATGGCCAGCAAGTCTCAAGGCTAATTCAGGCTCCATCTCCCTGTGATGTGGGTTAGAGGAT
Source organism: Microtus pennsylvanicus (assembly GCF_037038515.1). NCBI lineage: Eukaryota > Metazoa > Chordata > Mammalia > Rodentia > Cricetidae > Microtus > Microtus pennsylvanicus. Next base: position 28,463,875 of record NC_134581.1, read on the forward strand.
GGACCTTGGACCCTCAAGGGTACATGGCAAGCATTCTATGGATGGCATATGTGCCATTGGAGCTTTCTGTTGAAAACATTTCAGATTTCACTAGTAAAGACAGTTGAGTGAATATATTATATTTTGAACAAACTAGGGCATAAGTGAATTTTTAAAAAATACCTGCACTGTGGAATTTGTGGCCATTACAACGAAGCATTAAAAATATAAACTTTTGTTCAAGAGTGTTCTATAATTGCTTAGTTCCATATACTGAGAAATTTTTTTTGCCAGAGTGATCCCTAGTCATCTTTGTGGTCATGGCGTGAGAAATGAGACATCATGAAGGTCTTTGTCACTGGGACCTTTTGAGAGCGATTTTACCACAGAGTAAGGTCTTTTTCTCATTGAAGAAATTTCTTAGTTACCTACTGGCAAAGTGCACTCCTTGGAGAGTCTTCTAATAATAACGGTATTAGCACTTCTAATACGTGGAAGGAACTCCCGTGTTTGTAGGACATACCATGTTGGGAGACATTAAAGACTTTAACTTCAGATTATTTCTAGGCAAGTTATATTGTAAGGACCTGCACCCACAACGTGACACTATTATTCCCACTTTACAGCTGGGGAGACTGCATCCAAGGCATGCAAAATACATACTTGTTCAAGTGAAACACAGGACAGACAAAGGGAGCGATCATGAGTTTGGTCCAAGGCCTAGACTACTTTAGCAAAAATGTGCAGCTTCCCTGAGAAATTCATGTTCTGATATAACAATGCTTGTTCATAGACTCAGGAGCTAGCACCAGCCGTACTTAAGAGTTTGAGAGGCATATTTTTATGCTTATATTTTGTTTGTTCATTGGAATAGCTCTGGGCTTGAAAGGGAAGATATATGAGACTCTGACCAGATAGTTTTCACTTGCATTTTTAATATAAAGAACTAAATTTAGCTGAAACTTATTTTTTAATCTATTAACTTATTTTTGTCAGTTAATGAAGGCTAATTAGAGAAGGGTGACTTAAGGCAGCAGACACTTCTCCCAAATGTCTGTTACTTTCATCTATTCATCAAGTTCAACCCTTTGCACACTCAAACATCACACAAGAGAAAACTTATTTCTTGATGAAGACTAATTTCCCTCTGAATGAGCCCTCTCTGACTTACTATTCCTCCCTTGGAGAAACTCTTGACCTCCACTGTGCTTTGGATGGAAGTTTCTTAAGCTAGTAATCCCTTCCCACTTAATAAACTTTACAGGACTTTGAACATATAGGTATATAAATTGCAAAGGTATGCACATCAAACAATCATAATGAATCATAAGGGAATAGATTTTAAAACAATTTTTGATGTGTATTTTATTTGAACATTTATAAAGATTAAAGCACTTTCACAATAATGAGATGAATGTCCTTGCTTATTCTTATATAAAGAAGTAAGTCTTGGCTGAATATTTGATACCACAGGATGCAGAGCACCTTCAACATTTTCAGAATTGATCAATAATTTGATTTTCATAATCATCAATTCTGAGAATGCCATCTTACTTATGTACAGTTTAAACTACAAGCATATTTAGAGTCATTTCAGAAATTTCTGGAAATATTCTTCTAATTCCAAGCCAAAATTCACTAAATAGCTTTTTAAGAAACTTGAATCAGCAACTCAAATAGCAATTTTTAAATCAATACTGTAACATAATACAATCCAAAGATATAATAATTTGAAATACATAGAGATTGGTGGTAGGGAAACACTACCTACTTCTTTTCTGTAATTAAACCATTATATTTCCTCAGGGGCAGTTCAGAGCATGCCGTAGTCTTGCATCTGAACAGAAGACCCTCAGGTAGAATTGGTTGTATTGTCTAGTTTGAGGCATGCTCAGTGCAAAGTGTATATCACATGTTTAGAACCAATGCTAAGGCATGAATGCTTCGGGAAACACCTGGGTTCCTTATACGTTTTTCGAATGTATAACTTTTAGTTGTTGAATGATCAGAAATCTTATATTAATTACAAATTTATTCATGACCCCCACACTCATCTATGATCCCCCATGTGGAGTCCGGCCCCAGAGTTTAAGAAGCTCTAGAGTAATATGTTGACTGCATATAGAATTATAGAGAGGTAATATGTATGGATTGTTTGCATGTCTTGAATAAGATGTACTTTACAGAGTTGCTGTTCTGCTTCTGAGATCTGCTGGAGGTGAAGTCATTGAGATTATCTTTTTTTTTGTAATATACTGCAAAGGCACTTATCATAATGCTTCTTTGCTTGAGCTGTTTTGGGGCTGTCTGCTCTGCGCACCCCTGCTTGCTACTCAGCTCTCTCTCGCCCTTCGCATTTCATTGTCTTTTCTAAACCTAATTTTACTTTTAAAAACCATGACTCCTTCAAAAGCCCAGCCTATAAAAAGACAACAAAACACATTTTAGGAAGATGAATAGACATCATTAAGCCAGTAAAGTTAATATAGGAAATAAATGTAGTTACAGCTTCAAGGAATTGGGCTTCATTAAACTGAATAAATTGTGAACAACTACTGTAGCCAGGTTTTCTTGAAATCTTCAAGGTTATAACTTAAGGGGAAGGCTGTTTTCTTTCAATTTACCAAATTACTTTAGCCAGTAAACACTGATACTAATATTCTCATTTCTGGAGGTTTCTCTACTTACGACTTTCTCTTTCTTTCGCTATTATTGAACTGCGGATTCTGCAGTGTCAGATTTATGCATGATACATACCGTCAAGAGTGTTTCCTAAGTCTCCAGTTTTACAGTGTGTATATTTCGATGGCACGGATAAAAAATATTGGTCCCAATATAAGACTGGTCTTGGACTTTTTTTTATGATGCAAGAACATACAAATCTGTGCCTTATGATCACAAGATTTCAAAGACAGAGTCAATCTGTATAGAGTCCAGACATCTACCCAATTCTTAATTTCTCCAACACTCTCACGAGTGTACTGCTTGGTCTGTAATAGACTAGGGACAAAGGCAGAAACCTCTTAACTACTTGTCTTAGTTACTTTTCTATTGTGATGAGACACCATGACCAAGGCAACTTATAGAAGAAAGAGTTTACTGGGGATTACTGTTTCTGTAGATTAGAGTCTATGACAATCATGGTGGGGGCATGACAACAGGCAGGTGCTGGAGCAGTAAACGCAATTAACTAAGAACTTAGATCTTTATACAACAACCATAAGTGGGGGGGGGGAGAGCATACTGGGAATGGTGTGAGCTTTTGAAACCTCAAAGCCTACCTTTAGTGACACAACTCCTCCAAAAATCCTTCTAAAAAAGAGTCCTATCAACTGGAGACCAAACAGCAAATAAAGAGACTATGGGGGCTATTCTTACTCACGCCACCATGCTACTACACAAGGAAACAAATGGCATTGTGTGGTTATATAACTCTGAAAATCCCTTCCTGTGTTCAGATGAAATTTAACACTTACTCACATTGACTACTTCTCTTACTTATACTCCTTTGGCTCACAGAAGATGAGTCATCTGGAGCATCGTTTTGTCCCACTTGGCTCTGGCAGCAGAGAAGGCTTTGTTCAGAATACATAAAAGTAAGGGCCAACTCTATGACAGATGACTGCCCCCTTTCCTTCTATAATCTTCTTAGCCTGGAAAATAAATATTTTGCTGAGGGTAATTGGTATGCAGGGCCTAAAGTCTAGAATTTCAGCAAGATATTCTCTCTCTCTCTCTCTCTCTCTCTCTCTCTCTCTGTGTGTGTGTGTGTGTGTGTCTGTGTGTGTATGTATATATGTATGTATGAGGTGGGGCTATGGTAACAATGAGTCATTCAGGTAAGTCCTCTAGAGAAATCACTTTACAGAAATTTGACAGCACGAGCTCTGGAAAAAATAAAATTGTTGGATAACATACTTAGCTTTTTTTGTGGGTTCACCAATAAACATTAGGTAAAGAAAATTCCTGAGTTGAGGCAATATTATATGCATATATATTTACATGTATATTGCAAAAATTACATTGTGCTTTTTAAAAAAAAGTCACTCAGTTAATAAGTGCAGAGACACACTGGTTTTAATATTAGGCACCAGTACAAAAATTTCGCACATTACTAATTTTTAAAAGGCTTTTCCTCCTTTTTAAAAATTTTTCCCCCATTTAGTCATTCCGGTCTCATTCATCTTGTGTGTACTGTTTTAGGACTCTTTTAACAGAGGTTTTAGGTTTGTATTAAAGTGAGATAACTATCCACTATACCCCTATGACAGATAGAACCTCTTCATCAGTATCCCCATCAGGGAAGCAGTATTTGTTCTGAGAAATACATCTTGGCACATCATTATTATGAAAGCCTGTAGTTTTCATAACTGTTCTCTCTAGTTGTGGTACATTGCTTCAGTATCTTTTAATCTTTCTCATTAGCCTATGGGAAAGTCTTGGTTGGGGAGGGGTATGATGAATATTTATATCTCTGTCAGTCTAAATTGCTATGAGAAATCTATTACAGACCGTGTAAGAAATAAGCAAATACTTATTTTTGTTAAGTTTGAAAAGTGGGAAGTTCAAGGTCAAAGCACATGTAGATCAGAGTCTGATAAGGCAACCTGTCCTGGCTTGTGACAACTGGATATATCCTCACAGTGAGAGCAGAAGAAAACTCTTTAAATTCTCTCATGTCTTCCCATCATGCATTTGGAGCCATGAATCTCCTGATTGTCCCCCTCTCCAAATATCAATTACACTGGGGATTCTAATTTCAACACATGAATAAGGAGGATGAAGCACAAACATGCAGTCCATAACAATATAGAAGAAAGGATTTCTAATGCTATCCCTTGTAAGCCTTTCAAATTGAGTATCATCATTCCTGCCCTTGTTATCCATCTGAATGACAGTCACCCAAGACAAGGCTGATACTCTGCTCACCAACAGTTCCATGGTTCCTGTGACATCATTTACCCCAGACTTTACCAACTACGTTTGGTCTCTATACAACCCCACTCCTTTGATGAAAATACTGTAAATTAAAACATCTACCTTTTAGGACTTTATTCAGTACTGTTTCACGACTGGCTATTTTCGCTGGGAAATGCTTTAGAAAGACCAGATCAATAGGAAACACTGGAAGTCCAAGGACCACCCACTTCCATCCAGGTCTAGTAAGGTGAGCATCCAAACTGCCTAGGTTCCCCCAAAGCCAGTAAGTACAGTAGGATCAAAAACCCATTGCCATTGTTCTTGAGTTCTCAGTAGTCCTCATTGTCCACTATGTTCAGCAAGTCCGGTTTTATCCCATGCTTTTTCAGAACCCTAATTGCTCTTCGGGCTGATGACGGAGGAGGACTTGATCGGGGGAGGGGGAGGGAAATGGGAGGCGGTGGTGGGGAGGAGGCAGAAATCTTTAATAAATAAATAAATAAATTATATATATATATAAAAGAAATAAACAGTGTACCAGAGAACAAAAAAAAAATAGGAAACACTGGGATCAAACTGTTCTTCATTTGTCTGAGCTTTGTCCCCAGTGTTCTGCAGTGAGATACTGAAGCCAGGGTCTGAAATAGCACTTTCTCCCATCATCAACTGGAAGAGCTCGAGAAGGAAACTTGCTTTGTGCTTTTTGTTATTCTTAATGAACACTATTATTTACGCTAATGCATTTTCATATTCAAATTTTATGGGCAAACATTCTAAAGAAGGCAATTGTACATACTCATAAACAGTAAACCAGGCACCAGAACTTTATCAAAAACTTATTGACCATCCTTCCACTGGTCTTTATTTCTAAGGGAAAAGAATGTGAATACCAATTAAATTGATTTACTATTAATTTGACCACATTTCCTGTCAAACTTTTGCTTTGGGGTCTGATTTTAACAAAATCGTGGAGGAAGATATTTCACAATTTGGAGAAGGCATTGATATTTTCCTTGGGTCTTTAAATTTGATCTTAAATCTAATGAATTTATATAAAACTCAACTTCACACTGAATGTAAATAATGATGTTCATATTCCTTATATTTGTTCTCTAGGTGGTAAGAGAGTTAATCGATTTTGCTGCAAGGAATATAAAAAGTTACAAGCAGAGGGTTAAAAATTACCATTATTATTCAGGAGATTCTGAGTTCAATTTTTTTTTAACTCTGGCAGAACGGGCCACAGAAAGGCATTCAATAGAAAGCCAGGAGGCCCAGAGCAGAACATTGATTCCGCTGTGCCTGATGAGAAAGGAGAAACAGTGAAAGAGTCTTTATAAATCAGAGAAATCAATGGAAATAAAAGATAAAAAATATGACATTTGGATAATACCATTCAACTTGAGAAACACTATCAAATGATTTTTATGAAGACATGACTACTAATAAATCAATGGCTGATGAAAATGAGGTCAGCTCGACTCGCTCCTTCGGTGCACACAGCTAAAACAGTGAGTGTAGATTATCAGTGCTTACGTTGGACGCCAGAAAATTCTTCCTTTGTGCCTATTAACTTCATTGAGTTGTCTTTTTCAGTGAGATTTATACAGCTCTCCTTCAGAGAGCCTCTTAGAACTATAGATACTGCAGTCTTCTACAACATAAGGAAAGTGCCAAAAATTATGAATTATTATAGCATCAAAAGGTCTTTCTCTTTGTTTCTGGGGAAGGCTGTTCTACTTTCACATAGACGCTTTGCCCGGAGAGGATCTTTATCTTAGATTTGATGGACAATTTTATTTTCATATTTAGGCACAACAAAGTTAACTCACAAAGGGCTCTCAGAAATTTCTCTTGGGTATGTGTGGAGGCATCAAAATCTCCCCTGCATGCTAAACAAATCCCTGGCTTGCGTGCAGGGAAAGACTCAACTACTGAAAATAGCTTCCGCTGCTTATGTGGAACACACCAATTCCTGCGTCACACAAACGCTGATGGCCGGTAGGTCCCTTCTAGGCGCACAGGCAATTTTGTTTCCCCACACGGATGCTGTGTTCAACAAGGGTCTCTGTGCTTCTTGAACGATCTGTTTGACTCATTCACTTTTACTTATTTGTGGAGATGCATGTTTGTGTGTGTGTGTGCAGTTGTACACATATCCACATACATGTAGAGGCCAGAGAGCAACCTCAATTGTCATCCCTCAGGAGCTGCCCACCACTTTTTTAGAGATTGTTTCTCACTGGCCTGGAGCTTACTGATTCAGCTAGGCTGTCGAGCTTGCAAACCCCATGTATTAGCCTGCCTCTGCCCCACCTCCCATCCTCACCCTTGCATCCCAAAATTGCAAGCATCCTCCATAACATTCTGAGTTTTTTTAATGTGAATTTTGGGGTTCAAGCACAAGTCTTCATGATTGCAAGACAAGCATTTTCCTGACTAAACCATTCAGCCCTGGTTACCTCTGCTTTAAATGTTATGCAAGTTATTATGTATTTAGCTATATCAATTTATTAAAAATGAGTGTGTAGGAGAGATGATGCTTTCTACAAAACTAAATTAAACATGTCGGAAGACTTGACACAAGCTGTTTAGCAAACGCTGCTAAATTATCAGTAAGGAAGACAACTGTAAAATGTTGCATATTTAAATATAGGAGCCGTCTTAATTTATATTACTTTGCCAGTGTCTGGCTTCTGGCTCAGGCTTGAAGTGAGAGAAATGGAGCTAGACATATATTTTGGGGGTGCTTTATATAATAAAGACAAGTTTAAAATCTAATATTCAAAAGACAGATGTTTAAAACAAATACTGTCTTTTGTTTTGGCTGATATCTGAAATGGCCTTGAAGGCCCATGTTTTAGAGGTGTGGTCCTTAGCCTTCAATGCTATTGGGATATGGGGCCTAATGGAAGAAATGAAGTCACTTGAGAATGTGGCCTTAAAGAGGATGTTGGGACTGGCTGTCTGCTCCTCTCTGCATCTCAGCTCCCTTGAGGTGCTATGTCCTCATTTGCAATATGCTCCTATGGGGTTCTTTTGCTGCCACAGGCTCTGATTATAGTGCCAAGTGGCCATGGCTAAGAATGTGAGCCAGAATAAGCTATTTCTTTCTATAGTTTATTAGTTGATTAACTTAAGTGTTTTGTCATGGTAATGGAAAGCTAACACACCGAATAATCAAAAAACTAACAAATAAATATGCTTTTACATACTGTAAATGAAAAGCAAATGTCTAAGATTTGTGTGTGTGTGTGTGTGTGTGTGTGTGTGTTAATGATTCCTCGGTTTAACTGACTTTCCCATTAATTGACTGCTTCAAACTCTGTGTTGGTGAAAAATGCCTAGAGTCAACTGTCTATTGGTGAACTTAAAAAAAAAAAAGAGTTTAACATTTGCATTTTTTCTTACATCTTTTTATACCTGCTTCATATGACTTCTATTATATTTTAGTTCTTTAAAGTATTAATTATATCAATTTTCAATTCTTGATTTGTCTTTTTTTTTTCTTTATGCTGTTAATCTTTCAGGATATTTATTAGTAGTTGTGGTCATTCGGAAGCTTAGTAATTTCTAGTGAAGCCTCGTTTTCTGGAACTGAATCATGTCTGGAAACTTGTCAGGGGATAGGCCTATATAGACACTGGGGTATCCCTTCAGACTCTCGGGGAGGGGGGAAGAAGTAAACCTTTCGTACATTTCACCCCCGATTGAGTAGCCTTTTATAATCTTCTCTTATGGACATTTAGGAACAAATCAATAGAGATGTATAGGATATAAAGCCTGAACTCAGTAAGGATTCGTCTCAGAACTTGTAAGGCAATCAAATGACAATTACACAGATCAACATCCTGGATGCTCACAGCTTAAAACCAAAAGGATAGAAAGCAACAAAAACACATATAAAAGTGGAAAGAAAGAAAGAATTAATAGTCCAGTGGTTCCCAATGTGTGGGTCATGACTCCTTTGGGAGTCGAATGACCCTTTCACAGGGGTGGTTTTAAGAACATCAGGACATTGTTCTTGAGGACAGGGAACCCTGATTGCTTTTTGGGCTGAGGGGGGGGGGGACTTAATTGGGGGAGGGGGAGGGAAATGGGAGGCGGTGGCGGGGAAGAGACAGAAATCTTTAATAAATAAATAAATTTAAAAAAAGAACATCGGGACACACAGATATTTATGATTTCTAGCAATAGCAAAATTACAGTTATGAAGCAGCAAGGAAAATAATTTTATAGTTGGGGGGTCATCATACCTGAAGGGTATTGAAGGGTCGCAGCATTAGAAGGATTAGAACCATTGCTCTAGGCTATATAAAAGAGATTATAATGCCAAGGCTTCACCACCATCTATCATTCCCTATAGCTTTTAACTAAACATTCTTGATCAGAAAGGGAATTATTTATGATTCTTTTTTTCCAAGAAACCATCTAACCAACATGTGTTGCAACTTTCTCATTCAATGTCAAGAACCTGAGACTAGCTAGGCTGGAGACCTAGGGGGGAAACCAAAACCAAATACCACTATTCTGCTAAAAGAATATAGCAATGAAGTATCTCCTTAGAACATTCTGCTGTGTCTTGCTCAGCCCCAATAAGAGAAGCTTCCTCCTGCAGCAGATGGGACCAGATCTAGAGATCCCCAGATAGGCCACATGCAGAGAGTGAGAGATCTTGGAATCCTCAGCCTTAAGTGGGATGTCTCCACCAAATCCTTTCCCTCTGGGCTCAGGGAGCGCTATGGAAGTGGAGGTGGGAAAAGTGTAAGAATGTCAAAGTCCCAGTCCATCCCTAGGATGGAGCTAGATTGGCTAGTGCATCTTAAACACTAATGAATATAGCTTGGTATTATTTTGTTCCTAACCTTCATATCTATGTCTGTGAGACTGATATACATGGTTCGGGTTGATTACCGATGGTGATTAATCTCAGCTGTCAACGTGATGAGCTCTACAGTTCTCTGGGAGACAGGCTTCTGAGTATGCTGGTTGGGGATATTTTACTCTACTGTGGGTGGCACTTGTCCCTGGCTGGGATCCTGAGCTTCACACTGTAGAACCAGGACTGAGCAGCAGTATGCATCTATCCTTCCCTGCTTCCTGACTGTGGATGTCATGTAACCAGCTGCTTCAAGTTCCTTCCTGCTGACATGATGGACTGGATCCCTGAACTGCAGGACAGAATACATTGAGGTACTTTATCACATTATCAAGAAGAGGAACTAAGACACTGATGGCGACTGGCTTTGACCTGAGGTGTACTGCGTGAGCTCTGGGATGATGATTGCCGGTGCATCCCTGCTTCATCTTTTCTCTTAAGAGACTTTTATAAAATCGAAAGCTAAATTGAACTCACCTATAAAAAACACAAGCCTTGTGCTTTTGGTGAATGGATGTTTTAGTGACTGATTCAATTTCCTGCCCTTCTTCTTTCCAGATAAGTTTGCTAGAGCTTATGCGTCTAGAAAATTATCCATTCTAAACTTTCATATTCACTTGCATAAATGCTTGGTGACATACCCTTATCTTTTTAATCTCCAAAGTCTCTCTGCTGAGGACCTCATTTTCTTTTATAGATATGTTTATTTTTTGCTTTTTCATTTTGACTCACTGGAATGGTCTGTTTTGTCAGTTTTGTCAAAGGAGCAACTTTGACCTTGTTGCTCTTCTCCACTGTAGTTTCATCTCTTATTTCTTTTATTTCCGTTTTTATCTTTCTTTTTTGCTGAATTCTGCATTCTTTAGATTTGTGCAGAGTGCCTTTTCCTAACCTCTCACATTGGTACCTTACCTCATTAAAGTTAGAACTTTTGTGGTTTCTAACGTAAACACTAAGGGTTATAAATGCTTAATCTCAATTAAATGCTACATTTAATTAGCTGCATTTCGCAAATTTTGGTATGTAGCTTTTATTTTATTTCTTTATAAATTTACTTGCAATTAAACAAGCAATGTGGAAACATGCCCTTCAAAAGTATTTTTTGTTGTTAACAGAGGCTTCTTTGTATCCATTTTGATGCATTTCCAACCACATATTTTCATCTAAAAAGATATTAAATGAACTAGTAACTTTTTATGTTTTCAAAAATTTTATTACTTTGAAAATATACTAAATAAACTTTTACCTATGATTAGCTTCAACAGATACTACAAAATTGTCCTCCAAGACAGAGCACCACTCCCCTATCTATGTGCACCAGTTGTTTCCTTTAAATTTTATTAATACACAATATGATCAACTTTTGTACTTTTTCATTCGTAGAGACACTGTTATTGTTTTACTTTCAATTCCTAATTAATTATGAGCTTGGACCATCTCTAATTTGTACCAGCCAGTTGGTTTCTTTAATCATGTTCTTTTATTCCCTTTAAATTTTTGTCAAGATTATTTTTTATCTGTTGAATAGCCACCATGGAACAATTATAATCATGAAACAAGAACAAATAATACTGTAAATATCCACATACATCTTATATAGTGGAAGAAAAGCAACGAACTCTTCTCTAGCCAGAACCAAAGAAGGTTCCAGAGGAAAGAGAAATAAAAGTTTCCTCTTATACATAAACCCTTAAGAGAAAAATAAAAGAATTTAGCAGAGATGAGGAAAAGGAGACTGATTAAAAGTTTTTTTTCTTCCTTCAAAGATGCTTCTAAAGGCAAGGGGGAAATTAATCATTAACAAGCTAAATACTATGACAAGAATATAGGACCATGATAGAGCTGATACCAGAATGGCTGGAATGGCAAGGAAAGAAGGCAATATCTATCTATCTATCTATCTATCTATCTATCTATCTATCTATCTATCTATCTATCTATCTATCTATCATGTATGTATGTATGTATGTATCATCTATCTATCTATCATCTATCTATCTATCTATCTTTCTATCTATCTATCTATCTATCATGTATGTATGTATGTATGTATGTATCTATCTGTCTATCTATCTATCTATCTATCTATCATCTATCTATCTATCTATCTATCTATCTATCTATCTATCTATCTATCATCTATCTATCTATCTATCTATCTATCTATCTATCTATCTATCATCTATCTATCTATCTATCTATCATCTATCTATCTATCATCTATCTATCTATCATCTATCTATCTATCTATCATCTATCTATCTATCATCTATCTATCTATCTATCTATCTATCTATCTATCTATCTATCTATCATCTATCTATCTATCATCTATCTATCTATCTATCTATCTATCTATCTATCTATCTATCTATCTATCTATCTCTATCTATCATCTACCTACCTACCTATTATCGACAGCAGGTTTGGCCTGAACAAATGGAAGGACAGACTCTTCTCAATAAGGAAAGTGTACCTGATTGGGCATTTGGGTGAGCAGATAGTTTTAAGCATGTTAAAGTCTAGGAGAACATTAGAAGTGTGCATGCCTATGTTGAGAAGGTTATAAACATGGGAGACGATAGCTAAGGAATCTGGGCTGGAAGTATATAATAATCCATTATTCTGAGTATGATCATTAGCAAGGCAATATAGACAGAAAATACAAGAGTTCCAAGGTCCTGCTGCAATCACAGTTATTAACATAGCCATGGACTGAATGGTCACCTTCCACTCAAATTCATATGTTGAAGTGCTGTTTCGCAATGCAATGGGTATAGTCTCTAGTTGGGTAACTATGTGATCCTGGGTTCAGTGTCCTTATAAAAAAAAAACCTGACAGCCTCCTCTTGTTCCATGTCTGCCATCAGAGAATACAGTTCTCTGCAAACCAGAGAGGAAGCCCTTGTTAGACAATAAACCTGACAGTTCCTTGCATTTGAGTTTCCTAGACGACAGGCATCTGAGACATAAATGTCGCTTAATCAATTCAGGGTTAATAACCTGACCTAACCACTTGACCTAAGGCACACAATTAACAAATAAAATCCCCACCATGTCAGGTCCTTTTCCAGCACTTTTCACATCATAACTAATTTGCCTATCACAGTAACCCTATGCGCTGGCACTTTTATCAGCATATGGCTTGTCCTCTTCAGAACACATGTTAAAATTTCCCCGTTATGAGATACTAAGAGGTGGTCAAGGCTCTGCCTTTATGGATAAATTAATCCAGTCAGATGATTAATGATTAGTGGGTTATCTTGACATTGGGTCTGTCTAGGTTCCTCTTGTGTTCCCATCATCTGTGAAGCTCTGCCCCAGCTCAAAACTCCAGCATCAAAAGTCCACCCCCAGATGTGACCCTCAATACTGGGAGAGAACCATGAACACAATCTTATTCTCTTGATACTGGCAACAGAAAATGGACTCAAGTGGGTGGGAAGAATCATTAGCTTCATTTTATAGATGGAGAAACCAAAGAGGGAGGAATAGTAACTTAATCAAGAATACACCGCTAGTGTTCAGATCTGAGGCTATAACCAGTCCCTTCCAGTTTCGGCTTCTAACTGTATTATCCTATTTTAGTTTTTACCAATCTGGTAGTTACGGTTTCATTTTTGAGTTCCCTAGGTAATCAGCACGTCAAACATTTTGTGATACGTAGACTGCCATAAAGATGCAGTCTCCAGAGAAGTGCATACTGACTTCTTTTGTCCATTTCAGAAACTAATTGACAGTGTGCTTCTCCTGGAGCTAGGGGGATTCCTTGTGCATTCTGGGAACTGATATTTGGGGAATCATTTGTCTAGCTGCAGTTTTTTTCTCTCTCTCAGGTTTTACTAGATTATAGCTTCTGTGATACCTTTCGGTAACGGAACATTCTTTATCTTGATGTAGTAAAAGTCATCAGTCTTCTTCTTTGTATATAGTCTTAATTTCAGGATTTTTATAGACGCTGATATGTCAAAGTCTACGTTCTGAAAAATTTATGAATTTTGCCTTTTGTATTTACATCTTTAGTCAAATCTGGGTTGAAAACCAGAACTAAAACATGCTGTTGGACTAAGGACAGCCAACTTCTCAGGAGAGAACAGGACGGTGGTAGAAAGGGACAAGAAGTCAGCTTGTGAGGGCTGCTGTGGTTGTGGTTTATGTCTGAATTCTGGTTGTACACCCGAGTTCAGTCTGCCAATATCCACAACGCTTTGCCCTTATCTGCATTTTCTTTTCATATCTTTTACGTCAGTGGAAAGTCATGAGAATCAAGTCTAAAGTTCTTTCTCTGTTTGCTCACAAGGTTTATTCTGCTTGAATGTAATTCAGCCTTTGAACTCCAAATTGCTCTGACTGTCCTTCGTCCTTTGTTTTTGGACTTATTGCTGTTATTTTCCACTTTCCTTTGCATTGATTGATTATTTTTATTTTCTAGTTTTCTGCTGCTTGGAAAGTTAGTCACTGTATTGTATTATATTATAAGAAATATATTTAAGTTACATAAATTTTCCTTTATGCCTTTATATTTCTATTTAAAAATAATTATGTGTATGGGGTTTCTTCTGCCTGTATGTCTGTGCACCATGTATTTACTTGGTGCCTGTGGAGGCCAGAAGAGGGCATCAGACCTCCTGGAACTGGAGTTACAGTTGTGAGTCACTATGTGGGTGTTGGGAATTGAACTGGGTGGGGTCCTCTTGAGAAGCAGCCCATGTTCTGAACCAGTGAACTATCTCTCTGGCCTCATACATTTGAAACCCTCTTATAAGGATCTAATGTCTGCAATATATTTGCTCCTTATTTCAATCATTTCTGTTTCTCTCTTAACACTGTACTCTAATTTTTCCATTAGAATAAATTTAAACACAAATATTGTATAAACTGTATTCAATTATTCCACCATTGGAAAATTGGGGCTTTCTGCTTGGTTCTTTCTGCTGCCTCTCATGGTCATTTTCTTCATTGTGCCTTCCCCTCCCACTGCTCTGGTGGCACTTTAACAGAGGTGACATCTTTGTGGCCTTGGCTGAGAGTATAGCCCTAAAAAGATACTTTATCTTTGTTTTTGCTTTGTTCCAATCTAAGACCTGGTTTGAAATTGATTTTTCAGTTTAAGTTTCCTGGATGTCACAGGCAATATAAATTTAAACCACAAGCCCCCATAAAGTCAAACCTGAGGTTTGAATTTCTCAAGGGATACATCTTCCTCCATCTAGAACATTCCCAATGCTATCGGAGAGATTGTTACACAAAGTTGGTTTCATTTAAGTTTCACCAGATGAATGTAGGACATAAATCAGATACAAACATAGTTTACAACTATCATTTGCAAACTACTAACACACCAGTTGACTATCGACTTTGTACCAATGATGTAGTAGTCACCGAGAATTCAGTAAAGAATAAAACACATTGCTCCCTGCCCCCACTGGGAGTTCATAGTCAGAGGTGTTGAAGTCTTGTTATGTTGAAATGACCTAAGCTCAGCATGGGTACCAGGCTTTCTTCCTCTACCCACATGCCCTCAGCAGGCACTTGGTCCATTCTAGCTCTCTTTCTCATTAAGTCCTGAAACATCCACAGAACCTTCAGCAATGCTTTGTCAATGTTCTTGTCACCGTCCCTGTACCTGCTCATCATTCCATACCTAAGAGAAACATCAGGAACATCTAGTATTCCCACAAAATTCAAGAAACTGCCAAGACCAGAGAACACTGGGTACATTCAGGGTGTCACAGCAGCAAGTGGCTCCCTCGAGACGCCTAATATTGCCCCTTTGATCCAGTTACAATAAGACTTGACCTTGTATCTCCATGCCATAATAACCACCGCACTGTAAATCTGCAAGAAGGAAAGAAAGCATAAGGAAATAGTCCTAACATCCAGGTGAAACACAACCTAATACTACCTGAAAAAGTAGAGAATGACGGATGTAGAGAAGAGAGTCATTGGCTTCACTTCACTTGCCTCTTCCCTCTCCTTTGTCTCGCCCTGATTTCATGTAAGCACCAGGCTGGTGTTTATTTTCATTTTGGGAACCATATAAGGAAGTCTCTTTAACTTCTAGAAAGCCACAGGAAGGAAAACAAAATGTCAGCTTTAGTGCCTTCCTAACCACAGAACGTCTGAAGCCATAGGACTTGGGAGCGATGGGGAAAAGGCCAGCACTGGACTTTTCCAAGTGAGTTTTTGTTTTAAAAAACAGAATGCTTATTGTGTCCCAATTTTTGTGCTCTTTGACAATTTAATACATGTACATAATGAGTTTCGGTCATGTTTACCTTCATTACATACTCTTGGCTCCTTCCCTCTCTGATGACCCCTTCTTCTTTTTCCCTTCATGTTTTAGTTTGATGGCCCACTGTGTTTAACTAGGTTGTAAGCATGAGTACATTTTTTTAAAAAACAGAGTCTACACTATTAAAGGGCTACAACACTGAAGAAAACGACCGCCCTTCCCCTAGCAATCATTGTCAAACTGAAACTAATTTCTCAAGAAGATTTAGAGCTCATAGTCCTTCTCCACCCATGAGGAAATGCTGATGGGTCTAATCTGGTATGGGTCTCGTGTAGATAACCTTAGCTCCTGTGAGCTCATGAGGACAGTGGCCAACACGCCACGATCAGAAGACAGATGTTGACAGTATCTTCCTCATCCTCTGGCTCTTACAGTCTTTCTGCTGTGTGTTCTGTGGTGTTTCTGATCCTAGGCAGGGTGGCAGAGATGTCCCATTTAGAACCCAGCACAGAACTGTCATTCTAAGCTCTTGCCCAGCTGTGACTATTTGTATTAACTATCACCTAGTACCAAAAAAGTTTCTCAGAAAAGACTGAGAGCAGAGATACTTTCTGGATATAAACTTAAGTTGTTAGAAGACAATTTGACATGCCCATTCAGCAAAAGCAAAGTGAACAAACAAACGAACAAAGCATTAATTGGTTTCTTCCTAGGGTCAGTGACCTCTTGTTCTTGACCAGCCTTAGACTAGCAGATCTGATTTCATAAGGCTAGAGAAAATTGATTTGTAAGTTGATAATTCTTTTGCTTTATAGAAAACCACTACTTTAAGATTTCTCTTAATTTTTGGAAAGGTAAGTAAATAAATTACATATTTCTATAGCTAGTTTCATCAGAGCTGAAAGCTGCTCCTTCATAGCCATCTCTTCCCAGCTGTGCATCTTCTAATCAGCTGCCAGTCTGTTGAGTTGTGTAAAAGGAGTGCTGAATCAGATTACAGCCTGAACATTCATTGCAAGGTGTGTGAACCTGAAGTTTTAGGTTCTCGTCATATAAACTTTCTTGTGAACATGAGGGATACAGTGAGGGGTACCTTTTAATTTTCTGTAATATCGAACATGTAGGGATTCCAATGAGTGACTGCCAGAAGATGGTCAAGACAACGGCGGGCATGCCATGACACCTGGGGCAAGGAGCTAATGAGAGGGTAGCAAAATATCGATGGTAAACATATTATCTACTTGTAATAGTATTAACTACTACTCTGTAATCTTTTGTTCTTATAAGATTCTTTTGGATTCTTGGAAATAATATAAAAAGAAGAAAGAACTAAATAAAGTTGTCTTTTTTACCTAAACAAACCATGAAGTATAATGGTAAAATTCCACTTTTAGCATGCCAAGAGGACATGATTTGGTGCATCTTTCTGAATGTAGATTTCAGTTTCTTATGAAAATAGAAGAATGAGAGGTAAAGACCAGAAAGTAGTAAGCAAACCAGGAAAAGGCTGTCTGTCTCCGAGAAACCAAGTAAAGAGAGGGTTGAAGAATGAAACTTCTCTGTGATGACTGAACCAAGGAGAACCAACTGGGTTCGGGGCCTAAAGACCCCAGGGAAGAAAGAGCTAAGGAAGCCCAGGAGATGTAAGAGCCTGCTGAGACAGGAGAGGGAGAGGAGAGAGGCTGAACTAAGACAGAGGCCAGGGTTCTAGACTTCCCACCCACTGATTGTTCAGCCTATCAGGTGAGGGACTCAGAGATGGCTGGGAGTGGATAGCATGCGGATTAAGGATGGAGAGGAAATGCCTAGATGTATGGGCATGAATATGCCATGGATACATTGTTCCTTCATATGTCAACAACTATTCTGCCAGTGATTGACAGGACTAGTGTAACGTCACTCATCTATAGTTTGAAAATAAAATCCCTAAAATTCTATCTACACTGATCCTTTGAACGTTATAAAGC
The DNA here is from genome assembly GCF_037038515.1 of Microtus pennsylvanicus. Lineage (NCBI taxonomy): Eukaryota > Metazoa > Chordata > Mammalia > Rodentia > Cricetidae > Microtus > Microtus pennsylvanicus. Next base: position 28,481,855 of record NC_134581.1, read on the forward strand.
TCCCCCATTTCGATAGATCTGTGGAATCAGCATCCCCACTTCACTAGGATGAACACAGAGTATCAAACACTATCCAGATGTCAAAAAAACTGAGCTTAGGAGAAATACATGGGAGTTGAGCGAAAAGCGAATGCAGATAATATAGAAACAGTTTTCATATTTTAAAACCTGCCAGAAAATGTTATTCCTCTATTTTTTGAAGCACTATTAATAAAAACTTATAGAGAGAAATTTGGGTTCAACTTGAAGGTCAGAAAAGCAAAACAGCTAGTCACTAGCTCTTACCTGTACCTCAGTCCAATGGCGATCTTGCCTCCAGGAATCTCAGAATGAGGCTGTGCCTGAGAGCTGTCTCCTCTCATTTTACAATCCTCTCTAGGGCTGGGATTAAAGGCATGCACCGCCCGGTTTCTATGGCAACTAGTGTGGCTACTGGGATTAAAGGTGTGTTTTACCATTGCATGGTCTGTAAGGCTGACCAGTGGGACTGTTTTACTCTCTAATCTTCAGGCAAGCTGTATTTATTAAAATACAAACGAAATGCCACTACAGTGTTTATAAACTACATTTAAATTAACCCAGATTTGAAAAGATGTCCCGGTAAATAATGAGGCCAAAGCCTCAGCATGCTTTCCCACCACCCTGGGTGAGAGAAGGACTGATGCTCACCAATTCTGTAGATGAGGCTTCGAGGCTTAGAGGCTCAGAGAAGTTAAACACCATGCTCAAGACCTGGTTGTCAACCCTGAAGTGTCCTCTAGATGGAAGAGGCAGCGTGTGAGTGTCCACATGCTCTCTCTGTCTGGGCCACTCTTGCGAGGTTGTTGCCACATTTCATGGCAACTTTGGAGTAGTTTCTGGGCCTTCCTTTGGAGGACTGAGGAACATTCTATTATTTTTAAGCATATCACTTAGATAAGATCAATAATTTTTTGTAGAATATGCTGCATAAGTAAGAAAGTAATGAACTTATTAAAATTCAAGTCAAACTAATGTCAAAAACAAGAAAGAATGAAATTATCAAAGCCTACAGGTTGTAACAAAAGAGTAGATAGTATCTAAAATAGCTTTATTTGGGTAAGAATGACAAAAATCCAGAAGAGGAATCAGAGTTGGTAGGGACAAGCTTGGGTTATAACTCAGGGAGATAGTGCAGTGTGCAGTACTATATGCACACATCATATTCATAACTAGATCAAAACTGATACAAAAGTCTGGAGAGAAAATGGCCAAAATAATAGCAATTACAATGCTCACCTTCAAGTAAAAGGATTTTTCCCTCTAGTCTTATTATTCTGTTTTGTATTTACCAATAAATATAATGTGAGAATTATGTTATCATTATAAAGAGAAGCAGCTACATGAAAGCGGTCATTGAAACCATTTGGCCTGTGAATGAGAGCTTGGGTTTTCTAAATAAGCTGGGAACTTAAACACTCACACCACAGAAATACCTGCTTGTGCGAGATTGTGAGCAGACAAAGAGACGGCTGAAAGCATTGTGGAGGAAAGTCTCTGGGGCTTACTTCTCATCGCTGAGAAGAGCTGCACTGGCATGCGCCAGCGCACCGTGCCCAAGCATTGCAGGTGTGACAGTCACCGTAGCAGCCACCACTCTGGGGCTACAGCAGGAGAGCATATCCAGTTGTCCAGGACCTAACTCCAAGCTAACAGACTCACGTCCTGCGTTTTAGCATCTGCACTGGGTTTAAGGAAGTGGACGTGTGTATCATTCAAGAGAGTAGAATCGCATCCCGAGACCCCACAGAGGTCCCCGCGGGCTCCTCATGCCGCACTCCTCTCCGTCCAGCCTTCAGACTCCATTCCTATGGCCGTGAGAACAATTTATTCAGCTTCAATTTGCTGAGAGGGAACGCCTCATATTCTCTAATATTAATTCATGAAGCACATTCAAAAACAATTTTTATTCCTTGCCAAACTTTAAGTCTTTGAAGGGTATTAATGTAGACAGTCTTTGAAATATTGAGTTGGAAGTCATTTTAAGAATCCTGAACTTAGCAAGTCTTAAAAGGAGGTGGAAAGCAAAGCAATGCTATCTTACCTGTTGAAATGTCTATCAAGCTCCCTGTGGGGTGAGGGGCTCCACCACCCCCTGGGGAACTGTGGATTTATACATAGATTATGTTGCATTCATTTAAAGCAGGGCTGCTTTGTAGTAAGAGTCAGGGTTATTTGGGGTGCCCCTTTCTTATTTCAAAGCAGGTTTTGCTGTTTCCAGTTCTGAAATGCGCTCCTTCCAGGTTTAGATGTGTATTCTTAGGAATCCTAAGCCATAAGAGAACAATGATGAGATGCTTTGAAGGAGCATCTCAGAGATGTCATTTGCCTTTTGGAGGTTTCATAGTTTCGAGTTTTGCTATTTTGTTTTCACATCTAGCCTACAATGTGAACCTGGGGCTTCTTTTTTTAAAGCTTCAGTGTTATATTAATATGTTAGTGTTTGAAGCAGATGGATGAACATATTGGAAGCATGGTAGGCTATAGCATTGTTAAAGTGTTCAAGGGACAGGTGACGCCGCTTAGCACCTACTTTTACTTGTGTTTATTTTACTGTTACGATTTTCTGTTAGTTCGGGAAAGTAGGAAGCAGGGAGCTGTGGTTCAAAGCGAAGATTTTGAACTACCTTAGGCAGATTATTTTTTTCCTTCTCATCCGATTGACTAGTTGTCTTGGTGCTCATATGCTTAGCAGAACTGTATCTGAATGTGTCAGGCATCATCTAACATGATGTAAAGCAGGGATGTTTCTGGGCTCCATGCTTTTAGAGAGCTTGGTTTGTGGTTGCCTTGGCTTGTGTGTTTGGACAGAACATCATGGAGGCAAGACCATATGATGGCAGGACCATGTAATGGCAGAATCTTCATTTTATGGTGGATAAATAGAGAGAAGAGACAGGGGAGGGAGGGAGGGAGAGAGAGAGAGAGAGAGAGGGAGAGAGAGAGAGAGAGAGAGAGAGAGAGAGAGAGAGAGAGAGAGAGAGAGAGAACCAGAAAGGGCCATGGCATGCACAGTGCCAAGAACACAACCTCAGTGATCTTCCTCCACCAGGGTCCAACTTTCTCCCTTTCACCACCTCCCAAAAATTCCCTCGTGATACAAATCCATCTCCTGTACCTTAGATCAGAGCTCACAGGATCTAATCATCTCTGGAAAAGACAGGCTTTGCCAATCTCATCATTTTTTTTCAGTCCAATCAAGTTAATAATCAAGATTAACCAAAACAGCTACTTAGCAGTGTGGAATCAACCCCTCCCCGCACTTCTTTTTATAAGGCTTAAAATATCAAATGGGAGCACTGCTGAAGTTCTGACCTAGAGAAAGTCCTGCTCTAGTAGGCAGGGCACTGAGGAGGAGAAATGGCCTTTTACGTGTTCATCGCTACCCATGTACCTTTTCTGCTGGTTTACAAGAAGGAATGGTTTGGGTCTTAAGCACTAATGGTATAGCAGGTACCCAACTGCCTGATGGATGAGGAGTTTGTTACCGCTGCTGTGGATTTTCTTCATGACGCAGAGGTCATGAGAATGAACACCATGAAGAGATGGACCTGTGAACTGGCTAAAAGTCTAACTCTAGAGGAAAAGAACAAAGCCTAAAGGTGACTAAAGATGGGGAAGGAAGAGCCTGGACCAATAGTGAGGGAGGGAGCTTCAAATGAGGTGAATCTGTGTGTGCCACCAACTTCTTCTCTCTACAGCATCTTAAGGGTCAGAGATACATTCCCTACCTGGGATGGGGAATGCCTTTCTAGAAGGAATTAGCATCTCCTGGCCTGACCCATACCACCACTGAGAGAGGCAGGAAAAAAAACAAAACCAAATTCAACTTAAAATGTGTAGAAACCTGGGAGACAGGGAAACGGCAGAGAGGATCTTCTAATTTTTCTGCAACAAATTTCTACCAATACTAGCTCTTTTTCTACTAAAAATTGCTATGCAATCCCTCTCAGAGTTTAAATCAAGCAAGGGCATTAGGCTGGGTTTTTTTTTTTTTTCGAGACAGGGTTTCTCTGTAGCTTTGGTGCCTGTCCTGGAACTAGCTCTTGTAGACCAGGCAGGCCTTGAACTCCCAGAGATCCGCCTGCCTCTGCCTCCCCAGTGCTGGGATTAAAGGCGTGTGCCACCACAGCCCGGCAGGCTGTTTTATTTAGAAATGTCACCCTGTGAGGACGTCTGCAAATGGGAAGATCCAGTGTTTTTGTCTGAATGGCTTTGGGGCAGGATGGAAAGGATGGCGAGATTGTGGGGACTTAGGAAGGGAGAGCAACCTTTCATCTCTCATCAATGGAGAGGTAAGAAACACAGAACAACCTACGATACTTGCTGTGAAGGGACCTAACCTTGAAAGACTATTTCCTTTGTAGTTAATGTTAAAGTAACACTAAGTGAAGCTGAGACATCTGACTCTCCCTTCAAGATCCCCTACCCATGCTTGGGATGTCTTGTTTCTTGCAACTTCCCTTTCAGAAGCTACAGTCATGTTTCACATGTGCCTTGTCTTTCCTTCCAGGTCTGTTTCTTTTTCTTCGCCTTTGTTCTTAAACCTGTATTGAAACACCTTTGCTTAACTGCAACCCAGTTTTATCAACTGTCTTGGCCTGAGTAAAGGTCCCTGAGAGTCTAAGGGAACTCCTCAGACTACTGAGGGTGACAGTGGAGAGAGCTGTGACTACTGTTTTTGTCCCCTCTTCTCCAAAAAAAAAAAAGAGGCAGATTTATTTACTGGGAGAAAATAAAAACACAGCAGGGCAGGGATTTTTAATTCTAAGAAAACTAAGGTAAAATTTAACAAATATAAGAGAGTAGAAGTCATAATTTTCAATTTTAAAGACTCTGTGATCATAAATGACCATTAACTTCTTAGACTGAAAAGCCAGAGTATTTTATGACGCTACATTTATATACATTTATACAGTATTTATAAAGTCATTGATTCTACATTAAAAGGGGAACAATTCTTATCCAGATGTCTAGAATGATTAGGTGCTATGTTTGTTGCTGTATTTCTCATACAGTTTCTAACAGAAAACCTACAAAGGAGTTTCTCCATTTTGTCAAACAGAAAATTCGCATACCTTTTTTCAGTTTATCCAAGACTTTGGGAGCATTATTCAAATAGTTGCTAACACTGGGGAGGAAGACAGGACTCAAGACAGCTCTGAAGGGCTGGCTCTGGCCTCACACTGAGCTGTCAGCCTATTTATTCCTCAAGACATTATTCTGATCGAACACAGCTGCAGGTTGCTAGCTACGACATTTGCACTCATTGAGAAATTGCCCTGCTACAGATTCGCCTATGTCAACCTATCTTCTTTTAATGAATTGGAGCAAAATAATCCCATTATAGATCAGAAGCTTGAGCTGCAATGCTTAATTATGATTCTGACTCTAGAGCTCAGGAGAAAAAGAAGAAGAAGAAGAAGAAGAAGGAAAAAATACTTTGCTCTACATTGCCATGGGGTAAATGGTGAGAGCTTGTTACAAGACAAACAAACAAATAAGGGAAAAATAAAACATCCAAAACAAAACTGAACGTGCATATTGTATTTGTTAGAATACCTGTGTGAACTAATCTATGGAAACTTTAATCCTTAAGATTCTATTCTTGCATTCATTTGGTGAATATAGTCAGCTCCCTGGGCCCATGTGTGGACCTCATAACCATTAATTCAACCAGCCACAGTTCAACAGTATTTGAAAAAAATAAAAAAGACATTGCGGAAGTTGTGACGAATACAGACCTTTTCCTAAACACCATAGTCTGGCATGAGGAATTGGGAATCCTAAGTAATGCAGAAATTATTTAAAGTCTAGCGGAGAGCAAGCCTAGGCCAAATACTAATCCTGTATCACTTTACAAAAGGGACTGGAGCATCCACAACCTTTTGTGTCTGTGGAACTAAGGATGAGTTTTAGGAACTAGGGGATGAGTCTACAGTGGGGCCTGATGTCATGATGTAAAGGCTATCATTATTCTTATCAATGAACTTGGTTTCCACTCTAGCCTCATCTTGGCATTCTATTCTTGCTCAGTTTCTGAGATTTTTTTTTTTTTTAAATCTTCATTCTCAAGAAATGTCAACTATATCCCAACACTCCCTCCCTCCTGATTCTGCTCCTTTCTGTCTGGGGACTGTGGTAAACACAGAGGGGTTTTGTTTATTAGGGCTCCTCTTGAAAGAGCTGTGAGGACATCTTTGTAGGTTTTTGTATTCAGATGGAGGATAAAGAGATTTAAACAATGGGCAGTCACAGTGTATCTCTCTGTTGGCTGGAGGTCACACTGACCAGAGTAAGACAATAAGCATGGGGTATTCATCCCAAAACTTCCCCCAAAAAGGCAGTTTACCCCCACTTTTACTGGGTTTCATCTTGCCTCCTCTGTATTTTCTTGTTCTCTAGATAATAAAATATATAGAATAAAAAATAACAAAAGCAACAGCAAGTGATCTAGGTAATCGTTAGCCTATATGACATGAGCCATTTTCATGAAGATTTAAATCAAAATGCATTGGGAACGGGAAGCTTTTTTCAAAGATAAAAAGCTGTGCTGTCAGGATGGCTCAGCTGCTAAAAGCAACTCTTGGAGGAGGTTCTTACTGCTAAGCCTGGTGACCCAAGTTCTGTCCCCCTAGGCCCACATCATGAAAGGGAAGAGCTCCCTCTTGAAGACTCTCTTCTGACTTCCCCACATGTACTGTGGACACGCACATACATACACATACATCTCTTTAAGAAGATAAAAGTTAAAAGGAAAGTATTTATGTGCAACAGCTTTAAAACACGAAAGTGGCCCTGGGACTGTCTGAGGCCTCTGCAGAGGGTCTGTGAGAGAGGAGACGGGATCTTCAAGACTGGAAAGCGGATCCATGTTTTGCCTCAGAGTTAGTTTTCATGAATATAGTCCAGTAGAGTTTTCCAGGGACTGCCTGATATCACAGCCTGATGCCAGTTGAAACTTCAGCTGCCTTCTATACATCAGACATTAGGAGATTCACAAATATGTAATCAGAAAGCACTGTTTATGTGAACCTGTGATATGCGTATTATTGCCATTTTGAAATAAGTCGCCTAATATTTTTAAATCCTCATTTAAAATTTCTACTATAGTAGCATTAATCCCTGTAATTATCCCTATGCTGGTAAATGCTTAACAGTTGGCCGTGGGGTTGGGGGAAGAGCCTTGACATGTGCCGTCTGACTGTACGGGGTGAATACTCCCATTATGTCTTCCGGTTGCTGCTAAAACCGAGTTGGCGGTGACTTCCAGCTAGCGCCTCTGAACACAAGTCACAAAAACAAACTCTTTGAGGACCTCAGTAATGTCTAATACTGTGTTATCAAAACCTTGTGAACTTCAGGAGTAGTGGCATACTACCTTTAATCCCACCGTTTGGGAAAAACGAGAAAACCCAGCTGTCTTAGTTTGCTCTCTCTTGCTGTGATAAACCATTCTGATCAAAAGCAACTTGGGGAGGAAAGTGTTTGCTTGGCTTACCATCCCCCATCAAATTTCATCACTGAGAGAACTCCAACAGGAACCTGGAGGCAGGAATAGAAGCAGAAACCATGGAGAAATGCTGCTCACTGGCGTGTTCTGCAAGGCTGCTTTCACGCACCATCCAGGCCCACCTGCCCAGGGGAGTGCCACCCAGAGTGGGTTAGACCCTCCCACCTCAGTCATTAATAATGGTGAGGATGGTGATGATGATACGCCCTACAGACCTGCTTACAGGCGGGTATGATAGAAGCATATTCTCGGTTAAGGTCTCCTCTTCTCAGACAGTTCTAGCTTGTGTCACAGTGACAAAACAACTAACCAGTTCACCAGCTCACCAACTAACAGACACAACCAACCAACCAACCAGCCCTGCTTGAGAACTTCCCATATACAGTATAATCACATTTTTGCTTTCAAATGCAACTGCACAGAAAAAAAAAAATCTGAGATGTATCAGTTACCCCTCTGGTTAAAAAAATCAAACAAACCTGCATTTACTAGTAGCAGTTGTTTCTAGAGGTAAAAACAAACAAACAAACAAAACAAAAAACTTGGGTTTTCCTCTATAAACTGTTGTGGGTTTGAATTTTCATAGAAAGCATGAAAGTCAAATAGAAAATGGGAAAGAAAAGAAATGTATTGTTTGGAGATCTCTGAACTTCACTTTCCCAGTAGACACTCTGGCTTTGAGTAATAGGATTCCTTCCAGCCCTCTAATTCAGAGTCCAGTGATATTCTCAGCCGTTCTGGCTCATTCCTCACATATGTGAGCACTGTAAGCATGCCAGGCCCTTACTCCCTCAGAAGACAGCTGTCCTGGATGAGGTCCCCAACTGCTGTGCCTCTGTCCTTCCCAGTGCCTTTTGCTTTCTCCCATCTTCTTGGTATTGCCGTCTCTTCTCAAGGACGCCTCTGACTTCCACGGACTGAGACTTCCTTTTTATGCCCCCAAAGGACCAGGTGATTCTAGCCCAGTTACTAACTACCCTCTGTAGTCTCCAATGACAGCTGAGTCATGCCATCTTTACTCCTAGCCCTCCCGTGGGCCTGGGCTTCATAGATGAGAACAGAGAGGCTCATCCATTACTGGTCTACCCCGAGCAAACAGCTGGGCACTGTAAAACACTGGCGAAGAAACAGAACATGCCTCTGCTCTTAGGGTGCTAGGATTCCAGGACTTAGAGTCAACTGACCCTTGCTCAGTGACACACCCTGGTGTGCCAACAGACTTAGGCTGAGAAATCAGACCTTCCAGGAGGGCTCCCTCCCCACCCTTCTGCCTTGTCAGGTGCTGAGGTGGCTAAAGACTGGCCTCGGGACACAGGAGAATTCAGTATTTGTATATCTGAGTCCCGGAATGAATATACCTATGGATCCAATCCAGTTGAAATGGATGAAGATGCTGAGTTATAGAAATTGTGTTGCTGGGGCTGAAGAGATTGAAATAGAGGAGCAAGGCACAGAAAACTGACCTTTGTTGTGGTAGAGACCTATAGCTGTGAGAAAAATGCCCACAGCTTTACATAGCATATCTTTGAATCATTTGGAGGTAAAGGGATTTTTGCAAACTATGTCTGAGTGTGATAAAGAAATTCCAGCAGGCTCATTGCTGTGAAGGCCCTCTGTCAGAGAAAGGTCTTTGTAGTGAGAGTGAAATGACATTTCTTTGTTAATGAAGTGAACGTTTATCAAGAGTTATTCTGTATATTTTTTCAAAAAAAAAAGTGTAGATCTCTCTGTAATGCAATAAGTGTCTACCTGACCCATTGTCTAAAATTTAATGCAAATCCTAACATAAGCACCTGTGGATAAACCGAGTGAGAGCTTACAAGTTGGACTAATTCGCAAAGCTGTGGTAAATGCTTTTTCTGAGAGAGATTTCAGACAGTTACAACCAGAACCTAACAACCGCCTTGCTGAGGTTCACTCCAAACAGCTCTGTTTATGAGAGAAACCTCACACTGTGTGTGTTGAAAATGAGTTCAGTTGTCACGTTTCATATAGGGAGTTCAGACCAGCCCATAGGAATTAAACCTGATAACATTTCAGGGGTCAGGGAAACCTGGACGTCAGAAGGATGCACAATAAGAGAGAGACATAGGCTCTTACTGAATTTTTGAGAATAAAATGACTTTAAATGACATGTACTTTCCATTTCATAGAGCCACCAACACAATATGGCTTTCTGAAGCCTGACTGTGAAGTGGAAATATTTTATAGTGTTTTATTTTATTATTTTTTGTTTAGGTTTGTTTGTCTTATCAAAATGGTGGCTCTGGAGTCTGAGCTTGTAGGGAAACTGCTCTCTCTGTCACAGCCCTCTGCACCCGACATCTCCAGGAATATTGAGGTGCTGCTCCCCAGGTCAGGACCTGATCGATGCTCTGGGGATGCCAGTGGCAGGAGCGACTTAGTGGGACAATCCTTGGCTCGTGTTACGTTCTTCAGTATTTTGGCCCCGTTTCTGTTTACTCTTGGGAAATGGCAAGAGTACAGAGCTGGGAGCCCGGAGCCCACCCAAGTTCTGAGTGCTGGCTGAAGGGGTCTCTATTGGCCTAAGGGATCATTTGGCTCCACGCAGACAGTATTAGTCAATGAGTTTTGATACTAGACAATGAGAAGAGAAAAATGTCTTGAGAGCAATGGCCTTCATTTTCCATGTGTCCTTTGAGTCACCCTTCCTACTGAAGTCCCAGGGAGGCTAATGGCACATATGACGTTTTGTTTAAAACATGTCATAAAGTTTGGTGTTTGTGCGAACTGTAGCTGAAACTTTCCATGCAATTTCAAATCAAGGATTTCTTCTCAAATTCCTGGGTTGAGTATTAGAAACCGATAAAAAAACATTGCTTTGATTTCACTACTCTTGGGAATATTTGTGAGAACAATAGACAAGCAGCCACCTTTCTTTTGAAAGACAGGTCTGATTCTAGCCCCTGAAGGTCATCACTCATCACGACCGGTGACCCAGAGGCCACTCAGGAAGTGATGGCTCGCATGTGCTTCTAGCACTGACAAAGTAGGCCGTATAACCTACATATGCACCACAGGAGAGCGCTACATTATTTTATGGATATCTTTTTTAATATATGTAAAACTGAGCCATTTATGAACACAGAGATTACAGAAAGTCTTAAAAAGAGCTTAAAATACTAATGTTCTGTCATGGAATCGGGATAATTTTCATATCACAAAATGTGCTAGCGCAAATTGTTTCTGAGCGGAAAGATAAGCATGAGAAGTAGAAACCTCGATCCAGCTGCTGCTGCTGCTCCCAGCCAGTGACGCCTGGGAAGCATATTTCCATGCCCAGTTGGACATTATTAGTGAATCTGCATCCTTTAAAAATTGCTTTTTCTTAATGTTGGAGATCACTGGGTGACTTTTCTTGGAGCTGTTAAATATGGTTTTGGAAATAGAGGCTTCTTTATCTATTATCAACTCCTTGAATACATTCCTTGGGTGATAATGGGGCTTCGGAGTACTTGTAGCTTACCACACAAGGGTGCGATTCATTGAGAACAACAAAATATTTTGAGGATGAGAGTTCTTGAGAATGTTAAAGATTCTCAGACACGTAACACAGACTTACAGAATGCTTGCACATCAATTTTAGATAACCTCAAATACACATTTGATTCAGCTTCAGACATTTACCTTATTATCTATAAAATGTTCTGTTTGTATGTGGTTCTGAGGAAAGCATCGAGTGGGCCTTAGCTTTTAAGCAACAGTCCTGGGAAGCTGTGTCCTAATTCACAAACAGATAGAATGCTAACTGCAATCATTGTCACTTAAGAAACAGTTTATGCTCAGGTGACGAAATTTCAGATTAGATTTTAGGCTTCAGCTTCAAGAGTATTGAACCCACAAAATGCTGCTTGTTGGGGGTGCCAAATGGTTTTAGGTGAAGTGGACACATTTTACGGTTTTCTAGGTTTAGGATAAAATCGCGCCTTTGCAGATTCTTCTCTGGGCACCGTTGGAAATGCATTTGTGAAGGAAGAGCTGGAACATGGGAGGCTGGGAGACGCTTCTGGCTCACAAACTAGAGACGGAGGAAAGACGTTGGTGATGGGAAAGCACTGGACTTAGAATTGATTCCAGTCTCATTTTTGCTGTGTTTCTACTTACGGTAGAGTCTCCTGTGAATGATGGATTATTCTGCTCACATTCCAGTTTCCTGTTTTGTAAACAAGAGCTGATAGCATGTAGGTCAGTGGTTGATGTCACAAGAGCTAGAGATATTAATTTTCATTAAACTATCATGGACAGTGAATGACAAATATTCAACGAGTATTAATTGGTTGAGTATTTTACAAAGTTAGGGTAGGTAAAGATAGATTTAATTTTTTGTAGTAGGATAGTTTCATGTGCTACAGTTGGTACAATGAGTATGACAATGAATGCATGAGACTCTTCAGTGGAGCCTTGGCCAAGTGATCTGAAAAGGGATCTGTGGACTCGGGCTTTGGCAGTGGGGTTTGCCTTTCTAAAGCAGAGAACTGTAGAATACTTATTTTGGTGATGTCTTGGAGTCATCCCACCTACAAAAATATATTCATTTATACAAACACTCATATCTTGGAGTCGCTTAGTCTCCACCTACTCACACAGAATATAAAATCTCTGGCAGTTTTCTTTTTCCTTAAGTATTTATAGGATCCCCAAGGGAGGAGTTCCTTATTGACTTTAGTGTCCCCTTGATCACTGCTTCTCAGGTGTTGCCCCTGCCAGGGAACTTCATAGATTCCTGCTGCTGAGGCTGCACTTCAAACCCAAGAAATCAGAGACTTTGAAGGGGGCACCAAACATAGGTTTTTAAAACTCTGCTTCAGTTGTGCAGCCTGCTTTGAGGACTACCATCTAAAGCCCACCGGCATGGAGCCGCTCCTTACCAACACAAACAGTTTTACCTTGTGTCTCATTACTTGTCTCACCCTGCCAACCAATGGGACCCAGTCAGTCCTTCCACGCTGTGCTCCGTGCCTTCTAGTTTTTCCACTTAGTCACCCGGTAGATTTACTGAAGCATAGTTTCAAATGCCGCAGCCATGCCCCAGTCTAGACGAAATAAATCACAAGTCTTGGGCATAAGGTCCGGGTATCTGGGATTTATGAACAACATTTTTGATGTGTATTGCTTTAGCAGTCTCTAAGAGAGTCGAGAGCCCCTCTCACGCATGGCATTGCCGGGCTCTATCCTCTGTTTGTTCCCTCCCACACACAGAGCTTCAGCTAGCCCCAGCTTGCCCAATAGCACCCCAGGCTGCCAGCCACACTAATCAGGATTTGTCACCTGCATTTCCAGGACTATCTCACTCCTTGGGGGCACCTGCTATTTCTGCTACTGGCGTCTTAAGCCATATTTTCCTGCCTCTTTGTCTTTGGCATGTATGGCTCTTTCTAATAATTTTTTCCTCAAAAATAGCTTTGCGTGTGTGTGTGTGTGTGTGTGTGTGTGTGTGTGTGTGTGTGTGTGTGTATGCGTTGATTTTTTTTTAAAGAGATACCTTTCTTTTCCTTGGTTACTTGCACAAATTCTCTCTATTTTTTTTATTTAATTTTTTTTTCTTCATCACCCTGAGAAGAGGAGTGGGCCCCAATAGAGATACCTGTGTTCCTGATGAAACTCTCTTGGCTCTACTCCCATGACATCCCCCCCCCCACTGTTTCAGGTGTCAATCACTGTTTGCATAGTGCAGGCATGCCAGCCGGTGGGTGAGTTGGGGTGATCAAGTTCATCCCACAAGAGGATGCCAGCCCTCAGGATCTGTCACATGCCTTTTCATTTCCAGGGAGCTGTCTCTAAAGGCTTTTCTTTCTATATTAATTTATAAATACTCGAGTTCCAACTATGAATAAAATCCAGATTCCTTCTCTTGGGTGGCCTAGAACTCAGGCAAATCAGCAGGCAGGTTTGAACACATTTTATTGCTGATGAACATTCTAGACTTTAATTGGTGTTTACTGTCTTAAGAATGGAGGAACCCGTTAAAGAGTGCCATCGTCCCCACGCTGGTGTGTCAGAATTCTACAAACAGCACACTCATTCCGGGAAAGATTCAGAAGGAATTTTAAGGAAAGAGATGTTCCCCTTACAAATCAGACTGCTTTCCTCTGGGTGGGCTCAGACTTTGCATTCTTCAAATATTAGCTGAAAGAAAAGTCTCATACAGACCTCAACATTGTGCACCAAGAACAGGACAAAAGGCAAACAATAAATCAGCACAGGGAGAGAAGAAGGGTGGTGTTTGCCCCAAGACAGCGCTATAAATTATTAATTTATGCCAGAAATGAGTACAGGCAGTGTCATGAAAATGAATCACTCTGCTATCAGCCTGCAGACCACCGTTTGAGAACACCTGCATTAGGACATAAAAAGTTAAGAAATAGTTTCCCTTCTGGTTTTAGGGATGGCCTTGTGTAGAGTGCTCCCCATTAGAGATCCAGAAGCAGCTGCATGAGATCTCAGAACACAAGGACACACTGCCACTTCCCATTCAAAGTGCTGGCACTATGAAGCCCTCCACGCCTGTCTGCTACGAGTGGCTCGCAGATCCGTCCCATCCCGTGTCAGAACCCCACAGAATCATAGACAGAAACTTCAAAGAAAAGCAAGTCAAGAGCTGAGCAAAATGTCATTTTATGGAAATCCAAAGTAACCTTACCCAGACGGATGTCTCCCCAACCCTGTTTTCATGGGTCTCTGGGGAGGAGCGGTCATGTGAACACAGGCTCTCACAGTGAGGACAAGATCAAAACTTCTTTCCCACTAAAGAAAACCCTTTTCTTTTCTCTATTTTCTTTTCTTTCTTTCTTTTTTTTAAAGATCAGGTTCTGTTCCCTTCTACTTCATCTTTGAATGCTTAAATTGACCAGATCAAGGCACAGCACGGAATGGGGAAAGAAGCCTGTCTTAATGAGTAGTTTTTACCAGCTTGGAACAAAAAGAAAATGTACTGGCAATAGCTCATTATCTGCTCCTCTGTCCTGAAGCAGGTGGACTACCATGGTATTCTCTTCCCTCTCAAGACCAGAGGGGATTCCAACCATCCCCACCCCAACCCTAGTGCCCTACAGCACAGCCGCCTTAATGACTTTCCTAAATCCAAGTTCCCTGTCTGGCATTTTATTTAGGGCTCCAGATCATATTTCCAAGGACAGGATTGATTTTGGATTTTTTGAGTCACATTTCTAGAAGCAATTCAGTTTCTTTCTTGAAGGAATGAGACAGAAACTTTCTGTTGATTACATTCTCTATGTCCTTCAAGGCCATCAGGGAAATGGTAGCCTGAAATTTGGTCACATTCTTAATAAACACACACTTGGGCATATGCATTCAGCCTCGATGTTTTCTGTGCTGCATCAATAAAATTTAATTAAAATGTGTAGGAAAATTACCACCATCCCCATTTATCACCCTCAAACGCTATTATGATACTAAAGCCCTTCATACCTGTACCTGTAAGTGGGATGCTAAAAGTGTAATGGGCCATTAAAGGGGGTTATGCCACTACCATCCTTAGAAATTTTAAGGTAATAATGGGTAACCATCTGTCTTGAATGTCATCAAAGTAGGGACCAGGACAGTTGATGGATTAGACTCTATTCAGACACATTTTTTCTCATTTTGCATGGAATCTGACATAATCATACAAGAGTATGGGTCATAAATATTTATAGGTTGCTATTTAAGCATTGATGATGGTATTTTTTGTTGTCTAAAAGTGAGAGATGGATGGATGGCGAGGTGTGTGTGTGTGTGTGTGTGTGTGTGTGTGTATGTGTGTGTGTGTATGTGTGTATGAGTGTGTGTAAAACTTAAGTTTGTCTTCATAGGCCTGTAAATTCCCAACCACAGTGGGATGTTATATATTATCAACAAACACAGATGTGAGGTTAACAGACCAGTAAAGACCATTGGAGCAGTTACAATCTGACTCTAGTTTTGTCAGAGGGGAAAAAATATTTACGTGAAAAAAATTTCCAGGGGAAGCATGTCTCCTGGCTCATGTCTTTTTTATGTTTATTCTCCTTGTCCCCTGGGATCCAGTGCTCAGCCTGCAGAGGGAATTCACTGGGCTTCCACGTGGTCATCCGTGGCCTGCCCCTGTTGTCCTATCAACTGTGGAGTAAAAGCTTCTGGACTAGGGGTTCACAGAAATTCTGGGCACTGAACGTACAGTACAGCATGTTCTCGCCTTGATGTGGGAGCCTTGCTGCCATTAGCATTTGAAAGGGAACACTTATTAGTCAAACTACTAAATGTCCTTTCTACAACATAATGAGTTTCATTGAAAAGAATCACCAGCTCAGCCACAGAGAAATTTCAACACTTTGCCATCATTTCTAAACTCAGCCCTTCCAGGATAATATTTTAAAGGTACTCTGAATGAAGAGAAGAAGAAAAGTGGTAGAAATCTTGACAAAGGAAATGTAATTAGAATAAAAAAAATCAAGGCAATCCTATGCTTTCTCTAGATGTCTTTGATCTTGTCAGAAGTCAGTGGAGCATGGGCATGGTTGCCCCCACTCTCTCCTTCCACAGCCTCAGAACAGGTAACTGCCCCGAAATGTGACTGCTTTTGTTCATGTGTTGAAGGAGGTAAAAATGCACAAAACCATAATCTAAAACTACTGTACTGCAAATCAATAAGGCAGAGACACGCTGCTGGAGACAGAGCAAGTCATAGGACTGTACTTGATCTTTCTTTCCGTGTCTCAGGATCACCCTAGACATTAGCCTTACGCAGTCAGCTCATTAAATTTAAATTAATGTGTGCTATCAGAATTAAAGAAACCATTAATTAGCACATATTGTTTCTCCTTTCTAATTTTTATCTTGGAATGTTCATGGTCATAATCCAGTCAGTCATTAATTTACATACTAATTCAGTTAGATTTTAGTGAGCTCCTAAGTCTAAGGCGAAAGTCAAGCGATAAATTTCCATAAATATCTCTTACAGACCAAACATCCTAGAGATGAGAGTCTAGAGTCTTGAAAGGCTGGAGTGAATTTAAATAGTATTTGCGTGGGTGTCTTATTAGAAGGAAATTCAGTGCTAAGATCAATAATAATAATGATCAATTGCTCATAACTAACCCTTAAGACTTTCCTCAGGAATCTCATCCATCTGATTAACATCAACCACGGGTCTGAAGATCTTAAGCAATCATCAGCCTAATTGGATAGAGTTGTCCAAAACAGCCCACTGAGGACTACAAGGTCCCTCTGAAGGCACCTCCCTGTTTGTCTCCCATGTGCCTCTTCTCTGCCCCCTGGTCTATGCCAGCAACAGAGGTACCCTCTCTCTACTTTACTGAAACCTTGTGGGTCCTAAACACCATGTTGATTCTTTGTTTTAGGGACTTCTGCTACTTTTTCTTTCTGTGTTATGCTCTTAATTACTTAGTTCTCTTTGGTTTCGTGCTCTATATACCTGCATGGTGGTCTCCTGATTACTATGGAAACCAAACTTCAAGCCTCCAAGTCCCAGGCCAGCTTCTCAGGGTCAGCTCGTCTTCAATAAGCAATTTAATCCTCTGGTTCTTAGGGCATGTTGGGCCTTCCTCCATGTTAACACTTGCCCCATGGGAGGATGCAACTCCCTCCATATATGGACCTACACTATATTAGGAATTCCTAAGAGAAATCACTGTCTTTTTTGCCTTTGTTTTCCAGCCTTACATCGTGTCTGCCATGAAACCACTGTCATGCTTAGTACACACTCAGAACATGCTTAAAAGGAAAAAAAAAACCCTGGAAAGTCTTTTGTTCATGTCCTGAGATGCTGTGCACTGCCAGTGTGACTTTTACACTCTCTGCCATGGACGTAGGTAATCTTAGGAAAAGTCATTGCAACCACTCACTTTGGTTCAAGCTGAGAACTTTTCCACAAAGAACCATCCAATTCTCAGTGTGAAATTTTTCTTCTCAGTAGGACTAAAAATGTTATTTTTTGATTGCCTCAATCATGAATTTAATTTGGCAATTTCAGGCCCTCATCACATCTCCATGAATTATCATTTTTTTTAAAAAGCAAGTTATCTTTTCCCAACTGTAATTTAAGAGAAGAAACCAAGTGTGGACCTTGAAATCGGTGTTGGACAGAACATGTTTGACAACACATTTAGTTCAGCCATTCATTTTACAGTGAGCAAACTAGAGTTCACATTGGTAAATATCCAGGGTGCTGCCCTTAGCAGCAGAGTTGGGGCAAGACTCCTCTTTGCGGACTCTCAGTCAAATGTTCTTTCATCACCTCTCCTTGCTTCTCTCATATTCCAAATCCTTCATTTGAATTTTCTTGCAAAGTCATGCATAGCACATTCAATTTGGCTCCCATTGTCTCTTTTTATTGGAAATTTAAATTTGGATTTGCATTGCTGCTTTCCCATTCAATGGCAATAAACACTAAAACTACCGGGGGGGGGGGGCTGGAAATAAAATAAACATCTGGAAAGAATGCTATAATGAAGGTGCTATTGTTTGCCCATAAATGCTTGACAAGGACTCTGGCTTCTCAAATGCAAACACATGATATGTCCAATCCTACCGCATTCCAGTTAAGAAGGTAAAATGAACCCAAACTGGTAGATTTTCAAGTATGATAGAGGATTTAGGAAAATTACTGTCTGAACCAGCTAAAAGTGTGCTAAAAGTGGCCAAGTGTGGCGGTTTGAATAAGAATGGCCCCTATAAGCTCATATATTTGACTGCCTGGTCACCAGGGAGTGGGACTGATTGAAAGATTTAGAAGGTGTGGCCTTGTTTGAGGAAGTATGTTGCTGGCCACGGGCTTTAAGGTTTTAAAAGCCAATGCCAGGCTCAGTCTCTCCTATTTGCCTATGTATAAGGATGTAGCTCTTAGGTGCTGTTCCAGCACCTCCTGTTTGCCACTATACTTTCTACCATGATGATAACAGACTCTCTGCCACTGCAAATGGGTCCCTCAACCTTATAAGTGTCGCCTTGGTCACAGTGTCTCTTCACAGCAATAGAACAGTGACGAAGACACCAAGTCTTTGTCCCCTTATCCATGCCAACTGTGAAAACCTCACTGAAAAAGTGACGTT
This sequence comes from Microtus pennsylvanicus, assembly GCF_037038515.1. Lineage (NCBI taxonomy): Eukaryota > Metazoa > Chordata > Mammalia > Rodentia > Cricetidae > Microtus > Microtus pennsylvanicus. The sequence continues at coordinate 28,500,455 of NC_134581.1, forward strand.
AACTGTTACCCTCTTACCTACCAATAACAATCATTTAAGAAGAGGCCTGAACATTTGACACTATTGGAAAATCTGAAGCTGACTTCTGCCTCTGAGAAGACTTGGCAAGCCCTCTCTGATGGGTCACCTAAGTGTTCACATCACTTCACAGCACCCAAGGACAGTTAACTCTCTTGGTTGACCACTACAGTCAGCTACTCAATTCATTTTGCTGGTCCCTTTGCAGTGGAATCCCTTTGGAAGGCTTGCCCATATACTACAGGCTCAAATTTCTTTTCTCCTCCTCTGTCTTGGACTGGTTTTCATTGCCACTCTGCTAGTCTATAGTATCAGTGTTAACAACTGTAAGGGAGATTTATCTGTCCTGCCCCATCCCACAGTCACTTCTAAATAATCACTCAGAGGCTTAATATTAACTACAGAATATTTGGCCTCTAGTTCAGGCTTCAAACTAATTCTTACATTTAAATTAACCCATTTTTTAATCTATGTATTGTCATGTGGCCATGACTTTTACTGGTCTGTTGGCATCTTGTTTCCTGGGTGACGGTTGGAGTCTCTCTTGACTCCACCCTTCTCCTCTCTGCATCTCCATTTGGCTTTCCTGCCTAGTTGTATTCTGTCTGGCTATAGGTCTGTTCAGCTTTTATTACCAACCAATGAGCGCAACATATATTACAGTGTACAGAAGAGTTATCCCACAGCAAACAACCTTCACATCTCCCATTTTCCTTGCTATTTCATCCCCACTGGCATAATTCACCGCACTCCTTAATGAGCTTGGATCTCCTTTTAATCTCTAGCAGGGGATAAATACTATCCCAGATTTTCTTTTTCCTACTGACTATGACAACATACTTGAGACAATTAATTTATAATGTGAGAAGAATTGTTTTAGCTCATAGCTTTGAAGGTGTAGTTTAGGATTGCAGAGGTGTGTGGTGAAATAAAACTGTTCACCCCATGGTCAGGAAGCAAAGGAGAAAGGGGAGTCCAGGGTTTTACAATCCTCTTTAAGGGTGTATCCCCAGAGATCTAAGACTTCCCATTAGGCCCTATCTACAAGCATGTAGCTGATATTGAGACTTCCAATGCTGTACATCTGGCCTAGACATTTCCCCTGGACAGCAAGTACTCTATGTCCAGCCGGTGACTTTATAGTTCCAATTTATTGCCTAATGCTTACCCCACCTGACTGAGTCAACACGGGCTCCTGATTGTCCGCCAGCCAGTTAGCCTCACATTCCCTGGCTCACAAGGGTCCTCCACTGTCAAGTCACAGCACATGCATGCCTGTAGGAAGGTGCTCCAGTGTTTGTCCACCTCATTCAGATGCTCTGTGATCTGGTCTTTGGTGCTATGCCGTCGTCTCTTACGCTCTCCTTGGTTCACTCTGTTCTAGCCATGTTTGTCCTTTTGACCTTGCTATGAGCTATTCTCGATTTCTAAACAGTTATACTCCAAATATGAATATGGCACCCATTTCTATCTCTGTGAAATATCTGTCTTGCGTAGGCCTTCTCTGGCTATCCTATTGAAAGTCACAAATCCCAATCCCATCTCCATTTCTTGTCCTGTTGTAAATACATGATCTAAAGTCAATCATTCTGACTACTATAAAGCGCTACACTAAAGGACCCTTTACTCTATTATGTTGCTTGTACCTTGAGTGGTGCCTGGTTAAGAGGCTCTTTAAAATGTTAGTTAATGAATAGAGGTAATTAGTGGTAGTCAAAGGAGCTAAAAGGTATACACAAAGTAAACGAGTATGTCGTACGTATTAACGAACAGTGATTTCTTAGGCTGCACTTGTATCTTCTGGAAATAGTTTTAAGTGGGGACTAGGAGAAAGGAACGAGGAAGTCTAGTAAAAGGGATGGCTTGGTAATACATGGTTTTGCAAGTTAGCCTCCAGCATCGGGAAGGTAGTTAATGGAAAAACTTGGAAGCCTGGCCAGCTTGCACGACTGCCTTGGGGAGGAATGTTGGGGTTGGTGGTCTCCTAGGTTGCTGTGTGTGGAGGTTCACCTTGAATGTCCCTAGAGTATTTAGTGTCTAGGACCAGAGGCCGGGCTTGTGAAACTTGCTTGCCTCTAGAACACTTTTACATGCAGAAGCAGCGAACCATGCCCAGTCATGGGAAAGGGTTGCTGCCATGTTTATGTGCTCTTTAACAAAGGGTGTCAGCTGACTCTGCGACTCCTTGCCTTGGATGCATCATGGGGTCAACACGTTTTTTGGTGCTAACACATGGAAAGACTCAGGGGTTTTCTCCACAGAGGCTCAAGAAAAAAATGAATTCACCTAACATTTAGAGGACAGTCATTTATACAACCTGTCTTAAGGTGAGAATGTAATTCTTGAAAAGGATTTTAATTCTCTGAGCTATCAGGAACACATAATTTTCAAAGGCCTTTGTTTTCAGGTATAGCTATTTGATTAGCTAGAATAGGCAAAGTTGATGGATGAAATTCCTTCAAAATTCTATCACCTTCAGGTTTTATACCACAAAGTTGATTTACACAGATTTCCCTCAAGACTTCCCTTGTTACGTTTTTAATGTCCCATTACATGGTCCTGGAGAGAGAGGCAAAGAGGTCAGACAGCTGTGCCTCATGTTGGCAGTGTGGACACAGGGTGGGAGGAGACACCATGTTCTCCAGCCGTGTGATGTCACATAATATTTTCCAAAGCACCACCATGTTTAGTGGGAATGTGTTGGCCACATCTGGAACCCATACTTTGGAGGTTCTGTACAACTCACTGTGAGTCTCTAACTCACATGAGGAGTTGGAAGTTGGAACTTCTCTGGCTACCCTGTGCAGATATGGCTGAGTATGTCTGCTCTCATTTTTTTTTTTTTGCAGAGCAGTAACCAAAGAATCTGTATATGGGAGTATAGGTTACATATTGTCCCCATACATACACATAGGTATGCATGCATCTATAAATATGCATGTATATATTTGTTATTAGAGGAAAGTGAATAGGAAATGGTAGATGTGGTAGAAGAAAAGGAGAGACATGAGAAGAAAGTGGAAGAGAATCAGCATTTATTAAACCTCGACCTCACCTAGGCAGAAGGCAGTGTGGGAGCAAGGATGCAGGTGTGCCGTTATCTGGGAGTTAAAATAAGCTTGTAGAAACCTGTTTCTTTAAGGAGAGAGTGCCATGAGATGGATTGGGAGCCTGTCAGGGAGTGCTTGTCATGACATTCAGAGGGAGAACAGAAGGCACTGATTTTGGCTTTGTCTCCCCTAGGTACTGGACTGCTGTCTCACCATGAGACGAGTTATCTTTGAAGTGTTGCTGAGTAGTCTAGATAGCATGACTTAAAAGTGCAACTCCCTAAACAGGATTCAGCTTCCCAGAACACAAATGCTAAGAGAACCAAACGAGGCTAGAAAAAACCAGCCCAAGACACTTCCCTTAATGCCCAGGAGAATGCTACCAGTCCTCATAATTTAAAAGATCCTGGAATCGGGGGTTTCTGGGTTTTAGTATCAGTATTTTGGATTATTTATTTCTGTTTCATTGGAGGGCTGTCAAAATGTCAGAAATTTTATTTTATGATGTCTATAAAGCATCCACCTGAAGTAAAGCGATGGACCTGGGGAAGTGTGGCCTTACAGAGTCCCTGTTCAAGAAAAGGACACAGTCAGGACAAGCTGAGGTTGAGACCCAACAGAGAGGGGAGGGTGCAAACCAGAGTTACTGCAGAGAGCCCCGGGTAAGCCTTCAGGAACTCCTGGCCAATTCCAGATTTGGCTGAGATGCTTTCTTCCTTTCCCTACACCCACTCTACAGCATCACATGAGAAGTCTCTGACTGCTCTGCCTTCATCTGCAGTTTGGATAGATCTCATCACTGAGTCCAGTTCTTCATCATGTCCCATAGCTACAGTCCCTGCCAAATCATACTGCAAAGCTTACTCACAGCCCGTTGGGCACTTGCTTGGCTGCTGATTTTGTACTGAGTCATATAGAATGATTAAGAGAGGTGATCCAAGATGATGATTGGAAGTGGACTTGCTTTAGTACTCACAGAAGGCACTGGCAAAGGTGCCCTGGGGAAGCTTATCCTAGAATACACACCCCAACAAATCCATAGACATTCGGACAAGCTCAATCCCTGTAAGCAGACCACCAAGTCCATCAATGAAAGCGATGGACACTTAGAGATACAGGAACTAAATGCTTCCTGCTGAGTGTTGTTTGGAGAGCCAGTTTTTTTTTGTTGTTGTTAAACAGCAAAAGCTAACTTGTCTATGTCTTCTTTCCCCATATCCACCAGAATGAGAGTCCTAAAATGAAACTCCGATTAGGCTGACATCAGTCTGCTTTAAGGATCTCAATAATAGCCTTTTGAGCTGAATTATGCACCCTTCCTCCAGATGTATGTATTTCAGTTCTAATCCTTAGTGCCCCAGAAGTTGACCTTATTAGGAAGTAGGATCACTGTAGATGCAATCAGTTCAGAGAAGGTTACGCTGTAGTAGGATAGGCCCTAACACAATATGATTGATGTTCTTATTAAAAGAAGAAATTTGGAGAGAGGCTGGGGCCTGGGAGAACCATGTGGACATCAAGGCACAGGTCAGGATGCTCTGTCTGTAAATCAAGGAAGAACAGCACAGACTGCCAGAAACGCACTGAAAAGAAGAGAGACGGTGCTTGTCTTCCCTTAGAAGGAGCTCATCATGGACACTGTTGTCCCCATTTTCTGGACTCCAGAGCATTGAAACAAAGATCCCTTCTAGTTATTCTACTCCAGGAGTTTCCAATCCTGTGGGTTGTAACCCTCTATAGGAATCACATCTCATACACCCTGCATACCAGATATTTACATTACAATTCATAACAGTAGCAAAATTATAATGATGAGATAGCAGCAAAATAATATTGTAGTTGGGGGTCACCACGGCATGCGGAACTATATTAAAGGGTATTGGTATTAGGAAGGTTGAGAAGCACCTATTACTTTTAGGATGAAGTTCAATTTCCTTCATAAAGTGCATACAATCAACCTTTCTCAGCCCAAGACTGCCTGTGTGGTCTCATTCCTCATGCATGTCTCCTTGACTTAGCTTCTCTCTACTTTTAAGTCCATTAAACTATACAGCACATCAGTGAATTTCCTAAGAGAATCTGTCTGTGCCAATCCCTTAGTACCCTCAAGTGCCCTTTCCTTTTTTTAAAAAAAATATGTATTTATTTGTATTTTATGTACGATGATGTTTAACTCACAGGTATGTCTGTATGAGGGTGTGGGGTTGTGGGGTCCCCTGGAACTAGAGTTACAGAGAGTTGTGAGCTGCCGTGTGGGTGCTGGGAATTGAACCCAGACCCTCTGGAAGAACAGCCAGAGCTCTTAACTGCTAAGCCATCTCTCCAGCTCCTTATATATCCTTCTTAATACTCTCCATCCCTTGCTACATCTGACTTGGTACATCCTTACTATCGCTCCAGATTGGGTAAAGTCTCCTGACTTTCCCAGTCACAGCCATGGGAGAATGCCCTATTGAATGCTCCCCAAACACTCCCCAGATATTTCTGTCCTAATATCTGGCATTCCGTGGATTGTGTGCTTACTATATGCCTTGTTCTCATCAGTAGCCTTCACAAAGGTTTTTCCTTGAAGAGAAAGTCATCTTCAGTCTCTGCATACCTAGTTGTCAGGATACACTTGGCACAGAATGGCTTAGTAGAAGGAGCCTATGTGTGTTCTTCTGCAGACACACACACGGATACATCCTCAGAACAAGGGAGGCACATTTTGCTCATATGGCAACGGGCAGTTGAATTTTCTTGGAAACAAAAACACTCAATTGAAGACCAAGCACTGTTCCACATTCTTCTTCGTTTCCTTCTCTGTATAACTTCCCACCTCCACACGGTTTATGCAGCCTTTAGACGTAAGTGACTGTGAATTATTCCTACTATAGGCCTTTCATCTTCGAGACCGACAGCTCATGCTCCACAACTCCCAGGAGGGAGAGACTATTATAACTATATTTTTGCTTACCAAGAGAATTGTTAATGGTTATCCTGGAGGGAAAAAAATCTATAAATATCCAACCTGGAATGAAGCCTTAAGCTTACTTTCTTCATTGACTAATAAAATTCTTTTCCTGTGCACTGTCAGAGTGACTACAGAAATACCGCACCAAGAAATAGACAAAACCAGGCACGAATTTTCTTTTACCTGCTTGGTCCTCAGTTTGGAATCTGATGACAGGTTGTTGTAGGTATAATGTGCCTGCGTGACGCCACAGAAGAGAACAGCAACTATGCCTGAAATTCAAAAGAAGACCAGTCAAAGTCGAGTTTCTTTCCCATGTCAGAGGGCTGGAAAATGGACTCGATGTCAGGAGAGGTAAAATTCGCAATAATTACCATGATAATGAAACCCCGGGTAAATCTTGCTACCTGCTTTAAACAGGTCTTGAAGTTGAAACATAAAGAAAAGCATTAAGCGGTAGTTTCTGACTAAAAATGGAAGTAGTTTCTTCCTGGGGAGAAATGATCCTTTAGTCACGAGTTAGAAAAGCTAATCTTAGAAACACATGAAGAAAAATTGGGGAGTCAACTCAGGGCTTCCCAGAGCCAGTGCCAACAACGGTGCCGCATTTTCCCATTAAACGTTGGCACATCCGCTTGCCGCTGTGCGCCCTGGGGAGCCTGGAGAGGTTCCTGTTGTACCATAATTTAGTCTCGAAAGCCATGAGTCACACACCTAAGACACGGACAAGGGTTTTGTTGCTCTTTCCAGTGCTTCTACTTGCCAAGCAGGAGACAAGGGACCTTGTGTACCCCTTTGCCTCTCTGGCAGAGCTGGGTGTGCTCTTTCTGCAGCTGAGGACCAGTGAACACCTTTGCCCAAGCCATGCTCTTCTTGAAGGGAGCAGAGCTGTGGTCTATTCCAGTGTGTTCTTAAGCCACGCTGCTCACAGCTTTCAATGCTACATAAAGTCACACATGCCAGATGCCCCAGGAGGACAGAGAGCAGCAACAGCAGAACAAATGTGTTCCTTGTTCCTCGGCTCTGCCTCTGAGAGTGTCCCTGGCCTGGGTGGGTTTGGGTGAGAGCTGCACTCTACTCTGGATTAAAGATTAGATTAATTATGGGAAATTGGGTATAGAGGGGGGCTTGGGGAAAAGCATGGGAGATAAGTATTCCTCAACTCAGAACAAGAGGATTGTGCTGAATTTTAAGCAGCAGAGGCTTTCCATCTAAAAACACTCATAAATTAAATGCTGATGATTCTTAAGAGTATAGAGCTATGTGAACGGAATACTGGCATTTCAAATGAGCTTAAAATAAAGAATTTTAAAGGGCTGGGCTTCTTCATATGTAGACTGCATGTATTTATTTACATACTGGTTATTTTTCAAGTTGGTATCAGATAAAATATTGTTTAAACATGTTAATAGGATACTAGTGCAGAGCCGTTTCCATTGCTTATTTCTTTTTAACATGTTTTATATTTTTGGATAAAGAATAAAAACAAGCAGGAAAGTTTGCTAAGAAATACACACACACACACACACACACACACACACACACACACACACATACACACACTATTCCTAAAGATTTTTGGTAAATTTTTAGTTTCCTAGCATGTCTTGGGAAATTCTAAAAAGTAAAACATTTTTATTCTTCACAGAATTTCTATCAAAAATCAACCAGTCCCAGGGATGCTCAAGTGAGGTAAGAATGCTGAGGTAGTAGAAGGATCACCATCCATATACTGTTGTCATCAAATGCTTCTCTGTGTTTATTTGAAAATACCGTGAAGCATCTCTCTTAACTACCCTGAATCAGGATTCGCTGACCAACTCCCTCATTCCCGGGAAACTAATTTAACAATATCCTGGTAATCCGGAGAGGACACAAATACATGCGATGGTGTGGAGGACAGTGAAGTGGTTCATTCTGAGAAAAAGGAGGATCAAGAGACGCTCTGCGGAGCTGGAGCTCAGCATGGTAGACACCTACAGGGCCTTGGTTTGCTGCTTCCTTGCACACAGGCTCAGGCTCCTGGTGACTCAGCAGCCCTGCCTGCTGCCTTCCTCTGCTCAGCATGGCCCCTGCCTGTCTTCATTTTCTCTGTTGTTCCTGTCTTTGGCTTCTCTTCTCACTGTACAACACCAATAGCATTCTTTCTTCAAGCCCAACCACTTTTCAGCTCCTCTTGCCTTGATGTCCTTTCCCAAGCTATCCTCAGGTCTAGCTTGGATGACAGAATGGCTTCCGAGGTGAAGTCCTTGACTTCCTAGTCGGTTTCTTATATTATGTTCATGCGGAGATGGTGACCCTATCTGGTCATGTGTGTCCTCTGCCTAGACTTTGGAACATACTCCCAGGCTCTAGCCCTGTCCTTTCCTTCCCTACAACACTCTGGCCTCACTTTTAACACATTCCCTCCTGATTCATGGTCCCTTCTACACATATCCTGCCACAAGGTCCTTGAGCATCCGAGCCCCAGAATTGGGAGAGCTCTTCTCTGGAAACTCTGGAGGTTCCCTCCTTCCTTCGGGTGTCTCTTCAGATGTCACATAACCAGACAGACCTCCCCTATTCACTTTGTAAAACCGACTCTTTCATCCTTCTTTATCCCGCTTTCTCTCCCCGTTCCATGCTAGCCACCTAATGGTTTCTGCACTTGTCCGTTTTCCTGCCTTCCTCACAGAAGCAGAGCTTACCAGAGCCTGTGGCCGCTAATTCTCAGAGAAGCACAGGACACTTGTGAGTGTTGTTAATAAATAACTGAATATTTCTCTCCCTGTGGAATAAGGGAGAGACTAAAGTCATTTACTGAAGGTCACCTTGGAAGTGACAGCGGTATTGCAATGTTTCCCCCAACTTCCTTTGCTTTTTCTGCCTACGTTAGGCCATTGAAGAATGCTCTGAGGTGGTCTCAGTCTATCTGAAAACTGCCATCTCTGATAATGCAGGGCAACAGATATCTGATGGTGGGGATTACATCTCTAAGCTGACTCGCTCCACCCACTGAGCATGCTCCCTCACTCTGCTGCATTTCATCGCCTTGCCTCCTCTGCAACGCTAACTTGCAATGTCCCCGCAAAATTCTTTCAGAACCACGTGTATGGCTCCATGGTATGTATGACAAACCGTAAAAATCATGTGCTCAGAAGCTTGCTGCTGCAATTAAAGTAAAGCAACGAGGTTGATTTGGCCTTTAGTATTAGCATACATGATCATAATTCTATAGCCCGGTAATTAATTAAATCACGCAAATTACTGTGATTAGAATGACTTTTACAAGCCAAACACATTTTGAAATTGCCTCATCTAAATACATCAACTAAGCTACCCCCTTTTTTGTTTGTTTTGTTTTTCGAGACAGAGTTTCTCTGGTAACAGTCTTGGCTGACCTGGAACTCCCTTTGTAGACCTGGATGGCCTCAAACTCACAGAATTCTGCCTGCCTCTGCCTCCAGAGTACTGGAATTAATGGTGTGAACCGCCAATGCCCAGCCAGCCACCCCATTTTATCTGTAGCTTCACAATGTGGTTTCAGTTATCTGTGCTCAATTCTGGTCTGAAAATATTAGATGGAGAATTACAATACCATGTCAGTGTAAAATAGCTTTTATTTCAACTTATTGTTTTAATTGTTCTTTTGATTGGTATTTGTTGTTACAGATCTTTTACTCTGCCCTGTAGGTTAGGTAGTGTCCAGTGTTCAGACATTGGTAGGGACTTGAACCAGGTACCCCATGAGCAAAGGGGAACTGTAGCATTCTTAAAATGTTTCCTTGTAGAACAGATTCGGAGTCAACAGCACTCTGTTTCCAATGCACATTTTAATTGTAAGGATACTTCTCCACACCCAGCCTAGCTAGTCCTTTTGCTGCTGGCATGTAGGGCCCTGAACAGCAGCCTTAAATGTTCTGGGTTTCAGACAGCCACATGTAAGAGACAAGAGGACAAGGGTTCTTTGCACTAATCACCAGTCAGTGGTTTAGCTCTAAATCCACCTTCCTTCTTGACTCTGATCCCAGCTCCAGGCATCACAGGCCACACTCTCCTGTGGGTGCTGTTTGCTTCTGTCAGCACAACCCTAGAGGAAGCACAGCACACTGGACAGAGGACTCCCTGTTCCTGGCTCTGCTTTCTGCTCAGGAGCACCTTACAGTGGTTCTTTCCCTTAGTTCTGCAGTCAGGTCCAGCCTTCTTTCCCATTCCACTGTCTGTTTTTTATGGCACCTCCAGGCCAGCTCCACACACGTCTCAGAAAGCAAGGGTAGCCAGAGAGAGTCTTCTGGGCCAGAGGCCTAGGAGCTTCATCTCCAAATTCCTATTTGTTTCCAATAGCTCTGCCTGGCCCTGCGGTTCACATGGGCTGTCTGGAATGACCTCAGTTCCTTCTTTGATTTTACTAATGCCACATCACCAGGCCACCCAAGTGCCTGCATTCAGCTGTGTGTCAGTGGCCTAGTGGCTTCTCTTTTATTTTTGACTGTTTTTTGAAAGGGACTCTTGGGACCTTCCTCTCATTCTAAACTTGGATGGTTTCCAGAACCCCTGCATGCTTGCCATTTTGAAATAAAAGCAGCTTGTATTTTCCCATTTAGAACTAGGACTATGGGGTAAATCAAGGCAGGCAAGACTTTATGTCCTTAGAGGCCTCAGCTCATTCTCTGTTCAATCCTCCCTCTGGTCAGAATAGGTGGTGATAAAATGTAGCTGGGGTTTGAGACAGAAAGAAGTGGCTTGAAAGTAGAAATAGGTAAGACCTAGGAACACGGAAGAAGAGGTGCAGTCCAGACTGGGGCATGGCTTCTTATTTCCAGACCCTTGGCCTTTGCAGGACATATGTACAACTCCCCAGTGGGGTATGAAGGTTCTCATCATCGGGTATGTTCAGGCTAATGATCATCTTCCACTGTAGAAAGGGCTTTTTCCATCAAGTAGAAGGTAGACTTACTTGAGTTCTATGTTTTACTTACTCCTAAATACATTTCATTAATCCCCGAATTAAAATCTCAATTTATATTATATATGAATATATTATTATCTATTATATACTTACTTAAAGTATATATAATTATATATAATATCTATCTATATATCTGTTGTGTGTGTAATAGTTAATAAAAAGAGACTGTGGATTTGATAGAGGAGGGGGTATAAGGGGCTAGAGGAGAAGGATGGGGGATGTTGTAATTGTATTTTAATTAAAAATGAAATTGAGTAATCTCATTTAAAGAAGCTGATTGCTTGCGGATTAACTGCTTTATGAAAAAACCCCAAAAGATATGGAAAATGAGGACTCTCGCAATGTCTGTCCTCTGTCTGACAGAGGCAGCTCAGCAGGAGGGACCCACGTCCTCTCTTCCCTCTCACTGCTGTTTCTCTCTCCTCAACTGCCTGTTCTCAGCACTCCAGGAGATGCATAGTTACAGCCTGCCTCTGTCTTCTTTATATACCAGAAGCCTCTACCCTTCTGTAAGTGCTCTTGTGACCCAAGAATCTGCGTTAGACAAGAGAATATCTGGAATCCAAGCAAACAGAGTTAATGAATATCCAGATCAGCAAGCACGAGGAATCTTATTGAAATGCAATTATTTTAGAGTAAGGCCTCACGCTCTATATTTTCATAATGTCAGGAGATGTTCTAGTCCTTAGACCAAACCTAAGAAATAATCATTGACCAAAGTCAACTCACCCCTGGTCTTACAACTTGGCTTAACCTTGCACGGCCCTAAAATGAGACCTTTGCTTTGTTCTTGATTCTTTGGGGACTACACACAGCTTGTTGACCTTTTTTATTTCTTATTTTATCAGTGTCTCTTGCTAATGCTAAGAAAGTTTTAAAGATTTTTTTTTGTGTATGTATGTTTTCTGTTTCTACTTCTCTGGTTTTCCAGAATAGACATGATTATATGAAATAAATTTTTTGTTTGAGAGAACAGTTGTCATGTGGAACTTCTGAGGGCTTTACTTAATTTTTTTTCTTTTTTTAAAAAATAATACTGGTGGGTTAAGAAAATACTTACATAGAGTAAATTAACAATATATTTTGCCTTCATTTAGTTCAGTAAAATTTCTCCTCCAAAGACAGCAAACAACTCTCATCATTTCATTACTATAAAATGATCACATCTTTTTTTATCTAAGTGTCATAGGGTCAAAAATTAACAAAAAGACATGGACAACTACATGTGCCTTTTAGAGATTTCAAAGTAGACTTTTCTTAATGAAACTGGGGTTGAAGATAAAATTAAATGAGAAATTATAACTTACTTGGAAATAAATATCACTGACTGTCTATTTCTGTCAAAACCAAGGGAATGAAAATGAAATGATCTGAAGGAAATTTCATAGCTTTATATAGAAGTTACTAGCAAAAGAAAGACTGATAGTAAGTGGACTATTAACTTCAAGAAGTTAGACATGTGGCATAAAATAGATTCAAAATAAGTAGAATAAAGAATCAGCTAGCATCTACTAATACAGATGGTGGTAAAATCCAGAGTGGTAAGAGAACAGTGTGTTCCATGACTCTTGGCAGCCCAGAACAGCTCAAGTCTCTGTCCTACCCAGGCTGCCATTTTCTGACTCTGGTGATGGTTATAAAATGTGTGTTTGCCAGGTCCACATGACTTGGGAAACCTAACTAGGACAGAATGGAAATAAAGAGATGATAGACATGGAAGGAATGATAGATACACACACAGAAAAGCTGGGATTGGGTGGGCTGTCCTTGCTCTGATGGGGGGCACCTACTATGTTACCACCCTGGGAACACAGTCTATTTATTATGACCAGCACAGGAAAGAAGGGTTAGCTAGTGTCAGTTGGGGGGTCTTTATAGGGAAGCAATCTTCAGCTGTAAACATCTGGGTAGAGAAATCTGTGGTTGGATCTTCCTATACATTCTCTCAATATTTTCACAGGGACCAGGGTGAGGCTCTGCCATTCCCATGGATCTGAGGCATTGGAGGGTCCTTGACAGGGTTATACCCATTCACTCAGGATTTTATCTGCATCCCCACTTACAGGTGGTATTGGCCAATCACTTCACATTTTGAAGATGCAGTTTTCTCATTTGGATAGCTCCCAAATGTTTCATAGGCTTATTCTGAGTCTAGAGCAACATGCCATAAACTAAAATGCTAAGCCAGGTAAGCATATTTCTAAAAGTCAGTAAATATAAAGTTTCCCCATAAGTGTTAGAAGCAGGAGAAATGAAGAAGACATGAAAGGGGAGAAATGAGCCAAAGATATGCATTCAGTGGATAAACACCACCTTTTCCATTGACCCGTGTGGTGAGAACTGCATGCTTTTTTACATTCTGTAGCCTTGGAAGTCATCTGCTGCCTTCTTTTCCCCTCGTTACTGCAATGATGAAAACAGGTGAATATTCCTCTCTCCTGATAATCTCAGCAAAGCAGTTGATGGCTGCTCTGTTTGGAAACAGCCTAGCTGGCCACCAGCTGATGAATGGATAATGAGAACATGGTATATTTGCACAACGGAATATTGTTAGGTTGTTCATAAAACTGAAATCTGTGGGTAAGTGGTCGGAACTAAAAAGAACCATTCTGATTGAGACAACACGGATTCATGAAGATAAAAGTCACCCATTCCTCTCATTCTGTAATGACAGCTTTGATTTTCAGAGATGTGTGCTTCATTAGGAATACCCATAGAAGTCATGCAATTTAGTAAGGGGCTTTAAAGGGAGGGGGCAAACTTAGTGATATAAAGGTTAAAGGGGAACAGTAGAACAGGAAAAGTTAAAGTTAGGGGAGGGAGGGCAGGATAGTGGAGGGAATAGAGGGAAGGGTCAGGAATAGGTTAACCTCTTTTGGGGTTGTTGGTCTGTGAGTCCCATAGACCCCTAAACATTACAGGCTGTAGCCCATGTTATTGATTATTCTCTAGAACTTGATAGTCAGACCCTATTTCTGAAGATATCTTGGACTTGAATCAGAGAGTGATGGAGGAAGGTCATTGGTTAAATAAAACGAAACTGCTTGGCCCTCATTGGTTAGAAGATAGGTGGGAGGAGTAAAAAGAACAGAACATTGGGAGGAAGAGGAAGTGAGCTCAGACTCCACAGCTCTCCTCTCCGGAGCAGACGCCTCAGAGAGACGCCATGCCCCAGCTCCGACCCAGGATGGACTTAGGCTAGAATCTTCCTGGTAAGACCGGTGCTCACAGATTATTAGAGATGGGTTGATCGGGATATCAGAATTAGCCAGTAAGGGCTAGAGCTAAAGGGCCAAGCAGTGATTAAAAGAATACAGTGTCCGTGTAATTATTTCGGGGCATAAGCTAGCCGAGCAGGCGGCCGGGGTGCTGGGAACGCAGCCCAGCCGCTCTTATTACTACAAGAGAGCATAGAGAAACCAAGCTGATAATGACCTGGAAGCTTCACCCCTACTGGCTAGCTTTCACAGTGCTAGAAGATGCTATGCATTCAACTGGAGGAGAAAAGCAATCATCAGTCCTACCCAGCTGTGAACTCCTGGAGTGACAGCAACGCCTAATCTGACAAGACATACCCATACCCACTGGTGCAAAAGTGGCCTGGGCACGATGGGAGCAGCCACCCACTTTCCCATTTGATTTAAGGCCTGCTTCTACAAAATGCAACTCATACCTGGACCAGTTACTGGGGCCAAGAGTGTACAACTAGACAGGTCATAAGCCCCAGAGGAAAACCTAGCACTATTATTTTGCTCAAAGTACATATTATTAAACTAACTCCTAGTGACCTATCTTTGTAACCCTTTATTAATGCATAGATAAACCCTTATCAGAGAAGCTTCTATTTGCAGTAGGTGGTGATTAACACAAAAAGAGCCACAAAGGGTGTAAAGAATAAGAAGCTGCATATTTCCCATCCCTAAGCAGGATGTACTTATCACAACCATTCCTCCAAAGCAAGGGAATCATTGCAGAAGAGGGGGCTGAAAGAATGCAAGAGCAGAAGCATGGGACATCACAAGGGTACAGTCTTTTCCTGGACACAGCAGGGCAGCTGCATGTATGGGCTCACAGTGGTTGTGACAGGACACACAACCCTGTGCCAGCTTGAGCCATACAAAATCCTAGCATGGAGAACAGAGGTGAACACTAAGTTCCACGGCTAGATGAGACGCTATTGGCAGCAGAACCCTGCCAGGAGAGGGAGAGTTGGTGGTTTCCTTTAAGAATGTACCCCTGGTAGATCCACCACGCTTTAGTAGCAGGCTACAAAAAGATATACAGGGTTCATGGATATAAGAGAAGCATGAATTGAACCACATGGTTTATAATAAAGAAGACACAAAATGGGTGTACAGGGCCTGGATGGATGACCTAGAAAAAGTGGGGGGTGAATACGATAAAACACTTCGAGTGGAATTCTCAACTGACTAATAAAATTAAAAGGGAACTATTCTTCATGTTGTATCATATAAATCATACTGGTTCTATTTCTACCACCTCTGGAAAAACAAGCAGCCATTATATGCAACTCTGGAAGAAACAGGGAAGTGGTGGAGAGCAAGTGAGAGTGTCTGACTCATGTTTGTGGACAAAATCGCCTTTCAGCTCCTGCCCACGGAGCTTTCAGGGGTGGGCAAGGTCATAAAAGGCTCGGCCACAGGGGCTCATTTATGTAATTTTGAACAAAAATTAAAACCAACACTTTCAGTCACTAGCTAAAAGAACTGTTTTGAGAAACCACAAAGCACACAGTTCAGTTTAAACTCACTGGCAAGGAGATCCAGGAAACAGCTATTCGGTAAAAATAATGATACTGGTGGTATGTAAATTACTTCCAGATAGGTCAGTTTTCATGGAACAGTTACTGCCTTCTGAGTAACTGAATACTATTTGCACCCTTGTCTGTTATTTATGCTTCTGGACCCTCTTAAAGACCTCTGTATTAATTTGCTTGCTTGCATGCCCAAGGTTCATCATTTGTGATTGGAAATTATGTAAAAAGAATAATGCTGCATTGGGAACGAGGAGGCCTAGGACCCATAGGTGATTGCTCAGACGCTGAACAAATTGGATGATTGGTTCAATTTAAATTAATTGTTTTCCACTAAGTCCCATTGTCTTCTCAGCAAATTAAGGAAGGCAGTTTGCATTAGCGGTTTTGAATTGGGGTAAGATAACTGAAAGGTGGAAGAAGGTAGGAGAACTTCATAATCTTAACAAGCACTGTTATGTACTGCAGAGGAATATATGTATTCCTATAAACAACAAATGAAAAGAAATATAAAGGTATGTGGCACATGATGGACCTATTTATATTTTAGCCTGTGAGAGTCAAGAAACTCTGCCAAGCACTGCTGAAGGTAGGTAACGTCCCTAAACACCTTTTAGCTTGAAGTGTCTGTGGTATGAACACAACAGTTCTTCCATTGTGTCAAGGTCTAGGGAAGATAGAAAGGAAGGACCACATGGGGCCCTACAGATGCACACTGACTTCCTGTCTGCCTGTGTATCCTTAAGAGTTGTGTCCACTACTTTTCTATCTGTATTATCTCCAACCCATAATGGTTTTTAGAACATACAGGGGCTCAAATAGTTGTTTGTCAAATTAATTCTTCTCTGTTTAAGGAAATGCTTATTTACCTTGATAAGAAAAGCCAGGGTGGAAATTTCTATCCTTACATACAAACAAATGTTTATGAGGATTGATTAGCTGTAGAGTCCATTTCCCCCTTATATTTAACAGTTCTGTTCAAGCCCATCATCAACTCTAGTCTCAGTCAGAGATAACGTTATCCTTTTCTCATTAAAAGTCGACAAGGCCTTCAGACAGAGAAGTGTAAAAATAAACGTCTGTCACATGAAGCATGATTTTCTTTGACATTAAATGCAGACTTGAGGGGTTTCTAAAATTGGAGAATATTGCATTTTTAGATAGGAAATATTGATTATATTACGAGAACACAGAAAGAGAGTAAGAGAGAAAACAATGTGTCTTGTTCTTAGACAGTACTCTGAGGGTTTCAAGGTTGATGGGCTATTTTTCCAGGCTACGCATTTCTTTATTCTTGATCTAGTACAAGAGTCGTTCTGACAGGTTTGCTGCTACCACTGAGTGGGAAGAACTTGGAATGGAGAAGTCAAAGATTTAACAGAATGGAAAACTCCTTCAGGGAATATGAAGGAATCTAAGTTTCCAAAGAGTACATTTACTGTCCTGTTCCCCTTGTTTGGCAGCTGGGTAACTTGGTCAGGAGTCTGTAGACTGTAAGAGGAAACAGCAGGAACCTAGGTTCTCATTCTGACTACACTGGTGCAGACGGAACACACATTTCAGCATCGTTTCATGTCTAGGTTGCAAAGTTTTTAAATTTCCACTAAGCACCACCCTGTCCCCCACCCCTGACTATCAATATAAGGAAATTCTTACTAATATACAAATGTAAGAATGGATACAGGTCAACTTGAGGGGTGGGGAAGAAGAGAAAATTTTTGTTGTTGATGTTTAGACCCCGACATTTACCCTAAAGTTTTGGTAATGCATCAGCCTTAAGCCCACCTGCCTGTCCATTTGTTTAGAATCAATGACCACAACTGTAGTGGGATACCTGGAATTTCTAATTAGTAATTTTTCCTATTAGCGGGAGATGTCCCCTCTTGTGTGGCTGTTCCACATGGGGAGGATCTTGAAGGCTTTTAAGTGAACTAATTGTTGTCAGTGAGAATTAGTGACAATTGCCTGTCTCACAAATCTACAATCACCTGGAAGAAGGGATACTGGGCATGCCTGTAGGGGGCTCTCTTGATTATGTTAGTTGATGGTCAGTGACCCTCTTGACTGTGAAAAGGACCACTGCATGCCAGGAGCACTGGGGCTGTATGGATAGAGAATGCAAGCTGAGCACTAAACACATTCATTGTGCCAGTCTTCCGCCTGCAGGTGACCAGGTGTTTCAAGCTCCTGCTGCCTCGGACTGCACCTTGAACTGGGACCTAAACTAAACCTTTCCATCCTCAAATTGCTTTTGTCAGAGTATTTAATCACAGCACTAGGGAAAGAAGCCAAGAGATTGCCCTTCCCCACCCTGCTGGAGTGACAGAGCCATTGAGGTGTGTAGCCGGAAATAACCTTGACTATTCCTTCTGCCATCGCCTGTGCTCTGGCTATTTGTGTCACAGTATGGCAATTCTTATACTCCTGTGCGGAATATACTTCTCGAGAACTCATTTTACTTTTCTCGCTCTGCCTCCCGACGCTATGAGGTATTGGCTGAGAACACTCACGGTGAAGAAGGCAGGGGTAAGATTTCCATGGCTCATTACTTGTACAGGTAGCTTGGTTATTGACATGAATGGTAATTTGGCTCAGAAAAGTGCAGGCGTGTGCTGGTAAGCTACAACAAGAGGAGTTTTGTTGTGGGATATTTGTACACTGTGTGAAAATGTATTCTATGATTGGTGTAATAAAACGCTGACTGGTCAATAGCTAGGCAGGAGGTATGGGCAGGACTTCCATGTAGAGAAAGAACTCTGGAAATAAGGTGGAGTCACTGCCAAATGAGAAGGAAGCAGCATGGGTAGTATGGAGAGCTAAGGTAACACGCTATATGACAGAACATAGATTAAAGTAAATGGGTTAATTTAAGTTATAAGTGCTAGTGGGGCAAGCCTAAGCTAAGGTTGAGATTTCATAATTAATAAGTCTCCACGTCATTATTTGTGAGCTGGTGGCTCAAAAAAAAATCTGACTACAAAATGTTTAACTGACTTGTGCATGCTGCATATTCCATTCTTGTGTTAAAACAGATCTATATGTTACCTTTAAAAGATTATATGTTTTCAGAACAAAAGAACCAGACACCAATAAAGTCAAGTAGCCTCTCAGAATGGCTCTATTATAGTTTCTTCAAAACTCTGCAGTCAGAGCAACTGCAAAGCTGCTAACTGAGATGGTCCAGCCTCACAGACTACTCTAGCTGCACTTCAGATAAGCTCTACACCTTCCTATCAGAAACTAAATAAGAAATAATACAGCTAGATCTTCCAGGACTTGACCATTATCTTATTTTTCTCTAAGGATGCCATTACCCTCAGACAACAGGAAGCAATCTAGAGAACATGAATGACACCCACATTCCTAAGAGGTAGAGTGGGTGGTTTTTGGTCATTCAGTGGGTTATAGATATTTGTCATTGTTTAGGGGAGTTGGCTACAAGTTGTTATTAGTCATGGTCAGGAAAAAAGCTGAACAAAGAAGATTGTATTCAGGGATCTCTTTATGAAGGGAAAAAGGGGGGATATATGTTGGAGGCTGTGTGGGTCCAACAAAGATTCCCTAACTGGACTGGAACGGAGTCGCAAGGAATAAACCGATGCAGCTTACACGGACATCATGGAAGGGCAAGATCTCTCTCAAAGGAATCTCTTGTTTATTCTCCAAACACCTTATATATCATCACATAAAATGAGCGGGAAAACACATTAGGCTGTCTCCTAGACAACCAGGTACATCGGCTCAAGTCACGTCCACATCTACCTGTATGCCATAAATTAACATCTCTATAAGACATCCTCCAAGTTACAAAAAAAGGAAGCACCAAAATTCTTAACTCTTAAGTCATCAACTTCAGCCAACGTCTCTTCTCAGGTAATCTACATTTATAACAACAACAACAAAAACTAGAAAAAACACATCCTGGCTATTGTTAAACAGAGACAGCTTGTCTACAGAGTTTGTGATCACCTCAGACTGGGCTTATGGCTCTTGTGCCATACAGAAATATGGGCCTACAGATATAGTATAGAAATGATGGGATAAAAGGGTGGATTTTTGAATCTACTTTTAAACAATCACTAGTCTCAAATATTTTATATTGGTATGGATTTTTATATATTGATGCAAATTTAAGGTTATTTTTGTTAGAATATACTTTATATTTCTACTCTTGCTTAAGATATTTTTATATATTGATACAAATTTAAGTATGTTTGTTATACTATATATATATTTCTATTCTTGTTTAAGGTATTGTAGCTATTCAGCTTTTAAAATGTAATGTAAATTTCTACTCTTTAAAGCTATTATTATAAACCATTAAGGATAAGATCCTATCCTATAGCCATACTGATGAATATTTTGCATATCACCATAGAACCTTCATCTGGCAATGGATGGAGATAGAGACAGAGACCCACACTGGAGCACTGGACTGAGCTCCCAAAGTCCCAATGAGGAACAGAAGGAGGGAGAAGATGAGCAAGGAAGTCAGGACCAAGAGGGGTGCACCCACCTACGGAGACAGTGGGGCTGATCTATTGGGAGCTCACCAAGGCCATCTGGACTGTGACTGAAAAAGCAGGGGATAAAACCGGACTCTCTGAATATGGCGGACAATGAGGGCTGCTGAGAAGCCAAGGACAATGGCACTGAATTTTGATCCTACTTCATGTTCTGGCTTTGTGGGAGCCTAGCCAGTTTGGATGTTCACCTTCCTAGACCAGGATGGAGGGGGGAGGACTTTGGACTTTCCACAGGGCAGGGAACCCTGACTGCTCTTCAGACTTGAGAGGGAGGGGGAGAGGAGTAGGGGGAGGGGGGAGGAGTGGGAGGCTGGGAGGAGGCGGAAATTTTTTTTCTCAATAAAAAAATTAAAAAAAAAGAAATTCAGGTTAGTAGTTAGTCATCTATAACAATAAAACTTGTAGTCATGTTAGGTGTTCTCAAGGTCATACAGAAATATATTTTAGATAGATAGATGGTCATCAAACACTTGAAAGACAAAGAATATGGCATTTAAAATTTTTTAATCATACAAGACTTTACATGACAACGAGACACATCTGCTTCTGACAGCATTAATTTACTTCAAAAGAGGAGAGTGGGCATCAAAGAACCTCCATATGAAAACTTATGGCAAAGCTATCTACTTGGCAAAGAAACTGCTCTTGCCTCAACGGCTGTCAGAATGCTGTACAGATTGGACAAGCAGAACACAAAGTAACTGCCAAACTTTGCTAAGACAAGGTAGGACACTCCAATATTTCTGCTTCACAGAAAAGTCTATCAGATATTCTAGACCAGTAGGCTAAAGATGGATGCCCCACTATTACAGAGGAAACTTGGGTGACTGTCCGGGCAGTCAAATGTCTCTGTTGTTTGTATAGTTTTGAAAATTGCTACTCTACACTTCCTGTTTACTCGGGTAATATTATAGCCTTCACACGTATTTGATGGGGTTGAAGCCTAGATAGTTGTGGTTACAGTTTTCCTTGTTACCAAATTTAGAAAAGAAATTCACAAAAGAGGTATAAAGTGTATAAAGTTGAGACGCATAAAAGTTTAAATTGTCTATCTAAGAAAATGTTTTGAGGTATAAATATAGTTTGAAGATGGTAATATAAGTTATCATAAAATGGTTTAGATATAAATCTTTAAATTCATCAAGATAAGATAAATACTAGAATATTTTCTGCAAATATGCTAAATACAAGTAGACTTGACATTATAAACATAATTCTTACTTGATAACTGTTCTAAATACATGTAAATTTACAATTTACTATATTAGAGTTGAAATCTTTCCTTTTTATTTAGACAATATGGGGGAAATGTTGTGGGATATTTGTATGCTGCATGAAAATGTATTGCCATGATTGGTTTAATAAAGATCTGAATGACCAATAGCTAGACAGGAGTGCAGAAAGAAGTTTCTGTCTCACCTGGTCCTGCAGTTGTTCAATCCCAAAGAAACACACAGAGGTTTATATTAATTATAAATTGTTGGCCAATTAGCTCAGGCTTATTATTAACTATCTTACACCTTAAATTAACCCATAATTATTGCCTATGTTTAGCCATGTGGCTTGGGATCTTTTCTCAGTAAGGCATTCTCATCTTGCTTCCTCTGAGTCTGGCTCCGCATCTGGCTCTGCATCTGGTGACTGACTCTCTGCTTTTCCTCTTCCCAGAATTCTCTTAGTCTGGTCACCCTGCCTATACTTCCTGCATGGCTACTGGTCAAGCATTTTATTAAACCAAATCGAGTGATAAATCTTTAGAGTGTACATGAGCATTATCCCACAGCACAGGAGGTATAGTCTGGACTTCTGAGCAGAGAGAGGAAGTAGTAGGAACTGAGCTGCAGGAGATGCTGGGAGACATGGAAAGAAAATGGGAGGTGCAAGATGGAAGAGAGGTAACACCACATGATAGAACATAGATTAATATAAATGGTTAAGTTATAAGAGCTAGTTAGGAACAAGCCTAAGCTAAGGCCAAGCTTTTATAATTAATAAGTTGGTATTTGTGAGCTGGAGGCCCAAAGAAAAGTCCAACTGCAGAAATGTGTGCTATACTTGCTTACTAAACCCACATCAGGGCATGCTTGGCCATGGTTCAGTAACTAATCCTTGGGAATGATGGGTGCTTGTTTCTGCAGCCTGAAGGCTCTTGGTAAACACTGTTCCTTATCTGCTGGTGAGTTTTGTCTATGTGAACTTTACATCCTCCTGTCAGTGTGAAATTTAGAGCAGTGTTATGTCAAGAGGTGCCAGGTAGATTTATTTTGAGAAATAGTCTGAACTAAGACCCTTATGGCAATTTGCCATACTGAGCAGCATAAACCATATCCCAGCCCAGTCAGAGGCATGCCAAATGGAACACATTCCCCTCTAAGCCAAAAGCTTTCTTTGGAATCTTCAACCCAGTTTATCAGTTGGAGAGATGGTAAGGATGAGATGCAAAGAGCCCAGTCACAGAGATCAAGTGAAGTCTCAACATGTCTGGTGAAGTGACTGCAGTGGGAGAGCGATTTTCTTCAGGTACTGTGAAAGAATTTCCCAGGTTCCCTTTCCACCCCACAAAAGCCTTTCACAAACTGACCTGACACATGTCAGCTCTTCCTTACCAGGCGGTGTAATTAGGACCTGAGACTGCAGACCAACAGAAGCATGTGGGTGACAGGACAGACGCGACTCCACTGTTGTGGTTCACACATGTGCCTAGTGCATCTTCGTTTCACGTCTTGGTCAGCTGTCCCAGAGAACGAACCAGATCAGGACCTGCCTTAGCTTCTCGGTGGTTATTTATGTATTTATCTTTCATGGAGCCTTTTATTCTCCAGGCTCACACTTCAAAGCCCATCAGCGTTGCTCAGCAATCAAGACTAGTTTCCTTCAGATTTGACAAGTTTATTTTCTCAGATGGAAACCATTCCAAGCTGAATAAATAGTGGGCTATATTGTTTAAATTTTGTGTGTGAGAGGGAAGGCATGTCATACCCTTTCCTTTTCCTCCAGTGGCTACAAAATAGGCCCCAGGAATCTAAAAATGGAAGATGCATTTATTACAGCAGTGCCTGGGAGCAGGGAATCATTAGACACCGTGTCAGTGTTGCCCTCGGAAATCACACACTTCGCTATTTAATGAGAGTCCTGAAAGTTTGCTTCTGGCAAAAAATGGGACCCCCAAAGTCTCTGCTGGGAAAGAGATTATAAAAATAAATTTTCAAATAACCTCTCCAGCTGTGCTTCTTTGTTATCTTCATAAACTATGCATCAGCTCCTATGACAGGATTCAATTTTATTAGGGATTATGCTATACATAATGCTGCTGAATTATTTTCAATATTCAATTTAAAATAATGGCTTTAGTAACCTAATGACTTTTAGAAAGTAGGTCTCTGGATGGGGAGATTTCTACCTGATCAGAAGTCAGGGATGCGGGTAGACCAGGCATCTCTAAGAGAGAACACCTCAGGGTCTTGCATTTCCTCAAAAGCCACATTTCGGTATTTGTCCAAAGTCCCTCCATTGGATACTAATGGAATCTGTTTGCTTTAGCAGTGAAGAGATAAGAACCAATTAATAGAATGGCTTGTTCCAGCCCCTGTGACTCAGCTGAGGAGCCAGAAGCCAGCGGCTGCTCCCTCCACAGCTGGCTGTGAAAGCCAGGTAGACATAGTCTTATAAATTCTTTCCTCCTAGTACTCCTTGCCAGGGAGAACCCATGGTGGCCATTCCAATGTGCACACTTCCCTCCCCAAGGAAGACTGCATTCACACTTTGCCTTGGTCCAGTCTTTCTCAGTAAGCTTCTCCACCTGCACTTGTCATACTTCCAGTAGCGGGAAAACCAGACTTCTGGGGAACAGAAACGCCACCCTCATTTGCATGTCTAAAAGCCACTTGTTTCTATAAAAGCTGTTCTTCTGTGTGACTATTGAATATTTGCAGGTGCAAGTTTCCAAGAGCCTGAGATGAGGTGCTGGCAAATACGGCCCTTGAAGTAAAAGATGATGAAAATAAATCAAATGATCATCATCAAATTAGTAACAACTGAAGTGAGAGCGGGAGACGTGGTGGTGAGGAAGCCCCCATCCCCATGAAGTGCTCATAATGAATCTAATAAGAAGCTGAAATGACAAGGATAATGAGCACCATGCAAACCATCTTTGAAAACTTTTCTTTTTTTTGGGGGGTCTGGTTGTTTGTCGCTAAGTATGCACCTGGCATACGACAGTCCCAAGTACTCTTGCCTCAAGGCTGTGCTGCCTTTGAACTTTATTTCCTTTCTGGTCTCTCATCCACTCATGGTTTCCGTTGGGTAATACCCGTAGATCATTATTTCCTTTATCCCATTTAGGCTTCTTTGTAAGCAATCAAAACAGACCCTGGCTTCTGCCACCAGGGAGAATGTATTGGAAAGAAGTATGGCAGCTCTCAGGGGAAAAAATGCACCGAGTGCCAGGGCTCTGCTGGCAGGAATGAATAGAAGGTCTCAACAAGGTTCTGCTACTACAAAGAGCAGGTGCCAACAACTGTGCATCTTCCTATACCTGTCCTAAAGATTCCAGGGAAAACATCTGGTGGACCTGACTCCAGAAGCTGTCAATTATTTTAGCAAGGGAGGGTGACACATCCTGCTTACCATACTATATCGAGTGGAACGCGAGTGACCCTGGGATATGAGTATCAGTGGAAGTGAAAATGGATTGTGAACAGAGGCACCAGCACATGGCCACTACACTCTGCTAGACTAGGCTCTTTTCCTGTCTATGTGTCTTGATTTTTAGCTGAGAAGGTATGGAAGTCAAGGTACAGATTCATGAAATTCATGATGATCACTTACTCATTCTGTCGATCTGCTCTGGGATAGCCTAACCAGAAAGGAACTATAGAAATACCGCCAGGTTCAGGAGCACTTATTACTGTATCACGGAGTCTGTGATGCAGATCTGGGAAATCTGATTCTCTGATGAACTGTACTCACTTATTCCAAGACTCAAAAGATCAGCACCGAGGCTTGGGAGGCTGTGCAAGCATGAGCACCTGATTTCAGTACTTCAGAACCCATAATACAAAACAAAACAAGTAAGCAAAAAACTGAGGGCCACAGCATGTGTCTGATATCCTTGTATTAGGGAGGTAGAGACAGAAAGGTCCTTGGGGCTTGCTGGCTAAGTAGTGTAGCCAAATAGCTAAGCTCCAGGGTCAGTGGGTGAGTCCATCTTAAGAAATTAGAGAGTCAGGGATTGAAGAATACACCTGATGTAGACCTCTGGCCCACACACATGCATGTACATGTACACACACACACACAGACACACACCACACACACAAGATTTAGATTGAGTGAACGGGATGCTTTAGTCTTGCTGTCGACCTGATAGTTTATTGTAATGTCTGCCCTTCAAGCCTACATATCAGGTCAGTTCTTCAGGATTTCAGAACCACAAAGAGTAAATGAAATATGGTAGTGAGATATAGATGCATATGGACAAACAAGTCCCCATTCATTGCAGAACCCCACACTATAAAATAGCTAAAAAGATACTTAAAAAGGAATTTGTAAGTCTAATATGAAGATAACCATAAAAATTTATTGAGGGCCATAAAATGACTTAAATAAATAGAGGGACATAATTCTCAAGTTATTTTCTGTTTGAAACACAACATTATTTTCAATTGTTTAGAAGTAAAAATATGAGTACTATATAAATAGCACAGGGGTCTTTAAAAATGAAGATAAAATATAGGATATTGATCTAGAAGATAAATCTATAAACCCAGATACTTATATGTAGATTATAAATATATTAAAGTGTTGACTGAGGTTTCTGTCCCACCCGGTCCTGCAGTCATTCAGTCCCAAAGAAATACACAGAGGTCTACATTAATTATAAACTGATTGTCCTAGTAGCTCAGGCTTCTTATTAACTCGCGTAACTTATATTAGCCCATAATACTTGTCTGTGTTAGCCACGTGGCTTAGTACCTTTTTCAACAAGGCAGTCACCATCTTGCTTGTTCTGTGTCTGGCTTCCTCTGTGTCTGGGTGACAACTGTGGACTGAAACTTTCCTCTTCCCATAATTATTGTTGCCACACCTCTACTTCCTGCCTGGTCGCTCACCTATACTTCCTGCCTGGCTATTGGCCAATCAGCATTTTATTAAAAATAATACAAGTGACAGGATAAAAGACCATTGTCCCACAGCATTAAAGTTTTGATATTTATTTATTTTTATTTTAAGTTATGGTGTTTTTCCTTCGTGTGTGTTTGTCTGTGCACCACATACTTGCAGTTCCTATGAAAACTAGAAGAGAATGTTGGATCCCCTGGAGTTGGAGTTACAGATGGTTGTAAGCCAAGAAGCAGGTGGTGGGGAACAAACCTAGATCCTCTGAAAGAGTAGTCAGTGCTCCGAACTACTTAGCATCCTTCCATCCCTGATCTATTGGATATTAAGATAAACCATCAAGGTGAAAATAATTTAAAGAGTGAACACAAGTTAAGTAAACAACAGAAAGTCAAGAACATACACATAATACATGATATGCAGATGGATTTAAATCTCTGCATTGTTAGAACAATTGGCTTAGGAAGGAAATCAAATCCCTATTCAACCCCACAAATAAAACCAAGGAGCTACTACAATAAAGCATATATTATCATTAAAGAAATATTTGGGTGTTGTAGAATGGGGATAAACTTATAAAAACCATGAAAATATCTACACGACCACATTACCCGATACAAGCAAACAAAATATAAGATATCTAAAAGGAAACAGGCACCCGGAGAGAAGATTCCATGACTGAAAGACTGGCTGGGCAAGCACAAGGAAGAGAGTTCAAATCCCCAGTGCTCCTGTAAATGACAATCGGATGTGATGACCCATTTGTAGTCCCATCACTTGAGAGATGGAGCAGGGGATTCCTGAGGACACCGGCTAGCTAGACCAACTAAATTAGTGAGTTGTGGCTTCAGCAAGGACCATGCTTCAATAAATAGAATAGAATACAACCAAAGTAAACACCTACATCAATCCTTGGTCTTCACATTCATGAACACCATATACACATGCATGCACATGAGTGAACACACACACATATACACTCACACAAAAAATACAATGAAAAGGAAGATGCATATTGAAGAATATTCATAGAATATATGACAAATGACAGCTTAATTTGCTTGATAAAGAATAATGAAAACAAAATGTGGCAAGATGAGGATTTGAATGAGAAGAAAGGACAAAGGGACTGACAGGTGGTTCAGCAAAGAAGAGATGCAGATAAACAAGCAGTATACCATTAGATGCTTTTGTTCAGTAGGAGGGGAGAAGAGAAGGAAATGGAATATGATCTGTTCAGCATGTTTAACAGATTGATGGGAGTGAGCACCCATGTTGGCAGAAGCACAAGGGGGCATGATTTTTACAGAAGACAATTAGAACAGTTCCTCATAAACAAAATATTAGCCCGGAAAGTTTGTTTTTAGGCAGTTTTATAAATAAAATCCACATACCTAGTGTGGTAGTTTGAATGTAACTTGCCCCTGTGAGCTCATAGGAGTGGCACTATTAGGAGGCGTGGCCTTGTTGAAGGAAGTGTGTCACTGTGGGGGTAGGTTCTGAGGTCTCTTTTGTTCAAGTTTCCCTCAGTGTGACCCTCAGACCATTTCCTGCACAATATAGGACTTTCAACTATTTCACCAGCACCATGTCTGCCACCATGCCACCATGTCCCACCACGACGATAATGGACTGAACCTCTGAAACTGTAAGCGGAACACCCTGATGAAATGTTTTACTCTTTAAGAGTTGCCATGGTCATGGTGTCTCTTCACAGCAATAGAAATCCTAACTAAGACACCTAACTCTAAGGATTATTACCTAAAAATCATTAGTACTAAAAACTGTAAATAATCAAAAGACTTGGTAGAAGTTTATGTGCCATGGTATTGAATGTCATAAAAAGCATTTATTTTAAACTGTTGAGTGAGGAAAGCAAGTTGCTTATTACTTTTCTAAATTAAATTTAGATTGAATATCTAAATGCCTGAGTATATTTAAGTACATATTCAATTTGTTGTATGTGAATTTAAATATATATGCATACATTTTGTTAAATGGACACAGTATAATGTTAATAATAGCTGTAAGTAGGAAGTAATGATACAAATTATTTCTAATTTGTTTCCTTCTGTGAATGTATATTTTCCAAAATTTCATACAGTAAATATGTCTTTCCATAGAATTAAATAAAAAAGTGAAGATATGTATTTAAAAGCAGACATGCTACAGTCAAAGTGACAGAAATTCTGTTTTCAAGGCCAAGTCATATGCGAAAATCAAACTCATAGAACCTATAAAAGAGATAAACTAGGCATGAAAGGCTCACAGACCTGCTTCCAGGGTGATGTCCTTGAGGACCTGTGTTGGGGAATATTCTTTTACATGTGTGAATAATAAAGAAGAATAATAAAAAGAAAAATAGCCAATAGCAGGCAGGATTTTCAGGGCAGAGAGAATGCTGGAAAGAAGAGGGCGGAGTTTCGAGAGTCACCACCCAGTCAGAGAAGCAGCAGCATGGTCAGTACAGAGGAAAGGTAATAAAGCCATGAGACAAAGAGCAGATTTAAAAAAAATGGGGTAATTTGAGTTGTAAGAGCTGGTTAGTAACAAGCTATCGGCCGAGATTCATAATAAGTCTCTGTGTCATGATTTGGGAGCCGGCAGGAGGGGCAGAAAAATCCACCTACAGACGCATTTGGCAATGCCTGGGTTCAGGGAGTCTTTCTGGGAAATGGTGGCACATGGGTACCATGTCCAGGTCCTCCATGTTGCACCGCTCATGTGCCAGACAAGCAAGTCCTCCCTGTATTCACTGCTGTGTATTTATTTGTTAGGCATATGTTAAACAGCTTTATTTTTGCACCATGCTAATTTGATGTGGTCTAGGATGGTACACTGCGATGAGATGAGAGAATTTCACTGGGTATGAGACCCTCAGATTTCTTCAGAGGTGATTATGAGAAATGACCACATGAAGAACACATGTCAAACTTCTTGAAAATTATTATTAAAGACATTTCTATTTAGGTGCTCAAACTCCACAAATAATGATCCAACTGATAAAACCTCCTAAAATTTTAGTAGTCCCCTTAAATTTTTTTTTGGTTCATTTTTATAACTAAAGTGACTCCCTCTGACAAGGCTGTTTTAGTCCCAGGCTAGTCAACATGGTCTCTTTTGACTTTGGCTCCCAAAGAGCACAGAGCCATGCTTACTGCCAAACTATAGCAACACACAGCTGCCTAATTTTGCAGAAAATCTCTATCCCAGAACATGGATGTTTATCCTCAACTAAGAGGTCCCACGATATGCATGCATGGCTGGTATTATGAGTTGTCGCAAATCCAATTTGGAAATAGGCAAGGATTAAATAACACGTAAACACACAAGTGAATTGTCTGCTTGGTCTTTGGCAATAGGCAATGCTCATACCTAGCTTGCTTTGAATCAAATGTCTCTTAGGCATATTGCCTAAATCTGGAGCACTGCTCAGGAGAGCCTTCTGCTGGGTGCAGCCATAGACATTGGGGTTTTCCTGCTACTAAAGCCCACACCTGCAAGGGCTCATCTTGTGAGGCTGAATCCTTAGTCTTCAGGCATCCAGTGAGGGAGTCAGGTTGGAAAGGTAAAAGATCAAGGTAGAGTTTCCTGTGGACTGTAACCTTGCATGTAGTTTCTAGAACAAGATCTCGTTGAAAGGAACCCAGAAATAGAAAATCTTCATTCATATAATTGTACCAGTTTTAGATGTGTGTGTGTGTGTGTGTGTGTGCACTTGAATGCCTTTATTACAAGACACTTCCTAACCTTTCTAGAAGGTCAAGTATTTATTCTTAACTGTTAGCATTATGTAGATAACTTCACAACTTATGTACAGAAGAAGGTACAGAATATGGAGAAAAGGGGAACAATGCTTTTGAACAGCTGTGGTAGGAGAGGTTGCCTGTATTGTTTCATTTGAAGGGCATTATCTACCCTAGCCCCCAGATGTACACTCTCTGTAGCAAACTCCTCAGTTACATGGCATGGTAACATATTAATATAGCAGTCTTTGCATGGCAATAATTTGGATGAAGTGCCCGGGAAGGTGGACTCTGGTGGTACAGTCTTGGTTAGACTGTCATGAGAACCTTCCGGGCAGTTTTCTGGCTAGAACCCTGTAGGAATGTGTGCTCATGAGGCTATGTAATGTTCCAGGCCAGCTTATCAATTGGTCATCATGCTAAATCGATGGACATGGCAGCAATGGGCAGAGATGACCAGCCTCAGAGCAAAGAGACAAAGCACGCTCCTGGGACCCAGTGACCACCCTCTCTTAGAGGCCATCCTGGTCTCCCACAGATGAGGTTCATTTGCCATGGGCCTAAGGGTTTGGACTTGACTTTTCTAGCTTTAGCTCTCAGCCTCACCACTCACCACACAGTCAGCTGGGACACCTCTTACTTTTGAGTCTTTTTGGAGACAGAGGAGATCATCTGGGATGGGCAATAAACTGGTTTGTGAGACATTCTTAATGGGTGTTGATTTTAATTATTATTTAGATTATTCATCATTAGAAAGAAAATACCCCAAGGACACTGGTCTTACTATAGGTAATGGGGATAGTAGAGTATAGTAGAGATTCTTGCCACTTGCTTGTCAGTTAAAACGTCATGGGGAGAAATGGACCCAGGATTGAAACTAGAGGGCAGCAGGAAGTCAGACTGCAGCAGCTCGGTGACTCTTGTACATGAAAATCACCTGATAAGTACGGCCACCCTAGTGGAGCCTCTGCAGTGACAGGACAGCCATTTGGTTGGAAAATTCATAGCAAAGGATTCAAAGTCCATAGGACCTAAGACAGTTTTCTCTGGAATTTACTATCCAACCTCAGAAGACTCTGGAGACTTTCTGCTGTATGGGACATTACACTGCAGAGCCACCCACTGGTTTTTGGCTTTTTGACTTGGCCAGGCAGCTGTGCAAAGAATATGCACACTGCTGTTTGTGAGCTGTGCACACCCTGGAAAGGCTGCCCACTGGAAGCTGCTGCCACTTCACTCCCCCCAGCAAGGCTGGCTGTGGGCAACCCTTCCCAGTGCATACAGCCTTTCATTTGTAAAGTCATCCATCAAAACCGTAAGCCGGTGCTTTCAACAGCCCCTCCCGTCCAAAAAGGAGAAAAGAACATTTTGAAATCATTCTGTTAAACTATTTTGCACAAAGTGGATGGATTTTTTTTTTATTAGTTCTCTCCAGAGAACCCTGCAGAGGCCGATTCTGATAGAATCCATTTGATTCACTGTTTAAGAGGGCCTTCATTCCCCCTCCTGCTGGGCCAGGGAGAGCACACATACACCAGGCCACATTCACAGGTCTCGCTCACACTGCAGCATGAAGTACTGACCTGTTAAGCCGGCAGCCTCTGCAGACAGGAAGGCACTCCAAGAAAGGAGGAAAAACAGGCCGGTTTCCAGCATTGGGAACTCACAAAGCTTGGTAAATTTGGTCAAGTGACAAGATGTGTTAAGGAAAACAACCACTGTTTTTGTAACTAAATCTGCTTGTTGGCTAAGAGGAGTGGATCTGGTGACGAGAGTCGCAGCATAAAAGGCTGATTTTTCATATCAGTAGGTGTAGCACGCAAGCCCGAAGAAGGGGAGCCTGGGTTTATGCTTCACTGCAGGCTCAATTAACCCATAAAAATTCAAACCAGTGCTCTGATTTTTTTAGAAAATGTATCTACTAAGAGTAAGCCCAGCAGGCTGTGGATATGAAATTCCCTGAGTGTGGTTTGGCCCTTGGAGTATCACCCCAGAAACACTGGCAGGAAGAGGAAGGCCAAGCAAAGGGAGTGAGCCTTGGAATCAGAGGAGCCCCTTAGAGGAGGTGTGGTGTTGGTCCCTAGGATGAAGCCTGAGGCTAGCTCCTCTGTAGAACCCCATTTTCTAGGGGTGGGAACAGGGCAAGAGATGCAGTTATTCACCACGAGAAGGGAACTGAGCAAGCCCTCTTGGTATTAACACATGGAGGAGAAACGGTGTTATTTTTAAGTCAGGCCCCTTTTGGCAAGCAGTGGTTCATCTGGCCAAAGGTGATACTTGGGCAATAATCTGTAAACTATACATTAGAAAGACATTAAAGGACAGGGACCCAGGATGGGCAAAGAATGGGCTATGTGAAGATGGTTAGGAGCCTCTGATGATGAGAAAGTGTTATGTTGCTAACATGTTTGTTAGGCACAGAATGCCCCGGAAAATAGCGAGACGTGATTGGCTTGCAATCTTATGCTTTTATAAGAAAATATGAAACCTATTCTCCATTAAAAAGATGAATAGTGTATATTATGTAGGGGAAAACATGGACTTTAACCTTTAGGATGGAGTATTTGTGTTCAGTCCTTGGCTGTGTGACTTCTGAGCAGTGTGTGACTGATCCCCACCTCTGTCCCATGGGACTTGGCAATAAGAACAATTCACCTCCCCCTGAGTCTGGAGAGTGAAATGAGGTAAGTGTATGAGAAGTGATTTGTTAAAATTTAGAAAGCCCGAATACCAAGAGTCAGAATGGCCCAACTTGAAATGTGCTCTCCCCTTACTCAGGCATCTAAACCACTGAGTGCCTTCCATTCTCCAGGGGAGAATGAGATGCTGGCATTATCTGACCATTGGCACCAACCCCTGTATAGAATGGCGCACTCAGAACAGTCCTGGCAGGCCGTGAGGGCTATGTGCATTTTTCTGTTGGCGGTTTAGATTAACTTCTTTTGGCAAAACATCCTCTCTGAAAACATGTTTTGGAAGATCTTGATGTGATTCTCCGTGTGGAATAAATAGTTTACCTTAGGTCCTTCCTGGCATTTTCCTTTGTGGGTTAGAAGGGAGGCTTCGCTTCTCTTCAGGTTTGCTCTCCTAATATTTTCGGTTTGTTGTAAAGGGAAGGCTCCCCCTGTTTGGTTATCAGAGTAGTATATCTAAGTAGGCTATAGAAGGTCCCTTCCTTTAACTTCCTCCAAGAAGTCATTAGGTCTGAATTGAAGTACCAGCCTGGAGCCTGAGGACCTGACCAGAGAAGACTATCTTAATGTGGTCACAGTGTCCATGGTAGGGGCAGGCAGACAGCTGTTTACGCCTGCCACCTCTACAGCCTGTCTATAGAGCGGGCTAAAACTGCCAAGCGCCACACAATTAACCCCAGTGTGATAATGGAACACTTTTCATTGGCCCCTGTCTCATCTACCTCTAGGCTCTTTCTTCCAGATGTGACCTGACCTCTGGCCAACTTCCAGCTTCCAGGACTGTTCCCTTTCCACACACCCGCCTGCTCACTTCTGTGTCCACACGTCCTGCTCACAGAAGCCTGACCGGAGGTCTGATTCCAACTTTCCCACTTCATCTCTGCCAGTAGGGTAAAAAGCCTGGTTTTGAATCCTAGCCCTGAAGCACCCTAACTGTATGGCCATAGTCAAATTGTTTCGCTTTAATTGTTCGAGATTCTTCAGCTGTTCAATTAGATCTATCTGCCTTCCAGGATCCTTGGACAAAGTGTCTGAGAGAAAAAAGAAATATGCTTAGGATCATGGAGGGTGCCAACATTCCCAGTAAATTCCAACTGGTATTAATACCACCATGCTCATTCTCACTGTTGTGGGAACCAGGGGTAGTATGGGAGGTCCCTTACCTCCTTAATCTTCTGTGTCAAGAGAGGGCATTGATAACATGTCCTATAGGGTGGATTCGAATGACAGGGTCCCTGGGAAGGCCTTGGCACAGGCTGTACCTTCCGTCGGTGTTTCCAGCATCGTTATAACTACTCTAGTCCAGACAGCATGTGACCTCTGCCATAGCTCCGCCTAATGACTAGGACATAAAAGGAAGCCGCAAGTAGCGACCATCATTTCTTCATTCCCCCTCCACAGCACAATTGTGAAGCATTTAAAACCCCATTGACCGCTGTCCTGGCCCGCCCTATCCTCTGCTAACTGACAGCAGAGCTCACTGACTTTCTCAACTGTAGCTGGTGCTATTCTGTTTTGGACCTTGGCTCTTCAGTTCTTTCTCTTTACCTCCACATAGTCAGTCCTGGTGTCCCATGCTCACAACTTTCCTTAGGTGCTGGTTTTTCTAAGCCTGTCTAAGAAAAACCACCGGCAACAGCGGTAGACTTGACAGTGGGCAGAGAAAGAACCTGCCCCCTCTGCTGCTGGCACTGATCCAATGCCTCCTGGTCACCCAGAGCAGGGGCTTCAGCAGTGCTGTATCGAATTCAAACCGGTCTCACCACTCACTGCTGAGGAGGCTGTTCAGCCTCCGAAAGACTTCATGCTTGTTGGCTGCTCTACACTGTCCGGGCTTCCACACAGTGACAAAGGATATCAGTGCTGTGACAACTGCATACGCGGAGCCCATTGCAAAGGAGCCAGCGAAGATCCCTAGGAAGTTCCCCACGGACTGGAAGAAGGCGGCAGTGTCAAACGCATTGGGATTCTCCTTGGGACTGTAGATGGATATGGAGCTGTAAAGAGAAAAGGTAGCATAGTCAGTGGCAGCCAGAGCTGCGCACTTCCTTCTGGGAGAAGCACCCTTTCCAGAGGGACTGGGTGCTGCTGGGAGGAACCGACAAGAAAAACGGGGGAATGAGGTAGAGAGCGCAGCAAGCGCTCCTTGTCTCTTCCAGGCCAATCCCAGGGTATCCATAGACTACTGTCAGTCAGTAAACATTTGTATATTGCGAGAGCCGTAAAGAATATTGTTTCTGAGCAAACTAGGCATTAAAACATGGTAGGTGTGTATGGAATCTGCTGAGACGATAGAGAGCTGTGAATTATTTAGTGGCCGTATGTCTTCAGTGCTGTTATAGATTCACAAATGTCCCTGATAAAAAGTGCACTTTTATGGCCTGTGCACAAACGGGCGATACAAATCACAGCATGCGCAAAATATTCTGCCGTGATCTTGTCATAAGCCACAAAGCATTCCTCTCTCCAGTGTAACCCTGTGGACAGACAGCCCCGTGGTGTGCAGAACCCCACAGTATTCACTCCCTGGACAGGCAAAGCCCCCGCTCTCCCACAGAGATAAATAGCAGCAGCCACCCAAGGTCATTTCTCACATCTAGTTCTCGTGCCAATAGACAGAGCTCCCCAGAGAAACGCAACCCACCAACAGGCAGTCTGTTTAGTTCATTTCTTTGTTTGTTTTCAGACAGGGTCTTTTTCACTCTGTACCCTGTCTGGCCTCAATTCACAGAAATCCTCCTGTATCTACCTCCCAAATGGACAGTAGGCGTGAACCATCCCACTTGGCTTACGTAGATGTTTCTGAGGATGCTATATTTGATTTTTTTAATGTAGGCTTCAAATCCTAGCATGCTAATGAGGACTAGGTGTGTCCTATATTAGGGAATATAAACACCTCACAGTGCATCATTAAAATGAGCTGGTGTACTAACCCTGAACACTTAGGGAGAATAACGAAGTTAGACTTCAGAGTTTTTTATTTTTTATAGTTTTAATTTTAACATGGAGTTTTTAAAATTAGCCAAAAAAAATTTTTAAGGATTTGGCAGTGCATTCTGGAGAGGACTTCGTAGCTGTGTGGAGAGGAAAAAAAGCACACATGCTGACTGAGATTATACAGGATTATAGAGAACGTAACTGAGTCCATCACGCCAGGATGGCTGGAGCCTGCTGCCTCTCTACCCTGGCTCTCTGCCTCTCGACACTAGTTAGGAGCTGGAAGGAGGGCTGGATTCCAGCCTTCCCTCGGGAAGATGTGTAAGGAAAGGTGGGACTGTTCAATGTTCTTTGGGTTTCTATGGATGCCTTTAAGCCCCCAAAGCAGGCTGGACCCTTCTGCTTTGATCTCTTAATTGGAGAAGGAAGATGAATGGTGGTGAGGGGAGCCCTGAGGTGTATGCGGGGCTTGGGGGGTCATTGCAGTGCTCCTCCTTCTGTGGATGCTAGGCTTTGAGCAAAGCAGAGGAGTAAACACACCCAAGAGTCTCTGTAATTGCCAAGCCCCGGAAAGGTGTTAAAGCCCAAGGCTGATGGAAACCTAGGGCTGGAGCGGGGAAGTCAGAGTTCACCCTGACATTCCCCGACACAAATCTCCATTTCTGTGAAGAGACATGAAAGGGAGAATCCTTCCCTTTCTTTCAAAGTATTTTAATTAATTAATTAACATATAGTAATAGATAGAGCTTTGGAAATAACTCTAAAGTTCTGGAGGCTGTACCAGTGGCTCTGACCCTTTGAGCTGGCACCTCTTCACCCCCATCTCCATCTGGCTGTGTGTGTAATAGTCCTTCTGTACACTGTGACTATGTATTATTTTCATTGGTTAATGAAGAATCTGACTGGCCTATAGCAAGGCAGGGTAAAGTTAGGTGGGACAATCAGACTGAAGATTCTTGCAGAAGGGAGGGCAGAGTCAGAGAGTCACCCCAGATACAGAAAGAATCAAGATGGGCTTTCCATACTGAGATAAGGTACCAAGCCACGTGGCAAAGCATAGATAAAATTATGGGTTCATTTAGTGTAAGAGTTATCCAGGAACAAGTCTTAGCTCTCGGCTGAGCATTTGTAGTTAATATTGAATCTTCATGTCCATTATTTGGGAAGTGGTCATAGCACAGGGAAACTTCTGCCTGCACCATCTCCCTGAAAATGCTATTTCTGGGTGCTCCTGGTATCCCCAGTGACAGCTGGTGACACCTTATGCCATTACCTGTGGGCTGCTTTTCCTCAAACCAATTTCACTTTTATCCAGGTATAAAAGCTTTCATTAAAGAATACATATAAAATTTTAAGTTTGATATGCTAAATTTATTTTTATAACATATGTGAGAAAGTGTACATTAACAAAAAGTGCCCATGTGTAACCTCAACTAATCTTGCTGCCCCCACTGATTTTAAAGTATGGTCTTTCGGACAAGTTGTCCTATTTCTGTCCACCAAACATGATAGAGCCTATGCTTATCCAGCTCCAAGTGCTTCTCTGTGATGTCTGCCTTACTAGAAGAGAAAGGCATAAAAGCCCTTGGTCCTTGATTTTGTTGGTCGTAAGTCTTCCCAGAATATAATCACCGGGTGCCTGCTCTACGCTGGGTGACATTACATGCTGGGTGCTGGAGACAGGTGGAGAAGCACACAGAATGGAAGCAAGATCAAGCTCAACAATCACCAGCTGGTGCACGGAAGCCACTCTAAGCAGGAAACCCTAAGATGCGATGACAAGCACAGTGCTGAACGCGATGATGCGAGAGCTATAAAACATTGAATGGTACAAAAGAGGATGCAGGATTTCAGAATAAAGGAGACAGTATTTGATGTCAAGTCAACAGACTATTCCAGGCACTGAAGGGAGTAACAAGACAGGCAATGAGGTAGGGGAGTTCAGGGCATCTTCAAGGCATAGCTGCTGCCTAGTTATGGCTGGAACTCAGGAGTGTGCACAGGAACCCACGTGGAGAGGGAGAGCCGGGTGACAGGGCGTTCCTCAGAGCCATAGTTCTGCATGAAGGGTGCTCATTTACATAGCATTCACTATCTTATGCCTACATTCTAATTTTAATCTTTTATTTGTGCATGAGATAAACAGGTTCAATTACGGCTCGTCGTCCAGTGCTTCCTCCCTGTTTACTAAAATACAGTAGCTGAAGAAAAGAGAAATCAGTGTCACATAGCTAATCAGTTTATATGTGAACATTTTGTTTCTTAAATGTTTTCTTAAATTAAAAAAAAAAAACAAAACAAACAAAGGACAACGACAAAACTACTCCTTGGGATAGAACCAGCACTAACACAAAAATAGTTCAGTGGAATTACGACATTCACTTTAAGACAATAGTTTCTGGGGTACCAGAGCCTTTGCTCAGATGAAGGTGAGTGGGTGTTGCAGCAGGTGCCAGCTACAATACTTGGACCCCCTTAAGAAAACCTGTGTTCAAAGTTGGCTTCCTCACCTACACGTCAAGCATTGTACAACCTCACTTGGGTCATTTTTTTCTTTGTCTAGTGCTTGGCATGTGGAAATCTTTGCTAAAGATGATGGGATGTTCTTAGGCAGAAAGAGCGGGGGGGCAGGGAGGGAGGGAGGGGAGGAAGGAAGGAAAGAAAGAAAAAAGAAAGGAAGGAAGAAGAAAAAAGAAAGGAAGAAAGAAATAAAGAATCTTGAAAAAGTCGACTCTTAAAAGGAATTATCGCCTGTAATATTTCTATTAGGCATTGAGTGGATGTAGTCATGTTGTGGATACTATTGGAGTTCTCAGCCCAACTCTTGTGCCTTGTTACTCATGTCACAGCTTTGGCACCTCTTGCTTGGAGACCTTAGCAAGTAGTCATATTCAGGTTCTGCTTCGTCACCTGATCAATAGGGGTGCTAGTATCCCTCCATACCTGTGAGTGTATGAAGCACATGGAAAACCCCTATGTAGATCCTGTCAATTCCAGGGTTACTCAGTAAGTGCTAATAATGTGTACTCAGACAAAGACTCAGTGGAAGCTGTTCATCCCCATCATCATCATCATCATCCAGCGAAGAATTCTCTCAAGTCTCACACTGGCAGAGAGCAGAGTTCTCTAATATGAAGTAAGCTTTTGTTTCAAGAGTGAACAGGAGGGGCATGACTGCCTGCCTGCCCACTCTTGAGGTTGTAAGCAAGGAACTAGTCATATGAGTGGGTTTAGAGGGACAAGGCACCATAGCAATGTATCTCAAGGATGTCATGTTCATCACAGAGTTCTTGATCAACTGCATCAAGGAACATTGTCCTGGCAGGCTGGGCAAGGGTCTCCCCAGGGGTAAGAAGGTCCCAAAACTCTATTTAAGATGAAACCTAGCAGTGATGCCACCTGGCTTCTCGGGAAGAATGATGCAGGAGGAAAGCGAAAGCTAGCTGTCCCCAGGAAGACACCTTCTCTACACTCTCAAGGTTTCAGAGAATCGGTCTTCCAGATTATTGGTCCTGGAAAGACATCTCTTTGGGCTCTGGTTTCCAGTTGTGACACTAAGCCTCTGTATTGGGTACAGCAGATAAATTTAGAAGCTGGAAACAGCCCAAGATTTAGGTTGCATATACAGAGTGATTAAGCAATGTCAGCTCTTGTGACTTGACCCCTGTGCCAGTTGTGATGGCTGAACCATTAGTGGGTAAAAACTTTGGAAGAACAAGAGAAGGGAAAAGGAAGTAGACTCTCTGTACCTGTTCACTGGCCATCCTTCAGAGTACCAAAGAGGCACTGTGCACAGCACAAGCTGGTGTCTATAGTCACTAGAGTTTTGAAGAGGATGGAACCAATAGCTTTGAAAATATTATGACCAGAAATACCCAGGAGTGTTTAAATATTCATCTCATAAGATGGAAATAAGTCTAGGTTATCGATTTATCCCGTTCAAGAACTGACTGCTCAGCAGAAACTGGGAAATAAATGTGTGCAGGCCCTTCTACCTAAGAAATTTGAAATAAATAAAGTATTGTAATGTGAAGAAACAACATTAATAAGGGTCTTTATTTTTCAATGTACCACTTAAGATTCACAGGCACCACTAAGATTCTGTCTATTATTTCTCAATAACTAATTTTTCTTATGCCTATAATAAAATGGTCCTAAAATGAAAAGTCTTGGCGGCATAGGGAGCACTGAGTATCTGAATTTGAAACAGATCTTGGCTCTGTCTCATTGGCTGCGTGACCTTGATCAAATTACTTAAACTATTTGTATTCTCATTTCTATAAAATTATACTAGTACCCACCATGTAGGGTTGCTATGACAATTAAATGCTTCGGCATTTTAAAGCTCTTCAAATGGCATCTGGTGCCTGGAAGAAACTAGATAATAATTTCTTAGGGAAATCTTCCTTCTTCAAATGATAAATTTCATTTTTTTTATATTTCTGACTGTGTCTCTCTCCTACTCTCTCTTGGTTTAGTTCTGAAGGAAGGATTTCAAAATAGATGTCCCATGAAAACTTTTATCTATATGGAGCCAAACATTTTCTGACTGTCCCCTGGTCTAGATCTCTAAGGGACAGGAATCACTGGCGCATGCAAAGTATTTAGTACAGAGGATTCTGTGGCATACAGTGGGTTCATGGTACAAATGGAGGCAGCAAGGATGGGGAGGGGCTAAAAAGAAAAGAAAGGAAGGTGGGAAAAACAATTGAGCGAGACGGAGAGTATAGATAGTAAGGAAAGCGTGGTCTCATTGGCCCCACCTATGACGTGGACTACCTTTCCGTCCTGGATCTTATTGACTCACCCTTTTCCAACTGTTATAGCTAAGTCAAGCCTCTCAGCTTCCAAGACTGTTCGCTCTTGATATTCTTCACTACAGCCCCTAAAATACTTCACTACACAGTTGCTTATAGAAACCGCAGGCCATGCGATGGCCTCAGGTTCCAGGCAGCTATGCAGCTACACTGTGCCCTGCATGGTCCTCCTGCAACGCAGGTGACTCTTTAGAACAAGTTCCTTCTGTACCTTTCAGTCTACTCTCACCTTCTTTGCTGACATTAAATCAATGCCACTAGAAAGTTTATAAAAAATGTTAAGTGAACATACTGTGTTCCATTTAGAATTTTCATGACTTTAATCATTAAAAAATACTATAGCCAAAAATATTTTTTAAATATCTTTCCATTTCTCTTTCAAAATTTTAATCTCTAACAAAGAAACTCAAACTATTGACACCAGTTCATTGACAAGAGCTCTTGATCAGCTGCAACATAAAT
Source organism: Microtus pennsylvanicus (assembly GCF_037038515.1). Taxonomy (NCBI): domain Eukaryota; kingdom Metazoa; phylum Chordata; class Mammalia; order Rodentia; family Cricetidae; genus Microtus; species Microtus pennsylvanicus. Next base: position 28,541,496 of record NC_134581.1, read on the forward strand.
AAGAAATAGCTTTTCCCCCCTAGAACTGCTTTACTTGAATGATACAGAATTCCCCTTTGTGCTGGAGAAGTACAAAGGGGAGGATGATGGCTTGGTCAAACTCCATTATTCAGTTACTTTTCTTGATTAAAACTTAAACCTCAACCTTCACAGCAGGGTTCCTCCTCTCCACACAGAAAAGTCTAGAGAGGGCACCAAGTGGTTTCTTGAAGGGATGAGCACCAGCGTGGTCGTCCCCTTGCTGGTACTCTGTGGGTGCTAGAGGGTGTGCCTGGCTCTTGTTCTGGGCAAGACATGCTCAAGTCTCCGTTCTGCTTCCTGTTGAATCATTCTCCTGGATGTGCCTCAGCTCATGTGCTGTTGAGAACTCTTTCTCAGGTACCAACTCAGTCTTCATTTTCCTTGCCAGCTGTACATATTCCTGCTTATCCTCATGGCTTGAATTAGTGGCTGCTGGGCGTCAGTGGCTTTACCGCTTTTCCTGATCTCAGAAGATTCCCCTGGGAAGTCCTCTAGGTCAAGAAACAGCACTGACCAGCTGATCTCATCTGCTTTCCAAATACAGCAAACCAGGGAGCCTACAGGTCTTGGTTCAACCGGCTCCTGCTTTTTAACTTCTTTAGGCCAGAAAGTGTACCAGTCCCTATGTGCTTGTGCCCCGTGCTCTTAGGATCCATAACCAAGAATTCCCTTCTTTGACACTGCTTGGAGGGGCACTTAGCTCTCTCTTAGAAGATGAGTTGGCAGTTCCAGCTGTCTACTGACTTAGGGGAGCCCCTTGCATGTGGCTGAGGGGAGAAGAAGCATTCCTATGAAGAGGGGCAGTATCATTGCATCTCAATGCTACAACTCTATGGGGACATCTCCATCCTTCTCACCCCACGGCACTGGCTCTGGTCCCTTGAATTCAGCAGTTGGCAGGTGTGGGCCTCTCCACTATGAAGCCCCATTGCAGCCCCTTTGCATTTTCAACTGAGTCCCTAACCCAATCTGAAAAACCAGAAGACATTCTGTCTTGTGCTATTTAATGTCAGGGGCTTACAGTTTATTTTCTCCTCATCTAGGGTTGGGTTGTCCTTCTGCTCCTAGGGACACATTTTAAAAGAGCGACAGCAAGCCCAGAAACAGCCATGAACTTCCTTAGGAGCTGTTCCATTTTGTTGGACTTGTAAGTCACAGGCGGGGACGAGGCAGGAGAAAAGAATTAATTACAGTGTTAGTTTGCGTTTAAAGCTCTTTGTACTAAGAAAAGAAAGATGAACAGAACAAGAAACAAGTGGATCCTTATCTATTATTTATCTTTTAATAACTATACCAACGTGCCCTTTCCCAGGGAACTTGCTTAATTATGAATAAGGAATTGATTTTTATGGGGCCAAGAATTGTGTGTACACATTGGAATTCTTTCTGGCGTCTGCCTGCCCATTATTCGGGCTTATGTTCTGCCAGAGGCTGATGAAGTTCTGTCAAGAGAACCTGCTGTAAAACATAATGGCTTCAGGAATTGGGGGCATTCCAGGCACCCTGGGAGGTTAGAGGAGCTGTCTTAATAATAAGAGGTCTTGGCCAGAAGTTCACTGAGCATGAGTTAGAAGCATAGGGTTTCACCTTCTCGAGGGCCAAGGGGCCCAGCAGAGGGCTGTGCCAGGGGAGGCTCATTAATTAACTCTTTCGGTTTCTGAAGTATCATTTAATGATTGCTTGCAAAGAGCCCAGATTCATACGCAGAGAGTGATGATTTTCCAGGCCCTTGACAAATAACATCTTGTCATTCTAATGTCAGCCACGGGAGAAAAAAACAAGGACAATTCTGTAGGAAGTAGCAGTTGTGTCAAAACCAGACCGTGAGTAATGCAATCTCAAGCCTCAAGCCAAATTGTTCCATTCTACCAACAAATATCCATTGCCCCTACTGTGTGCAGACATTGTTGCAAGCACTGGGGACACAACAGGGACAAAACACAGCTGATCTCAAGTTGCAGTGGAGAAGACAACATGAATACAGCTCAGCAAACAAATACATGAGGGGTTGAGAACCGCTAAAGAGAAGCTGAGGTGGCCTGAGAGGAAGGGAGGGCGTGACGGAGGGCGTGCGTGCCTGTGTGTGCTGCGCAGAAAGGCTGCCAGAGACTGACTGTGAGGGAAGTGAGGTGGAAAGAACTTCTTGGGCTCTGAAGCAGAGCATCCGGGGAGGGCCAGAAGAGTCACAGGAGCCAGTAGGGTTGGAGGAATGTGTGAAGGATAAGAGGCAGGGCTAGAGCGGGCAAGTAACTGACTTTTGGGGAGCCTTTCAAGTCAGCACTAGGATTTTCCTCTAGGGCTACAAGGGCAGCTGCTGAAGAGTTTGGAGGGCCGAGGAAAGGTAAAGAATATTCTAACATCAGAGGAAGTCGGACAACTGGCGAGTTGACATCACAGTGCAGCCAAAGACTGAAGCAGTCAGATCTCCCCTTAGCAACCTAGCAGCTAGAGGCTAAGCCCGGAACGAGATCCCAGAAAAGACAGGGGCAGTGAGGATGAAGACCAATGAACACATTAGAGGCTAAAGGACAGATGGGTTTCAGAGGAGCAGGTGCAACAAGCGTCTGAAGGGTGACCATGAAGAGGAGGAATGGGAGGCCCGTGGAGAAACGACTGGCTTTGTGTTTCTAGTAGGGAAGATAAAGACTGCCAGTAAAATACCACTGGAAGATATTTGAGATTATATTCCACTTCACTATGTCCTGGTTCTTAGATCTGAACAAGAATGGGATGGGTTCTACAAAAGAGCCTTGAGGTCTCTGAAGTTGGAGATGCTTAAACATAAAACGAAGCATGCCTAGCCAGGGCGCTATCAAGGAAATCCATGCAATTGCGAGTTGTTAACAGGGCGCCTGGAAACTGCTCACTGAAGGGTCACTGACTGATTTTCCTTCTTCCTTCACATCTGCCAGGGAAAGAGGCAGGACACACAGCTGCTGGAAAGACTGGCACAGCCAGGAAGGAGTGATCAGTCTCTCAAAGGACGCAGCGAGGGTGTCATGATTTCGTCAGCATCGAACAGTTAGGAAGTTCAGCACAGAACCACGCCCTTGACAGTTTCCTAAGTGGCTCTGGTCCATTAAATGCCAACTTCAAGGTGACACAAAGAAATCTCTAGTTTAAAAGTGGTTAAAAAGGAGGGTGTGTGTGTCTGTGTGTGTATTATATGTGCATTTTCATTGAAAGGCGATCCTAAATTACTTTGCAATTTAGCCTGAAAATTCTTGTCAGAATTAAATTAGCCTGTCGGCTTTGAGAAAATTTCTCTCATACCTAATATTGAAAGTGAATTTTAGATAGCCTTAGAGATGAAAGTAGCTTGCAAACACTCTTAGAATGTCCATTTTCTTCCTTTTTATTTTTTTAAAGCAGAAAGAGGAATTTGAATGCCATGGGCCTTGGTGAGAGATGGGGGTGAGGAGAGTAAAGGGAGCAGGATTCCTGTGTCCCAGGGGGAATTCATCCCCCCCTTTCCAACTTCTCTGTATTCATTAATCCTTATTAATAAAATCTTAGCTCCGACTGTCATGTGATATGCAAAACTTGGAGTCAAATAGAAATGATACTGAAATGTGGGTCAATAGCCACTCACAATGCAAGCCTAGAAAAAATGAAAATATAATATAAACAAGTGCACATCAGACAACTATTAATCCCCAAGTCTGAAACCAGAGAACGGAGTCGAATTCTCTTTCATTTCAGGTTAATAGAGGACTCAAAATACCTCTCACTCCTGTCCAGAACTTGTCGTGTTGAGCATTTTGTAAGCGTTATTTCATACAAGGCTCACCATAACCCCCTGAAGCAGGGGCACTGTTATTTCATTTTCTAGGTGAGGAAGCTACGGCTTTAATGACATTAGGAGACTTTTTTTTTTAATGAGAAAAGGAAAAAAAAAGTTTCCGCCTCCTCCCAGCCTCTCATTTCCCTCCCTTCTCCCCCTCCCCCCACTCCTCTCCCCCTCCCTCTCCAGTCCAAAGAGCAGTCAGGGTTCCCTGCCCTGTGGAAAGTCCAAGGTCCTCCCCCCTCCGTCCATATCTAGGAAGGTGAACATCCAAACTGGCTAGGCTCCCACAAAGCCAGAATGTTAAGTAGGATCAAAACCCTGTGCCATTGTCCTTGGCTTCTCGAATTTTGCATGCAAATGGATGGAAATAGAAAACACTATACTGAGTGAGGTAACCCAGACCCAAAAAGATGAACATGGGATGTACTCACTCATAATTGGTTTCTAGCCATAAATAAGGGTCACAGAGTCCACAATTGGTGAACCTAAAGAAGCTAAATAAGAAGGTGAACCCAAGGAAAAACATATAGTTATCCTCTTAGCTATGGGAAGTAGACAAAATTGCCGGGGAGAAAATTGGGATCTTGGGGGTGGGGTGGGATGGGGGTAAGGGGAGATGGGGAGAGAAAAGGGAGAAGGAGAGGATGGGGGAAACTTGGGGAAAAAGGATGATTAAGATAAAGGAAGGTTGGATAGGGGAGCACGGAAGCACAATTCTTAGTTAAGGGAGACACCTTAGGGTTGGCAAGAGACTTGAACCTAGAGTGGCTCCCAGGAGCCCAAGGTGATGTCCCCAGTTAGTTCCTTGGGCAGCTGAGAATAGGGAACCTGAAATGACATTAGGAGACTTTATGTCCTTCATTGTCTTTAATCCTCTCAGCAACCTAGTGAAGAAAGTGTTCTCATCTACACACAGACAGATTCAAAGGCGGGAAAGCCTTGGCCCAGCCTGATTCACAGCCATAAAACACCAGCTTCTCAACTCAGGGCTCCCTGCTAGACATCCGTGCTGTTGACTAAGAAGGGGAACATCTGGATGTACCACCTGGGAGTGGGCAAAGAAATGACTCAGCAGAAACAATCCATTCTAAGAAGACCATTCTAAGAAGATGAAGATTTTAGGACTTCTACTCCTGATTGCAAAGGAGAAAAAGATGGTGATAGTTAAAATATCCATTCTGATCTGGCCACCCATGGGTAGGATTTCTTAACAGAGACCTTTTCTTTGTAGCAAACAACTGTATCCATGTCTCCTGACACTCCTGTCAACATTAGCTCTGGCTTCCATTCCACCTATTGTCCACCCTGCTTGCAACATGTAGCCACTATTGTCTCCTCATAGCAATTACTTATCTTACTCTCAGAGCAAAATATAGAGATAAAATTATATTTAAGTAACATTTCTTTCAGGGTTAGGATTAGATGCGTGCATCCGGATGTAACACCTGGAGCATTGAGAAGCTCCCCAGAGAGGCTGACTTTATAGTTGTTAATATTTATATTAGCATTACTAGATGACCACTACCTCTTTTATCACGTTTCCCCTGAAAAAAATTAGTCAAAATTAAGGGCCATTTCTAAGACCATGGGGACAGTTAGGATTTGCCATTAATGTGTCAGAACTTCATTAGAATCTTTTAAGATGGAATAGGCAATACAAACAGATCAAATACTGAATTTCCCTTTTTCTCAGTGAGGCCTATAGAGCTACCAGGATAGTACTGAACAAATCGGAGGCACGTACATTTTTAACAATGACTGAGAACTAAAGACTCCCATTTGTCCTGCCAACCAAACAGAGCTGAATTTCTAACTGTTTTCCCAGGGAAGGGAACCCTGAGACACAAAGACATATACCTGGAAGAAGGTATGTTTGTGAACAGTGTCTAATGATGTTTTGAGGAATTGTTGATAGCAATGACCAAGGGACGAAGCATGAACCCACTGGAGTCTGCTTTCATAGGGGCAGCCAATTCACCGCTCCTTATATGCTACATGGAGATAAGAAGAATCAGACACTGGCGCTCATTTGGGTTGGTGCCCGAGTGTCCCACAAGTGCTGTGTGCTGAGGACATGGCTGGTGAGTGGCTGACTGAAATGTCGCTTTTCTCTGGCTGGGTCATGGACGTTTCACAGACATTAGCTGCCTTCCTAATCTGGGGGCTTTTCATTCGCCCCTCTCTCATTCTAAACAGCTGCCAGAGACAGCTGATAGAGAAGGCGACGCCTGGAAAATATTTGCCCCGATCAACTGATTCACTCAGACCTCCTCTCCTGCCACTGCTCTCTCATTTATTAGCAATTAAATTTGCATCTGGGTCCCAAATCACAGCTTAGCTTAAGTAAATCTCAACATCCATCTTTTTAGAACTGCAGAGAATTTCACTCAAGTTCAGGTTATGTTTGGGATAGAAGCACTTGTTACCATCTTAAACTAAAGCATTTGAGCAGGATCCACACATTTGAATATTATATAGAGCACGGAGCCTGAAAATCAACCAAGCTTACCAAACAAAAGTTTTCTTCTACCTAATATTCTTAAGTTATGTATTCAGAAATTGCTAGAAAGTACATACTTTACAGAAGACTGAGTCATCTCTGGTAAATTCTATTTAAATTTCAACAACACAGCTTATAATAACACATATCCATTAACAGATCTCCCCTACTATCTGGCAATAGAGAGTCTTATAAAGCTTTTAGCCAGAGATTCAACACAAAGGCCAACACTCGCCTTGTGAAGCCGTTGAGCTACTGCCTGGAAGTTGGGAGCCTAGGGGTCAGTTTTGTCTAGGTCTGTAACAGCTTACAGCCAGGGGAAGAGGTAACTGGAAGGCTTGGTGATGGTTAGAATGGAGAGCAATCAGGAAAGTTCAAGTTAGAAGTGAGGCACTCAGCCATAGTCTGCATGTTCACAAACTGCTTGGGGTCCAGAAATCAGTGATTCTGGGAGCCCAGCCATGACGTGAACTGAACTGGATCAACGTACACATGCTTTTTAGTTAGAAGGATACCCCTCAGTTTTCTCCGCGGTGTCCACGTGATCCACATGCTCTAACATGTATGCAACACCAATGCAGAGCAAAGAGGGGGAGGTGAAAGGCAGAGCGATTGGTAAAACAAGTGTGAAACAAGAAGATCTCAGTAATGGGAGCAACTCTGTGTCTTAGCCATGGCCTTTCACAGGCCTCCAGCTCAGCAGGGGTCCCGTGGGGCTGCTCTGAGCTCCAGACTCCTTGGGAGACAAGATTGACTAGCGAGAAAATAATGGAGGATCCTGACACCTATCCATATGTGATTTAAAGAGTGAGGTTTTTTTTTAAAAAATAAGATTTATTTATTTATTTATTATTTATTTGTTATGTATATAGTGCTGGCACCAGATCTCATTACAGATGGTTGTGAGCCACCATGTGGTTGGTGGGAATTGAACTCAGAACCTCTGGAAGAACAGTCAGTGCTCTTAACCTCTGAGCCATCTCTCCAGCCCAGGAAGTGAGGTTTGAGGGAGGAATCGACATCTGAGCTGATCAATCTGTTCAGTCATGGTTTAATGGACATTAATGTTCAATATGTCAGTACACGAAAAGCCACATGGCCACCCCAAACAGTGCTTGATGCTCCTGGGGATCAACCAGAATATATGAGATGCAGCAATTCCAAGGACTTGGTTTTCAGCTCACCTATGGCTAGATTTCTGTAAGATCCAGTGTCATTTATGATATATCATCACACACACACACACACACACACACACACACACACACACACACACACACACACTCATGCACACCAGAAGCTGAGAAAATTGTCCCTTGAACACTAAATTTTGATATAGTACTTTGGTGATTAGGACCACGTGGTATACACTTGTCTTTGAGACAGTTTCAAACTAAAGAACTCCTGGACTCCTTAGAGGACACAGACTGGCTATGGCTCAAGACGAAACCACACAAGTTCCAGAGACAGGCTGCTCCCCCTGGAGGCCAGCAGGTAGAAGGACTGCCTTTTGGTGGTATCGGTCTTCCCCACCCCAGCTCTCTCTCTGAATTTATTGAGTGGGTGTTTTTCAGCAACCATGTGATCTCTTTAATGAACTAGGGTTGTGTTATACATCTCAGATGGAACGAAGGTTATACATAAATTGCAAATTCTTTGGGCAAAAGGGTAGAATTCAATAATTAGACCTCACTATCTCCTCTGGATTAAGTGTATTCATTAGACTTTTAGTCAAACCTATTACTGCCTTCTCAGAAAATTCAGTTTAAAATAAATGCCTCGGGGCCATTGTTAGAAAGCATCCAAATGGAAACAGGTGAGGTGCACAGGGAAGGAGGCTGCCCCTTAAATTAACAGAAGGAAATATGCAGGACTGTGCGGCTTTTCAGATCCTGTGTGTGAAGGCGGGGTGGCTAAAGGGGGCACCTTAAAATCACGTGCTGAGAAAAAACAAATCCCTGTTTTTGTTTATGAAAAGTCCATTTTGTCAATCAATGCTAACATACATTACTAGGAAAAGCTTATTGCGTTTAAATAGAGATTACAGTACCATGACTATCTTATTAGTAATTTCATCCAGAGAAAAAAATGTGTTTATCCTGTAATAGCACCAGCACCGGGACCCCAGTGGCATGGCATCCCAACCAAACCATGCTTGGCCTGATCTTCCCGACCACCATTCCTTCCACTTTGTCCAGTCTGTGGAGCTGGAGATTAAGAAGACTTCTGGGTCTGGAGAGTCCCACTGAAAATATTCAACTCTTAAAATTCTGAATTTCAGAAAAAAAGAAAAAGAATGTTAACTGATAACAAAAAATGAGGGAGGTAAAAATTCTTGGCTTTTCAAACCATAATAGAACAAACCAGAATGATACAAAAAGAGTTTGTTAGTGAACTGAGCCTTCACCCTGCATAGTGCCCCTTTAATGATACTTTCATACTTGAAAAGCTTATATAGTCTAGCTCAGCAAAACGTTCGGCAGTGAAATTCTTTGGGACTCTGAGGGTTCTTCGTTTCACTTTTAACAGCTCATTTATTGAGGGACTTTTGCAAGCCAGAATTGTGATCATTGTTTTGAATACATTACTAGCTAATCCTTGCAACAAACCCATAGCAGAAATAGTATTGTTTGCACATTACAAGGGAAAATTGAGACCGATCAAGCAACACAGCCAAAGTCATGTAGTAAATGGTACCATTGACATCGGATCCCTTGCCAATCTGCAGCAAAGCCTCTGTGTTGTACGCTCAACCTTGAAGCCCACGCCCTGTGAATGGTTTTGCAGGTCTCTGTTTAAAGAAAAAGTTAGCTGGAGGTGGCCCAGTAAGTAGGCTCCTTCATGAGATATTCCCCACTGGGTGTCTTCACATAACTTAGCTTAACTTGAATATTCACATTTTCTTTGTTCTTTTTTTCTTCTGTATTTATTTAGCAGTGAACCAGCAAAAATAATTCAAAAAGGAAAGTAACCCAACAGGTTATCCCAAGAAAGAAGAGCATTTGAAACAGAAAGAGAACAAGGTTAGCTTTGCTTCACACCTTCCCCCTAGGCACAACAAAATGTTTGTGTTTGAAAGGTGGGATGCCTTCTTTATCTGGCAGTAAGTAGCATATCTATCCTTGGCTGCTCCTGAATTTTTTTTAGGTAATTAAAACAGTGTTCTTCTATCAGAATTCAATACAATTCCCAGTGGAGACCTTTGGGTGGCAAGATGCTTCAGACCCTTATCACCAAGCAAACTTGAGTATATCTAGACAGGATGTAACTGCACTTCGGACCTGGAACAGTGAGATTTGAATTGTGTGATTTGTTCTTTAGAACACACACATGTGCACGCACACACACACACACACCCTATCAAACACACACACATGAACACACATCACCACATACACATAGCACACACACATACACATACACCATGTACACACATCACACAGACACCACACACTACATGCACACACCACACATATACACACATAGACCACACACCCCACACATACCATACACACATTCCACACACACCACACATACATAACACACACACCACACATACATAACACACGCACCACAAACACATACACACGTACAACACACACACTACACACATATACAATTACACACACTACACACTACATACACACACTAAACACACCACAGACACCACATATACACGTACATACTCACACATCCCACATCTCACACATATCACACATACACACATACATACCACACACCCACACACCACACATACCACACATACATAACACACACACACAGCTGCGGTCTCGACTCTCTTGACCCAGGCCTCCTACAGAAGTCCTCCCTGGAGCTCTCAGCTTGGTTCCTCTGGTTCAGTTGTTAAGGAGATCACGTCATAGATCCACATTCTCTTTTGGCTTCAATACAGTCCATTGTAGCTACATTTTATGCCAGTGGGGAATCCCTGCTCTGCCTACACCCCTCTCAGTCTTCTTCCTAAGGTCAGCGCACCCTGCAAGGCTGTCGAGCAGAAAACCCTCATCTTCCTTCTTCATAGCAGCTTCTACAATGCTCCCATTCCTACTCCTGGATTTAAATCAACAGACCCTCCTCCTTGACACATTGCATTCCTCTAGAACTTCTCGACTAAGAAGCAGTGTGAGGTGGGTGTGAGCGTGACCGTGTGAGGATGGCCAGGAAGAACCTCTGAGTCTCTGCATGGACTGGAGCCTTGCCCTTGCCCTCAACTGCCCACAAACGCGGTAAGGAGTAAACGTGAGCGATGAAAGCAGCAATGGAGATTTCGCTGGGGAGAATCATGGTGGCATTCTGATCCCCAGGAGGCAGTTCCGGGACATTGGCTTGGTTGGTTTGGACAGGGAACAGGCTTGGCCCCATAAAAGAGAGAACTGGAGCCCCCTGCACACTGGCTTTGTATTATATCGTCCTGCCCGACAACACACACACAAAACAATCTCTGATGGCTGAGGTTAGAAAGGGAAAGAGTCTGGCTTTCTGTCGTTTTCTAGAACAGAATGATGTGGAGTCTTTTTGCAATCTGCTTTCTGTAGCCCCGAGCCAAGCTTTACTCCGTGGGTTCCTCCACCTCCTCTGAATGATGTGGGAAAGAAACTAGGGCACAACACAGTTTGGCAAAGCCTGGACAAAAGATGACTCTGGAGGTGAAATATATACGCTACAGCTCTGGGGCTCATGAAGTACAGACTTTCATTTAAGAGGTCTGGACCATGTGGGAGATTAGTGGGAGCATGCATTGTAATCTCTTCCCAGACCCTGTTCACTCGCAGGCGCCCACAGCCCTCTATTTCTTTAGGTGTCGGAGGGTGTCACAAATGCATGAAGGATACTGGCTTTGATAGATGTTCTTCCTACACTCAAGGCTTATTCATCTGTAGCTCTGGAGGCCACCAGCCTATTGAGGTTTTATCTTTCCCATAAGTTACCCAGAGTAGATGTCACATCTCTGTTCCTTCATAGTTGAACAGTTCCTGTTGGATTATCTGACTGTTTTCATCAAAGATATGGCATATGGGGTCATTAAGATGACAGTCTTGCTTATGGGCTATGAAAAACCTAATACACAGATTCTCTTCCTCCAGGTCAAAGCAAACCCTTTCCTGGAACTCCTTTAACTCAAGTGAACATTCAGGAAAAGGAAAGTACCAGAACATTAATTACAAGTCCACGAAAGTTGCTACTTCTCTTAGACTTAAGGGGAAATTTTAGCTTCTTTTTAGCTACCCCATACTTACCGATAAAGACGGGAGAAAATTGGCTCCTGTAGTCTCAAATTTAGAGGGTCCTTAAAGTTCCAAGGAAGGGAGGATGCTAAAAGAGGCTACGAACTAGATTCAGTGAACATTCTAAGTGTCATTGAGGTTGTTAGTCAGTGATTCAGTGATCAGATGGCTCGCTGGGTATCAGTCAGGGTGTTCGATGCAAGAGTGGTGCACCCACCCCTGGATGCACCCAGCAGCTATTGTTAAAGAGCCACGGACCCAAATTGTTTAACATGTATGGTTTCACATGCAGATAAAAGGCTCCACCCACCACTTACTAGTTCCCTTCCCATTTCCTGGTGAATTTCTTTGAGCATATCCTCATACCCTTTCTCTGTTTTTAAACAGAAATATTAGTGGGAAAAATCCACGGTAGTGTAAAGGTGCGTATTATTCAGAGAGCATAGATTTCCGCACAAACCTGCATCCCTTCCAGTGCTCTGTACTAAGTGGCTGCAGCTGTTGCCATGACAATTTTCACTTGTAAAAACCTGTATCCATACAAAGATAGACAACACAGCTGTTTCCATGAGGCATCCTAAAAGAAGACCACAGGAGATGGGGTTCCAGCCTTTGCAAGATGAGGATGCTGTTCCCCTAATAGACCAAAGGATGGGGCTGTGGGTGGTCTTGAGATGTCATTCTAATTAAAGTTGGAGTAGATCAATTAAAACCCACCTCCCCTAAATCTACATGTATCCCACTCCAGGAGTAACTGCTGCTGGGACCTCCTCCTTGTTTATCTCAACTTCTACAGCTGCCCACCTACACATTATAAATATGGAGGCAGAGGTAGGTGGATCTCTGTGAGTTCGCGGCCAGCCTGATCTACAAGAGCTAGTTCTAGGACAGGCTCCAAAACTATGGAAAAACCTTGTCTTGAAAAACCAATACCAAACAAACAAACAAAGAAACCACCAGCAATTTAAAACCACACAGACTTTCCAAATGTGCTTCTCTGGTACTTCCAGAGAAGGCAGTTTGATGTTCTATGTGTGTGATCTAGTTGGCACCAACAAGGGCAAAATATTATCATCTGTGTCACTAGTCTTTGAAGTAGCAGGTATCTTTTGTTTGTTTTTGTTTAGGGCTTGGCGTTGCTAGCCAAATTAGATGCTAAAACTGATGTGGGAACTCCCAGCTCTGAAGTGGTGGTCTGACCTCCTCCTCCTAAACAAGATTCCACTGGCTACCCCTCAACCATGTGAGGACTGCTTCCTGCTGATGTTCCCATGCAGTGTGTCATTTGGGATTGTGGCCATAGACCAGTGAAGGAAGGAAAGTTGACCATATTCCTCACAAGAAAAGCAACAGAAGAGAAATTACCTGACCATCAGTGCCCTGTAATTGATTAGAGTTATTTTGTCATTGCTTTGAGCATTGAATTGTAGTCAATACAAATTACCCAATGTCCAGGAATCCAAAAAGAAAAGGATGTTTCTTAGGAAACATAAGTGGTTCTTGCATTCTCAGATAAGGGCTTTCCTTTACTTTGCTAAACATCTTAGTATGCAAAAGTCCTTTGTGGTGGCTGTCCTTAACACAAGCCTGAGCTGTGGCTTACTAATTAGACACGGAATCTGTACTTCCTGTGAGCTAAACAATAGCCTGTGTTCAATCCTCACTGCAAGAGTCTCTGTGATGGTATCAAACAATACTTCCCTCTTCTTCAAAATCGCCTTGTGAATGGAGCTACTAGATGACTATAGGAAGGAGGAAGCCAGATTCCTTCAGGTACCCTCAGACATTACAATTCCATATGTTAATAGAAACAGCATATGCAATAGGTTGGATATAATTACAACAGATGAGTAAAAACTTACAGTTGAGAAATTGAAGTATCACAGTGTTTCATCTATTCTTTCAACACCAAAGTGTGATATCAATAGTACACATGTCTTTTGTAAGCCCAGAAACCAGTGAGAATATGGAGAATGAAGACATGGATGCAAACACCTAGAAATAATGCCCAGTCCATCCCAGCTCTGGCTGGCGACCCAGTGTGGACACACCTGTAAGTTATTCTGTCCTAAGTAGGGGTGGGGAGGGGGTAGCGAGAGCGAAGAACAGACAGAAGCCCCCTCTGGAGAGAGGAGGGTTCTACAAGAAAGGGGAAATAAACAGTAGAACTATTTAGTTTATCAGTTTTAAACGGTGACATTATAAGTGGACCACAGTTCACTATTTCAAAATATTAAAAAATGTGTAGAAATTGGCAACATTCTGTGTGCTGGGTCACCCTTGACCATACTTGACGTCACCCTTCCCAAACTCAACTAACAGTCCATCCAGTGAGCTGGTCTGTGGGTCTGGGTGTAAACAACCTTCTGGTTATCAGCCCAAGAAGGGGAGGGTGGGGAAAGTACTTCACCTTGTGGAGAAGCGCGAAGGTGGGGAGACAGGGCGGGTATAGACACAGGGAGGCTGCTGCTTTCCCTAGAAATGCTTTAGCTGTTGCCAATCCTCTTTTGCCAGGCTAAGGCTTTCTTGAAATGACCACCGGGTTACCTCTCTCATTCTGGGAGGGCTGGCTGAAGACCAAGAAGGCATGTCGGGAAGTTCAGTGTGACCTGATGTAACTGAAATAGCAGCATGGTGGGTGGGGATGCAAGCAAAATGCTGCCAGTGGTCACTGGTCACCTGTCTCTATGTAGATATGAGAACCCACGGGAGAAGTTAGCTCGATAACAGCAGGAGGAGAGTTAGGTTTCAAAATGTCTGCCCTTTGATGGGGTCGCACTTGTGCACACAGGAGTATTTACTGAGGGCCTACTAAGCACTTAGGACTTGAGAGATACTGGGGACAAAGTGAAATAGATGGTAAATACATAACCATCAGTTTGTTGAGATGGGAAATGACTTGTAACCTGCTCTACCCACAGATGAAAAGTAATTCAGAATTTAGAATTATAGCAGACGTTTGACAGTATCTCATCTAGACATGGAAATTCAGTAATGTGGTTTGACTAAATTCATTTTCACAGCAGACAGGCTTTACTCTCCTCTCAGCCTGCTTCTCCCTGAGCCAGCTCACTTCTGAAGACTGTTTTGAAAACTATACATTAACATTCAGCCTCCCAACCTGGTCTTAAATACTTTCTGAATTCGTATATTAACCCTCTTACTCCTAGAGTTACTATGTAGCACAGTAGATTCAGACAGACTGCCGCTTCCAATTATGTTTACTGGAGAGCACCGGCTGCATTTGATTTGGGGAACAAAGAGGCCCTAAGTCTCAGTCAGTGCAAGTCCAGAGCTGGGCCTGGGCTGGAAGATGATTAGGAGATAAAATATGGCCCCCTTTCTCAAGAGGTTTGTAATTTCAAAGAAGAGATATGAAGCAGAGGAATATTTTCTCACATAAGTTTTGCAAATCCAAGTAGACAGACCACTGTTTCAGGAACTCAGAGGCAGGGGAGAAAATTGTGAACTGCCCCCTGCAGTTTGATATGGATCCTGGATTTTTCCGTTATAGTGCATGTGTTAGGAACACTGAGGGACGGGAGAGCAGGTTTCAGATCTGCCAGGTTAGGCAGTGCTCTGGGGAGAAGGCTCTTGGATTCTCTAGGCACAATAACTGACAGTGTATTATAAGGCCTTCGGGTGAGCCATGGTACATACAGCATGGTTGTATATGTAACCCTTTTCTTTGTCTCTACTGGCTCATCTGTGAAGAGGGAGCCATGACAATATGAGTCTTCCTTATTCCTCTCTCAGGGCTCTTAGGATCGTGCTGTCTAATAGAGGCGGATGGCAAGGTATCATTACTGCTAATGGAGTTCTGTAAAGAGCTGTCTGCCCATATTCCCCTAGACTTGGTATCCCACAAGCAAAGAGGAATTGAAGTGTTCTGCTGAAGTTTCGCTGCACTCCAAGCCAAGGACAAGTAGATCTCCAGCTAACAAAACAAGTGGTCAAATTTATCGGTTCTCAGGCCCAGAGCCCCAGGAAGCAACCTTTAGGAGGTTATTGATGGAGCCCATCAGCTGGCTATCACTTAGACTCACCTAGACTGAAACCCAGTTCTGCACACTTTGCTAAGTGCTGTACCAGATGGAAGGCAAATGTGACTTCAAGGACAGGGCCCATGCCCATTCCGATTCCATGCTTCACCGGGCGCTTATTGCTCTCCACTGTCCTCACTGTCCCTTTGCTTACCCTTCCTCCCTCCATGGCACTCACAGTCTGCTGGCTGGGGCTTCGGGCCCTGCTGTTCCTTCTCGGAGGGACTCTCCCCTGGAAGGGCCCTTCTAACCGCCGGAGAGCTATTTTCCCATGTCCTTGATCGTTTAAAATTCTCAGCCAGTGCTTTGCTTGACTTTTAACAATCAGTTGCCGCTACAGACTTTATTTGTCCAGAACACTATCGTTTTAAGCATCAGCTTTGGTGCTACATCATTTGATGTTTCGGGGAGGGGAGAGGAGGCCTATTGAACCCTTTTGCCTCACAAGTTGCAGACTCATTCCCTATAGGACCAGCTCTAGGTAGCTTGGCCTGGGGCAAAGAGCCTCTTTACCTTGCAGGCTCCTGACCAAAGCCACAGCAGAGGCTCACGCCAAAGGGCACCAGGTCAGGCCCCGTCAGAATTCAATGTGAAATATTAAAGTCGGCCTCTTAAGAGGCTGCTCTCCCCATTGAGAAAGGCCAGCTGTGCCAGGTCAGTTGCTGAAAATACTCCCTGCCTTTAAACAGATTTGGTTAATTTTAGCGATTTTTTTTTAGCCTCTAGAAAGTCTTTTTTTTTTAAGCTTTAGCATTACTTATTATTAGGTATTGCTTTACTTGATATTTTACTCATATTGATACTTTAATAATTGATTTTAAAAGATTCTAAGAAATCCGGGCACCAGGGAGGCAAATCTAAGATGGCCTAACTGTGCCATTCCAGCTGCAAATGATATCTGATGTTTATCTCTGTAATATCAAACTGCTTAATCTACCTATACAGTGGGATTGACGACAGTATCTGGTCTCTCCCAATGAGGCCCCTTTCCATTCATTGGGCTTCAGCTCCTTTCCTGAGGGCCACTGAAGACACATTCCTGCCAGGCTCAATGATACAGCCCTAGCACTGGATAGGTAGAGCAGAGGTTAGAAGATTGAAATGGCCATCTGGGCTACACAGCAAAGGCCATCTTGACAAAACAAAAGAACGAAAGGGGGAAAGAGACAATCCTACTGAAAACTGAGCTCGTCAAAAGACATTTCTAAGACGTGTGGATGAAAATGGCCACCCAGGAGCAGAAAAATTTAAAAGACAAGATTTCCATTACATATCATGTAAGCAAAAATACCTGCAATCTCACGTTTTTGTAAGAGCCACAGATATGGGCTCTGGGGAGGAAACTATTGGCTTCTATCAATGCGAGGATGGAAAGACGTGTGTGACCAAGCCTGGCACTTCACACGCTCTGACCATGCGCACTTGTCTCCCAGGAATGGAACTGTATACAGCATGCACGAGTCAACAGCACGCATGGTGACACCTACTTAAACAAGTCACTTCTGCATGGTCTCCAGTACTTGAAAGCACAGGTTAGCGTTTTAGGGTTAGTGTTGTAGCTCGACGTCAAGATGATCCTCAGTGGTTCCTGATCCTCGCGGACCACACTCCATTTCATTCTCTTTTCTCTTGTAGCCACGGAAGGATACAGAAGAAGTAATGTGTCATCCTTTGAAAAGTCATCCCTGGGTGGGGGTATAGCTCAGTGGTAGAGTGCATGTCTAGTATGTACAAGGCCCTGGTTTTCACCCCTACAAGAACGCATGTGCACTGGAGAACCATTTTTGCTACCTTCTTACTCGTTCGCATGCATCTTCTTGCAAGTTTTGCAAGTTATCTTGCATTGTTGTCTCTGGGGAAGAAATGTATACATCAAGAAATTGTTGGCCCTCTGGACCAAAAGCATGTGAGATGTATGGAAGGGAACCCCCTGATCCCTTCAGGTCTTCTCCAACATAGAAAAGGGGGAAATATGGTCCTATGAAATTGCTGACTGTGTGTTATAGCCAGGCAGAATGCTGGGCTCTGGAAACAGTGATACGGAAGGATAAAGCAAGTAGGACTTGCTCTTAAGAAACTGAAACCCTCTTGATGAGAAGCTGTGTGGAGAAGCAACCCCAAAGACAGATGGCAAGCAGATTCTTTGCACCTTAGGAAGGCAGGGGGGAGCGCTGGAGAGAGAAGACCTCTGGGGCAGTGTGACCACCAGCTTCAGTCCTGCTCGGGAGCCCCAGGCATTGGGGCCGAGGAAGAAGACTCCTCAAGGGCATGGCGAGAAGGTAGGGGTGCAGTGGGGGTGGGCGTGGATGTATGTGAGCTGCACCTTTAAAAGCTGCCTCTAAATAGGTGGGAGCACTCTAAGTGGAAGAGACTGGAGCACAATAAAAGATCATTTCTCGTCTTAATTCTGGCCAGACTTACAGATCGTGTGCCAAAGATGATGCGGAGATACATGAGGGTCTACACCACTTCCTCTCCGTTGTGATGTAGCTGAGTTTCTGCAGAGGTGCAGAGAAGGAATCTAGCGGAGTTCGAAACATGTCCTGTTCTTGCCTATCCTTACTGGTTACCCAGGGGTCTCCAGTGCAGGCCCCATAGACTGAAGCCCACTGAGGTCAACAGAGGCTAAGCTTCTTTCTATAGCAGTGGTTCTCAACCTGTGGACCGCCATCCCCTAAGGCCATCGCAAAACACACATATTTACATCGCTGTTTACAACCACAACAAAATTACAGTTATGAAGTAACAACAAAAATAATGTCATGGTTGGGGGTCACTGCAACATGAGGAACTGTATGAAGGAGTCGCGGACTTAGGAAGGTTGAGAACCACTGCTCTAAAGAGAGCCAGCGACTATGGAAAGAGACAGGAAGAAGGAATTCCTTTTTCTGCTCATCTCCATTCAATTGGTCCACTGTGTTCACTTGAACTGCAGCTGATAGTGTGGCATGTTTCCTTCCCAGAGCCCCAGGCCCTCCCCAGGGCCAGTTCTGCCCTCAGAGGTCACAGTAGGCTTGCTCTGTCTTGCCCTGTGTGGACAACGCATCTCATATACTTGCTCAATTAATCAACCTCTTACATATTTAATGGGTCTTAATGGTGATTTATTTGCTGGGACGCTGCAATTTTTTTTTTTAATCTTTAGAGTAGAAATTGCAAATTCAGGTGCCTGTAAGCTGTACGTCTCATGCAGAGGTCAAGCTGTCTGAATTATCAGCTGCCTGAAGCTGTTCACACCTGCCCATGCCCACACTGCCCAGCAGTGATTTCTCAGGATTATTCTGTTTGTTTTTTATGAGAAACTGAAATTTTAGATGCATGGAATGTAATTTTCTCCCTTTTAAAACGTTGGAATGGCACATTAAATATTAAACGTGTCCCTGGATATGCAGTCTGTGGGCTGATGGGGTCTGGATGGTGGGGTCAGTGGACTGGACATCGGTAACTTCCGCTTTAGTCTATGCTGGCAGGTACCATCTCTGGCACATGTTAAAGGAGTTGTACAGAAACCACCCTCAAGGCCTCTTATTTTTGGTGACCTCACATCAGTAAGGGTTAACTGGAGTCCTGAGAATGTATAATTTACAGATAGTCTGTAGAGGTGGTTCTAACATCCACAGAGTCAAAACAAAGTCGAACTCCCTCCTGTACTACTATATATGTTTATATGCAAATTATACCTATGCCTTAAAAACCTAACTGAGCCAGGCAGTGGTAGCGCATACCTTTAATCCCCGCACTTGGGAGGCAGGAGGATCTCTGTGAATTTGACACCAGCCTGGTCTAGAGAGTGAATGCCAGGACAGCCAGGAGTACACAGAAAAACACAAGGGTGGAAGGGTGAAATACCAAAAACATCATATGTCCAGAACGCTAGAGACGCTGATGTCAGGACTCTGTTAATTGTGTATGCTAAAATATAAGGGTAACAAAAACTAATGGAAAGAAACAGAATGAACTCCCCCCCCTACAGTTGTACAAATGACAGTGATCAAAAAGTGAGAGACGATGAGCATTCCATCTCACAGAAGCAGGAGGAGAAAACAAGAACAGAAACAGCCCTTCATATATGAAAGCACAAAGTCAGAAGGGACACATTCACACCTAAAACATCCATGCTTTGTCTTCATTTAAAGGGTTTGCACATGAAATATATTTTGTGTTATATTTTAATATGTTAAAAATATGTTAAACATAATTAATGTGTTATATTTTGATTTATATGTGTATGAAAATTCTCATACAACTGCAAAGAGATATACAAGGATGCTCACATAACACTGTTGCTAACAGGAACAAAATATGGAAAATGGTCCAAGTAAATGAAAATGGATAACTATGTCCTGGAAGAATTTTATATAGCAAGCGACATAACTTACATCTAGAATTAAATATGCAGATAAGTATAGAAAACATAATAGTAAATGGGAAACAAATTATAAGACAACTTGATTAGTTACATAAGCCTTCAGTTGCCTCTTTTTCATCTTGGTGAATTCCTCTACCTGAGGCAATTAAAATGAAGCCCTGAGTATCTTGTCTTCTCTCACTTCAAGAGAAGCACCTTCTCTGCAAGCATCCTAGCATCTCTCCCTACCGCAACGAAATGTAAAACTTAACAATAATGAAAAGGCTGCTGCTCACCCCTCTGCCTTTCACCTCCCTGGAAAGGAAACTTCTGAGCCTCAGTTCCCAGTTTATAGATAGCAGACACCAGGATATGACGCAGGCTGATAGACAACACCGCCATGACCTTTGATGACATCTATGAACTGGAAACCGCCACTGGAACCTGTTCCTAATTAGATTTGTTTTTGTTTTTGTTTTGTTTTTTGAGGCAGGGTTTCTCTGGTAACAGTCCTGGAACTCGCTTGATAGATAAGGCTGGCTTTGAACTCACTGAGATCCTCCTGCCTCTGCCTCCCAAGTGCTGTGAAAAAAATGAAAGCTGTTGTTGATTTGCTGTCCTGGAAATGATTTTCTGCTCCTTGTGGCTAGTGTTGTCTGACTGAAACATGTAAGAGCATGGTGATGCCCTTCCCTCGGACTGGAGATGGAGAAATGTGAATAGATTATTCACAGGCACAGGATGCAGACATAGGCACACGAGGGAAAAGCTGGTTGAGAAACACCCACCCTGATTAGGATGGGACAATACAGGGAAGAAGGATTTTAGGAGATGGGAGGAGGGAACACGGAATAAGAGTGTGCTATTTTGTTTGTTTGTTTTTGTGTTTTTAAGCCCCATATGGGTGACAGATACCAGAATTATTTGATTAAGTATTTGAAAAGTTTCTTTTCTCTAGAACAAAAGAAACTTCTAGAGGGTTCGCTGTCACAGGTTCACTGTGTCTCATGGGAGGTGCTCAGTGGCCACCCCATATTGGATCCATTTCCTCTGCCAGGGCAGAGGACAGAACTGATGAACTAGGCTCTTTACCATTACAGTGTACAGTGTACAGTGTACAGACTGGATGTGCCCATGGCGCACTGCCCAAGAGAACAGAACACCAGGAAATCCCAGCATGCTGAGTAAAGATGCTGGGAAGCAAGGTCTCAAAACCTTCAACAAACAAACAAAAAACAGAACAGAAACAAACAAGAAACCCCAAGAATGTGAAGGAGAACCCTTGGTGATGGAACGGCAGAGTGAAGGCAGCTTGAAGAAGTCCCAGCTCATGGCCAACTCTCTGTAAGCCAGCCCAGAAGCCACGTTTTTGAAATCACATTTCTAAACTACTCACTCAGTCTGGCGTTTGGACAACAAGATAGCGACGTTGTTAGTAAGTTTTCTCACAACCTTATCTGTACGGGACATATATTTGCACGAGGAGTGCAGAAGGCATGAAATAAAAATAAAGCAGTCCTTCCCCACTCTATCTTGAGTCCTTCCCGACGTAAGCACTGGAAATAGTCTCATCGTTCTCTATATTTAATTATAACACAGTTTGGGTATAATTAGCAACTATGTAGTCTTTTTAAAAGAGTAAGAAGCATATATACATACACACATATTAGTATATTGCATTTTAATCTAATTTATATATTGGGTGCTTTTCCAAATGAGTTTCTAGACTGACTTCACTCATATACAGTTAATATATTTAAGGAACCAGTTCTGCTTAGATGGACATTTTGCTTATTTCAGTTCTTTATTATTATAAGCAATGTTGTAAAAAAATCTCCATATGACTCATCCCGCTCCCCTCCCCATATACAAGAAGAGCTACTTTCATTATATTTTAAATTACAGCATGAATTGGTTTTGATGGGTTTTTTTTTCCGGCTCCACTCTTTCGTAAGCCCTGGGCTATACCTTCACAGGACCGAACTCTCCGACATTCAACCTAGGAGGACCGCTTGTAGGCAACCTCGGAACTTTGAGAATTTTCCTCCCTTTTCCTGATATACTTCAGCATCCTGTTCTCATTGAAAGTATCCAGACTCCTCCTCTGAACAGCCAGCTCTCATCTATTCTCATCCCCAGCACTTCGGAGGATTTACTCTCTTGAGAAACTGAACTAATTGGTTCTAGACTAAAACGGACCCGGGGAAAGAAGTGGGGTACAGAACTAAATAATTGGGATGAAGTCAAAGTCTCTACTGAGAACCTCAGGTCCTTTACTCCAGAGTTCAAGAACGTTATCCCTCAACATACAGCTCCAATCGGAGGAACTGTCTGGGCAGACAGAATAGCTCACAGATGCTGTCTGGAGGCAGACCCCAAAACAGAGGTTTTCCAATTAGCTTACAAGCAATGTTCTCTCAGAATTTCCTCCCTTCCTGAACCATTTTAGGTTTCTTACACCTCTATCTTAAATATGGATGTTAATTAAGCCTCGGCTCTCTGGAGAAGTAAAAGGAAAACAGATAACAGAACAAAAAGCTGGGGCCGGCGGATAACCTGAACAAACACTACTTAAGGCACCAACATCATTTTTTGTGCTAATATTTTCGCAGACAAGAGGAGATACTGCATTCATGAAATGGGAATAGGAGAGTAGAGATAGAAACATTCAGAGAACAGCAAGAGGTCTCAGAAGCGCAGAACTAAACACAAAAATTTCAAACTTGGAACGTCTGTGTTGAGGAAGCTGCCTCTAAAGTACTTCAGTGGATAAATAGATGTTTAGGTAGATGT
This sequence comes from Microtus pennsylvanicus, assembly GCF_037038515.1. NCBI lineage: Eukaryota > Metazoa > Chordata > Mammalia > Rodentia > Cricetidae > Microtus > Microtus pennsylvanicus. The sequence continues at coordinate 28,564,234 of NC_134581.1, forward strand.
ATGGGACAAAGAAGTAGAAAAGATGAGACAAAGAGGTTGCATTGGCGGGCACAATGTTCTTATTAAGTGGATCCTATTAAAGTGAAGAAGAAAGATGAAACTGCCAGAGACTAGCGTGGGAAAACTCCTGGGGCTGGACGATGAGAGTTCCTATATTAAAGCTCCCACCAAATACAAAGCTCACAGAGTGGAGAAGAACTCTCCACTCATGCCAGGTTCCCTGGGTCCTTCAAACAGGAGACAGGGACCAACTTTACTGCTAACCAGACAAGCGGTGGAAAGCATGTAGCACTCACTCTCTGATGACAAGGAAATTTGCCTGGACAATTTCAAGGTGACCTTATTTCTAACCTAGCTCTGTAGTCAAAGGATCTTTCATTCACTAGTGGAAGACACAGTCACATTCACCATGTACTATTTAAAAATAATGGGGGGGGGTAGTGAACACAGCTCAGTGGCAGAGCACTTGCCTAGCCTTCGTGAGAGGCCTGGATTCAAATCCCCATACTGCAAAAAATTGTAATAATATAGGGCTGGAGGGATGTAATAATAGAGGGCTCAGGGGTTAAGAACTCTGGCTGCTCTTCCATAGGACCTGGGTTTGATTATCTGCTCCCATTTGGTGGCTCATGATCACCTATAACTCCAGTTCCAGGGAATCTAATTCCCTCTTGTAGCCTCCATGGGAGCTAGGCACACACATGTGGTACACAGACATACATACAGGTATAACAACCACCATACTTATTGTGGTACTTTGAATGTAATTGGCCCCCATAAGCTCTCAGGGAGAGGCATTACCAGGAGTGTGGCTTTGTTGGAGTAGGTGTGGCCTTGTTAGAGGAAGTGTGTCAATTTGGGGGAGGACTTTGGGCTTGAAGATCTCCTTTGCTCAAGCTTCACTCAATGCAACACTCAGACCACTTCCTGTTGTCTGTGGTCAGCTCCTTCTCCAGAACCATGTCTGCCTGTATGCCATCATGCTATACCATGATAATAATGAACTAAACCTCTGAAAATGTAAGCCACCCCAATTAAATGTCTTTCCTTTATAAGAATTGATATGGCCATGGTGTCTTTTCACAGCAACAGAAATCCTAAGTCACCTAAAATAATAAAATGATTAAAAAATAATGAACTGGGTGAGAAGGCTCAGTGAGTAACGATGCTTGCTGCCAAGTCTAATGACCTGAGGTTGACCTCTGGAATCCATATGGTGGAAAGAGAGAGCCAATTCCCACAAATCCTCTGTCCCACATGCTGGGTGTACATACATATATAAATAAGCAGATAGGAAAAACCCAAACATGCACAATCACTTCTAGAAAGCTACTAAACAATGTTCTCCTTGAAAATGTTCCATAAAATAGATGGAACAGGGTGGGGCATGACAAACAGGAAAATAGGAGAGAAAAGGAGCTCAGCACAAAATCAAGGTTCTCTTGCTCTCAGGAAAAAAAGTTCTGGTAGACAACGTACAAGAGAGTCTATGGAAATCCAGGTAAAGAGGAAGTCAGTGAAGAGTTAGAGTAATAAATTGCAAAGGGAGGGCATCAAGGAGGATTTGAAGATTTAGAGACAGTCAAATTCTTAGAAGAGACAGTTGGATAAAATACATGAAGAAGCAGGTTTGTCTGAGATAATGAGATGGAAGGGAGGGGGCGGGGTGACTAGCAGAGAGACTAGAGAGAGTCTCTAGTGGCCCAGCATGGGTGTTAGTGTTGCTGAGAAAGGGCCCAGAAAAATACACCAATTGCTAAGGAGATGGTGATGCGGACATGGAAACAGACTAGTTTAGAAGGGAGTGTCAGGCATATCTGAAAGAAGGAAGGAGAACAGTGCTACAGGAGAGATTCAGATAATAGAGGAAGAGAGGAGTCTGGGAAACAAGTGTACAAGGGAGTAAGCATCCAGGTGAAGACAGTGACTGCAGCAAAGGGGGACAGTTTCAGTAAAGCTGGAGTAAAGATTAGAAGACAAAGGAGTTCAGGCTAGGGCTGACTCTATGTTCATGATTAGTAGCTGATAGACATTTCTATCTAGGGTACACTGACCTCTGGGTGGGCACAGGAGCTTAAGGAATATAAGACAGGTATAAACCATGTTACAGGCAAGAACACCTCACACAGAGAGAGCCTTTCTTTGATCCCTACCTATTTGCTTCCCTCAAAATGCAATATCACCCAATAAAATGACTCAGTCACAGAGAACAACTAGCTTATAAAAAATGTAATAAATAAAATGACTCAGGATGGATTGCAAAAAAATGAGCTGTTTTCACCAACAGGCAGTTTGGGTCCCCTTTCATTCTATGTTCTTTTAGAGATTTTTTTGTCCATTTCCAGAATATTTCCTCTTTCAAGACTTTTCTCCCCTTATGCATAAATTTCTATTTCCACTAATTATTGCTATACCTGTTTGTAAAAGTAAAATTTTAACAACAAGGACAAAAAATCTCCACAATAAAAATCCAACTACACCTGACAAAGGATGGCTGGCTTCCCATGCTTTGACACTGTGGTAAGTCAGAGTCTCTGTGTCAGGTCAGTGCATCATGTGAGTACACAGTTCAAGGCCACACACAGTGTGGCCTGCGGATCTCTGAGTGGGCGGCACATCCTGGGGTCTCATGCAGCTCCTTTTGTTTGTCAGAATTGGGAGTTTTCTTCCACAGCACATACACTGTTTGTGCTTAGTGGTAGAAATTGCAGAAGAAAAATATTAAACTGCGTTGGATTTTTTTGGTCATTTTTGACACTTTCCCTTAATTTGCAAAGTTTGAGTTGATTCTTAGTCAAATACATCCTCTCTACTGTTGGCTGGCTCGGTGCTCTTCTGTCACTGGTACAAGGGGTGGAATCATGTTGTCATGAAGGAGCATTCTTTGGAAGTGAGGTGCTGCCCTTAGCCAATCCTTTAAAAAGATTTTAAACTATCTCAATAACTACACAATAATTATCAGAATCTTCAGCCAGTAAATGTTAAGTTGCTTTTTTTTTCGAATAATGTAGGTTTTTGAACATTTAGTCATTTAGTTCTCTGTATACCCAGAGTGGTGGATGTTCAAAAAAGAGAACACAGTATTGCTATTATATAACCTTTCTGTGGCACTGCAGAAATCAGTAACAAGGCAGAGGGGCACAGAAAATAAAACTCCAGAATGAAATACTTGTTTATGGGGAAAACTACCACTGGGTCATTTTTTTTTTTTTAACAGCCAGATGGTCTCCAAAGACGTCATCTGTTAAACCCTGTTCGTGAGATGGACTAGAAGCGCTGTGGAGCCCTGGAACTTGAGTGAGAACATGTGGCCTGGGCTAATTCCGAGTGGATCTTGGTGGAAGATGATCCCTAAGTCAGCACAGAGCAACTGGACTCTTTGAAGTGATAGTGTGGGTCTGCCCTCAATACTTGATGTTTGGTGTATAAAATGTAGACAGGGAGAGTGGACTCGGTTACAGGATCTTATAGTGATCCCAGTCCTGAGCTTAGACAGCATAGCCACTGGTGCTAGAGAAGAGAGGAGGAGAGGGGAGGAAAGGGGAGGAAAGAGAAGGGAAGGGGAGGGGAGAAGAGGGAGAAGGATTCTGATAGAACAGAAGCAACAACTTTGCATTTTCTGCTTGTTTCAATGTCTGGAACCCTGAACCTACATGATTTGTATAAGTCCAGCTATTTCAGTAGACTCCCCTCCACACAGTAGACCCAAACCCTGCAGTCTTTTGTTCTCAGCCTCTCCTTTATGGGGAGTATCTTCGGTGAATGAGCAAAGCCATCCCAGCTGAAGGCTCATTGCTCTTCAGGGGTCCCTCATGCTCCTACAGTTGCAAGAGGCACCTGGGTGCCCCTATGACAGTGTGAACTTAACTGGAGGCACAGGTAGTAACTGCTTCCTGAGGCTAGGCAAGGCTCTTCAGCAGAACTGTGTGTATTTAGCCAGCCTCCATCTCGTAGATCCCCTAATCAGACCTCACCAGCAACTAGTCTGTCAATTTGAAGTGACGGGCACAGGAAACCCCCTGCTGACTTGCACCAAGATGCGGATTCATACACCCCCGGGGTGAATTCTGCGAAGCCTGGCGCAGAAATGTTCTAGGTTGCTTATAGAAGAGACTCCTGTGATTCTGATTTGAATATTAAACATAAACAAAAGGAATTACTTTAAACACAACTTACTTAAAGAAGTCCCTTAGAAACTTGAAGCACACGAGGAAGTCCAAATTGGACCAATATGGATTTTTTTTCTAATGTAGAAAAAGAGGAAAAGTAGCACAGCAGGCCCTGAAATATGTGACAAACAATTTGGAACCAGCGGTGACAATTACAAGAGCATCCCGATAACATACTGCCTGCATTCTTGTCTCTGTTTGATTCCTTGACTCCAGGAAATATTGAAAAGATACAAAATATGCTCTCATGTAGCTGCTTTTAGTGTGATCAATCACTTCTCTTTGTGTTTGCTGTGCTGTGGTTAGGATCCTGTGATTAATATCTCACCCAAAGGGAGTGGAGATATATTCCCTATATTTATAAAAATGGTCTTAAAATAGAAAAATCTGGAAAAAGGTATTCCAAACATCAATAGCAAGTGGTTAAAGTTTTTGAAAGTGATAGTTGTTAACCCACTGAAAATAAAATTCAATGCAAAATCCTATAGAATTATTTTTTAAGTTAATTTTAATTTTAGTATAGAAAGGGCCCTCACTGAGTCTTCAAAATACTGTGATTTTCAAATTTTATAATCCAATCTTAGAACCAAAAAGTATTTTACCAGTACTGTTTACTATCACAGCATTTAAGGTATGTGATATATTAAATATAAAAATTATCAGAAACCTATATGGGGAGGGATGAATAACCTTTTGAGAAAACCACATAGAAACATATTATTGTAGAAACTTTCTAAACTTAAAAGAAGTTTAAATAGAGTTAATATTCTCCTCTTCAAGGTTCAGAGACGGTCGTGAAAGAGAAGGCAGGAGGTTTGCAAGAGCCAGAGGTGGTGGATAACTTCAAAAAACCATGTTTTCAGGACACAACAGGTCAGATGCACAGGTGAACTTGTAGCAAATATGACAGCATGCACAAGCCGCATGGAAAGCTGAGGCCAGACAAACTCTCACCATAGCTGGGGAGGTGGACACGGAGTCCATCACTAACTGAGAAGATTTTGTCATTTGGCATCTTCAGGGAGAGACAGAGGCAGTTTTCTTTTATGGTATGAATATTGACTACCCACTCCAGGGCAGGTACCATACCCAAAGGTAGTTAGTCGACACAAATTTGAGTCTATGGAGAGGGAATGAGAGAGAAAGGCAGAGGGAACAAACTTAGGCAGGCAGGAAGGTGCTCAAAATACAAAAATATTAAAAACAAATTATCTGGAACCTATTTACATATGAGGTATGATGGCAGAATTAATGTCCTTTCTTTTCTTTGTTTAAATAATTGGCCACCTAAATGTCCACTTTTACATATTTCCTCTTTCATGGTATAACTGTCGTATTGCTTATATACTTGTAATACATGTACATACATGTCCAGTGATATAAATCTCTTGTTTCTGCATGTTCCATGATGTTCAGTTGACCACACTGGTTTATTTTCTATACTGGTATCCCGTTCCAATAATTATAGGAATTGCATTATTTCATTCTTAATTGTAAGAATTTCTAGACAATGTAATTCATTTATTCTTCTTTATGAAATTTAAATAATACAATACAATTCTAGGAATCATGGCTTTATTATTTTCATGCAGATTATATTACATTTTAAAATTAATCTAAGGTTAATATTCAGGAGGATGCCTATAAGTTTTTCTTTGGGTTCTCCTTATTTAGCTTCTCTAGGATCACTAATTATAAGCTCAATGTCCTTGGTTTATGGCTAGAAACCAAATATGAGTGAGTACATCCCATGTTCCTCTTTTTGGGTCTGGCTTACCTCACTCAGGATAGTGTTTTCTATTTCCATCCATTTGTATGCAAAATTCATGAAGTCCTTGTTTTTTATTGCTGAGTAGTACTCTAATATGTATAAATTCCATACTTTCTTCATCCATTCTTCCATTGAAGGGCATCTAGGTTGTTTCCAGGTTCTGGCTATCACAAACAATGCTGCTATGAAGCGATGAAAGGAGACAGAGACAGAGACCCAAATTGGAGCACAGGACTGAAATCTCAAGGTCCAAATCAGGAGCAGAAGGAGAGAGAGCACGAGCATGGAACTCAGGACCGCGAGGGGTGCACCCACACATTGAGACAATGGGGATGTTCTATTGGGAACTCACCAAGGCCAGCTGGCCTGGGTCTGGAAAAGCCTGGGATAAAACCGGACTCTCTGAACATAGCGGACAATGAGGACTACTGAGAACTCAAGAACAATGGCAATGGGTTTCTGATCCTACTGCACGCACTGGCTTTGTGGGAGCCTAGGCAGTTTGGATGCTCAACTTACTAGACCTGGATGGAGGTGGGGGTTCCTTGGACTTCCCACAGGACAGGGAACCCTGATTGCTTTTCAGGCTGGGGGGAGACTTAATTGGGGGAGGGGGAGGGAAATGGGAGGCGGTGGCGGGGAAGAGACAGAAATCTTTAATAAATAAATAAATTAAAAAAAAAGAAAATTCGGAATTACTACAAAAAAAAAATAAAATAAAATTAATCTAAGGAAGCTGTGGTTTGAACAGGACCCCAAGATCCACATATTGAAAACTTGATCACCAATACAACAGTGTTAAGAGGTGGATGCTCATGAAGAGTTACTCAGGAAACCTCCGCCTTCATGGGTGGACTAATGGTATTATCCCAAGAGTGGGAAACTTGTCATGAGCACACTTGTTATAAAAGTGAATTTGGCTCTTTCTTGGCCTTCCATCTTCTACCATGGGATGATGCAGTATGAAGACCCTCACAGATGACAACTACCTTCCTTCCTTCTTCCTTCCTTCCTTCTTTCCTTCCTTCCTTCCTTCCTTCCTTCCTTCCTTCCTTCCTTCCTTCCTTCCTTCCTTCCTTCCTTTCTTCCCTTTGTTCTTTCATTCTTTCTTTCTTTAAAGCCCAGGACAACCTGCCTATATTTGGTGCTTCTCCCAATGGGCTGGGCTTTCCTATGTCAATTATAAGACAATCCTACATAGACATTCCCATAGTCTGATCTAGGCAGTTTTTCAATTGAAGCTTTTCCTCTCTGATGCTTCTAAGCTGCGTCAAGTTGAAAACTAAGGCTTACCAGGACAAGTACTCTGTTATAGCTACAGAAACCACGTGAACCACATAGGAGAACTGGATTTTGGATATTGAGTGTTCCCATCCAAGAACATAACACACTTCTCATCTTCTCAAGTTTTCTAATGTCTTCTCTAGGCTGTGCACACCATTTCTGTGCTTTTAATTAGCTTTCTGCTTGGTAGGAGCACTTGGTCATTATTTTGAACCTTGGTCCTTTTCTTTGTCTTCTGAGAGTCCTGACCAAAGCAAGTGATGAAGAGATCATTTATGAGGGTTAAGGCTAGTGGCTCCTCTTTATTTGAACACTAGGTCCATCATTGATCTCTTTCCCCTCCCATCCTCACTATGCATCATCTTCAGGCCACGGATCAGGTCCTGTGCTGTCTTCTAACACAATCACTTCTGTGTCTTTCTTCTAATGAGCCACAACACCTATTCAGAGACAGCTCCCACTCCGGAGGAAACAGACAGTGAAAAGCTCCCCTTTGACTTCATGGTCCTCCAAGAGACAACATAGTACACATTACTGAGTACCTAATAAAGGAGAAGAAATTGCTCTCTGGGTGTGCTGTAATTGGATCATGTTTTTGTTCTCATGGTATTCAATAAGCATCCAGGAAGACCTTGGCTTTTCTTTTTATTAGTGTAAGAAAGCTATAAACCATGGTTAGGACATTAGAAATTTTCCACTGCCAAGAAGGATGGTAGAACTCTCAATTCACATTCCACAGTAATACAAATCTTTTGTGTGTCAGGAGGGGCGCTTGGCATTCTCTCAGACTCTATCTTGCTTTGATTTACAAGAGACAATCATGAGCTTAGAAAATGGAAGCTCAAAGAAGGTTAAAGAAGCTTATGTCCGTGTATTAAAATGACCATGGGAGATAATGGAGTGGTCCTTCAGACATTTCAGGCTCAGCAGGAAGTGGGGCTAGGCTCCAGGAGGAGGGAAGCTCAAATGTGCCTCTGGATTGAAGACCAGTTTGGCTGGTGTGTCCCCAGCTCTTGCTGTGACATAGGAGCTCCTTGTCAGGAAGACTCCAAAATCATGATGCTGCAAAGCCAGAAGGCCAAGGGAAAGTTGTTGGCAGATAGCTGAGCTGCTATTGTTGTCTAGACGGGGAAACAGAAGAGATTCCCTTGATAAAATCTAATAGGAATGCTTCTAGCAAAGTCACATTGGTGACAGGGACACTGTTGCCCTCCTGTCCTTCTGTGTACACAGAAGGCATAATACTCTTTGATGTCAGCTGGATGCTGCTGTTAGCAACAGAGCAAAGTCACCCAGGCCCACCTCACTATGCCTGGCAGAGCCAGAAGCCTCTAAACTTCTGGTCTCTGGTACACTGCATATCTGTTGGCTGCTGTACTGCAAGTGATGATAGTCATCACCATTGGATGCAAGAATCTAGTGGCTATCACATTATCATTGGCTCAGATGCAGCTCTTTTGAATCTTAAAATAAGATGAAGCCTTACAAAAACAGATGAACACACTTTCAAGTGAAACTCTTGATCACTTACTAAGACTGCATACAGGTATGAGAAAGGGAGTCAGAGCATCCCAACCACTGAGAATGGTTCTTAGCATCAGCCTTCCTGGTCTGTTTTTTGTCCCTGGCTGGATCCGGTATAGACCACTGCATGCTTCAGCTACCTATTCTGGGAGAACACTGCAGAGCAAGCTGCTGGAATGTCTCCAATTACAAGACTCATCTTTGATGTCAGTTAGTAAGAAATGGAGAAAGTACCCACTCCATGCTGATTGACTAGATCCATCCAATGACACAATAATCCAAATGCAATAATAACAATGATGATAATAATAAAAGTGATAGTAGTAGTAGCAGTAGCAAATGTAGCAGGACCATTTGTTGAGCTATCTATCTATCTATCTATCTATCTATCTATCTATCTATCTATCTATCTATAAGACAGGGTTCTTTGCGTAGCCCTGGCTATCCCTTGAACTCACTCCATAGACCAGGTTGGCCTTGAATTTATAGAGATCTGCCTGCCTTTCCTCCTGAATTCTGGGATTAAAAGTTTGTGCCACCACTTCTTGGTCATTTGTTGAGTTTTTATCATGTGTTAGTTGGATGTTTTAAATAATTTACCATACTGACTTACAGCAACTGTGTGGGCTCATTCAGAAGGAAAGCAGGTATCTGGGAGATTCAGTACTTTTTCTCAGGCTGCATACTGATAGAGGCAGAGGAGAAGTTCATCTTCATCCAACCAATTGGGAATCTGAGATCTTTTCAATACAGTAATCTATTTTCACCCACTTCTATCATCTGCATACTTCTAAAATGTTTAGAGAAGCTTAGTTACCTAACATTATAGCATAAACCCCAGAAAGAGCAAATATAGAGTTTGAATGCTACCAAATGTACAAAAAACTAGAACTAAAATTCAAGGAGGAGATATAAAAAACATTTTTCAGAACTCGGAGGATTGAATACAAAACTTTGTATAGCTAGGCAAGTTCCCTGCCTTTGAGCTACATTCATAGTGAAGAAACATATTTCTTAAAATATCCCCCAAAATCGAAACAATTCTACATAAGCCTCTGAATCCAAGACTCTGGAGACAATGAGCGATGCCGCTAAAATTCTCTCTACCCTTGGCAATCTTTAATGTTGGAACTGGGTGTTGGCGTCAGAAAGATTCTCTCTGTGGTTGGTACAGAATGCCATTTCTCAGAGAATTATGGGAATAGAAGAGACCTTTACAGACCATAAGACCACACGAGTTAACAAATACAGAGTCAAGTAGCTGAAATGTAGAATGTGTGCCTAACACTGAAGAGGACACAGGCTCAGTTACGAGAGATGCAACAGTCCCACCCCGAAAGCTCCAGAGTTGACCCAGCCAAGTGTTAGCCATTGACAAAGCTTAACACAGACCTCACTCTTCCTAACTCTTGATTTAGGACAGTTTGAAAACCTCTTAGGATATCCCTAGGATGTTCAGTGACACCTTCTAGAAGATCCTATGGCTATGGATAGCAAAAAGAAATATATACTATTAAAAGAAAACATAGTGGAGATACTTCAAGATGTAGAGATGGATAAAGTCCTTTCAGTGAAGATTCCCAATGCACAGTAGACTAAAGCTGAACTAGACAAGTGGGATTATGTCAAACTCTGTCACACAGCTTCATGGCAATGGGACCAATCAACGCAGTGAAGAGACAACCTGAAAAATGAGAGAAAAGGTTTGCAAACTACTCATGTCACTGGGGGTCAGCAAGCAGAATATGTTAGGAACTCGAACACTTAGCAACAAAACCTTAGATAATCCAGTTTGAAAATAGACAAAAGGCCTAGCTACACAGGACAGTCCTAAAAAGAAGTTATAATACAAATGGCCAACCAGTCTGTGAAAACCACTTCAGGAACACCAGTCATCAGAAATGCAAACATAATGACTACAAGATACAATCTTGCTACTAGGTCAGCTGATAACAAAAGATAGCAAGTGTGGGTGAAACAGAGAGCGAAGCAAAGCTTTGGTGAGAATGCCAGTTAGTAAAACCATCATGGGGAGAAGTATGGAGAATAGTCCAAAAATTAAAACCAGAACAATTACAGGAGCCAGTAGTCCCACACTGGGGTGTGTGCAGAGGGTTCCAAATTTCTGCACACTGTGGTATTCCTCACAGTAGCCAGGATGAGGATCCAACCAAATATCAGTAGGTGAAGAGATAAAGGAAAGGTAGAGCTGCACATACTGGAGTATTATTTGCTTCTAAAACAGATAAAATCTTGTCATTTATGGTAACGTGACTAGACTGAGTAGACAAAGAAAGCCAGAGGGGACATGAGCTCCTTCCTCTGTGGAACCTGCGTGAGACAGCAGGAAGAAATGGAAAGTGGAATAGTGACGAACCAGGAACCACGGGAGATAGGGGAGAAGGAGGAGAAAGGGTTTGATAATGTTACGGTGGATCTGAGGAGTCAATTTGATGTTTATTGCACAGTTTGGTAATAACGACAGTTAGTGGATTGTGTAAAAGAGTGGATCCTGAGCATTTCACCAGAAAAAAAAAGATAATTGTTTGATGTGACAGATATGCTAATTACCATGATTTGGTCAGCATATAATGTATACATCATCCGCACAGCGTGTTTATTACACAGTAAGAGGTATAATTATGAAAAGTTATAATTATCTAAATGTATGCAATTATTACGTGTCCATTAAAATATTCGAGCTGGGTATAGTAGGCCCTACCTGTAATCTTGGTATTCTGAAAGCAGGGAGGATTGCTGTAAGTTGAGGCTAGCCTGAGCTACACACAGAGTGAGTTCAAGGCCAGCCTGGGTGACACAAAACCTCTCGCCCCATCTTTCTACACACAAAGCAAAAAATCTTGAGGTTGATATTAAATTAGATGATGTTCATCACCTCTTTTTGCTCAGTTAATTTGATTTTAGTCAAGGGCCTGCCAAAGAGATGGTCAGAGGCAGAAAAGTCCACAGTAGATAGAACAGTGGGGACAGAACCCTCAGGGTAACACAGGAAGAGCCATCTACCAGACAGACTTCATAAAGGTCTGGCACAGCTTCTAAGATAGGTATTTCTGGGTTCTAGCCCAGAAAAGAGTCAGTCGAATGACTGAGAAATTTTATGTAAAAAAAGTATTTCTGCCACTGTGAATAGTCTTGTTATAAGCCTGACATCCCTTAGTGTGATAAGGCAGAAATCAGCAGAGGGAACCCAGTCAATAGGAGTAGGCCTGTTGCTCCATTGCTCATAAATATCCTCCTTCTACTGGAACACATCCCTGCTAATTCATTCACCCAGTGGGCATGCCTAATTTTATACCACCAGCACAGAGAAAAAGATTCACAGCAGCAGCATGGCCCATGTAGCCAGTTTCAACAAAACGCTTGCTTGACCCTGGAGTAGAGCATAGAGACGGAGGGCAGGCTGTTCAGAAGCTCCAGGCTCCTCTGATCATCTGCCTTCATTAGGCCTGTTCATTCTCCTTTTATTTGTTTGTGAAAAAGAAAACAAAGTATTTTCAACATTTTAACATCAGGGTTTAACATCACATTTAAAAAAAAGGAGATTGCTATCTTTCTTGAAAATTCAGATCTATCAGTTTTGGCTCTATTTTCTGCATGGCAGTAACTAGACAGAATTCAGAAACATCAGCCACCTTTATATATATATTAAATGTAGACAATCTGAGTCTCTCTGAAGTCCATCTTACCCAACCTGGCTCTACGGGCCAGAGTTCAAAGCAGAGGTAGTTCAGTGAGGGGTCAGGGCACCTAGCTGAGGAGCCGAGCCTTACTCCTAAGGTTTCCAGAGGCACTATAGGGTTTGAAGCAGGGCACTGACCAACAAGAGTGGCTTTTGTTGAACGGGACTCTGAGAGTCGCATAAAGAACACACACAAGGGAACAGAGAACTAAGGGTGTGAGGCCAGTTAAGACTTCTTTTGAAGAAATCCAAAATGAATTGGCAAAGGCCTTTAAATGAAGTCATATGGAAGGTGACAAGATGATTCCTGAAACATTTGTAGATGGCTGAGCAAAAAGCAGGGACTGAGATTCAAGTAGATCTTGAAATAATGGAATGGTTGGAGGAAGGGCATTTCTCTGTTGCAAGGAGAGGCTGCTTGTTCATCCTGGCTACCCAGCTAGCTAGCTTAGCCCCAAAATAACCATACAGAAACTGTATTAATTAAATCACTGCTTGGCCCATTAGCTCTAGTTTCTTAATGGCTAATTCTTACATCTTAATTTAACCCATTTCTATTAACGTATATATCACCACGTGGCAGTGACTTACCAGGTCAGCAAAATTCCCAGTGTTTGTCTCTGGCAATCTGTTGTGTCTCTCCAGCTTGGCCTAAGTTCTGCCTTATTAGGCCAAGGCAGTTTCTTTATTCATTAACCAATACAAGCAACACATAGAAAGAAGGACCTCCTACACCATTTCCTAACCCTCACTAGAACACCCTCAACAGAGTCCTGAGATCAGTATGACTATGCTTAACATACCTTACTGATGCCGGGCAGTGGTGGTGCAGGCGTTTAATCCCAGCACTCGGGAGGCAGAGGCAGGCGGATCTCTATGAGTTCGAGACCAGCCTGGTCTACAAGAGCTAGTTCCAGGACAGGCTCCAAAACCACAGAGAAACCCTGTCTCGAAAAACCAAAAAAAAAAAAAACAAAAAAAAAACATACCTTACTGACTTATTTTCACATCAGGGATGTAGAAGTAGAGGTAAAGCATTGAAGCCCTTTGAAGAGACTTCCTTAGACCAGCAGTCATAGCCTTTGGTAACGGGTGGGGGGGGACCTCAAAAACTCTGAAGGGAGAAAGAACTTGTCAGGAGCCTTGGGGTCCAATATAGACTCCATGTTTTAAAATTCTGGTAGATACAGATAACCACCACACTCTACAGGGATTGGATATTGTGCTGAACTTTCACATTTGCCCCCCAAACCACACTGGGTCCTGATGGTAGGTAGGAGAGGGACCATGTGGGGCCAGCCTGGCCCTGATACAGAATACCTTGCATTCTTCTTAGACTCCCTATGTGCAGTGCAGCCAAGTCATTTCTTAGCTGCTAAAAAGACCCTCTGAGCCTTCTAGTACATTCTCCACAGCGGGAAGGCTCAGCTCCCTCTCAAAATTGAAATCCCATGTTCACTTGCGAATATAGAGATAATCTCAAAACAGCTATTTATTTGAAAAGAGGAAAAAGCAAGTAGATAGAATCTCCTATAGGTTTCAGTCCAGTGGTTTTCAAGTGGAGAATGAAAGACACAGAAGGTTTAGCTCATTTCTCCAAGGAGAAGAGAAAAGGAGCATCACACCAGAGGACTGAAGTCATGCTGCCAGCATGGGAGATGGAGTGGTCTCTCAATGAATTTCATTATGACAATGAAAAGAATCTCCCAGAACACAAAGATCCCCCACAACAACTCATCAGCAATCACCTAACTCATGCATGGGCACTGAAAAGGCAATTTTCCAAGCCCTGTACTTCATTAACAATGGAGACTGGAGTTGGAGGATACCCACAAGAAGTAACTAAGACAAGGTGGGAGACAAAGAGGTTAAAAGGGAACCCTGGGACATACTGACTCCACGAGATCACATAACTTCTGGAGCAAGGTAACAAACAGTGCTCAGTTTGGGAGAAAACTTGTAATGAATAGTTCAATTTTGTATATAGGAGAAAGAAAAGAAAATGCATTTACATAGAATAATTATTATTTAGAAAGGGTGCTTACTCGACACAAACTACAACCATTATACTTCTCCGATGAAAATAGGTTTTTCAAATTTTGCGGAAATTTACAATTTATGCATAATGCACGTACATTTTCCAAGCACAACAGCTAAGCACCCCCATTTTTACAGAGGCTTTCTCCTTCAGTTCAGTGTGCATGCGAAAAGTCTCGCCATGCCCTAGATAAAAATTCATCTCATGATGTTGGGCTGTGTCACTCCCAAGGGAAGGCACATAAATCTTCATTTTACCAGGACAATAGCTTTGTATAAGAGGATAAACTAGTCCCCCTTAATCTCCACTTCTTTCCAGCTGACAACAGAGAGATGCACATGTCTGGAAATTTTGGAATATACTGAGTTTTAAAAAACACTTCTAAATATGGCCTTGTCTTTTTTAGTATCTCAGCTGGTTCTGATATCCCAATGTAAGAGGCCAAATAAATCAATATCAGATATCTTATAGTTATCGAAAAGCTAATCTCATTAATCTTTCTCCAAAGCTCCATAAAAGTGTGTTTTGCTGGACATTAGATAGACCATGTTAGTTGTCTAGGATTGATAGGAAGTAACCTAGGCTAAGTATCATCCCTGGTGGCTTTGGCCCATTATCTTCTCACTGATACTGATACGAGCTTCATATTAGCCTTAACCAAGGAATTCCCTATCCCTGATGGCTCCTGTCTCGGAGTCATGCTGTGGTGATGTGTGATGCCCTTCTGTATGCTGTGAATATGTTTTTATTATCAAACTGGCTAATAAAGAAGCTGATTCAGGCAAGAGCCAGGTAAAAAGAGCCAGGTGGGAAACCCAAGCAAAGATAAAGGAAAAAAGAAGGCAGAGTCAGGGAGAACCAAGGTGTGAGGTAACAAGTTTCAAGCTTCATGGTAAAAGAAAAAATAACAGAAATGGGTTAATTTAAGTTGTAAGAGCTAGTTAATAATAAGCATGAGCTAACTGGTCAAACAGTTTGCAATTAATATTAAGCCTTGGTTATTCAGGAACTGATAAGTGAGAGAGAAACCTCCAGTTACACTGGTTCTTGTGTTCATCTGTAGGCAGTTCATCTCCTCACGTGGAAACTCTTTGATTTCTTTTGATATTTATTCTATTTATTACACTTAAATATAGCAAAGACCTTCCAGTTTCTAGGCAAGGATTTGAACAAGCCTTCCTCAGTGCAAGGTTTCTCATCTAAGTAGGAGTATGAAGTATAAAAAGCATAATAATTTAGGGAGATAGAAATAGCTGATATAAATTGCTCTCAGAACATACAGTAAATAGACAATAATAAACATCAATGGGGATGTGCTCTGATAGGCCAGTGGAGTAACATGGCTGACTAGAACCTAGCAGTAGAGAGGCCAAAGGCAAGGCTATAAGCACAGCAAGAAGTGGGGTGCCCAGCACAATTCCCAGGAAGACTTCAGTGACATCCCAGAGGACTGTTACAGAGCTTGTAACTATTCTTTGAAAATGGAAAAACACAAATGGGAGAATAAATTATCCCACACCAGGAGGAATGAGTTTAGCAAGTCACTGCTATATTCAGAAAGCTGTAGGGGGGCGGGGGGTTGGGGAAGCCCTGGAGCTTGCTGCCCTTGCTTTAGAGAACAGTGGCCAGGAGCTGGTGCAGATGCTCCATCCTAGTACACACAGCACATCATGCTGTAACGAACGGAGGGACAGGTTCCTGCTTGATGTCACTAATCAGTATGAAAGAGAGAACAGCAGCACAGGCATGCCTGGGCCACCGCCCCACCCTGAGCATGAGGATCAGCAATATTTGCACTTTTCCATGGGGAGAACCATTGTTGTCAGCACAAACACACTGCCCTCCATTCAGTCATAGTTACAAGGGGCAAAGGACTCGTCACTGGTGAAGTCAGAAGAGGTCATCCTGTAGGATGCTTTGTCAGGTAAGAGAGCCGGACTCTGCAGAACTCAATGGCAGCTGGTACCCAAACTGGCCCCCAGATCTCACTGCTTCTTTTTATTGTTAGTTTCTATGCTATGGTATGAAATCCATTCTCACTTGTCTAAGTTCCCTGTAAATACATTTAGTTTGAAGGGATTACTTGTAGAAAAATCTATATGCAATGGAAACCAACAAAAATGATTGATAAAATACAGAGCCAGTTGTATATGTGTGACATTTGCCCATGCCTGTGTATGTGCACAAAATCCCAATCTTGTAAATAATTTCTTTAAATGTAACTCAGTTATGTTCTTTTCTTTTGCCAAAATAAATAAATAAACCAGACACAGAAATCATCAACAGAAAAAAAACCCTGCATTCTTCTTGTTTGATTACTTTAAGTCTCGGGGTAAATTCAAAGCCCCTTCCTGCGTTCCTCTGCATGTAGGAGGCTACAGCTTTGATGACAGCTCAAAGGAAAGGAGGAGATAGTCTTTAAATGTAACTGACTGCACTGAGTCACAACACGAGGGGAAACACTGAAGAAATCACTGATCTGTCCACTCCAGTCACTGATCAATTAGTGTGAAATAATTAATTATGGTGACAGTGCATCTGCTCTCCAAAGTCCTCACTCAGCACACACAGACTAAAGAAGCACCAGTTAACAAAAGCCAGTGCTCCAGGGGAGGGGGAAACGCTGAGGAGTTGGGCAACGAACAGCAAAGGAGTCAGGGAGAAACGTCTCTCTGTACCTAGCTGTATGTCTATAGGACCACCTGAAGATGCTGAGATGGAGAAGCTGTGAAATCACTCTCAGGAAGGTAATGAAAGACCATCCAAACACACCATTTTATATCCTTAGATGCTAATATGTGAGTCAATGAGGAAAAAAAAGAGGTGTGGGGTTTGGTTGAATTCAGCAGCCATTTCTTCTCAAGTTGGTCAAGGGGTGGAGGGACAAAAGGAAAAAACGGACAACCTTTTGTTATTCTTTCCAATACTCATCTTTGGGTCATTCATCAGTAAATTACCTTTCTGGGGATTTAAGACACATTGATATAAGCGCTCGAGGGAATCAACTTACGTGATGGAAAAAGTAGAACTCAGAGAAACAACAGAAGGACTGGCCACCTGTCTGGTCTGCTGCGTCCCAAGGACAGCAGAGGGGCTCTGGATGTGACCATGGCTGACAAGGTGGCATTCTCCAGTTTTGTCATGTGGCTCTCTCCTGAGAAGTTCAGGAAGTCACAAGCACATCACACACCAGTCATGCCCTTAACATGTTAGTTTGCCAAGTTTTTTAGAAGCAGATTTATTTTATTTTTAATTACAGATGTGTGATGTGTGCATGGGGTATGTGCATGTGGGCGCAAGTGGCCTTGGGTCCCAGAGGCATGAGGTAACCCGGATATGGGTGCCAGGAACTAAACTCAAGTCCTCTGCAAAAGCATTATGAGACCGTAATCACTGAGCTATCTCTCTGGCCCTGAGAAGTGACTCTTGTCGAGACAAATGCCAACCAGTTCCTTTGTCCTATATTTATTTAGTAATCGTGTGGGTGTAGATGTGTGTGAACATGCTGTGGAGCACAGCAGTCACAGGACAACTTGTAAGAACTGGTTCTCTCCTTCCACCATGTGGGTTCCAGGGTTTACACCCATTGCCAGGCTTGACAGCTCAGGCCATGCTCTAACCACACGTCCACCTCACCAGCCCCACAGTTCTTTTTATAATAGAAGCTAAGGTAGAGTCTCTATGCCTGTTTTTTTAAATTAACACTGACTTACTAATGGTATAGCTTAAGGGGAAAATCGATAAGGTCCCAGGTTGTGTTTATCAAAAGTAGAATTAGGATTTATAGCACATTAAAAAAAATTTCCCCTTCAAACATTAAGAAATTCAATATACTTGCGTACTTTCTAAACCACTCAAATTGTGTTCAAAGAATCTGGCTATTAATGATTAAATGTCATATAAAATATTATGATGATACAGTAATTAATAATTCAAAAGACCCTCTAATACACATGTACTCTCTCTAGCCTGCTGATCTTTTATGAATCTTGATGTTTTATTCTACATTTTATTTACTTTTCAGGCCCATATCAGCTGCTCACCTGACAGACTTGCCATGTTTCCCAGGAGTTCAACCATTAATAAAAATATTAAACAGAATAAGTTTTTGAGCAGAACTCACTGTTAAGCTACTAGAAGTACTGGAACTTATTGCTACACAAATCAATATGCAATTACTTAATTTTGCTTGCATCGAGCTCTAAATTCTCTGTATTAATCCACAAGTTTCTGATGAGAGGCCAAGCATCTTGTGTAAATCCACACACAATTTCATAGGGATTAAAAATAATCCCTGCATTTGGCTCAAAAACTTTAATTCACTTTTGAAAGCAGAAACCAACTTGTTCAGTGGAGAGCGGCAGGGACAGCGAGTGCGGCCAGAGACCGCAGAGTGCGCATGGGGATTTGTAGAAGAGAAAACAGTTCGTTCTGGATAGTTTAACATTTTTCTTTCTTTCTTTCTTTCTTTCTTTCTTTCTTTCTTTCTTTCTTTCTTTCTTTCTTTCTTTCTTTTTTAATATCTAAAGCGTTTTCCTATCAGAGAAGAAATTCTTGCTTAACTTAAAGTCAGGTGCTTGGATGCCACCAGAGTTGGATGGGTCATGTTGGGCCAACGTCACTCTTGTACTTCTGCAATTGGCATGAGAGCATATTTCTGCCACTGGACCAACTCAACTGTCTCAGGCAGATGAAACTCTGGGAACAACAGTAGGCCCTGTGCTTGGGCTAAGGGGAAAGATGGGAGCTTTTTAACACCAGGTAACTATTGTCAGGCAAAATCTGCATACTCTCTCCCAATCTTACTGCATTTGCTAGTTTTTTAAAAATGAAGCCAGAAATCTGGATTTTTATGTTGTCTTTATTTTAAATTTGGGCAACAACTTTAAAATTTTCTTAAATACCCTGTCACTCAATACTGGGAAGCCTCCTCCACAAAATACCAGTTCAGTGACTTAAAAAGACTGGGGAACAGCAAAATTAACATGAGAGAAAAAAACTTAAAAACTCCTCAGAGATATCGTGCTGTCTGTTGAGATCACCAAATCCAGGTAAGTGGTGTCGTCTAATGAGAGCGGAATTTAGTCATCTCCCAACTGGACTGAGCTGACCTTAAATCCACAAGGAATCTATGATTCCAAAGAGTACTTTCTCTGGAGGCTCAGAGATGGAAATGAAGCCATATTTGTAAAGTCCTTGAGAATGCTTGCCAGTCAGGTAGGCTGTATCCTAAACAACAATGAGGACCCTAAGAGAGACCATAGATCTAATCTACATGGGAAGTAGAAAAAGACAAGATCTCCTGAGTAAATTGGGAGCATGGGGACCTTGGGAGAGGGTTTAAGGGGAGGGGAGAAGCAGCGAGGGGAGCAGAAAAAAATGTAGATCTCAATAAAAATCAATTAAAAAACCAAAAAAAAAAAACCCAAACAAACAAGCAAACAAAAAAAGAGTTTGACTTTACAGAATGATTACCATTTTCAGACTAGGGAGTCAGACATTTGGGAAATAGAGGCAGGAGAAGCAGAATCAAGAGTTCAAGGATTCCCTTAACTTAGTGAGGTCAAAGCCCACCTGGGCTATATGAGACACAATCTCTCTCTCTCTCTCTCTCTCTCTCTCTCTCTCTCTCTCTCTCTCTCTCTCTCTCCCTCCCTCCCTCCCTCCCTCCCTCCCTCCCTCCTCTCTCTCTCTCTCTCTCTCTCTCTCTCTCTCTCTCTCTCTCTCTCTGTCTCTCTGTCTCTCTCTCCCTCCCTCCCTCCCTCCCTCCCTCTCTTTCTCTCTCTCTCTCTCTCTCTCTCTCTCTCTCTCTCTCTCTCTCTCTCTCACACACACACACACACACACACACACACACACAAGCACACACACACACACAAAATGTATGTGTATGTCTTGGAAGGAATTCTTTGTTGATAAGACAAGGCACAGGACAGTAGAAGCCAAATGAGAGAGAGGCTCAAGGGAGAGACAGTGACGACAAAAGGCTACTGAAAACAAGAGTGCGCAGCAGCTAATCCTGGGGATACAAACTGGCCATGTCTGCTTATGTTTGAACATCACAGTTTAAAATGCAAATGGAAGCTGAAACATTTTTGGATGGCATCAATCTTCGTTAAGCCCTGACTCCATATCATCTTACTGCCTGATATCCTGGGCCATCACACATCTGTATTAGCTGACTGGCCCGCAAAGCACTTAGCTCTTCCATTGGCAGCAATAAATTCTGAGTTGATATAAACATATTTTTCTGAGACAAGTTCATGGTACATACATCTAATGCCTCATCAACATTTTTATGTGGCTAGGAAATTGGGTAATGCATCTTTAAAGTGAGCTGCCTTGATCAGATGCTCTCGTGTTCTGGGATGCTGATGTGAAATGTTTCACCGACCTGGATCCAGCTCTGATCTGGTGATAGGTTCTGACAGGACTGGTTAGGGCTATTCTCTTTCAGAGCCACTGATTAAACTCCCAAGCTAATCATTCAGAGGACTGGTTGGCCGGCCAAAGATTGCAATTTTCAATCAATGGTTCTGGCAACAGAGACGCATGTCTCAGTCTGGGGTTTTACTCTCAACATTTATAAACAACTCTTCATCACATAGACACATATACTTCCACACACCTCTTACCAGTGTCTGCCATGAGATCCCCATTAAGTATCTATCAATCAATCAATCAATCAATCAATCACTCATTCACTCATCCGTTTATTCATTAGTAAACGAAAACCTGCCAACAAAAGTGAGCAGACTATCATTCCAATTATAAGTGATAAGGATACAGCTTTAAATTCTATTAGGTAAGTAGGGAAGATACCTTTATTCATATTAATATATATTTGTTATTTAAATCACTTTTATTATCAAAGTATAACAGTAATATGAGAATCTGCATTAAAGATTAAGGCAATGTAGAAGTGTAAAGAGCACAGTGCCTACAGCCATCCTATCGCATACATTTGCATTTATTAAGCCTATTCAGTCTTTTGTATAAATGTTATTATGTAATGTACACTTTTCAGAAATTTTATAACTTGAAATATTTTAGAGATTTTTCTGTATAATACATTTATTGCAAACCCTAGAAATTTTCATAGCTTGCATATAGCATGATATATTTAATCTCTTCTTTATCAACAGACATTTTGGCTGTTTACATTTTTTATTGTTGGCAGACTGCCACAATGTATAGATATCTTTGTTGATATAAGCAAATACTTCTTGAAGTAGGCTTCTAGAACTTGCTTTGTTGGACATATTTAAAACTTATGCCAATACTGCCAGAAAGTACATGAGTCCAGTTGTCCTCCAACTTTGTAACACTGGCTATGTGTATGCAAAGAAATATATCCATATCTGTATACAATAAACAGAAGCTCATGCATCCATCACTCATAATTTTATGAAAATGGTATCATATTATTAGTATGATTAGTAGATATCCATTGTGTGTTTAAGATGTTAATATTATTAAAGATATTACAGATTCTTTCTTGTAATCCATCTTTCATTTTCTATTCAAGTTATTTATTTTTTAAAATTTAAGTTCAGGTAGAGTGCCTAAATTTTTCTTTATTGTTTCTATGGATTTTTAAAATATTTGTGTACATGTGTGCTGTATGGATGTTCATGTATGTGTATGTTTGTGTATGCATGTGGAAGCGAGAGGGAATCTTGTTCTATCACTTTCCAAATTATGTGTTTTGAGACCGGGTCTCTTCACTGTGCCTGCAGTTCACCAAATAGTGTGACAAGTGGGTTAGCATGCCCCACTGATCCTCCTATCTCTGCTCCTTGCCCCGACTCTAAGCACTGATGATGTAGGAGTGTCTTCTGTCTATGTGTTACTTTCATTGGTTAAATAAAGAAGCTGCCTTGGCCTTTTGATAGGCCAGTCCTTAGGTGGGTGGAGTAGACAGAACAGAATTCTGGGAGGAAGAAAGCAGAGTCAGAGAGAGCCTCTGCCATGAAGCTGCCAAGTCAGACATGCTGAATCTTTGCTAATAAGCCACGACCTTGTAGTTCAATGGTTCAATACAGATTATTAGAAACGGATTAGATCAATATGTGAGAGTTAGCCAATAAGGGGCTGGAGATAATGGGCCAGGCAGCAATTTAATTAATACAAATCTCCATGTGATTAGCCCGGGTATAAGCCAGTCAGGCAACGGTATGCAGCCTGCCGCTCCATTTACTACACACTGAGGTCACAGGCATGTGCCCTGTATGCTTGGCTTTTTATGTGGGCGCTGGGAAGCTAAACTCAGGTCCTCATGCTTACACAGTGGGCACTTCATCAACAGAGCCATCTTGCCAGCTGTTTCTAGGTTTTGAATCAGAAGACATTAACATTTTTTAAAAAAATCACTTAAAACACTTCCTATTAGTTTGTGTTTTTTCTAAGCGTTCATTTCTGTAATTCTTGCAATTTATTTTAGAAATGGTGTAAATTAGGTTTTTAACTTTTTCTCACAGAAGAACAGCCCACTGCCCTACCAAATCTATTAAAACTCTCAAAGTGATAAAGCCTTTATGCTGGGGGGAACACACCCTTTCCCTTAGAAGGGAAAGCATGCTGTATTTCCATCTTCTAAACTGGATGTCACTAGTAAGGTCAAAGGTCAGCCTCATTCTTTCTGCCTCTGCACATGACCTGGATTTCTTTCCTGAATGTCCCATGCATCTTTCCTGAAACTCAAAAGACAACATCTCTGCATCTCTCATGTTGTTTGTAATTCCAAATAAAACTAGCCTAGGACCCAGTGGCTCTTCAACCCTTTTGATCCATTTATTGCCCTATTTCAAATGAATCACGTGTGTACGCATGCACGTCTGTGTATGTGCGCTAGGGTGTGCAGGTGCCCAAGGAGACAAGAGAGGTATCTGAATGCCACAGAGCTGGAGTTACATGGGGTTGTGAGTACCTGATTTGGATTCTAGGAACCTTACCCTGCTCTTCTGAAAGAGCACTGAACACCCTTAACCTCCAAACTGGCTCTCAAGTTCATTCATTATATTATTGCCCATCTTAATTCATTTAGTGCTGCCGTAGCAGAGTATCAGAAGATAAGTAAGTCACAAGGAAAACATATCTATGTTTCTTGCAGTTCTGAAGATGGGATCTAGGATCAAGGGCCCCATACCTAAGAGGGATCTTACGCTGTATCATCCATTGCAGAAGGCAAAGGAGGGTGAGTGTATGAGAGAGAAATAGCCTTACTCACTCCTGTGACAATGGCATTAATACAGTCACAAGAGCAGAGACTCGACCTCATCACTCCTTAAAGGTTCCATTTCTCTGCATTGCTGTATTGTGGATTAAATTTCCAGTGTATAAAATTTAGGGGTCATATTCAAACTATAACCCTGATTTTTTTAGACTGTTTTGCCCATTGCCAAAAGTAAGATTTTTCTTTTTAGATATTTATATTTACTAATTCAAATAATATATACTAAACAGTTTGTTTTGATGTTCATATTCAACATTTCTATAAGTTCACTTTTTATAATTGCAATTCTTCCCTGTGTAATGACTATCCCGGCCTTTTGGACCCTCCCATCCCAGAGACCAGGTTTGCCTACTTGAAATCTGATTTTCTACTTTTACTCCCTATAAAGTTTATCTGATCTGTTTATGTAATCCTCAGCTTCAGTTCAGTCTCTTTCCCAAATAGATTCTTCTTTGAGTATATTAAGGCTCCCACTTGGATGAAATGAGAAAACTGACAGATTCCACGGAGAAGCAAAATCCACCCCCATCTACATCTGAAGGATATTTTAAGATCAACGGTTTTGTACCAAAAATTTTATCAGAATTATTAAAAAGTAATACACATAGTTTCTTCTACGACATTTTTATGATCATGGCGAGGAAAGACTGGAGAATAGGCAATGTCACCTTTCATATCAAAATATATGTTCGAATCTCTGCAGAAACAAACACACAAGGTAATAACAGAGAAAGATGAACAGAACAAATCCACACATGTTAAGGCAAAGATTTACATTACACCCTCAAATATGACACTCCTGCACACGGCACTTGGTCACGTCTGACTGTTTAACTGTCATTTGGAAAAGAAGCCCTCTGGTCTGGACTATAGTGTTCATATCTCCAGTCTGAATGCCACACCTCTGTAAATACCAGATGAAACTGCATTATAATTCTGATATGACAGGAAAATGCAGTAGAGACTGATCTGGATTTCATGTCTCATTTCCCATGAGAATTTACTGGGCACCCACTCTACTATAGTTTGATATGAGAGGCCTGATGTTGTTAACCCATGAGAACATGAAAATGGTGAATGGATTTCTTCCCTGGCCTTTCAACACTGCCTGCCATTTCAGCAATGGAAAAAAAAAAAGATGTGTCTGTGGACCCCTGGGATGGAAAAATTGATCAGAGCTCCCATTTTTTTGATTCTTATAAACAACTGATATTTTAAAGTTATTAGCATGGGAGCTGGGCATTCAGGGACAGTTCATTTATCATCCAATGGCTAGTGAGGATGCCAGGCCTTGCAGCCTAGCTCTGAAAAATGGGTCCCGAGTTCATTCACTATGGCAGAACAGCTGCTCTTTCCCAAAGTTTAATCAGATTTCCTGAGCATCACATGCCCCAGGAAGGCAGAACCAACGTCAGACTTAAAACAAGCCTACTATGTAAATGCATTCTGAAACCCATGTAACATGAACAGATTATATTCTCCGGGCCAAGAGCGATTTTAATGTGGGCCAAAATAATGACTGAATATTGATTTTTCCCTTGTTTCTTGAAAAAAATTATAGAAAAGAATTCAGAACAGAGTACTTAAAATAAAATATAGTCTCCTGATTGTGCAGAATGAGGCGTTGAACTTAAATTTGACAAAACATAAACCATGCCTTATGATGAAGATTCTTAATCCAGAGCTCCTAAAACTGTAGAGCTTTCCCTTTCTATTAGGCTGTTCCTTCTACCCTGGTATGAGAGGCTGAGTTCCTAGACTCTAAGTCTCTGATATCCCAACCCCCCCCCAAAAAAAATCAGCATATAGTGTTTTCCATCACATTGCCAAAGTTCTTCAGTCTCTGGGAACTTTGCCTGATGTGAGGCCAAGTCATGTTTATTCTTGTCCCCTACAGCTGGCTACCCAGTATGAACTACCACCCGCCACTAGGTACCATCCTATCAGTGAATGTCACTGGTCATGGCAGAGGCAGGAACCAGAAAATGCTATCAATTCTCCCAACCAGACACTGAAAGACAGAGGCAAACAATGGATTTACATCATGGCAAAAGGTCGGTGCACCAAGGAAGGATTGGTTGGAGCTGTGGAATAAACCTTCTGTACACTGTGTGAATATATGTCTCTATAATTGGTTTTATAAACAAATTGACTGGCCAATAGCTGAAGAGGATACAGTTAGACAGGAAAACCAAACTGAGAATGATGGGATGAGGAAGGGTGGAGTCAGAGAGATGCCAGCCAGCTGCTGGGCTAGTAGGACATATAGAAAATGAGGTAACAAACCATTAGCCACGTGGTGAAGCATAGATAAGAAATACGGCTTAATTAAAGAGTAAGCGTTAGCTAGTAACAAGCCTGAGTGATCTACTGAAGATTTATAAGTAATATTATGCCTTTGTGTATTTATTTGGGGGCTGCTGACAGGACAGGAAAATTCCACCTACAGGTTAGCCATGGAGGGATGTAGAAGAATTGCAAAATTGAAGACTGCAGAGCACCATCACAGCTTCATGCAGAGGGAAAAGGGCTGTTTCTGTTTATCTTGTCAAACTTTGAGTAGTTTTGAATGATCCTGAATATGTATTCAAGTGGTATGGTACAGGACAATTGTCTATGTTCTTCAATTATGTTTTAAATAAACGCTGATTGGCCAGTAGCCAGGCAGAGTATAGGTGGGACAACAAGATAGGAAGTAGAGGCAGTTCAACGAGAATTCTGGGAAGGAGGAGGCCCATTCCTCCCTAGTCCTGTCCCAACCACAGAAAAAGGAAGATGTGATTGCCCTGCTGAAAAAGGTACTGAGCCATGTGGCTAACATAGATGAGAATAATGGGTTAATATAAGTTATAAGAGTTAATAGGAAGCCTGTGCTAATGGGCCAATCAGTTTATCATAAATACAGACCTCTGTGTGATTTCTTTGGAGCTAAATGGCTCTGGGACCTGGTGGGAGGACAGAAACCAGGCAGGACAGAAAACCAGACAACAGTGGTAATTGCCAAGAACCCAAAATGTCTGGTCCCATCCTTTTGTATAAAGGATGAAGATAAAGATAACTAACAGTCAACCTCTACCTGTCCCTGTGTGTACGACACACACCTCTGGATAGTATTTGCTCCTGTATGCAAATTGGGTGCAAGAAGGGCTGTTTGAATAAAGAGGCAAGAAAGACCATAAGATCTTCAGGGTTCTTGAAATCCCGATGACGGTAATTTCCTGTGGTGAATTAATAAAGTGGATACTGATTAAGTATCCCGAGTAGCCTGATTCCAGGAAGAAAATGAACCCACCACACCAGCATGGGTATTCTCACCCATGGATCAGTAATTTCTCTTGTTAATTATAAAAGCCCTGGTCCTACGGCTACCTTGAGTACAGATAGTTTGGTGCATCTTATTCTCTTGACTGTTTTTTCTGGGTTTAGACTAGGGCACAGTGTGGGGCCTCTAAGCAAGAGGACACATTTTTAAACTGTGGGCTAAAATGAATGTGAAGTTCCTATTACCTAGTAACAAGGTGTGGCAGAAGACAGACCCAGCTTCCTAACATAGGTACCATGCACAGTCCAAAATGATGTGAGTACCTGCAACTTCATCATAGGCTTCCATTGATGTCGGCAACTCTGCACAGCATAGAGAAGTATGGCCAGCTCGCAGACCCTCTTGCACCATTTTGAGAAATGTTTGGGTGAATGAAATCTGGAGTGCTACAATAAGATCTTCGCTGCATCTCTCCTGTGTCCACATGCTCTCTCCTCCCGCAGCTATCTCCTACCCATTGTCTTTGAATATCGTAGTGGAATGTGGAATCACTGTCTACCTGATTCTCCCTTCTCCATTCATCTTCATTTTACCTGCCACAGTCATTTCTCATTTTATATATGAGTATTTCTGCCAATACCTGAGTTTAATGTCCTCTGCTTTTTATTTCTTACTGAGTTAAGCTTCTTATTTCTACTTAATTGCATCCTTTGAAAGATGTATAACTGATGATAAATGGATAGTAAACTATATTTGAAAGTATATTTCATTTTTAGTTTTAAATTACCTTCTTGTAGAATTTGGTTCCTGGGCTATTAGTTATTTCCCACCAGACCTCGGACACTCCTCTCTTCTTGGAATGTGTTTACTGCTAATGAGGACACTATTCTCGGGCAATTTGTAGCTGTGAGTGACCTTCATACTAAGAACCCGATCTTACTTCTCTGGTTCTCTTAAGATTTGTACTTTGTTTTTACTGATCTTTGATCTCACTGCACTTCAATTAAATATTCTCCCCACTCTTCTTAGCACTTCCTTAAAGGGCTTTTACATTTTCTACTTATGTCCCATTATTTCACTTAGAGTTTGATGCTTCCTAATTAATGAATCACTATCTGGCCAAATGCATGAGCGTGCAATGTGCGCTCACGCGCTTGTGCACACGGAGGGGGTATTTATAAACAACTAAAAAGTAAAATGTATCCACAATCGATTAGTTTCCACTTATCAAGCTGTAATTTACTATGTGAAATTTCAATTTCCATCTTATTTTCTCTCTTTTCTACGAGATAAGATTTCACTGTAGCTTTGGAGCCTGTCCTGGGACTAGCTCTTGTAGATCAGGCTGGCCTCAAACTCACAGAGATCTGCTTGCCTCTGCCTTTCAAGTGCTGCGACATCTGTCACCCCATTGATTGCCACGGTTGAATTTAGCTGTTCTGGCTGGCTAGGCAAGTGTGCTCTTCCTCCCTCCGTGTACGTCCCTTTCAAAGCTGTGCATGCTTGGTCAAATAGGACGACCTTCCCCAAATTGAGGAGGACAGGTCTTCTGTCAAGGGTAAATGAGTAGCTGTGCTTCCCTGCTAGGACCTCTAAATAAGTTCTCAAATTGCCTCTTGAGCTCTAGAAAATCGTGATCCACCATCTCTTCAGAGACTACCTGACATCATTCCCTTTCATTTCTCTTTTTGAAATTTTTCCTGATGTCTTCTGGATTTCTTTCTATGCTATTATTCACATCTCTTAACCAACCTATCCTAGTTTTTAACCCTGAGCTGCATTCATTCTGGATCAGTTGTCAACTTCATCTTCCACTAGCCAGTTGGTTTATAATATAACATCTATGTCATCTATTGAGTTTTCAATAGCGATATTTGCATTTTTCTTGGCCAAGCTCCAAGCTTCAATTTTGCATTGAACTCTTCCTTCCTAACCATTCCTACTGTTCTACTGGCCTCTTCTGTCAGTTTTAATATGCCCATTTTATAATCTTCCTTAGACTCTGCCTTTGGGGTACTTGCCCCTCTTTCTCTCCTCTGCTTGATGCCTGGTTTTCCCTCAGGTGGAGCTTTGTCTACTAGTGGCCTGTTCCTTTTTGGGTATGAACTCATTTTCAGGAAGAATTGTTCTGTTTGTCCTGTGGGATTTCCATGGTCCTGCCTTTGAAAAGTATTTTAGTTATTTTAACGGTGAAAGGGGAGTGTGGGTGGGAACACTGTTTTAATTGTCTTCTTTACCTTTTCTGTTGATATAGAATTACATTCCTGATTTTACACTGCCTGGGCAAGGCTTTTGATCTTTTGGATTCTAATCCAATGACAAGCTCTTCACCACCTCTTCAGGTCGGTGGAAGAGCAGATGTGGCTGAATGAGAACTCTGAAAACCCAGACCATATTCAATTTATTTTCATCAAAGCTGCATTATCAAAAGATGGGAAATGGGACCCCAGTGTCAGAGCCTCTGAACATCCACGAGAACATGCAACCCCACAGAGTGGGCCTTTCCCATTCTTGCTATGATGTTTTTTACTGTCTGTAACACAGAGAATTTATTTTTCTATCCTTCAGTTACACATGCAGAAAAGAACTTTGCTTTCTGAGATAGAACATATTTTCAAGCTTATAATAGCACAGGGGTCTTTCTGCTTTGACACACCATGTCTTGATGACTAGGGCAGCTACAGTTTTGGAAAGTCTGCCAGACTTTTCCTGTAGTTGATTTCTTCTTACAAATAGACCACAAGACTGCAGTCTCAGGGTAGGACAAGATTCAGATCTGACCAATAACCATGTCCTAATTCCCTTGAAGTACTGTGTGATTGCTCTACAGGAGATCACCTATTATAGGCAGAGCCAATTGGAGATTTTGTGATTGATATGCAAAATACTGAGAAAATGAACGGTTGTTTTGAGCTCAAAATTGCATATGCCTAGAAATATCCTCTCCTGTTTAACAGGATAAGCCATCTACATGTATGAGCAAACACAGAGGAGGCTTGCCCTCAGACAATCAGGATGATGTGAGGGAAGAAACAGCCATACTGGATCCTTGAGCCCCAGTACGTGCCAGTCAGCACTACGCTGATACCTAGACCAGTGAACTCCTTTGCTCACATCAGTTTTAATTGTGTCTGTGTCGCTTACATCTGACTTATAGACCATTGAACTAAAGTGCAATAGGGTTGGGATACAGAACTATCAATATGGATACACAGTATGTATTTAGTTACATTCAGTAGACTATTTTTGTCATTCGTGGTATGGCATGAGCAAGCCAAGCCAAGTTCTACATCATGGTACTGATTTCTGAAGAAACAGCAAAGAAATATTAGATCTAATCTGAGAGTCAAGAGATAGAGCAGGGTCACCGGAGAAAGTCAAAGTCAAGAGCCTAGAGATCTGAAGAGGCTTGAAGAGCTGGGATAAAGGTGACCTCAAAGTCATGGTCAGGAAACAGCAACCAGAGATCAGGGGTGAGCAAAACCAAAGGCGAAAGCAGTGGACAGGTGTGCAGTCCCCCACTGGGACTGTCTGACTCAGAGCCGCTGTCAGCTCAGGACAGTCGCCCCTTTTAAAGATTCCAGGGAAACTTTTCCACTCCTGCCATGTGACACCACCTAGTGTCTGAGAAACGACATTAGCATAGAATTGATGGCCCGGACAGTGTCCTTAGGCAAAGTGAGCCATGCATTATTTTTCCTTTAATTATGTAATACACGAATATATAACTAGACAGCCATCAAAACAAATGCAATTCAGGTTGATTATCAGTTTCTAAGCCAGAATTAATTTCTGAATCACCTTCAGAAAGATGTGTCCAGACATAAGGGACTTATTTCTAAGGTAAGCACGTTCATGAGAAATGTATCTCTGGGTTGCGGTGGCAGTTTCCTCTCACCGTCCCCAGCAAGATATACCTTCTCCTCATGTCCATGTTTCCCAGGAGGAGCCAACGGGAGACGCGGAGCTAATGAGAGCAGCCAACAGGGCTTTCCAAACAGTTGGAAGAAGCACAATAAAGACCATTAAACATACGTCCTCGGGAAAGGCTCTTAATGAGAGAATTAATAAATGCCTGCACCTGCACCTGAAAAGACCCTAGTTGATTCACTCAGTAATTATTGGAAGAACTGCCAAACAATTAGTTTGTGTCGTGGGGGACAGAGAAAAGTCTAAGTTGCCAGTAAGGAGTTTGCATTCTTTTTAGAAATGATATTAGAAGAGAATGTATGGGATTTCTTTTGGGACCTATTTATATATGTCCAAACTTTACAGCAATTCTGAATTGGCTTTTAGAGAAATGTTTTCTTAGACATATTAAATCCTGTCACCGTTATTGTTTGCCCAGCTCACTGAGGGCAGGGATGGGTGACTGTATCCAGGCAATCTGTACATAGCTTCTACAGGTGCTGAACACATTTCAGTGAATGGCCGGTTAATAGCTCAAGGTTCCTTTCATTCCATGGTTGAATCTCACAGCATCCCATTAGCTTTCATGTTGAACTCTCCTCAAGAAGCACAGGCCTTAAGGACTGTGGTCTTTCAAAACATCACTTGTGGTTAAGTGCCAAGCATTCACCGGCATTCCACTTTCTGTGACATTTTCTAGCAAAAACTTCCAAGTAGCACGGCCCCCTCATTGAGGAAGGGAAAATCACTGCTCTGTGTAGCTCCCTTTTAATGAGCTGCATTGGACATCCTTATCAGTATTTGCTTTACAAGGAATAAAGGGAATAAAGGCACTTAGTGTGTATTTATTACCCTTTAAGAGCCTGCTCGTTACGGAGGCCCTTAGTTTATCTCTAAGAAAACTTGGAGACATTTATATAGTGTGGAACGATTTTCAAAGAATATGTTCCAACACACTGCTGTACTTACTACTTTAAGCATATGAATTATATTTGTGTGGAAATAGCATATATGTTATATATGGTATTCAAATAATTTACACACAAATAGAAACAAGTACTTAACTCTATCTTCATAATTCTATCTAAAATAAAGAGATAAAATAAAATATATAACTTATAGATAATGTAATTATTATAATATACATAATTTGTCTGGTTAGGGTTCTCTTGACTCAAGGTAAGTTCATCAGGGAAGAGAGAATTTCAGTTGAGAAAATACCTCCACCAGATTGGCATGTCTGTGGCAAGTCTGTGGGGGTATTATCTGCCTCCACAGTCCCTGCTTCAGTTCTTGCCTCCAAGTTCTGAACCTGTTTGAGTTCCTGCCCTGACTTCACTCAGTGATGAAGTACAAGCCAAACAAATCCTTCTCTCCCCTAGTTGCTTTGGTCATGGTCTTTATGATAGCACTAGAAAGCAAACTAGAACATAAATAATACATAAGTATATCTTTATCCACATATAGTTGGTGATGTTTGTTTTGATTTATTTTTTAAGACAAATTCTCATTTTATAGCTAAGGTTGACTTTGAAATTGCTTTGTAATTGGTTGGAATTCTATAGCCAATCTAGATCTTACTATATATTTAATTATTTACTGAGTATAGCTATTACTATTTATTAGATATGAGTATTATAAATTTGGGTGCTTTGTTTGCCTTAAAATGTATCATGCATATTTTCACATCAATATATTTTCTTCTTTGTTATTAAATGCATGGAATGGGTGACATCAATGCACAAAATTTGGTGAACCATCTGGCAACCATTGTACACAACTTCATGGCCTCAACTAATTTTTAGGATAAACTTCTAGAAGCATAGTTCCTGATCAGATGACTCAAGATCTAATGATTCTCACTAACTATTGCTAGTTTATCTTTGTAAATGTTTATCATTTTTCTCTTTTGTCAGTAACAAGGGAGGATTCTTGTTTCTCAGATGCCATCTCTATGGGTATGACTATGTCATATTGAGTTCTTTTTTTTTTATTTTGTCTGTTTATTTCACTTTTTTTAAAATTTATTTATTTATTAAAGATTTCTGTCTCTTCCCCGCCACCGCCTCCCATTTCCCTCCCCCTCCCCCAATTAAGTCCCCCCCCAGCCCGAGAAGCAATCAGGGTTCCCTGTCCTGTGGGAAGTCCAAGGAACCCCTACCTCCATCCAGGTCTAGTAAGTTGAGCATCCAAACTGCCTAGGCTCCCACAAAGCCAGTGCGTGCAGTAGGATCAGAAACCCATTGCCATTGTTCTTGAGGTCTCAGTATTCCTCATTGTCCGGGATCAACTTACCCCTGGACCCAGCAATACCACTCTTGGGAATATACCCAAGAGAGGCCTTATCATACAACAAAAGTATATGCTCTACAATGTTCATAGCAGCATTGTTTGTGATAGCCAGAACCTGGAAACAACCTAGATGCCCTTCAATGGAAGAATGGATGAAGAAAGTATGGAAT
The DNA here is from genome assembly GCF_037038515.1 of Microtus pennsylvanicus. Lineage (NCBI taxonomy): Eukaryota > Metazoa > Chordata > Mammalia > Rodentia > Cricetidae > Microtus > Microtus pennsylvanicus. The sequence continues at coordinate 28,597,588 of NC_134581.1, forward strand.
TTATACATATTAGAGTACTACTCAGCAATAAAAAACAAGGACTTCTTGAATTTTGCATACAAATGGATGGAAATAGAAAACACTATCCTGAGTGAGGTAAGCCAGACCCAAAAAGAGGAACATGGGATGTACTCACTCATATTTGGTTTCTAGCCATAAACCAAGGACATTGAGGTTATAATTAGTGATCCTAGAGAAGCTAAATTCGGAGAACCCAAAGAAAAACATATAGGCATCCTCCTGAATATTAATCTTCAGCAAGCGATGAAAGGAGACAGAGACAGAGACCCAAATTGGAGCACAGGACTGAAATCTCAAGGTCCAAATCAGGAGCAGAAGGAGAGAGAGCACGAGCATGGAACTCAGGACTGCGAGGGGTGCACCCACACACTGAGACAATGGGGATGTTCTATTGGGAACTCACCAAGGCCAGCTGGCCTGGGTCTGGAAGATCCTGGGATAAAACCGGACTCTCATATTGAGTTCTTAAGATTTGAAGACTTGCTAGTTTTTTTTAAAAAAGATACACTAGTGCTTATTTAATTTTTCATTTATAGTAAGTTAAGCAGATCTTATTCATAGTTACTGGCCATTAGAATTTCACTTTCTGTTTATTCTCTATATGCGTTGTGAGTCGTTCCACAATGCTTACCTCTTATTACTGATATTTGCTGATGGAAATAATAATAGAAGCTAATGTCTGATGATGTGTTGAGTGTAACAAGCTAGGCCTATCTAACCTAATGAGGTACATGTGCTACCATCCTTCATCCCTGAAAGTAACTGTCACTAAAGCACTGAGAGGTTATGTAACTTACCCAAGGTAACTGTCTTAGTTACTTGTCTAATTGCTATAACAAAACACCATGACCAAAGCAATTTACAAAAGAAAGCACTTAATTTGGAGTTCATGGTTCTGAGGGTTAAAGTCCATGACCATCATGGTGGGGAACATGGCACCAGGCATACAGGCATGGTACTTGGTACAGTAGCTGAGAGTTAGCAATCTTGACACAACAACCATGAAGCAGATATAACTAACTGCAAATGCAAGCCTGCCTCCAGTGACACAACTCCTCCAAGAAGGTCACACCTCCTAATTCCAAACAGCTACACCAACTAGGGACCAAGTTGCTGTGGGAGCTCCTTCAGCTTCTTCAGCCAATAGCCTTTAAGATACAAGCCCACTTGGGCATGGTCTCTTATACTATAAACGCAGTGGTAAAGCCTGCACTGCTCTCATGCTTCCAGCTCTCACTTCTGGCTGCTAGATTCTGTTCCTGTTCCCCATTCATGCAGATAACTGTGATCTAGGACAGTGATCTATGAGTTTCCCCTAAATAAATAACCCTTTTTAATACATAATTCAGAACTAGTGTGGGATTATTTTGTATCTTTTACTATTACCAAGTATTCAAACATATGAGCCTATGGGGGTCATTTTAATTCAAACCTCCACATAGAACATACAAATGTTCTATATTGAAGAGGTTAACAATTTATCATGCATATTATAAAGGGCATTTAGGTTTCTTTTTTATTTTGGTTAGAGGTTTGTTAATTTTGTTTATCTATTTAATGAGCCAACTTTTTGTTTGTTTCTATATATTATCTTTTCTTTTTTTTTCTGAGAAAAAAATCAGAGAAACATCACCCTTCACAATAACCACAAATAGCATAAAATATCTCAGAGTAACTCTAACCAAACAAGTGGAAGACTTGTATGACAAGAACTTTAAATATTTGAAGAATATTAAATAAAGAAATTGAAGAAGATGCCAGAAAGTAGAAAGATCTCCCATGCTCTTGGGTAGGTAGAATTAACATTGTAAAAATGGTAATCTTACCAAAAGCTATCTACAGATCCAATGCAATGCCCATCAAAATCCCAGCAAAATTCTTCTCAGACCTTGAAAGAACAGTACTCAACTTCATATGGACAAGCAAAAAACCCAGAATAGCCAATACTATACAATAAAAGATCTTCTGGAGAAATAACAATCCCTGACTTCAAACTCTACTACAGAGCTACAGTACTGAAAACAGCCTGGTATTAGCATAAAAACAGACAGGAGGACCAATGGAACCAAATCAAAGACCTGGATATTAATCCAAACATCTTTGAACACCTGATTTTTGACAAAGAAAGCAAAAAATATCAAATGGAAAAAAGAAAACATATTTAGCAAATGGTGCTGGTATATCTGGATATCAACATGTAGAAGAATGAAAATAGACCCATATCTATCACTATGAACAAAACTCAAGGCCAAATGGATCAAAGACCTCAACATAAAGCCAGCCACACTTAACCTCATAGAAGAGAAAGTGGGGAGTACACTTGAACACATTGGCACAAGAGACCACTTCCTAAATATAAACCCAGTATCACAGACACTGAGAGAAACAATTAATAAAGGGGACCCTCTGAAAGTGAAAAGATTTTGTAAAGCAAAGGACATGGTCAACAAGACAAAATGACAGCCTACAGAATGGGAAAAGATCTTCACTAACTCCACATTAAACAGAGGTCTGATCTCCAAAATATACAAAGAACTCAAGAAATTGGTCATCAAAAGAACAAATAATCCAATAAAAAAAAACGGAGTACAGACCTAAACAGAGAACCCTCAACAGAGGAATCAAAAATAGCTGGAAGAAATTTAAGGAAATGCTCAACATCTTTAGTCATCAGAGAAATGCAAATCAAAACAACTCTGAGATTCCATCTTACACCTGTAAAAATGGCCAAGATCAAAAATACTGATAACAACTTATGCTGGATAGGTTGTGGGGTAAAGGGAACCCTCCTCCATTGCTGGAATGCAAGCTGGTACAGCCCCTTTGAATGTTGGTATGGTGATTTCTCATAAAATTAGGAAACTACCTTCCTCAAGACCCAGTAATACCACTTTTGGGTATATATCCAAAGGATGCTCAGTTGTGCCACAAAGACATGTGCTCAACTATGTTCATAGCAGCATTGTTTGTCATAGCCAGAATTTGGAAACAACCTAAATGCCCCTCAACTGAAGAATGGATAAGGAAAATGTGGTACATTTACACAATGGAGTACTATACAGCAGAAAAAATGACATCTTGAATTTGCAGGAAAATGGATGGAGTTAGAAAATATCTTATTTTCTTGATCTCTATTAAACACTGCCTTTTTTCTTATTACTTTCGTTAACTTTATTTTAAATTTGGCTCCTACCCCCTATGAAAACCTTGAGGTACATCATTAAGTTATTTATTTGAGATGTCTTATGTGTGGGTTTTTTTAAAACAAAATATGGTTTTAAATGTTTTTCTTGAGTTTTCATGTTTTATTTGTTCATATCTTCCTAGGGAAAGAGTATACAATAAGTACTTCACAACCTTAATATACGTCAACTTCTGCTTCTTGATTTGTCAATGTTAGACAGCATGTCTTACTTACATATGACATTTCTCATGGGGGAACTCATATGTAAAGATGGCTATCCCTTATATTCTTTGGATGATAAAATTTCATATTTATGAGGGACTACTTCATTAGAAGCAGGTCAGTCAAATGAAAACAGAAAGTTTTATAGGTAGAGTAATAGATACTGATATGGATGATAACATAAATAGAAAATATTTTTATCACATAGTCTTCCTAGATTACAGAGATACAGAGATTTTTCAACTGTATTGTTTTATTTATTGCTCAGAATAACTTTGTAATGTATACTAAACAACTACTCTTAGAATTTGTGGGTAAGCAAACACAGATGACTATGGGCATATAAAACCACAATTCTAGTGTGCTAACTTTTGCTATGTTTCTACCTGGTATTTACTTTTTCTCATTCATGGAAATTTTAGTTGGACAATAGTTTTGCTTTCCCCATCTCAGCTCATTTGGTGTCAAGTGAGGTCACTTATGGCCCTAATCTCCTTGCACACTGCTTAGTTGGGAGAGTAATGCAGGGTCTCCCTGGCTTCAGTGAGCAGACCTAGGCTGGGAATGATGGGGCAATGGCTCTTGCTCTGTACTGAAGAATGTAGCAGTTGCCTCCTAACCAAAAGAGGAAACTTAGCTTGAAGGAGTGACGGGGGAGAGTCCTGTTCACTTTACAGGGCCCTTTACTGAGCTGTTTCTATGGCTGCTGCTCACTTACATCTGCTCACACAGTCTGTTTGCTTACAATGGTAGAGCTGGTTCTGTGAAAACTGTACTGATTGCACAGTTAATTAATGGGGATCCTGACACCAGATCTGACTTCTAATTGTAGCTTCTTTTGACTCTGCCATGCTGCCTCTGAAATTAATGTCTTTGTTTAGGACTCAAGCACGTAAACCCCCTCTAGATCTCTTTGCTCTGTCTTTTGCCTCCTTTCAAAGTCTATTTAACAACTTTTAGAAAGGCAAATCCATCATATAGAATTCATTCATTCTGAGCCAGTATGCACTCATTTGGAAAGGATATTCCAATACACTAGCAATCACAATATGGGTCAGAGATAAGCTAATTTCAGAACTTTTGTGTTAATTAAAATTACTTTTATTTCAGGACAAAGAATTGCTGGATCATTTTAAACCATAGAAACATAATACAACACTCATCACTCTGTGCTATGTAGGAGAGATGGGAAAATCAAATTCAATTATAAATCAATTCTCTGAAACTGAGAGGACATTTAACCTAAGAAACAGTATTAATTATAATATTTTGCTTCATAGACTATCAAAGAAAAGCATCTTTAATCAAAAATTCCACTAAATACCAGAGCAAACTATTGTTAAAATATTAACAATTAAAAATGAAAAGTATTAAAATTGAATGGAATGAATTGTTCTTAAATAAAATTTTATGGCCGATGAAGGGAAGGTAAATGGAAGCGTGTTTCTAAAGGCTTTAGAGACCCCGTCAAAGGCCAATTATTACCAATGATTTGGGTTTAATATGGCCTTGTCTATGAAACCATAGTTTGCAAAAGCCAGAGGGACTAGAATGCCCACTCTGAGTTAATGTCTTCTAGACATGACAGGGAACCTGCTCCTAGGAAATCTCAATATGGTTGCTTAAATAGGACCTGCATAATGAGAAAAATCAACTGATATCCCAACATGGATGAGGGATATTTCCCAAGGCCCTCCTGGTAGATAAAAAACTATAGGCAATCAGTGGATGACAAGAGAGGGAACATCAATTTTCTCCAGGGAAAGTAACACTAAACTGATTAAGTAGGTTCTATATAAATGTATATAACACACAAACACATACATACACACATATACATATGTAATATTAAAGATGAGGTCATGAATTAGAGAGGAAGTAGGGGGACACTGAAGGATTGGATGGAGAGAGGAAAGGATAGAAATGATGTATATATGGTATTCATTATTAAATTCTCCAAAATATTTTTAATAAGAAATGAGTGAACAAGTAAAAAAAAAACACATGGAAAATAATATAAGGGGAGAAAAGGTGAGCCATAGGAAATGCCAGTGGACAGAGAAGCCAGAGCTAGGCCATCACACACACACACACACACAGGCTGAGAGTCAGACGAGCTCACGGCAGAGACCCTGGAGGTCCTCCCGTGTGGACTTTGGACGATATCTCCTCAGATATAGTTTTATTTTAATAGCAACTCCCTGGGTTGACACTGCATAGTGTGAAAATAGACAAGCTGAGGACTGCAGGATGTCAGCTAGAATGCCTAATGTCTTCTGCACAGAAAGGAAGACACCTTGTCAAGATATGTGTATCAGGTATGCGTTGTTACTGTGACTAAAACACCTAAAAGAAACAGCTTGGATATGGAAAGATAAATCTTAAATGGTTTCCGAGAGCTTCCTCTGCGGCTGCTTGTACCTGTGTTTGTACTGAACATCATGGCAGTGGGGGCATGTAGTAAATGCTGCTGGCATACAGGAAGTGTGTGTGTGGGGGAGAACAGGAAGGGGTCAAGATCTATGCCATCAAGGACCAGACTCCAGGTATCTACCTCCTCATCTGTATTCTACCTCCTGAGGTTTCCAGACTCTCCCCCAAAGCACCACAAGCTGAAGAGCAACCCTCCAATACATTCTTTATGCCTGGGAGTCGGGGGCAGACATTCACTTTATGATTAAAATTTATTTAGACTCGCGTAGTTGGGTTAGGGAGGCTTAAATAGACTTGAGATGGAAAAGAATCAGTTTCCAGTACTCTGGGCTTATACTCAACACGGCAACATTCATACCCAAGTCCTTATTTTTAATGGGAGCCACTGTGAGTGGCAGCGCTGGGCAGAGGCCAAGCCTACCTTGGATGGAGCTATGTGGGCTGCCCAGCTCCTTTGTGCTTTAGTGGTTTTGCTTGGCTTGGCCTTTTACAATTTGGTGGCTCAGGAAGTAAAAATGAGGGACTCAGCAGATTTTCGTTTTTTTTCTTCAAATATTCCTTTAATGTTAGTATTTCTGGGACAAGGATTCTTGGTGTCCTAATTAATTGTCCTTGATGTTGCTTTCAAAGCATCCTTTTGCATTTGTGACTCTGCCCACGGCTTTTGCTTTTATTCATACACTAACTACCCATGACACAGAAAAGGTCCTGTGTGTCTCTGTGACCAGGTAGACGAGGCTGAATTCAGTGGCAACTTCGGAAAGAGGCAGCTTTAAGAAATGTCAACTGGCAAACAAAGGAAGCTGGAAAACTAGCTGGCAGGACTGCCGGGCTCTGCCTGCTTCCCACTTCCATCCCTGAGGTCTGCCTTAAAACTCTTTTGTTACTGCACAATGTATTTTCAACTGCATTTGAAGTAATTAACGCCGGGAACAGGATTCTATTGTCACATTTAATTATCAGATAGCTGCTTTCCTTGGGGATATCTGACAGTTGCCCAAAGCATTGGTCTTAATCTAAAACCACAGCGAGACCTCGGACACACTGAAAGCTGCCAGAGTGGCATTTATTAAATATAAATGTCTACATGTCTAAAGAGGAGCTGGACAAAGCGTGCTGGGCTTCTTGAGAAGAAGCCCCTCGGAATAAAAGGGAGTTATACCTGCATTCAGCTGAGGTAGCTTCCAGGTCACGTGGGTGTGGGAAGAGTTAGCGACCTAAGCAGGCCTTAAAGCCCGGAATCTGCATGGAGAAGGTAAAGGGTTGTGATCCTGAGTTCTAGGACCCCATCTGCCAAAAGCTAAATTGGAGAGCTTCTGTCAGTCTGCTCACTGGAAAGCAACCAGTGGGAGGAACATACTAAGTGGCAATGATTTGAAATGAGGAAGCTCATTTCCATGCATCTTAGGAACCTTCAGTGAATCAACGAAATATATGCACTGAGAAAAAAAATATCTGCTACCCTCTGGGCAGTATCTCGTAATAAGCTTGCAGTGTGGAAGCCATTAACAGTATTAGATATTAGGTGCCTAATGAATTGTGCCCATTATTGGAGATCTTCTGTGATAACAATTCCTTAAAAGCTACAAAGTGCCTGCATCTTTCTGTCAAAGAGGGAAGAGCCTATTAAAGACATCAGGAATTACCTCCACGGGGAACCATGGTTAAAGGAAGGAGGCAAGAGCTGGTACTTACTATGTGAGGACTATGGCCACCGCATCGTTCAGTACACTCTCCCCAAACAGCAGTGTGTACAGGTCGGGGTCCACGTGTAGTTCATGGAAAATGGCCAACACTGTCACTAGGAAGACACACATAAAGGTGACAAGTTGGTTAGGACACAGCCATGAGATTGCCTTTGGTGTGATCACTTTTAAGTAGTGATCTTCTCAAACGTACCCTCCATACCAACATGAGATCTTCATTCAAAAAGAATAGATTGTCATTGCTCTGCTCTCAGGGCAGACATCTTATCCATACCACACTTACCTTCCAGTGATGCCTCTCTGTACACCTGGCCCACCCTTTGCTGCCCCTCTCAAGTCACACTGAATTTGCTGCAACTTTCCAAACACACTAAACTTTTTTAACTATTTTTTTTTTGCATTTGACTCCTCCTAAAAGGGCAGAAATGCCCTTGGCATTGACTTCCACTATTCCTTCATTCCTTATATGTCTCTCCCAATTCTCTCTCTCTCTCTCTCTCTCTCTCTCTCTCTCTCTCTCTCTCTCTCTCACACACACACACACACACACACACACACACACACACACACACACGTGGGAAAGGAGGATACACACACTTACGGGGGGGCCATACACATATACTCTTGCTTCCAAAGATCCTTTTATTCATTCTTTAAGAGTCTTGAAAGCAACTCCACCTCAATCCCTGATCCCCTCAGCTTTGAGTGGGTTCATTCCTTTAAGATCCCAGCATTTGGATCAAATCACAGACTCATAGAAAGGACTGGGATCCTTGGTAGTAGGGTCCAATTTGCAACCCTCGTATTTATTAGCCAATTTGGTCAGCATGCAGTAATTATCTGATGCACGCACAAAGGAATGGAGAAATGAGTATTGTTACAGTGGTCTACTACTGTGAAGGGAGAGGCAAGCAGGTCCTGGCTCTCATTTGCTCCTAGAAGCATATTCAGCCATAAAAATAAACTTGGTGTTCTCCAGAGCTGAACTTGCTCAGTTACTACATGCTGTTTAGATCTGAGCCCTTTGTAAATCAATCAGGGCAGCAGACACCACTCACTGATTATTTGTGCTCCTCAAAAGTACCTGGTATCTCAATATTCAAAACAGTTATGCAAAGTGTGAGCAGTACTCATTAGGAAAATGACCCACTGAACTGATTGCCAAGAGGGAAAGAGAGTGGTACAAAATGATACTGATCATAAAGTTTTTTAAGGCAGAATGGGTATTTTCAGTTCTTTTCTTTCCTCTCCTATTTCATGAAGTGTGAGGCCAATCCATGTATGGCAAACAGAGTGCTTGGCGGGCAGGGCAGGGCAGTGAGTTAAGTGTGCAGGTTTTGCAAGTCATCAAGAAATTTGGAAGTTGTCCTGTCTGCCATAGTAGAAAACAACTGAAGGTCTTTAGTAAGAGGGTTGACACATTCTGGTTTGTACTTAGACATGAAGCTCAGATATCAATGCAGAGGCAGAATAGAGAGATGGCTCCAGGCATCCCCAGCAATTCCAGTAAAAGATCCAAGACAGGGAGAGGGATGAAATCAGGTTCTAAGTTCTTACACACACACACACACACACACACACACACACACACACACACACACACAGACACACACACACAGACACACACTGTTAGTCCTGCACATTAGTGCAGGCACAGCTAGGCCAGTGACCACAGTTCTTATACACAACTTATTGGTTATCATATCCCCATCCTGCAGGACTCTGCTGCAATCTAGCATGCTGTTAGCGAGTGGATAAGCAAGAGAGAGTGTTGTAAGGGCAGAGTAGTTTAAAATAAAGTATTACATACTTGAAAATTGCTGGAGAGTAGATTTTAATGCTTTAATGTTGTTGTTTAAAGAAACTACCATAAGAATATAACGACAAAACAAATGAAGTCAGAAAGAGAGACGGGGGTCACGGGTTAGAATGGCGACACGTCCTGATTCCCTTTTAAAAACCAAGGATAGAATCATTTTCACTATTCCAGCTGAGAGGGCCCTATTAATCACACCAGGCAAATAACAGGCCTCCCCTCAGTTCCTGAGTAGCTTCGAACACTTGCTATAACCAGCAGCCTCTGCAGGGGGAGATGGGAGGGGCATCATGTGTCTCTCTTTGCGATTGCTTTCTCCATCTTAGGTTGAGCCAGGAGCCTGCACCTCACCAAAGCGATGAGGTTTCTCCTGAGGCTTTTGTTAACACCATTCTCCTTTTCCTGGGATCTTGTGGAATAAAATACGAGCTATTCCTTAGAAAATTCTTGCACTGCAGCTCATGTGCTAACTTCAGCTTCTGGTTGCATTTGTTCCTGAGCTCTGAAGATAGCATGTGACCCATCTCTATCTATTCTTGGGGAGGTTTCCAAGGTTCATATGTGGCATAGGGTTTGATTTCCTATCCCCAAGTTCCTGCTCATTGGTATCCACTCTGTTCTATGAGACTGATTCTGTACTTTCCCAAAGAGAGCACAAGGTTATTTTGAGGAAAGTTTTTTAACTATATATCCACAAAACTGATCTGGCATCCACACTATTCCTTCTGAACAAAGAACTGAGCTTCATAAATCCCTTCATAATTTATGAACAAATATCCCTTCATAAACAATATCCCACACAAAAGGGAAAGCTATTAGTTGGCGCATTCCTATCTACCCCGTGAAGAATGGGAGCAGCTGCAGAATAAAATCAGCCAGTGTGTCCTAGAAGGGGGAGTGTTTTGTCAGGACAGCAAATGAGTTGAATAGGTGAGTCAGGAAATTAGCCACCCACTCTGCTAGTGAGCTGGGAACTTCTAAAAGAACTCATTTAGTTGGTTCACAGACAGTGCTCAGTTTCACAGTGTCCTACATGCTCAGCTGCGCTGTCCCACTAGAGACTTTTTCGAAACAGTCCAGTGTAACTCACAGCAGCTCTTCTCAGATCTTGCTGAGTTAGGGAGACCAGTCCTAACCCAAGACTAGGTTAAAACTCAGAACTTATTTAAGATGAGTCTTTGTGACCTCAAGAGAACATTCTAGAAAGCACATATAAGACTGAATAGGAAGGAGAGAGGGCACAGTCAGATTTCCCGAATTCACAGTCTTATCAAAGGATCTGGTCGTTTTGGCCTGTATCACTCTGCTGGCCCTCTTCCTCCTCATGGCCGCCACAACAGAGTCACTCATTCTTCTCTTACACTTCCTAAGGCCAGGTTTTTATTTCTTTATTTTTAATTTTATGTATCTGAATGTTTTGCCTACGAGTACATAAATGTACCACATGAGTGCCTGGTTCCTGGGGGCCAGAGGAAAGTGTCAGATCTCCTGGGACTAGAGTTATAGATGGTTGTGAGCCACCATGTACATGCTAGGAATTAATGTCCAGGTCTTCTGCAAGAACAACAAATAATCTTAGCTGCTGAGTCATCTCTGCAGCCCTAAGAGCTGATCTTTTAGCTACAGAAAAATCAACTTTGCTTCTCAAGTTGGTAATAGGGGATATAAGCGCCTGTGACCTTATTTCCATTCAGTACAGGCAAGTACTTTCATCTAGGGCACTGGAGGAGAGTGACAACTTCCACTGACACATGCCACTGAACCATGGGAAAGTTTTGGAAAAGTTGTTTGAGCAGCCAATAGTGTAGGACTGCCATAGGATGAGTGGCAAGACAGTGGTGCCACTATATCTTTGAGAAGTTGGTGAGGTGGGATAGAGATCAAGACCACATCTTCAGAAGGCAGGGCTGAGTAGGGTTTTCTACTAGTTATCCACTGTTATAGATTGAGTAGAATAAGCCAGAGGATAGAGAGGTTGAAGACAGAGAATAGAATAAAAGGAACTACCAGAACAGGGTCTGTTGGCAGAAGCTGTTAGTTCGTTTCCAGTTGCCCTGACCAGAAATAATCACACAGAAACTATATTATTTGCAATACTGTTTGGCCAATCATATTGCTAGCTTGCTTTCTCTTATATCTTTGGTTAACTTATTTCTATTATTTCATATTTTAACATGAGGCTCATGGCCTCCAGGCAAGGTTCCAGCTGACAGCTCACATCTTTCCCCTTTGGTGGCTACATGGCATCTGTCTGGAGACTCCGCCTTCTTTCTCCCAGCATTCAGTTTAGTTTTCCCCACTTAGCTCTATTCTTTTGCCCTATCATAGGCCAAGGCAGTTTCTTTATTCATTAACCAATGAAAGCAACACATAGACAGAAGGACCTCCCACACCAAGGGTCTGTCTGAAAAAGACAGAAGACAACTAATGGCAGCAGGGAAGTTATATGTTTCTTAGTAACACAAAATCATCTACTGAGAGCTTGGCAACAATGCATGAATCGGGCCCTAGAGACTGGAAATTCTTGGATATCTTCAGAAGGATGAACTCAAGGTTCACGACAAACTATCAGAATCAAACCAATTCTCAATTGAAAAGAAATCCAAACACTGAAATACTAAAGTACTTTTATTAATCTCATCATCATACTGGAGCTCCAACTACAATTCAACCAGAAAAATGAAACATTCTTAGGGTAAAAAAATATAGATAATGACTATTTAAGCCATCAGAATGCCAATGTGCTAATGGCTAAATGATGCTTTGTGTATTTTTAATTGCCTGTCTGAAAATGGTCACTTTCTGGAAGCCCTCTCAGTGACTCTGAAGTCTTTGGAGTGATTTAGTGACTGTTTGTGCCTTAGAGCCTTTGTGAATAGCTATCTGGCCCATATTTTCTTGATGTTTTACAAGGAATTTAAATTTCAAATGGTATTTCAATGTGCCAGTACTCAGCAACCTAGCACAAGATCTGCCCAGGTAGAGAGACAACAAGACACAATAGTTTCCTCTCTTGTCATTCCAGGTCATTATTCAGTCTTGTCAAACGCTGGCTCTCCTTGGAGTACTCGCTGTTGCTTTCTGTGCAAATCTGTACGTATGACACTGTCCATGACACATGGAGAATCAGAAGTGTCTAAGGCTCCCGCAGCTGAAGCCTTGCTCGTCCTGACAGGTGTTATGCATCTATATATAAGTGAGGGGGCATTCTTTTCTGTTTGTAAGTGAACACTGTGAACTTATTCTTTCCCACAAATGGCAAGCATTTATAGGGGAGTTTCTAAAACTGTTATTGCTTTGTGGGAATAGTCTGGAATATTGGAATTTCTTTGAGTCTAGATCCTCCCTCTCCATGCGTTTGACTATAAAATCAATTCATGGATGGGTTTTGCCAGTAGAGCTCCGTCAGTCATAATAATAGAATTATAACAGAAATCCTACCCTTTTGAACTAGGTCAAAGAATGATGCCATGTCTGGAAAACCCATCATTGAATGCTGCTTTGTAGGGTCATTCTAAATTGCACATTCCACAGAGCATCACAAATTACTTAGCCCTAAAACACAGCAATTTTATTTGACCTTCACAGTGATACATGCTTTAGGTATTGAGTTAGTAGTGATAAAGATGTTTTACGGTAGCACCCTGGTGCAGCCCTTCCAGCCAGGTCTCCTTAGAAACAAGCTCTAATGGCCAAGGTGATGGCTTCAAAGGAGAGCTCAGGTATCCTTGGAGTCTCTTGAATTACAGCCAGGAAGATCTTCAAGGTCAGAACTATCCTCACAATAACAGTGAAGTGTCACTTGCATTTTTTTATTCTTACTCTTTGTTCATATGCAGTACAGTTTTCAAAAGGCCATATGATAGTACTAATGCAGCATATTGCATTCAGGGGCAGATGCAAGGATTCTCTGTCTTTTATTGCTCATCTCTCACACTGAAGAACTTTGCAAAAATATAAAGCAAAGCTGTCTTTTTTAAAACATATTTTTTTCTCTTGGAAAAGAAATGTATCTTTCATAAGATATGTTATTTACAGTCACGTGTAAATGATTAATACTTTAAACTAATCAATAGAATGACATTTTTGAGATTTGTATTAATTTCTAATGGGATAAACGATAATGGGTACATCAATAGAAACTCTTTGAGGTCCTTCTTAATTTTAGTGAGCTGTGAAAGACCATGTTATAAAACATCTGCGAATGACTATCCTAAGACAGGTGAGCATATAATGCCCTATTTCCTAGACACTACAACACCAGATGAGGAAACAGAGCCTCTGTTAGTTTCTGCGAGCTCAGTTCGCACGTTGAATACACACCCAGAAAGGCTCCCTATGTCACAACATCTCTTGCCGTGCAGCAACTGACTCTGAGAGTATATACAGAAGATTTACAGAAATTCTCCTGTAAGGAGATGGTTGTCTTTTTACATTAACCCCGTGAGCCTGTTTTTAGAGTAACAATTCCATCACTGGTATCTGTATTTGCCTAAGTCATTCTTTCGAAAGGAAAATATTGGGGAGTTGTTTCTTTAATGGAAGGGTGCGCGGAGAAGGCACAGACAATCATAATCCTGTCCTTGAATTCATGGCTGCATGGTGTTTGAAAATAATTGATTTCACCTTTTGCTCAAAACCCACAAGTACAACCCCTACTGGTCTCTGGGAGTAGAAAACAGTAACCAGAAGGTCACGAGCTTTGGAAATGAGAAAATCAAATGCTAACATATAAATGCTGCAAAGAGATTTATTTAATAATCAACCCAGGCAGTGACTAGTTCCTAGGTCTTGTATCTGGGAGCGTATGGATTGAAAACTGCTTGGCACTTCAGCTAGTGCCTTTAAATTTCTCCCAAAGGTATCTACAGAAAGAATATTCTAAATTTAACGTTAGTAGAGAACATAAACATTTAACAAAGACCCAATTTTCTCACCAATGGGGTTTAATGAGCCATGTTGGAATTTAATGGGGATCTGTGCAGAATGCCCACTATCCAAGTGAAGACGACTCACCCTGCCTCACAAGCGTTCTCCAACCAGAATGAGGCTTAAGCACTTTGCCATCGTAACGCTGAAAATGGCAGGCAAATGCTTACCTACAAATCATACAATACATTCAGAGCAAAGCCCAGTGGCTGAAAAGAGCAGCCAAGGCTGGTGATGGGTCCCTTAGAAAAGCTCATCACCTGCAGGTAAACACAATTCTGTGGTTCATTACCTAGACCAGTTGTAAGGGATGTGAGAAGTCAAAAGACAGTTGTGTTAGTCACGATCGTGGCTGACACAGGAGTGTTTCGCAAATCTTCTTACTAAAAAAGATACAAAACAGTTATCATGTACCATAATTTGCCAACCTCTAGATAAAGACCCGGAGGAATGTTACGTAATAGTTCCAAAATAGATAAAGTATCCAAGGACAAACAAGTATAACACTCGTGTGTGAGAGAGAACGGGTAAAGCAGACTTGAATGGTGGGGTCATCAGGGACTAAGGACATTCCTCAGTGGTAGAGAGCTTGCCTAGCCTGAATGAGGCCCTGAAATTGAACCCCAACATTGCAAAGGGCAGGGTGATGCCGTGTAGTCATCCTGACCGAGAATCTGAACAGTGCTCCCTTCCCAAATCTGTCAGCGAACTAAATCACACCTGGAATGTGTGAATATATGTTATTACGTGGCTACAAGGGCTCTGAAATGTATATAAGGCAGATGACCTTTAAAAAGACATATCATCTTAGACCATCCAAAGTAATGGTCAGTCTTAGTCACATGAGTCCTTAAAGGTGAAACCTTGTGTCCTTTACTCAAATGTGTGCTACTTACATACTTTTGGGTGTGGGACCATCACTGAAGCATGGTCAGTCTACCAGAGACTACACCCGTAAAGAAACTTTTCTTCTTCCCTCAGAAGCCATCATTTGTTGCGGGAGGTCCTTTCGCTCCTCCAGCCTATAGCCGCTGAGATACCAGCCCACTGGGGCGTGGTCTCTCTCCGTTTAGAAAAGCAGCCGCTTCCCTCTCCTCTCTCTCTGCACTTCCTGCTCCGCTGGCAACTAGACTCCCTTCCTGGTTGCGCAGAGGGCTGTTGTCTGGGATGGTGATCGGTAAGTTTTTTCCCCTTTAAATAAATACCACCCTATTAATCATAATTCCAAACTGGTGTGGCATTGTTTGTGACTTACGCCTTCAATCATTGTTTACAGTTATCCAGTCAGGGGTAGAGGCTGGTGAACCCCTCCTGTCAGAATGTTGACAGGTTGTTGTTTATCTAGGTTTTTTGCAGGCAACCACAGCTTCTGTGAGTTACTAAGTGCAGCAGTCCTGTCCTGCCCAGAAGACACTGTTGGCTTCCACTTCGTTCTGACCACTGGCTCTTACAATCTTTCCGATTCCCTCTTCTGCAATTGTCCCTGAGCCTTGAGACTTGGACTGGAGAGTATGCTATATATGATCCTCTTATGGCTGAGCATTCCACTGACATTTGGTCTGTGCACTTTGACTAGTTGTGCGTTGCTATAGTAACCACTACCCTCATCAAAGAAATTCCTTTGACGAGGCCTGAAAGATGTGGCAATCTGTGTGGAGAGATACCAACATAGAGGGATGTTTGATACTGTGTCTCTTTAGCAGAATAATAGTAGGTTCACCCCTGGGGACAAAAAATCCCCAGCTATGAGTTCTTTGCCAGCTTTATAGTACCAGATATGTGCTTTCTCCTGTGGAACAGGTTTCAAATCTAATCATGAAGATGCTGGTTACCCCCATAACGTTCATGCCACTATTATACCCATGGGCTTATCTTGCTATGGCAGTCATTAATTGCAGCTCATAGGATGTATAAATGGGTTATACTATCAATGACCTGTCTTCCTACAACAGCCTGCATGGCACCTTCCAGTAATGAATTAATAATTTGTTTTAAAAAGAACATGTTCCACAGATATAGTTTTGAAATTCATGATACAGAAAAGAATCTTAGGAGAGGTGAGACAAGAGAAAGCAGATACTTCGGAAGACAGATCTAAATGATGAAGACACGCTGTTTTTAGAGTGTATGCACTAGGTGGTGTGTTCCCGCCTAAGACCCCGAGATCCCTGGGGGCTGGCCAAAGCTTGAGCCTCTCTGGTGTCCTCTAGACTCTTTGGCAGGGCACTGGATACTTAAGTATGTAACAAATATTCTTCTCTCAGCAACATTTATTGCTTGTAAGTAAATTCACAATTTGTGTGCAAAAATGATTGCCATTAATCATGATTCTATAAATTGTTACCAGCAAAATGGCAGAACTTCATACAACAACAACAACAAAGGATGTGCTTATGTAAAATTTCATAGGCTAACCAGAGAAAACTAACCTTAGGGAAGTGACAAAAGGACAAATCAGGGACACTGTAGGTTGTAGAAGGGTTTGGTGAGAGAGAGAGAGAGAGAGAGAGAGAGAGAGAGAGAGAGAGAGAGAGAGGAGGTCTTAGACAGCCATGGGCGACTCTGTTAGTGAGCAATGGGGCCTCAGCTCTGACGTTGCAA
The DNA here is from genome assembly GCF_037038515.1 of Microtus pennsylvanicus. Taxonomy (NCBI): domain Eukaryota; kingdom Metazoa; phylum Chordata; class Mammalia; order Rodentia; family Cricetidae; genus Microtus; species Microtus pennsylvanicus. Next base: position 28,614,500 of record NC_134581.1, read on the forward strand.
TATCTGTATTCTGCCAGGAACTCAGATGATCTTAGAGATTCTTCTTAGGACTGCTGAAAGGAATCCAACCCACTAAAACCTTGACTCTGACCTTATGAGACTCAGAGCAAAGAACACAATCCAGCTGAGCCGGACTTTTAACCTTCAAAGGAGTGAGATAATAAACGTATGATGGCAAAATCTGCTGGCTATGTGGTCATTTATTACGTTGCTAGCACATGAACATGTCTGGGCCCCCTGGACCATAGCAATTTGAACATGATGGGTGGGCTGGCGCTATACTCTTTAGAACCCGAGCTCCTCAGTGGGGATATGCCCGGAATGACCCTATTCTCAGCTATTGCACAGCCTTTTCTGCCACAATAGCACCATTGACATAAAATAAACCATATACATAAAACTATATCTTAGATCATGCTTAACAAAAACAAGCTTGGGCCAAAGTAAAAGCCATGGGTTTCTGCCTACAGAGCTATGGCACTAACATTAAACACTGATGTTGTCATCTGTGAATATACCTCCTGGTGCCATCATCACATGGCATATCACTCAGTCCCTCAGAATATGATTTTATACCTCATAATGTCACCTTATTCCCCAGGTCACACTGCCATATATAGTCACCATGAGGAACTGCTGCTGATAAGAGTGGAGTTCAGACCAGGATGCCAGGTCAAGCAACAGCCTGTGCAAATGAGGTGTTGGGAGAATAAGTCCCAAATCACAAAGGTAGCCCCCACAGAGGAAGGAGTAAACAAGGACTACAGGAATTTTCTCTTTGGGGCATTTTGTTTCATCAATCTGAATTTTCTATAGTAAATGTCTAGCATTTTTAGGCTCAGAATGGGCAGAAAGCCTTTCATAAAATTGGCCAAGCTTAAAAACATAAAATGTGGTACCCAGAATCCCTTTTTCACAGTCACAGATGCCATGTGTGAGGCCCTAGCCCTCCTGAGCACCTTGTCTTTGCTTCCAGATTGCTGACCCCTCCATGTGAGGCATAGACTCTGGCTTCCTCCTGTCTCTCCTTTGTCTGGGGAGACTAGCCTCCTGTGGTTTTTCTTCAAGTTCTCGGACCTCTTTTCTCTTTCCTTCTGAATCTCATTGCTTTAACACAAACACTGCCCAGGAAAGCGTCCTCAGTGTCCTTCTACCACACGTTCCCCACGGGACTCTGTCTTCAGCCTTCCCCTCTCTCCAGATATAGACTCAGGCCTCCAGCCACTTCTCAGGCGGTTTCATCTACAGTGGGTCTGTGTGCCTATCACTGGGAAAGGCTGTTGGATTAGTTCTTCCCTCCCTAGGAATCAGGATCCATAAATATGCTTTTCTTGATTCTAAGGAAAACAGTGATACCACCTAGATGCTTTTTGTTGTTTTAAGAATAGAAGGATGAATGCATAGATAGATAGATAGATAGATAGATAGATAGATAGATAGATAGATAGATAGATAGATAGACAGATTTTATTTGCAATGGAAAAATCTATGGCCTTAGAGAGTACAATAATAGAAGTCAAGCCACACTTTGCCGTTCAGCAGTTTACAAGGTCAGGCAAGGAGACAGAACTCCATCCCGAAGGTGTTATATTACATCAGATACTGCCGCAAGAATTAGCTTTGCTAGTCATAAAGTTTTAGCACCTTACAGCAATCTTTCTAGAAGGAAAATAATGCAAAAATAAGAAGTTCAGTTGCCAATGAATTTTCTTACGTGAAAGGAACAACTAAGCACTGTTACCACTATTCCTTCCCCACCAAATAGCACACACGCACTGAACATGGTCTTCCGGGGTACTAAGTTTGTCACTGGGACAGGAAAGATGGCTCAACAACTAACATCACTTGTTGCTCCTGCAGAGGACTGGGTTTAGTTCTAGGTGATTCAACACCCTCTTCTGGCCTCTTCAGACGCTGTACACATATGGCACACTTACATGCACACAACCAAAACACACATACACATCAAATAAAAATAAATACATCATTTTTATAAAAATAAAAAGATAGTCATTGTTGATATTGTCTGTTCAGCTATGTGTTTGTCAATGCCTTGGTGTTTCCTGGCAAGCAGCGAGCCTTAATTTTGTTGGTTGGTTGAATGAATGAACTTCTCAAGGTTAATTGTTAGGTAGGAACAGTTTCTGTGCTGTGTATTCTCCAGGTGGTCCATCGCTTCTCTCTTCACTCACTGGCCTACAGTACTTGTTTATGGACGCTATCACCATTTCTGTTCAAGTAACAACAAAGCGTTTGTTATCTAGATCATCCACATAAAAGGGAAATGTCTGAAGGATTCTTAACCCGAGGACTCAAGAATTTTCTTAGATCAAGGAAAATCCCAGCCCACTACTCGTGGGTGTTTGGCTGAAGGCTTCACTCCAGCCCTTGGCATCCATAAATCCAGAGTCTGGAATGTTTGGGTGGAAGTGTCACCCCAGCCCCTGGCATCCTTACATCCTAAGAGTCTGGAATGTTCAAATGGACTCAATCCCCCCTCCCCTGGAGCTGCCTCAGTCCAGACTCTGCCCGCGAGAAAGCTGGCCAAAGGATGACCCCTCCCCTGAGATGCTCAAGACCACTCCCACAGGGTATTTAAACTGCCCTGCAGAGAACAAACATGTGATTTTCTGGCCTTTCTTTCCCACCTCCTCTCTAGGTGTCTGGAAAGCCATCTGCCAGTGTTTGTATCCATTAAATCTGGGCTTTTTTCTAATTTGGTTTGATTATATCTGATTTGAATTATTGCATCTGCAGAGAAGTTTATCAGGGTGCAGAAACTTTTCAGTGGGTACTCGGCTACCCTACACATCTTACCCTTAAGGTAGCACCCACCCTTGTGGATGTATAAACATTGACCTCACACATCCATGATCTTTTCTGCTTGCCTCATTTTCCCATAATTTTGATCTTACTGCCTACTGTGCCCTAAAAAGATCCAGACAGTAAGGAAAAACTTCTGAATCCACATTACTCCAATGTACACCATCCTCTCTAACTCATAAACGGAAGGTGTGGGCTGGACACTGACTCTCAAAGCCTCCCTCCTGCAGCTCTGCCTTTGAGCACTGCTGAGAATGAACTGCTTTCATTGAGCAGAGCCATTCCCTTCCCAAGAGCAGCGAGCCAGAGAGGTCCATCAGCCATAGCTGTTTCCCAGCTGTCTGCAGAACTGTTGAATTGCTTCAAATGTTTTTGCAGTGTGTTCTTGAAACCCCATCGTCAGGACACCTGGAGTCTTGCTGCAGCTCTGTCCAGTATCCTGAAGCATAGCTGGCCATCCTTTATTACCACCTCCACTTCTGTTCTGTGCAGCTGATGCTCCCTGGCTGGACTTGCAGCTTCTCAAGCAAGACCTCTGTTGTTTATTGCTATGCTGGTATAGAGGAAGGTGGGATCCTAGCTATGATGCAAATGGGCCAGTTATCCACCCAACTAAAGCTTCAGGTAAGTAAATGAAAGGAAACGCTCAATCCCCAGATGTCCTGGCAAATGGTTAGGAGGAATCATTTCTGCAAAGAGCTTAGTGTACTGAAAGTGGACAAACATCGTGGCTACCATTCCTGTTATTGCTCATGCCAGTGTTGAAATGAGTGATAATCTCTACTCGTTTGTTTCCCGTTTGACATAAGATGGCTTAAGGAGAGGAAGAGATATCAAGTAGAGAAAGGGTAAAACCTTGCTTTCTTATAAGCTTGCGCATCCTGTGTGCACATTTACCTTCTCTTTCTGAATCTTAAGGTCCCCGTTTGCAAATGAGGAGGATGAATAAGATTGTCTTTTAAGGTCCTTCTGCGTCTCAAAATTTAGAACTCTCAGAATGCAACCTCTGAGCTGCAGATCTTGGGTGTGCATTCCTCACATCTCCCTAATTACACAGAAGGAGCCCTGCTGTGGGGCTGGATCAAGGGAGTCATTTCCAGTAACAGGGCTTCAAATGCAGTGTGGAGAACTGTGCAAGTCATTGATGAGTTAAACCTTCTAGCCCGCAATGAGGGTAGGACTGCCTCTCCAGCCTTGATCCCAGAAGTGTGGGAACCCAGGGATCCTTTGCTAATGTTGAGAGGGTCACGACGTTTGTGGCCCTGGAAGAGAATGAAAACCCCCTGCTCACCACAGGCCCGTCTCTTACAGATGAGGAATGGGGCTATTGGTTCTACTAGCTGGCATGTCATCTTTTTCAAAAGAGCACGGTGCTGGCTTGTGGTGAGGGAGTCTTTAAAAAGCTATAACAGAGCCTTAGTCAACAAGACTGGTTGTTGCAGGGCTCCCCTGTGTTTACAAAGCCCCCTTCCCCGCCCCCACTGCTGCTGCTTTCTCTTTAAACTCTTCCCGACTGGTTGGAGCTACACTCCTCCATAGGCTTGGAGTGTATGAGGGTGGGGGGTGGGGGGAGGAGATGGGGGATGGGAACACCCCTGTCTGCCTTACCCCTAGCTGCCTTGGAATCTCTCTCAGAATCTGTGGCCTAGTAGCTGCTCATTAAATGAGATCAATAATAAAATGGGAACTTGACTCTTGACTATTGAGTGTCATTTTCTCTCAAAGCTTGATTGGCACACTGCTGTCCTGACTTGAGAAATAGCAGTGGTGGGGGACCGATTACTGGAGGGAATCTGTCTTGAACACCGCGGCTTATGAGCTTTAGAGACTTAAGCCATGAAGTATTTAGAACCTCTGCTTCTTGGAATGGATCCAATCACCTGGCCACAGTAGTGATCCAATCAGGTATACCAAATCTATCAAGTCATATATGTGTGTACACAATTAAAGACCATTATCAGTAGACAGAATACTCTGTGTGTAGAAAAGGTGGAACTTTACTTTTGTGGTCTTCATCAGCTTTGGGGTGCTTCTTCTGCTTACTGACTTAGGCAGGGATGCTGTTTCGAGATGGAGAGGAAAAACATTACTGATCTTCAGGTGGCTGAACGTTGGCTGGAGCTAGTTAAGAAGTTCTGCTCATAGAGATGTCAGTGCCCTGCAACAGCGCTGTCCAGAAACCTAAGGCGATACAAAGCCTGGGGCTCTCATCTAGTTCTCATTGGCTGCCTGTGAAATCTCAGGCTATCTTCAAATTTCTTTGCATCTCAATTATTTGACTAAAAAGTGGCTCTTCTCTCCATGAGACAAGGATGTGAAATGAACAGAAACGCTGTGTGTGGAAGCTATTTGAGTTCTTTGAAAGAGATACACAATATAAATCCAAGCTGGTATTTTTATTTCTGAGTAAATTTGCTCGAGAATAGAATCTGGGTTTCTATGAGGGTATTTTATAGACTAAGGTTTATATAGAGGCTTTTAAACTGATGCTATCACAGTGCGCTTAACATGGAATTGGATAGACTGAGAAAATGCATTCGAGTGTTGTTAAATAACACTGTGCAGGCTTACAGCAGATCACACAGGGAAAATGGCTGGTCTGCCAGCACTATCTCCAAGCCTGATAGCTTCAGGGGGAAATGCTCTAGGCTAATATGTTCAGGCTTCCTCGGAGATGCAATACCTTCTTCTTTGGAGTTGAAGGAAAGCACATGAATATTTCCTCACTCGGGTCCTCTACCACAGTCCCAACCCAGTCTTCTCTTTCAGATATGACATACTAGTTAGAGTCAGACATGCTTCTCCACAGTGACCACACAGATAATTCAAGTCCATGAACTTTGTAGAGTTTGGTTTTTATTTGTAAGAATACAGATGACACACCTCTGTATATTCCTGTGCTACTTAGCAGATGTCAGAGCAATTGAATGTTGTCTTTGTTCTCCATGTTAATGGTGATGCTGAAGAAACTCCTTTGTCAACTGCATCTGGTTGGTTTATTTTGATGTGTGTGTGTATGTGAATAAAAAGTTATTCAGTTTTCTTTTGAATTCTCAAGGTAGGATGCTGAAACCAAGGACAATAAGCCCAGTGTCTAGTGATTTGACACTAGGAAATACGAGGTAGAGAGAACCAGAAGGTGGCCAAAAAAAAAAAATCAGTATACAATATAATATACCAAAGGATGACAGGTTCCCAACAAAACAAATAAACAAAGAACATAATCAATCAGTGAGATACAAAAGTGATCGGAGAGCATATCAAAAAGACAGGGGGAAAACAGGAAAATACACTCCCAAATTACAAACTCTGTGGGCTACACCAAGGCTAGTAACCATTTCTCCAGTGCTGAAAAAGAAATATGAAGACTTTAACCGAGGAGTTCAATGACAAATGAGAAATGACGTGAGACAGCCCAATTAAGTCACCCCACTGAAGAGGATTTTCTCCAAAAATTAACAGTTCTGCTTTTAATTAAAGGTTCTTGGGTCTGTTAATCAGCCATCTTCCTCAAGGCTAAGCTCGGTGCAAATAACAGAGAAGGATTCAGCAAAAATGCCTGTTTAATTAGAAGGAATTTAATTAAAAATATTTTTATACACATGACCAATCACCATTATTTATGCAGATGTTCTCGCGCTGCCTTGGAGACAATCCTCCACACCCCTCATGGCCCCCTTTAAAACCGCTGCTGCGCTTCTGCAAGAGCTGCTTCGAAATGAGAAGCACCGTGGCTGGTAGTTAATACCTATTTTTATCAAAACAGCAGTGCAGCTCACACATCACCCGTGCAGCGTAACCATAGTAACCCCAAATAGAAAGGGTCTTCAGATTATCAGTGCGATCAAAGGTAAGATAGCCCAGGTGCCTTCGGAATAGTCACACTGAGGCGAACTTTAAACAATGAAGGTGGGTGGCTCTCTCAAATTTTGCTTTTCTACTCCTTAAATGCTAAGAGAAGATTTTGACTTGCAAATGGGGTGTATGGAGATGCCTTCCATTTTGGACAACTTTTGCTGAAAGGGTTAGTAACTGAAAAGATGGGCGGTCACATGTGCGCATTTCTCTAGCGCTCCTCTCCAAGTACAACATGGAAACAATAATACTAATAATCATATTTCCGAGATGGAGAGTTTGTTTCAGGAAAAAAGATCCTACGTTAAGGAGCCCAAGATGAGAAGTCATATTTTGTGCCCGTGAGCTCTGGGGAGGATGGTAGACACACATCCCATGGGCTGAACTGCAGACAGTGACTCAGGGTGTGGACTGGCAGTCAAATTACAAAGAATCAGCATCGTTAATTAGAGGAGTAGTGGAGCTGACTTAAACAGTTAGCGAAGGGCCAACCCAAACACAGATCTGAATGGGGGTTTACAATTCACGGGCAGGGTAGGATGGGGTGGCAAAACATTAGCGGGTAGGGAATAAAAGCCTTCAGTGCCCACAGCTCTTTAGCCTACCAGAGCATCTATGATCTACATAACAGCAAGGAGACCCAGCACAGAAGTTGCTCTGGCAATACTTTATTAATAAAGGGGACAATAGGGGGAGTACTCGCACACCCAGCAACTGCTATGAATTCAGAATCTTTGAGTGTGCAGCAAGTATGGACAAGGAATGTTGGCACCGGGGCATAAGTACAATTGCTCCTTTCCTTCCTTTCCTTTCGATGTTTCTACATGTGTGGCTTACCTTGGAAGTGGGAGGTGGCTCCAGGCGAGCATGAGGAAGAGGACTCTTTAGTGTGGTCACTTTGTTGGGAACAGACTTCTGGCAGTTTTATGTGCAGTAACAAATAACTACAGTGCTGTGGGAGGGGCATCCAATGAGCCAGTCACACACCCAAGGAGAGGGGACTGTTGCTAGGCTCTTTTATAGAACTAATTATGGAACACTTTGCAGTTTAGAAATAATTTTTTACAAAGCATCTTATATTTGATCTGCTAACAGCTCTATGGTGAAACAGAAAACACGTTTTGTTTGATATTTTCTTCTTCTGACAAAGCCAAAAACCGTGCAATACAAATTTCCAAGAATTTAAGGCACTAAGCTGTGGACTTCCTCCATTCCAATTGGGGTCTTCCTCTGCATAGAGCACCAGCCGTCCACCTGCAGTACACCCCGCACTCAGCCACCCCGCACTCAGCCACCCTGCACTCAGCCACCCGCACTCAGTCACCCCGCACTCAGTCACCCCGCACTCAGCCACCCCGCACTCAGTCATCCCGCACTCAGCCACCCAGCACTCAGCCACCCGCACTCAGTCACCCCGCACTCAGTCACCCCGCACTCAGCCACCCCACACTCAGTCATCCCGCACTCAGCCACCCCACACTCAGTCATCCCGCACTCACACCCACCCCGCACTCAGTCACCCCGCACTCAGTCACCCCGCACTCAGTCACCCCGCACTCAGCCACCCCGCACTCAGCCACCCGCACTCAGTCACCCCGCACTCAGCCACCCCGCACTCAGTCACCCCGCACTCAGCCACCCCGCACTCAGCCACCCCGCACTCAGTCACCCCGCACTCAGTCACCCTGCACTCAGTCACCCCGCACTCACACCCACCCTGAACTCACAGCAAAATCCCTCCATCTACAGTGCACAGTCCAAGATGTCAGCAGTACTTTTTATAGTTCTTTATTTCCTTATCAATGTCTTCATTTTTAATTATTTGTTGCAGTACTGGGGAGAGAACCTAGAGCCTTGCACATGCTAGGCAAGTATTCCCTCACTGAGCTATACCCCTGCCCTTCTTTCTATGTGCACCAAGCTTCTAGGCACTAAGACTTTAGAAGTTCACATCACCTTAGGAGGAAATTATTATGGGAAAATGTATCCTTCTTGTAATTCCAGTAAGAATTGAGATGCGACACATTTAAAACTGTACCGTGTCCCACAAGGGTGTGCACAGATATCTACTTTAGTGAAAACACTACAATTTACTGTTTTTACTCTAAAAAGTGATTCTCTCGCCCTTCCAGCTCCATCAATTTTCACGGATACCTGCTAGAAATACAACATTGGGTCCAGATCCTGACCCAGTGAACCAGAATTTCTGGAGGCCGGACCCAGCAATCTGTATTTTAACAGACTCTCCTGGGAGCCTTCAGTATTTAAAATGGAACACTCATAACTGGACGTGGCATTGATCTTAGCTACCATCACTTTGCTCTAGGAATATACAAGGAAAACAAGGCCTAGGAAGGTTAAGCAGCCATCTTGAATTTGCCCTGTGCTCCTGAAGCAGGACTGTGTGAGACCTGATGCCTCTTAACTCTCAATAATAAAAATAGCACTAATCCATGACACGTGTCAAATAGGGGATGGTCCAGCTAAATATGAGCAGAACAGACTCTGACTTTAGATCCATATGCCTGTTGGCATCTAATTTTAGTAAATGAATTACAATCCATGCATTTAATTCAGTCTCCAGACAGGATAATGCCACGGTGAGTTTTCTAAATTCAATTAGCGGGAGCCAGTCGTCTGCTTATGAAGGCCCGAATCCAGCGCTCAGGGCCTCATCGGGCAATTTGTATTCTTAGCACATGCTAGCTGCTGGAGGAAGCAAAGATGTGTGGCTTACATGTCATCTGTGAATTTGCTGATTTTGTTTTAAATTTCATGACATGCACAATATCAAACTGAGTTTTCAGATCTTTTCCTTTACTGTTCATGGTGGTTTTTACTAGCACACTATAAAAAATTAATTGGTTAATTTCTATCTGTGGTTTCCCTTTCAAGCACACAGGTAGGCTTACACAAACACACGGTTTACTTGCTTGTTTGGCTTTAACGGTATGCTTGCTTAGCTTTCATAGTATACTTGCTTTTGCTGTCCTCTCCCATCTCCCATAACCTCCCATTTTCCCTCTCTCCCCAACTTTACAATCCAGCATATGTCCCGCCAGGTTGTCTTCGCACTAAATTCCTCTTTGTCATAATCACCGTACACATTTGCAACAGATGTTAAATTGGGATTTGAAACAGGCGCAGAGAAGCTTCTCTACGGTGAGATCTGTGGTCTTCATCCACTTTTCTAGAAGATAGCGGCCTGGCTCTTTAACCTCTGGCCCATAGTAAACTGATGAAAGAATCCCAAGGCCTTAGCTCCCTCTGGAGGTTGAGATTTGTAGAGGGTCTTCTGCCACTTCTGAGCTGGGACTCTGACCTACTCATGTGGGTGGCCTAGGGAAGCTCACCCCTTTTCTCAGAGCTTTAGAAAGAATTCCATCTAGACCAACAGACAACATAAGAGATCCCCCAGGGAGCAGGTTGCGGGGCGTGGATGGCGTGGAATGATGTTTGGGACTCACTTGAAAAGCTCACTGGCACAGGCTATACAGGTGCTCTGAATGAGTGACTTGTAGCAATCACATAGAAATGGTTATTTTTCTCATCACTTTCCCCACCTTGGAGAAGTCAGAAACTCTATCCAGTGAGTGACAAACAAGGCATGGGAGAAAGACGACCCTTTCTATACCTCTTCTCTTGTCTTCAAAAATGAGGGAGAGGTCATAAAAGTCACACCTTAAATCGAATTAAAAATGTGCATTATGACATGGAATTGGAGGCTCTCTTTCCTAACCTGACTCTCCTCTGGCACCTTACATTCCTCAGAATTTTATCTACCAGTGGGCAAGGAGTAGCATCCATGATGTTTTTTAAGGTGGCGATAAGGAGGGGAAAAAGCAGTGTGCATGACTGTACTTCATCAGTCCCTTTCAAGGTCCAAATCAAGGACAAACAATACACAAGCACAGGACTTAGTTAGCTCTAGATACATACACGAGAGTGTGACATTGATAAAAAAGATGTGAATCATTTTATATATACCTTTCTGCCTCTTACTTTACACAGTGAAAAATATCTCTCAGAAAATCCTGGAGTCTATAGGAAGAACAGAATTTACCCTTTAATTGACTTCATAGTGTTCTGTAGAGGTCCAAGATGCCCTATGATCTCCAACCTCTTAGGAATGTTGCAATAAGAATCCTTGTTCATAAACCCTTAAGAGTTAGCTTGTTTGTTTAATCATTTATGGTACTTGTGTGGATTAGACTTCTAGAAGACCTTGCTGGGTCAGGAAGACTTACATGTTTGAAGTTACCATAAATGGTGCCAAATTGCTTTCCAAATGTCTCTTAATGATTTGTGTTTCTGCTGGAAATGGGTAACAGTCCACTTTCCCTGTGTACCTGCCAACAGCAAGTGTTAGTTGGTGCTATAGCTGCTGCCAAACTGCTAAGGCTAAAATGATATGTTGTTGTTTCATTGCACATTTCTGACTTCCCTTAACCTGAACAACTTGTCATGTTTGTAGCCAAGTCGATCTGATCCTTTACAAATTGCCTGATCTTAGCTTGTGCCCTGTGTTTCTGTTATATATCGTCAGATTATCACCTTAAAGAGAGAGTAAGAACTCATTTGCATGTGAATTACTCCCCCAGTGTGTTGTCTGTCCTCTGATTTTGTTTATAATATCTTTTTTTTCCATTTAAAGGTCTTTTGATTTTTAAATATGTATTTTATAAATCATGTTCCTATTCTTTATGAAGATCAATTTATATTCATAATTAAAATGTCTATAAATTTTCTTGAAGTTTGATTTACTACCTTTTAATTCAAATACATTTTTATAAGTACCATCTTCTAAAGATATAGCCAATCAGTTGTGCAAGTAGTAGTTAATGAACCTATCATGTTTTCATTTCTTTCAAATTCTCATTTATTCTGGAATATTTTTCTTAATCATCTTTTTTTCCTATTCTGGGCCAATGCCATCCTGAATGATTATAATGAATTTTTGTGATATTCCTGTATCTGGTTAAGCAGGTCCTCTTCTACTTTTATTTGACATCATAAACCTTAAAATAATTTTATCAGTTTCAATTTGAAAGTACTATGATTTCCTTGAGAGTATATTGAATTAATTTAGGAGAAGGTGACATTTTTATAAAAGTAATATGATATGTTACTACCTTCCTCCAAAACCAGTGATGGAGAAGTCTATAGAGAATTGGAAATAGGACAAACAACAAAAGTCATGAAAAATCTTAGGGAGAAGGAAGGCTGTTTGGAATTGCTATGTATAAAGAGCAGGCAATTGGAGGTACAAAGAATGAGACAGAAAAAAAGAAAAATCAAGAAAACTAGAACAACTAAGCTTGCTTAATGTTTATATTCTCGACTTGTATTTCATTGGAATATTTATTGCTTGGCTCTCTGTTGTATGAAGCATGCACATTTAGCTAGGCACTTGGGTAGACATTCACTAGAGTTAGATCAGAGCATGACAGAAAATTCTGGAGTTGAAAACCCTCTTCATTTATCCTGGGTCAGCAGATTGCAATGCTGTTTTTCTCCTAAGGTCTAAACCCCATGCCAGAGGGTTAACTAGTACAGGACATCTCAACTTTAAGCCTCATGACCATTATACCATAACCTATTAGAGTTGCCATCCTCAGCTCCACCAAAGCTTAGCATCCTCCCTGCCCTCTCAATGTCAGAGGCGTAGCTACCCCTCTTGAGATGAGTAAAAAGATCTCTGTGGTTAATGTCTCCTAAAAGTCAATTATTCCAGGTAACTGGGCTAGGGAAATGTTAGCAAGTGAAAGTGATTAGCTGTAGTCTTGAGGACCCATTCCAGAACTTGTTGTCAGTTTAATTGTTAACATAGCCAAAGGATTCACAAGGGTTGTAACAACACAGAAAAAGCAACAAGCAGAAACAGTATTAGAATCCTTCTATCAAAGTTTTATTATTAAATTATTTAATAATTGTTAAATTGGTCAAAGAGACGGGGAAACAAAAATAAATGAGAGAAAATTTAAGGGGCATAAACTATACAGTCAGCAAGATGGCATAGCTGGCAAAGGCACCTATCACCAGAGTTCAGTCCTAGAGACTCATATGGTAGTAGCAGAAAGCCAACTTTTGCAAGTTGTCTTCTGACCTCCACATGTGCACTGGGGTATGCACACTCAGAAACACACACACACATACACACACAATCAACTGATCAATGTAAAACAAAGTTAGGAATTAGAAAAAAGAACAGAACAGAGACAAGGAAGATTTAGGATGGTGGATAAATGGATACAGATGAAGAAGTGAATTGGGTAAATGGAAATTCAGTAGTAGAGCTCTACCAGATGGGATCAGGAAGATTTAAGACACAGAATTCATGAAAAAATATTGAGAAACAGGAGGCAAGAAATAGGGGCACAGCATCTGGATATTGGAATTCACAAACGCAATTAAACTAAAAATGTAAAGAGATACATACTTAAACTTCAAATACTTAAACTTAAAGCAATAGGGAAGAAAAGGAACTTTGAATGCAGGATTTTATATCTAGTCAAGTTGCTATTATAATAAGATGGTATAAGTAAAATAGTTCCAGGAATACAAGGTTTCAAAAAGATTGTTGCACAAAGACTGACATTAGTGTGTTTGGTATGAGACATCAGAAGTACAGGGACAATGCAACTTGCTAAGGACTTTGTTATTTAAAAAGAGTCTATGTTAAAAACATGTAGTAGCAAGTGAAAGAAAAGTGTCTCTAAGACTTCCCATTGTAGAATTTATCTCTTCATTTCTTTATAATGACAGTTGCATTATTTAATGTGTTATGATTTTCAATATTAATATTAATAATCAATACTAACCTCAAGTATCTAGATATTTTGTTGCTATTGTAGGGGTTGGGAGGCATTTCTTGGGCTTGAACACAGAGCTTCATGCACACTATGCATGAGCTATATCCTCAGCCCTTTGTATACTTTTCATTTTAGGGTTAGGTCTCATCTAGTCACCTGAACTGGCCTTGAACTCACTTTGGAAGACAGGCTAACCCTGAACTTGTGGTCCTCCTACTTCAGACTTCTGAATGGGTGGGATAACAGACTTGGGTCATCAGGCCCAGCTTAAAAAAAAATTAAAGCTAGCAGGTTTTTGTATATTTATCTTATATCCAGGCACCTTACAATGCTACACTTAATGTAATATTAGCAAAAATGGTAGCTTCTTCTCTTGCTTTCTAATATATGTGATTTTTGCCCCACATTTCTCCCCCATTTCAATCTCTGAAATACTATGCCAATATCTTACATTTGCCCCTCCTGATCCTCATCTGTCTCCATCTTCTTGTTATCTGCTATAGAACACTGACCACATGATGACAATCATAAGACTCTAGGCCTTAGTGTGCAGTTGACTTTCCAATGATGAGTTCAAGGAGAGATTAAAGGGATGGTAGAAAGAGAAATGCTGAGGTTTATGTCTTGATTTTTACTGCAGTGTTACATGGAACTAACAGTGTCTATAGACAGAAGTTTCTGTCCTGCCTGGTCCTGCAGCTGTTCAGGCCCAAAAAAAACACACAGAGGCTTATATTAATTATAAATGGCCTGACCTATTAGCTCAGGTTTATTATTATCTAGCTCTTAACATTTAAATTAGCCCATAATTCTTATCTATGTTTAGCCATGTGAATTGGTACCTTTATTCAGTAGGACAGTCTCGTCTTGCTTCTTTTGCTTCTGGATGATGACTGACTTTCCGCTTTTCCTCCTCCCAGAATTCTCCTAGTCTGATTTCCCTACCTATACTTCTGGCCTGTCTACTGACCAATCAGCATTTTATTAAACCAATATGAGTGACAAATCTTTACATTGTATAAGAGCATTATCCCACAGCAAGTGTCATTGAACAGTATTATTGACTAGAAGCTTCCCCTATAGTGATAGACTCTGCATGTTTCCCCCACATGGTTTCCTAAGTCACTTTCTCCTCTCAGCCAAGGATCCAGGAGTCAGAGTTGTTGATAATACAAAGTGTTAGATTTCTGTTTTATTCCTTATAGTTCTATGCCCATTGCTTTGAAGAAAGTCTGCTACAAATACATTTTGGAATTATCTATTTTCAAACTGTTATTTAAGATGTCATAGGCTATTAGATTTTAAAGTATTAGTAGATACTTTGAGTTACTTAAATTATTTTAATTCATTCTTTAAATTTGGAATTTATTTTTAATGTTGCTGTATGGTTTCAAATACCTTTATCTCAGTAATATGTCAGATGTTGTATCCTTTTTACTATACCTAAGAGGTGGATGAAATTAGATTTTATGTGCACTGGCCATTCTTACAACCACAGAGTATTATGCTTAGTTAGTGAGATTTTTTTTTGGTCTGCTTTTGTGGTCCTGGAAACTGAACCCAAGGTTTTTTCATGATGGCCAAGTGTTTCACCTTTGATCTGTATCTCCAGTCCACTTAACATTACTATCATTTTGATACATCTATTTATTTTATTAACTTTTACTGATGGTCTCCTCTGAGAATGTTTAGAGTTTACCCACAGGGAATGCAGTGGTTGTATCTGGATTTTTATGAGTAACACTAATGGCTTCTATTTGCAAGTGTCTTATTTTGAACTCTAGTAAATTTACAAGTAGGAGTAGGGTGGATTAGAACTTCCTGCTGTGGTTCTTTCTCAGTAGTTTGATTTCAGCATCATGCCATCTTAAAATAAACAGGATTCATTCATATTTATGAATGGCTTGCAATAGTTAAGTTTTATTAGAGTTCTTGGTTGTTGAAAGTGAGATGTAGTTCAGCTATGAAATCATCTGACCATGTACTTTTTCAGTTGTAGATATTCTCTCATCTTTCTAATCTTCTATTCTAGATTTTTATTTGTTCCCAGAGAAGTTTATTATAATTTTGTTCATGGTTAATTTTTTTTCCTTGTGAGTTGCCTGGAATATTACTTTGGGTGTTGTACTATCAAAGAATCTGACTTTTGCCCATTAGGTGGATTTTATCCTTGTCGTCTCTGTCTCCAATGAAGCTCGTGCATACTACATCTCTCCTTCCAGTTGTTCACTGAGTTATTCCTGGGCACAATTATCTGTTTGCTTTTGTTACTTTTTTATTTTCTATTTTATTAATCAGGATATTTATCTTTATTAAGTCCCTCTTTCTGGATTTTTTAGTTTGTTTGATTTAAATCTATCTGCTCTCTTAAGTTCTGAATTCTTTTATAGTTGGGGTTTTCCTTCAATAACAAATATATTTAATGCCACAACATTTTGTCTGATTGTCTATTAGGTGTAGCTCCAAAGTTTTTCTCTACTACATATCCTAGACATTAAATACTTCCCTCTTGATTTCTTCTAATTTGCAAAAAGAGATCTATTGTCTCCTTTGCTTTTTAGGCAGTGTGATTTGAGACTATTACTAGCACATTCTTTGCTCCTGTAATAATCTATTGATGTTCCTTTGTGGCAAAATACACAGCCAAGGTTTGAAATTTTCTGTTGATTAACAAAAAGCACTTTTTCATTAGGGAGGTAAAGACCTATTAAACATCTCATATATCATGTTGATTAGTTACATTATTCAATCCATTACTTTTTATTTCTCTATTATAGCTAATTCTAAATAAGTTTATTGAGGGCACCCAGCATAATTACCCTTTAATCAAATTCTTCCTGCTTTCCTAAATTGGTAAACATATATTTAGCAACTACAATACTGCGTGCTCCGTGCTCCAACACCGAATGTTCCAGAGGGGAAGGAAGTCCAGTGCTGGCCTGGCTTTGTCTTTGTTGAGGTGATAAAATATCCAAACAAATGTGGCTTGAGGAAGAAGGGTTCAGTTTTTAGCCAGAGGTCTCAAGTAGGTAGTCCATCATCGCAGGAAGTCACAGTGCAGGAAACAGACAGCTGCTCAGCTCGTAACACAGGAAGAGCAGTCATTGACAGCCTCTTTTCTGAGGTGGACTCTAGGTTGTGTCAAATTGACAATTAAGGTTCTCATCACAAATAGCTTTATTTTTTCTTTTACATTTGTATGTAATTGTTTTATCTAGTTTCTCTTCTTTCATGTAATTTAGGAATGCTGCCAAGACATACACTTTAAGATTTCTCATCAATCCTGCTTGAAACAGGATGGACTCAGATGGATTTAATCTGAAGGGTTGAATTTTTTTTTAAATCAGTGCACAGCAAAAAAATATGCTTTGTTAGTATAATTATTACTTGTGTTTTTTTTGTTCTTTTTTTTTTTTTTTGCCCTTCCCTATGCTGGTTCTTATATTTTTCTATATACGATGCCTCTTGACTTAGTCATCCAGTTTCTGGGTTTATCTTCTTGGTTTACATATTTTTAAGTGTTATTTTATGGGGATAAATAGTTTGCTCTATGGTGAAGAATGCTTGCTTCTCTTCCAGCAGGTCTAATTCTAGTTCCTAGCACCCATATTTGGTAGCTCACAACTGCCTGTAACTCCAGCTGATGAGGTGTGATGCCCTCTTCTGGAAGAAATAGACACCTGCACACAAATAAAGTGTATGCATGTGTATGTGAACCCCACACAAATAAAAATAATCAAATGTTTAAAATTTCCTTTTCTGCTTTTCAGTTTTTCTTCTATATAACCTTCCACTAATTCTGGTTCTTATCATGGTGGGATATATTACTCTTCCGTTCAGCTGTTACTTGGAAAATCACAGGTCATATCTGCCCTTGGTCTATTTAATCTCCCTTCCAAGATCACTGCATCTTCTTTCAAACTCCTCAAGCAATTAGTGTCCTGGGTGTGCACGCTGCTTCTTTGGAATGCTCTTCCTCTTTCAGGCTGCTAAGAAATCTCGTGGTTTTATTTTGGTCTGTTTTTATTTGTTTCCCAGAGCTTGTAAGTGTAGGACGTCCCTCTGTGTTAGCAGTTCTATAAGAAGCTATGCTGAAATAGCATGGCTAGCCCTTTGGCCCCAGATGGGTGCTACCATGCTACTACCCAGGAACCAAGGAGGTCAAGTTCACTAACTTTAGATCTACATCAACCTCTGTCCTCTTCCTATCGTGAAGGTCCAAAGTACACAGATTTACAACACACATTTCTTACATTAATAACCTTCCAGTTCCCATGCAAAGCCTCCTCTATAGCAGGTACAGGGATCCAGATGCTCACACGATTCACGACACGGAAAGATTCCTCTACAGGAACAACACAGAGCTTGTGACTTTGTCGGCACTTGGGAGAACCAAGAACTTGTAAAAGTCAGATATGTGGAGAAACAAAAGATAGAGGATTCAAGATAAGGTTGCCACTCTCCCAGAACCCACTGCCAACTCTCAGGAAACCTCTAGAGTAACTGCAATATTGTTTTAGTTACTTCTCTTTTAGCTGTGTCAGAATAGTTCTCACAAAGCAAACTTAACAAAAAGTTTATTTTGGCTCATGGTTTGAGGGTCATTTTGTGATTGTCATGACTACGATGGCGAAAGCATAAAGCATGAAGCATAAAGCAGTTGGTCACAGTGGATACACAGTCAGGGAATAGAGAGGCAAATGCTGATGCTTGGCTGGCTTCCTCTTTATTTGGTCCAGGATTCAGCTCATGGAGAGGTGTCACACATTCAGGGAGGTTTTCCTGCCCATCTAAAAACATCCTCTACCCTCATAGATATACTCAAAGGTATTTTCATGGTAATCCAAACTCTCTCAGGTTGATAATAATAATTAACTATCACAAACATGAACTTTTTTAAAAATACGGGACCTCATTAGGTAGCCTAGGACACACTGGAACTTGCTAAATAACCCAGGTTGCTCACAGATCTTGGATCATCCTACCTCTTGCCTCCCCAGTGATGGATTATAGACATGGCTGCTCTTCCAGTTAGTAATGCTAGCTTTGCAAATGATTGTTGTAGAGACAAATTACTCATCTCTTCTTTGTAAGTAAAAATGTTAGATTACATGATCCTTCAAGACTCTTTTTAGAAAAGCATCTTACTACTTTATTATTTTAAATCTTTCTAAAAGCAATGATCACATATTATCTGGATTCTTGATCAAAGAAAGCAACACAGTAAGTTTTATGATGGAGTTTGGGAAATTTTACCCTAATTACATATTGCTAATATTTAATAATTATATCAGTATTAAATTATTGCCACAGCCAACTGAAACCTTAGGATCCCAAAGCAACACAAATTTAGCAACTTGTAGTCCTGTAGGTAGGATCTCAACATGAATCACAGCAGGATAAAATTAAGGTAGGGCTACAATCCTTGCTAGAGGTTTGAATGTGAAACATTCATCACAGCATCAGTGCTGAAACCCTTGGTTTCCAACTGATGGTGCTATTATGGAAGGTGGTAGAATCTGTAGGAGATGGAACCTCTCTGGTGGAAATGAATTACCTTAGCAGGCCTTCAGGTTTTATAGAGAAGCTTCACGTCCAGTCCCTAGGTGGGATAGGACTGATGATGTAATGTAGTCAGCTTCCTCACACCCCTGCTGCCATGACTTCTCTGCCACCACAGAATAGAAAGACAAAAGAAGCCTATTCTTTCTTCAGTTGTTTTCGCTAGGGGTTTTGTCAGAATCATAGAAAAGTAACTAACATAAGGCTTCAGGGGATGATCGGTTTCCTTGGGCATTCCACCTGGCAGTATAGCCACCTCTATTCCTTGAATCACAGCTCCCTTCCTCCACCTTCAGCACCGACACTGTGTCTCTCTATGATTTCTTTTCATAGTCACATCTTCCTCTAATCAAAGCCAGGAAAGGGTCTTCAATTTGTAGGGTCCTACATGATTAGATAGGGTAATTTCCTCAACTCGGGCTTCTTAACTTAATCACATATGCAAAGTCTCTTGTGCCAAGAAAGTTAATGTAATGCACATAGGCTCTGGGAATTAGGGCTTTGCAGGGGCCAGCATCACTTCACCTACCATAAAACTGCGGCTAGCATTTTAGTGCAATGCTAGCACTGTGGTTAAATTTAATATATGTCTACAATGGAAGTTTGTTTATGGATTGTTCATTTGAACAACAGTCCAGAGGATGCCTGTATAATCCTTTTTGATGGTATAAGGAAAAACTTAGAATAAGTACATAGGATAGTTCTGTTGCAGGAATCATTATAGCCAAAGATTTGGAAGAAAGGGTAGAACTAGAAAAATATATATGCCATCTTGCCATTCCTAATGGAACTAATAGGACCAGACCACGGAGCCTGATGGGGCAGCTACCTGCCACTCAGATAAAGAGAACATGAGTGTGCAGCAGGAAGCATACTGTCTAGTCCAGAATGAGGTTCTTTCCACAGAAGTGATGTCATTTTCTTAGTAACAGCATAAAAGATATGGTGTCAGGGGGCATGGCTCTGGACTAAGAGAGAAGGCACAGGTGTGACACTTACATGTCACCTGTGGATCCTGCTTGCATTCTGATTACAGGCAAAATGAACAATCTGGGGATCTGAAAGTGAGCACATTAGTTGGTAGTAGCAGTGGCTTCTGAAACTTCGCAAGATATGCAAGGTTTTGAAAGTTTCTGCAAGAGAATGACTCTTGTTCAGGCATGTGCATGATGTTAGATACTTAGGGATAAAATGACATGATCTAAATTTAATAGCAATATCTAAACATAATGGCAATATTTTAAGAATCCTAATCTCCTGCTAGAGGAAATGGAAGTGAAGGTGTTGTTTGTTTCTTAAAGACCACTCCATTTTACCCCTCACACTTCAGACTTTGACCACGCAGCCCTCGGAGGAAAGCAGTCATCCAAGAGAGAGTCCCCCAAGGATGAAGAGTTTAGTACCACTGCCAGAAACACAAGCTCAAGTGCGCACACCTTGCTGTATTACACCTACGGCAACATGCTATTTCCATCTCCGTGTCGTTGTAAGATAACGACAACCAAAACACGTGCCATCTCACTCACTCTCAAAGGCAAGCTTTTTAATAAATCGTGGCCCCATCTCAGAAGTGGGGAAACTAAGGCTCATGTTGCTCCGATAGAATGCAGAGTTAAACATTAGTCTGTTATACCCTGCAGACTCTTCTGTTTATTTACCGCCTGTCTATTACGTGCTCAGTAGCAGCAAGCCCTCTGTATTCTGCCGCATCTGTTGGCGCTCTCTTACATACAGTCACTAAAGGTCATTTAGTGATGGCAATGACAAATCAGTGAATTTTTCCACTATATTTTGCCTTATTTAATTGGAGAACTTAACCAATTATCTACATCAGCTAGTTTTAAAAGCTAAACTTCATGAAAAGAGTTATGGGCTACATTTTCCCAGCCAACTCCATGGGCAGTCTCTATTGATTTCTTTTACATAAACATTTATTTCTGATATTGAGCAGTTATCTAATTTAGGAACCTCAAATGTCTCAACACACTTTGAAATGGGACGAGTATAATGTCGATTGTCAGACTTGCTGGGTTTGTAACAAACTGCATAAAAACGTATGTACACACACACACACACACATGCAGGGAGTGGAAGGTAGAGGGGCAGTGTCTAGGACTGTTAGGCATTTTATTTATGTGCCACTAAGGAGAGGGACTGTTGAAAGCCTCGGGCTTGAGATCGCTGAAGCTGCCTTTCACCAATCAGAGACTGCAGGATTTATGGGTTAGAAGGCACATCTGTGGTATTTAAATCACCCAGCTATTTACTCCCTTTTCTCTTTCCTTTGCTTCTGAAGCATGGGTGTAAATTAATTTATAGGTCATTATGCATTACAGTAGAAAAAGAGACTGGAAAAGGATTTTTAGAAAGAAAATATTAGACATATTAGTTCAATATCAAAAAGTATAAATCGCCCATATTTCAACAAAGGCCACAATCCATCTGGTGCCTTGTGTCTTAGTCATTGTTCTTATTGCTGTGAAGAGATGCCATGACCACAGCAACTCTTATAAAAGCAATCACTTAACGGGGTCTTTCTTCATCCAGAGGTTCAACCCATAATTGTCACGGTGGAAAGCATGGAGTCACACAGGCAGACACAGAGCTGGAAAAGGAGCTTGAGAAGTATACATACAGATCCATGGGCAGCAGGCAGAGAGAGACACTGAGCCTGGTTTGAGCATTTGAAATCCCAAATCCCACCCCCAGTGACACATTTCCTCTAACAAAGCCACACCTCCTAATCCCTGTTAGCACCACTCCCTAAGGACCAAGATTTCAAATCTATTAGCCTATGGGGCCATTCTTATTCAAACTGTCACACCCTGGAAGCCTGCCTGATTCTTCGTTTAACTTTAAATTATTGTGGTGTTTTTTTTTTATTAAGGATTGTGTATTTGGCTTATAGTCTTCTCCTCTGACATCGCTCTATTGAAGCACTCTCCAATAATGTATTGTAAGCCATACGCATAATTTTAAATTTTTAGTGGTCATATTTAAAAAAGTAAAGATAAACAGGTGAAATTAATTTCATGTATCGGGGCACAGCTCCTGCCTAGGATGCTTAAGGCCCTGGGTTCAATCTCCAGCACCACAGAAACAGCAAAATATTATGAATGAGATACTTTTTAATATTAAATATTTGAAACAGAGAGTGTATTCATGTTTATAGTATATATTGACTGAGACTGTTACCGTCTAAGTATTTAGTAGCCGTGTATATTTTGCAAGCTACCGGAAAGGACTGTAGACCCCCCACTTTTGTTAATTTGACCCAAATTCACAATAGCCCGGAGTGAGTCTCCTGGGAGAAACAGCCAAGTCTATGAAGTCAGAGTCACCCTCCAGTTTTGCGTTATGAAATAAGACTTCTGGAGCTGAAGTGCTGCAGCTGTATTTGAGTCCTAGTGCAGCTGCAGCATATGAAATGAAGATATTTTAATCCAAAGGAGAAAGCGAGAAGTGGATGGAGCACAAAGAGGCGCAGATCACATATGCTTGAATGGGCAGCTCTCTATGGACCTTGCAGGATGTATCGCTCTTGTCAAATGCCAGGATGAGTTTCTAGAATTCTCTGGTTGATTGCTTAATCCATGGTCTAAAGTGTGGAATCCTTCCTTTTTTCTAAAAGACACTATTACTTTGAGTAACTTCTGATTTAAAATGCCTACATCATTGTTACATTTCCACAAGTCCACGAACCATGACTTGCTCTTCTCAGGAAAGTGCCAACCTGACTATGTGTCAGGGAGAAAGAAATTCTGTCTACTTGACTAGAAAAGAAAGGCACCTGTCTTCATTTTAGTCAGCTGTATTTTTTCAGAGAACAGAAGCAAGCATGTCTATAGACCGAGTTTGACCTGAACCTCATGTCTCCATCCTTTCCAGGGCCATGAAACATCTGATTACTGGTGGTGACCTGCATGTTCAACTGCTTCCCATTTCGAACTTGAAAGAGATTCTTCTCAAGGCTCCAGACTCTGCTCTAACAGTTCCTTCCACAAAAATACTCATTAATTCATTTATTGAAAACCCACTGTTCCAGACAGTAGACGCACTAGCTTTTCAAGATAGGTGAAAAGCCTTCCCTCCTAGGGAACAGATCATCAATAGTTAGATAGAGCAATAAAAATAACTATTCGGTGTTGGTAAATACTGTTGAGATAAATGGAGCACGGGTCCAGGCTATCGAGGTGACTAGGGCGAGAGGCAGGTGTGGTTTTTAATAGGTGGAGCTAAGCTAGCATTACTTCAGTGTTGGCACTTGAGCAGAGACCTTAAGGAAGGCAGAGTCAGAAGAGAGACAGCAGAAGCCAGACATAGACAGGACCAGCCATGTCCAACGCAGGTGGCTCTGCTGGAGTTCCATGTGTCTTCAGGGGCCTTAAAGAGCCCTCTCTTGTCTTACCTACCACGGTTGAATGGGCTTTTAGGTCTCAGTCAAAATCATCACCTTTGGTAGTCTCGATTTACCAAATGGCCCCGAGGGAGTGAAGGAAGAGCCAGGAGGCCAGAGAGCAGCAGAGGGTTCCATTATGGGCCTGACCATCTGACAGTGGGATTATTAAGTCAGATCTTCATTCCCTGTGTCAGAGCCTTTGGCTCCTGTGTGTCAATGCCTTTGTCTCTGCCCCATGTTTTTGATCTCCTTATTCTGGATGTGTATGAAGAAAAGCTGGCTCATGGATTGAGAGGATGTTCCTGTATCCTGCTGCCTAGCCTCATAGCCGGTCGTCTGTCCCAGGATATCCACTCATGGCCAAGCTACTGATCATCACAGCAGCAAGGGCCTCATCAGTGAGATAAAATTATGGTCAAATCCTCCTAGCTAAACTGGGAGTTTTACTAGCTGGTGTAAACCAAAGCTAGCTGGAGAGAATCTGAAACAGGCAGGAAGAGTTTGAGTCTAAACGTGCTCCTCTAACAGATACCTAGTAGTAGGTAATAACCCTGGCTTGGGGTGCAGCTAACTGGGAAAGGATTCATTTAAAGAATTAAAGGCCAAGAACCGTCAGGCCTGGAGAGCACAGGTTCTCTTTCATAAGTTAGTGAGTCATGAGAATTTAGGCAATAAATGAATAATTGTGGGGTAAGATTAACTAAGTGTTTTAAGGTTATTGAAGATCTTAAATTACACCAATTTAGCAGAGAGTGGGTTCAATGTGTTTAATATAACAATTAGCTCTCAGTAAAGAATGGGGAGCCAGGGCTCCTGCTTATATGCCGCAGGCTTCTGCCGTGTGAAATCACGGCTGCATTTGCTGAGTGGGGTTAGAACCTCAAACTATCCAGCTGACTGGCTTTGGGTTGATTTTGCACTTTCTTTAAAACTAAAGTTCATTTTCAAAGAAATCTCACAGAAATAAGAATCACGGGCCACTAGAGCTGGAAGGGCATGAGGGCTGTGGTTGGTACTTTCCAGTTTACGGACAGACGAAGAGGTAGTGTCTTCATCTAAAGAGTTAGGAGGAGAAAGGAAAGAGAATGAAGATTTACCACCTGCAAGAATCCGTGCAATCTAAGGCAATAAAGAGCTGCCCAAATTGCACAGCTGGTCCACGCCAGACCCAGAAGGTAGACTCGGTTCTCTGCATGCCCGTCCTGGCTGTAAGCCGCTGTGAGACTTTAAAGGCCTCTTCTGTTTAGCTGTTTGACACGAGGCAGGTAAATAATCATTTCCTAGGCTGGATCCTCCCACCATTTTGGTCTGTTTTCTGTGTTGTTTAAATAGAACCTTGGGAACATCACCAGTAACAGAAAGAACAAAGCTAAGACACACCTCAGAAGTGCTTGGAGACAATCCAGTCAGTCAGAATTCAACAAACTCAGGTTGTCGCGATAAGCTCACTGTTGAGACGGGGAACAAATGATGCTTTGCAACACACATTTGGGTAAAGGTCACCCGAAATTTGACCCGGCACTGAATGGCTGAATGCTCATATTTAGCTGAAGAGTATGGCCTTAACTGGCTGGAAAATCACTAGGGAGGAAAGCCTCCATTTTCAGCTTGTGCTTCGGGCTGTTGCCAAGCCACCTCTGCATTTCCCTGGGGCATGCGATGCTGTGTGGAATCATTCTGGAAACGGCAATGGAAATCTATCTCTCAGCAGTCACGGAATAGCCAAGATGTCCCTCACCCTTGGGGTGGAGCAGTCTATCTCTTTACACCACATGGATTTCTGATCCCCCTCATCTATCCTGTGGGCTCCAAAGCAGAGTTTGAAAAAAAATATCTTTATGTCTCAGCATGTAAATAAATGTTCTATCTCACTCATCATAAGAGAAAGGCTTGGGCAGACCACAGGGAGATGTAAATCCCGTAGCCTATGGGGGATCCTAAATTTGCCTCAGCATGTCTGTGAGGAAAATAAACCTCCGTAGATCACTAGCATGGGTGTAAACTGGTCCACAGTTTAGGGGAGAATTTCAGTATCTAGGAATATCTATTTCTAGAAATCATCCCCAAAGACACACGGGAAACACATGAAAAGCTGTGTTAATTTAAAAACTGTTCATTGTGGCACAATTGCTAATTTAAAAGAACAAGAAAACATTCTTACATGCCCATTGATGGGAGAATGGCTACATAGTGGCCTGTTCTGTAGCTATAAAAGGAAATAAGAGAGCTCTTTAGATGCTGTCAATGTCTAAAACGCTTCTAATTAAATAAAGCAAGACAAAGAGTGGTGTAGCACAGTGTAGACCAGAGGGTGTTTATGTTTGCAGGTATGGAAAGACAAACATGTTTATGTTGAAGATGGAAATGTAATTCAACAACCACCAACATGTCCAAAAGTCAGGGCAGAAGGGACAGGGCTAACAGCTAGGCTCCCCGCCCCCATAGAGGTTTTTCATTTCTGAATCCTTGGGATATTTAATCTAATCTTAAAACAAAACAAAAAGGCACAGTGAAGCAGAAGAACATTATTGTGATTGGCTTGGGCTTAGCCACACATTGGAGTAATTTCAAGTGATTTAAAAACAGAACAACTTTTAACTGCATCCCAAGTGGGATATACTCAAAGGCTAAAAATAACCACATGAAACCTTAAGCCATTTTTCAGTTGCTATATTTTTAGCAATAATGTATGTGAGATGATTTTGAGAGTATATATTTTAAGCAAGTAAAAATTATATTAATGTAGTAGGAGGAAGAAAAAGAAGCAGAAGAAAATGCAAATGCAAATTAAAATTCATGGCATCCCAATAAAAATCTCTATAATCCTGAAACTGAGCTGAAAATATTAAAAGGATTTCTTGTATAATTTTGTCTAAACACAGAGGTCTAAAAAGAATGACCTATCCAATAGTAATGAAAACAGTAGCGAAAGTGGTCCTTACATTTTTCTCTTAAAAGACCCAAGGCTCCTTGGAGAAATGACTATTTTTAAATTGAGGGACAGAAGTCATAGATGATAAGGCTGGAACCTTAGCCCTACCTAAATGCAAGAAGTTTATCAAAGACTGTGAGAGTCATGTTAAAAATATACACCAGAAACATGAAGACCTCCCCTGCCCCGTGAAAATGGAATGTTTTAACTGTATAAAAAGAATAGCCAGTATTAAAAAAAATAGCTGTATTAAAACCCACATCTTCAGAAAGATGTGTGTTACAGACCTGTCATGCTGGTAACATGTGGAGGGTGCCATGGAAACAAGATATTATTCGGGAAATTAGTAAATTAGAGGAAATAATCTTGGTTCTTGTTGTTTGTTTATATTAAACCATGGAGAGCTCAAATAACTGAACAGTGAAACTCCTTTGAGGAGATTATATTAGAATTAGGAGTGACCATCATGAGAACTGGAGCAGCTAATGGGTAGACAGGGATTTGCAATCTATAGAGTTTGTCAGATGTCTGTGCTT
This sequence comes from Microtus pennsylvanicus, assembly GCF_037038515.1. Lineage (NCBI taxonomy): Eukaryota > Metazoa > Chordata > Mammalia > Rodentia > Cricetidae > Microtus > Microtus pennsylvanicus. Next base: position 28,641,419 of record NC_134581.1, read on the forward strand.
AGGAAGTAGCTGGGTTCACTGTTAAATTCTGAGACTGAGCCTGAGAGAGCACAGGTATACCTCATTTGATGCCAGCACTGCTGTTCAGGGGGTGTTGGCTGCTAGCATCTGTTTAGGTGGAAGCTCCCCCTAGTCCCACTCCACCCACCCCAGACCCCGCCCTTTGAGAAAATCTGTCAAGGACTGCCCCTCCCCCCTTGAGATGCTCAGGACCATGCCTACAGGCTATTTAAGACCTGGCCCCCAGACCTGCCACATGGTTTCTTCTCCCTCCACATTCGCCCCCCCCCCTAGATCACCCAGGAGTTGCTTTGCTCAGATTAAACCCGTTTTTTTTAAAATTCGGTTTTATTTAGATTACTGTAATATCAGGGTACAGAAACCTTTCACTATCCACGAGGTCTAGTGTCCCCTGTTGGACATAAACAGTCCCACAGAACAACCTCAGGCATATGATTCTGTGAGCAGTGAGCAGGGTGGAGCAGAACGAACACAAGAACTACATAATCATCTCTAAACATAAATAATGAGGATTATCCAAGCCCAAACGGATAGAACATTGTCTATCCCAACCACAGAGAGGGAAATGGGGCTTCTTTACCAGTTACAGACTTAGGCTTAGTCTGGTCTGTCTCTTTTAAGAGAAGACTGAACTGAAAGGATAATAATGAAATTGCTTTTACTTCCTGACACATCTAATCCAGAGCAAAATCCAGACACTCTAAATATCACAAATGGAAATGCAAGACCCATCACCGTCCTCTTCTCACACCCTGAGACATCACGTGGTTCTCCTCTGTCTTAGGTAGGGTTACTATTGCTGTGGTGAAACACCCTGACCAAAACAACTCAGGAAGGAAAGGGGTTATTTGGTTTACACTTCCACATTGCTGTTTATTACTGAAGGAAATAAACAGGAACTCAAGCAGCACAGGAATCTGGAGGCAGGAGCTGATGCAGAGGGCATGAAGGGGTGCTGCTTACTTGCTTTTCCCTCGTGGCTTGCTCAGCCTGCTTTCTTATAGAACCCAGAACCGATAGCCCAGGGGCAGCCACACCAACAAAGGGCTGGGCCCTCCTCCATCAATCAGTAATTGAGAAAATGTCCTATAGGTTTCCCTGCGGATAGCTCAATCTTACGGAAGCATTTTTTTTTAATTGAGGTACCTCCTCTCTGATGACTCCAGCTTGTGTCAAGCTGGCACAAAAACTAGCCTGCACACCCTCAGTGAGCTTCCTCTTTCATTATAACATATAAGAGACCCATGCCATTCCTCTGGTGCATCCTGGCATTCTTTGCTGGAATGGCAACTCATGGCTGCGCTGGATTAAGCTGACAGCAGAATCACCAGTCACCACTTACCTTCTGATGTGGTTTCCCCAGCATCATTTTTACAGTAATCCTGACAGGAAAAGGTTGAGCCCGATTCTGATTAATTAAGCCTCTAGCTTTAACCATAAGAAACACTGGGCACTTGGGGACACCATAACTAATTATGTGTCATCTTCAGCTATGTTTCATATAAACTACTACCAAACCAATAACGGCAATAGGAAAAGTGAACTGAGGATATTTAAACAGTGACTGGAGGTTTCATATTATTAAATTATGATCACAAATAGTTGTAGCTTTATAATGGCAACAAGGGTTGCTTTCAGGGTATTTACATACCAAAATAAGATACTTGATGCTTACTTTAATGCGATACCATCGTAATAAACAGGAATGGATGGAGAACCTGTGCTCATATTTGACTCCTAAAGGGCGGCTGGCAATCATATTTACTCTGCTCCTTATCCTTGACATGTTTAGAAAGTTCCAGAGCAAACAATTTTAAAAGAAACTTTAAACCATTTAATTCAACAGATAACTTTTGAAAGAAGATATATCAAATAGAGGCAAACTTAAAGAAAACAGTGCCGAATGGCTCTAAATTCAAGAGAAGCAATAATGACCTTAAAAAGTCCCTTCCACTATGGAGATTGCTTTCTGTCTAATTTCTTGGGGGCTGTGTGATATCACCTATTTCTTTTCCTTGTCTTTCTTGACTTTCTGTTTAAGTCACTTGCAGATGTGCCAAAGCCTGCGACGAGGAATAAAGACTCACTGCCGGGGAGACTAGACGACCACCTGTGGAGAAACCGTCCATTCCAATGCTTGATTCTTCAAAGAAAGAAATGCATTATTCGAACAGTTACCTGGATCTGTAGCAGACATCAGTGACCCAAAAAACAAGCAGTCAGTGAAATGGAAGTCCCCGCTCTTTAGCTGGCCAGCGTGCACCATGGCCTTCACAAAGCCATACATAATTAACCTGTAGAAGAGAGACAAAGGGACCTTCAAACATCAAGCTGGAGCCTGCGCAAGCCTAGGCTGTCTCAGAGAAGATTCTGATGTGCTTCCTGGATAGGTACCATGCATAAACCACCAAACCTGCCAACTCACGGCCACTGTGGTATCTCCGCTCTGAACGGTTCATTCACTGAATGTCACAACCCATTCACCTAGCGAGTGGCAATGGAGTATTTGCTAGCCTATGCCATGGAAAATACAGTAAGCTTCAAGTATGTCAAAAAGTGCCCAACGTGGCACAGCAAATCATGCCTACAAACACGGGAGCTGTGTTGCTGTCTGGAAATGGATTTCTTTCCAGTTTCTCTTGTTGTATCTGCTAGGAGTGCCTGGAAAGGGTTCAAAGTTCAAGCCTGCCACTGTGGTGAGAAGACCACTTTACTGGAAGGAATTCACATCTGGTACTGAAAACCTGGGCAAAAGCCTGTACCGAGTCCTGAGGTGGCTGAGAGTGTACTCTGTGAGCTAACATTACTCTCGTAGAAAACCTGAAGCACCTCTCCAGGTGAAAGCGGAAGAGACATGTGGTAAGGTGCCCGTGCTCCTGCAAATAACACATCACTCACGTGCCTTCTGCCAGGAACCTTAATTAAGCTCATTCACCAAAATGGAAAAACAATAATCTGAAATAAAATTAAGAAATGAAAGTACAAAGGGTACTAGCTAAGAAGGGAAAGGAGGTCAGCTGGAGAGGAAGAGAAACAAGAGAGGGTAATATGACCAAAATACATCAAACACATTTATGAAAATATCATTATGAACCCACTATTCCACTTAGATAATATGTGCTAATGAAAACCTTAAAGTTTGTATTTATTTATTTATTTAAAGGATTGGTCTTTTTGCTTAAACCCTAGTAGAGAGAATTTAGAGAACAGTGAATAGGCGCTCAGTACCAATATTTAAAGCCAGTGACAGTCCTGAGGAACTGCAGGCTACCCAGTCTCTAGACAGATGCTGAGATCCTTACGTGCACTTGAGGTTTACTTTTTAAAAAATGTGCTGAGGTTGTGAGCGTGACTAAGAAACGGCTAAATATCAGCTAATAGAACCTCACGATTTCCACAGTGATACCAACGCTTTCAATTCTCTTAAGAGAACTACCTCCGCAAGGAGGTAGTTCAGACAGAGCTGTGTTTGAACAGTCACTATCACATTCAAGCCATGTGACTCAGGGTATTATCAAAACCATCGAACCTTCAAGACCTTGATTCATCAGATAGGGGAACAATAATGGCCCATGGGAGACATTAGAGAATGCATAAAAGAAGCAACCTCTCAGGGAGCTGCTTCCCTACTGCTCCTGGAAGGTGGAGATGGGATTTGTTTAGGTGCTTTAATTAACTTAATCCGCAGTTGATCCTGTAAGGTTGACAATATTTATACAGTGTGATGCAGTAACCTATCTAATACGGCAAATTAAGTAGGATAAATGGAGACAGCCTGGTTCTCACGCCGGGGATTTTAGCCACCAGAACGTGTTGCCTGAAGAATGGCTTTATGTTCTCCACTATACTGATAAGCTATGACATGCAATGGACTCTTAGCCATGGCATGAAGGAACCACTCTAGACAGTCCAAGGGGCATGTTTGGAATATCCTTAAAACCTTAAGGCTGACACCATCCTCTGGATTGAACTTTTGAGTGGATCCTCGGTGAACTTTAGATAAGACACTCTACATGACTTGCAGAGTATGGATTCCAGGGTAGGAACTGAATCTTAACCAGATCGAATTGTACTCAATATTGGTAAACACTATTCCAGTAGGGATTTGACCACAGGAGCTATGAAGAGGCAAGTTCAAGGGCCTCAGTCTGGATAATTTTCCCAGGGAGCCACATACTGGCTACCAAATAAAAATCTCCCACCAGATCCAGGGAACCTTCATTATTTTGTTGTTGTGTTCAATATGTATTTTTGTTGAACACCAGCTATGTCAGGTCTTCTACTAAGAATTAACAAACCAAGATCTGTGCCTTCATTGACCATATGGTTTAGTGGTATGAACAAAAATGAAAATAAGCAGACATGTAAATAATATCTGTCACCAACAATAATTCCCTTAGTGGGAATCTACCAGTATGGTCATTCCTGTGACATTTTGGACAGTTACATCCTGGATAGAGGAATGGTCTTCATTATTCTTGCTTTCAGTCCTTTTCACATCCTGGCTTCACAAAGGTCCTGTCTTACTTGAAATGTGCTTCACACACTGAACACCAACACACACAGAAACACGATAAACATCATGAACAGATAGCATCTCTGAGGTCTGTATCTACTAGCTAATTTTAGAGAAGAAGAAACTCAGAGTTGAAATATACTTACTGCATATTTTTCAGCAGTCATAAATTTGGATCGAGAAAAGTACACACACACTTGCTACCTATGCTTAGTGAAGCTAAGAGGAAGCTAAAAGTCCTGTTTATACAATTGCTACAAACAAAACTGATGTCCTTATATAAGTCAATATGGCAATTCACCCTAAAGGTACTGTTAAGATAGTCTGTATTTCATCAATTTTTTTCTATGGATTAATATCAATAAATTATCAAATCTGGTCTGAAATACATATATTCAGTTTGTTTCAGATCATAAGTACTTATTATAGCAACAGTTCCAAAAAAAAGTTACAGCATATATGGCTGACCAATACTCAACCATTAAAATTATATGCAAGAATATTTGGGTACATAAAATGTATTATCAAAACTTAATAAATAAAAATTTAAAATTTCTGAATTTGAATAAATTTAGGCATCAGGTGGTGCCACCCCAGGCCAGGCTCTCCTAGATAGTATAAGGAAGCAAACTGAGCAGGCCTTGATCTCTGCTTCAGTTCTTGCCTCCAGGTGCCTGCTCTGACTTCCCTTGATAATGAACAATGACATGGAATTCTAAGCCAAATAAACCCTTTTCTTTTATCAGACTGGTTCTTATGCCAGATTGTCACAAATTAAAATCCCTTGAGTAGGGACTGTCCCTGGAGGAACTGCCTTGATGAATGTGCACCGGCACACCCTGACTGTGGGCGGCACTTTCAGCTCCTTATCCGGGTAGCTGGAAGGAAAATCATCTCTTGCTGGCTTGGCTTCTCATCACACCAGTGATTCACCCTGCTGTTGCTTCTGCTGCTGATGCCTTCACTGATAGCAGAACCCGAGAATTCAAGCTTTCATCTTGGGTTAAGGACCAATGGCTCTCCAAGCACTTTCCAGGTCTCTAGCACCATTCTGGGACTACAGAGGTCCCAGCCTTGAGGATTGAGTCTGCTGGCTGTCTCTCCAGTAAGAGACAGCTATTCTGGGACTACTTTGGATGTCGAGGTGCCTATCCTCAGGTGTGGGACAATTCTATATTCTTTCAATGGTATTTTTAATAAATGCTGATTGGCTGATAGCCAGGCAGGAAGTATAGGCGGGAAAACCAGACAGGAAGTAGAGGTGGGGCAATGAGAACAGGGGTATTCTGGGAAGAAGGAAGCTCTTTTTGGAGTCCTGCCCAAATCACAGAAGAAGCAGGATGTGACCTGCCCTGCTGAAAAAGGTACTGAGCCATGTGGCTAACAGATAAGAATAATGGGTTAATATAAGTTGTAAGAGCTAATACGAAGCCTGAGCTAATGGGCCAATCAGTTTAACATTAATATAGACCTCTGTGTAATTTCTTTGGGGGTTTACCACTGTGGGAATTGGGCAGGAAAGAAACCCCCACAAAGCAGGCCCGCATGCCACAGTCCTCAAACATCGAGTGCCAGGTTCTCAAAGTCTCAGGTGTGATCTGGCTCTCATTATTGGTGAGGAACAGAGGAAGCCCTAAGTGTATGAGATCCTGAGTGGGTGTACGTTGTTGATATAGGCACAGTCAATAACAGGGATGTCAACTCCATGGGGATAGCAAAGCCTTCCCCACGTAAGACCATAAGGGAAATGCCAAAGCCTTCCTTGGGGGTTCCGAGTGTGGGGATTGATAGTATGTGCAGAAAATGCTCACCACAGTTTTCTCCCAGGGGTGTTTTCAGACTGAAGACTGCTCTCATGAACCATGCTATACTTCTGGAGTGCTGTGGTTTCTCTATCTGAGAGTCCAGACCACGTGATCCCAGCTTTCTGTTCCTGTGTCCATCTGCCTGTCTTTTCTTCATTCCCTCCCTGCCCCAGTAAGGTCTAAGTCCCCACATCCTACTCCCTGACTACCCCACACCCAAACACCCCTACCATTCCATCCCACTCCTACAACTCCCAAAGTTCCTTTTGGTCATGGTCTTTATCACAGCAATAGAAAGAAAACTAGAACAGCACAGGATCCATTATTAGTGTTAATAGCAGTTACATAAAAGGAATTAAATGTGAACTTTTCTTCTGCTTTACTGCATTTTTCCAATTCTTTTAAAATAATGGCCGTGGTAGAAACAAACAATAATGTACATTAGTGAGTTCTGTTACAGACAATAGATAGTCATTGTGCTGTTTAGTCCTCACAATCCTCTGAGGAAGGCATTGTAATTATCCCCTTCACAAATGAGACAATCAAGAGCCACAGAGGTTAAATAGTCACACAGTGAGCCGCCATTGAATTGAATCTGGGTGGACAAACACAAACGTTCAGCACAGCTTTGCAATGCTTTGGAATACTGAAATCAGTGTGTGGGTGGAGATGCACGCACATCGGCTTTAAAAATGTAAATTAATAATTTACTCCAGATGAACTACCGGACAAAAGTAATCATAATCACAGTTACTTCCTTGAATTAGCATATAAATACATAAATAAAGCAATGCAGAAATGAAAATCTCAGAACTGAACCCAGCATAGTATGCACTCATTGTGGTCACTTTTACTCTTACTGATCTAACAATAGTCAGTATCACTGCTAACGGCAATAAGTTATTCTGCTCTTCATATAGTGACACGCTACTGTCATTGCTACACTGTTATTAATAAGATAATTAGTTATTATTATGTTAACAGGGAGGTTAAAAAGTGAACTCATTAGCAGTCATATATTTTCACAGAGGGCTGTCTTCTGTCAGCCCTTCACAGAAACCGTTTTTGGTGTCTCAGAATGGCAAACCCAAGTTAGAGGTCGCCAGGGGTCCCTGAAATTAGTGGCCTCCAAGTGAGGGGTAGGCAGTGGCAGGAGCTGCCTCATCAAGCATAGCTGTTGATAACACAGATTTCTCAGGAGCACGCTGCCCATGGGTGCTAGCCTTTGGACAGTGGAGCGCAGGTGATGTGGAGACCGCAGGGTGGGAATCTGCGGGTCACTAGAGAAACAACATGGCAGAATGTCACTTGTTCTACTGGAGGGCACTGGGCAAAAGAATTTGGGAAAATGCTCAGTGCACTTTACTGAGTGCTCATGACGCATGTACAAATTTTCAATTTCTTCATCATCTCTCACACTCTCTAAACTACATACCTGAAGGCTGAGAAAAGTTTCAAAACAAAAGGTTCTAGAACGTTCAGTTGCTTGGATAATTTCAAAATATGTCATTTTCATCTCCATATTTTTAAAAAATTGTCTCTCCTTCTTTTCTCTTTTTAAAAATAAACATTACCAAACAATGACCACATCACCAAGAAAGAAGGGTTTTTCCATTGAACCCTTAATGGCTAAGGAAGGGAAGCATGGGTTATTTTCATTAACACTCTGCAGGGTCACGTATCTGCCTGAGCACAAGAAACAGGCAGACATAGATCACTCACTAGTGAGGAAATCTGGAGCCCACAGGCCCCAGAATCAATGTGCACATGAATTTCTGAACATTATTTTAGAAATTTATTTTATTTATAATTATGTTTATATGTACCAGGCTTTCTTTGGGGGGCGGGGAGCACTGACCAGCTCCCAAATCATGACACAGAGAATTATTATTAGTTTTGAATGCTCAGCCTAGCTTAGTCTCATTTCTGGCTAGTGCTTTTAACTTAGGGTAACCTGTTTCTCTTTATCTACCTTTTGCCTACAGGCTTTTTACCTTTCTTTCTGTACGTCCTTCTCCGTCTTTGCTGGCTGGTGGCTGCCTGACAGACCCCAGGCATTTCCCTTTCTTTCTCTCTTGTTCTCTACTCCTCTCTTCTCTCATTCTTCTCTTATTTATTCTCTCTGCCTGCCAGCCCCACCTATCCCTCCCCTGCCTAGCTATTGGCTGTTCATCTTTTCATTAGACCAATCAGGTGCCTTAGGCAGGCAAGGTGAAACAAATAAAACACATCTTTACATAATGAAACAGATGCAGTACATCTTTACATAGCTAAACACACATCCTCACATCATTAAACAAATGCAGCATGAACAAATGCAACACACCTTTACATAGTTAAAATAATATTCCACAACATGTATATGTGCATTTCTGTGTGTAATTATGTACATGTGAGTGCAGGGACCTGTTGAATCCAGAAGAAGATGTTGGGCCCCCTACATCTGGAGTTATAGGCAGTTGGGAACCACTCAGTGTGGGGGCTGTGAACCAAGTCAGGTTGTCTGGAAGAACAGTGCCCTAAGTTGTCTCTTCAGCCCATGGATTTCTAAACCCTCTGCCTAAATGTTTCCTTTTGAATTCGCATATTTTCCTATTTATTTGTTTATGTGCGGTAGATGATGCCAGTATCACACTGTTTTTACTGGGCCTCCATTCGATAGCCATGTCCCACTGGAGAGCTCACAAGCTCTTAGTGCTGTGCTGCATGGGCTTGGGTCTTCTAGCCAATTTTATTCATTTCCTCACTCAGGAATTCATTAATTTGAACACTAAATTTCTTCATTCAAAAAATAATTACAAGTAGATATTACTCCTGCTCTCAGGGAGATTACACTTAGAGCGTGATTAGCCCATTTGTAACTTACATTTTATTCACAGTGTGACTAAGTGCTCTAGAGAGAAGACAGCTTACATGCACAACTCTGAGTGCTGGGGAAATCTGAGGGAGCTGTATCTTACAGAAGTTCTGTTTCAGAAATGTTGAGTCTGTAGTAGTGAGATAGGCTGTTGCGTGTCTGAAATAGATCAGTGGAAGGTTTGCTTCGGACTCGGAACTGAGAGCAAATATTTGAGGTGTATTTGTCTAGCCTTGGCTGTAGATAAGAGTCTAGAAAGAACATGCAGGAGAAGGCCCATGACGGAGGCCCAGGGACCCTGTCACTTCAAAAGAGTTAAAGGAGAATGAGGAAAACAGAGAGGCTGGGACTCTGTCTCCAGAGATGAGGGCTTTACAGGAGTCAAAGGGAGAAGATGTGCTAATGAGGTCAGAGAAGTTAAGGTGTCAAGAAGACCAATTAATTAGGGCCATTAGAGTGTAAAGTGAGACCATAGCGGGTAGAAAAGAGACTGGAAAATGAAGAAATTGAGACAAGTTGCTCCCAGGCATCTGGTGAGGAGGGGACTCACGTTTTCTCCAGACAGAGAGCTGGGGTGGGACATGAATCGATTTCAGATCAGTGGGATGCTTTGAAGATGCCCACGTCTCACTGGGGTTCACAAAGAAGAGCTTCAAATAGCAATTTTGCTTCATTATGATTAGGTGCATGAGATGGCGAAGTGGACTCTGGACGGCAGGATTATATGTACCTTTGTGTGTCTGTGAGACCATGTGACTTTTATGGGTGTCAAATTCATAATCCTCTCCCCCGTCACTGTTTGTTATATTCCATGATACTAGTACGCATTTTCTCTCATAAAAGTCTCTGCTGAGTCTTGTGAAAAATACAAAAATAGTTCAACACATGGTTTCTACCCTTAGGAAGGGAGAAATCGCCCAAGACAGGAGAAGCGTTGTGCCTGTGAGAAGTTCAAACTGGCAGGGAGATGCTTGGCTTTGGGGACTTAGAGGGCTCGGGACAGGCTGGGAGAGTCAGCTGACTTATTTGTTGAACCTGAATGATGTATTCAAACAAGGATCCTGTTCAGAGAGCCCCAGCGCAATGTGAGCTTTCAACTTCGGATTGCTGTTCTGAACTGTAAATTCTGTTTTATTCAAGGCAGTTTCTTCTTGACATAAGAAAAACAAGTAAACAATCAAACAAAAAAAACCTCATGGACAAACAAATAAAACTCAGGCACTGGTAATCTTAGAGCCACCACCATCTGCCACTTACTATTGGGACATGAGATAGGCCTGCTCTGTGTTGAGCTCCATTTACAAATTCTTTTTATTATTTTTTAATTAAAATACAAGGACATCAACTCTTTACTCCCACTGCTACGTCTCCATGCCTACCCCCGCGCCAGCTCATGGCCTCGTCTTTAACTATTGTTGTTACAGATGCATGTAAATGAATAAACATATGAATATAGCCTGCTGGGTCCTTTTAGCATTACCTGAATGTTTATGTGTTTAGAGCTAAGCATTTGGTACTGGATAACCAGTCAGGGGCTCATTCCTAGGAAAGACTAATCCTCCCTCTTGGTAGTTAATTGCTTGTAACCCTTCATCTAAGGGTAGGGACCTGTGGGATTTCCCGCTTGTCCACACTGGGATGCCACAACTGGTGCTGGGATTGTTCAGGTCTTGTTTAGCCAGCCATGATGTTGAGGTTTATGGGTGCAGCTTCCCTGTCACAGGTGAAAGGCACAATCTCATGTGAGACTTCCTGGTTCTCTGGCTCTTCCAATCTTTCCATCCCCCACCCTCTTTCTGCAATGTTCCCTAAGTCTTAGGTATAGTAGCATTTTTGTAGATGTATCAGTTGGGGCTAAGCATGCTCCCATAAGGTGTTATTATGTATTTTTATTAGTTGTGGTTTTCTGTAACAGTCTCCTGCTGCAGCCAAAAGAATCTTCTTGGATAAGGTGTGAGATCTACACTTACCTACACTCTAAGTGTTCAGAATGCAGCCAGGAACGATACTGGTGTAAGGGAGTGGAAAAAGCAGATTCCCCTTTAAGATCCATGACTTCACTAGCCGCCTGTACTTGTAGGTTTCCAATTTTAGACACGACTTTTCTTTTATTAAGCAGGCCTTATTGAGTTCAATTAGATTTCTGTTGGTTACTGCCAAAACGTAAGTGCCACTATTGCACCATTGGGGATCTCTGGCCATGCTGGCCATTGTCATGCTTCACAGCCACCACAAAAGGGTAGGACCATCAATTGCATTCCTCCCTTAGCACAGCATCTTGTGGTAGAATACAAACCAGCTTCAGGAAGGAGGCTTTCTAGTCAACTCCAGCACAAATCCTCAGAGCCCAGCGACTCAAGAGTGTCCTGTCTTCAGCAATAGGGACTTACCTTAAACTTCTACATGGCAACCACAGGCAGCAGCAATGACCTATATTGTTCCGGGAGTCTCCTGGACTCCTCTAGACAACAATTCAAAGGAATTTCTCACGTCTGCTACTGGGGGTCTTGCTAAATATTCTATGGCTCTTGGGGGGAGTATTATCACCCCATATGTTATACTCTCACTGAGACTTGTGTGTGTGTGTGTGTGTGTGTGTGTGTGTGTGTGTGTGTGTGTATGTGTGTGTGTAAAAGAGAAGAGAGAGAGAGCACTCAGTTGGACAGCCATCATGGTTCTCATTTTATAAACAGGTAAAACCAACAATTAATGTAAATGAGATTTTAAAACATTTCCTTTTTACTATTTTTTATTAAGAATGAAATCTAACATAGCTGTGCCTTAGTTTCCCCGCTTTAAAGTCCATCACTATGTCTTTTGTTTCTGGTGGAGCTGATCTTATCTATTTCAGGATTATGGGCGTAGACTGCAGTTGTAGGAGTCCTATTTCATGATTTCCTTCCAACCAGTTCTGCATGTAGCTTCGTGTGGATCTACCACTGCCCACCTTGATTTTTCAAGAGAAAAAAATACTGCAGACAGCAAGCTGTGATAAAATACATTGCTATTTAATCCTGGATGGGATCCCAGTCTGTGACCTTGAGACTGTTGGAAGAATGATGAATCCATTTTTCCTTGCATCTGTCTCCATCCTGTCACTCTCCTGGTATCTTCTGGAAGCTTCACTCATTCTTGCAGTTTTGAGCTAGTTCCTGCGGCTACAGAAAACTACATAGTTGCCTGTCGGGGAGCAAGACTCCCTTCTGTGAAGAGCTTTAAGTCTCTTGGAAGAAAGATGATATAAGCCCTAACATGAATATAAAATGGGCATAATTGCAATACTGAATGTTGAAGAGAAAAGAAATCTGGTCCAAAGCATGAAATGCATGTAGGCAGAACGTGACAAGGCATCCTGATTTTATGCTTATCACATCCCCTGTCTAGCGTAGTTCTTAGCCAATCAAGTGTGAAAAGGAGCTGTTGTCCAGCACGGAGCACACCTATCTCTCAGTGTCAGTGATTACAAGTATACTTGTGCAAGGCAGAGAGGAATCCTGAAGACAACACAGGTTCACCCACACTCACTGACGGACCGCACGCCCTGAGAAGGGGAATTGTGGTCAGGAGGAAGAAGGCATTAGGTTGCTTAGGATCAGATATGATCATGGGAGAAAGAGAACAGAGAGTCACAACTTAGAAGAGACAAATGGCTGTCAAAACAATTGGAAGTGATGTGTGTGCTGCGGATAAAGTTCAGTGACTTTCCTGATTCACAGGGACACAAACTCTGCTGCATATTAGAATCATGTAAAGACTATGATGATGAATATGAACCATGTGAGGGCTATGATACTGGCTGACTTCTGATAAAACGAGGCAGACTTTCTGTAGGTGGCACCCAGTATCATATAGTTAAAGTTTGTACTTTGTTTTAAGATGTGCTCAGGGTACAACACAAGTTTTCTAAATCATCATTTCTTGTGCTCCGATGTTTAAGCCAAATACACGGAAACAGAGGGCTTGTGTGGGGTCCAAGATTCTGCATTTCTGATACGGTCCTTGGTGGTGCCATTGTTGTTGGCCCTAAGCCACACTAGTAAGACACCCTAAATTAGAACACATTGTTTTTGGAGCACATTAGTAGTAATAGATGGACAATTTATCCTTTTATTAGGTCATATCTGATGTTGGTCACCTGCAAGGTTCTAAGAAGTTTGTAGAACATGCCAAAATGAACCCTCAAGATTTTCATTTGAAATATTGTAAAAACCCCAGAAGAAATTCTTTGTTTACTAAAGGAACACGTTAATGCTAATTAACAGAATAATGTAAGAAATTTGGGTGCTTTGGACTCAATCATATCAGCTTAGATTATCTGATGTGAAATATGTGTGTGTATGTATGCGAGTACTGTGTGTGATACATATAATGCATACATAGCCATGCACATATCCTCTGATGAATAATAATGGGAAGCCTGCCAGAAAGATCTCAAATGGAGAGAGTCAGCAAGACATCTGTGTGGATAAAATGCTTGTCTCATAGTCCTGGGGACCTGAGTTCCGTCCCCAGAACCTAAAAAATGTGAAAGAAGTAACCCTATGTTGTCCTCTGCCTTCCTACATGTATCATGGCATGTGTGCCCTCACACACAATTAGAATAATAACAATTTTAAGATGTGTTTTTGAATAAAATTATAAAATTCACCCAGGCAAAAGCAGAAGAGAGGCCGTGAATGAACCTGTGACCGTTGGCCATGACTTTTCACCTTTGAAAGAACATGCTTGACCATCATCTCATTTGCTTTCATCCTGCTGGGAGGGAGGGAATCACCTCCTACTGTCCCCCTTGCACAGGCGAAGGGACCTGTCACAAGGTGTGCAGAAGTTCTCCATCCTTATTCTGTGCTCTGCCATCTTTCTCTAAGAGTGAAACTAGAGCAATGTTTGGAACCAGTTGTTTAGAATGAGGGGAGAAAGAAACAGCCCAGTAATTTGGTCCAGAATCAACTCTTACAGAACAATAGGGATCAAGGCCTGGTCAGGTCAGTGACTTAGCTGAAGCCACATTGAAGCCACCTGGCAGCAGAACCAGGGATGTGATTTTTATTTTTCCTAAATTCACCTGAACTGGCAATCCATGTCAATCCCCTGAAGCCTTCCTCAGCAAAGGGGAAAAATAGGCCTGTGATTTGAATATAATTTACCTAATATATCATGCACGGGAAAATTTCATCTCGTTTCGTAGTCTCTAACACTTATTTCTCTTTTCCAGCTATACCATTTGGAACCCTGAAAACAACCGCTGGGTACGACAGAATGAAAATGACAAGAAAAGGCAGCCCTCTGAATTTTCCCCAGTCAGATCAATAGCCCAGCAAGCAGTCAGCTGGTAAATAATGCAGATGTGTAAAACATATTTAGTTCAAATTAGGATGTCACGTTAGTTGCGCTTTGATTGATGACCTTAAAATATGTTGTCATTGTTAATGACAAGATAGAGGGAACAATTCATCTTGTGAAAGATGAAAACCAAACAGGATTTCTTTGCCCCGCTTCATTTTCAACTGTGTCAACGGCTTTTGAAAGATTTGAAATCTAGAATGACACGCTTGCAGAAGCCCGTTTTGCTTGTGTTGCATTAACACAACCTGTGGCTTGAAATTCCTTTGAGGGTATGGGGTGAACTTCTTTCATAATAATTCAGTCCACTTTTCAGAGTGGCCAGAGTTCTCTGAGTCTAACAAAACATCCACTAGCCAAATGGAAAAGAAATTGCTCCAATACTTTAAAGAACAACAGCATCTAAAACATCTTCTTTTATCTAGAAATGATTTCACAATGTTCCTGAGCTTTGCCATCACTACTCTTGCGCGCCATGCCTAGCAACCCAAGTATCTCTTAAAGAAGGTCTATCTAGACTTTGTTCTCAGATGCTCCTGACATAATAGTAAGTAACCAGACTAATGTTAGACCTGCAGGAGACCAATGAAAAGATCAGTCATGGCATTTTGGCCTATCATCCAATATTATGGTCTGTATATCACTAGACAATAGATAAACTTACCCTTATCCCTTTATTCCATGTCCATTCCTCCCCAACCCACAGGTTAATGATGGCTTTGTACTATTAGGCATAGAGGTAAAGTGTTCTATGAGCCTTTGTCTGGTCTGAGTTGAGACTTTTGATTCAGGCACAATGCAGACTGTGTCTGCATGAAGTGTCTGCAGATGACGGCCAAGAAGAAGCAGGTCTACAGTTGGTTTGACTATGTAACCACTCCTTTGTTTTGAAGAACAAAGATGCCTATTATTTAGCAAACCTAATTTGATTTAAGGATACAACTGAAGAAAATATTGATATCTTTACTTTGTAAAAAACAAAGCTTTAAGAGAAAAAGTAAAGAACTGTTTACATACAATAAATTTTGAATTCAGTGCCCAGTATTTATGTGCTCAACACTATGTGGCAGCGGTGGGATGCAAAATGAAAAAAATAGATAATGGACAGTCTAATGGGATAACAGAGAAATACAGACTGTTCAGACTGTTAACTCAGAAGCCTTGGTCTTTGACCAGAGGCAGCTACTTGTCTCTCGTTGTAATATAACAAACACTATAATAACCTGTGTGGTTGACCAGGAGCTCCTGCTGAATGTTTCAAGCCTTTAGTTCCATTTTTCCCAGATGCCACTTTTTCTGGGAAGCACAAAAGACTACTTAGCATTCTCTCTCCAGGAAACTATCAGTAGAAAGAAGCTATATTTTGGAGGCTGCCTGGAGACATCATTAGGTAGATGTTTTCTACATGGAAGCACATGTTTGTGTCTACACTCGTCCTTGAAGTTTGCCAGACCTAACTGGGAAGAGATGACTCTTCCAGTTGACTTTATGTTGGCTCTGGAGGGATCCTGGGGTAAACATTCATCAAAATGAACACTGGTCCGAAGACCACAACCACAAATCTTAACTCTTCCTGGATAGAGTGAGGAAGGATACCAGCAAAAGGGACAAACACAACCTTGCCAGGGAGTCACAAATAGCTTTATTAGTTTAGTCATTCACACAATAAAAATTCAAAAAAGTCAGAGTCATTTGGAGTTCTATGGGAGGTAGGAGTTTCCTTCCATAGCTGAATTGAAGCAGCCCTTAATTATTCTGCAAACCGGATACTGGGTTCTTCTACAAAGATATACATCTGGATTTGGGGGGCGCAAAGTGAGGAGAAGGAATAAGTGACTTTTAAATTAAATTCAAACTGACAGTTTATATCTTTATTGAAGTCTGAAGGAAAACAAAAACAAGGAAAAAGAGAGGAAGAAAGACAGTACTGTAATTAATAGTATTTTCTAGCATTTAGTTATTTATTAAAACAAAATAAACACAACCTTCATTAAACTGAAAACCAAGCACAGGCCACTGACTTTGCTAACCAGCATTGTTTAGTTCCTTTTTCTAACCTGACAGCAATTTTTCTGAATACGTAGTCTGAAATGAAAATGAGAAGAGATGAAGAAATGATCTTCATCTGCTGGACACCTGTCTCCCCAGGAGACAGAGGCAACATTTAAGTAACTTATTTAACTCCATGCAGTGTTTAGGATTTTGTTTATTTATTTGTTTGTTTATTGGCAATTACACAAGCTAGGTTTACATGGAAAGGGGGAACCACAGTGAGTAAATACCTCCGTCAGAGTGACCTGTGGGGTATTATTATGATTAATGGTTGATGTGAGAGGACTCAACCCATTGTGGGTGGGGCCACCTCTTACTAGGTGATCCTGGGCTTTATAACAAAGCAAACTGAACAAGTTATGAGAACAAGCTATTAAATCAGAGTTTCTCTGTGGTCTCTGTTTTAGTTTCCATCTCCAGTTTCCCTCCTTGAGTTCCTGCTTTGCTTTCCCTCAGAAATCGACTGTAAGTTTTAAGAGGTTGGGTGTTGGTGGTGCACGCCTTTAATCCAAGAACATAGGATGTCGAGACAGGTGGATCTCTGTGAGTTTGAGGTCAGCCTGGTCTACAGAGTGAGTTCCAGGATAGTCAAGGCAACACAGAGAAATCCTGTCTTAAAAAACAAACAAGCAAACAAACAAACAAGAAATATTCTCTTCCCCAGGTGGCTTTTGGTCCTTGTGTTTATCACAGCAATAGAAAGCAAACCAGGAAACTCCCCCCAAGACTGGAGTCCGCGTATTTGCTTTTCCAAACGATCTTGAACACAAAGTCTAGTGATCTTTCTGTCACATTTAACAGCAGGGCTCCTCTGGTTTTGAGAACTCAGGGTCACTTACACATAGGAAACCTCACATTGCTAAGCCAATAAATAAAGGCGTCTGAATCCCCCATTTATAATAAAGCTGGGGGAGGAATAACATCAAAAATTGATGACACAGTTTTCAGAGATATTATTTTCAAAGATGCTATCTTGGATTAAATACATTTTCAAAATGTGAGGTTTATACCCAAAAGAATAGGTTGTTTTCTATCTTAATGAATACGAAGCCATCAAAGTCCACAGCAACTTTGCTGGATTTGACAGAAGTGTTATCTTGAGCTACTTACAAAGAGAAATTATGTTTCTATTTCAGACTCAAATGTCAATACATTTAAGAATTGGTTCCCCATATCTCTGGCTTCTGTGTCTCATATATTCAGCTAATAATGGATAGAAAATGCCTGAAAAATGATATGTGAGATGAATATGGACATTCTCTTTTCCTATCGTTATTGCTTAAATAATGTCTGTTAGACTAGATAGGAGTTTGTGAGAGCTGAGAAGATGAAGTCTCCTCAAAGGATGCTGCATCTGAGTCAGGGACTCATCTTAGACTGGGACTTCTAATTCCAACAATGATGGGCAAAGGACCGAGGCAAAACAAAACAACAAAATGAATGAATATTAACAGCAGCAACTACAGACAAACAGGCAAGATGCTGACTAAGGAAACAGCAGGAACTGTACTGATATTTCATTTATATTTTAATAAATAAAGCTTGCCTGAAGACCAGAGAGTAAAACAACCTGGTCAGCTAAACAGACCAGGCAGTGATGACACACACCTTTAATTACATTAGCCATACTAGTTTGCCATTGAAATGGGGCGGTAGTGGTGCACAACTTTAATCCCAGTCCTAGAGGGGAATATAAAATGGGAGGAGACAGCTCTCAGACACAGTCTAATTCTGAGACATCTGGAGGCAGGATAGCCATTTTAGACTGAGGTAGTATTAAGAGCCAGGGACTGACTGGCTTTTTCTAATCTTCAGGTTGAACCCCAATATCTGTCTCTGAGTTTTTACTAATCGTGCTACAAGGAACTGCAGGCAAAGGAAACCAGGACCATCTGGAGCAAGAGCGTAAGCAATTCCCAAAACCCTCCCTTTCCTGTGGCTCTTTTGCTGTTTGCTGGATGGCCTCAGTTCGATGCTCCCTGACCACAACTAATGAGAGCAGCAAGAGGGGAAAGGAGGGAGGTGATAGAAAAACCACAGCAAAGTGAGGACAGTGAACCCCATCACATGCTACTTGATAGTCAATCATGCTGGAGGCCTTTTTTTTTAGGACATTAGACATGTCCCCACACTACATTCATGCAGGTTATCATTATCATCATAAACCCTATGTGCAGACCAGCCACTCAGGAACCTTGATAACTCATGGACCATAATTCAACAAACCTAGGATGAGGACTGAGGTTCTGGACTCAGTCACGGCCAACACCGAGTCTGCTGAGCTCTGGATACACTGCTAAGTAGCAAGGCCCTGAGAGCTATGCACAGTCTTCCATTTCCTAATGAACAGGGCAGTCTTAGCAGAGCTGTTCCCTTTATTCCTCACTACTAGAAGCTGCACACTGGCAGCTGAGTGCCAGGAGAGTATTTTACATTTTTTCAGAACCATTGACTAACAATAAAAAGGTTATATGTGAAAAAGTCAGACTGTGAACTTCTGTGAGAAAATACAGTGGAGGCCACGCTGGGCTATGTCTTCCTGGAAATGACCAGAGCTGACTGGCAGTGTCTGCATGCTTTTCCTGGGACCCTGACCGCACTTGCTGCTGAACTGCTCTTCTCGCCTTGGCCCTGTTTGCATCTGTGTCTGTAGACTCCGATCTATGAACTTCAACTATCTAGTTACTGGAACCACGTTTTCCCTCCAGTAGAGCATGGTTAGCAATCATCTCATGCCTCCATTTTGCATGGCCACATCACTGGGACTGGGGGTAGAAGGAAGTCCCCAAAGAACATACTTTTTTCTGTGGCATGGCCTGGCCCATTTGCAGATAAAGGAAGGAACAAGGGATGGTTTTGCCAACAGTAGCAGCGTTAGCAGGTTTATGTTTCAAAATGCGGATGCAGTTTTCTCAAGTGGTAAAAATTGAGCAGCTGATCATTCGCGTTCAAGAGCGACAGAAGAATGTATCCAGTGGGTGATTAAAAGCTCAGTTCGCAAAAGATGGATATCAGCTGGGTCATGGAGAGTTAAACAGGAGGAAAAGGAACAACGGAAGCTGGGGAGGGAGGGGAGAGCATCTCAACACTATTTATATCTCAGGAGCTGGCAGGTTTGGATCCTCTGATTTGAAAACATGAAGGGCCGACAAAACCAACACTCGGAACCCTGAAATAACCCGGCGTCCCTTGCAGCCTTTGGATGTGCAAGCTCGCCTCTGGTTCGGCCTGCTGTTTACTTACATCTCTTTGTCTATTTTTCTTACATTTTTTCCTCCCCCACACATAAGATTTTGAGAAGGAACTCAGGGGAAAATGTTTTCCTTGCATAATTCTTTCAGGCCTTTGTTGATACAGTATCTGTAACACCAACGAAGTCCCCACAGAAAGAACATTTCTGCCTTTGTTAGCAGAAGATTTGAATTAAAGGCACAGGCAGCAGCGTGCTAGCAGGAACAGGTCAGACTCAGCTGTGTTCCTGGACTCTTAACACCTCTCATCTGGGCCTGCCTCAGAAATGCAGTTCCTGGATTCCAGTACCTTCCAGACCCTTCCCACCTGACAGAGGCAGACTCTTCAGTTAGTTCTAGAACCCTTTATGGTGGCCTCTGTCGGATCCCAAGCCAAGTTCTGCAACAGCCCATCTGTATTCAAGTTTCCCTTTTCCTTCGATTAAAAATTAACATGAACATCTGGAGAGATGGCTTAGCAGTTAGGGGTGCTTGCTACTCTCTCTCTCTCTGCTCTCTCGCGCTCTCTCTCTTCCCATATCAATTCCAGTTACCCCTCCCAACCCTCCTCCCCAACCTTCCCTCATCCTGCCTCCCCATCCACTCCTTAGAGAGGGTGAGGCTTCCCAGGGGAGTCAACAAAGTCTGTCATATCACCTTGAGGCAGTACCAGGGTCCTCCTTCCTGTTTCTAGTCTAAACAAGATATCCCTCCATAGGGAATGGGCTCCAAAAAGCCAGTTCATGCACTAGGGATAAATCCTGGTCCCACTGCCAGTGACCCCCACAAACTCCCAAGTCACCTAATTGTCACTCTCATTCAGAGGGCCTAGTTTGATCCTGCGCAGGTTCCCCAGCTGTCAGTCTGGAGTCAGTGAGCTCCCACTAGCCTTGTTACTCTTATGGAGGATGGGAGTTTGGATCAGAGCACTCAGGTCAGGTAGCTCACAGTCTCCTGTGATGATCTAACTTCAGGAAGCCCAATGCCCTCTTGTGGCCTCCATGAAGACCACACACATACATACACACGCACGTATACACACACACACACACACACACACATGCACAGCAATAAAAATAAAATACTTTAAAAAATTATCATACATTCAATTCCTTTCCAGGAGGCAGTTGAAGGCAAAGCTAAGGGCCTTTCTGAAATGCTGAGTTCAGCTCTCAGCACTGCTATTCAGCAGCGGTTTAACCCAGAACAACACAGCCACTTGGAACATTGGTTTCTTCTGCCCTCTGAGGACAGCAATACCGGCCTGTGGAACTATTTTGCAGCTACACAGTAGGCATCTCAATAAATGGATGCTACTTCTTCAACAGACGAATGAAGCATTAATTTCCTACTATGTTCTGTTAGCACATGGCCTCATCTCTATGGGACACGGCGCACAGTGAAGGGCTCGGCATGGGTGTCCCATGGCAGTTGAAGAGTAGTGTTCATGGGTAAATGGGTCAACTGGGTAAGGCGTCATTTTTTCAGTTTACTGGCTCTTTGGGATAGGACTTGAGGCTCTCTCAATGTACTCACCCTATTACTGAGTTTTCACTTAGGGCCTTTTGCAGATGAAGGATTCAATCGGCAAAGAGAGTTTGGGTCTTTAGATTTTAATCAGCATGTTTGCTTTCTGTTGCTATGACAGGATTCAAAGGAAAAATTATCAACTTAAAGGGAAAAAAATGCTGCTCTCAATTCAGATCTCCAGGCCTATCTGTGGTCACGTGGCTCTGTCATTTCCGGGTTTGTAGGGCAGAACACTGTAGCAGAGGTTGGAGCAAGGGAAGCTTCCCACCTCAGGTAACCATGAAACAGGACAGGCAGGGGACACTTCCGGGTCTGAACAGCCAAATGACATACTTTCTGCGTTTAGGTTAAGCCTCGTAAAGGATGCCCCACTGGCCAACGTCCGAGCTCCTCTTTGCATGGCCTTTAGGGTACACTTACTACCCATACTGCCATAGCAGTTCTCTTTATCCTGATAAAAGCAGTCAGAGCTTTGAGTTTCCACTCGTGTTTCCTGACTGGTGAGGTTCTAAACAACCGTGTCAGAGATGGTAGCGCTAGAAAAACAGTGTTTGCATCTTCCCTGGAAACAGAACATGTGACAACATGGGTACAGTGTTTCTGCTGGACAACACACGGGGCTAATGGAATGACCCAATTTACTTTTTTGTGCCCCTCTTTCCCTCTTGGGGGGTATTTTCTGCCTCTACTGTGCTTCTGTACCCAACTGAAACAGTCCTGTATCCTTCAGGTCTCAGTTCAGAGGCCAATCCCTACCCTCCTCTCCCTGCATCTCCCAAGGAAAGAAGCAATATACAATAGCAGGACTAGATTATCTCTAGCCTGGATTTGTGTAGTTTGGACTCTCTTGGCTTCCCACATGGAAAATTGCCTGTGTTTGTCCTTTCCATGTGACTATAGCAAACACCTACTGTGACACACCTTCAAAGGGGCAGGGTGTATTTGGCTTACCATCCGCAGAGATTTCCGTGGTGAGCTGGAGTCACTCTGTTTAGGGCTGTGGCTAGATAGCACACATGGATGGGACAAGTGCCAGAGAAACATTGGTAAACCCCTTATGCTCAGAGGGTAAAGGGGTTGAAAAGTGGTCCACGACCCCATAAACCCTTCAAGTGCAGGACTCTAGGAGCCTAACAAGTTCCCCCGGGACGTACTTCCTTCCCAGCTAGCTTTGGCCACCCAGCCTTTATCAAGTTGTCCCATCTGGGAACACCTGAAAAGATTATATCATCAGCTTTTATCCCTCACTCAGCAATCTGCATAAAAGGCTGGCCGTGGGGACACTTGTCGCTGCCTGTCTGTGCAGATAGCAGCTTTCCAGAACTCTGTCCCCTAGGGCTCTGTCTCTGAGCTTTGTGCTGGAAACAGCTTCTACAGAATCCACACTCAATAATCACTCAATCCAATAACGAGGCTGCTGCCTTTCTCTTGCTTGGCTATGATTCCTAACCATAGGAGCCAGCAGAATTTTTTTAAAGACCTGAAAGTGAACATGCTATGTTAAGTCTAACTGATATTTGTAAAGATTCTGATAACACACAACAAAAACAAATGCATATGTATATACATATTTATGTATGTATTTGTGTATGATAGCTCATGCCTATAATCCCAGCATTTTGGAGAGCACAGTGGAAGGAACATGAGTTTGAGGCTATTCTGGGATAAATAGAAACAACCTGTCACACACCACACACATATATACACACACATACACACACACATACACACACACTATTTTGCACATAAAACTAAGGAAAAACAATACATAAATATATGCAACTATACATATATTGAACAATATAGAGGTAATGTAGTATATGTAAGATATTGTATATTATATAATACATATTTAGAGCTAAATATAAAAATATTAATGTGTACATATGTACACATAAATGATAGATAATACATAACCACATAGAAAAATATAAATAGATGATAGATAGATAGATAGATAGATAGATAGATCACTATGAAGCCTATTTCTTGAATCATAAAGCAAACATTGAAAAAGTTGCATATGGCTATAAATGTAATCAACAATTTAAAAACTCAAAACAGATCTTTGTGTAAGACTCAGGATTTTTCTCTGTGGTTCTTTTCCTAGCACTCAGAGTCAGGACCAGCCCTGTGAGGCTGGGGCCCCCTGAGGAGGATGTAGTTGGCTGCCAATGCCTCTGGCCTTACTTGCTGAGAAAAGAACAAATGAACAGGTGTGCAGTTTTATTTTTGTCAGCTCAGCCCAGACATAGAGAAGTGTCAGGAAACAAGGCTCTGTTGCCCACATGAAACACCTTCAACTTTCTCCAGGCCTCCTGGCATCCCGCCTGCCCTGTGTAATACACAGAGCCAGGACTGCTCCTCCTTGCCACCTCTGCTCTCTCCACTCGGCTCCCCAGCTCAGCCCCAGTCCACCTCTACACTCAATTAGCCTTTATTAAAGAATCGGCAAAGCACTGAAAGGTCTTTCCCACCCAGCTCTATTTTCTAGGTTCATTTTAGGAAGGCAAAGAGATGGGAGGTGAAATCTGGTCTCCTCGCTTCAGGAAGAATTAACCGACAATGTTAGGCTATGGCGTAGAGTATTTTCCTTATGCCTTCTCTTACTTAATGAAGCTCAGACCCTTTCCTATGTCTCTTACAACTTCAGGATACACAGATGAGAGCCAAGCCAAGCCACTCATGTGACCACTTTGAAACAGTCTTCGTTCCATCTTTTTTTCTGTCTTTGTCAAAATGAACACTTTCCATACGTTTGCTCTGAGAATGTGGTGTAGGCTCAAGAACAGGTGTGGGCAGGGAGAACTCCATGAAAGACACACAGTGGGAAGGAGGCCCTGGGGGTGAGCCCGGGTGCTGTACCCTTTGCTCTCGGGAAAGAAGAGGCAAAGGAGAGGCATTCCAAAAGGGCTGTGAAGGTGGGGAGCTTCCCTCCAGAACCTCCCTCCTATAACAACCAGGGTTTCAGATTCCCCACACCAGGCTTTGGACGTGAGGGAGGCAGCACCAAAGGCAGTCATGATAAATAGCACTCTCTATAGTGCTGGAGAGGAGGCAAAGAAAAGAGGGAGAAGAAGAATTGAGTAATGGTAGCTGAAAGTGAGAAACGGGGAGGCTCCTCCTGAGATGAGTGTCAAGTCTCAGAGACTATTTGGTCAGTTTTTTGATGTTTATGGTGGGAAGCCCAGGCAAGGGCCAGGTAGACCCCCTGAACTCTAAGCTCAATGGTATCTTTTTTTAATAAAGGTGTGATGGAGGAGGGTCTATGTGTTACTTTAATTGGTTAATAAAGAAACTGCCTAGGCCCTTTGATAGGACAGAAAATTAGGTAGGCAGAGTAAGCAGAACAGGATGCTGGGTAGTAGGAAATGAGGTCAGACGCAATGGATTCAGCCACCAGGTCAGAGATGCTGAATCGTTACTGGTAAGCCACCACCTTGTGGTGCTACACACATTAATAGAAATGGGTTAATCAAGATATGAGAGTTAGCCAAGAAGAGGCTAGATATAATGGGCTGGGAAATATTTAAAAGAATACAATTTGTGTGTTGTTATTTCGGGTGTAAAGCTAGCCATGTGGAAGCACAGTGGGACGAAAAGCAGGCCTACTCCACCATCACTACAAAGGTGTGTTCTTGCATTTCAGCAATATGACTGACAAATCAGCGCATACAATAAAAAATACTGTTGTAAGGTGGCCTTCAAGAAGCTCTTTAAAACCAAGTGTTTTTTAAGTGAACAAAAGTGACAGGCAAGGGGGAGGTGGACCACGGGCTGACAACTCTAACACTCAGAAGGTAAAAGCAGATGTTGAGTTTGAAGTCAGCCTGGGAAATATAGGGAGATTTTACACCCCCCAAAAAAATCAAGGGCTGGAGCTGGAAGAAGGCTCAGTGGTTAGGAGAATTTGCTTCTCATTTGGAGAACCAGAGTTTTGTTCATAGCACCTATGTTGAACCACTCAAATAGCTTGTAGTTGGGAGAAAGACATACAAACACATAAATAAAAATAAACTAAATCTTTAAAAAAGAAACAAGGACTGTTATGTTGCTTAATGGTAGAACACTTGCCTAGAATTTGGGTGGTTCTGGGTTCAAGACTTCTAAAAGCAGTATCAGGTAGCTCTTTCACGTCGAGTATTAAAGAACTGGATGGACACAGAGGAGAGGCTGTCAAGTTGCAAGCCTGCCTTAACCCAGAAACTCTTCTGTCAGATTAAAGGAAGTCACCATCATCAATAAAAACAAGTAGCCCCCCCCCCCCGCCGAGAGATAAGCCACTGTATCTAAGTGGGGAGAGACTCCCGAAGTCTCACAAAATGTGCTGCATTCAGTATGGGGCAGGCTTCGTTTCCAAACCACCTAGTCTCAAAGCCTGTTGTCTTAAGAGACGGGAGGGTTTTTTTTTCCTGCTTTTCATTCCTGTGCCTGGTGACGTTTTTCTTCCCACTCCCCAACTTTTTATTTTTAGCAAACTTTATCTTTAGTGCCCACTAATTGGTCTCACTATGACTTTCTCTAAGATCAAGTTCTATCTATTCACCCATTCTCCTTTCTTAAGGCTCAATTATTTCAGTTAATTGCAGTTTTAATACTTGCCAAGAGTGCATAGGGCTCAGGACACCCATAATCTGGCTGTCTCTGAACTCTCTATTTCATTTCAAATGAGTTTCCATCTAGTCTAGATCCCACATCACCAGTTCCAGCCTTCGCTAATACCATCTAGCCTTTCCTTTCCAACGTGCACGTCGTAATTCCTCCCCTCAACCTCCTGACGATAGGTAGTGTGACGTTGACTCTCCACCCGCCTCCTGTCTCGTCAACCCAACAGGCTGATTTAGTTCAGATACCCCACAGATAGATAAACCCAACAACACATAAATCTGCTCTGAGTTTCAGCACCTGCTTTCCTTAGGTGATAAAAATAATATGTCTCTCCGGGTATGTGATTGATGGAGCAAAGATTGCTTTTAGAAATCAACAAACCAATAAACGCAGGGCTTGGGGGGGTGGGGACTGAAAAAAAAATAACTGTTGTTGAAAAGTCAGGACAAAACTTTGTTCTGACCCCATGCACAGAGTCAGATACTGAGCTTTAAAGTCAGGTGTCCATGTAGACGGAACCAAACCACGCTGCCCTAAGTCTGAGTCCTTCCAGAGACTAGAGTAGTGATGGATGGAGGATCGACAGCTGGCATACAGGTCCCCGAGGACTTGAGGCAGGGGGTGATTTTCACATTTTTCATGTTAATTCAAAGGACAACAGATTTTCCAGCACAAAGGCTGGATGACTGGGTTGCTCGCCCTACTGAGCACGTGTATTTTTCAATAGCATTTGCAGTACTGTCAGATTTACCCAGGGTTTAGGTCACAGATGGTCTGTTCCCTAAGCCTACTAAGGTTTCTCATCTGTGTGCTTGCGCACATAGAAAACTTCAAAGAGTACTCAATGGTTCTATTATCTCAGTTCCAACTCCTCATTGGCACGGACCATGCAGGTGTGTTCCCTGGCCCATCTCATCTACCTGAGGACAGTCTAAGAAGGAAAAATCTTAAGCCCCAACTCAGACTGAGATGTACATTTTAACATAAGCCCCACTGGAAAGGTTTAATTTGTTAAAGATTGAGAAGTACTGCCTATTGAAGGGAAATAAACAGCTCTGAAGATCAGAGGTGCAGGACACAGAGAAAAAAGACCCAGTTCTTTATCTCTATCAAGAGATGGCAGTTTGTCTTTCTTGGAATTGAAGCGGTTCTTAGAGGCCACTTCTCCCATGTCCTCTCTGATCTCATTCTCTGTAGAAACTGTAGCACTGGTAAGGGAGCCTGCCAGCAGGGAGGGTGAGGACCACTGAAAAGAACATCTTTGAACTGGCTGGAAAACCATCAGTTAACATATTTCTTAAAACTGAACCAAAGGTAGTTCCTTCAAATTATTTTAAATTATGTAAATAGATTGAAATGACACTCTAATAATTTCTTCTGATGAGGAGACTTTGGAGTGCTTTATATTAGAGTTTTTGCTTAAATGTACTTCAGAAAAGACAGATGTTGGAGTACAGAATTCCATACAGATTGAACATCAACACAAGAGAAGTCACCTTCAGATGTAAAGCAAAGACTATGGGGTCAGAAGGGCTTTTAGAGGCCTCATGGTGACACTTACCATTGTATAGGTGGGAAAACAAGAAACAGAGTTAGAAATACTGTATGGACAAGAACCAGAGTTCAGGCTGCTTAGTCTGGCCCTCTTTCCTCCTACCCCCGCCAGGCCTCTGGACACACCATTCATCCGTGTATACAGCTCCTTGCTGCGGAGTTTCTTCTGTGCTTTTTAAAAAATTATCTTGCTATAATTTAAAGACTGTGAAGGCGTGTGTGTGTAATAGCTTCCTCCAAGATTGAAACATTTCTTCTTGCAGGAAGTTCCTTAAGCAGTAGGGCAAACAACTCAAAATACTTGTCAGGAAGTCCCTGAAGTGGACCAGATTCACTAGAACCCTCCCTGCCAGAGTAAGCAATAAAATCTCAGAGTACCCCTCAGATAGAAGAGAGACAAGTAACAAAGAAGACTCTTGAGATCAGACCAGCTGCCTGGAAGAAACAGAAACCAGCCAAATAACCTGGAAGAGATTTGGACTAACTGAGTCAAAGGCTGTGCAGGGTGCTCCAGGTGCCCAGCTTTCATGAGCTGTCACCCATTCTGGGGTGGGCTTTGGTGATACAGCTATCTTTGAGATGTTTCTGCTCTTGGTAATTACTCCCAACAAAACTCCTTGGTTAGCCAAGTTGGACTTTAGTGGTATCTGTACATTGGTGTGTTATGGGATCTGGGGTGTATGTTGTGTCTCCCCAGGAAAAGTTTATCATAAAACAGCAGGGGCCGACTCTTTTCCTGCACTCTAGACAACAGTTTGCATAAAGTTAGAAACACAGTTCCAAATAACGGTTGTTCTAAGCAAGGGCCTGGGGACTGACTGTGCAGGGAATCATGGGCACTCTTAGGGAGACAGCAAAGCTCTGTTTATTAAGATGGCACTAAATGACAGATGCGCTTGTTAACACCCATCTAGTTTATACCCTTAAAAGGAGAGCTTGCAGTATATGCAAGTGTAGCATAACAAATTTCATTTTTAAAGAAAAACATAAGAATCATTATTCTATAGTATTCATTTTTATCACATAGTACATCATTAGATTTGTTTTTGCCCCGGAATATTCTGAACACATTTGTTTCCAACACATCCCTTGGCAGATGAAATGCTCATCCACCAAGCTACTAATAAGAGTATCTTCAGTATGAGGAAACACGAGGCAAATACACTTTTTGGCTAGAGATTTTTAAAGATAATGACCTAATTAAGTAAATAATAACCTCTTAGGTGAGGCAGGAAATAATCCACCTACTGTCTAAAACGCTCATGAGCAGAAAGTATATTCAGGGAGGTTATGGTTACTCGGGAAAACAGTAAGCAACTGGCACTTAGCTGTCTTCACTCTCAAGGGGTTCTTCATAACAGGAGCACCCCGCATGCAGTCCCTAGTCTGGACTGCCTATAGGACCTTACAATAGTTGCTGGAGAATAGAGGTGACTTACTTCAAAGTTTAGCCCTAAGAAGTTCCTGCCTCCACAAAAAGTCACGAGGAACTGAAGAATACAATACTAAGAAAAGGAGTCTCTCTCTAATTATAAGGCAAACAAAGATAAAAGCTGAGCATTTTAAGATGACAGGAGAGAGCAAACTTTAATTAACACTGTCTGGCACATAGCAAGTATTCAATAAATATTTGTTGACTGATAACTAGAGATTTAAAAACAAATTCCTCTGAGCATCTGCATAGGGAGACAAGAGTCTAAAGCCTTCTACTTTGCTTCTAATCAACTTAACTCTAGCACACAGACTTTTCCAGCTATACATGATGAACGTTTTATAAAATGCTTTCTCTAAGGACACCATCACAGCAGTGGAGTGAACCATCGCTGCCTTCTGAAAACTAAGTCTGATGGCCTTAACCACTCTTCTGCTTGAACCATATGCATTCAAACACATTCTTAATTCCTCTAGCTGCTCTTTAGACCCCACTCTTACTTCCCTCGGTATTTCTAGATTACTCTTTACCTAATCAACCTCTGTTCGCTACCAAGGGGAAATGCTTCTATCTTTCCCCTGCCAAAAAATCATGGCTGGCAGGGTTCATCTTCCATACACAGTGGATTTTGGCTTCAATTTGGGTAGTGAATAAGAACAAGGCAGCTGAGAAAACGACCCATTACTTAACAGTGAGCTTTCCCTTTATAGATGAAGAACACGCTCTAGAGCAAGACCCGCCTGTACTTGGGTTATTTCTTTCCTTTGTCTGGACTCTATGGAATCTGTTGTTTATGGAGTATTTGCCTGCACACTTCATAAATCATTTCACCAGTATTAGTTTATCGGACAAATATTTACTGATGCACTTTCTCTGTCAGTCACTGTCCAAAGCAGCCCTCATACTGCATGCCTGCCAAGGCAAAGCTCTCTTTCCTATGTCCTGAATGTGGCTTTCCTCTTCACTTCATATCTCAAAGCTGTCTAAGCTATTTAGTTGTTAGTGGGAGGACCTGTTCTTAGACATCTGACAGAAGACAACTACATTTCTAATGATAGTAGCTATTCTGGGACAGTCACTAAGGGTTGGATGGGAACAGAACCAACTTCCTGCCTCTTGGGAGTGCATAGAGCAAAGGAAGAGATAGACATGGAGATGGCCTGTCATGGGGACACTAAAGAGAAAAAAGATATTAAACATAGAGAGCAAATTGAAGAGAGATGATGGGGGACAGGAGGACCAAGTAAAGCGTCATTGACGCTAAAATCTGAAAAAGTCTTGTAAAGCTCTGGACCAGATTGTGTCTGGTAGAGTCTAATGCATGAACTATGACCTCAGACAAGAGGGAATTGAAAGACTTCCAGGAGAAGAAAATGGATCCAAGTGGACCGAAGCGGGTGAGAGGAGCTTGGAGAAGAGAGCAGCTGCTTGCCAGGCTTGATAAGCTGTTTGGATTATTTCTGAAGTGGAAGAGAAGCCATAGGAAAATACAAAACAGAGTGGAAAGTCTGAGTTCTTTTCAAGATATTTCTGCGGCTTCTGGATGAAGGATAAGAGTTTCCAAAGACTACCCTTATTGTATTCCAGGTACAGGGTTCCTGTGCCAGTCTTGTGGGTTAAGAGGCCACAGTGAGGATAGAGAAGGAATCTGATTACATACATCCTTGAGAGCCTATTCGCTGAACAAGATGGGGGACATCAAGGACAACACTGATTGTCTAGCCGCTGGATGCCGCTGGATGGGGAGTGGTCTCAGCACCTCATGAAGAGACAGTGTGCGGACAGAGTGTGAAATGAATTCTCCTGAAAAGGCCACAACTACACTGCAGACTGTGGATTGATGATTAGGATTGGCTGATTCGAGTGAGTTGGGATATTCCAGAGAGAAAGCCACATCTTACGGGGGCTATTTTTAATACTTTTATTATCCATCCTGTATCTGACCTAACATCATTTCAACTATCAGGTTACCAGGAATATATAAAATTAGCAGATCATTCACTTCTATCAGCTGCAAAACCAAGCATGTCATCAGCCAGCATCTGAAACCTCTGACAGCATCGACCTCACTCATCCTGTGCTGTAACCGTCTCCCTAATGTCCCCAGCAATGGATTCGAGGAATGTAGTGACTTTTGTTCTCTGACCATATAAACAATTCACTAACCATTTTCATGGTGGAGTGTGTCATGTGGGGAACCATGAATCCATGTTCCTAGACCATGCTCAATCATGTTGGCTAAGAATAAACCATGTCTTAATCATAATAAATAATAAGAATCCAAACTCCCTTTGGGTTAACAACTGTGTTTAACATCAGTTAAGGTGATGGTGAAATGAGGATGCAATTATGCTGATGTCCATGGAACATAGGACTGACAATGTCCAGCTTCCTCATTCAAAGGCAATCAGTAATCTGATTCCTCCAGGCTCATTTCTTGCCCTGTAACAGTGGCGAAACCCAATACCCAGCACTACCATCTCACAGCAAGCTCGCTGTCTCCACACCCCATTCAAACTGCTCTTTCTGACAACTTTCATTGCCTCACGTACTTCTCATTTCTAGAACATTATATACATCCAACTTGAATTAAATACGACTCCACTAAGCTTTCGGATTTCTATATTACAGCAGTCCTGAAACCCAATGAACTGAAGTTTGAACCCAGACCTTGCTTCATTTTATCTGTAATGTCTTAGGAAAGATGCTTAACCTGTCTGTGCCTCAGTCTCTCCTCTGCAAAGCCAGCTCAGCAGTTTCTATTTCCCTGGATGTTCTGAAGACCGTAAGACACTGTTGTGTTGACATAGATGGGGCCCTATACATGTTAGCGCTTCTATGCTTATCCATGTCTATCTCCTCCACTAATACAATTTTTGTCTGAGTAGACACTATGCTTCATTTTCTTGTATGTGGCACATGGCAGAAACTCAATAAATGGAGGATAAATGATATCCAGGCTTCTGAAAATGCCAAGTGAGACCTCCACTGATTCATGAGTCCTGCCCATCTTCCATCACTCTGGGCTCTGATTCAGCCAATGTTTTCTGCCCATCCCACTCATCATTTCACGATTTCTTCCCCCTAGAAAATTGTGACCTTAGACAGCCGCTTTGACTGGGGTTCCCTGTCTTTGTGGTTCCTTCTACTTGGAAGGTATTCCCAGACAGAAAACTCTTGTTAACCATCCTTCAATAGCAATATAGCCTGTTCTCTGTACCTGGCCAACCTCCCCACACTTCATCCTTCAATAATTTCACCTGTATGCACATTTTTTGTATGAATGCTGTGTCTATTTTCCCTTCTAACTTGTAAACTGTTAAGTCCCAAGTCTACTATTCGTCTCCTAGTCTCATCCTACAGACTAGAGCACACACGGCAAATAACTGTTTAAATAAAGGTTTGTGTAACCCAAGTGCACATGTTAGGACTAAATGAGGTAGACAGAAATACGTAACTGATTTTGCCAATCAGAGCCAGCTAGCGAAGTATGAAGACTTCGAAAAGAGTGCTCACTTCTTTGGCTTCATTGGAAGAATCTTGTGAACATGGGCAGGGTGATTTTAACTTAAAAGCAAGGATTACTCTCGTGGTGGACCAGCAACCCTTCTGCTCAAACATACCTGCTTCTAGGAGCTAAATAAATGAACCTCTTATCTAGCTCACCTTTCTCTGGGCTTCACCTGTGCTAGAGAGCACATCTACACATAGCCTGATCTCTGCGTGGATTTGGGTTTACAGTGATGGGAGCTCTTTGCTTCTGCAGGTTTACTGCCCAGGACATACCCTGATCATGTTCTATTCACTTTCTGTGTGTCTTCATTGAAATGTGATCTATAGATAATAACTCATTACTCTGAACATTACCAAGAAATCCAGTAGTTTGCTGTTTAACAGGATTTACTTTGTCATATTATTAAATATGATCTATTATCCAGGCTATGAATGTAGGAAGATTAGGAGTTATTTCTACTTTATTTTCATAGCTTCTAGCATTCATCAAAATGCATAACACATTATGAGCATTCAGTTAATATGCTGGTGCATAGGTGCATGGATGGATGGATGGGTGGACAGATGAACGAATAGACAGATGAATGGACAAGAAGAAGATGAAGCCTTGTAGACTGACTTATTTCTGCCCCTAATCCATTGCTGTATTTCCTAAAAAGTTGGTACAGCATTTTTAAAAGCATCAGTCAAGACACCATAGGCTTCCAGAGCAAACCCCTCACTTACTGCTAAGTTCTACCAGAGCTATCTGATGAATTGATAACTAAATTCTTTTGTGGTCAAAAGATGGCTAGAGCATCACTTTCTATCCATTCCATATAGATAGGACAAGCCCCCAGACTGAAAGGTCATTTTATCTTTAGATAGAGGAATCTTTTTCCAGAAGCCAGAGATGGCCCAGAGGTCTCATTGGCCAGATCTAGCTTACCCTCTGGCAGGAGGGCTGCTCACCCTAACAGAAATGTCCCTCTGGACTAGGGAAGAAGCCACTTTCCAGAGTCATGAGGCTGAGAAATAGATGTGATGCTTAAATGAAATATGGACTCTACGGGGAGTAGGAAAGAAGAGACATCAAATAGGCAATCAGCAGCGACCTTTCCAAAGCTTGTGTTTCCAACCAAGGCTCTCAACATAACATTTACAGCCAAACAACATTGAATTGAGCCCTTCCGCTCTCGCCAGGCCTGTGCAGGGTCTATAAAGGATGGAGCATTCCTGAACATTATCTGTCCTTGTTTATTTCCTCTCCGTTTTGATTCTCAAGGTCACAGCTGTTTCTGCGAGTGTGTCTTTGCTCCTCCTTCTGAGGTAGGAAGAACTCGACCACAACTGTCTCCTTCTACTCAAGGAGTCCTGCTGTCCACATGATCTCAAATGCTGTGCCTCACAATCAACATGGGACTCTTAAGATGTGATAAAATACCAAAAATGAAACAAAAAGCGCGTACACAAAACAAAGCAAAAAGCATGGTATCTGTTTTGTATAGCCAAGAACTCCTAGGCATGGAGCCTACCCCAGAGTGTGGTTGATAGACCTAGTGTTTTCCACTAGAGGAAATAGACTTTCACTTTTCCAACAGGTATCAGTTGCAAACAGACTCTGGGCTAGGGGTAGAAACTGGCGTCCACTGCTCAGTACTGGGATTTTGTCTAGTTTGAATGCGTGCAGGTCTTGTATGTGCTTTTCCAGTCTCTGTGAGCTTGTATGATATATGTTTGATTTTTCTAGAAGACACTGTTTCCTTAGAGGCATGGTTCTCACCCTTCCTGATGCTGGGACCCTTTAATACAGTTCCTCATGTTGTGGTGACCTCCAGCCATAAAATTATTTTCATTGCTACTTCATAACTGAAATTTTGCCTACTGTTATGAATCGGAATGTAAACATCAGATATGTAGGATATCTGACATGAGATCGTGTTTGATGTTTGGCCATTCGAGGGGTTGCCACCTACAGATTGAGAACAGTAGCCTAGGAATGACCTACCTACTACCTCTGGCTCTTGTACTCTTTCCACTTCCCCTTATGTATCAATCCCAGAGCTTTCAGGCAGGAAGAGAATTGATACAGACATCGCATTTATGGCTGAGCATGCCAAAGTCTCTCACTCTCTGCACAGTGTCCAGCTATGAGGCTCTTTGATAGTTATCATCTACTGCAAGAGGAAGCTTCTCTGATGAGGACTGAGTGATGCTTTGTTCTGTTGGTACAGCAATAAGTCATTAGGAATCATTGTATCTGTATGTTCCTTTAGCAGAATAGCAATAGTAGGTTTTCATGAAGGCCTATGACCTATCTAGTCTCAGGTTCTTGGCCCCCTTATCAGTACTCCATGATATGGATTTTATATCATGAAGTGGGCCTTAAAACCAACAAAAGGTAATTGAGATGATTTTTACTCCCATAATATTTGGGCTACTGCTACACCAGTAGACCTTGTAGGTTGGTCTTAGTTGTATATTTTGTCTTATTGGATTGTTTTTCTTCCTTTATTTTTCACTTTGTTTTGATTTTGTTTATTTCACCCTGTTTTATTTTAAGAGAGAAATAGAGAGAGAGAGACAGAGAAAAAAAGGAAGTCGGGTGAATAAGGAGGTGGGAAGGACCTGAGAGGAGTTGTGGGAGGGGAAAAAGATGATCAAAATAAATTATATGAAAATAATTAATGAAAATTTAAAAGAAGAAAGTGGATGTTGACAACATCGAGTGGAGAAATAGCAACATATGAATAGGCTCGTATTCCCATTCTAATTCTGGATAGAGCATCCACAGATGAGTAAAGAGGCATGGAACTTAGACAAGACTCTAGACCAAATGCACAGCATAGACATACTTAGAACATTCCACTCGGCAATCACAGAACACGCTCTTGAACTGAGCATACACAGACAATTCTGAGGAGATCACAAATTAGGTTGGAAACAAAAAGATATGATGAAATGACTTGCTGCACTACATCTCTGACCTAGAATGTGTCCTGAAGGTCACTGTCCTCTTCCTGGGTGCCTAGGCTTCAGTCATCCCTTGTATCCATTATCCTTTCCTGAATGGGAATAGCTTATCTTCCGCTCAGGTCTTCCTAGAGCCCGATCATTCCTTTCTAAGTGCTATCACACCCTCATGATCTGTTTGCTTCTGTCGCTCTCTGACTGCCAACGGATGTGAGACATTGCCTGGAATTGGGCTCCAGTGGCTCCTTTGAGGACTCCTCTTGCTGGCCATCTGTTCAGCTACAGCAGTGTGTTCAGGTACTGTCTTGATGTCTTAGTCTAATTCACTTTCTGGGCATGACCTGCCCAACAGAGTTTATTTACATGGCTTCTGTGCCTGTGGATTGGACTTGCTCCAGGAACCCTGTGTTGGCTACTGACTAGGAGCTGTCACTTGATGTTTATTGGAGCATGTGTCGCTGATTCAGAGGATAAACTTGATGACAACAGAAGGCCCAGATATCACACCTCAAAAGGTAAGTACACTGCGCTATGAATTTAAAATGTTTTGTGCTGTCTGAATCTTATTATCAGTTTATGCCTGCTAAAAATACACATGGTCCTTAACTTAGCCTCCCAAATCCTTTTCAGTAACGTCTGTGATCTAGTTGTGGAGAAAGTAGGGTTTACAAAGAACATTAGGGCAGCTCTTGATGCCTTCACGTCAGGTCGGAGACACCTTAAATATCTTCAATGACCTGTTTCTCGTAAATGAAAGTGTGTGTTTATGGCACTGACCTCAAAGAAAGAGCCCTACACAATACTGCCTTCTGGTGCAAGTGTGAATGTCTCTGTGAGACCCATGAGAATTGTGAATGGGGATTGGAGGACCAACCTCTCACCACTTCGACGTTAACTTCTCATTTACGTGTTTAGTATTCAATTGTACAATAGATGAGTCCACACTTCAACAGAATTATACTAAATACTACTACAGTATTCCAGGCTGCCCCTTTTGGGAATCCAAGGCACTGCTACTCTGCCGTCTCTAAAGGAACATTGTCTATTCACAGGAAATAATGGAGGCCAGCCCAAGAACTGCATAAATTGGAACCTTGGGGCAGAGGAATAAAAAGTAATAAAACAGAGCATGGTTATCATTAGAACAAATTCATTCAGAATATGAAACTCAGCCAGGTCTAGTGCACATGCTTGTAATTCCAGTACTTAGGAAGCAGAAGCAAAATTTTCAAACTTCAGTTTAAAAAGAAAAAAAAGAAAGAAAGCAAACCATGTAAGACTGTCTTTCTTTGAACGTGCTGACTGAAACTAACACTCTAGATGATACAGATGGGAGTTTTTTACAAAAGGATGCAGGAGCTGGGGAGATGGCTCAGTGGGTAAAAATTGAGTGTTCACTGCTCCCACCTATTGACCAGAGTTGGATCACTAGAACTCATCTAAGAAAACAGATGCAGGGCCTTGCATTTGTAATTCTGGCATTCTTATGGTGAGATGAAAGAAAGAACTGTCTGGAAGCCCACAAACACGACAGCTAGCCTGGGGCAGCAGCAGAAACAACAGACACCTTGATTTAACACGGAAGAAGGTAAGAAATGATTTCTCCACATTGTTCTCTGGTCATAACAAATGCATGGCATGTGCCCCACGCAGAGTATTGATCAATAGGTGATAGATAGATAGGCAGACAAGTCCAGACTGAGCACCATTAGGGAAAAGACAGAACTTTGCCTTACTCTTTGTGTCAACTAAGTTTGAGGTTTTCCCCTGTCTTAGTTTGGGTTCCAATTGCTGTGATGAAACACCATGACTAAAGCAACTTGGAGCGGTAAGGGTCATCTTACTGGCTTGCTCAGCCTGCTTCCTATAGAAGCCAGGACTACCAGACCAGGGGTGGCCCCCAAAACAATAGACTGGGCCCTCCTGCATCAATCACTAATGAAGAAAAAATGCACTGGAGGCTTACCTATAGCCTGATTTTATTGAGGCCTTTTCTCAATTGATGCTCCCATCTCTCCAGTGACTCTAGCTTGTGTCAAATTGACATAAAACTAGCCAGCACACTCCCAAATAATAGCGTCTATGAACTATTACTTCCTTTTCATCTTACCTCAGCTCAACTTTTGATTCCGAGCTTCTTAGATGTAATACTTTAAGATATATAGCAGTAGGATAGAAAATGATTTGGGGTTTTCTTAAAAGGCTGTGTTTTGAATGTTGAAATCAAAGGTCTGTAAAGACTTAGAATACGATGAATAGATTTGGACAAAAAGGCCTTTATCCTGGACCAGTTTTTCCAGCCCCATTATACCCCTAAATCCAGATCAAAGACAGTATTCAAGGCTAGAAAGGGAGGGGATTGGAAGGGAAGCGAGGGCTCTACACATTGGTGTGTGGCTGCTCTGTGGACTAGGACTGAGAAGGTGAGGACAGAAGCCACTAGGGTTGACAGAATTGTCCAGGGGCATAAGACCTAAGGATTGTTTCCAATGTCCATCCCAGGGAAAGCTCCTTGCCTCACTGAGGTTTCTGGTGGAGAATGCCTTGATTGGGAGGAATGGAGACAGATGTGAGCTGCCCATAAAGAGGACCAAGGCAACTTTCTTGTCCATCTCTCTGCGGCTCCTCTAGGAGACATAAGCAAGGCAGTCCCAAAGGCCCTGCTGCACAAATAAACAGTGAGGTCATGCATTCCTATGCTAAGGCTAAAGATGAGAAAATACCCAGGATTTACATCAGCTGTGGACTCTGGATAGAGGACAAGAAGAAAACAGATGTGCCCACTTTCCCCCAGCACTGCTACTTCTAAAAATTACGGTTCTGCAAGTCCATGTTTTTGTCCCATTCGTTATGGAGTATCTTCATGAGATTTTCCTAGTAGCTTTGTTACAGTGTGCATGCTGAGAATACTTAGAACGCTGTCCAGGATGAATGATTTGTTTGCTTCCTGTCTTGCATGAGTCCTTCTCTTATCCTGCTATGATGAACAGCCTGAGGACATGGACCACATGTTATTTTTTATTTTTACATAGCTAATCCAAGGTCAAGAAAATGTAGGTGGCCAATGAGCACAAGTTAAGAGGAAATTATACAGCTATGAAATGTTGTTGGTGTTTGTATACATGAAAACATGTGAATCTCAAAAATAAGTGATATATGCGAACACACTGGAGGACAAATGTATAATTCAACTTATGTGAGACATCTAGAATGCATAAATTATAGATATAGAACATTGATTAA
This sequence comes from Microtus pennsylvanicus, assembly GCF_037038515.1. Lineage (NCBI taxonomy): Eukaryota > Metazoa > Chordata > Mammalia > Rodentia > Cricetidae > Microtus > Microtus pennsylvanicus. The sequence continues at coordinate 28,680,075 of NC_134581.1, forward strand.
TGCTGGCTAGAGCACCTGGAGGAAAAGGGGGGAGGTGATCGCTCCTCTCTGGCTACAGCCTAGTTAGATTCATCTATGACAAGGCAAACAGTGGCATACTCAGAGTGAAAGATTTGCTTTGAATACAAGGAAAACTTTGCAGCTAGGACAGAGAATGCAGTCTCTGACAAAGTCAGTATACATGCGTGTGAGAGTCAGCATCTCCTCTTGATAAATAATGGATGTGAACTCTTCTTTCTCCACATTCCCCAAAGAATACGAACTTGAGAACAAGACCCATAAGTGATAATCTTAATGGTTATTAAAACTTCTGCAATCCATAAGTTGAAGCAGAAAATCAGATGAGGTACCCCCAAAATCTGCAAATAAAAGGACTTATGCTGTGGGGAGACCCCGGGAATTCTTCAACATGTAATACTCTGCTCAAGTGTGAAATCCTTGAATTAAAGAGATATTCTATAAGTAAGATTAGATTTGCATGACCACTTCAGTGACCCTGGGGAAAGTGAAATCAGAAATGGTGGCTTTTCTCATGTTTACACATGGCAGAGAGGACTACAGATCAGTGATCAGCACAGAATTTGCCATTGATGAGCTTGGACTACGGAATGAATGAATGAATGAATGAATGAATGAATGAATGTCAGGCAACATAGAATGAATGAATGGACAGGCTATACATGTAACTAAAAACAAGACAAGACAAACAAACAGACTAACTAGAGGCAAAATAGAATTCAGGAAAATCATCCAAAACACAGGGCTCCTTCTGATTTCATGGCCATCGGAAAATGAATTGACTCCTTGAGTCTGCTAACTGCTAATAAACAAGGAGGTGTAGCAGAGAGCCCACCCTAACTGTGACAACACAGTGTCAGGGTGTATGCAGATGGCTCTAGGAAAGGAACTCAATGAACTCTACCCATGCTTCTCCACATGACAGTGAACAACTTGCTGGGCTCCTCTAGATCTTGCTGTCTTAGATATTTCAATTATTACATGTTCACATTCTCCTTTTCACTTGTCCATTCTTCCCCAAGTTTTGTCATGTTTCCGTTTGGAAAATCCTGACTATGAAATCTCAAAAACACATAGATTTTATAAATAATGTTATGTTTTTTAACAGAAAGTATTCTTCCAGAAGTCCATGCCTTTATATAGGTTGTGCTTTTGTTCTGAAACCTTCCTTTTGGCTTGTTGAGTTCTTGGCAAATCTTTGAAACATATATGACCTTATCTTTAGGAAGACGGCTCTGCTCTAACCCAAACTGCCAACTTGACAGCAAACCAGCCATCTTTGTCTCACACTCTTCCCGTGCCTGTACTTTAATAATTCAGCACCTGTGAGCTTACATTACTCAGCTTCTCTTTCCGCTTCTCTTCTAGCTTGTGAGCTACCTTCAATGTGGTAAGAACACTCATATCATAAAGAGTCTTCATTTACTTATTAAACAACCATTTATTGAACAGCTATTATGTGCCAGACAAAATATTAGGCATTCGGATTCAGAGGGAAAAAGACTTAATACCACATTTTAAGAATGTGGAGTTAGTGGAAGCAGACTATTAAAGAAAGTAGAACAGGAAACGCATACACTAGAGGGTTTTGTTAAAGTAAGTTGTAATGTGTAGTATTGATTATCTACTTGACTGGACCAGTCTCTGGGAATTCTATGTGGGGATTTCTAGACTGGGTCAGTTAAGGAGAAGATTCGCCCAGCGGGCAGTAACATTTCACGACCTAAGGTTCTGGACTGAATACAAACGAGAAAATGAGCTGAGTATCACCAGCCCCCTCTCCCCCACCACACATCCCGCCCCTTTTGCTTTTTGACTATCCATGCCATGTGACCAGTTTCTCCTGCCACCTGCCTTCTCCTTTGTGATGAACTGTACTTTTGAACTGGGAGCCAAGAGAGACCCTTTCCTAAGTCGTCATCAGGCATTTTGTTGCAGCAACGAGAGAGGCAGCAAAAGCATAAGCATTTCCTTTCACCTTTAGATTTCATCACGGATATATTTTTAATGATGTTGAGAGGACCAAAGACTGCCAAATCTCTCTCCAGTTTATTCTTAGTTCTCAGGTTCAAAATCGGTGTTTGAAACAAATGCTTCAACAGAAGGGACATCCCCTCCCCCCTCCAAGCAGCTGAACTCTAAGGAGAAGGCTGTTAATTGGCCTGCTAATCAGTTCCTGAGAAAAGGACTAACACAATAATGGACCAATAATGAGACGGCTCTTCGGAGGCCGGCTGCAGCTGGTTTGTAAAGTATTAATCAGCTATGAGTCAGTGGGTAGGGAGTATTAAGACCGAGGTTCTCTCCTAAATAAATAATTTCCCATTTACTCTGACAATCATAATTGGTGTATTTGAAAAAAATTATTTTAATACACTAAGTGGAACAAAGCTCAGATTTTGAGTCATTTTAATAATATCCCTTGATTAAAATATCAAGTTATCCTGTTTTATATTATTGAAGATTTACAGCCAGCAATAATAACTCAGTAGACTGCATGCCACATTAAAAATGCTGTGGTAGTATGTTGCAATTTAAGACTTGTTCTGGAAAGGCTGTGCTTTCCAAATCTTTTATATAATTTCTTCTTGAAAGCAACATTTTCTGTCCTGGTATTTTAATTAGTCTTTCATTGGGATTTTCTCTTCGGGCTCACGGAAAACAATGTCTTTCCATTTCCTTATTATTTGTTTCATCCTAGGTACAATTAGTGTTCTCTGTTAGCCACTTGCCATTTCCAGCTTGGGCCAAGATGTTCTAATGCATGGTAGAAGCATTTTTGTCTGGGAAAGACAGCGGGTAGAATAGTGAAGCTTGGAACACAGAAATAAAGACTTGATTCTAAACTCAGTCAATGCCTATAATACCAATTAAAATGAGCATAAGAACTCACCCCAGATGGCAGAGCTTGGTGGTAATCTGGAGTTTCAAATGTGTCCATGCCTGGTTCAGGCTCTATGCATTTGGCTGGTGTAAAAACATATTTCACTTATCTGCTACATTCTTCATACATGCATACCCTACACCAATATTTAGTATGAAGCTACATTAAACATGACTCTCACTTCTTAGTGCTTACGCTAGGGGCTAAGTTACCTTTTATCTAAATAAAAAGTATTAAGTTTCAATGTAGAAAATTTGAAAATATGGCTAACATGTAAGACAGATATCCAGTCATATCCCACTAACACGTTGGCTTTCTTACTGCCATCACCATTAGAATGAGCAATACTTAAAGTCACCAAATATATGAAATTACTCATATATCCTGTTAACACTGTATGTATGTTAATATATTATGTATTATGCAATTTAACCCTCACCAAATTATTTCAAGATAATTTGCTAGAATTTTAAAACCAGTGTAAGTGATTCACACTTATTCCAATGATGTTTCTGGGCTTTCCTGGAAAGCTGAAGACCAAGGATTACATTTCCTAGACCCCATCACAGGTTCTGAGATTGACTTCTATTTTCCAGCTAATGACATGCAGTATCTCTAGGCTTGGGAGACAGCTGCAACTCGGAGGCCATTTATCTTCCCCTTACAGCAGAGGGTGGAACTTAGCAGAAGTTAGCTTTATGGTAGCCTCTGAATCCCTTTCTAGCCCTGTGCTCAAGGCTTGGGCAACTGCACAGGGCAAAATTTTTTATGGCTTCTCACTTATCTTAGATTCCCCCATGGTCTGGGGCACCATGTAAAATATGTCCTTGACTTTCTTCTTTGTTTTTTCTTCCTACTGTTTTATAAGCTCAAAAATATAATTAAATTCTTTCTGTTTTTAATACCTAGGATGGATCTGTTTCCTGATTAAACCCTTACTGTGACAACAAAATATTATTCCTAGGGTGTTCCCTAGTATCAGCTCCTCAGTTCATCCATCATCAGTAGGGTGTCTGGCAATTCAATTCCATTCTGATAGTATGTATCTTAAGTTACTGTCACATCCCAACTGGTTAAATGTCTCCTTACCCTGAAGCTGTCCATCCTTGAAATGGCAGTCTCAAAAAACCAGACTACCTATAGTTTTGACCAACTAGCTGTAAATCAGGGATTCCCACAACTCCCTTAGAGTAATGTCAGTTGTTTACTAAAACTGTTTACAGAACTTGGGCAAGTGTTTTGCCCAGGAGTAATGGTTCCTCACACAGGATGCTACTCAGAAATGGCCAAATGGAAGAGAGGAGCAGGATGAGGTGGGGGTGGGCATGAAGCACACATGCCCTCCTAGTGGCTTTCTATATTCGGCAAGTCCAAAGCTGTCTGATAGTCAGTTTGATTGGGCTGCATAGGCATAATAGAGTGAACCATTGGCCACTGGGGACTGAGCTTACTTTTTGGCTGGGTAGGGAAGGGGGAAGGACTAAGAAGTCAATGCTCTATGTGTGCCTTTGTCTCCGTGATGACCAGCTTCTATGCCAGTACAAAGCTGTCTGATATTCAGTTTGATTGAGACTGGGTCATACAGGCATAAGTAGAGTGAACCATTGGCCACTGGGGACTGAATCAACTTTTTGGTTGGGTGGGGAAAGGGGAAAGATTAAGAGGTCAATGCTCTACTTGTTCCGTTGTCTCTTTGATGACCAGCTTCTATGCAAAAGCTGGGGCAGGGGGTCCAGCAAGAGTCACCTAAACAGCATAAACTCAGACATAAGGATGTTCCTATCACATCACCCCGTTTCTAGAGAGATTCCAGGGTGTTAATGGTTTGTACCAAATGCTAGATGAAATTAAAAATATGAGGACAAGGGGTAAAAGCTGGAGCTAATGTCCACTGGATCTGTATCTAGAGGCAGAACTCAAAGTCTATGATAAATTGTATTTCACTTTGGAACACTTCGTGTCAATCTACGTCTTATACATTTTTACCAATCTATGACTCACACCACTTACAGAATGTTACAGTAGTCTATTTTTAAATGATAGTATGAGGATTTTACATTATTTATAATTTTGACTTGCAGGAGTTGAAGAATATTCTATTGCTCATATTTAGCATATTATATGTTAATGGCTTCTTAATACTGGATTTTAGGATGAGTTGCGATATTTACTTTGAAATAATGATAAAATGACTATCTCTGTCCTCAGATTTTGCCTCTATTTCCCTATATTTCATTTTGTATCAAAAAGATTCCTTAAAAATGAATTGCAATATTTAAGGCTAAGAATTACCTTGAAGTTCTGATATTAATATACATCAGATGGACTAAAGCTGTACAAAATATTTTTGATTGAAAAAGAATCCTTCTTTGGGCTATCCTGTTTGAGCCAACTAACCCAAATTCAACAACAGCAACAACAAGGCTCTGACATCAAAAAGTCAGACTTCATTGCCAAATCTCCCCGTCTAGGGATGGAATTTCCTGGCCCACTCTGTCTTCCATGCTGGAATTTCACCTGGCTTGATTTCCTGCAGGTCCTATACACGTGGTGACGGTCGCTGTCACTTCCTTTGTGCATGTGCTCTCTTATGTCTGGAAAACAGAGTTTCACTGTAGCCATTCACTACTTCTGGCTCTTACAACCTTTCTGCCTCTCTTCCTCAATGATCCCTGAGTCTTGGAAGGAGGGGTGTGACACAGACATCCTTTTAAGGGCTGATAATTCTCCTGTTGTTTTATTCTCTGAACCTTGACTAGTTATGTTTTTTTTTTTAAATCTACTGCAAAAGGAAGCTTGTTTGCTGAAGACTGAGAGATGGACTAATCTCTGGGAAAGAGGATTGGTCTTTAGAAGTCAGTTTATTCTACGTCCATTTAGCAGAATGACAGTAGTCGGTTTCCCCTAGGGCCTTCACCGGACCTCGCCCCAGGTGTCTGGTCCCATTAATGGTGCCAGGCATGAGATATATTTTGTGGTTTGTGTGAGGAATCAATTTTATTAAGGGGTGTAGCCCCTGAGAGGTTATTTTCCCATGCTACAGGATATGGTCCTCCTGTGCACACACAAGCATCATTATGTGAACTCTGCGGGAGGAAGAGAGGTGGTAGAAATAGAGATAGATAGAGATAGGGTAGATAGTGCTAGAAAGAGATATTGATATAGATAGATAGATAGAGATATGTAGATAGATGATAGATAGATAGATAATAGATAGATAGATAGATAATAGATACATAGATCAATAGATAGATAGATATAGGTAGATAGATTGATAGATATAGATAGGTAGATAGATAAAGAAGAAGAGAGATGGAAATAAAGGTAGACAGAGATAGAAAGAGGAAAGTGAGAGGGAATAATGATGGTGGGAGGGAATAGGCAAGGAACCGGAGGGAATTGGGGATGGACTTAATCAAAACACATTATCTGCATGTATTAAAATCCCAATAAGGGGGGAGTCAGACTTAAATATGATATTCTTTGCCTTGAAAGGGATATGCTGATTGTATCTTTTATCACCCTTACAGGCAAGCTCTTCCTTTCCCGTGCTATCTTCTTTTGTGTTCAGTAAAATGAAGGAGACTCCAGGTCTAAGTTTATTTATTTAGATTCCTAAACTTTCATATGCAAGCTTTTTCCAACAAGAAATGATATTTTCTATGATAACACATACTGGGCAAGCATATCCTTTTGCTTCTCCTAAGCCAGCATGTGAACACCTAGGTCACTGAATCAGGGTGATCCTTATTCACGCAGCATCAATGTCTTAAAGAAATTTGTTTGAAATAAGTCTACCCAGATGTAATCAACTGGAAACTGTGGAGATAGGCCCCAGTAACCTGTGGGCTAGTAAAGTCTCAGTGTGTGTGTGTTTATGTGTATTTCTTTGACTTTAGTCAGTATTCCCATTACTATCCCCAAGCCATATCCCACTAAGACATTTGATCATGCCCATGTGTCATCCAAGATGCTCCTTCTTATCTGGGTTTCCATGGGATGAGTTAACATTTCTAGGATTGTGTTGCTGAAAATGATGGCAACTTCCAGCTTCTCCTGCTAGAAAATCCTGGAGTTTTCTTTACTCTGCCCTATCACAGAAGCCTTCATCTTGGTGAGAAGTAAGCTGAGTTATAGACTGATGATTGCCACATGTAGAATACAGTCATAGGAGACCAGAGATATAAGCATTGCTGTTTACACAAAACGTTATAGACACATAAATGGAAATATAAATACGTGTGACACACACACACACACACACACACACACACACACACACATATATATGCGTGGATGAAGCATTAATCTAATTAATCCTAATCAATAAAAACCAGGAGTCAGATATTTGGGTATAAACAAAAACATGGAAGAGAATTGGGAGCAACCACAAGTTGCTTCCTACCTCTCTCTGTTCATCCATCCAAAAGGGCTGACATTTTATCTCCACCACACCGTATCACTTCCTGTCTCCATCTCCCCAGTGCTGGGATTAAAGGCATGAGGCGTGAGTGCTGAGGTTAAAGGTGTGAGCCACTATTGCCCAGCTTCCATGGCTAACTAGTGGTGGGCTCCATTCTCTGATGTCCAGGCAAGCTTTATTTGTCAGAAAACTAACAAAATATCACACAACACTCAGAAGGAATATAAGGAACACACACACAAACTTAACTAAATGAATTGACCACACATATAGCACAATTTAGTATCAACTTCAAATGTTTCACATTTTATCATTTTGAACTGTCAATAGTTTTTAGAATCTAAAGAAGAAGTTGAAGTTTGAAAGGATAATTTATAAAAAGTAGAGTATGGCCCTTGTGGGTAAATGCATTCTGGATCTCCCAAACTGCAGCCATTCCCAGTTACCCATCAAGTTTCCTTAATTGATTCAGTTTTTAAATTAAATAAATCTATCTTTGTCCTAATTAATAGTATTTATGACACAATCATTTTGATAAGCAATTATGTACTTTCTAGTAATAGCAAAATAAGTACATAGTCATTAAAATAAAAACATCTATTTTTAGAAGGATCATATACACAATATTAATGAACATAAGATTAATCTGCTTAATAAATAATCACGTTTTCCCATTGGGGGAACATTGGAAATGAATGTTGACTGACAAGAAAAAACATAATATTAATATAATATGTATATATTATAGTATATATAAAATAATATGTAAAAAAATCTCATGAAAATATAAAGGAGAAAGGAACTAACTTTAATATTTGTGAAAACAAGCAGAGTTTGTGAGACTAAAGGCAAGCTGAATGATCAAGTAGTGTTGGACTGTAGTATAAGACTCAAGTTCGTTTCCACGGAAGCAGAGGTAAAATATTCTGATATTGGCATCCATGTATAATAGCATTAAGCAATTAATTAGTTCCTCACTGTTAGTGTGAAACAAGAGAAAGAGGCTAGAATGTAGTAAAGAACTAGTATTGAAGATGTAAATAATAAGCCAGGCTTCCTTACTCTGGATGTGAATGGTTATACATATAGAAGGAATTATGGATATGTATATGTGCACAGGTTAGTGCATGAGGTGTACATTTCTTTGTTATCTTATGACATCAGGAGGAATCTACTTACTAGTGTGAGTAACAAATTTTAGTGTTGATGCCATTCTCTAATAAAAAGATGATGTGAGATTCCCCTCTGTATGCTGTAAATATGATTGGTTAATTAATAAAGAAAACTGGCTTGGTCTGAAAGGGTAGAGTAGAGCTAGGCAGGGAAAACTAAACTGAATGCTGGGAGAAAGGAAGCAGAGTCAATAAGAACCCATGTGGCCCCTACCACAGACAGAAGGAAATTTACCTGGTAAGCAATAGCCACATGGCAATACACAGATTAAATGGAGATGGGTTAAATTAAGATGTTAGAGTTAGCAAATAAGAAGCTATAGCTAATGGGCAAAGCAGTGATTTAAATAATACAGTTTCTGTGTGATTATTTTGGGGCTGAGCAGCAGGAGGAACCAAGAAGCGGCCTCCTCCAACAAAAAGAAGGCAGGCTCTTTAAAGAAACCTCCCTGTGCTAGAAATACAGAGAAAGGAATATTCAACGTGAGCCTGGAGCTTCTTGTGCTGCCAGGGAAGTAAGAAAGTTCACAGTGGCATCTGCATGCCAGACAGGCATGCAGGCCATTTGAAAGAGCTCCCAGTGGACAAAGTTGCTATCATTTCTGCAACCTAATGAAGGAGTCTCGGAATGCTAACCAAAGTATAGACATAGCCACAGGTCCACACTGACACAAACACATAATTGAATAAAGCAACTGTTGTGAAAGAGGCAAATGTCCCCACGGAGAAGATGTTTTAAAAAGTATGCAGCTACTCCATCAAAAGTTGAGAACATGACAGGAGGAGCTCCTTTCAGATCGTGCAGCAGGGAAGGGAGGAAGGCAGCTTTAGGACTGCGACACTGAGAGACACCACCTCAGGCAGGGGGTCAAAGTCCACATCAATTGTCATAGGTTACCTTGTGAGTCTGTGCCTTTGGAACAATGTGATGGAGACAGTACTGTACTTCCTCAACCCCCAAACCCCCATCCAATCATGAGCGGAAGACCCCAGAAATCCTGGTCTAATGCCCATAAAATTGTCAAAATCATTAAAACAAATGCAAGCTTGAGAGATTGACATAGCCAAGAGGAGTCTAAGGGGACTTCACAGTCAAATGTAATTCAGAATACTGGATAGGATCCTAAAACAGAAAAGGGATGCTGGCAGGTGGGAAGGAAACTGCAACAAACAATGTTTAGGAACAGGGTTTACGCAGAGTTTATTAGTTGTGATAAATGAACCATGTGAGTTCTAAAATAATATGTTAATAGGTAAACTGAGGAACAGGAAAGCTAATTCACTCAGTGTTCCTACATATCTAAAACTGCTTCAAAACACAGAACCCTTGCTCCTCTTCTCCCTTCTTCTGCTCTTCAACTGGACCTTGGGAGCTCAGTCCGTTGCTCTGATGAGCGACTTTGTCTCTATCTCCATCCATCACCGGATGAAGATTCTATGGTGATATTCGAGATAAGCATCAGTGTGATAGTGGGTAGCAAGGAAGTCTGGACCGCGAGGGGTTAGTCCATCCACTGAGACAGTGTGCCTGTTCTAATAGGAGCTCACCAAATCCAGCTGGACCGGGACTGAATGAGCATGCGATCAAACCGGACTCTCTGATTATGGCTGAAAATGGGGGCTGACTGAGAAGCCATTGATAAAGGCACTGGGACTTGTTTCTACTGCATGTACTGCTTTTTGGGTCCCTAGTTTATTTGGATACAAAGCTTTCTAGGCCTGGATGTGGGGGGTGGGGGCTTGAACTTCCCACAAGGCAGAGTTCCCTGCTCTCTCTTAAGGAGGGAGGGGGAGAGAAGAGGGGGAGTGGGAGAGCAGGAGGGGTATGGGAGGAAAGGAGGAAGTGTAAATTTTTGAATGGAAAAATAAATTTTAAAAAAAGTAATAAAAAAAAGCACAGAACCCATTGCTTAGAAGAATAAAATACATCATACTTCTCCAGAAGGATCTATTTCCTGTCTCCAGGAGGCCCTCTTCAGATTGTTTGAATAGGACTGCCGTGGAGGGCCATATATGTAGGGCAAATCAGAATCAAAATCTAACTCCCATTTTGCTTGTGGTACCCATGGGCCAGATAACAGGATGCACTGTAGAAGGGGACCTTTGTGTTATGTGCTTGAATGCACTGGGATGTGCTAGTGGGTTCCATGACATTCCTAACTGTTTCATGAATGGAGGCATGAAAGTTAGAAGACTGTCAATCATTTCTGCTGCGCAATTCTTTAGCAATGAATATGTGTAAAAAATTCATCTTAATAACTTCTGACACCTTTAAGCCCCTGAATGGCAATGTTTAGACTATAGGACACAAGCGGTGAGCATCCAGGACCGTCCATAGTAATAACAGCAGTTAATATCAGTGAAATACATAGCATGTCTCAGACACTAGAGATACAGGATTCAGCATCATTTTTATCTTGAGGAACTTCTGAATTCTTAATACCGCCTGGCTAATGGCAATTTTTCTATTTTGTTGAAAGTGTCGCTGTGTTCCAGTTGTCATCACTGATTCTGGTGTCCTCAGACAGCCACGAGGCTAATGAGTATCTGCAGATCCCCTTTGTCCCCTTTAGCAGCCTGAACATAAGGCACAGAGGACTGCAGGCTGTTTTAATCTGCGATGACAGTCACCCGTAGTCTATACCTGTGTCCCTGACTCAAAACCCCTTCAGAGCCGAACCACAATAATAGAAAAATCTGCCCTCTCTCGCTAGTATCCCATCTCCTTTCAGCATCCTGCCTAAACCCTGCATGGGTTCTTCTTGCCGGAAAAGAACAACTCAGCCTGTGCTTCCATGCTATTTAGATAACAGAACTCACTAATTAATGCTCTAATGGCTTAGACAAGCTTCAAAAATCATCACTGCTTTTTTTTTCGTCAAATGATTAAGTGAAAAACAGTGTTAAATGTTTCTTGGATTAGTCAAGCAAATAACTAAACCGGACAAGAATCAGAGGAATAAGATGCAAGCCGTGTGTGTGTGTGTGTGTGTGTGTGTGTGTGTGTATTGTTCTATAGAATTGCACCATGCCAACACCCAGAGGAAGTTTTTAATGAGAGAGGAATAGGACAGCATTCATCAGAAGTTCGCCCACTAAGGGACCCCTCCTTAGGTAAGGTAGGTACCCCAGAGCAGAATTAGGCAGTATTCTCAAAGCAGTCCAATCTTGATGGCCAATTACAGCCATTTGTTCAACTCCGCTATCCTCTTTTGTTGTTTACTGCTTCAACTTTGAATGCCAGAAGCTTTCTTCAAAGCATGCTGGCCTTTCCACAGAGGAGGTTTTGCCTTTTAACCTCTAATTTAATATGACAGGCATTCGGACGATACCAGCTTCATGCTCGGGCGATAAGTCAAAGGAAAGCGAGATGAGGTGTTCAGGCCAAACAGAGCATGAATAGCAAATACTGACCACTGACCATTTTTAAGGCATCAAGACATATTTTTCTTTGATTATGAACTTCTTTAGTTGCAAAGGAACTAAAAGTATTTTGTCGTTGGGATGCAGAAAAAGAACCCTAAAAAGGAAGGAAAGGATGGAGCTAAATTCAGATTTCCACAGAGCTCTCTCTTGGACTGCTGTTACTTTAAGTACTGCTGTGTTATGTTAAGCTCATTTTTATTCTTGTGTCATAATTCTAGCTCAGTGACTAGCCCATGAGTCTGGAAAGAATGGAACACTAAAATGGCCCTTTATAAAACCTTTACAACTGTGCCCAATGAGCTTTATGGCATTAACTCCCGAGTATGTCTACGGGCTTGGAGGGCAGTGCCCCCCACGCCTAGGAAACCAGGGTGACGGGCTAATGGTGGTTACTGTTGTTTTTGTTTTAGGAAATTCTTTCTTCCGGATGCTCACCTTGAGGAGTACCGATTTTTGAATTTCCAGGCCATCCCAGATGCCAGAATACTGTTCTCTTATGTGACAAGCACCAGGGATGAGATATTGTACAGGGATTAACAAGGTTCCTGCCTCAAGGAAATTGCATCGCAGTGGAGGATGGAAGGGAGTGAACGGAAGACATCCTTTTGGGAACTGACAGCTGCCGCAAGGGGACAATTCATCAGGAGTTCCCTCTCATGAAGATGGATTCTCTCTACTGGGACATTAGGGTAGAGACAGGGCCCTGGGGCAGAAAGGAAGGGCCTCGGAGGTTCTAGAATGGTGGAGGCTAATGTGACTGGATCATAAATAGGAACCATGCAAAGAATGGCAGCCCAGGAAGGCTCTCGTTTCCAAGAGACTTCAGAACGAGTTCTTGTTTCCAGTCAGTTCAGATGCAACTGGAGGTTGTGGGCAGAGATGAACATCGTCTCCTGTTTGGAGAACGGGTTTGGGAGGATAAAGGTGGTACCTGGGGACCATTGTACAGGCTGTACGTGAGATAAGAGGTAAGAAGAGCAGCTTACACTTCAGGTGATGGGGATTCTTTTCACTTGAATAAGTATTAAGTGACCCCTGAATATCAGACAGTTTCCTGGGATCTGCTCTTTTTCCACGTGTTCCTCTGTCCCTGAATTTCAATCACAACCCTCTCACGTCACATTCTCTATTGCTATTGTTTTCTTAATTATCTACGACCATCCCTTCTCATGTGCTAAATTGTGAGGTCTCGGAGGACACGCTCGAGATACAATTTATCTTTCTATTTGTAAAACGAAGCCCAGGGCTTGGCAGTTCTTGGCCTCTTAAGAAATGCATTTTGGGTCTAATTGAAAAGTTGAATTGGATTCACGGAGGCTATCTCCAGTTCTCAGGAAAAGAGCCTGTCAACAGGACCTGCCAAGGTGGGGGACATTCACCTTTTTGAAACTACTCAAATCATTTCTTCCCTACATGGCATAATTTGTGGCCTGCTTCTTACAAGTAAAAAACAACAAGTAACAAGAACCAACTTAGAAACGCGGTGGGCTGGCAAGGCTCATTGTTTTGGGGTAGCTGCTGCCGGTTTTACTTTCTAATCACGGAATCATGTCATAACTTTTTAAAAAGTTGTCACCACAGATAAGGGTCTCTAACACCCAAGACTGAAATATTGATAGGACCACCTTAAACTTTCTAACAACTTTATATTCCTTTTCCATCAAAACTAATAGTTTTTATTTTTTTTCTCCCCACCAAATGCTATTACTTGAACCATGAAACAGAACAATGCCCCCACTAAGACAGCAAACCCTAGTCTCTAGAGTAGGTAAATGTGGCCTCAGATGGAAATAGGGACTTTGAGTATAAAATTAAATTACAAATATTAACATGGACATATCAATCTCAGATTATTTAAGTGGACCCTGAATATGGTCATATGAATGCTGAGGGCAGAGAGGCAGAGGGAGATGGAATGCACACACGGGGAGAAGTGAGCACTGAGCAGAAAGAAGCATAGGACATTGTCCTTGAAGACTGGAATGATGCAGCCACATGCCAAGGGTTTGCGGCAGCCACCAGAACAAAGAGGTGAATCAATGGCGGCCCTGATGTCAGCAGGGAGCCGGGTCCTGTGGATGTTATGCTTTTTACTGGAGATTCTGATTTCAGATCTCATGTCCCAGAACCCTAAAAGAAAATATCTATGTTATTTAATGTCTTCTGGTGTGTGGTTGCCAGTTACAGAAACCAAAAGAAACCAACACAGTCATGTCTCATCCACTTCAATACTGTTCTAGAATTCTTCGGGACATGGTCTGCTTTCTGTCCTTCTATATTCTATTTCTTTTGTCTAGCCTTCTCTTTGGAAAACAACGGACAACAAAAGCAGCACACACATGCACACACAGCACTTCAGAACCTTTGCTTACAGGTCTGTTATGGTTCTCTCCACATATTGGTGAGTGTGCAGACTCACAGATCTAGCCAAGCCATGCTTAGGTACCTGAGATCTCAGAGTTCTTTGCTCTTGTAGTCCCAAGACTCTTCTAGGTCCCCATGAGTCCCATGTCTAAGCTCGGGATGGAGCTGAAGTGGGATTCGGGGCAGGATGGAGCAGAACCTTGTGTGTCAAGGACTACGACTGAGTCTGACTTGGAGCCATTAATAAATAATGAATAATAAATAATGAAGAATAAAACATATTTATCTATCAGTCTGGTAACTTGATTTGTAGCATTAAATATCCAGATGTGATTTGGGGATACCACGCGTGCTCTTGACCTATGATCCAAAAATGTTAGAAGTCGGTGGCAGAATTAGGACTCAGCAAATCTGGAAGAACCAGTCATTGCCAAAACCCAGCTCTGTTCTCAGTCTAGCAACTAAACCTTCTTGAGGTGTGAGACCTAGAAATCTTTTGGACTGACTATGTTTAGATCCAGAACCTGAGTTTTGAATCATGAGTTTGTTTTCAAAGAAATCTCTTAGCCAGGCAGTGGCAGCACATGCCTTTAATCCCAACACTTGAGAGGCAGAGGCAGGTGAATCTCTGTGAGTTCGAGGTCAACCTGGCTACAAGAGCTGGTTCCAGGACAGCTAGGACTGTTACACAGAGAAACCCTGTCTCATAAAACCAATAATGATGATGATGATGTTGATGATGATGATAAAGATAATAAATATAAAGAAAAAGAAAAGAAACAATCTCCTAAATACTTGTCTGTTCACAAAATACAGCATCTCTCTTCTGCTACCAAGCAGCTTAGCCGACTTGACTGACCCTTCATAAACAAAAGACAATTGAAAGAGAGGATGTACATTATCCAAAAGAATGAAGAAGGCATCTCCTGTTTTCTCGAGTTTGAAGAGGGACTGACAAAGATTCTTTGTTGTTGTTGTTGTTTTATTTTCGTTTTTTGAGACAGGGTTTCTCTATGTAACAACTCTGGCTGTCCTGGAGCTCACGCTGCAGACCAGGCTGACCTCAAACTCAGAGATCTGCCTGTCTCTGCCTCCCAAGTGCTGGATTAAATGCTGCCCTGCCTTTTGGGCCTTGGGCTTCTCTTCAAAAACAGGAATCTTGCTAAGTCTATTCACAAATTGCTCACCCCTCATATAGGCTCACCCTGGTTTACTCTCAGCGAGAAAGTTGTTGAGGTTTTCAGCTGACCCAACTCTACCCCCAAATCCACACCCGTCCTTGTTTCTGGACCTGAGTTTTTAAATAAGGACCACTTCCTGCAGCAGTTCCTCACTGAAACCCACCTTTACATATACAGCCACCATGCAGGAAGGGCTTTCTTTGCTATTCCTCCCCTGTGGAAACTCTGTAAGCATAACCTGGGGTATCTAGTACAAAATCTACCTCTCCAACCATGCTCTGTAGGTGGGCTCTGACTTCGTATGTTCCAACCCTCCTTCTTCTGATTTGCTTCTCAAAGATGTGGAGTTCATTGACATCCCGGGGTCTGTCTGGAACATGTAACTGTCACCTCTCCTAATGAGTGGACTCTTGCTTCTGGGAACATCACCACTTAGACATGAATTCCTGCAGTCTCTTTAGTAGGCGTACTGGGATCTCATCAAACACAACTACAGGGTCACTGTTTTCTTACTGACCATCTCTCCTGGATAGAGGTGGAGAGGATGGAGGTGGAGAGGGTGGAGGCGGAGAGGATGGAGGATGGAGGTGGAGAGGATGGAGGTGGAGAGGATGGAGGTGGAAAGGGTGGAGGTGGAGAGGATGGAGGATGGAGGTGGAGAGGATGGAGGATGGAGGTGGAAAGGATGGAGGTGGAAAGGATGGAGGTGGAAAGGATGGAGGTGGAAAGGATGGAGGTGGAGAGGGTGGAGGTGGAAAGGATGGAGGTGGAAAGGATGGAGGTGGAGAGGATGGAGGTGGAAAGGATGGAGGTGGAGAGGATGGAGGTGGAGAGGATGGAGGATGGAGGTGGAAAGGATGGAGGTGGAGAGGATGGAGGTGGAGAGGGTGGAGGTGGAGAGGGTGGAGGTGGAGAGGATGGAGGTGGAGAGGGTGGAGGTGGAGAGGATGGAGGTGGAGAGGATGGAGGATGGAGGTGGAGAGGGTGGAGGTGGAGAGGATGGAGGTGGAGAGGGTGGAGGTGGAGAGGATGGAGGTGGAGAGGATGGAGGTGGAGAGGATGGAGGATGGAGGTGGAGAGGATGGAGGTGGAGAGGATGGAGGATGGAGGTGGAGAGAGGATGCCCCCATGGACTGGGATCTTACTGACTAGTTTCCTCCTGTGTTTTCAGAGCCCGACCTGGTGCTTGCTTTCCTGAATGAGCATGACCACAGGTAGTCTAGAAGTTGTACAGGCTGGTTGTCCCTGTTAGGTGAGGCCCTCCACAAATGCTGGAGGTCATGTCCCCACCCTCTGACAACACAGGTGGTGTACCTTCAGGCATCACTGCCTCTTGCTTCAGGAGTGCCCACGCTCTGCGTGGTATACAGCATTTTTCTATCAGTCCAGTGAGGCTCTAGCAAAGCATCGTTTACTCCGCTGGGGACACCTTTCAGTTTGCTGCCATGATGTCGGGGGGCAGCTCTCTCATGAGGCCTTCTCCTTTCAGGAGGCCTAAATGCACATATTTTTAGAACTTATCACATGAAGCAGAAATACATCTATAACCTTCTTTTCCCATGAAAGCAGAGGCTATGCGTTGTCAATCATTTTCTTCCTGCCAGCAAGTGAGAAGCACATTAAATATTTATGTTCACTGCATATATCTTGAATATACAGTCCATACCCAGCCTTCCTCCTGATTGCACTCATTTGCTGGGTACAGCAGCCAAGTGCAAGGAACAAGGCCATATGCACTTGTACGCTTTTAAAAACACTTGTTCGTTTGCTGGCTCGCTCCCACCACCCTCCTCCCAGAGAACCCTTACCCACAGAGATTTCCTTAAGACACATTAAAGACATGAAAGACTCATGCCCATGACATAAAAATCATTAAAAGGAGGCTGAAAAAGATACTAAAAACAAGTCTAATATTAACCGAAGACAGGTACAAGCTAAAATTACAGGCTTGATCGTTGCGATAAGTGAGCATGTGGGTATAAGGATCCGTTTTTAAAAGCTGGCAGTTAGGCACAGCAGTCGACTTTCTAACTTCCTGGATAATCTCAGGAGGGCACGTCGATAAACTGAAGAAATTTTAAGGCATTATGTTTTAAATATGGTGAAGACATAACATTACGCTCTACCATGCCACTTTAAAACAGTATCCGTGGAAACGGTACACATCTTCGACCTGTTGGAGGCACTGAGACTGTTACAGCTGGGGAAACAAAGACCTCTGGTAGTAGATGTTCTCACAAACAACTGGAAAAGTCTTCCTTTGAGAAATACATATCCACAGCTAAATCAAGGAAGAAGTCACATTCCACAAACACCACAGAAGTCATAATGTACAACAGAAGACTGAGAATCAAAGAGCCGGGCGGGGAATTTTCTCTCTCCCACTCAGAACAGCTCAATAGATGTTATAGAACAGCCATCGTACTTTATGGAATGAATATTAAATGCTGCCTAATTTGTTTAAAGGCAAATCTTCCATGTGTTTAGCAATGCATTTAGTGTTTAGTAGCATATTGCTTTTGTCATACTGGAAAGCCACAGTTGATGTGAATAGTTGATTGATTTCCTAACCTAAATGCCCAACAACTGATCATTTTTGTCTCTAATTTTCTGATCCTCTCACTCATCTGCAAAGATCCCTTCATTGGTCCATCGGGTCAGCTCTCCTGGGTTCAAGAGTGTATTTCTGGGCGGTGACCCTTGTGTACTAAAGTCCGAGGGCTGCCGGCTTCCTAAGAGCACAAACCAAAGCAGAGTCTGTCTATCCACAGGTCCCTTGTGCACAATGTAAGTCCCTCTGCCTTTCAGATGTCACTAAGAGCAGGCTTTGAGCTGGGGTGAAATCAAAACAAGGCAGGTGCCCCTGAATGTGTTGCTCCATTCTGCTCCCGTCTCAGAAATCAGCCTCCAGAACTGGAATGCTCCTTAGTGGCGTTACCATTTGGTTTTGGTAAAGGAAGGTCCTAGCAGAGACAAGGAAGGCAAAGTGACTCCATCATCAATTTGCCTGGTAGCCACTTGCTCCTGACTACACAGTGAAATTTGACCCTGGATACGAAAGGAAGAGGAAAGCAAGTGCCTCCCAGAGCCCCTACAACAGTTATCGTCAGTTCCAACACTTTTATTTTGAACTTTGTTCTAGCTTTTCATGCAGCCTTTAAAGACTTTGGAAATGACAAGAGTTTAAATTTTCACTGGCATTTTCTAATCGTGGGAGCTTCGTGTTGCTTCAGAGAGTCCCAACCTCCTTGTATTGTATTTAAAAAAAAAATACCGGTAATCAAAGCCTTAACCCAGGTCCTAAGCAAAGCTAACAAATAATTATCCCCCACAATATGGCTAAAAATGGGAGTCTAATTAATTAAAGCACTAATTGAACTTCCCCATTACTGATACATTAGTTCCTGCTCTGACATAAACATTAATCAAACTCACTGAATAATTTAGTTCTCCACTTCCCTCACCTGTGTAGACAAATCTGCCCGCTGTCCTGTACTGGTAACACGGAAGGAAATGAGGCTGATGCAGTTCCTCGTTCAGGACCAATAACCATCGACAGTCCAAGCAAAATAGGAAGAGTAAAGCCAGATCAGTTCATTTAGACATGTGTATGGTGCTAAATATAGGTCATTATAGCATCTTTATATGTAACATAAGTATATGTAAATATATTTAAATTTTAATGTTATTTAAGACAAATACTTCTTCCTGGTCTTAATAAATAAAACCATTTGGAGGAGAAAATAGTTGAAAGTATTTCACAAGATCTGCATTTTAATGAAGTGGGCTATTTAGATTGCAACTCTAAAGGCCAGTAGATTTTCTCTAATTATGTGATTAGATAAATATTTATATTTTTCCCTCTATTGAAATCCAAGTTTTCTGTGGAATGCTGGCGCTGTCCTCTCCAGCCGGTGGAGCCCATTCTCAAGTCTGCTGAAGAGGGCACACTTTAAATGCCGCTCCTCTGAGATCTCAGGGCAGCCTCCATTGGTCTTGGGTTGGCATTGCAGGGGGAGTTGAGGGGACTGTGCCCGATGCTGTCAACCTGGTTCTTGGCACATGGAAAGTTGCGCTCTCTTGAGAGGCATTGACTTTATTAAAAAGTTCATCTTCGAATCAGGAACAGGATGCCTCCAGCAGAGGAAGCATCTCTGGTGTAACCAGGGGTTGGTGGCGGGTGATGTGACACAGATTTCATCTTCTTTCAGAACACCAGACTTACCCTCCCTCCTGCTCTAAAGACAGCCCGTAGCTGTCAGCCATCACAGGGCTTGTGCTGGCTGAAGAAACCCACCTTACCCTAAGAGTTAATCCCTCCAGCGGGCACCAAGGGCTTTAAAAAGTATAAAGACAGGACCCCCTGTACCAGTGTGGGGTGACACTACTGGGCCATCTGATTCCATTGTCCTTCGCCCTGAAAGGTTAGTGACTCGGAGTAATGAGGGGGCTATGGCCTCAGCAGGCAAATGCTGAAGGAAGCTAAGGAAAGCAAACGGGAAAGACCAGCGTGTATGAGGCCATGTTTTCCCTTCAAACAGGGTATGCTCGTGGGCCAGGGTCCCAGCACCCTAAATGACCATCTCATCAGCGCTGCAGATACCTTACGAGCAGAGCGGGCAGTTCTTTTACCCATAACCTTTTTAATAGCCTCTCAGATGCTCATCAAGCTCTTCAGGACCCGGTTCAGGGTTGCTTCAAAGCAGGCTTTACTTCAAAGTGATGTTCAGATGTTCAGAGGTTTGAAAATAAACTACAGAGTCCCTTAGAAATCTCAGCGGCTGCTGCCGCTGAGTGGGCACCACCCCTGCCCTTATTGTTGAAGGAAAATGAGAAATTCCAGAAATTTCTCTCATTAGCAGGGAAAGCAGCCATCTACCCGGTGTTGCTGATAGGAACACAGTTGTTTAGGCTTCAGTGGAATCTGGCTACCATTCCGTGGGCTCCGAATTTTCCTTTTCATCACCTCAGGCACATGCAAGGCTCCAGACAAGGCTGCCCACAGCTGGGCAACGTCACCCAGTGTGGGTGAGATGTGGATTCTGCTCGGAGGGTCCCCCTGTGCTTTAGTGGAGGCACAGTGCACAGGATGCAGAAGGGAGGGGCGCAAACATGGTGGTTGCTTTCAAGAACGAATGTGGACTTAATACTCGGTGGTGGCTTTGTCCTCAAAAGCCATCTCAGGCTCAGCTGCCTGTACAGAGCCCCAACTCATGAAAGGGCACCAGGAGAGCTATGTGAAAAGATTTCTTTTCTTTTTATATATAAAAAAAGTTATCTAGTAGATGCCCTGAAAAGAGCTTTTTGTGCCGAGCTTAAGGCGGCTCAGTTTAACTAGCAGTAGGCAGAGCATTGTTAAAAACGGATAAAAATGGGAGATAAGCTTCGCTCCCACAATCTGCTTCCAACGGATACGGAAAAGAAAAGAAGCGGCTCCTTGGAGGCACATTGTTGCCGCGCTCCTCGAGCTTAGAGGCCTTCCTCTGGAATTAATATTTACCTCCAATTACAGTTTCCTGGGGTAAGGAGTCCCTGCCGATGAACCCGCTCTGAAAAGCTTTGAATTACTGAAGGAGAAGGCAAATCCACTCACTCAGGTTCCCCCCCCCCTCGCAGAAAGGGCCAATGAGACGATTAAAATCAGAGTGGGAGGCATTTTTAGTTACATTTCTTTTGAAGTTCAGACCTCGGCTCTCTCTTTTCATTCCCCTGGAGCAGAGCAACTCTGGAAATTTTGCTCGACTTCTGGAAGATGCACAGCCACCTGAAGGTTCTATCTTCTTGGCCTCTGCCACCTTTGGGAGGATTCTCAGCCAAATTGAGATTTGCCTTGTGTGGGGGAAGGGGTGGACGCATCCCTCTGCTCCCTGAGTGCTTCCAAGGTAGAGCGCCTGGCAGAAGCTGCATTCCTCAGACTCTCTGAGCTCTGGGGACTCTGCATCTCCCCCTCCTCTCTCTTCATCTGCAGGCCATTTAAAACTCTATCCTAGCCTATGGGCAGATGGAGGAACAAGGCAGGACATTTCCTACAAGATGGAAGGCCACCAGTTTCTATACCCCCCCGCCCCCAGACCAATATAGCTTTAGCTTTTGTTCTTAGTATCCTCTGACACATTTATTGGTGACCACAACTGGACTTTCACCCTGGATATTATCCATGGCACCCTCAGAAGGTTTTATAGGACTGGTTGCTAAGGTGCACTGTGCACTGCAGCCGAACAGGGATTGCTGTCTCCGATGCTCTCTTGACGATGCACAGATGTGAGATTAAGCACAATGGAAATTGGAGCTCTTCCTCTTCCACCACGCCATCCCTGATCTCACTGGGGTCACTCTTGCATGGCCAGCACTGCCCAGAAGGACAGGTAATAGTAATATTTAAAACAAGAGTGGTCTTATTTAAATAGTAATATTTAAAACAAGATGTGTGAGGAAGGGGAAGGAAGAGAAACAAGGGGAAGACTTTTACTAAAAAAAATAAATAAAGTCCATCACATCAACTCACCAAGACTTTGTGCCAGCAGAGGGAAGAAAAACCTTGAGGTGGACCATCTACTCTATCCGGGGGTCATGCTAGCTCTTTCTTTTTTTCAGAAGGTAGGGGAAAGGTGGGAGGCCAACCTACCCTCAGAATTTCAACAGATAAACCTGTAAAAGACTCTCAGGAGAAAGACCTAAAGGAGGGAATGCTGTCTTGTATAATCTCCTGAATCCAGAATGCTGGAGGACTGAGGCAGTGTGAAAAGACAATAGGAGAGTCACCTTGGCGATAAGCAGAGTATCTGGCCCTGTCTCTTTCAGAGAGAGTTAACCCCAATATGTGGAAACCATAGGGTTGAGATACGAAGTCTGATGACATTCCCTGCTCTTACCCCTCTATACAAGGGTGATGTGCGTGCCTGGAAGACACCACCAAAGAATAGCTTCTATTCTTCCTTTGTTTTGTTTTTTTTCTTTTTGAAGCTCCCAACAAGATCTCTCTGCCAGGGAGTGTTTACATGTGTATGACGGGATCCTGGGATTTCTTACTCTGAAGAGCATCTACAGACAATAATAATAATGTGTTAAACCTGCCGTCAATTTGCTTGATTGACATGGAGCCTCGGTGGGTCCTGTGCAGAACAGACCTGTTCCTGTGTGAGCGATCGCGCTGTTGAAAGGGCTTCATGGCTGAAAAGGATGAGTCGCTCAGGGGTGGGCACCCCAAGAGGAAAAGGACAAGGGAGAAACAGAAGGGTGGAAATGGAGCCAGAATTCAAGAGACAAAGCCCGTGCCAGAAACAAATATCACAAAGGCTTTTGGAGATGCAGAGAAAGAATGAAATTATCACAGAAGCTCTTCCAAGAGAGGAATTTGCAGCAATTTCACCAGAGTGGCCAGTGAGGAGAACTCCAGGGCCATGTGTATCCAAAGAGTCCCATTCGGATGATGTGGTTCCTGTCTGCTAAGCTGTTTCGTCTTAATAAGAGACTCCTTCTGCCCCGATGCTGGATCTTGTTTCACCATAGAGAAACCCAGAGGCACTTGACTTGGTTTATGGCACTGGACAAGTGGCAATTATCTGTCTATAATTCCCTTAAGGGGAGCTGATGTTTCAATAAATCATAAGAGCTGAGCTCAAGTGGTCTACAGCACCATCAAACTCCGGCCACGGATGCATAATCGTATAACTGCAGCTTACTAGGGAATAGGTGTTTGCACACAGGGTGATTTAGGAGCCTCGATCCCTTTGGAGAGCACAGAGAGCTGTTGGGCTAGCCTCATCTGCTACCAAACCACCCTAAACAACATTGAAGACAGGTTGAACACATTAGATCTTCTGGAATATGTAAACGAAAGACTTGGTAACCATCCTCCGCCCCCCTCCCCAAACATGTATGTGGTCACAGGCACGTTTTCATGAGTTTACTCTGCTCACAGCATCTCAGAACAATTTTACACACTGGATTCACAGACATAGGGAAATGAGAACACTTAACTCTCAACCTGGGTGTCAAGACCCTCTGAAAGTTGAACAACCTTTCACGGGGGTTACCTAAGACCACTGGAAAACACAGAGATTTACATTACAGTTCATAGCAGTAGCAAAATTACAGTTATGAAGTAGTAATAAAAATAATTTTATGGTTGGGGGTCACCGGAACATCAGGACCTGTATTAAAGGGTCACAGCCTTAGGAAGGTTGAGAACCACTGACTTAGAACATTATGCGTCTTTGGTCCTGGTCATTTAATATTGATATTTTTATAAGCTCTCCAATTTTGAAAACGAGTTAGAGTGCCATGAGAAACAAAGGGGCTTTCCCGCCATCTGAAAGACATGCGTGAGGTCCTGTGATGGCCGCAGGGAAGTGTCCCGTTAAACAGTCACAGGCAGGAAAAGAAAATACGGCCAATGACTGACAGGAACTGAAGGGGCTGAGGAGAAGTTTCAGCTGGAAAAGTGTCTTCTATATGAGCTCGGGTGTCCAGGACCCTCATAGAAAGATGGACACACTCACACACACCAGTAACACAGAGCTGGGGAGGTGGGGACAAGGGACTCCCTTGTTGACCAGCCAGTCTAGTCACATTGGTCAGCTTCAGGCTCAGTGAGAGACCAAGTCCCAAAATGTATGCAAATAATAGCTAAGAGAGGATCCAAACATTGAACCTCTGGCTTACACACACACACACACACACACACACACACACACACACACACACACACACACACACACAATACGGAGCTAAACTAATGATTTGTTATTTACTCAATTCATTTGCATTATGCCCCTCAGTTTCAAAAAGAATTTGAAGTCACTTAGAATATAATGCCATCATATACTTAACCCCAAACACATTCCAAATATATATGCAAATTGTGTGTTTGACTATGCATGTGACTTTTCAAATGTCCCTGGAGGGAGAACAAGAGACTGTTACATTAGGAACCAAGAAGGAAAATCCCTATACTTAGGAGGCTGAAGCAGGAGGATGGCCAGGAGTTCAAGTTTAGCTTGGCCTACAGTGTGGGACCCTGTCTCAATGCAGTCCCCAACCCAGTAACGGAATTTGAAGCAAACTGTCTCTGCCTTTCTCTGTAAGTTTCTTAGAAAGGGGGGAGAAATGGGGACATATGATGGGTACGTCATAGCACCTGGGGAAACAGGTTCAGAGAGGAACGTGTCTAGTGGCATGTCTGTGTGATGGGGTGGTGGCTGGAGGGGCAAAGTCTCTGAAGACCGTGCCGGGTACATCACTGCTTCATACCAACCAGATCTTGTTTCCTCCTGCACCCCACAGTTACAGAAATGGCATTCTATCCATCACCCTGTCTCATATGGAGCAAATACCCAGAGGCCTTTGGGTTATTCAGGGAAGGGGGACTCTCCTCTGGAGTGGCAGTCAGGCTAGGCTAACCCTTGAAATGCACAGACTAAAGCTATGGGGTTTCAGTGGGGGAAAGTGGAGTTGCTGCTGCACTTCCTCCATACTCTCCAGTTCCACTTCCGCTTCCTTACAAGCATCTGATTCCCAAATCCATGGACAACTTTGTTCTAAACCCAGATTCGCCTTCTCATCTTTGTCCTGTGTATATTAAACATGTGGCCATTAACAGTCAAAGATGTTCCAAGGCATATGAGTTAAATCTTCTGGGTTCTGTTTTCACAGATTTAACAAATCACAAATCCAAAGCATTCGGGATAGATTTTTCACCTGCTCTAAACATGTTCGGATTTTTTCCTTTCATTTCCCCAAAGGACATAACTGTTTATAAGATATTTTCACTATAGTAAGTATTACCAGTAATTGAGACATGATCTAAAGATATGTGAAGATGTGTGGGAGAACCTGATAATTTTATAGGGGAGAATTCAGAATACTTAATGTGGGAATTCGTGAGGGTCCCGAGGCCAATCTGTCATGGATCTACCATAGGGATAATGCATTTTCAGGTGCACTTACTGGTCCTCTATAACTCTGTACATCGGAATCCAGGACACTTGGGGGATAGAATTGGTTTGTTAGATGGATAACCCATTTTGGCAGCAGTAAATACAGACAGGCCGAAAATGTTAACAGGGATAATGGATATGTAAATCCATGTAACAAAGTACTCTTAGATGTTAATGGCAGCACACGTGGTCTCTGTCCCTAAATCTGTGTGACTCCTTTCAATTGAACGAAGAGAATTATATAATCCATTTTTACTCATCCAAGGAGACACAGGGTTAAGTTAAATGTCTGACTGAAGTAACAAACTAGTAATTCTCGTCCTCTGAATCGACTTTCTAAATGGCTCTGATCCTGTTTTTAATTGTCTTGTTACTACTGCAAGCTGCCTTATGTCTTTTTAGAACAGGCAAAAATCGTGAACTAACAAATATAGAAACTGAGACTGCCTTCTATGGCAGCCTAGGTAAATTGTAGGAAGAAGCAAAGTATTCACAGCCAAGCACAAGAGAAGGTAGAGAATCAAGGCTTATTTTTAAACCTCACTTTGTCTTTATTATCTATGTCCCTTTATCTCTTCACATATTTTTAAACTTTTATTTTTATTCTGAGAATGTCATCCATTTACAGTGAAGTATGATTGGATCTCCTCCCCATCTCCCCACGTAACTCCCCTCACGCTCTTCCCGACAGGCCACTTTGTGCTTCTTTTCTTTATTTCATGACGTTTTTCTTCTCCCCCCAAGCACAGTTCAGAAATACCACCAGAAGGAAACATCAGAGCAAGGTCAGTAAGCTAGAGTTTCTCTCGCTTTCCAGTAACATAGATTTGTGACACCTAAGTCAAAAGCACCAGACAGAGGCAAACGCCTCTGAGTTCCAGGGAAACAAAATGGAAGAGTGGCTCAATGGTGAACAAGAGAGAGCTACGTCTTCTGGAAGGGAAGAAAATGGCTCCCATCAGGTACAAAAGGACATTTCTATAAAGCTTACATCAGGGCAAACAAGATACATCTATGAGTTGTAGTCTTGGCCTAATGTCTGTTTTCTGAGATCCATTTTAAATAGTCATTGTATATCCCCGCCCCACTAGTTTCTCATGTATGGACATTTCTCACTCTAGAATTCCCTGTACACTGTAAATCAGTGCACATCTGAGTCTTCCAGGCACTAAAATGCCTTCTCGAGGACTCCAGACTTGCGCCTCTGCCACCCACACAGGTGCAAACCACCGTGTCCAGTTTTAAAGCTAACGCATCCCACATCTCATCTTGACATTTTCAGGCCTGACTTTGCATGTTTGCTTGGTTGTCAGTACAAGTCTGCTGCGGTTTTCCGGTGAAGGATGGTATGGCTGAAGGTGATCCCATCACCTTCCTCTACATTCAGAAGCAGACCACGGAGGACTTGGCAGGGAATACAAAGATAATAAGAAGAGGAGAAGGAGGAGGAGATGATCAAAGGCAAAGCAGTCACTAGGCGAAAGGAACAGCGGGGAAAGCATGCAAACAGGGAGGCTGGACCAGTCCTCGCTACTGTTGCCGCCAGCCACGGGGTCTTTCAAGCCTGCTTCCTTTCATCCTCTTCCATCAGCCTGGATCGTCCCCAGATCGCCCAATTTGAGAAACTCTGCATTCTGGGCCGTGCCCCTGACTAAAAGTAGAATCCTGTCTTAATGACTACCATTTATAATGCCCGGTTCTACATAATGAGAGCATTGCTAGCTCTTGGTCCCTGGCCCTCACCCAAGGTGCTATAGTGTACACAATTAGCTTTCCTAAATGAAAAACTCACCTAAGCACTACGTTCTGGTTTATACTAGTTGATGGATCTATTATGTAGTGCTGTATTCAGAAACAGAGAGGTCTTTTATCCAGATTTGTTTGTTAGGCTGTTTGAGACAGGATCTCACTATGAAGTTGAGGCTGGCCTTGAACACTCGATCTTTCATTTATCTGCTCCCCAAGTTCTTGGAACAAACGTATGTGCCACCACAGCTGGATAGGAATTACTTTTGAATGATCATGCTATGATAGTCTCAAATCTAGCAATGATTCTCACAGTGTGGCATTGCATTTACTTGCTTCTTCCAAGTAGAGAGCTTTTCTAGTACCCAATGGTTGCAGAAGTCCTTGATGACAAGTATAGAGAAAGTTAAAAGTCGTCTCCCAGAAAATATTACAATTTGAGTCTGAAATGTCAGATGTGGGTTTATGTGTTGGAACGCATGGTCCCCAGTAGGTGGCGCTGTTTGGAAGCTGTAGAACTTCTAGGAAGGGGAGCCTCACTCAAGGAAGTGAGTCACTAGGATTAGGTCTCCACCCTTTTTAGGCAGCCCTACTTCCTGTTCCCAAAGAGGAAGGGTACAGACTTGTCCCTTTCTTGTGAAGTTTAAGAAGCTTTCCATTGATCTGGACTCTAACAGTACCCCTTGATCACTTGGGACTTCCAATGCCCTTGAGTCAACAAACATGGAACATACAAGATTGAAGGGCTCATAGAGTCTTACACCACACCAAGGTTCCAGAGAACTACACAGGACAGGAACTACGTGACAAGGTCAGAGTACCCATAAAGACACGGCTATAAGACACTAAGGTCCCCTGAGAAATGGTAAAGACGAACCCTGCGTTGCCAATGGAGATGAATTAGAGAGTCCATATCCAGCAGGATGTTCACAGACAAACAACAATACACACAGAGTGGGCGCGTCCCGGGAAAGGTTGTGTGTGCTACAGCAGCAGACCTGGCAGCAAGACTACCTAAGCCATTTGGAACTGAAGTGATTCCACCATGAATCCCAAAGGCCAGGCCAGCAGGTGCAGGGTGCCCCACTCCTGACCCCGTGCCATCTTGCTTTTATCTGATCTTTCCTTGTTATGGCCCATTTCTCTCCTTTTTTCAAATGTGAGTGCATACTCTGTATGTCAGGCAGAGACTTTAGACTTTGGAGTTTTGAATGGTGCTGAGACTATTAAAGATCAAGAGGACTTCCGAAATTGGACCAGATACATTTTGCATCAAGAGATGGCCCCGACCCTGTGTGGGACAAAGGTGAGTTTGGATTTGAATGTACAGTATCCCTCATAGGCTCAGATATTTGAGCACTTGGTCCCTGTTGGTGTTGATGTTTGTGAAGGCTGCGGAACCCTTAGGAGGTGAGCCTTGCCGGGATATGAGGGTGACTGAGGGCAGGTTGTGAGACTATTTGCCATCCCCACCCCCTGTTCACTCTCTGTTTCCTAAGTGTAGATGCAAATGAACAGCCTGTTCCGTGTCTTCCCTGCCCACTACTCTGTCTTCCCCATGATAGACTATGTATCCCCTGAAGTATAAGCCGTAAAAGCCTTCCCCAATAAGTTGCTTTTGTGGCTCTATGTTTGTCAAAGAAACAGAAAAGTAAAGGCAGACCTATAGCCGTGTGGAGATAAGTTGTTCACAGAGAACACGAGCCAAGTAGGGGTGGTTGGGTAGCAACATAAGAGGTACCAGACAATTCCAGAACTGCAAACATTAGCAGTCAGAGCCAAGCAACTCCACACATGAGGATAAAATCTGGGCCCTTTAATAATTATCTCAACAACACATATTTATTAGTTGCATTGTGGGCATCGTGTTGCCAGTTTTACAAACCATCTTTTTACCCTACCAGCACTGTGGGTACTCTCATTTCACATCTGAAAAAATTAACGTAGAGAAAGTTAAACAACTTGCCCCAATGTTGTTGAGGGTAGAGGAGGGATTGAGGAGGCTCTCTGATCTTAGTCCCTCTCTGTACCCATTTGACAACATGGTCACTTTTTACATCAGATATGCCATGCCAGTTTCCAGATGACAGGCCATTTGAGGACCACCAAGGTCACCCTCAGTGGGTTCCCCACATCAGAGGTCAGAGTTGTCAAACCAAGGTGGGCACATGGCCCAACCAACCCTCAGAGTCTTCTCCTAGAAACTGGGGCCTGGGGTGGAAATGGCCAATTTACAACTGATCTTTTCCTGCAGAGGATCACAATGCAGTTGCTTCTATAGTTAGCATCCTTTCTACCCCATCTCCTGAGAGAGAGAAGAAAGCAGACACAGAGATGCACGGTGAGCAATTACTGTCCAACTTCTCAATCCAGGGTATTCCTGAGGCCCAGCTCTCTGCTGCTCTCAGATTTGATGACACAGAAGCTACCCAGGCTTCCCTGTATTCTTTACCATCACGTCACTATCACGACTGGAATACCACAGAGATGCCCGTTCTGTGTGGTTCCTACTTGTCCATAGTTAGTGCAGCGCCCTATGCATTTCTGCCTTCTGTCTGATAAGCCAGCCTTGTGGAAGTCCTGTAGACTTCCTGTAGACACTCAGAGTATCAGGTACCAAGACATCCATGTTTTCTACTGGCAGGACTGGCAACAAACCCACCCAAGCCAACCCACTGCCGGCCAGATCCCTGCGTGTGATCTCACATGCTCTGAGGTAGTTGTGCAGTTCTCTGCTAGGAGCTGAACCAATAGGAGGACGCAGAACCATGATCTCAATAAGCCTTTCTTTAGGTATCATCTCCAGATTAACTACACACTTAAAACATGAGAAAGACAGGAAACGCTGCCTTCAGAAAGATGGCTAAACCCAGTAGCTACTGCTGTCATATCTAATACCACAAACACCAATTTTCTTCATAGAACACCTTCCTCGTATGTGAGCTGCTTCAATTTAAGTGAAAGCAAATGCCACAAAATCCTTAACAAACAGCAAAAACAGCACAGTTAGACAGAAGCACAATTTTTATATTTCAAAATAAAACTTGGCAATGCATTGCATCGATTGTATGGCGATGGTCACAGCAATGTCGCCATGTGAGCCACACTTCTGTGAAAGAGGGGACATAAGGTGCCACCCACGATTATTTCCTCAGGTTGCCCTGGGCTTCCTGCAGGAATTCCAGTCGCTGTGTGGGGATAAACAGTCCCTCCACTTTCCTTCTTTTACAGATAAAAACGCTCAGGCCTGGAGCGCAGGCTACACAATTCAGAGGTAGGTTCGCCCTGAACTGGGAGTCAAGGTCTCTGATTGTAAGCCATTAGCATTTTACCACCATGAGAAGGCCAAGTTTACAGGGTCAGGACTTTAGGGCAGGGAGTTATGACACAGGAGCTGAACTTAGAGGACAAACCGAAGCTACCAGCAGAACTAGAGGCCCAGAGAGAAGCAGCTGGTCCCGAATCTCCTCACTCAGGCTGTGTTCTGGGGCTCCAAAGAGACTTACTAGGTCTCAGGGTTTTCTTTTGACAAGATGACTGACCTGATCCCTGGTATACAACATGACCAGCCCTCTACTAGGCTTTGGGGGGCACCAACAAGTCTACTCAATGTGACGAACTGGAAACCTATGTGACATTTCAGGAGTCAGGGAAGTTTCTCCTCTCTTCCCTTAGAACCTTTGTGACATTCACAAGGTACAACTCAAAGTGGCATTCAGATATCCATGTCAGTCACCAAAGCAAGTGGTATTTCATCCCCACATCTTAGAAACGAGCTTCTTTCTACCTTTTCCGTCGCCACTGACTTACTCAGTTCAGAACAAAGAAATTTTGAGTTGCAAGAATCCAGGCATCTGGTTTAAAATATCTTCACAAACAAATCAGTCCCAACAGCTGATGTGTGATTTGGTCACTGTGGCTTCACAGAGAGAAACACAATCCCTCCCCTTTCTCTTTGACAATAAAATGCCCTCATGGGATTTACACTCCTGCTTCTTCCTATCAGTTCAGTCTTGTGATAGGTGTTACTAAAAAACCTTTGAAGGGCTTGTTTGGACATGCCAGGTTTTCTTTAATATACCAACTGATAAATAATTCCTCTCTGCAATCCTTCAAACTGAAAAAAAAGTCATGAAAATTGAAGGGGGAAAAAAGCAAAATAAAAGGCTTTTCACGTTTCTTCATGTGGGCCATAAACCACAGACTATGGCTCAGGAGCGCCACCTAGTGGAAATTTAAAGGTATCGAGTGTTGTAAAACCAGAAGACAGAAACCACCGGGTGCCGCATCAAGTGGGAGGAATTCTCTTTCTCCATACCGACTACGTGATAAGCTGACTTTACTTCTTTTTAATTATGCTCATTTATTTCCTAAATTATTATACACTAGCCTCTCTGCTAAGATAGTCTACGATCTCTGATTCTTAAATATCCCCTTTGAAACACTGTAGCAGAACGCCTCTGATCTTTTCCTCTTCTGCTTTAAGCCTATGTGGAAAACTGCTGGGTGAACAGTCCCGCCCTCTAGTGGCCACCTCTGATACAGAAAGGCTGAGCATTCCTTTGCTGAATTTTCCATAATGAATTCTCTTCATTATTTTCAGTGTTTTCTGTAAGGACCCCGGAGTCCATCCCTGTTAAAACAAGAAGGAGCCCTAAGGCCAGCTTTATGGGACTCAAACCCCGTGGGTCTATCAGACTGTCAGCATGCTGCCTAGAAAAGATGGAGAAGCTTACTTGGGGTCCCACTGGGTTCTTGTAACACTGCTGCGGCTTAGCTGCTCATTCATTAATAGGACGTTACACTCGGTAAAGAATTGCAACTGAATTAAATAGTATTGAACCGCTAGCTGTTCTTCAATGCAGAAATAAGCATCAGTTGTCACCTGTTAACAACTGTTCTTCACGATAACCAGAAATTTCTGATCACTGATATAAAATCACTATTCTAACCCATTGCCTCCAAATCAACTTGGGCTCTGTGCCGACAAATCCAATACGACTTTCTTGTCACAACTGAGTTTTACTCTGGACATACGGTGAGATGATTGCATTCCTGGTCCAGCCCTTCACCCCTTTAACGTGTAACTCTGCAGGGTCCTGTCAACTGGACCACGGCCTCAATCAAGTGGTTTGCTTTGACCAATAGGTTTTGCTGAGAGAAGCAGAGCAAAGGTTTAAAAGTTCTTCTGGCATGTTTCTGCTCCTGGAAGTCCCCTGCCAGCTCCATGAAAACAGGTGTCTACTAAACAATGGACACATGTATCCCAGCCACTCTAGACACACATCAGCCAAATCTCAGCTATATGAGACCAAGAAATAGAAGAATTGCGGTTGATGGAGCTTAAGGCTTAAGCTTTAAGCCTTAACCTGCACGATCCCTGAGCTCTTACTGCCTTAGGCCAGTGAGAAGGTCTCCTCCCCTCTCCCTTTTCCCCAGCCCACAGACATGTGAGATATTACCAGCCTTTGAGTGATTTGCCATGACTTCCTGGTCGTTTTGGTGAGGCCATATATGACCGACAGAGGACACACACTGTGTTTTTACAATGGCCTAGTGGGTACCCAGAGGAAGTTCTGATTGGCAGCTGAGCTATGAGCACAAAACTTCAGCCTAGATATAGAACAATGAAAGCCAGAGGAAACACATGCGAGGAAATTACCATATTAAGGATAAGTTGACATTTTATGATAGAAAGTTGGAAAAAATACAGTCAGATGACAGGCCAGAGTGAACCAAACCATAAGTGGCTAAATATGGAGAAGGAAGGGATTGCAGTGTGGGAGGATGGCTCCCAGGTGGGGGCCACTCTGAGCAGCGGTTCAAAGGAGCTGATCGACTTGTCCTTGTGGGTGCTTGTCTAACTGGGTCTCAGTTTCTTTGCTGCAAAGATATAGACAGGAGGCATTCCAAAGTTTCTGCTTGTCTCCGAATTCTACTCTTCCAGTATACTAGCTGATCCCCTTTGTAAAATGGTTGTGATAGCTATGATGGATCTATCCGTATTTGCTGCACGTCATGGGAAGGCAGAATGTGCAGCATCCCGCGCAGTTTGATGTGTGTGTACCTGAGCTGGAGAGAGAAGTGGTTAGGGTTTGCGGAACACATGCCTCCCCCTTTCCTGCATCTTCCAGCTCTGCAGGGAGCACACCGAAGAACACAGGCTCAGCATCTTCATGGCATTCGTGCCAAGGTATCCTTGAGTGGCACTGAGCAAGGAGAACTTGGAAGACAAGGAGAATCCCACTTTCTGTCGATTTCCCACACCAAGTGCATGTATTTCCCCTCTCCCTAGCATACAAGCAGATAAGATAGCGCTGACCTTTGGAAGATTTGGGGTGTGGGGAAGGAAAGAAAAGAAACGAACTTAAAGGAGTCCTTTAGCTGTTTGTCACATCTGACTAGGAGGATAGGTAGTTTTGTGGGCAGCTGCCTTTTTAACCTCAGCTGCAAGGCTCTCCAGGAGTGTTCTCATTTTTATTGCTCCATAGCATTCAAGGCTGCTGGAAAGAACAGTGTAGACTTTCTGCAGCGACTTGCATTGTCCTTGCTCTTTTCTGTAAAGAACATTTAATATAGACTTGTGTATATAGCTGTGAAAGGGGTTAGAATTTCTTCAGCTAGACATATAACTCTTCCTCTATCCGTTACAGCATGAATTGTTCAAATGTCACGCATTTGGAGAAATAACAACCTGTTTCCCCACACAAATGGCTATGTGGATATCAAGCTTCCAACTCGCTTTCTCCTTCCATGTGTCTTTCTGACATCTTTCCATCTTATAAACCACAGATTATTCAGGGAAGCCTAATGATGTAGAATTAATAATACAGACAGTAATGACATCTTCTTAGATCTCACTCCTCCAGAATTTGCTTCATGATCAAAATAAGTTTTATTGAAGTGAGACCCTATGAATTCCAATGCTGATCTGCTTGCTATAAATTTTGGACCAGGAAATTGAAGGTAAAAAATGACAGCCGCACCACCCCCTTTCTCCTGCGAGCTAGGCTTTTCTATCTTTCTGGTTGTCGTGGTTTGAATATGAAATGTTCCCATAGGCCCATTGGTTGGAGGCTTGCTCCCCAGACAGTGGTGTTGTTCTGAAGGTGGGGAGTGTGCCTTTTCAATTGGTACCTGGTCCCCACCTGACCCCTTCCCTTCTTCTGCCCACTGTTGGTAAAACCCCCCTTACTACCTGTTCCCACCACCATGTTGTCCCACCCTAGTGTATGGGCCCTGGCCAACTTTCTCCCATTTAAGTTGCTTCCTTTGTAGTCTTAGGCACAGCCACACACATGTGGCCAGCACACTGGCCTTTCTGTTCTTGTTCAGCATTATGGTTTCCTCTCACTTTTACTCCACATTCACTCCCTGACTGCCAGACACTAAGGGGCTGTGCACAAGAGGCTCCTCGCTCTCACCAATTCTCAGCCAGGAGAAATACTAAATCTGAGATTCACCAGAGAAAAACCAGTTCCACCATTTTGGGCCAAATTTGAAGTAAGCTTTATCAAAATATTAAATGCTGACCAAGATGGACTTTGATCAGGACCATTCCCTGGAACTTCCAGCTGTGCGAACCTGAGACATTAGTCTGGGACAAAACTCACAGTGCCCCATAATTTCCCATGAGGCTTTGTTGTTATTTTTCAAGACCTGCAACTCCCAACATTCCAAGAAGTTAGCTGGTCCTTGGGCAGGTGAGGCTTACTGGTTGATTTTGGGTTTTACAGAAACACCAGAGAAACATCACTGCCTAATCTCAATAATGATGCATATGATGAGCAATCAGAAGGAACCGCCACTTGGGCTTCCAGCATTGTTTTAAAGCGATCACTTAATTGAATTGGTTTGCTTAATTTCTTCATAACCTGTGTTGCATTTTGGCCTCAGCTTATAAATTCAAGACTGACTGCTTTGTTTGTCTGTTTTTGAGACAGTCTCTCTACACAGCCCTGTCTGTCCTGAAACTCATTGCAGACCAAGCTGGCCTTGAACTCACAGATCCGCCTGCTTCTGCCTCCAGGATACTAGATTAAAGGCATATAACACTACACCTTGCTGGTTGCTCTATAGTTTAAGTGCATGAAAAACAATTCTGGGAGGATGTGGCAGCAGTCGTGGAATATTTCCTATGAGATATTGGAATGTATCCCATCTAAACATTGTAGAAACTGCTTCCAGAACCCCAGAAAACTCTCTTTAGGTTGAAGGGGTTCCTGGTTATGCACACACAGAAACAGACACAACACAGAATTACAGATAGATAATCAGACAAACAGACAGGCAGGCGCACAGACAGACACACACACACACACCAGACAGACATACACAGTCACAGACAGACAGAGAGACACAAACACACACTAAGTAAATGAACAAACTTTTTTTTTAAAAATAAAACCTTTTGGTCTTTCAGGAGGAACACTACATGGCTCCATGCCTCCATGCCTACACGCCGGGTCACTCCACAGGTTCCCCCCTTAATCATCAGCTGAGTTAGCTAACATCTAAGCTCACTTCCTCCACTGTTGAGTGAGGGGAACCACATGATAGCATGATTGGGAAAGGATGACACCATGTATGCTGGAGCCTTTACTCCTCTACACACTGTGAGTAGTAAGTGATTGATATTACTAATAATTAAGATGAACGCTAACAAGTTAGGACGAAATGAAATTCTGTTTTATAATCTTAAGAACAAGTGAATGGTTTCCCCACACCTGACTTACTTGGAGCCCTCTCTACACCAAGCTCTCCTTACATGAGCCCGCTCCTGTTTATTCCTGTAGGTGGGTTCATGCGATCCTTACCTCCGTTAACATTAGTGCAAACAAGCCCGTATTGAATTCTGTTGTGGATAGCAGCCTAGTTCATGTAATGTTTTATTTTTCTGTCCCTAAGGTATTCCTCTGAAATGAAGCAAAAATCAGGAGAAAATACAAGAAAACACAGGACCTCCCCACTCTACTATAAATGCCCTCTTCTGGTTCTGTCTGAGAGCAACCTGTGACCCCATATCTCCAAAATGTTAACTTGTAGTTCTATGTGACATAATGGATTAAAATTTCCCTACAAACATAACAATATAACATGCAAGTTAGGGGATGCTGATATGCAAAGCACTCTGGGAAGAGGCCCATGATGTACAGCCCTGTATGATGGATAGACAGGAGCCTGTGTTCTGTCTGCAGTGCAGCTTCCCCGCCTCCCAGTGGGCTGAAAAGGTGGGCGCTGTTCACCTGTAGAGCTTACCCTTCTCAGTTCAGAGATAAGAAAGGCCTAGGGGGGTGGAATTCCTAGAGACCTGACTGTGATGGTAAGCCCTATTAAAGAAACAGGCTCTCTGAATACAGTGGGTGTGATTGCTATAGATAGCTTGGCATGCATTACAAATATCAAATAAATAAGCCATTCTCATTGCCGGCTTCTTATTCAGTTTCTTGATTAGAATTTGACATCATAAATATATTAATATAGTCCCTTATCAATTTAATCTCTAAAGTTAATTTCCATTGGAGAAAAGCTAGAATCTCCATCCCAGAGATGCCTAGAGTTCTGAACAGAGTTAAACTGGATCATTCCATTACTATCTACCATAATTCAGATGTCAGGAAACTCCTGAACTATCATGGGATTTCACTGCCCTTTAGAACAGGCCTTGTCAGCAAGACTCAGTTTTCTCCTGGCTGCCATGTTACTTGCTGAAGGAGTGACACAGCAGTTGGGAGAACACCAATAGACAGCTGTCCTTCCTCTCCTCAGTTCCCAGGGGCCGGAGGGAGCACTGACCACATCCTGTTCCT
Source organism: Microtus pennsylvanicus (assembly GCF_037038515.1). Lineage (NCBI taxonomy): Eukaryota > Metazoa > Chordata > Mammalia > Rodentia > Cricetidae > Microtus > Microtus pennsylvanicus. The sequence continues at coordinate 28,717,036 of NC_134581.1, forward strand.
GAGGTGGTGCAGGGGAAGAAGTTGCTTCCTTTCCAGCCCACCCTGCAGTCTGGGCAGCAGAAGTTACAGAAATGGGTGGGTGGATGGGCAGAGGCATAGCTGTGGCCAGCCCTGGACAGCTGTAACTACTGTCATAACATCGGACACAGCCAGGGCTTGTCTAGGCAGGTGGCCTAATCCAGTCTCAGAGCAGTGTGTGTGTGTGTGTGTGTGTGTGTGTGTGTGTGTGTGTGTGTTTTGCATACATACTCTGCGGAACAGACGCCAGCAGACTGGTTCCCATGAGATGCAGAATGGCATCGACTTGACCCAGACTGCTGGAAGCCAGGGAGGCTTTGCTGCCAGGACGAGGAGGTGCAGGAGGAAGGTGTGTAATGATTGATGAATGGCCTAAAGGCCAGTCTATGCCTTCCAGCATCTGCAGTTAACTCCCCACATGGAGCCCCTGTCCCTACATGCCTTACACCCCAGCATTCTGAAGTCTCTGGCAATTAGATATAATCCTCGGAAAAGCGACTTAATTCTATGTTCCCAACATATAGAGAAAAATCTATTTATTGTGCATTCAGTACCGCAAATTAAAATGTGTTTGAGTGCTGATATCAGAAAAGGAAGGTTCAGTTAGAATGGCCTGCAATTTCAGGTTAAGTCATGTGTGCTTCATTCGTTAAGTCCTTACTATGTGGGTTTCTGAGCGGTCTGCCTGCTTCATTGTTGTCTGAAGCGAGACCCAGTCCTGGAAACAAGAGTAACCCCTGCCATAGACTGGCACAGGATTGGCTAAATACTGCAGGTGCCTTTTCACCCCAAGGGAAGAGATGATGGGACCGATACTGTGAGGTGCTGCTTAGCCAGCACTGTGGACTTTCAGTCCAGTCTGTGGAAGTCACATCACCAATGGGAAACTGCCCCAGACGGTGCCACCAGCTGCTGCCAGTTCCAGAATCATCAACTGTTCCTACGAGCAACTCCACGCAATGTTGGCTTTTTGGGGAATATGAACGTGGGGTTGACGTTCATCTCTGATAAAAGTTAAATGATACTTTAGTGTTGCTAAAAATCACAGTGGGATTTATTGACTGCTCGACTTTCCTTTTCATCTTTCAAATTAAAAAAGATAGTATATTGTTCAAATCACTGGTTTTATTAGAAAAAAACATTTGAGGCTGCCAGACAGTGCCTATGAATCTCCACTGTGACTGTGGTGTGCTGTTAATGTTCAACAACCAGTGGTTCGGGAGGAAACTCCCGGATTTGTAACATTGGCTGATTTCCACGGAATAAATGCTTACACAATGCCCAATTTCAAGCTACATCTGAGATACCTCTGAGCCTTGAGCTCTGAAGAGATGCTGCTTAGACCATCTTTACAGTGTCTTTATGCCTGAGACATGAGCCATCAGCTCTCTCTCGGCTGGTACAAGCCGTTACACCCCTGTCTCCCAAGAGGAAGAATGGAACTAAGAGAGCGGTTCCATCAGGAAGTGTATCAGTCAGTGTCCGCCACTGTGACAGACATCTGAGCAAAACAACTTCAGGATGATCCTTTGGTCTCACAGCGCAGGAGGTTTCAGTGCATCAAGTCAGGGAAAGTGTGGAAGATCATTGCAGTTCACATAAGGGCATTGAGGAAGCAAAAGCAAGAGCTTGTGTTCCCTTTTCAGTCTACCTCAGAGGTCTCAACCTGGGGGTCCTGACCCCTCAGAGGTCGAATGGCTCTTTCACAGGGGTTACCTAAGACCGTCAGAGAACACAGATATTTACATTACAATTTATAATGGTAGCAAAATTACAGTTATGAAGTAAAAGTGATAATGATTTTTTGGTTGGGGGGGTCACCACAACGGGAGGAACTGGATGAAAAGATTGCAGCGTTAGGAAGGTTGAGGACAACTGGTTGACCTGGATCTACTACCGCTGTGGGTCTTCCTGCTTAGCTAATCCTCCCTGGAAACACCCAAAGGCACACCCAGAGGCGTGCTTTAAGGGTGGCCTTGCATCTCAGTTCAATCAACTTGACAATGAAGAGGAACCATCACAAGCTCAGGCCTTGTTGACTGGATATCCAAACACATCTCTTTAAGCCTCAACATTGGGTACTGCCTATATGTAAGACAAAAAGGCACACAAGGCAATACTCCCGGGGTTTGAACCTCAATCTATTATCAATCAACTAGTAAACTTTCTCTTGCGCTTCCATGTCCTAGCCATAGTGTTAAAGGAGTTAAGGTCAGAGCCTGAGCCCATCTATCGCTGACAAGCTAGGCTCTGTCACCTGTCCTTGCGGGTCAATTAAATGGAGAAGTAACGGTGAAAAGCTGAGAAAAGAGATTTATTCAGTGTTCATAGTGGGAAGAGTGGCGGATGAACTGGTTCAGTGGCGCCCCAAGTCCATCCTCCTGGGGTCTTCATATGAGGTTTGGGTTAAAATAGAAGGCAAGAGATAGCCTTAGCTAAAAAGCTCTGCCAAGACATGGTCCCACCCACCATCGTGTTCTGGAGGGAGCTGACAAATCAGAATTGTGTGAAATCCTTCCCCGGAGACAAGCTTCTACTCGGACTGGTACCAGGGCCCAGTCTTTTACTTTGCCAGCAGGAAACCTGGGGAAACTCCAGCTCTTGGGATCCAGTCTTCCTACAGTCTGATAGGCAAAGAGAGGGAACAAGTGTCCTCTCAGAATATCTTCATTTCTTCTAGGATGGTGACAAGATAAGTCAGTGTAGTAGTTAGAGTCGAACTTGGCAAGAGCTAATGACTTTCCATGTCCCAGTTGTTCAGCTGTCTGGGATGGCTAAGTGAACTCCCAGGAGCCACTGAACAGGCATGAAGAGGAGGCTTGGCTGCTACTAGTGAGGGGTTCATTTTTGTAGCTGAGCCAGGGACTTTCGAGCTGCCTTGTACACTGGTTATGAACAGGGTGTGAGACCTGTTAAGCGGGGGTAGACCCAGCCTTCGCTTTTGCCATCTGACCTTCTGCATGGTCTCTCTTCTTTCTGGGCTTCTGTCTTGTCATTGTAAATTAAGGACAAGGTATTATCCACTTTGTGGAGAGTGAGGCTTGAATAGATTCCCATATGGGAAGCGCTAGACTATCACAGATATGAAAATTGCTGATATGTATTGGTTCTTCTCCTATGAGGTACATCACGCTGCATATTTTAAAACAAGAGGAAAAATAAATACTCTTTCAGGAAGCAAAACCAGAAACTCAGCTATAATTGTGTGACATCTTCTAATTGTGAAAAATTTCATATTTTATGCAAGATATCCAACGTGAGCCTTTTGGATTGTTCTGAGGGTATCCTAAAAGCTGGGTTAAAATGCTCCAGTGAGCTTCCAGCCCTTCTGAGACTACTCAGCTTCATCCCAAACTACTCAGGTACCTCACTGTATTGCAGTTAGGGTGTGAATACATCTCATAGGCCCATCTATATGAACGCTGCATCTTTGACTAGTGGCGCTGTGCAGAAAGGTTGTAGACCCTCGCTAGAAGGTACAACCTCATTGGAAGGAGTGAATCACTGGGGACGGCCCTTGTGTTTTTATGCCCTCTCTCTGTTATCTGACTACAGACACGCTGTGACCATACTTCTCACACCCCTGCCTTCCACCCTTCCAGTCATGATGGACTCTATCTTTTCCTAAACCACGAGCAAAAATCAAGCCCCCCCCCCAAGCTGCACTTGTCAGTCATTCTGTGACAGCAATGAAGCACGTGCCACAGTGTGTTTTCTCCTCCCCAGCTTTCTCACAGAGAGTCGCTGGCCTCTCTCTGCTCTCCACCATGTACCCTTGTCTCTACTGCCCAGCAGTGCAGGGCATGGATTTGGTTTCCACATTCAATGCTGACTTTGGAATGGATCCCAGATCTCAGGACTCTATTATAACAAAGAGGGGCTCAGTCCCGCTCATTTTGCTCTTCACACACCCCTCTTTGAAGAAGGATGAAGAAGATGCACTTAGTGCCTGTTTATGCAACTGTCTGCTGCCTGGAGATGGTTTTAGCTGCCCTGGGGAGATGCTAAAGCAACAGGATAATGAAGGAGAAATGTCTCAGACTGAACTCAGAGTTGATGGGATTTAATGAAGTGATGCTGGAACACTGGAGAATTCAGTTATTAATAATTCATTCCTTTCAAGTTTACCTACAGTTATTTTTCACTTCCAGGCAAAATTTGGCAGTTGGATTAACCGAAATTTGCCATGCGTTTTCCTGAAAATTGAAGTTTGATTTTACAGAAAATTTTATCAAATGAATTCAGAACCATTGAGATTGCTGTTTATGAAGTTTTCCACCAGAGGGCACAATGGAAAAGCCAATAGCTGCTCAGCCATGGCAGTCAGGTCCTTTACCTTGTAGGATTGTCTCATTTTGTACATTTTGGTGTGGAAGCACAGCTTCCTTTCCTCTCTGGTGACCGTTGTCTCTGCCTTTCCAACATCCATTTTAATATAACCCATACTCCACTCCTTGTGTTTAGGGCTTGATTGACTCTGAAACCCACATGTAATTTTATCTAAATAATTTTATCTAAGTGGCTTTTCACATCTGCCTATTAAAACAGGGCTTTAAAAAAGCCCACGTCATCTTCCCAGCAGGCAAAGAGATCAGAACTTCGAAATGATTTCGAGATTTGAATTCGGAATAACACATGGAAGCACCTCTGAGCACATTTGAAATCATCTTTGAATCTGAGTCACTTTAGAGACATCAAAACAGATCCTAGATCACCAGCTTCTGCTGTGCTTTGAATCTGGTGTATATGCAAAACCTTGAACTATGAGAAAATGTAACATTTTTTCATATTCCAAACAAAATCTATCACCCTCAAAATTTAAATATCTGTTCTTTAAATCTGAAGTCTTACATTTTGGGGGGTTGGAACTGATCTTCAATTGCTTTCTAAAACTCTGTGTTGGCTTAATTTAGGGACAGTATGTCCATACTGTGTCATTTCTACCCCAGAAGTAAATGGGGATGAAGGCCACCACTAACTTACTCTCAGTCCTTAGGTAATGGTAAAATCATCACCCATAGTCTTAAATTTTGTATAAAGCACTTACTCCCAGGTTGTGTTCTTCATTCTGATTTGGAGGACTTACACAGTGGAGAGCTCACTGCACAAAAACCATTAAATCTAAACAAGAAAGGGGGAGGCACTGAAAACAAAACTCTACGGTATTATACAGTCAACACTTCAAATCTAAGGATTTACAGTTTGTGGTCTTCTCTGCCCCCTCCCTCTTTTTTTCCTCCCTCCACTTTTTTGACAGGTCTTTTAAAAAAGGGTTTACTTATTTATTATACATACAGCAGTTTGCTAGTGTATATGCCTACATGCCAAGAGAGGCATTATAGATGGTTGTGAGTCAGCATGTGGTTGCTGGGAATTGAACTCACGACCTCTGGAAGCACAGCTAATGCTCGTAGCCTCTGAGCCATCTCTCTAGTCCCTCTGTCCCCCTTTTAAACAGAGAAATCAGGAAATCTTTCCTTTAAACTAAAGGTTACTTTCCTCAACTAACCCCTCTACAAGTTGGTGGATTTTTAGGAACTATCTTATTGGAGAAGAATTAAACTATAAGTTAAAACAGAAGGGTCAAATAGTATTTGATGTAAAAAATTAGAATTTATAAGAGGGGATTTTTTTTTCTAGATTAGATTTTTTTACTCAATGACGCATCGCCAGCACTCTTCTATCCATTCTCTTCCCTTCTGTCGCGAATGCGTGTTTTGTGTAACTATTGCCAGGATCATTGTTTTTGTGGAAAAGAATGTATCCCAACACTTGTTTCTTAAAGGAAGGTTGTACAGTTTAACACTTCCCATCATAAGCATTTTGCAAACTCACTTCAGTGTGGAAATTAGCTTTAATGGGACAAAGAACTCACCATAGATAAAGTAAAAGATACACAAATTTGGTGTTTTTGGTGAACAATATGGTCCCTAAACAACGTTTTATTTTATCTGTTCCCTGGCCCCACACTCGTCGTTTATTATATTTAACAGACATAACACTGTAAAAGCTTGTTCTTGACTCTTGTAACCCCCGGTCTGGTGCTGGGAGACCCAGCACTGAGGCCATGCCTGAAACACAGCCCTCTCAGCTCTTTCTGGAAACTAGAATTTCATTTTAACACAAACAGTCAGAGTTTCTTGAAATCCAGCTACCTTAGCACACACATTCAAATGAAAAAATCCAAGTTATGGAGGAAATCAATTGAGTATCCAATGGCCTGTGTTTTCTCACTTCAGTCAAAGAAAACTGGAATAAAAAAGTTTATCTCAGAGTCTTTTTTTAGTCAAAAAATAGTCTTGGGCTGCAAAAATAGCTCAGTGGTTAAATGCTTGCTCCTCTTGCAGAGAACCAGGGTTCAAAACCCAGCCCCCTACATTATGGCTCACAGTTATACACAACATGAGTTCTAGGAGATCCAGTGCCCTCTTGTCTCCATGGGCACCAGGCATACATGTGGTTCACAGACATACACACAAGGAAAATATTCAAACACAAAATAGAAGCTTTCTAAGTATTTTGAAAAAATACCATTTCTTTAAAATGTATTTTGCTTTTTTTTTTTTTTTTTTTGGTTTTTCGAGACAGGGTTGCCTGCCTCTGCCTCCCGAGTGCTGGGATTAAAGGAGTGCGCCACCACCGCCCGGCTTGTATTTTGCTTTTTTGATGATTTTAGTAAAATTAAAATTTGTTTTGAAAAATTAATTATCCATCTTATGAACATTATTAACCTTAAAAACCAAAAGATATTTTCTGAACTGTTATCTAAAAATGTTGCCATGTCTTCTTTTCCTCGGTGAATGACCCCACAAAGAGGAATTCTTTGAATCAACTCTCCTGTGGACTTCTCAGGATCAGTGGGGGAGGATTAACTAATTCAGCTAGCAGTCTCTGTAAATTATTGCAATCAAATGGTACACTGAATGAAAACCTTTTGGTTGGGGATGTTTTGTGAGACAGAGTCTTACTAGTTTGCATAGGCTGACCTCAAACTCAATATGTAGCCCAAATCGGTTTTAAACTGTGAGTCATCCTCCTGCCTCAGCCTCACAAGTTCTGTGTCTCTAGGTCTATATCTAGAGTTAACATTTTTATGTTAAACAAAATGATCCAGTTTTTATTGTCACGTTTAACAGTTAGGAAGCTTTTCTCTCCAACATCCCTCTGAATATTCCTGAACGCTGATGTTCAGTTTTGTAAGGGATCCCTAAGTCAGATAATACTCAACTCCCTGGGCACACGGGTCTGCGCACAACACTGAACTAAGTTCAGGTCCCTTCTGGTATGATCCTGACAGGTCCCCTCATGCTACGGTTTTAACTGACCTTGACACATGCTCATAATTAGGTCATATGAAGACTATTAACACTATTCAAAACTTCTCCAGTCTATTTAAATAGCTATGAACAACTCAAGGATAAACTATAATTTCTTTAGTTTCATGGAAACTTAAAACAAAATAATTTCCATTTCATCCTGAATATTGGAATTTTCAACATGGAAGGAACGGAATCAGAGCATGTGTTTTGGACAGATATTGTGCTGGCTAAGCATGTTCCTTGTAACTTATCCTTCTGGAATCCTGGGAGGGAGGAAAAAAGAGGGTGGGTGGAAATTATTTGACAACTATTAAGAAGATACCTTAAAAGTAGTTGTGTTTTACCTAATATGATAGATGGAAAGTTGGTTAAATTTGGAAGGAAACGAAGAAAAACATTTAGGGTGATTTTGTGTTTTTTTCCAACAGAAAACCAATTTCCTTCCCCCCTAGAAGTTCAATGGACGTAGTCAAGCTGAACTGCAGGTCAGTGGAAGCGACGGATCAGTTGAGTCTAAGGAGAGCTTAGAGACATGGCTCCTGAAACATGTAATTTGGACTGTAATTGAGCGTGTTAATGTTAGCCAACCTGCATGCTCTGTGTATGTCATTTCCTCTGGACGAACTAAATTCAGTTTTGAAACATCTTCTGTCACCGATGCTAGACTCTTAGTAAGATGAAGGTTTACCTCCAGGCTCTGAACAACTTTACTACATTCACCATCCTTTATGGATGGACATCTCTGAGGAAAACGTCAAATCCTCGCCTACACGCTAAGCAGCTGAAATAAAAATGGGCTAAACCCCGTTTCTGGACTGAAGGTGCTGTGACTGGGTGTACATGTGCACACAGATCCACACACAACACATGCGATTTTACTGTTTATCACACCTCTCATAAGTCTCAAATTTTGTTTGGTTCTGTTTGGGGTGACTGATTTGAAGAGCAGGTTTCAAGGGTGTGTAGGCCCTTTACTCTGTTGGGAAAACATTTGCAGAGTCAGAAATTTGAACAAATGGTTATCCTCCACTTTGACAAATACTAATAGCATTTTGGGAAGGAACCGGACCTCGGTGTTTATATCCGTACAGTAGATTAATGTTGGCCCTGACTCTCTCTCGTAGTTATACAATGAAAATACGGTGAGCTACACAAAAACACTGCTTGTGGGCAGAGGGCGAGGGCTAGGAAAACAGCCCCTTTTCTGTGGTTCTAACCCGCGCTGCCTTCCCTTAGACACAGGGAGACAAGAAGGGAAACTAATCCCTCAAGCCTGAGCCATGCACAGTAAATGCTCACGTTCTTTCAAATGAGTTTCTCTTTGCTTTCCCCTCTCCTAGGATAATGTTTCCCTCTTTCTGTACTCCTAATTCCCTTCCACTGGGATAAGGCTGTAATTGTATTTAGCCCTGTGCGGTGCGGTATGAAATAATCAGGTCATTGATTTCTGGGGAAGCCCTCAATCTGCAACCTACAAGAGCTACTGTTTCGCTGCGGATTAACAGCGACATTGCCACATTCACGCAAACAGTTTATCTTGACGTGGAAGAAACCAAGTTTTGCCTAGGAAGACGAGGATTTGGTGATAGAATACCAAGTTACAAAGAAATCAATAGGAACAACTGAACTTTGAAAGAGAAGTGGCAGGGAGACTCGGCAGCGATTAACAAGTGGTGTGGAAGGAAGGGAATGCTGTCTCATTACCTGGCACCTAAGCTATAATGAAGGTACGGCCTGTAAAAGATGCTCTGAGTTACAGTTAATTAAGGATCAGCAATACAATAGACTAAGTCCCAGGCAGCTCTCTCATCTACTCATGACCTTGTCGACAGTGCAGTGTGGATACTTAAAGAGAAGACGCAAAGGTCTCAAGAGAGCTAATCTCCATTCCTTAGTAGAGAGGAATTAAAGGGTTAAGTGTGAGCTACAGAGCAAGCGTGGTACTCATAGCAGGTATAAAATATTGAGAAAAAGACCAATTGTGAGACGAATTAATGGAGACTTTCCACCCAGCCTTAGAGTCCAGCTTCTAGTGCTGGTCTCAGAAGGCCAGGTGCCAGGAAACAGAAGAAGTGGAAAAAGACCATCACACAAGAGATTCCATCTACAACAGGCCTAATGACTTTGGGGAGTTCACGTGCCTAAAAGGGAGCCAACTTTCAACCAGTATGGGACAGAGGGCGCCGTGGAAAATACGCTACAGTCTATATTAAGAAAGGGATCATATAAAATATTTATAATACAGAAATCCTGCTTTAAATGAACAGGTTATTCTTTAAGCAGTTTCAGGTTTATAAAGAGTAGAGCAGGAAAGATTCTAAATATGATCACATCCCCTGAGGCTAGTCTCACAGTGCGTCTTACACTATCTGGTCCACTCGTTACAGCTTCCAGCCTGATGCTGATACATTTCCGCTGACTAAAGCTCATAACTGACATTAGGGTCTGCTTTGTGTCTTATACATTCTATGTGGATATTCCTTCTCGAGATTCCTTGAGTTTCCCTTGTAAATTAATGCGATGTTTGGCATGAGTCTATAAAACAAATTAGAAGATCTCTCGAAATACTTTATAACTTCCTTGTTATTACAACAAAAATTAGAAAACCATTCTAACAAAGCAAAATCGGGACATTTTATAGAAGTAAATATATGCTGTCCTATTTTGAGGGAAATCTTGAAGGATCAAGTGAGTTTTCTACAGAGAGAGCGTGCAAGGCAGTGGTTGACATGTGAAAAATTCCTAAAGGATGCAAGAAACTGTCATCACTGTACTTTATAATTCCCTTTTAAATTTTGTTTTGTTTGAGGCAGGGTCTCAAGTAGCCAAGCTGGTCTTTAACTGTCTATGTAGCTGAAGATGACCTTGAAGTCTTGGCCCTCCAGTCCTCGATTTATAAGTTCTAGATTACAGGCAAGGGCTACCACATCCAGCTTTGTATTTAAAATCTCTTTTATGTGGTAGAATTCACTTGAAGAGAGAAAACAAATGCACCCTTAGTACACCAAGAAAACCATGGGTTAATAGCTTCAGAAAGTACTAGAACTTACAAGAAAAGTATAGAGAACAAACTCACTCTTACAGTTTACAGGCAGGAGATACAATTGAAAGGCAAGTGGCTGAGAGTCCTAAGGAAGCACAGACCCGAGGCGCCTGCCTTCGAGTAGCAATGACCTTCAAGAGTGCACTTGCTTATCAATGCTGAGGAATGATGTCTGTAGTAATAGGAGCGGCGGGACTGCGTCCCTGGCACCCGGCCACCCCCACGGCTAGCTTTACCCAAAATAATTACACCGAAACTGTATTCTTTTAAACACCGCTTGGCCCATTTCTATCTAGCCTCTTTTAGGCTAGCTCTTGCACCTGGACTACCCATTTCTAATATTCTATGTAGCACAGCTAGGTGCGCTTACCGGGAAGATTCTAGCCTATGTCCATCCTGGGTCGGACCGGGAGCGGGGCATGGTGTCTCTTCCGAGGCGTCTGCTCCCGAGAAGAGAGCTGTCGAGTCTCTGCTCACTTCCTCTTCCTCCCAGCATTCTGTTCTGTTTTCTCCACCCACCTGTGTTCTGACCTATGAGGGCCAGCCAAGCAGTTTCTTTATTTTTTTAACCAATGACCTTCCTCCATCAGATGTCACCATTGTAGTAGTGATTCCCTTGATCACATGGGTTGCCTATAGGAAATGATCTCTCTGCCTGTCTCTCAAGCAGTGTAGATTAGCCGGCAAGAGTGAAACAGGCCAGTAAACCTCTCAGAGCTGTAGTTAAGATTGACTTCTAGTCTGTTTATTGGGACCTGTTTAATTTAATGACATCGGAGTGTAATTGCTAAGTCAGGCTGAGTGCTTCCCACACCTGAAGTGCTAAAATCCGTGGACCAGAACACTGAGTGTGTTTCCCTGTGATGCTTCTCGGCGCCAAGCTAACAGTGTTCTACCAATTATCTCCTGCATAAGGCACATACACTATTATGTCTAGGCGGGAGTCGTATAAATCCTGTGGCTATGAATCATAAAATCAGCTGATTTGGTTTAGTTTTCGTGGTTTCTGAATAATATGGATTCAGTATTGGTTGAAATTGTTTCCATGCCTATAGTCTGCGTTTAGTAAATCCTAAGAAAATTATTAAATTTGGGAACGTAGAACATTTTTAGTGTCAGTGGGAGTCGCCCGGGGCCCTTGTGAAGATGCAAACATGGGCTCAAGAGGTCCGGGCACCACCTGAGACTGCGCATGTCTAACAAACTCCTGACGCTGCTGATGCGTTGGAGGCTCAAGGATGCAATTTCACTGCAAGTACGGGCTTGGCATACTCCAGAACTAGTGACATTTCACAAAAGTCACTAAACAATCGGAGCCTTGGGTGCCTGCCTTCAAAGGGACAGCCAAGGACAGAAACAGCTATCTGCGCTGACTCCGGTGAGGTTAAAACGAGACAATGAAGACAGCGTGCTCAGTGAGGGCTAAGCACTCAGAAGATGCGCACAGAGCTAGATGAAGCCACTTCTCTTGTTTTTTCCATCTGTTTGACAAGGAGGGTATGTAGAGCTCTCACATATTCTTTCCACTGTTCTCATTGGCAATTTAATTATTGACCAATGAAAAGCAAGGGCAATAGAAGGTCAGCCTAGTAGGAAGCCCAGGGAAGAAGGAGGAGGGCTAGTGTGTGAGACTCAGACCGCGATGTATTTGACAGTCAAACCCACAGTGAGAAGGTTGTGTGGTCTACTTCTTCCTTGGGATTCTAGGCTACTCGTCCGCAAGGGGCGGGGAAGTGCAAGTGAGTGAGCACGGTCGGGTCTGATGACTTGTTGGTCTTTGGAGACAGCGCTCCAGGAAAACCATTTACCGGTACAACTCTGCTTTATTCCAGAAAGAGAGGGATAAAGACTGGGGACAGTGGTGGGGGCATCATTAAGTGGTGTGCTCCTATCATAAGGCTTCATATGTGGCAGCAGAGTCCTATAGCAAAGCTTTGAGTACAAGTCTCAGTTACCATATCTGGAAGGCTTCTAGCAGGAAATGTGCCAAGGGTCACACGAGAGATAAATTAGGTATCCAGGTTTAGAGACAGCTTTCAGAGAAGGTCAGTCCTCCGGGCACAGAGGAGTCTCCAGATAAGGTCAGGTTGAGATCTGGAAGCCTCGCTGGGGAGGGAGTCCTCCATGTTGCTGAGCTTCGGATAGAGCTGCCAGGCCATGGTAGATTGCAATCTCTGACCAGCAAGGTCTCCCAGCAGGTTGAAGTCAAAAATTTATGTTTGATGATGATGGCCTTTGTTTCTCTTCACCTGAACATGGCTCACATTGCCTTTAGGGAAGAGCCAGGATCAAACTCTAGCACTTCCTGCCTGTTCTGTTACTATCTGCCATGGTTTTCTTATGCTTATCTTCAGAGTCTTGCCAAAGGGGGAGGGGTGGCTCTTTAATTACAACCCTCTGGTCAGCTGAGTCATATCTAAACTTTAGGACACAGGTGTCAAGATGTGGCCTGGCACTGCCTCCCCACCGTGGTTAACTGCTGTCTTGTCCTCTGGCTTTGAACAAGAGGCAGCATGAGCTCTGTCTGGCTGCTGGCCTCTGCTGGGATGTCTTATCTGATAGGATATCCACTCCAGGATCCCCGTTTGGCTTTCTCTGGAGCAGTTTAAGATCTCAGGTCAGCAATCATGTCCCCAGAAGCCTCTCTAGTCCTCGGTGCGTTTCCGAAGCCTACTACTCTGAGTACATGCCCAAGTCACAGTCGAAAGTCACAGCCAATCATGACACACGTTGAGGGAGCCCATTTTACTTAGGCCAGTCAAGCAGTCGGAGGGTGGAGGTCACACAACAACTTTAAGGGGGAACCAGAAACTACCCAGGAGAGCCCTGCTTAAACCACTGAGTCATGGAGGCTGTTTGAAGACACCAGTAATTGGAAGTTGAAGGTTATTACATGGAATAGAAATGAATATAATCTTTATTTTTTCCTACTTTTTATCTGAGTGTGTGTGTGTGGTGTGTAAGCAGTACTACATATACTGTAACTCTCCTATCGAATTTTTGTTAAATGAGGGAAAAAAGTAGATTTTACATTTTAGGGTGCTAGAGGATGAGAGAAAGGCTTGGGCTATTTCATTTACTAGCAATCCCATCGCTAGAAGCCTTCAGCTACATGGCTCTGTGGAAGGGCTCTTCAGACAAAACCTCTCTCAGAATAATTTACGCATTTTTCTTTCATGATTAGACACTGCTCTTGTTCCACTCCAGCACTTTTACATAACATCCTTCAGTGCTTCCAATATTTCTTTTGCCAATTTGGAGTCAGGTTTCATTTTTCTTTGGGAGTTTTTTTTTTCTTGTTTCCCGGCTCTGGCAGTTTTAGCTCCAGCACCATGCAGGCAGCAGGGGAATGGGACTAGCAAATCCGTGAGCGCTCTCTTCCACCTCCAAATTGCCCCTCTGATGCCTCTCGATCGTCTCTTCCTCCTACCTTTTGTTTCTCTCCCCATACATAGCCCTCTCCTCTCTACTGCCATCAGTAGAGTCTGTGCCTGCTTCGATATGGAGAGAAGAAACCACCCTGCCCACAGCCTGTGCAGTCCCTTCACAGACTAGAGATCATGTTTCTTACTCAACTGTGTCTGGGAAGGGATATATTTACTTTCCCTCTTAATACCAGAGATAGCTACTCCAACCAGCTTGGAATCCAGAGTAAATGAATGCACCCGTGAGGTCCAGGCCTGGTAGCCTGGCCCAACAGGCCTCCCTTGAGCTACTTTCAAAGTCCAAGAAAGAGAGAGACATGGAGAGCAGTCCAGATGGCCTCAAGAGATGGAGAGGAGGTGGCTGAGAAGAAAGGACCTGGAGAAGGGAAAACAATGAGAAGTGGGGATGGAAAAAAGAGGGAAAACAGGGGCTATGGGACTTCTAAGAGTGAACCTGGGGGTCCTGGCAAACCCTCCCTTGGCATTTGTGCCTCTCTGATGCTGCCTGCCAACCCCAACTGTTCTCATTAAAACACGCAGAGGAAAAGAATAAAAGGATTGGAAATGAACCACAGGGTAACAAAGCGAATTCTCTAAGTCCATTAAATAACTCCTTCTCCTTATCCCTTTCATGTTCTAGGTAATTTAACTGATACATGCAAGAGGCTATACAGAAGATGCATTATACATCATAATAATACACTAGATGGTGTACCTGGGGAAACACCAGTCCATGGCTCAGTACATTGTGCTAAATGTCTCCTTTGTGTTTCTTTCCGTGTCTTTCTTGCTTTTTCCTCCAAGAACTGATCATGGCACTGAATTCTGTTTTCAGTCCCTTACTTAATACACGTTTGCACACCTATCTTCACATCCACATGTGTGTGTCTTAATAGTATTCAGTGTTCGTCAGTTACAAACAATGACTATAGCAAATGTGCCCATTTCACATACTGTTCTTGAGATTCATCTATGCTGTCATAGATAATGTTACTGCTTTTCCCTGCTGTGAATTTTTATATTGTATAAAGTTACTTGTTTATATTCCTATTGATGGGGTCTAAATTGTATCAAGTTCCTACTTGACCACTGAAGCCACAAATCTCCTTATGTACACTCTCTCCTGTTCATGTCCATGGGGATCCCTAAGAAAAATAGAAGGTATGCAATTATGTACAAACTACAATTTTAATAAATGTAAAATGTTTGTATATTCATATATATATATTGCAGTAAATTTATATGAACAAATAAAGAACTAATGATTCCTAAAGAATAATATAGCCTGAGTCTTTCTAAGTAAATACTTAGAAAATTTAAAAATACTAAAATCTAAGAAGCTGAGGTAACTAACACTAATCAGTAGTCGTTAGTTGTGGACATAGATTATGGATCATTCTTGGAAGACATGCAAGGCTAGCTAATAAACGATATTTCCAAAATCGGCTGTACACTTGAGATGAAAAATTTAACTGGAGACCTACTGCCACTACAAACAGAGTAAGTTTAGAGTAGTTAAGAGAAATGTACCGTAGGAGTTCTTGGCAGAGAAGGGCTTATTAAAAAATGAATACAAAACGGCTAAGCACTCTGCAACCTGAGAGATGCACTTCCAAGCCATGCAAGTGAGTGCGGATTAACACAGGCCACATGCAAAAAGCTCGGAAGAGTTTGTGAGAAATGGACAAAGCAGCTCAGATGAACAATCAGGAGGTCACACCTGACGGCTATGATGCAATTTCATTTTGTACCGACTGGACTCTGAAACATTAAGAGGAAAAAAACGGTAACATTACTTTGGAAAACGGTTTTGATGTTATTTTGTGAAAACCTGAGTGGTTATTTTAGATTTACAACCCTTCACTTCCATTCCTCAGTCGACAGGACAGATGGCCATCAAGTCCGGGAACAAAAATGCATAATAACTACTGTATTGTCACTACCTTGCCACACAGGATAAAGCGATAGTATGTGTATTTCCAGACTTTATAGCAGCTCTCAGTATATTCTGAAGACGCCTTCAGTCCTAACTAAATAAGAGTCCCATAAAACCCTAACTGTGGCAACTCTGTCTTTGCCCTGACCTTTAGAAAGGGAAGGTTCTTTTTCTTTTTCTTCCATACAGATTGTAGCTCCCTGAAGGATCTGATGAAATGGGGAGATCTGTGCAGGCCCTAGCCTATAAAAATTCACAGCTAACTCAAAGACCTTCACTCTTCCCTGAAGTCTTTGTGCACGACCTCAGGGTTCCTGTTGCTCAAGTTGAGGGCTCATCTCGAATTTATTCTCTTCCTAGGGTTAGTGTTTAAAGACAAGAATAAACGTTAGCTTTTCCCTCTGAGCTGCCAGCTTCACATTTAGCTTCTCAGTGACCGAGGTGCCCCTTCTTTAGGGCTAAGTATTTGGGGGTTGCTGGGGCTCACCCTATCAGTAGATCTAAAGGTCCCCAGGTGAGCAGCATGTCTATTCAGAGGGCAGCAACAAGCACCCACGAAGCCCTGGTCAGGATTGTGTCTCTTAGACAAGACTGCTGGGCATCTTAATATTCTGTGTATATTAAGGATGCCTATGGGGAAATCAGTCCTGAGGAATGTTGGCATGCATAATGTAAACAACCTCCTATTTATGAATACAGGTTTTCCCGGGTGAATTATCAAGAGTCCAGTAATATTAAAGACGTAAAGTATATTCTAGCTGCCTTCTAGCTGCCTCCAGTGAGAGATGGAAGGTTTGGTTTCTTCTATGCAATCATATTTACAGCTAATTCTTAAATACCCAGATTTCATAATCATTAGCTATAATGATAAATGTATGAACTTGAAATCACTGGAGAGCTAGTCTATTAGGCAGGTACAGTAACTCAATGCGGAACGTGAGTGTTGTAGCGAGTTGTATTAGGAGGATAGGGGGCTGCTGAGAGTACGCACTCTGGGGTCTGGCGGGCTCTACCAGTCACTACTATTTGATTGCTGTGCAGCTTTGAGAAAGTCTCAGACTTGGCAGCCTTGTACACACACATAAGTAACAACAGCGGTTATCTCATGAGGTTATTGTTATGATGATATGAGATAGCATATGTGAAAAGCTTATCTCAGCACCTGGCATGAGAGAACAAATTCAAAATACTAGCTGTTCTTTCTATAAATATTTCTGGTATTGTACAGTTGGTTTAAATTCTCCATTATCGGAGAAACTAAAGAGAATACCAGTCCTATTGCTCTTATAAAAGTATCTTGGGACAGCAAGATGGCTCCATGAATAAAGGTGCTCATCATCAAGCCTAGCAATCACGAGTCGATCCCTGAAATTCACATGGTGGAAGAAGAGAATAGAGCCATGGTATGTGGGAGTCTACACACACACAGTTTAAATGGAGTTATGACACCTGGGGTGATAATATTCTCCTCCGAGGGCCATAGATTATCAAATAAAAATAATCATAGTCCTAGGCAAGAGAAACTTCCTTTTGAGTTGTTGGTCACGGGAGTCCAAGAGACGCCCCATAAACAACACGGGCATTATACTGCATTTTCGTTTCTTCCTGGAATTTGAAGGTAAGTCTCTATTGCTGAAGATACCACATACTTTAGATACAGGACTTGCATGATTCAGTGGGATCTGATGTGGAAACCTTCCTAAGGATAAACTCTCATAGTACCAAAAGGTGCTATGCAGGATGCCAAAGGAGAAAAGTAATCAACAGCCCAAACTAGCTGTAAAGCAATAATCCACAACAGTGACTAGGATGGCAATATATTAAGGGTGCAATAGTGGCACTTATATCTTGGAGGTAACCAAAAACTCTCTTATTGCACTTAAGGCATGCTCAATAGGATGGAATTAATGCCTAATACTGTAAACCTAGTTGACTGGGCATGGCTGGAGATGTCATGGTCCATAAAGGAGAATCTACTCTCTTTCTTAAACCATTTCCCTAATCTAATGTAATATCTAACTGCATTCTAAATAATTAACCTTACACCCACAGAAGAGTATAGCTCTCATTCCTCATCAAAAAAGCTTGGGTTTTACAGTGGATGGAGACCATTACAGAAATCTACAACTTGTCAAAACACAGAGAACAACTGACTGTGAGCTGCGCAGGCCAGCAGATAAATCGTGTTGACTCATACACTTGAGGCTCAGGGAAGTTTCTAGAACATGGGGTGGAAAGACTGTAAGAATCAGAGGATTAGGGCATCCACTGTGTCTTATGATGAGATGCCAAACCCAAAATCTCAAAAATATGGTCATTTAAATAATGCGCACACAATGTCAACTCCAGTTAACATGCCAACATGAATGGAGGGAATCTCACAGGCCACACCTCTGGGTGAAGAGTTACATGCAATTAATGGCTACTATTAGAAAGAGATTCAGTCTTCTCCGTGGACAAGCCCCTGATAGGTTATCCAATCCCCAGTGGTCAGTACTAAATACAGATACATATGAGCAATACAAAATGGGGTCCAGGCAGTGTTGGCACACGCCTTTAATCCCAGCACTCAGGAGACAGAGGCAGGCAGATCTCTCTGAGTTTCAGGCCAGCCTGGTCTACAAGAGCCAGTTCCAGGACAGGCTCAAAAGCTACAGAGAAACCCTGTCTCGGAAAACCAAACCAAAACAAAACAAAAAAAATGGATTCAGCAAGCCATATCTATATATTCATACATACATATATGAAACAAGAAAGAAGAGGTCATGAATTTGGGAGAGAAATGGGGAGACCCAGGAGGAGCTGGAGTGGGGAGAGAGTTATAAAAAATATAAATATGGTACTTGTGTATAAAATCTTTAAAAAAAAATTAAAAAGAAAGCAGCCTGCAAGATTTTTGAGACTCCTATTACGCATGGTTTAAACAAGGAGCGTAGTTTTGAGGATTTTCCCAGAACTACACTTCTCCTCAAATGACTACTTAAATTTTCAGTTATGCACGTAGCATCCATTAGAAGAAGCCAAGTACAGTGAAACACACCTTGAAGCTCAGCTCTTGGGAAGCTGGAGGACTGAGACAAGTTCGAGGCTAGACTTTTCTACAAAGCAGATTCCAGGCTAACCTTGGCTAACTTGAATGAATTACACAGTGATCCTCCCCCCACACACACACAAATTAAATCCTAATTGCAGTAAGTGAAAGTCATCATATTTTAAATTGGAACATTCTAGAAGAGCTATATCATTCACATCATGCATGGTTCCTTCTACTTTTTATGGACTATTTCAGACCTAAGAAAAAATAGAAGTTTAAAGAAATTAAAGTATAAAATGTAAATATACTTAAAATTAGATGGACAAAGGGAAGAGGATATTAATGAAAACTAATTATGCTATAATTAAGTACTGTCTGATTGTTTTGAAACTTCATCCATTATAAAACTCAGATCCCCATAATACAAACCCATTAAAATTGATGTTTGCTATGAATCAACAAATGCCTGTCGAGAGGCCATGTATCTCAGAACCCTCTGTGAGTCTGGCATGGTGCCGAGGGGTGTAGGGAGGTCAAGAGCTACACTCTCTTGGGTCAGCAGCTAAGCTTTGGAGTTCTGCCTTGACCGTGGCCCTGCTTCTCACTGCTAATAACCCTGGCCTAATTAGTCAGCCTGTGAAGATGCTTTCTCTTCAGACTGAGCAGCTTTAATGGCGTCCAGAGTCTAACTGCAGAGATTTTGGCACACAGCTCACCATAAAGCAAAATAGGTCCAACACCCTGAAATGTGTCCAGAAATGAAAATAATAGCCCTCAGCAGCATAACCAATAAATATACTGAGAAACAAAAAAAGCTCAGATTCTACAGAGTGGCAACCACAAAGTCACCCCAGCTATTTACAGTTCTGCTGGAATTTGAGTTACCTGTTTCAAACTCCTTGCTTATAAATTTCCCATTAGAGGAAAATGCTTGGCATATAGTCACTGCTACATTTCTGTCAAATATAGGTAAGGCCTTACAAAGATGATGGGAAAATGCATTGAGACCATATCCATTACTCAAGCTAAGTAAGAATGTGGTTGGCGCTTCTCATAACTCAGGCAAAGAGGTCCACACACCCTAAATCCGAAGCACAAACTCACAGAGAAAATCCAGTCGTCTAATAGCAGTTTGCTTTGCTCTAAAGCCTTATGTTTGTCAGGAGATACGGAAATGTTGACCAGGGCTGGAAGAAATCTATGAAGACGTGATGTCTGAGGATGGCACTCTGTGGCACGAGGCTTGCCTAACATCTTAGATCCCCACCACGGTAATTCAACAAAACAGCTACAACACAAACCAAGTGAAACAAACCCAAATGAGATGAACTAAAAGAAAACACACTTGATCCAAAAAGCAAGAGTCCAGGGGTCTGAGATCCCGTCCCAGACAAATGCCCTCCAGCCACCAAGAGCTCAGGCTCCGAATATCACTTACCCTATGACCACACAGGAGATGGCTGTTCCCAAGAAGGCATATGTTAAAATGGATCCCAGGTTTTGAAAAAAGTGCCTCTGGGGAGAAACAGAAAATATTTCATAGAGTACATCTGCATTTCGTACTGAAACAGGAAGTAAGAATAAGCCTGGCCCCTCATAGCCTCCCCTTCTCTCAGTATTTAGGCAAATCGTCTTGTAACCTTATCCTTAGATTTGCTTCTCCTGAGTATGAAGCTAAGCAAGTGACTTCTCCACAAATAAGGAGAAAAGGAAAGCAAAAAAAAAAAAATCTGAATGATGACAACAGGGGAAAGATAACCCACAGAACCACCTAGAACCCAGAAGAGGGAACAGGCTGGGCCATGAATGGTCAGGGCTCTGGGACAATTACTTAATCAAGACACAGTTGTCAAGAAGGGTTTTGTAGACACGACACCTTTAACTTTCAAAATATTATTCTAAGAGACTTAAATGGCATCTGAGTGTTCTCCCCACCACACATCTTCTGAATGTGTTAGAACCAAACACTAAAACCCTAGCGAAATAAACAGTTCATGGCTTGAATATGAAATGATGCCTAGCACTGAGGTAGGGTCTGATGAAGGATGCCCTGCAAAAATCTAGCCTGAATCCTTGAAAATGCTTGCTTAGGGAAACTCCCTTCCAGACTTAGTGAGAGCCGAGTAGCCAGCGTTGACAGCAAGAGGGAGCCCGGAGTCCACAAAACAACAACAACCTGTCCGGGTCTGTAGTGAAGAAGCTGCCTTACTACAGGGTCTGGCAGGACAAAGCCCTGGGGGTTCTCCAAGGTGGGGACTAGGCAGCAGAGGAGTGGCATGTTCCCTCTGTCCCACTCTGTGGTGCAGCACTAGTCACCTAAGTGACAGGGACAGTCGGCCTGTGCCCGAGAACTGCCAGGCAGGAGCTCAGAGATTGAAAACAGTGGCTCTCTCTGTGAATAACCCCAGTCTTCCTGACTCTGCTCCCTGGTAACAAACCCAGTGGCAACTAGAATGTGAGCGCTTGGAGCACATCATCTAGGCTAACACTGTCCAATGACCAAATCGCATAGGTCACATATGCATTGACGGATCTCCTACAGGGGCACATTAAATAAACTTTTAAAAGATGAAGTGGAGCTTGTAAATGTTCTGTTTAACACAGTATATTCCTAATGCTATAGTTTCTTTATGAAATCAATATAAAACATTATCGAGATGATTTTCGTTCTTTTTTAAAATGCTAAGACTTTAATATCTAGGGTACGTTTTGCATTTACAGCAAATCTCACTTTTAGACAAGCTATGTATGACTGAGCCCTGAGCACGGGTTTAATAGAGTTAAAAGAATTCTGGGAATGTCAGGCTTGAACACTTACTGCATGATGCTGTTCCTACTGAATTGGAAATCCCATAATATATAACTACTTCTCATTGGTGCTGGCCAAATTCTCTACTTAATGGTAAAAGAGGGGTGGCTGCCTAGGTTTACCTTCTTCAGACTGTATCCTGCATGAAATATAATGGGAGGCAGTAAGACGTTGAAGAAGATTTCTGGGTCAAATGTCATCTGCCAAAGAAAGACAAAAGTAAAGTTAGACACGTGTTTAGAAAACAGGTATAACACTTTTGCAAAGGTTGTATGAATGTTATACTGACATTCTATTAAATTAGCAAAGACAAAAATAAGAAAAACCATAAAATTAGAAATTCATAAGTATCTGTCTTGTAAAATAATATTTAAATCTACAATGTATATTTTTTTTCATCCTGGTGCTAACAATAACACACAAAAGTAAATATCGATAAAATTTCTCTAGGAAATAAACTTGTTCTTTTAACTTGATTGTCTTTCCTAATATTATTTTATTATCCTAGCTTTCATTGTACATCCAGAATAACCTTGAACTCACAATCCTCCTGCCTCAGCCTCTCTAGTACTGGGATTTTAGGGTAGGTATCATCATGCACAACTCATTCCTTCATAATATGAACTCAAGTGATTTTAACTATGTTTTACTTTTTTCTTGGTTAAAAAGCTATAATGCTCACGTTTTTAGTGATGGCAAGGATTTTAAAGTATTTCCAAAACAAAAGAAACTGAAATTTGGTCTTCATTTTCTCTATTTTATTCTCCTCCAAAGTTTACAATATATTTCCAAACTGAAGAAAACATGTTTAAAAATGAAAATGCATTATTGTTTTTTTACTTGTGTTAAAATAAACTTAGTCAAAAAGTATGATCTAATGTAAAATATAATGAAATGAGATGTGAGAATTTTTTAATCCAGTCTGATGCACATGTGACAATTTGCAGAGCGCTCATTTGACTTCTCAAACCATCCTACACTAATCCGCATCTTCCCCCTCTCCCTCTTCTTTCCTCTCTCTCTCCCCCTCTCTCTCATTCTTTCTTCTTCTTCTTCTTCTTCTTCTTCTTCTTCTTCTTCTTCTTCTTCTTCTTCTTCTTCTTCTTCTTCTTCTTCTTCTTCTTCTTCCTCCTCCTCCTCCTCCTCCTCCTCCTCCTCCTCCTCTCTCTCTGTCTCTCTCTGTCTCTCTCTCTCTCTCTCTCTCTCTCTCTCTCTGTCTCTCTCTCTCTCTCTCTCTCTCTCTCTCTCTCTCTCTCTCTCTCTCTCTCTCTCTCTCTCTCTCTCTCTCTCACACACACACACACACATACCACTCACTGCATCTCTAAGACCCACTTACCTTTAGGATTTTCATGCAAATCCCTCAGACACCCTCTGGTGGGGGTTACATATCAGATATCCTGCATGTCAGATACTTATATTATGATTCATAACAGTACTAAAATTACAGTTATAAAATAGCAATGAAATAATTTTATGGTTGGATCACCATACCTTAGGAACTGTGTTAATGGGTCATGGCACTAGAAGCATTGAGAACCACTGCTCTGGAGCCTGTCACTAGGTGTGAAGGCAGACAAAACTGACTGCTCAAGATCCCTGTTAGCTAAACTGACCAACAAACTTTTCAATGGACCAAGAGTTGTGTGAAGAAATCCAGGTGGTGACGCCCAGCAGGCCCTCCTGGGGGCTCCTTGAGGAGGTAACACTCAAGCTGATAGGAAAAATCATAAAAAGGCACAAAGTGAAGAAAGATAACCCAGGCAAAAAGAATAACACTTGCAGAGATCTGAGGCAGGGAGCAGAATGCCGAGGCTGGAGTGGCTAGGCCAGGCAAGCCAGGCGGGAGTGTGGCCAAAGAGGCCAAAGAAATGAAAGGTGAGACTTAGGGAATCTGGAAAGAAAAGTCTCAGGAGAAAGTTGGAGCACAAACGAGATAGATCTGACGTCATGCTTCAGGTCAGTGTGCTCAACCTTCCTAATGTTGTGAACCTTTGAGACAGTCTTTCAGGTTGCGGTGACCCTCCAATCATAAGATTATTTTGCTGTTACTTCATAGCTGTAATTTTGCTACTAATAAGAGTCAAAATGTAATTATCTGATATGGGATCCTTGTGAAAAGGTTGTTCAACCTTCAAAGGAGTTGCAACCCTCAGGCTGAGAACCACCACTTTAAGAGATGCAGTTGGTGACAGCTGCAGAATCCAGCCCTGGTGCTGGGGAAAAGACAGCCTCGTCTGTAGGTGCTGGGAGACAGGACGGACAGTTGACAAGCAGGTGGTGAGGAAGACAGGAAAGGAAGAGTCACTTCTGGGACTCTGCACTTCAGGAGCAAAGAAGCCTTAGGCCCTTGTTTGCTTCTCTAAATATATATACCCAGACAGCCAGACACACACAGAGAGAGAGAGAGAGAGAGAGAGAGAGAGAGAGAGAGAGAGAGAGAGAGAGAGAGAGAGAGAGAGAATATCTTGCGTTATGTGAACACAGTTAAACTCATCATCTTGTTTGTGCATTGCCTCACTCATAAAAGTCGCTCTGAATCCAGCAATCTCCACAGAGAGTAAAGTTGGTGATGCTCACCCAATGTGTAAAATGAGCTACCCATCATTCTTGAAAAAGTTAGCCTCGTTCTACCAGAGTTTATGCTTTATAATTCATTCTTGGTTATTAAGACATCTTCCCTTTGCCTTAGAAATTGAGCAAAGGATAACATTAATGTTATAATTTCATTTTTTTAGTCTCCAAGCTTCTGGCTTTTAGTGTATGAAAGAGATAGTAAGTCAAAAGGCCCCATTTCAACCCTAAATCCCTTATGATATAGAATCATCATTACCTCGGTTACCTAGGATAGTTTGTAAGAGTGTGGGTCCTACAGCCATGCTGCCTAGGTTCAAATCCCATCTCCTTGGCCTGGATGGCTGTTCACCTTCCTAATGCCTTGATTTCTTTATTGTACAACAAACCCAATATGTTGCGTACAGATAAGGAAGTTAGAAGGATTAAGTGATGTCACCTGTAAAGCCCTACACCACAACCTGGTACCAAGTTAGCAATTTCTAAGCATTCATTACTAATAAAATAAAATCTATGACTAAGAATTTTTAAGTAATGAACCTGTAAGAAGGTTCAGTGGGTATCTTAATGAGGGTTACCATGGCCAAAAGCAATCTGGATAGGAAAAAAAATTATTTGGCTCAGGCTTCTACATCACTGCTCATCATCAAAGGAAGTCAAAACAGGAACTCATGCAGGGCAGGAACCTGGAGGCAGTAGCTGATGCAGAAGCAAAGGAGGAATGTTACTGACTGACTTGTTTCTCATGGTTTGGTCAGCCTGCTTTCTTATAGAACCCAGGACCACTAGCCCAGGAACAGCGTTACCCACAATGGGCTGGGTTCTCCTCCATCAGTCATTAATGGAGACAATACTCTAACAGCCTGATCTTATGGAGGCATTTCCTTTTTATTGTTCTTTTACTCTATTCAATTAACTTTTTTATTCATTTTACATGCAGAGTGTTGCGGGAACTCGTTCAGCCAATAGTCTTTACGATACTGGCCCACTTTGTGTGTGATCTCATGTACTATAAATGCAGACAAAAAGCATGTACAGCCCTATGTGCAGCTGGATTCAGTTCTAGTTCCCAGCGCACAGAGAGGACTGCAGATCGCTACCCTTACTGTGAGTTTATCCCCAGATAAGTAAACCTTAGTTTATACTCCATTCCAGGCTATTGTGGAACTCTTTGGTATGACAAGAAACTGGTGCCCAATGTGGGGCAAAGTCCCTACTCCCCATTTCCTCCCCCACATTCCATTTACCCTGTACCCCATTCACTCCTCCTCTGTTTCCATTCAGAAAGAGGCAGGCCTCCCATAGACTTGAACAAGGCCTGGCACATCAAGCTGAGGTTCCATCCTCTCAGGTAACTTTAGCTTGTATTGAGTTAGCATACAACTATCTGGCACAGTTGGTAAAGGTGTTTTTGGCAAAGTTTGACGAACTGAGTTCAATATCTGGGATGCACATGCTATAAGGAGAAACCAACTCCCACAGTTAGCCCTTGATCTCCACTTGTGTGCCGTGACATACATATACACACTAAATACATAATAAATGTAATAAAATATAATTACAAATATGAAAATAGAAAACATTTTATAAATATATTTATATTGTATATATAATATACCTATATAAAATATATAATTATATTTATAGCATAAATATTAAAAATATAAAATTACAACCTGCTTGGTCTGTATGTTGTTACTTATATGTATATTTTCAGGGCTGACCATTTGTTGCCAGTTAAGGAAGTATGCTCTTCCCTGGGAAAGACTGTTTCTATACTAAAAAGCAACAATAACAAGATCTCCTCTATTTTCAGGGTCTCCTGACCATTCCATATCTGTGTAAAGTGTGGGTAGAGATGATAATGCTCCCTCTAGGTTGACTCTTCCTGAGATGGTCACCTACACCATCATTGTTCTAGATTTGCAGGGCAGCTGTAAGTGTTCCAAGCAGAGGAGCCTCGCTGAAGCTAAAAGGGTGAGCATACAGCTGTGAACATCTGGAAGGTGCCTGGTGGCACGAACTCCTCACGGGAATACCTTTGCCTCTGCAGCTTTCCTGCAGAAGTGAGCTAACTGTCGAAACAGAACTTTCCACTAATCAGAACAGCCCACTCTCTGCAGGTTAACCAATGTGCCAATGGATTACAGTTTCTGAAGCAGCCAGATGATGCTGGCAGGCAGAGAGAGGCACACAACACAGGGGGATTTATTTGTGTATACAAACAGATTTGTGTTCTTCTTAGCCTAGCTCGACGCTTAGTCGCTGCTAAATCAGAGTTCTGGGATTGACTCCAATCTGGGCAATTTCTCAGAAATAGCTGGATTTGCCACCAGCCCAGCCTCCATTGGAAATCCAACGTGTCATATTCCTGAGACTTATACTCCAGTCATGGCCTTGATAGTGAGGTGGCTGTAAGGGGTGAACTATTCATCTTTTAAATTAAAACACTGATGTGTGAGCGTGTGCGTGTGTGTGTGTGTGTGTGTTCCCTGAGCAGAAAGTAAAGAAGAGCAGAGAGCCGAAATGGCCATCAAAGGATTCACACACACAATTTACATGCAGAACAGACCCTGCCCATCAGAACTTCATGTGATCAGAAACTGGAGTGTGGCCAGTAGCCACATGGCAGGCTGAGCTCTCACTCTGAAGGACTGAAGTTTTACCTCTCACACTGGTAGTGACTAGTGGCAGTCAGACAGCATATTAACATTTACACAGTTAGCAAGATTCTACTTTCACACCATTTTAGTTTCCAAACGTTATGTTTCACTCTTTGAGATGTGGCTGATTTAAAACAACAGATCTGAGACTTTAAGATCCAAGCATTATCTACGTTTCCAGAAAACAGACTTTGAAGCATCGGGATTAAATCTTAATGCTAACACGAGGAGGATAAAATATCAGCATGTTCACAACAGTGGAGTCTATTTGAAATGCTATTTTTCATATGTACCAGTATCTGACTAGAAATGGCCCACGCCTATGTTCCCAGAGATAACAAAGTAGAAAATTTCCAAGGACAGAAAGAATATTCCAAGCTTAATTCTTGAGGCTACAAAAGGTTATAGATACGAAACTATATTTAGGCTTGAGCATGCAATGACTCAAGATGACTTGTCTGGGAAGAAATTCCAGTGTTCTACTGACCTACTAAGTAAATAAACACTAAAGGAATCACACTGGTGAAGGACTATGATTGATGTGACCTAGTCCTTCCAACGACTTGTTTTAAAAACAGTATTCCATCACATCTGACAACATTCTTGAGTGGTAACTGGCAAATGCAATTATCCCTGTTTTCCAAAGACAGAAGAAGAAATTAATGGCATGCCCAGTGTCCGTCAACATGACAGAAACATCACTTGGAATTGACTGTGTATGTATTGGCCACGTAAATGCATACTTACCAAGGGAACTAACTTCATATAATTAAGAAAGATTTGGGACTAAGAACTTAACTTTTGTTATTCGGAGAATAGTTGATCACTTAGGACAAGTCAAAACAGATAGCCGAATGGCATGTCCAGTCATCTTCAGTTTTAGTCACTGGAAATTTAGCAAGCCTCTTGTTGCAAGGAATATGAAGATACATTGCATAAGAGATCGATTCCCCAAAGGCTATAAACAAAGAAAGGCAACAAACTGCACACCTGCCGCACAATGCCGTGAGGGAAACTTTAATCTGAAGTTCTCCACTACAGAGACACCACTCTGGGAGGTCAAAGCATTGGATGAGGTAGGATTTGCAGTATCAATAGGAGTCTATCCATGGGCCTCCTCTGTGCAGAGTCCTGCTCATTCACCAGCTATGGGACCCACAGGCCAGGGTCGTCCAAGCCACAGTGAAAGCAAGCAGCTCATGGGAGTTCACTTACAACTAGAAGAAAGTAACTTAAAATATTTTAAAATACTAAAATAAGTGAAGCTATACGAAAAAGTAGAATTCATGGTCTGCATGCATTTTTAGTGCAAATAGAAGATTTTAAAGGAAATTTGGATGGTCTGGGGCACGTGGCCACAGGACACTTCTGGTGGTGGTTCTCGGTATTGCTTGTCCTTTCTTCTACCCCAGCTTAACTTTGACTTGAACTACAGAAGTGAAAGAGCAGACTCAAAATACTTAATGAGACCATGCCGTGACACTCATCAGGTGACCTTTGTCTCCTTATTCAACTTCTCTAAGTTCCATTTCCTCATTTACACGGTAGGGCAGTGTCTACAAGCTAGTGGCCTCAGAGGATTAATGAATTTGCAGGATTCTGACTATTATAGGTCTGAATCTAAATGAAAGAAAATGCTAATGGTCTAGGAGTTGGAGACACAAGACATATCCGCAGATCAGAAATTAACAAGGCAGAGGAACGGGGAGGGAAGGGGAGGCTCAATGGGTCCATGCCAGCCCAGATTAAACCTCTCTCAAATCCACTGGTAATGAATTTGAACTCGATTCACTCAAAGATGAAGACAAGTCAAGACACTTTTATAAGCACTATCAAACACTAAATGGCTAGAGGGAATACGAACTTGTATGATCTCGAAGAGATACAATTTGGCAATGGCTATGAAAATACTGTCCATCCCTCTTCAATTAACAACATCTAACCTGAGAATTTTTTCTTCTGTAAATAGACTTGCATGCATGGGACCCCCACAAAGCAGAGAAGATCAGGTGGGATGACCCACGGTCTGGGTCGTCCATTGTGATATAATCCACAGCTGAAATTAATACAACTATTAGAAAAACTACAGAAGCAGCCTATAAGCAGATAAAGTTGCTTTCTGCCATTTGTCAACTCCAAAGGACAGGGGCAGAACTGTATGACTGGCACGGGTAGCTGAAACTGCCCAGGACTCCCACATCCTGACATGTAGACTGTTTCCTCGCTGTCAGGTGCCTTCTATGTCTGAGCTCCAACCAATGAACCCAGGGGGAAGTAATAAATACTCCTTCCAAGTGGGACCCCTGTCTTTGCTGTTCTCTCTCCCCCCTCTATCCCTGAATTCCTCCTTACTCAGCTCTCTTCTCATCTCTGCCCTCTGACCTCTTCTCTATTGACTGCAGAATGAGGCCAACAGGAGAGACAATGGACAGATGCTTCAATATCCCAACATATACTGTGGAATCTTTTAAATGCTGACTCATGTGACTGTCTCCCCTACTCAAAGAATACAGTGTGTGAGTGTTTTCTTTTCTTTTTTTATCCTTTATAAAGATAAGTCCTTTGAGATTAGTTTGCAGAGATCAAAGATGAGCTGGGTAGAAGGAAGACACTGTCAGTTTGTAGTCACCAAAGCCAGCACAAGGGACTGTCAGTGCTAAAGGAGGTGGCTGTGACAGAATGAGAAGAAACAAACCCAGGACACAGCTATTCACTCAACAAGGATTTGCTTAAAATAAACCAGGCATATGGCAGGGAGGATTAGCAGGGCTTAGGGTTGAAACAGAGAGGTAAAAATGAAAGAAAGGAAAGAAGAGACCTACGGCTTTACACCTGGATGAGTGACAGAGAATGTGGCTGGGGAGTTGCTGACTTGGTGTGGGTAAGAGGGTCAAGACCTCCCCCCCAACACCTCCCCAAGGCCTTGCGAGCCTCAGCTTCCTGAGACTGACTGTCTGGATCACGTGGAGAAGTGTTCTTGATGACAAGATAGAGCCAAGGAGAAACAGTCCATAATCACCGAAGTGTGGCAGGTTCTCTGCAGAGTGATTGTCATGGAAAGAAGAAGGACAAGGCTGGGAAGAGAGAGAGAAACAGAGAGACAGACACATATACACAGAGGGATATATAGAGAGACAGACAGACAGACAGACAGAAACAGATGGTGGGGCAGAGAGACAAAGAGCTCAGCTGCAGAAAAGCCCAATAGAGTTGCTGCGGCTGGATGCAGGTGCCAGCTCCAGTAACAGATGCGTGGGGAGGCTGAGGTTTTGTGTACATAACCTCGTTCTCAGAATAATTTCTTAGCACCACATCTGGAACACATTTCCCCCAGCTATTCACGATGTATGTGAAATTCAATCACTTCAGACAGGGGCAAGAACGCAAACTTTGGAAACTAACCGTGCTTTTCCTAGGGATGGATCTCTGAGCTGGGCTGGGAAGGGACTGACTCCGCCCACCATGCCCAGGTACTGAGAATGCGATGTGAAGATGGGGATTTCGTGGTTTGGAAGTTTTGACTGATCTTTCCGGGTTGACTCTAGTGGGGACATGGGCACAGGAGTTACGAAATAGGCTGGAGGGAGGAGTACGGCAAAATTAAGATGTTGAATGAGCTTACCAAGTGAAGCAAGTGGTAAAAGCAACATTGCAAATAAAGAGTGAGCCGCTAACTGTCTTTGAATCGGTGAAATCTTACTCGGGGCGTTAAGACTGTGGCTTGGCCACATTAAGGGATTATTATCCATGTGGGAAATACTCTTCCGTTTCTCCAGATTTTTATGCAGAATCCTTAAATCTTAAATGTAGCGGGCACTTGTCAGAGAATTAGGATGTGCCTTACATAGGCTAGCGGTGACGGAAACGGAGCTGTCAGAGAGAGGCATCTGTAGAGGAGCTACAGTGTATGGGAGGCAACAGGAGGAGGGTGCTTGTCCTGCGCATGCCCAGCATCTACCACCACTCAACTTCTCTTCCTGCCAGCGCTGAGGCTCCCTTCCTGCCAGAGCTCAACCTCCCTTCCTGCCAGGGCTCAGCTTCTCTTCCTGCCAGGGTTCAGCTTTTCTTCCTTCCTGGACTCAACCTCCCTTCCTGTCAGGGCCCAGTCCTTCTTTCTGCCAGGACCCAGCCACCTTTTCTGCCTGGACTCAACCTCTCTTCCTGCCAGGACTCAACTTCTCTTCCTACCAGGGCTCAGCCTCTCTTCCTGCCAGGACTCAACTTCTCTTCCTACCAGTGCTCAGCCTCTCTTCCTGCCAGGGCTCAACTTCTCTTCCTGCCTAAGCAGTTTGACTTTGCCCGCTCTATACCCTGTGAGGCTGTGAGGCTTTTGCCTAAGGAAACGTTTCTCTGATAAAAATTATTAGAATTTCTAGCCTAAAACCTGAACCCTGGAGCAATCAAGGCATACATGTCAAGTCCTGGCCACTTGGGGGCAGCACTGGGCTGGGAAATTCTACGCTAGAAATTATTATCCTTTATTTTATTTATATATTAATTTGACTTCGAGATTCTTTTGGGGGTGGTGATCTTTTAGATAGGACTATGTAGCTCTGGGTAGTTTGGTGCTCACTATGTAGCCAGGCTACCTCAAATGTGCTGCAAGTCTCCTATGGAGACCTCCCAATCGCTAAGACGGCAACATGCATTGCCCCACGTACTTCTGGAAAGTGTAAGCGTGTCTGGTTGACATCCATCTTCATCTCAACCAGGAAGCAAGGCACGCCTGGAAGTCAGTGTCCTCTCCTTCCTCCTGTATTCTTTAATTCTGCATGTATCCATAAACAATAATCGGCACTGCACATTGTCTATGTTCTAGGAATCTGGTAAATATCCTTTTGTGCCTTGGTTTCTACATATGAGATCAGTTTTAAATTTATCTATGCTAATGGACATGTGGATCTTATCTATTTGCTTAAACTGCCTTGGAACATTCTACTGGAGGAATGGATCCAGATTTTCTTCTCTAACTGACAGGCTGATTTATATCTTCCGTCAACACAAAATACTGAAGAAGATATTTTTGTACTTATGCACTGGTATACACTCAAAAACCTGTCTAGACATAGACTGTTAAGCAGTAGGCAACGTGTACTGCCCCTTTATAGATGTTGCTACTGACGACCTCATTTACACACCCACTGGAGAGTTTTAGACTATTTTCCCACATTCTAGCCAACACTATGGTTGATCATTTTCTAATTTGTTGGAGGTTTGATCAATAGTAAACATCACATTGTCTACTTTGTTTCCACTATTAATGAAATAAGTATATTTATTTTGCTTGTTGAGTTTTTATGATATTTCTTCAGGGTAATTCCTGATCATAACTTTTTATCCAGTTTGGTTTTCCTTATTAATTTGTTTACTTGAAGAATCTGGATACAATTCTGTTTAGTTACTTATATTTCAAATACATTCTTCTAGTCTTATTATCTCCTTCAATAATTTGTTTTTGTGACATTGTTGACAATCTCTTACATAATTTTAATGTTGTGAAATGTGTGCCTTTTTATATTATTTTAGTTATGGGAATGGTTTTATTTTTCCATATTCTAATATTGTAACTACATTTTCTCCCCACTTTTTATCATTTTTGCATTGTATTCTACAATCAGGTCTTTAATTCTCATGAAATTTATGTTACAGACATGAAATGGGGAATCAGTAATTTTCTTTCTGTCATATGGAGAGATAATTGTCCCAGGGAAGGTCCTAGTTTTTCCTTTTCCCACCAATTTCTGTTGGGTTTGCGGTCACTGTCAAGTGCTTTTCCAAAGATGCAGAAAGCACTTATTTCAATAAATATTTCATGTCTGCCATTGATAGATGGCCCACTTAGTGCTCCAGAAGATAGGGAAGGCTTTGGCTAAATGGCATGCACTAAAATATCACTCACACCAGTGAAAATTTAAAAAGGACACAAATATCAAATGTGAGTCTGTCTACTACACTGGAGTTTCTAAACATCTGAGAAAAGGTTTAAGTTTAAGCAAATATAGGAAGGAACAAAGTTTTAGATCCTGTCTAAACTTCCTAGAAATAGACACACATATTAAGAGAGCCTGACATCTAAAATCTTCCATGGTGGTTGTTGTATAATGTAGAATTATTTGGACTCTTTCCTTTCAAAATACACATTTCTATTTAAATGAGCATTCTGTGATATTTTCTGGAAGTTATAGAGAAAACGTAATAAAATTCATATCACAAATAATAACAACTCTACGGATTACAAACAAATTAGAACAACAAAGAATGAAGCGAGTGCCTGTATATCTACCATTTATCAATTCTTCATAATAATTAACAAATATAACAAATTTCCATGATGCTGGTTTGATTTTCAGACTTCCTTTAGGTTTTCTTCCCAACAACCTTTCCAGTTAAATCTTGCGAATGCCTTGTTTTTACAGACGTGGAACGAAAGCCCCGGTATGTGATTTGTCCAAAGTTACATACGTGGTAAGCAACATGGCCCAGATTCAAACTTTAGATTTCAGCAGGTTAGCTGACAGCAAAAGTGACTTCAGTGGAAAAAAGACTAGTCAATACAGTGAGCACTTGCTCAACTCCTGACATTAGTTTAAGTTCTTTGCGTGTCTTGGTTTGTTTGTTTGAATTCATGATGGCCTTGGAGTGTGAAGAAATACCTTACTTTTTACAAATGGGGAAATTGGACTTGCAGAGTTTACCTAGAATTCCTTAAGCCACATAGATATAAAGTAACATTTATAAGTCATACAGCCCAGGGACTGGTCTCTTAGCCACAGTATCCCTTTTGTCCCCAAAAGAAGACCAAAGTCACACAATCCACTACTGTAGGCATCACTCATCGCCTGCTACATATGAGGTGTTCCAGACAGTACCACGGAATCAAATCGGCAAGGCCTGAGAGACTCCTGTCTTCTGCTTAAGTTTCTTGATTTCACAGATTACTCCCCATGTCACCTATGTGACTCTCGACTCAGGAGATCATGTGGCCTGGCCGCACTTAATGTCTTTGTCTTCTCCTAATCATACACAGTTTCTCCCTTCACTCTCAAGTTCCAGCCTGGAAGGCAAAGGCTATAGCTGCTTCCTCCTGACCCTATATGCCAAGACTTCTCACCCTTTCACCCACTCTACGCTTGCACGGACTGATTCCGATCTCTTTGGGCCTGACCTTCATGGGCCGGTGACCTGGCATACCTCAGTCTGTGGTTTTGGCATGACAGGGAGGCTCAGTTCTGAGACTGGTATAGGACAGACTGAAGAGTAAAGAGAAGATGGACAAGAGAAGGGCCTATTCTCCCACTTCTCCACAGTAGACTTTCCTCAGGACCCATACACCCAATCTATTCTTCCATCAGGAGTGAATGCTTCCTCCCTGGCCCTGTCTGGAGTAAACCCTACTCTTGGCCAACCTTGATACCTCAGGCCAAAGACACCATGCTCCCCTCATACCAGACACAGGGGAATCCCGGTCTCGCCACTGCTTCCTAAGCCTCGTAACTCTTTGGAGTTTGCCTTGTCCTTATTGGGCTCAGCTATGAATTGTGCATCCAGCTTCCCCATCACAAGATCTCACCAGGGAGCAACCGGCCTGGGGAAGCTGGACTGGGAAGGGCTGAGTCAGCAAGAAGCAGGGTCAGAGCAGGATGGCAGGAGGGGAAAGAGTGCCTGCTGACATCAGCAGAAAGTCAGATTAAAATGAGGCAATGTACTTTTAAACGCCCGCATTCACCTTAAAAAACGGTGCAGGAAAAAAGCAGCAGCCACAGACCCCCTCCATCGATCCCCCTCAGGCCCCTCACACTAGGGGAATTCACGCCTGTCAGAGGCAAATGCTACAGAAATGGGAAATGGAAGCGGACTAATATTTATAACATGTCTGACATTAAACACGTATTTTCACATATAGCTTTGGAAAGCGAACCTCTGCTGTTGGGATCACTAACCCCTACGTTACAGACGAGGGGAAATTTGCTCAGAGAGATTAACATTCTGGTCCTACTCCTGAGAGTGGACAGATGAGATTCACTCCCGGGTCTGACTGGAAAGCAGGATGTACTTCCTCATAAGATTAGAGGCACCAGAGTTTAAGCCTAGGCTGGAAGGCTCTGCCTGTCAGGGATTCTGAAGACAGCCAGTTGTGTGAGATGGACTTTTTAGAGAGATAAAAACGGAGCTGTTTGGATACTTCCAATTATCCTAAAAATGTAATTACTTGAGCACATGTTCTGTGCTGGCAAATCATCTCTCCTGAGGGAATAAAATCTTACAAGCTTGGTTTGAAACATTTCCCAATTCCTGTGGCATAAGTATTCCTATTGTGACCCATTTCATGCTGTCAAATTTCACAATTGGCTCAACCGAGTCTGAAAATGTACTGAAATTCAGCTTCCAAGAGCTGGGCGAGCCTCATATTCTAGTCAGGTCCCCCGAGACCCACTCTGCGCTAACTAACGTAGGTGCAGTTTGGGGGCATGAAATCTGGCTTGAGGAGGCCAGTATTGTGACGACGCTGTGAAGAGCCATTTAGAAGAGAGGTGAAGACCTTGCTGTTCCTGCTGCAGGGACGCGGTAGTGACTGCCAAGGTCACTTTGGGAGAGCCACCTCTCCCAAGATCACGCCCTTCCCGGAGTGTCTGCTACCCAGACATTGAATGGTTTGGTCCTGCAGGGGCCAGATCATATGGTTCAGATGAAGCTGGCTCTGAGGCCCATTGCAGAGCCCCAGCTTCCCAAGGAGACAACATGTGAGGCCTGCTTCTCTTCTATGGCCTTCTGCCCTCAGGCTTCTTCCTCCTTTGGTCATAGGCAAAACTTCCAGGTACTTATACCCTGTTGTGGGCCCATGCTTCTCTGGGAACTCAGTAACAACAGGCAAAAGGAAAGACAAGATTCATTTGACTTCTGGTGTCAGGCTCAGCCTGAAGGAGAACCGCAGCAATCAGTGCCCAGTAGGCCTTGCGATGGGAAACTATCTGTGAGGTGCTGGAGTGTGAGCCTGTGGGTGCTATCCCAGGACCAATGATGATGATGATGATGATGATGATGATAAATGAACAATTGAATATGTATTTTTTAGATAAGAAATTATATGAGAGGAGTAGCGAGGCCCCTCACCCTCCACCCCAGCTTAAGACAAGCCGGCTGCCTGCTCAGCATCCTTCATTCAGCCTGCTCTGTGTGCCCTGCCCCAGCTGTGCAAGCTGTCAGGGAGGGGCTTCTGGCAGGTGGCCTGAGGAGAAACGTGGGGAGTGCCATGGGACTGAGTTTTATGTAACTGCTCCCTGGAGACCAGCGATGATGACATTGCAGCTCCACCAGTTTAGCATTTCGGAAGGAGCCAAGCAAAACGGGAGATAGTGAGAGATCCATTTCCAGTTGGATCTACGCAGACGCAACATCTAATAGGAAGCCTCTTTCTTCCTCCTGCTCCTTCTGACTCGCCGAGCCTCTGCTCAGCCTTCTCTTCAGTCTCTCTGCCCCCACTTCTCCCCGTTAGAGTATTTGGAGACTTGTAGCAGTGCAGGCCTCTGAGTAGCAAGAACCATTTCAGAGCCCTTATATTTTACCCTGAGGATAAACCTATGGCACACTTCAGTACAGAGTAGGCAGCAGTTCAGACAGGACACCGTGGTGGTGACAGATCGCAGCTCACAGCGGAAACTGACAATACCTACTTGCACCATCTGTTCATGTCCCTAGATCCACTGAGTATCCACATATGACAGGCACTTGGAACGCGATGCTGCGGAAAAACCTTCCGCTCCTCCAGCCAATAGCTGTTGAAATACCAGCCCACTGGGGCGTGGTCTATTTATCTTTTAAAAAGAGCGGTAAGCCTCTGCCGGCTAGCGCTTGGTTCCTGCTCTGGCTCCAGAGACTAGGCTCCTTTCCTGACGGTTGGTGTTTCGTGAGTTTTACCCCCCTAAATAAATATCCCTTTAAATCATAACTAGTGTGGGATTGATTTGCGCATAAACACGATGTGACAGAAAGCAGTTCATGCTGTGGAATATTTGTTTAACGATGCAAAGATGTGTTGCATTCTTTTATGTTGCATTTGTTTAACTCTGTAAAGCTGTGTCACTTTGCCTACCTAAAACACTTGATTGGTCTAATAAAGAGCTGAATGGCCAATAGCAGGGCAGGAGAGGGGTAGGCAGGGCTGCCAGGCAGAGAGAATAATTGGGAAAAAATCTAGTTTAAAAAAAAAGAGGAGCAAGAAAAGGAGAAGGAGAGTGGGATGCCCGGGACCAGCCACCCCGTCACACAGCCAGGCACAGCATAGGAAGGAAAGAAAAAGGTAAAAATCCCAGAGGCAAAATGTAGTTAAAAGGAAAAGGGATAATTTAAGTTAGAAAAGCTGGCTAGAAATAAGCCAAGCTAAAGTGGGGTATTCATAAGTAAAAATGAATTTCCATATATTTATTTGGGAGCTGGGTGGCAGACCTCCAAAGAGTACAAAACAAAAGCAAACAAACAACAACAAAAAACAAACAAACAAAAAAAAACTACAGTGAGCCTCTGGGGGAACAAATCTAGATTTAAACCCTAACAAGTATGTTCCAGGAAGATGAATGAGTTTTGGTCCCTTCCCCTTTCCTGTTCTTACCACTTCATGGCTTTCTCTCTGCTGACTCTGTAAGAAGGGTTCTCACTAAGTGGGTGGCTTGATTTTGGTTTTTAGCCTTCAGAAAGACAAGGCAAGTTTATCTTCTTTTATGTTACCTTGTCTAGTGGTATTCCATTATCAAGGACTAGAGTGCATGAAGACAAAACTAGTTAAAGAACAAAAAAGTTCTAATAAAACATATGACATTGTGCTGACCCCTAAAGTGAGTGTCCCTTATGCTAGAGAGCTGCAATGGGGGGGGGGGGGTTCGGTTGTTTCATTTTTGACTAATCCTTGAAGATTTCTACTTTTATGTGTGTGTTATAATGCTGTGCGTTGTTTGCATGTAATTTGTAAACAAATAGGGTAATATTGGGTGTTTCGAGACTTTTTACTGAGGAGTTTGTGTTTACTGTTATGGTTTAGGTGTGGTCACATCGTGACTGACGGCTCCTTCTCCAGGGTGATGTTGACAGAATGTGGACCCTTTGGAAGGTGACGCCTACCTAAGTCTTGAGGTAATCTCACACAACCCCCTTGAGTTCTTTAGAGATACCTGTTTCAGCAAGAGGAAACCTGGTCACAAGCCACCCACCATTTCTAGTGTTTGACATATGACCTTCTTCTCCTGAACATTTTGCCACTGTGAGGTGATACCATCTGACGCCCTCACCATAGACCAACCCAAAGGGGCTGCCCCTTCATAACAATTTACCCATTCGAACTTTTATAAATGGATTCATTTCTTTATACAAATGTTGTTTTAACTATGGTTTGGAATAAAAGCATCTAAGTGTCCAGGCATCCTCATGGCCTTCTCTGCCAAGCTCAGGCTGCATTGGGACCCTCTCATGCAGTACAGTCAAGACCAGTCCAGATGGAGAAGCACAAATCATTATGCCTGTTCCTTTGTAGACTGTGAAGGATAAAACCCACTGCACTGAGAGCAGCCCACCTGCATTTCTCCAAGTCCTGATGCTGATTAATCACCCAGAGGCTCGCTCCCTCCCAGCATGCCTAGGGAAACTGCACAGGAGACTGTACCCCAGCTTTTCTTCATCTTTCCCAGGAGTGCGCTAGCATTAACTGCACAGATTTGTCTCCTGGTCCAGCCGCTTTCCCTGGTTAAAATGTTCTGTTTTCAGAAGAGCTCGGGCCCTGGCCTCTGTGCAGAGCGAAAAACCAGAAAATTCACAGATAAATGTAAGAATCAGAAGGAAAATTTGGACAGTGAGAAAAACAGACATTGAAGTGATCCATTAATGAGAACAACCAGGTTAAAGCCGTACAGTTGTACAGTCAGCCAAGTCCGTAAGTTTCTTTAAAACATCTTTAAGAACCATGATCCTGTTGTGACCTACTGGGAGAGGCCCAGACTCTCCTTTTTGAAACAATAGAACATTATAGCTCAGCACCCTAAAGCCACTTCCCTTAACCAACTGATAGTGTCACTTTTCAAACAGGAAGTGAAGACTTAGCAAATTTCACCCCGAGTTTCCTTTGTCGATACACTGTAGTCATGTGATTTGTGGGGGGATAAGAACGATAAATTTAAGTGTGCTGACAACTTTTTCAGTACATACTAGATCTCCATGACATTCCAGTCAAATGCGCCACTCACCCTCCCAGCTCGGCAATGTAAATACGTAATGTGCTAAGAATGTGATAATGGGGTCGACACATTGATGAAGTCATTACTTTCTGTCATCCTGAGTTTCCCTGTAACCCAGCTCCTCTCCTGCCCTTTCTTCATTCTCCCCACCCCTCCTTTCTGTGAGCTCACCAGGGAACACCATGTAGCTCCCCCCCCCTCCACTCCCTGTGCCCAATTCTTTGGACCCCTACCTGTCCACCTGTCCCTGGGTGGCCACCCAAGTGCTGTCTCTGTTTTTGCTTTATTTCCTGCCTGCTACAGCCTAAGCAACCCTCTGCCTTTGTTAACCTCCCCTTCTCTGCTGACTCTGAACAAGAGTGAACACACAACCTGGTGTTTGTTCAGCAGCTTCCGACGTTGAGATCTGCCCTCATCTCCACTCCTGCCTTCCAGTCTTCCATACTCCCCCAAATCAGAAATGTTTCCTTTCCTGAAATATTTATTCCTATTCCCCCTTGCATACCATGCCCCTCTCTGCCTGGAATGTCTTCCCATCCTCACCCCACCCTCCCACATGACTGCATCCGGAATCCATCCATCAGGTGCTTCCTTGTAAGCCTTCCTGTCTGCCCTACACAACAGGACACCAGCCCCTTCTGAGCGCCTGGGGATCCCAGTACAACCCTCCCTTTGGCACCTGCCCTTGCTTACTCTGTGTTGCTCAGGTGCTGTTTTCCTCTGGCTTCCTCATACCCTCCTGGAAATCGTGTCTATTTCAGAAGCATCACTGTGGGGACTCAGGTCATTGCTACTAAAGAATAAATAACAGTAATAGACAAAGGCTGTTGTTTCTTTGGCTGGTACTGAGAATCACACCTGGGACCTCCACATCCTTGGCAAGCCCCTTATCACCAAACTACATCTCCAGCCCTGATGCTTGGATAGTTTTCTGTATTATTTTTTACTTTACTTTTTGTTTGTTTGTTTATTTGATACAGGGTTTTTCTGTGTAACAACCCTGACTGTCCTAGATCTCACTTTGTAGACCAGGCTGGCCTCGAACTCACAGAGATCCGCCTGCCTCTGTCTCCTGAGTGCTGGGATTAAAGGTGTGCGCCACCACCACCCAGCTTTTTTTGCTTTTTAAATTTCCATCTCCTTTGAAAAAAAAAAATTAAACTTCCTATTTACATGAATGTCAGAATGTCGTCAGTCCTAAATATTACTTAACAAGTTAACATTTGTAAAATCATTATATAACATAATGTTGGCCCCAACAAGTTAAAATGAATATACCTAGGATCCAAAGAACAACTTCGGCAAGTGGTGTTGCAAACCAGGTGGGTAGTTACAGAACAGAACGGGACAGATGCAGCCGGCGGCCTTGAGTGCACTTCGACCCACACGGGCAGCACCGTTTTCACCTGTCTCTTAAGTCAAACACTCTTTTCTGTCCTACGCTTTTACCTGTGTTGAGCATGAATAGAACAGGTTTAGCATATGGTATTTCCTGAAGCTTACATGCGGCATAAGCACACAGCATACCGCTGCTGCTGTAAATGCCAGTAGCTCTCAATTTTCCAGCTTTATACTTTCCTATTGGAAGGAGTGCGTGAGGGCACTGAGCTGTGTCCGTTTCCAAGCGCCACCAGCCCCTAGCCATCCCAGAAATGCATGTGCGTATATAAAACTTTCCGAGAGGTGTTGGCGTGGCACGGCACAGGGATTCCTCCCTCTCCCCAAATCCTTGGCATTTCATCTAAGCTTCACACTCCATTCTTCTGAGAGTAAAATTGACTGTCAAATCCTAAATGCAGATCCAAAGTCTGACTACGCATTGTAATACATGCCAAAAAAGAAGGCGATTCACTGGGGCCCTGTGGTGGCTTCTGCACCCCACTATGTGGAACTTCTGAACTGCCCACCTCCTCCTGCCCTGGGAGCTGAAATTCCCTGGGCCTCAGTCTTTTCTCTCTGGGCTTTTGGAGAGCCTGGCCAGTGTGTGGGAGCAATAAGCTGTCACGACTCAGGATCAAGTGCTAGAGTCTCAGTGTGGTTTCTTCCCACTGGCACTGGATTCTGGCCCATCATGGAATCTCTGTAGACACTAATTTTATCATCTGCATATGCACAACATGAGAGGATAATTGAAAATTTTAAAACATTTAGCATCCAGGACACCATAAGTTTATCAAATTCACGATGGTAATTTTCAAGCCCTGCATCTTTCTTCAGATGCATATTATTGGCAAGTTTGCAGATTTATTCAAATTTTCCATTTCTTTATGCACTCAGCAGATAGTCATTTAGCATGAGGCACCATGGCAGGCTTTAAGGATACACTGGTCATTAAGAGGCAGGGTCTCTGTCTCTGTCCATGCAGAGTTCACTATCTAGTGTGTGGTATATCTCTCCCAACAGATGTTGAGTACGTGAAGAAACCAGCCTCACAGATTACTAACCTTGGCGAATACTAAGTAAGCATCCAGATGTTGCCGTACCAATGCAGCACCGTTGTTGGAGGCAGTGAGAATGACAGAGATGTCGGCAGGGTGGCCTTACAGTGACAACATCAGGTCGGAAGAGCGGGAGCAGTGAGAACGATAAGGTGTAAAAGCTGGTGCTTCCTGTACATCTCATCTAAACTAAAACAACCTTACAAGACAAGTCTCAGAAGAAGAGTTGATCTCATACAAGAGAGGGCAGAAGTGAGAAAAGCCTGGGATGAGTAGGGGTGGGGAAGGACAGAGAGAGGTTGATCAGTGGGAGCTGTCTTAGTTTCTTTTTCCCTTCGCTATGATAGAATACCTTGATAAAAATTCATTTAAAGGTGAAGTGACTTATTCTGGCTACAGTTCAAGGGCACAGTCTATCACATGGGGAAGTCGCAGCTATGGGAGCTGGAAGCCATGGCTCTCATATCCACAGCCAAGAAGTTAACAGAACGGGTGCTCAGCTCTCTTTTTCCCTTTCTATGTCATCTGGGACCCAAGACCAGGAATGGGGCCAACTACTTGTAGGATGGGTTTTTCCATCTTAATTAATGTAATCAGCCCCTCAGAGTCAGACTCAAGGATTACATCATCCCTCAGGGGACACTTAGAGCATTCGTTCTCAACCTTCCTGGTGTTGTGACCTTTAATACAGTTCAAGCTGTGGTGACCCCTAGCTATAAAGTTAATTTTGTTGCTCCTTTATAACTGTAATTTTGCTACTGCTTGTATTGTAATGTAAATATTTGTACAGATTGAGGTTTACCAATGGGATCGGAACTCACAGGTTGAGAAGCACCGGCCTAGATGCTCATATCCCACGTGATTCCAGATCCTCTAAAGCTGACAGTTGGCACAGATCATCACAGCCACTAAGTCAGTAGGACAGGACTTGGGAATGACTCAGTGGTTAAGAACCACTGTTCTTGCAGAAGAAGCACCCACATTGGGTGGCTTATAGCTGTAACTCCACCTTTAGGGGCATCCAGCACCTCTGATCTGTCCCAAGGGCACTTGCACTCACATCCAGATCCACATCCACACAATTTAAAACAGTAATGATAACAGAGTCTTTAAAAGACTGTTGTGTTTTTGCTCACTTGGAAAAATGGTTACTCATAACAGTAATATACTGCACAGTTTACAAACTAGGAACGGAATTATGATTGTTTCTAGCTTAAAGAAATGATAAGTGTTTGAGATGATGGTCATGTTTAGAATTATTTAAGTGTATTCTACAATGTGTATGTATCTGAAAATGCCACATCATACCCCATTGATACATACAATTTTATGTTTTTATGTAACATTTAAAAACAAAGTTTAGAGAAGTAAGGAGATTGATCAGTGGACAAGCACAGTTTGTTGCTCTTGCAGAGGACCAAGTTCAGTCCCCAGAACCCCTATGGTAGCCCACAACTATCAAAACTCCAGTTCCAGAGGATACAACCCCCTCTTCTGACCTCCGCTACCAGAAGGCACTCATGTGATGCACACGCATACATGCAAGCAAAACACTCATAAAAAATAAAATAGATTTTTAAAATATATTTTTAAATGAAGTTGGAAACTACAGTAATTTAAATGAACCTAGGGGAAATGACATATCATATGATCTGTGTTATAGAAAGGAGCTGATTGATATAAATGGATGCATACAGTAGGGAAGTCCAAGAGGGAGCCAAGCCAACAGCTATACATTTATACAGACCCAGGATCTGGTCATAATGTCACATGAGCAACAAATATGAAGTCAGTCACACTCCAATTATTTAAGAACAAATTCCAGTCCCCTTGAAGTCACCTAATGCAGCAAGGATTCTGGAAGATATCTTGTTCTCCCCCAGCAGAAATGGGAGTATTTGTACTGGGCACAGGGCCGCTGACTACAGAACCTAGGCCCCTAAAGCACCAAATGCTGACCTTGATTCAAAGTCTCCTGGCTTAGCAGTGTATCCAGGAGTCAACATCAAGGAAACACCCTAGAAGCACAGCTTGTAATCTGACCACTGAAAGAAATATTTTCATCTCTTGCCTTAAATATTCAAAAGCAAACACTTGATTGTAGCTGCTGATAAAGAAATTACTGTATCACAACACAGTACCAAAATTTCTGACCAGGTATTTATGGGCAGTCCTGCTAGAAAACAAAATCGCTATGGCAACAGGAATAATTCCAGCATCCTTGGAGAATCAACCTGTCTGGAGTACTGCTGTGTAGAAATACAGACAAAATTGGGTAGGAGCAGAAGGAGAGAAGTAATTTAGATCCAGGAAATGCCAAATGTAAAAGTGGCCAGGTGTTCTGGTACATGCCTGTCAGCCTAGCGCTAGGGAGCCTAAGGTGAATTCAAAGGTAGCCTGGGCTACACAGAGAGCTCCAGAAAACATCAGGGTACACACAGAGATCTAAATAATAAGCACATAAAACTGAAATATGTTTTAAAATTAGTATCATGTATTGTAAACAAGCTATATACAATTTTTTTGATAAACAATTTTCTATTTCGTTGTGGATAAAAAGAATCATATGACTGAGATCATTCAAAACATGAGTCCCGGAAGATGCCCCATTTATTACGGAAGTGTATTGTTCAGTGTCCTTGCTGTGCACTCAGAACTGCTTCACTAGTTAGGTGTAATTTTATTTAACATGATTTGACTTTCCTGAGTCCTCACAAGTCCTATCACACACTTAATATAGAAATATACT
Organism: Microtus pennsylvanicus; assembly: GCF_037038515.1. Taxonomy (NCBI): domain Eukaryota; kingdom Metazoa; phylum Chordata; class Mammalia; order Rodentia; family Cricetidae; genus Microtus; species Microtus pennsylvanicus. The sequence continues at coordinate 28,761,262 of NC_134581.1, forward strand.
AGTGGAAGATAATGAAGAAAAATGACAAAAAGACTGTAAATTGGTCATCTTAAAAGGGAAAAAAACAGAAAACCAATCCCCCTTCTCTAAATCTCTCAAAACCAGGAAAATTGTGTGTGTGTGTGTGTGTGTGTGTGTGTCTATCTGTGATCTAATTAGCAATCAAACTTGGGTCCTCTGTAAGAGGATCAAGCACCCTTAATCACTGACTCCAGCCCTTTTGCCCCAAATGTATGTTTTTGTTCTTATTCTGTTTTGTTTCATTTTGGGGTTTTGTTGAAGTTGTTGTTGTTTGTTTGTTTTTTCATTTTGGGGGGTTTTTTGTTTGTTTGTTTTTTGAAACAGAGTTTCTGTGTGTAGCCTTGGCTGTCCCAAAACTCACTGTTCAGAATAGGCTGGCCTCAAACTCTAAGACCCACCTACTCCTGCTTCCCAAGTGCTGGGATTAAAGGAATGCTCTTCTATAGCCTGGAACTATGTTTGAATAAGAAAATTAAGTCTGTATGGGATAAAAGTGATAAAAATGCCTTACTATCCCGCCAGAGAGTACTCACCTCTGACCCAAAAACTCTGAAGTAATTCCTACAAGCTTCTGATTCCTACCACACTCATTCATTGGCAACAGGATCTCACCATCTCAAGGGTGATGTTGGACACACAAGGTCAAAAAGGATGGTTGAAACTGATTCCTCATCCTGAGTGTTTGCAGTAAGACCAAGGTCTCATGCTAGTGGCCAAAGCAGCTAAGTGGTCACAAATGGGCAGTATAACTTCTCTCTCTCTCTCTCTCTCTCTCTCTCTCTCTCTCTCTCTCTCTCTCTCTCTCTCTCTCTCTCTCTCTCTCTCTCTCTCTCTCTGTGGGTGTGGGTGTGGGTGTGTGCGTGTGTGTTTTGCTGGATGAACCAAGCCCAGAACTTCACACATGCCAGACAGGTGCCCTATCATTGAACTACATCCCAAGCCTGTAATTAGTTTTTAAAATATGAATCATTTTGCAATTTTTAACCTAAAATCCCTTAGTTAAACCACCATGGCGAAGAGCTCTTGGGCAGACTCTAGGCCAATGTGTTATAAGCGCTCACCAGCAGCCAGTGCCTTCTCTCGGCAGCCAAAGCCATTCTAGACCAAAGTTCACAAACGAGAACATTTTCATTCGTCTCTATTTCCTCTTTGACCTGGAGATATTTGAACCAAATAGCCAGCTGGTAACATGTACGACCACTAACAGCACACACACGAACACTGGAATACAACTCAAGAAAGAAAAAAATGGCTGAAAGATTTTATCTTCAAAATTAAATTAAATACAGCTCTGGCTTGGCAGAGAAGTATATTAAAATCTTTCCCCAAATTTTAGGAAAACTACTGGCAAGTGTGTTTATGTGGTCGATGCCCCAGTGTTACAGTGTTGGAAAGGACAGGAGTGTAGGTACATACCCCACATAGAGAATCAATTATGGACAGCCAGGCTACATGAGCCCACAGCGCCCTTACCTTCTCCAGTATGGCGTTGCCTTGGTGGGGACTGATGTTATGTCGGCTGATTTCTCTCTTGTACTTATATTCGTAGACTTGGTCCGTGATGTTGACTAGCAGAGTTGACGGGCTAAATGACAATTTCCCACACTCGTAGACGGTTCCACTCTCAATATCGGTTGGTGCTGTGGCATATCGTAAAATTAATCCCATTATGAGACCTAAAACAAAGAACAAATCATTGTCCTGGAAGAAGGCAATCTAAGTCTCCAGTAATTGAATGACCTAAATGCTTTATTTAGACCCTGGAGAAGTGACGCGAAGAAACACAGGGCCATTGTTTGGTTTGAAAATTGTTCACTCACAGGTACTATAATCCTAATATATTCCCATTTTTTTTCTCCCCAGTTTTGGATAGGAGGTACTCACCTCTCCTATCCATTCAAAGTATTCAAGGGAACCTTTACTCTGTAATCAATATTGAATGAACTCTTTTTTTTTTTTTTTTGGTTTCTTGAGACTGGGTTTCTCTGTAGCTTTAGAGTCTGTCCTAGAACTAGCTCTTATAGACTAGGCTGGCCCCAAACTAACAGAGATCTGCCTGCCTCTGCCTCCTGAGTGCTGGGATTAAAGGTGTGCGACACCACGGTCCAGCTCTAAGAATCCAGATTACTCAGAAGATAGATTTCCCTAGAGAGGGTCTGTCTGTGAAGAACTGACCCTTCTCACTGACATGATTGCTTTATTTATCAGATCTAGTGGGAGAGGTGGCCTTGTGTTCTTCCTGGGCGTAAGGAAGCAATAGCCTGTCCATTTTTAATGGCAGGTATCTGGTACCAACCAGAAGAGGATTCAGTCCAAGGACACAGGTCCAAGGTACAAATGGACTTAGGTTCCTGAGTGACGTCTCCAAGCCATTGGATCAAGGAACTTCCTCTCCAGCTACAAATATGTACTTCCTGCCAGGCAATAAGGTACCTTTCTGCAACCTTTCAAACAATTGCCAGTTTAAGTTTTGCTTGCCCATAGTCACAAGTGTTCTCACGACATAGCATCTTTTATACAAGGGGCCAATCCTTGACTTGTAAGATTCTAAAATCTATTAGGACATTCATGGTAGTAAGATTGTCACAAACTTTTAAAATACAAATTTATTTTAAAAATGGAGAAAAAAAGCTTTAGAGGCTCAAAACAGCTCTTGATTTAAAATTTGGATTGACGTGTGTGTTTGCAGAGAAATCACCCAACTTTATTCTTTGAACCTCAATATTTGGAAGTTTTGTCTCTTGCTTATGAAGACTATAATCTAGTAACTTTTTTTTCTTTTGGTCTTATTTTTTTTTCTTTTTTCAGACAGGGTCATGTGTAGTCTAGGCTGGCCTCAGTCTCACTATGTAGCCAAGGGTAGCCTTGAATTCCAGATCCTCTGTTTCCTAAAGGCTGAGACTGTGGCATCCACTACCTTACCAAGCTCAATATTCCATTTTTTCCAGTGAGATATTTGGCATTAAATATTTTGTTCCGCACAATCTATAGGTCTTATATAAAAAACATAGTTTCGGGCCTGGCTGAGCTTTAATTTTTATGCATTGAAGACCCATGGGCAGGAAACTCTAACACAGCAGAGCATGTGCCAGGGCAGCTGGGAAGAACGCTGTTGTCGAGAGAGGCATTACCAAGGAGAAGTCTTATCTCCATGAGCTGATCAGACAGTGAGTGAGATCTGGGCTGCACATCTGGGTAGCCATGGGAATCACAGTTCAGTAGAAAGTGTATCCAGATCTAAACTCTCTCCAGCACAACTGTTGGGAGGAGGTACTTGCTCAGCCAGGGCCTGTTTTCCTGGCTGCTTTGTCTCTGGCCCATTCTCATCAATAGCAAGTAAGCAAAAGTGCTGTGTTTCACTTCTAGGTTGGGGCAGAGAATATAGAGTGAATTTTCTCTCTTTTTCCCTCCCTTATGGGCTGAATGGGGAGAAATCGAAGATCCTAAAGACAGACAGTGTTACTGGTCAGAAGGAACCTGGGTCCCTGAGAAACCAGGAGTGTGTCTATGTGCTGTGGGGGAAAGAAAGGGGGCATCTGCTAGCCAGGAGCACTTGTGTTGGGCTGCTATGAGGGAAACCTGTTATATAAATAGCCAATATCTTGGTGTTTCTGTGTTCACAATCGCTAGTGATAACCTCATTAGGACAATGTACAAAGGGACTTAAGAGATCTGATACTTTTAGCAAGTCATGGTGGTGTAGGAAGGATATAGGAGGGAGAAGAGAGGGGAAGGGACGGGAGGGAAAGAGGAGAGAGAGAGGAGATCAAAAGGCAACTCGGATATGCTAAGACTTTCAGTTTAGTCCTAATGAGAACTAGTGAAAGATTTTAGGCAAGATGGTAAAATAATTAGATTTTATATAAGAATTATCACTTGGGCAGCAATTTGGAGAACTGACTAGAGGGATAAGAAAAAATAAATTAACAAATTTCTTTGATAAATTTTAGAAGTCTCACTTATCTTTGATTCATATCTTTAACTTACTCTTTCATAATAAAAATATTGCATACCATCTTCATGAACAAGAAAAGATACTTAAGTGTTATGGTTTAGATAAAAAGGGTCCCCCAAAAGGTTCATATGTTGAAAGTTTGTCCTTAGCTGCTGGGTTCAATTATCGAGGTATGATTGGATCAAGGTCCCTGGGGGAATTCCCTAAAACCATACCTTAGCTCAGCTCCTTCCGTCTCTCTCTGCTTCTGCTATGAAGTAAGAGCTCCAGGCTCTGTGCTACTTCCATGATCTTCTTCCTCACCGCAGGCCACAGAGATGGGACCAAGCGGCCAAAGACTGAAGTCTCTGAAACCATGAACCCAAATAAACCCTGCCTTTGCTGTATTCTTGGCTATTTCACCACGGCAGTGATGTCTTATCAGTCCACAGAACAGTGGGAACCTTCCAGGCATGGTACGGAATGCTTACAATTTAACTACCCATAAGGGGGCAGAGGATACATCCCCCATGCCTCATGCTATTTAGGTGCCTGTGGAAGAACTTCACTTAATCAACTTCTCTCCTAAAAGTCCATGACACAACACTAAAGGAAGCACAAAACAATCTGCAGGGGTCTGAATGGAAAGAACCCAAATTAATGTCCTTCCAAACCCCTAGTAAGTAAGCTACCTAGTTTTGAGAAATGTTCTCAATGAGATAACAAGAAATGAACAAAAGGTGTCCTGCCCATAGTCAGTTCCCAAGAACAGAAAGCAAGTTTTTGCCACAATAGCAAATGCCCTACTTGTTGACGTGGTTAAGTTCACATAAGGCCTCCAAACCTAGATAGTCCTGTGTCACCTTGGGTCTCAGACTTTGAGAAGAAACACCCTGAAGTAAGCAGAGACATTTGCTGTCAGAAATAAGCAGATGTAAATAGTCACACAATTGCAGCTCGCCTGAGAGGAGGGCAGTCGGCGTGGACTTAGCATCGGTGTCCAGGATCTATCAGCGCGTTCATGCTGAGGCATCCTATACCCCGTGTAGAGCCAATGCCCGAGCCCAGCAGGTTTGCTAAGGCAAGGAGCCAGGAACCCTTCTGAAGGCCAGCCATGGGTGCAATCACCCCGTAACTTTGGCAACCCTTTCTTAGAACTGTAGTATATGCTAAAGACCCCCTTACAACCTCTTTTCCTTTCCTTTCTCCAACATCAAAGACAGACAGCTATCCCAGAGTTCTCATACCCCTCCCCATTTTCTGTCAAAGGAGCTTCTCAGAGTAAATTCTTTTCTAGAGCTAATCTCTTCCAGCACTTACTTCTTATAGACGCCAATTTAAAATATGAGCCAAAAGGTTCTGGCCCTAGTTTGCGCCAAACCACCAAACCCCAAGGGTTCAGAGGAATCAAATCTTGGCAGTTTCCAGAGATGACATGGCTAGCACACCCATGCTGCAGGAACAGCAGCTGGACAATCCTTGCTTGTCAGAGACCAGGCGCTCCCAACGCAGCCTCCCATGGTTTTTCACAGGCAAACTTAGTGCTCTGGGCCTATGCGGACACAAAGCTGGAGCGGTGAGCTGGCGCATGCGCTGGACTGGCGAGATTGCGCAGGAGGCTGGCCTGGCGAGATTGCGCGGGAGATGAGAGACAGGAGGGCTGCAGAGAGGAAGAAAATTCTGAGGAGAAGGGATTGTTTCCTATCCACACAAAGGACAGGATAAAGGAAGTGCCAGTCACAGTATTACAGATGAATAGAAGACTGGCCACCATAGCTGCAAACCACAAAAGCACCATGTCCATTGGAAACCAAGACAATCAGACAATTAAAGGCACTATCCTGCCTCTTTAAGGGATCACCTCCTAGAGCACATGTTCACAGCCACATCTGAGACCCACGTCACCTTTGCAGGCAGTCTCTAATTAAGAAGCCTCGGGGGATTCTTTTTGTTTTTTTCTTTTACTTTTTAAATATTTTGTTTCTTTGCTTGTTCGTTTGTTTTTTAAGACAGGGTTTCTCTGTGTACTTTTGGAGCCTGTCCTGGAACTCACTTTGCAGACTAGGCTAGCCTTGAACTCACAGAGATCCGCCTGCCTCTGCCCCTCAAGTGCTGGGATTAAAGGTGTGCACCGCCACAACCACCTGACTGCTTCTTTTTTTCCCCATTTTTTAAAGATTTATTTACTGATTGATTGTACATGGGTGTTTTACCTGTATATACTCTGTGTGAGGGTGTCGGATCCCCTAGAACTAGAATTACAGACAGTTGTGAGCTGCCATGTGGGTGCTGGGAATTGAACCCAGGTCCTCTGGAAGAACAGCCAATGCTCGTGAACCGCCGAGCCATCTCTTCAGCCCAAGTTTATGCATTTTTAAAAATGGAGAAGTACTCTTCAGACTATGCTTAAGTCAATTTCTAACTCTGTACCTCAAATTTTGTCAACCCCTCCCCTCAGTTTGTGCTTTCAAGGTTATTTCAGAAGAAAAACATTTTTCATGAGTTATCTTACAGATTATGCAGTCAGTTGCTCCCCATCAAAAATGATTTGCTGTCGCGGTGAAGCTTAACCCGAGATCTGTCTTTTAGAGAAGAACCTGACTGCTTCTTGAAGTCTGAATGTGTGAACACCTAGGGTAGGGGGAGGAACTCTGACCTCCCTCAGGGTCACACTTCCCCTTACATAGCTTTATTCCCAGAGCACTGAGCACTTGAAAGAGCAGCTTGGCCTCACCTGGGCAAACAAATGCTCTGTCGGAGCCCCTGCAAGCAGGTCTCCCTCCCTGAGTTCTGCTCACCTAGGGTGAGCTACAGGGCTTTAGAAGCCAGTCCCGTGCAAGCCTGCAGGATCCAGTGTTGCCTTGCAGGAGACCTCCAGTAAGTACACAATGAGACCATTTAAGGCAGAGGCGCTGTGCTGCGATTTATCTCCTTTCCTTCAAGAAAGACAAATCCTTCAGGCAGAGTTGGAGTTGGAGTTTTTCCAGTACACAAACTCCCTTGACGTCAAAAAGGAAAGGATCAGCTATGTAGTCCACCAATCCCAGGGATTTTAAAGTGTCTCAGAGAATGAACACCTCAACGAATGCTATGATGTCCCCGTCCTTAAGGGCTTTCTGTACAGCTGTCATGGAACAGATGTCTGGCAGGCAGCTATTCCATGTCTGAGCATGGAGAAGGAAGGGAGGGAGTGGTGTGCGGTTGCACACACCTGTTATCTCTGCAGTAGAAAGATGGAGGCAGTAAAATCAAGAGTTTAACTAAGGCAAGACTAGGCTATAGGAGACTCTGTATCAAACAAACAACGAGAGAGAGAGAGAGAGAGAGAGAGAGAGAGAGAGAGAGAGAGAGAGAGAGAGAGAAAGGGGCAGACAGAAAGAGCTTCAGGAACGCTCCCATCAAGGAGGATTCAGAAATACCAGCCTTGTCGTTTAGATTCTCTTAGTTCCTTGTCCACCTTGTTCTACTTGGATGTCACAGACATATAAGATGTTCTGAGGCTTGTGAAAGCTGGAAAAAAAATGAACACAAAATGCTCTTATCCCACAAAACATTAGCATAGGCCAGCAGTCTACTGGCCTTTTCCTCCACACAATCCTGGCATGCTAATGTCCTCTAAGAATAAGGCACTCTAAGTGTCTCACTATAAAACCTCATCCCACAGCCAAACCCTCTGCATCCTGGTGACAGTTGTTCAATATGGTATGGAAATGTCTCTCTGACAGGGCTTTGCTTAGAGAAATATAGATGGGACCTTAATACTTCTACAAAGTATAAATGGCAGCCGATGGAAGAATGGTCTTCAAAATACAGACATATCCCACTCTCTTCTGTGTTCACATGGTCATGCATAGGGCCCCAGACAGGGCTCAGCACAACTCCAGCTCCCATGGGACTCGGTTTTGTAGGATTGGTTCTTCCTTGGAGACGAAGGGCACAGCTAGTCCAGCTGTGGTGTGAGTATTAGGGGCTACTACACAGCATCCACTCATATGCTGCATGGAGTTCATAAGATCTTGGAAGCCGCATGTACATGCAGATACTACATGAAGACTGCAGGACAGCTGGGTTCTGGAATTGATTCTCCACATGTTGAGCGATGGCCTGCCCCTTCTCTAAACCAAGTAAGTGAATCCCTAAGTATCTTGACCTGTTATGTCCGGTAAAAAAACAATCCTTGCTAACTCTCTCTACCTTCACGTAGCAAAGTCCTATTTGTTTGTTTTGTGACAGGGTCTCAAATTCATGATGCCAGCCCCTCCCCAGTAGCTGATATTGCAAACTTACATACCACACACACAGGATGCCCTGTTCTTTTTTAACTGCCCATCCCTCCCCACACAGCCATGTGCTCAGGGTTAATTGACTTCATCCTTGGATCCAGGCCTTCTTTTTCCTCTTGCAGACTAGTAGCTCTGGAATGTCTATATGACCTTATTTCATCAAATAACAAGTGAAGGGGACCCTGCCGGGGAGCTTCATAGAAAAGTTTGAGAGAAAGGGAGGAGAGGAGAAGAGGGAAGTCAGGGGACAGGGTTTCTGTCACTTGTTGCTGAACAGAACCCAGGTCCTGTACTCTTCAGGCAAGCATTGATATTGAGGTGCATCCTCAGCCCTGAACATGTCTTAAAACTCTATTAAAAAATAATAAGAAGCCAGACAGTGGTGGCACACACCTTTAATCCCAGTACTTGGGAGGCAGAGGCAGGCGGATTCCTGTGAGTTTGAGGCCAGTCTGGTCTATTAAAGTTAGTCCCAGGACAGATTCCAAAGCTACAGAGAAACCCTGTCTTGAAAAACCAACACTAACATGTTAATTTCCAGAAAATCTAAAGGAAAGATCAGCTAGTCCGGTCCTCTCCAAGGACTTTAAGGATGCACAAGACTTCAGTCTGTGGAAAAGAGGAGACACCCAGCTGTCATGGAGAAGCATGCGTAAATGAGGGACCACAGTGCAGACTACACAATCAGGTAGGTTGGGTGACTAACAAAGGCGTCAGTGAAGGAAAGAGCATGAGAGTCTAAGAAAGCCAAGCGGTGGATGTTTACAGGTATTGGAGTTTAACTCCATCTCTGATACTTTTAACTTCTTATTTTATAGTTCTCCGTTCTCTTTTCACCTTGTCAACATCTTGGTACTCACAGTGGTTGAAAGAGGTGATGAAGATTTGGATGCCAATGTCCAAATGCATTTCCCAACAAGTTCGTGTTTAGTGATTTGCTTTAGACCTTAGTTTAGTCAGGGATGAAAAGGAAAGTAAAATACCTATATATACAATGCCGCTGGTTATTTAAGGCTTTTGTTTTTTTCCCTGCCAGCCTGCACCAACCTTCTAAATTTGAAAGTTGAGTGTAGGTGTTGCTAAAAGGGACACAATTTATTGTTTCACACTTCTCACTATAAATTTGCCCTGGTAGAGAAAACAGTTTCATAAAGATTTCAGGACTAGAGTGTGCTACCTGCCAGCCTGACCACTCTTAAATACACCAAGATGGAGAGCCATCTGTGAAGCTGTCCACCTTGGGACAGTTTCAAGATATTTAACATTGTGTGGGAAAGTCCCATGGAAGATGGCAGAAGTCTAACCATCGTATTCTCTCCAGTGTAAGATTCCTCATGTCCACCACCCACCATTGGTACACTTTATATAATACTCAATATTCCATGCACACACATGTGTGCATACAAAACACACAGCATACACATATACAAACACATCTGTGACACAACACACACACACACATTTCACTGGGTTTGGGGATTTGTAACATGTACTATAGATTACTTTTCTCTGGAAGCTACTTCCAGTACCAGTTTTTTGGAACCAACATCCTTCCTTATGATCCCTAAGAAGCTGTCAGCAGAACGGTAGACAAGAGGGTCTAACTAGATACGTAATGGATAAACAATGATTTCTTACTTTATAGCGTTACACAGAGATACTGCTGTCTGACATTTTCCTCCTAGTAGCATCATGTTGTGGACAGTGACAGGGGCTTCCTAGAAGGAAGATAGATGGTTTTTACCCTAAAGGGGTGGAAAAGATGGCAGAAAAATGAAGCTAGCAACTCCCTGTTTAATTCCTTTCTTAGTGAAACACTAGAGCAAATACACGGAAGCCACCTAGAAGATGGTAGACTGCTGGGTACAGCCCAGAGTTTTTGATCATATCCATCTGCTTTGGGTCACTGTTCTTTAGCTGACGAATCAATGCTGGACCCAGGCTATTAGAAGCAATGTATATGACAGTAGAGACAGTAGTTCCCATCAATAGTCAGTAGGATTGAGACTACAGCCTTGGAATTCTACCAAGATCAACGGTGTCAACTCAGCATAAAGCTTTCGGGGTTCTGAGACTCCTAAGAAAAAAGTTATCATATTCCAGACTCTTCCAACAATTAAATTCAGTCCAAATCACACATGGCAAAAGTCCATTTTTTATGATTCACACAAATCCACTCTTGTTTGTCAAGCTATATGAAGTGTCTATCACACACATTCTGCAATCCACAGGGATTTAAAATCTAAATGAGACAATTGGCAAGGTAGCTTCCCCAGGGTGTGAGCAGGTGTTTCCAGGCAGCCATATCACTTTCCCTGGGATACTTCAGCTTCAGGTACTTAGCATGAATATGATACAGTATTGCATCCGCTGGGTTACATTAGGCTTTTGTTCTGGACACTACCATTTCTGAGGCTTCGATTAACAAAGGAACTGAACTGCTCCTGTCCGAAACAATTCCCCATTGCCTGGATGGTCAAACTCTGATAAGAACACAGTGGTGACCCAGATCCAAGACTACAGATATTTAAAAGTGTTCCCGCCAACTCTGTGTAGCTTGTACATTTTCTAATTCTTTGACTTCTTTATATTTTATTTTGCAAATTTCTAAAGGTACTTCCATAGGCGTTCCATTTCTGTGGTGAAACACTATGCCCAAAGCAACTTGGGGGCTAGGATTTATTTGGCTTACATTTTCATATTGCTATTCATCATTGAAGGAAGCTGATGGAGGAAGGTCATTGGTTAAAAAAATAAAGAAACTGCTTGGCTGGCCCTCATAGGTTAGAACACAGGTGGGTGGAGAAAACAGAACAGAATGCTGGGAGGAAGAGGAAGTGAGCTCAGACTCAACAGCTCTCCTCTCGGGAGCAGACGCCTCAGAAGAGACGCTATGCTCCGCTCTGCTGGGCAGATGTGAGAGCTCTGCTCTCTGACACACACGTGACCCAGGATGGACGTAGACTAGAATCTTCCCGGTAAGCGCACCTTGGGGTGCTACACACAAATGATTAGAAATGGGCTAAATTAATATGTGAGAATTAGCCTAGAAGAGAATGGGCCAAGCAGTGTTTAAATGAATATAGTTTGTATGTTGTTATTTCGGGGCATAAGCTAGCCATGCAGGCGGCCGGGGTGCTGGGGACGTAGCCCCGCTGCTCGTATTACTACAGGAAGCCAGGACAGGAATTCAAACAGAGCAGGAACCTGGAGGTAGGAGCTGAAGCACAGGCCATGGAGGGGTGCTGCTAACTGGCTTGGTTCCTATGACTTGTTCAGCCTGGTTTTTTTTATTGTTTTTGTTGAACTATGTGTTTTTCTCTGCTCCCCTCCCTTCCTCCCCTCTCCTCTTCTACCCTCTTCCATGATTCCCATGCTCCCAATTTACTCAGGAGATCTTGTCTTATTCTACTTCCCATGTACATTAGATCCAAGTATGTCTCTCTTAGGGTCATCTTTGTTGTCTAGGTTCTCTGGGATTGTGAATTGTAGGCTGTTTTTTCTTTGCTTTATGTCTAAAAGCCACTTGTAAGTAAGTACATATTATATTTGTCTTTCTGGGCCTGAGTTACTTCACTCAATATGATGCTTTCTAGATCCATTTGCCTGCAAATTTCAAGATGTCATTATTTTTTTCCCACTGTATAGTACTCCATTGTATAAATATACCACATCTTCTTTATCCACTCTTCAGTTGAAGGGAATTTAGGTTGTTTCCAGGTTCTGGCTATGACAAATAATGCTGCTATGAGCAAAATTGAGGACATGTCCTTTGGATATATACCCAAAAAGTGGTATTGTTGGGTCTTGAGGCAGGCCGTTTCCTAATTTTCTGAGAAATCAGCATACTTATTTCCAAAGCAGCTGTACCAGTTTGCACTCCCATCAGCAATAGAGGAGTGTTCCCTTTACCCTGTATCCTCTCCAGCATAAGCTGTCATCAGTGTTTTTTCTTTTTTTTTTTTCAGTGCTTTTTATCTTGGCCATTCTTGCCGGCGTAAGATGGAATCTTAGAGTTGTTTTCATTTGCATTTCTCTGATGGCTAAGGATGTTGAGCTTTTCCTTAAGTGTCTTTCAGCCATTTTAAATTCCTCTATTGAGAGTTCTCTGCTCTGTTTAGGTCTGTATCCCACTTTTTTATTGGACTATTTGTTCTTTTGATGACCAATTTCTTGAGTTCTTTGTAGAATTTGGAGATCAGCCCTCTGTCCAATGTGGGGTTGGTGAAGATCTTTTCCCATTCTGTAGGCTGACGTTTTGTCTTGTTGACTGTGTCCTTTGCTTTACAGAAGCTTCTCAGACCCAGTAGGCCCCATTGATCAATTGTCGCTCTCAGTGTCTGTGCTACTGGGTTATATTTAGGAAGTGGTCTCCTGTGCCAATGCATTCAAGTGTACTCCCCACTTTTTCTTCTATGAGGTTCAGTGGAATCCAGGGCCAACCTGCCCAGGTATAGCACCACCCACAATGGGCTGGGCCCTCCCCATCAGTAACTAACTAAGATAATGCCCTGCAGGCTTGACTGTAGCCTGATCTTAAGGAGAAATTTTCTGATTTGAGGTTCCCTTCTCTCAGATGACTTTAGCTTGTGTCAAACTAACATTAAACTAGCCAGCACAGGTACCATTGCCTGGAGCAGAATAAACCCTTTGTACACCACAGTAGCTATTCTGGAGTGAACGCTTGAGGCAGGAAGAACACTGGTGTCATTGTCCTGAGTATGAAACACAGCCTTGCAATTACCAGTTACTCAGTGGCTCTGAGTATTGGATTCCTCATCTGTAACATGAAAGCAATAATCTTTTCTTTATGCGTATTTGTGTGCTCATGAATGTTTGAGTGAGCACACACGTGTGCACGCACACACACACACATACACACACACACACACATATGATACCTAGAAGCCACATGGTAAGCTTTGAGTCCCACACCTGACCTTTAGTACTTGTGTGACATCGGACAAGTTCCTTGATTCTCTGCTGTCCCAGTTTCTTTCCCTATCTAAAAATGACTGTGGCGAGGATTAAATGGGGTTAATATGTGTAAAGTCCTTACAGCTGTAAAAATTGCATTTTATATGCTTTTAGCTAGTTTTTATTACATATCAACTTTTTGAGATGTCAAATGTTAATATTCCCTGTCATGAATCATGAGTTTAGTTCAATTAGACTCTAGATAATAGCTCATAAATAGCTCGAGTCTTAAACCCCTTCTCTCAGTGTGCACTGGCGGTAGCCTTTTCAGGCCTGAGAGGAGCAATGAAGGGGCGCTGGGGCAGCCAGACTAAAGCTGTACAGTTCCAAAAGGTCAGGACCTCAACACAATACACAGCCTTATTTAGAATACAGAGGTTACTTCACTTAAAAAAAAAAAAAGAAAAGAAAAAACCTCTCTCTCGTCTGCTTTTTGAATCAGAGTCTAATGCACAGCCTTCACTGGTCTATAGCTTACTATGCAAATCAGCATGATCTTAAATGGAGCTCGTGTTCATCCTCCTGCCTCGGCCTCCCAAGTGCTAAGACTGCAGGTGTATACCACTATGCCCCAATGTAACATCTTATGCAGAAAAAAAAAGTCTCTGATTCAGTTCCTCTGTTTATTTGATTTAGCCGACACCATACAGTGTGGAAGACCTTGGACAGATGTCTGAAGCCCCTAAATCAAGCTTTTTATAGCATAAGGGAGACTCTTGATCTTAACTACTTGCCCTGCAGATCCTTTAGGTCAAGGCAGAGCCACTCTGGTTTGGTGAGAAAGGAACTTACAGAGATGCCCACAGCCACCCTGAAGGGCTCCGGTAGAGGAATGTCAATAGAAATTCAGTAAGATTTACTAAACGCCCAATTAAAAATCAAAGGCCTGGATGAACAAAGAGTGATACATCAATGCTACTAAGTAAAATCGTGTCTAGGAGAAAGGACCAGATCTCATGATTGCTTATTTGATTCCACAGAGAAAGTTACTGGATTTAATGGAAGTAACTCCAAGATGTCTGACTGACTAATGTCTGCCTGGGCCTAAAGTTTGGAGAAATTTTAAAGTTAGAAAGGAATTCGTTTCCTCCTCATTTTATAGATGAGAAAAATCAGATCAGAAATTAAGTCACATAACAGAACAATACATCTCACTACTGAGAGAGAAAGAAAAAATTCAGCCTTAAAAGCAGCAACATGACTTCTTTCTCTACAGAGTTTGCCTGCTTTCAACAGGCTAAGTGCCCAAAGAGGACCACTCAGGCAGGGCAGAGGGGAAAGTGGGTCAGTCTGTCAGGGGTACAGGCTGAGCTGGGTCAGAGCAAAAGTGGATCGGTAAGGTGGAGACACATCAGGTCTAGCAATACAGTTGCAGCCAGGAACCTCTGAGACAGAGTGGGGTGCAACCTATTTCTATACAAGGTCTGGGGAAAGACAGTTTTGTGATTATTGTTTCTTTAAACCTGAAAAAAAACTGTTGGTTAAATTAAATTGTTTTATTAAACTTTATCTAAGAATACTCTTAAAGGATTGAAAAGCATTCGAATATGACACAGCTTTTGATGAACTCAAAAGTTTAAGCATAGAGGCTTGGAATTTCCTTGGTTCCTCCTAAATTATGAACAAATTTCTACATGGATTCAGGACAGTCTCTGATTGGATGACTGTAAAACTAAAGATAGAACTCTAAGATATTTAAATTGTTCTGTCCCTAATCTTAAATCCCAACTCTCAAAGGTATGGTATGGCAAATGTCCTGCAGCCTCCAGGGAGTTACAATGGATTCCTTAATGCTATCTGGGACCAAGGAGCCAGTGCTTTTTTATGAACATCGAGGAGATGACGCCAGGCCCCGACTAAGCAGCACTAAGTGTTCCAGCTGCCGTCAATCAATATTTTGACCATTAACGCTCATTCTGGCTTTTAGTCCAGTTTAAATGATTATTACTGTTGCTTATTGTTCCATTTTGAAATAACCAGAGCCATAGGATGTCATGAACGAAAATCACCCTCCACTATGCCTGGTGAAGCAAATATTGCTACAATGACACTGCTAATTTTTAAAAGCATCCCATGACCCATAATAATGAGAGAAGACCTTTTTTTTTATAAGCAATTACTTGTATTTATATCTTCAGTTTTATTTCCAGTCAACACAGAGGAAAACTTCTTGGCCCCTACAACCCCACATATGATATTTTATGGTTAACAACTTGAAAATTGTTCCTAACAATAATTATGAAAGAAGCGTTCAACATTCCGCTTGGTCACCTTGCCCCGCGATTATCTCTAACTGCTCATTTTGTAAGCCTCTGATCCCGAGAAATTGTTTTAATTGGATTCCCAAGTACACTGATTAAATGTAGCAACATCTATTAAATCTTCTAAGGGACATTTAGCACAGCTCACCAGAGTGCCTGCAGAGAGACAGGTAGTGGACTGGGCTGAGGGAATACAGGGACTGTGGTGCCTTAAAGAAAATCCCTGTCTCAGTTTGGGGGCAAATGGCACTCAGTGCAAGCAGTCGATGATGGCAAGATGAGGTAACCAGAAAAGTAGGGGCTGCTAGCCTAATTCACTGATAAGCCCGAGGAAAAAGACCACTCTCCAAGGCGCTTTGTGGCAAACCTGAGGGGTAGAGACAATTGTTGCAAGTCTACTTTAAGGCAGCAAACCTGTTGCAGGATACGGGCTGCTGCGGTCCACTGTAAGGTGTCTGCCTTCATAAAACAAGACAATTCAAACTTCTAAGTTTGTCTTCCTTTTCCATTGGTTCCCATTATGCCTCTTGCCAGTCTACTGTAGAAACAATGCCCTCCATCATCACATGGAGAAAGGGTTGACCCTGGAATCTCAATTTGTCAGACCTGCTGGAAAGAGATGCTATGGCCAATCCTTAAAGTGTTTACGATATTTGGTGCTTGCTCTTTTGAATGTCTCCATCACCCACCCACTCCCTGCTCGCTCTCTCTCTCTCTCTCTCTCTCTCTCTCTCTCTCTCTCTCTCTCTCTCTTTCTCTCTCTCTCTCTCTCTTTCCCTTCCTCCCCCTCTCCCCCAGAATATCACTAAAGGAATTTACTTATTACTATCTCAGAATCCTTACTTGAAAGCTGTGAAGAACCCTAGCTCGACACCAAACCAATACCATGACCTCCATATTTCCCACTTCCTCTGTAAAATGACAATTCTGTCTGTTGAGGTCCCTTTCCACTGTATGAATTCAATATTCATTTACAAAGACTGGGAAACCAATTCAATAGTAGGTTCTCTCCCGCTTACTACTCAGAGTTCCTCTTTTCCCTATGTATGACTATTTCATTACACCCCTGACAGAAAGCACGGAGCACTTCAGGTACAGCATTTTGATTATCCTGGAAGAGGAGTGTGGAGGCCATCCTGATGAATTAGTTTCAGAGCCTAGCCTGGAAAATGAACAAGAACACCATCAACAGCTTGAAATGTGTGAGAACACATGGCAATGACCATGACTACTGGCCCTTCAGCTTGGGGAGGACCTCCATGCCTGCCTATCAACCAAAATTTAATCAAAAATTAAATCAGCAAAACTGATTTAACTACCTTGATAAAACAATATCCCTACCATAGAGAAGGAAATTGGTAACAATTTTATAACTATTGATAACAATAATTTTAATTCAATCAAGTTTCAGGCTGTGTGGAGTAATCTTTCCTCCAAGAAGGACTTAATCTTAAATCTGTGACAGATCACGAAGATATGCACAACCCTTGGAAATGATGCTAAGGATCACATTGTTTCTGGCTTCTCAGATTACATCCTGTATCTTTTTGATTATTTATTACCCAAGACAGAGAAAGATCCTGGTAAATTGATTCTAGAGAAAGAGAGGATGAATGACTCATGCCTGGGGCTCTGCCTCTGAAAGCACCGTGCCCTTCTGTTTGGGGCAGATATAATGGTAACTTTGATCGATATTAATTTCTGAATTCAACCCCCAGCCAGAAAAGTTTTGCTGTGTGCTGTGTGACTCTCAGTGCAAAGGAACTTAGCTCTGTTCTAAATTGGCTGCCTGATAATGAACTGGTCTGCTTGGCCTTGAATGTCTGTCCCACAGCTCAAGTATCTCACAGGGGATCTAGTTAAGGACAGGACATCTCATGCTCCACTCCATGGCTGAACATGCTTAACATCAGGATGTTACATGCTTAGCACATGGAAAGTGCACACTCATCTTGTTCCCTGGACCTCAGACATATGAAAGGACCTCGAGATTCTGAAATGAGGGAAAGTCAAAAAGTCTCTTCTTCACTGTGTGTTTTGGCATCCCCTTGACTGGTATTTTTTGCTAGGTGGGATAAGGGTAGTGAGGCCAGTTTGTAGTGTGATGGTTGTCTTGGTACCAGTTCACTGCTGGTACCTAGTATCTCACCTTAAATAAAAAAAAAAAAACTAAATAATCCAGTCTAGTCTGCATAGACTACATAATTACATTTTACTAAACTTTCTACAAAGGATGAATGATGTGGTACTTGCACAGAAAGAACGTCACCTTGGGAGGTTAAACCCTAAACTATCACTTTCCCCTGTGGTTTAAAGAGGCAGGTGTGGTTACTTATACCTATTTTTCCAACACTCAGGAGGCTGAGGCAGGAGAATAACTCTGAGTGCGAGGCCAGCCTAGTAAGTTCCAGGCCAGCCTTGGCTACAGAGTGAGACCCTGCCTAAAAGAAAAAAAAAGCAGAAGCAGGAGAAAGTGTATGAGAACACAAACAACGATTATAGACAAGATCAGAAGAACTCAGGCTAAGAGACGGAAAGTATTGCAGTATTGCAGAGGAAAATCTTGGTTTAACTCTTAGTTTAACACATTTATTACCAGAAGCTAAGACTGTTCATATGAAGAAAAAGGATTTGACACAATTATCCCTGTAACGGGGTGGGATCTGCTTCTACAAGTATTTCTTCTTGAAGATAGTTGGGAGGGAGAGCGTTTTCCTCCAGGGATCCTGAAGCTATTGGGTTAACTTTGCATGCTCCTCCAGCTGGCTACCTGAGGAAGAGGCTGCTCTTCCACAGCATCGCTACCACATCCCACTCTCAGGACTGGTGCCCCATGACTCCCTGCATGACAAAGGACTGCAGCTGTCAACAGACTCGCCTAATGCTGCCTCAGAACGGGGCTGTGACAGCCGCTCTGTGAGGAGGCGAATTTCGGCCGCTTCTCTAGAAAGAGGCTAGCATTCATAACATCGCTGCACCTCCTCCCGTCAGGCTAATGACACTTCAGTCAGCATCTTCTCCTCACTTGTCGGTACTTTGCCATCTGAGCACAAGTCTCTAATTACGCCCGGGCAACAAGTTTCACATCAATCCCACCCTTTGCACACTCACCGTACACCATCGCGCCTCCAGTCTCATGCAAGAAGCGGAATCGGTGATTTTTAAATAGCCAGATGGTTAGAATGGTAAGGATGAGCAAAAAATTAAAGGCAAGCAGCTCCACCGCTCCCTGGTGTTGAAAATGATCTTCATTCTTCCCTGATGTAAGCCGAAGCTGCCCCGCCATTCCACTCCCAGAACGTGATGCTCAGAGAAATCCCTGGATGAGGGGTGAGCACTTCGAAGAGCTTTGCCTAGGACAGCCTGGCTGCCACAGAATTTCAGAATAAACGCTGCTACTTTGTTGCTACTTCACAAGCGTTCAGATGGCTTAGCATTCAGAGGGCTTCTAGTTACAACTTCCTGTTTCTCTCTTAAAGCAGCCTCGTCTCTTTTCAAACTCCAGAGGGTGCTTTCATCATCGAAGATTCTGTCTGTAGATGATTCATTCTGGGAGGAGATCTTCCACAGAGGTCAGATCTAAAAGCAGGATGCTGATATGTGGACTCTATGTCCCTCCTGTTTCCAGCGTGATGTCTAAGGCTGTATAACCTGCAAATTGTAGATTAGTTCAATTCACCACATCAATATTTTCTACATTCAAAAGGGCAAGTGCAGACCCCTGCCTTCATCCACTCAGGTTTCTCCTTCCCCACCAGATTCTCCCACGTGATAAGGGTTGACAGATATGAATACACGGGATTATTTCTTAAATTGAGAAGCACAGATCCAGTATGTGATTCCCTGGCTTTTTATAACTGTTCGTCATAGTGTAGACCTTCAACTAGAATAATCAAAAAGAAAACTCTAGGGCCATATCTATTTGAATATGTTGAGGAAAAGAAGAAAGGAAGGAAGTGAGGGAGGGAAGGAGGAGGAGAGAGGGACAGGGAGGGAAGGAGGGAGGGAGGAAAGTAAGAGAAAAGGAAGGAGATGGGGAGGTGTTCAGGACAGTGGCACCTCCAGATCTTCTTCCTTGGCAAACATCAACACTTCCTTTTAACAGCCAATCACCACGCAGCTACATGGAGTCCCAGCACCTCACCACATGGTGGTAATGGAGGAATGTTAATGTCTGTTTTCTACTGTGATTGAATTAGGTCTCCATTTCTATCGTGTGATTCATTGAGGATGTAGAATCCAAGCCACTAAAGGTTTCTGGACAAACACATAATAAATATTAGGAACTGCCATTTATGGTCTTGCAGACCATAATTCTAGCATGCAGGAAGCTGAGGCAGGAGGACCCATGTGAATTCGAGGACTCGCTGAGCTACACAGACACTGGAAGGTAAGCCATCCAAAAACTAGCTTTGCACTCTGGGAGACTTCAGCAATCATTCCCCTGCCTCAGCTTCTTAGCTTATGAATTCTGGAGCAGGCTTTTCTCAGGGTTCTCGGTTTGGCAGGGGGCATCTGCGTGCAGTGCAGATGTTCCTGTGCAAGGCCCCTTTTGGCAGTCAGCTCCCTGCTGACTAATATTCAAGATGTTTTGAAGCCTGTCAGCGATTGCTCGCGAGCAGTTGCCAGCAGCCTCACCTTCATCATTAGCAACTCAGCAGGTTGAGTCGTTAGATTTATATAAGATAATACAAATCCAAAACCTCAAAACCTGAGAGCTTCCTGTTTTGCTGCTTTTTAAGTCATCACTAGTCAGTCACTTCGGCTGACTCTTTCATGGTTTCCCCGTCTGAGAAAAGCCATGTTCTTTGATTGTCTTACCACATCCACCTCACCGTTCCACCCAGTAAGGAGATGTGATCCGTGGGTGAGAACGAGCGCATGAGATGTCTGGTTGGCTGGACCATTCTTTCAAAAGCTCTGAATTTGATGCCGACATGAGACCATAGAGACGGACTGAGGAGGGTGAGTAGAGGAAGGGGCCCACTCACCTGGAAGTCTGCTGGGCAGAGAATGGAAGCTCAGTATCAGCAGGCTCTAGGAAGGTTTGGACAGATATGCTCTTCGGCTTCCGTAGATGTTTAAATGGGAACATTACAGTAGTAAGGTGTTGTCTTCAGGTCTAAGAGCACACGGCCTTTCTGTTTTCCCAGTTTAAAAGCTGGGGATCTCAAAAACCCATTTACAGTAAAACACAGATTTATAACTCCCTCATTCAACTCTGTGACCCTTTGTTTGTTTTTTCTTATTGCCAGTTCACAATCCCATTCAAGGCACCTCTGGAAAGACTATGCAATTTCATCTGTTTTAAAAAAGGAAAAGGGCCAGTGAGATGTCTCAATGAGTAAAGGTGCCTGAGTTCGATTCCCTAGGCCCACAGAATGAAAGGAGAGAGCAGATCCCTGCAAGTTGTCCTCTGGCCCTTCTGACCCTCGTGAGTGCTGTCACTCATGTGGCCAGCTGTCAATCTTGTCTGTGTGTCCCTCTACAATCCGCACTGTGGTTTTGCTCTGATCAAAGTTACCATGCTTCTTTTGTAAATCAGTGTGAGCCCTGATTTCAGTTCTTTAGATGAGATACCAAGAACCCAAGAAAGCCTGCCTAAGACCCCAATTTCCAGTAACAGTTTTGTGTCCTACGAAAACTAGGAAAGCAGATTACTGGAACACCAAGACTTCCCCAATTTCTAGACTCTGTGCTGTCTGTATGAAGGAGATAGATGTCGACAGAAGGAAGACCCTAGCTTGTGTCAAGTTGACAAAAAATAAGCAAAACAAAAACCAAACAAAACCTATTTAGCACAGCCCTGGGATGCAAAATACAGCCTGAGAGAAATTATTAAATGACTTTAAATCCCAGTCTTATAACCTGCTGGGAACTGAGTGAAAGGTGCTCATCCCAAGATGCCCCAGGCAAATGAGCACACAGGCATATATAGATGAGCGTGCACAAATGATCATACAGGCATATATAGATGAACGTGCATAAATGAACTACATGCAAATGAGGTAAGAAAGAGAAAGGACAGATCTGCTGGGCTTACTGGCGTCAGTACGACCTGCCTCAGCTTGTCCACAAAGCCCAAGAGAGAGAAAGAGTCAAAGAGAGGAACCTGTACTGCCAGGATAAGCCAGGGTGGAGCAGATCTTGCACACAGAAAGGAATGGCATGGAATCTACAGCCAGCAGTGAGCACTGGTGTTAGAGGGTTACTAGTGCAGGCTGGGGAGGCTAGCCACCTAGGAGAAGAGACCCTGAGGGATTCGTCTCATGCTCTATGCAGGAACCAGGCAAGCTTGGCATTGTGCCTGTCATTTAGCCTTGTTATCCCAAAGCCATCAAAGGGGTAATGGCTTTCTATCTAAGGCCTTAAGAATCTAAGGCCCATATGGGAACCCCTCGATTGCCACCTTATCCCTTCTTACCTTGTTTCCTGTTATCACTTCCCCTTTGTCTATATACTTCTTAACTTCTGGAGGAAGTTTCTTCAATAAAAACAAGCTTTGGCCCATTGGCCTCTCTTCTGTCCTGCACATGTTGAGGGACCAGTCATAAGGGAAAAGCTGATTCACTGACTTATTATTGTGTTTGGTTTCCACAGGCAAGGAAGAAGGTGCAGGCTAGCCCCAGTAGCTCTAATTGCCCCAAACCCTGTAGGCTTCTGGGTTGGAATTGAGTAGGAACCCTGGAGCCAGGGGCAGAGAGGGGGCAAGGGGAGTCACACTGCAGGATCAAAGAACCTATCAGCCAGGATAACCCCAAAGCCAGAAGCCTGAGCACTTCCCTTTCCTTGTTCTCCTTTCACATGTCCACGTGATAAACACATGCACCTCTTTCTGTAAACTCTAAACCCTTGTCTTCCCCACTAACTACTCCAGTTCCCTTGCAGCCCTATGACTCGGATCAAGTCAATTTCTTGCGGCCAGGGGTAGCAGCTCCTGCCTGCAATCCCAGCTCTTGGGGAAAGAACTGATGTGGATCTGAGGGCTGTGTAGTAAATTCCAGGCCATGCAGAGCTACAGGTTGAGGTGGTATCTCAACCAAATCAAAAGCAAAACAAAAATCTCAGTAAGGAAAGAAAAGGGGGGAAACGGAAGGAAAGAGGAATGTAAGTTAGTTGGCTTGCGTTGGTATAAACCAACAAGGAACTATACCAAGGAGGAGAGAGAAAGCAATTCGGGACAGGGATACATGGACACTGTCTGAAAACGAAGTGTAAATTCCAGGCAGGATAGGACAGAGTCACCTCTTTGTCTCGCCGAAGTCAGTTCAGACCCAACCTTTGAGACAGCCATACTCTGGGTAAGGAAAAGAACTGTCTGTTGGACCTGAATGTCTCAATTCAAACTGCCACTGAGAACACTGTGTCAAGGCAGCTGTCAGGATCTTCTGACGCCAACCACAACCACTAAAACACTGGATGGCTATGAATATTTGTTTGCCCTTTGTGTCCTTTATTAGAAAATAACCTAAATGGCCTTCTTCAGTAATGTGGCCTTCAAAATTAAGTCTGTAAAGGAAGAATGCTAAATAAGGAATCTTTTTTGAAAGCAAGCATTTATTCCAAATTGTACTTTGAAGTTATTTCAACCTTGATTGTCAAGATACTATCACTCTGAGAACTCTTGAATTTGAAAAGAGCAAAAGCAAATGATTATCAGCAATTTAAGATTCAGATTCAAAGAATACTGCACCCCCAGAGCTTAGCCTCTAAGTGGGATCTATCTCTGTGTGAGAAGCGGACTTGTATTGTTAGAGGCCTAGTAGGTCGAGTCTCTCACCTCCCCGACCACTGTCTTTACTGAAGAAATGTCATTGATCTCTGTTTGGGATGTGACTTAGAGCAGAGGCCTTGTGATCTCACTTTAAGTCCACCAGGAGACTGAGGACCATGCATGCTGAGATGCATCTGCCGTGGTAAAACCTCGTCTGCAGAGCAGAACCTACCGTGAGCTGAAGTTCTCTGGAGAGCTGTGTCTGTATGAAGGGTCCCGCAGGCTTCCATCTCTGGACTGAGCAGAACACTGAGGCTATAGATGGGACATAGCAAGTCAACTGCTAGAATTATCTTGGGCTATCTTTAGCCCTTTCTTGTGTATTATTGTACCTTCTTGCCAGCCTCTGCATCTGACTTAACACCCCTACTTTAAGATAAAGCTCTTGGGTTTCATCATTAAACTCAAAGAAGTTTTCTTCTCCACCAACCTTAAAGCTAAAAGAGTGATAAGAGAGATTCTCCTGCCTTGCTGTAGTATTTCTTCTCAGTAACCCACAAGTGTATGCTGTAGGTTCATGAACTTCCGACTTTCCTTTATTCTGTGATCACATCAACTTATGCAACCTCTTTGAGTGTGAAACATGTCTTTCAAGGAAACTGGAATTAAGATCCCCAAGCCATGGTCAGTTATACCATCTGGCCCAGAATAAACCTGTTAGCTTGTGATTTATTTTGTTTTTATTTTTTGAGAGAAAGAGAGTATTTCTCCCTAGGTTGTAGCCCAGGTTGGCCTGGAACTCACTACACAGCCCAGACAGGCCTCGCAATCTCCCTGTCTCAGCATCCAGGGTGCTGGAATCACACTTGTGTGATATTACATCAGGCAAGCCTTAAGCTAGTTTTCTATTTCCTTGAAGCAGCGTTGTTATTTTATACCCGTAACATCCATATGCTCAGCCTATTTTTTTAAGATGGCCTCCTACGAAGACAATACAGGAAAGAGAAAGAACTTGAGGGGTATATTCATCACCCTTATCCTCATGGGCTCATAGACTGTTGGCCAAATAATATGAGAAAATGTTCGGTCTTTGATTTCAAGCTTAGGAAACTCACTTCTGATAAAGAGTAGTTCAACTAGGTGATGCCTTTGTCCCCTCGGATGGTGCTTATAAGAAGATTTAGGAAACTATTGCTGTTCTCGAGCAGGAATAACCTCTGCAAGACAAAGCCTTACCCAGGACTTCAGAGGGATGGGGTCCTGGTGTCAGGGCCACCAGAAAAAATCCTGAGGCAGCTTCTTCCATTGATGCCAAGCCCTGCACACGGGGAACCAGTTTCAGGGATCCGACAGTGCTATACTGAGAAACTAGCATTGCACTAGAAGGCTGCCCTTGTACTCATGAGAACTCTTTCTGTACTCTAAATGATGCCCTAAAAGGGTGAGAAGTTCCTTTACCCACATCAGAGGGTGACAGTGCACTCTATGAGCATTTTAAACATCTAAATGTGATCTCAACAAATATCTAATGTTAATGTTTAAACATCTAACGTTGGTCCCAAGTTGTGTTGAGTTTTTGGCTAAGTAGCTCAAAGTACAGCATTTTAATGTCAGCCTAAATGGACTTAAAAAAAGTTTATCCTGAAACAGTATTTAGTATTGAAGTATTTAGTACTTATTCATTAATCTCAATGAATAAGATTCTTAGTTTTGTTTGGTTTTGCTTTTCGAGACAAAGTCCTGCTATGTAGCTCTGACTGGCCTGGAACTTACTATGTGGCTCAGGCTAGCTTTGAACTCATGGCAATTCTTCTGCCTCTGCCTCTCAAGAGCTGGGACTGCAGGCACACCTGGCTATAGCTGTTCACTGTGAAAACAAAAGCCCTGAGATCTAACTGCCCCCCACACTTGCAAACTTAGATATTTTTTTTTCCTTTTGTGTTTCTACAGTTTTAGACTGATCTCATTCTGATACCTCTTCCTCACTTGTAAGTAGCCCCGGTTGCTGGGCCTGAGTTCCTGCTCTCTTTCTGCTTTTCTGTTTGAGATCACTCAGCTGTCTCAGAGCCCTCCACTCAAAGCCAATGCTTCTTTGTTCCGACATCCAGTCCCCTCACCACCCTATGCCGGTCAGCTCCTCGTACAAGATTTCCAGCAGCTAACTCTGGCGTGGATCTGATGTTTTTAAACCCAAATGATTTCCTTTCAGCTGTGATTTTATCTTGTCAGAATATGAGTCACTTCACTGAGTCAAGGCCGTGTGGGGTTTGCCACTTGTAACGAGCATGTGACTTTCCACCTTCCCCAGAGATCTGACTGTGTGCTCTGGATCTTCCTGGCTCTTCCCACACCACTGCTGTTTGGACTCCTGACACGGCTCTATGCAGCAACTCCTTCAAGTTTCCCATCTCCTCTCTTATTGTAAACCTAAGAAAACAGCTATCAAAATGTTAGATTCAAAGGAACAATAGCATTTTTGACAAATTTACAGACAAAATGGGGGAGGAACTGTTAGATGAAAAGACATGTATTAGACATGTATCGGACATATCAACCAAATGCGATGTGAACACATCCCTGATTCAAACCAATCTATGTCTATGTATGCACTGAGGGATGTATATGTGTTATTTACAAAACTAAAGATGTTAGGAAATAGGCAGAGAGTATATAATATGACTTAATATTTTTGGTGTGAAATAATATTATAGTTAAATTTTTCTTTAAATTCTTATTCCTTTAGTTGGGTGTGGTGTCTGTGCTTGTAATACCAGCATCAGGGAAGCAGGAGGGTTGACATAAGGCCTGCCTTGGCAATGTAGTGAGATCCTTATCTCAAAAATAAAAACACAAATCAAACAAAAGCAGCTCACACAACTTAGTTGTTTAAGATAATAATACAGATGAAATCACGAGATGTCTGGAAGTAACTTCAAAGTATTCCAACAGGTGTTTAGAGAAGGGAGGGGAGTTCAGCAGGTGCCTAGAACAGGAAGAGGAGTTCGGCAGGTGCCTAGAACAGGAAGGGGAGTCCGGCAGGTGCCTACAGCAGGGAGGGGAGTCCGGCAGGTGCCTACAGCAGGGAGGGGAGTCCGACTCTGGCAAGTGCCTGGGGGGGGTGGACTCCAGCAGGTGCTTAGGGGAGAGAGAAAACCAGCAGGTGCTTATGGGGTGTTGCAGGGGAGGATCTAGCAGGTGCGTAGGGAAGGAGTCCAATAGGTGCTTAGGGGAAAATCCAGGAGGTGCTCAGGGGAGGAGTCCAGTGGGTGCTTAGAAGAGAAGTCCAGCAGGTGCTCAGAGGGGGAGGATGAATCTAGTAGGTGTTTAGAGGAGAGGAGTCTTATAGGTGCTGTGGGGGGAGGGGGCAGCTCAGCAGTTGCTCAGGGGAGGAGTCTGGCAGGTACTTAGGGGAAGGATCCAGCCGTTGCTTAGGGAGGAGTCCAGCTATTGCTCAGAGGAGGACTCTGGCAGGTGCTGGAGGAGTGCAGAGGC
The DNA here is from genome assembly GCF_037038515.1 of Microtus pennsylvanicus. Lineage (NCBI taxonomy): Eukaryota > Metazoa > Chordata > Mammalia > Rodentia > Cricetidae > Microtus > Microtus pennsylvanicus. Next base: position 28,787,944 of record NC_134581.1, read on the forward strand.
TTAGACAATTGTGTTGACAACTGCCGAAGCTGAGAGATAGACACATGGAAGTTCAGCATGTTCTAATCTTTTTAATGCATTTTGCATATTTCCATAAGTAACAATTTAAAATAAGATCAATGTAAAAGGCAAGTTCTTTCTCCATGGTGTCCTTGGTCTGGACTTGCACTGAGAGAATTGGCCCTGCTGATTCTCCCCTCCTTGCCTTCTTTATTTGACCTTTGAAGCTCCCTCCTCCCAACTGTCAGTGGCAGCTAGGACACATCCTTTCTAGTTTACCTGTTTCCAAAAATTGGACATTTAACTCTCCCCTGCCAACCCTCTGATTTTTCTTCTAGCCATTTTCGTTCCTTGGGTCAGCCACTGACCTGCAAAAGCACCTTCGATCAGCAACCCGAGTGGCCACCCTGCGCGGAGACACAGATCAGTGCCTCCCTCGGCTGTCATCAGAGAAGCTTCTTCCTGCATCAGATGGGGATGAAGAACTGGTCAGTGTGCAGAGAGTGAGAGACACAGGAGCACTCAGTCCTAAGCGGGAGCCCCTCCCCTCAAGGCTCAGGGATCTATGCAGAAGAGGAGGCAGAAAAACTCCTTTTCAGAGACAAGGGTGGTGGATGATTCTGAGGAAACAGTGTTTTCAAGAGACAACAGTATTGATACACATATGAACTCCCAGAGACTGCAGCAGCATACATAAGACCTGCGTGGGTCCAGTGGTCATGATCATGTTCCCAAACATATATTTTAGAAGTACTGAAAAATCTAAAGCTCCCATTCCCTTCCAGTATGTTAAACTAAAAAAGGAACCACTCACAGGAAAGACAGGCAGGCGCACTATCAGATTAGCAGGGGGTGCAGCTTAGACTGGCAGATTTCTTCCATCCGGAACCTGCATATTCACACTGAGGGTACATCCAAGTGCGGGCCTAAGACTTTGAGTTTACTTAGGCACCTGGCTGCAAACACAAGTCCTGCATTGCATACTGTCTCTGGGATGGACGTTGTCTGGGCAAAGATGTTGCCCAGGTAAGGCCCCTACCTGAGACATGAAGCTAGCTTGTTCTTACCAGAGAAGTTAGGAAATCAGGGGGGGGGAGGAAGAGAGAAAGAAAGAGAAAGAAAGAGAGAGAGAGAGAGAGAGAGAGAGAGAGAGAGAGAGAGAGAGAGAGAGAAAGCCCTTCTTTGTTATGAAATATAGTCTCCTACCATAGAACACTGTCCAAGGGTCCTGGGATCATGTTCTGTCCATAGGAGGTGGAACAGGGCCATAGGGCCACAAGCTTCCTTGTGAGAACTCTGTCCAGAGCGTAGAGTAAGTGAATGTGTTCACTGGGCCAAACCAGGACTCATGTGAAGACAAGGATCTATTGGATCTCCTAAATTTGAAGTTTTCAAGCTGAAGAGAATGGATTGGGGAGGCTGATTTCAAATGATTTGTCTCCTTAGTTGCTTCTGAGTGTCAGATGCTTGCCCTGGAAAACATTGCAGAAGTTTTTACTTTAAAAAAGGGTTACAATGGCCAGGTGGTGGTGGCACATGCCTTTAATCCCAGCACTTGGAAGGCAGAGCCAGACATATCTCTGTGAGTTCAAGGTAAGTCTGGTCTACAAGAGCTAGTTCCAGGACAGGCTCCAAAGCTACAGAGAAACCCTGTCTCAAAAACAAAACAAAACAAAACAACAACAACAAAACCATACAATGACAAATACAATCACTTTGCAAATTTGCAAGTTTTTTTTTTCTGAACTGTGTTCAGTGTTATCCTTGGAAATTCAATCTTGTATTTAAACATCCCCATGGAATGAACACACAGCAAGAACTCTCTATTTCTTCTCAATACCATAGATCTCAGAGGAAAGTCTCTGGACGGGTAGTGTCAGCGTCACCTTCAGAACTGCGGAGCTCAGAGGAGACCCAGCAGAGACGGTCCTGGTCCCTCTACCAGTTTGCTCCACCCACCCCTTCCCAACCAAGGATCAGACTCAGCACTGCTCCTTCTGAGTTCTGCCGCCTTCAGCCTTGACTGTACCTACCTGCCATTCGTCTTTGTAAGGCTTGCCTCTCTGTGTTGTCAATGACCCTCTCCTGGTAGGGAATGCCTTCAGAATTCCTAAACATTAGGTTTCTCTGCTCCATTCCTCCCCAGCACAGCGAATGACATGTATCAGAAGCAATCCTCCCCCAGCCCAGAGCCAACTCAGTGATAGGCAAGCCTCTGTTGGCACACCGGGGGAGCCTAGCCAGCATTGGGTGCTCAGAAGAATGCAGTTGAGGAAGGGCTGAAATGTCCTGTCTCCAGATCAGAGGGGGCTCACTGCTCGCTGTCCTCCAGCTCTCTGCTCTCCACCCAGTTACTGCTCCCCTGTCAAAAAGAGCAGAACAGAGCAGTCTCATCAGGGAAACAACGGTCAGACTCTCAAGGCACCCCCCCCCCCACCCCGCCAGTCCTACACAGTCATCTGCTATCATCACCATTCCGTCACCATCTTGCCTGTCTTCACCCCTAGCTAGTACCTTCCTATTCTCAAACTGGACACGGTCTTTATTATTTATTCTTTGCATGTGTGTGAATACAGGTGCGTGCATACGTGGCGGTCTTAACCTGCTCTTTGGAGTAGGCTCCTTCTCCTTCACTCTTTAGAGTCACTTTCCTCCTGCCACCGTATGGGATACGGGGCTCACACTCAGTTCCTCGGGCCACTGTGTAAAGGTCTTTTACTTCTGAGCCATCTCACTGCTCCAGAATAAGATTTTCACTACAGGACGGTGCAGTCTGTACTCATTCCCTGAGTTTGTGTCAATAAAAGATCTCAGAGTGGCTGTGGCTGCCCAGCCATCACACTCATTAAGAGAGAAAATGACACAAAGACATTCCTTCCCTTTGCAATAGTGAAAGCTCCCCGAGAAGGACTCAGTTGCCTGAGGGTTCTATTCCATGGGTCTGGCTGACTGCCTAGGGAAAGATCTAGGCTGTCACATAGAGGACGATGTACAAGGGCCACTGTGCCAAACAGAAAAGGAAAATTCCTCCTCTGGGGATAACAAACAAAAATCTGTCTGTCTGTCTGTCTATCTATCTATCTATCTATCTATCTATCTATCTACTTTCTATCTATTTAGAGAGATTGATAGATTGACTCTTACATCTCAGATGCCCTGCAATGGAAGCTCTGGTGTGAGAATTCTTCGGGATGATTTTTGACACTAGCAGAAGACTGGCAAGCACTGCCCCAAGAGATATTGAGAGAGTTGGATGCATCAATTTGGTCCATAAAGTAAGTGGAGCCCAAATACCTGGAAGTACTAACAGTTTGTTCAAAAATAAGTCCTGTTAAGAGATCAACTCAGCCGCACTTAACCTTTAGCGAATCCCTTTGACCTGACAGAAGTTCAAGTGCCGAGCAGCGCCTAAGCATGAAAAATTTAGGTTCTGTCAAGAGGCACGAGGGAGGTGTTTCTAAGAGGCATGAGGGGGAAAAGCTTATGAAGTGTTTGCAGAAAGTATTTGATTGTTTAAGCTGTGGAGGTCAGGTGGCAGTTTCTGCTTGGGCAGGCTCAAATTAAATTACGCTGTGTACACAGCGTTGGCTTCAATTTGCTTATGCAGGAACCCCAGACCCTGGAGCTGACTCTGCTGGATGACTTCCTCATTAGAAAAAGAAGGGACAAAGAAATGACATACGCAAATTACAGTCAGCCATCTGAGGCCGCAAGATATCAGTTACTAGCCCAGTACAGCCAAACGAAGTTCCCTCAAAGGAGTTTGTGTGTCCAGTGCCTCAACTCGTCCTTCTGTCCATCCCTTCCTCCTCCATCTCTTCTTCACCTCCTCCTTCCTTCACTGCAACGTCTAACGTGTCTTGCTCTATGCGCTACCATACAGTTTGCAAGCTTCGGGCAAGGGCTGGAGATTGAAACACACAAAGACTCACAGAGACAGACAGACAGAGACACCGACCTCTAGACACTGGTACGAAGCCCTTTTTTCAATAGCGCCACAGAGGCTTATATACCCAACGATCAGGTGGGCCAACAGGTGAAAACCTTATCCTCTGATCCTCAAGGCAAGGCAACACGTGCTCGTGAAGCAGAGCTGGTAAACAACTTTGACACAGCCTTTAGTAACTCAAATCAGAAGGAAAGTAAAGATCTCTAGCAGGGAAGAGCAGCTGGAGGCCAGGACTCCAAATGGTCCCAATACTTCACCTTCTGCCTTCTTCACCCCCTCCCTCCTTGACCCCCTCCCTCCTTCACCTCCTCCCTCCTTCATCTCCACCCTCCTTGACCCCCTCCCTCCTTCACCTCCTTCCTCCTTCTTCCCTCCCTCCATCTTCTCTTTCTCTTCATTCCCTCCTTTCCATTCCTATGCATAAACTGTCAACATCTGGATTCCTCTCAGGTGTTGCATACCTTCTTTCCCAGAGGTTCTACCCCTGGTTGGTCTCTGACACATCTCAGCTGGATGGTATTTTTCCCCTCCTTCTCATCTATACTTTTTTTCCTCTCAACTAAAGCCATCAGTGCTTTGGAGTATGATTTATTGTGATTCTGCAATACAAACTTCAACACAATTGACATAAAGATGATATTCCAGACATCTGGAACAACAAATAGCACACTCTCCTTTCTCTGCCCCATTTCTCTTGAAGGGAAAAACCTTCCTTCCTTTTGCATGCACCTATAACGAGTATTTCTCTGTCCCACCAGCTCCCAAATAATGACAAGGAGACTTCTTATTAATTATGAAATCTCAACCTATAGCTTAGGTTTGTTTCCAACTAGTTCTTATAGCTTAAATTAACTCATGGCTGTTACCTCTCCTCCTGCACATCCTGCTTTTTCTGCATCTCCTGGCATCTCTATCTTTCTTCTTCCCCAGTCCTCTGTGATCCCAGAAGTCCCACCTACACCTCCTGTCTAGCTCCTGGCCATTCAGCTCTTCAACGAACCAATTACAGCAACATGTCTTCACACAAATATTCCACAGCATCCACTGCCCCAGCACTGAGTGGAGCGCTTGTGATTCTGCAGTTGCCCTTCTCAGGACATGGCTTCCAGTCTTCTCTCATTTCTCTCCTCGTGTTTTCCTCTTCGTCTTGGTTTTTTGCCCTCTTCCACAGATAAATAGCCCTTGTTGCCTACTGTCTGCTCTTCTTCATCTGTCCTTTTCCTTTTCATCCATTTGTAGTGGAGAGAAGCTTAGCAGAGACTTTGGACTTTGAAAATACAGTTCTTTGCTAAGCATTCTGGGTAGTAAATGTATTTAGAAGGCAGGGTTGCAGCTGCTGTAGTTGTACCTTACAATCTGTTCTTACCAGCACAAGCCTAGTGAAAAGGGGATTCGAAAATGAACACATTCACTGTTGTTGTGTTTCCAGTCTCAGAGACCGAAACATCTAACAAGGTCCTTGTCCTCTCAAGAAGTGCCCTGTTCCCAATAACGAATCCCAACAGGAAATTCCAAATTCTACCTATTTTCTGGAAGATACACTTCTGGTCAGCCACCTGCCTCCAAGATAGCGTTTCTTCAGCAAGCTCTATCATTTCCTCCTGACATCAGAATTCTGCTCAGAGATAGACTTCTGCTTGCTACACGGCAGCCTCCTCATTCCCCATACTCATTCAGCTGGGCCACCTATACAAGGGCAGTGACCATCACTGCCCTTGATGACAAGCTGAACCAATTATCATCCCCTCTCTCTTCTCTAGGATCTGTCTTTAGTGGTTTTACAAAATGTACTCAAGACAGGTTCAGCCAGACTCTAGCAAGCCAAGAAGAAATGGCTAAACAATAGTTTAAATGCAACAGGTTTGGTTGGAACAGTGCCATCCCGAGAGTTCAGGCACCTTTGCTGCCACCTAGAGCAGGCTAGGTGGTAGCTTCTGTAGCAGGTGTCGAGTGTGCCCTTGCTTGCCTGTGTGATTGCTTTAAGGCCCTCCGGGGCAATGAGCATTGCTATCCATTTCGTTTAAGACTCACCATTGTACCCATTACACTTGAGCTGAATAGGGAAAGGAAGTGACTTCTCCAAGTTCTCATGCCAAAGAGGTGACAGAGTGGGGACAGGAGGGTCTCCCCTCGAGTTCTCTTGATTTAGAAACAAAGATAACAACCAGGCATGCTTAATTAGGGCCTCTGTGTCCCCATCTGGGCTTCCCCCACTTTCCCCCTTTGAACTCATATCACGTAATCTTACTCATGCAGAGTTTTGATAGCAGGCTTTGAAATGCATGAATTTGTTCTAGAAAACAGAACCATTAATTAAAGGCCACACTTCCGTTCCATCAAACATAACATTACTAAATTTCTAGAACATCTTCTTGCGTGAAAGGCAGAGGAATATTCTGAGCTCTGTACTTTTGAATGTGTGTGTGTGTGTGTGTAATCAAAAACAGCTCTTTGTCCACCTCTTGCTACCTTTGAAGACAGGATCTCACTCTATGATCCTCTTTCCTTGACCTCTCAAGGGCCAGAACTACAGGTGTGAGAGCTAATTCTGCAACTATTTGTTCGTTTAGAATAAATTATCTTCTGTTCTGACAAGAAACTATCTTATTTTCTTTATTATCTTCTGTTAAAAAGCATGTAACACTTCATTTCCATCACTTGGGATATCCTGAAAGCAGTAGATTTGACATCCCTTCTGGCATGGCAGTATTGGGAGGAGTCGTCTGCATATTGAGAAGCCCTTCCTTCCTTCCTTCCTTCCTTCCTTCCTTCCTTCCTTCCTTCCTTCCTTCCTTCCTTCTTTCTTTTTTTCTTTCTTTTTCATCTTTTACTAGCATTAGATATAATGATGGGTTTCATCATAATATTTCATGCATGTATATAAATTTTATTTTAAATACACCATATGAGATTTTTTTAAAAAAATATATATATAGTGCTTCCTTGATCTGTATCAGGTCAAACGGACATGAGAAAGTTCATTACAAGGGCACACTAAGTTCTTTGAGATTCATCCTAGTCTTCCGGGGCCCAGGACTTTTCTGAGAGAGCCTCTGGAAACCCTTGTCTTTGATTCTTCCATTGTTAAATGAGATTTAAGATCCGATGCAGACATCCTGAGGACTAAGTACCAAACGATGGCCAAGAGCTTCAACAGCACTAACTGCTTATTAATGATTTAGGGACACGGCAGCCTTCATCTGCTGCGGGAAGCGGTACACGGCTCGTCCCAGTGCAGCATCAAGCATCGAGCATGCCTCTAAGCCGTCCCCCGCCCCGAGTTTCTCAGAAAACCATCTGATTCCTTTAAAAGGAGACTTTAAGATTCATTCTCATTTCACAGGGTTCGTGTGCTTTTGCTGCAGCTGTCTTGCTGTGCTCCTCAGAAAGCCCCCGGGTGGTATAAATAAAACACAGCCAGCCCTCCCGGTGTGTGGGCTGGACGGCTGTGGATTCAAGCACCCTCAGACAGAAAGATTCTGTTTTTAGAAAAGCATCTGAACTGAACATGCATAAGCTTTTTTCTTTGTCATTGTGCCCTAGGAACTCAGCCTAACTGCTAACAGACATTCCTATTGCATTAGCTATTATAAATGATCCAGGGATGATTTGCATATGGGAATGTAAGCACAATTCATATTGGGCCATCTGATGACATTAGTGACCCAGACTAGCAGAAGAGACTTGAGCATGCAAAGACATTGCTATCTATGGGGCTGGGCAGGATAGGATTTTAGAACCAATTCCAGGAGATAGCAAGACCCAACCATGTTTTCTGGAAATACGACTATAAGGGATAGAAGGCCCTACAAACACTGTTTTACATAAGCACTTGTTTACATAAACAATTATTTATTAATATTATTCCCATGTAAGGAGAATAATTGGGGTAAGGTACCAAGGGATGATGCTGACTCCACAGTGACATCAAAGATCCAAGGTCACTGTATACTTTGTCTTTGTCATCTTTGATATAATGGCTTGTCACTTCCTGATCACAAAATAGCTATTCCAGTTCCTCATGACATATTTATTTTGAAGGTATAAAATACAAAAAATAGAGACTAATTATATCTATTCCTTGTTTGTTTGTTTGCTTTAACAGATCTTACCCTCATGCCCAGTTCTTTTAGACCTGGATCACATGATCACCGATAAGGCAAGACCATTAAAAAGTGTCTTAGTGACTTTTCCATTGTTGTGATAAAACACCATGACCAAAGAAAGAGTTGACTTGGACTTACAAATTCAGAGATGGGAGCCAGCAGGTAGCAGGCTTGGTGACTGGAGCAGTAAGCAGAGGACTCATGTCTTGAACTTCAAACCCAAGCAGAAAGTGAACTAGAAATGGTAAGAGTCTTCAACTTCTCAAATCCCACCTCTACTGACACACTTCTTCCAGCAAGGCCATAGTCCTAAACCTTTCAAACAAAGCCATCAATTAGGGGCCAAGGGTTGAAATGCTTGAGACTCTGTAGGCCATCAAACTACCACAGAAAGCAGTGCGAGCATGGTTTCTTTTATTGTTGTTGTTTTGTCTCTTCCCTAGTGTATCCTTCTGGCCTGAGCAGAGGGAAGCAGCAAGGAAAAGGGACCAAGGTCAGTAGATAGTCTCCGAGATGCCCCGTGTGCCCCTGTAAGGGAAGTTCTTTTGAAAAATGATGGTTGTTAAAAGCCAGTTTCTCAATGCTACGGAAATATCTGACAATAGCTTATAAACTCAGCCAGTATTTTAAGATGGCTGAAGGCCACCCCGAATGGTCTCACTGTCCAGAGCACAGCCCGATTTATGATGCTGCAGGATGCGGTCTTTCTCCCGAGTAAATACAACAGCCCAGTTTGCCAACGTTTCTCAGGAATTGTCCTTAGCCTGTTTTTAAAAACCTCCGACTGCCTGTTCCTTCCCTTGCTGTACACATGGTCAGGAGAAGCACAATCTGATCTCTAGGAGGATGTTAGACAAATGAGTCACTTAGTGGAAGAACGCTGTGGGGAAGACCAAAGCATGGCTCCTGCTGGAATCAGTCACGATTCCCACAAGAAAAAGAGCTGGAAGCAAGTGAGGCAAAGAAGGGGCCATTTATGTGATGGGAGGGTAGGGGTGACTGGTAGGGGAAGGCACCGCCTGCGTTGCATGCTACGGGTCAGGAGCCACAGCCACCACCTCCCCAGCTGCCTCTCACACTGTAAAAACAGCACCAGAAAAGACATCTCCAGAAAAGCTCCACAGGCCCCTGTCACATTTGCCTGTAGAAAGAGACTACAAAGCAGAAGCAAGCCCTGGCATACACACATCCTCTTAAAGCAGTGGTTCTCACCCTCCCCAATGCTGCGACCCTTTGATACGGTTCCTCATTTTGTGGTGAGCCCCAACCATAAAATTATTTTCATTACTACTTCATTGCTGGAATTTTTGCTACAGATATGAATTAAAATGTAGACATCTGTATTTTCCGGTGGTCTTAGGAGACCCCTATGAAAGGGCCTTTTAACGTTTCATTTGGCCCCCAAGTTGAGAACCAGTGCCTTAAAGACTTTAAACACAACTCTTGGAGCCGCCAATTTGCATGGTATTTGGGAATTTGGGAAAGACAGGTATTAGTTTCCA